>NC_081408.1:255684694-256938444 GCF_030272615.1 Cryptomeria japonica
TTTTCAAATAATTATTGAACAAGGGATATTACATTACCCACAAGAGAGAGAGAGAGAGAGAGAGAGAGAGAGAGAGAGAGAGAGAGAGAACAAACATGGATTCACAAAGAGCATTCCTTGGTTAAAAATAAAAATACCCAGTCTCACAAATCAAATTGATTTAACCTGGATTCTTTTTAAAATAATATAACATTTACAAACGAAGCCTAGATGAAATATTTTCCTGATAATATATTAATCCCGTAATTCTAGAAACCCCAAATCTCCCATAATCAAATAAATCCTTTTAAAATTTCTCTATACAATAAATCAACAAGTTGATTCTCATTCAAATTGGAAGGATATCTTTCATGCAAAAAGAAAAGAAATCTAAAAATCCCTACCTCTCTTTTCGCTATCCAGAAATCACATAGAGGTAGAAGCAGTAATCCTCAATAAAATCCACGGCTTCGTAAGGCACAAACCAGAAAATCCAGAAGTTCAAGCAAATCTTCCAATATCCATCCCTCAATTGTTTTTCAATTTCTTCTTTTCAACCCCAAATATTTCCTCAAAATTCATTTAAAAAAAACTCATATCCAAAAAATACCCATGCACAGAAAAATTCTTCACGGCAAAACAATTGCCCCTCCATTTTCCCCAAAAGCATAATTATATTCTTTTCTGAATGTAACTCATTAATTTGCATGCGAGATATTTTCCCACTAAGTCCAATAACTCCCTTTTCTATTTAACTAAAATTTATTTAAAAAAAATATTTCCTCCTTAAATTTTGAACATTTTAAATTGTCAAAACAAAGATATTTAATACAAAAAAATCAAATATTAATGGTTTTCAATTATATTTTATCATCAGCACATTAAATAACAAAATAAATATTTTAATTTCCTAATTGAATAATCATTTCAAAATTGTTTAAATAGTTTTAAATCTTTTAACTCCACAAAATTAAATTAGTATTATGTTGCAACAATTTATAATTTATTAATTAATTAACCTTTAATACTCAAAGACACCAATAGGTATTAGAATAAATTATCTTCCTAGAAAACAATATTTAATACCTATTGACCCATACTCTAGAATGATGAACTGCGAACTAACATATCATGAATACCAACAAGGCTACCAACTAACATGACCAGACAACCAAGGTACAAGGATACCTGACAAGCATCTTGTTCTCGTAGGAATGATGATATGATAAGGGTCTAACTGATAACTCTAGTTTTCCACTTTACCAGTGGGTCATCGAGCACACTCATATTTGAAGGTTCAAGTGGAGTCGATGCTCTGTACCTGCAGCTGCATAAATTTTTTTTTGAACATATACCTATAACCCATATAATATCATGTCGTGAAAAGGGAATGGAAGCAACGTAGCTTGCTCGTAAAGAGAAGTGCGGTGCTTTTCCCTTTCACCCAAACACATCAAAGATAGAAAGTAGCATGTCACATCAAATAAGCATCGATAAATATAATGATTAAATCCTAACAACACATATATAATCCATCTCCATAACCATCTGACTATCAAAGCATAAATAACAACATATAATCACATCAACATAGGAAAGCAGAAGAAGGACACAATGTCGACAAATGATAAACATAAAGTATGCGACCTAGAAGAAATGTCAATAAGAAGTGAAAATCCTAAAATAAGGTCACACAAACACGTTAAAGCACAACACCACAAGCATTGACCAATTTTAGATGCCTACAGTACATACAAACATAAGCATTTTTATCAAACCTGGTTATTAGTTTGAGCTATATTCTTGTTACCTATTTTTGCTAATACAGTACATTTTATTCTACTGAATCACATTCATGTGCATAAAAAAGAATAGAATATTAAATTATCACATTGTATTATGTAGATGCAAATGTTCAAAAGAGAATACACATTTTTTTAGAAAAAGTAATCTTTATTGATAATTTGAATGTATAACGTTCCACACAAGCCTTGGGAATGACTACGTTGATCTAGTTCAACAATAAGTGTAAACTATACATCTGAATATTAACTAAAAGAATGGAAAAATATATAAAAGGAGGTCATGTCCATCATTGCCTTAAGGGTCGGTGTAGGGTTAACTCTTCAGATCCAGCTTGATCTTCTGTATCTTAAGTCTTTAGCTCATTTTCTCTTGAGATCCAGAACTTGCAGTTGATTGTAAATTTTTTTAGAGCTCATAGCATGAAATCCAATTACACACATCATCATCATCAGACATATAATTTGCAGTTATTACAAGATTGAATCAACTTAGTCATCAAAAGAGAGATAAATGAACAAATGCTAGATCAAATCATCAGGAAAAATCATCAAAAACACAATTTTATCTAACTTGTTTGCTTCATGTGTAGATATAGGAAAATTAATGGTGTCGTTGATCAGTTTCACATGAGTAGTGGAAAATGTGGCTCCCACAAGGGTTGAACCTAGCTCATTAAATTGTTTTATGCAGTGTGAACATCATGAGATCAATATTGTGTTCCAAAAAAAAGCCTCATATGAAAGACATAACTGCATCATTATAATATATGCAAGCCTTTTGTATATTCAAAGTGCATATAGGATTAAATTACAAGACAAAAAAGGAACAAATCATTTACTTTAGTGAACCAATAAACAAGTTCAAATGGAGATTGCAATACTTAGTCATCAAAAGAACAGAACACATGATCCTTAAGGAGATCACACAAAGTCAATACAATGTCAAGAGCCTTGAGATAATACAAAGAACAACGACTTTTATTATTGTTAAAATACATGCAGTTCATGATGAATCTCATGAGTAAAGGCTATCACAAACTCATTTAAGAGGTCATTGGAAAGAGATACACAGAACAATGATATTGCAATAACACAAGAAAAATTATAGACCTTTGGAACATTCATAGCTATAAGCAAAGCTATCGAAAGGGGTATTGTAGATGCACAATCAATAATAATCCTAAGGATAGAGAGAAAGCAAAACAAAGACCTCATGAGAGAATTAATAAGGGATATGAGAAAAGAAAGTCCAATGCATGAGAAATTTCAATACAAAGTAGAACCATTGGAGAAATCACAACATTAGTCTCATAGGGCAAATGATTGATATAAAACCTAGATGTGACAGTGATATGAATCAAAGATGAACAAACATTGTCATCAATAGATCAACATACATCGCAAAATGATCATCAGAATGTATAGTCCATCCATAGCAAAGCTTACATATAGTCCATCTATAAAAGATAATTTATCAGCATGGTACTCATTTTTGTCTTGGGATGTGCAAGATAACAACAATGAACTAGAACAATTAAGGATTGTATGAGCCTAGAAGGAACATTAAATTACTAAGGATTTCAAGTCATTAATAGCCAAGGCATAATAGTTGGTGATATCATCATCTTCTTTAGAGCAGCCACATTGACATGTGGAGAGAGATGATGAATTATAGTGATCTTAACAGTGCGAAGATCAGTCACAGTATGAGAAGTCATAGAATTAATTCTTAAATAGCCATGAAAAATGATTGTTTTTGTAGTCTTTCATAAGCATTTATCTTTCATTGCGGAGCATTTTTCAATGTGGCAAACAAAAATAATCTCTACCATATAGATGAATGGAGTAGCCCTATACAAAGGATCAGAGTTACAACCAATGTTGACAGTCAGGATCATTGAAATGCAAAGGATCGAGACCTTAAAAGGATAGTTATAGCAACATTATTACCATCACAATGACAATAGAACAAGTTGTGTAAATGATTGAATTCACGGAACAAAAAGGATGATCAACTCACTAACATGATGGATTGATGAAGAAGAAGGATATTATCAAGATGCTACTAGTAAGTACTCTAACTATAGTATGCAAGGATTGTGATGAATTAAATAGAGGTTTGCAGCCATGACTGAGAAATAGAACACCAAAGTTGAAGACAACTAAGTCTCAATCATAGACATGGTGAAGGTTTCAAAAAGCATAAAGTCATCCATCAAGATTAGTCATGGTTGGTCATCATTCAACCCTAGTAGCAGACAATAAGCAAGAAGATAGCAATTGTTGCTATAGTTCATACATAGAATATACAAGCATAGTCACATCACACAGCATAATAAAGACATTCTTAGTCTCCAATCTAAAAGCACTAGGGTTATATCAGCATTTTTTATCCAAAAGAGCTTTCATCATAATAGATGGGCATCATAATTTTGAATCTGCAAGCAGTCTTAACTGTTATAGAGAATAGCATCTTCAAAGGAGCCATTTGCAATGTTAGGCCTAAAAGGTAGACCGTGAAGGAAGAAATAGAAGTGTAACTTCCATAAGAAGCTAAGCATGGCAAGGATATCACTTACTGCTGCAATGATAGAGGATGTATTGACCATATACACATTCACAATTAGTAGTCATAGGTGAGTTATAGTCAAAAGTCATAAGGACCTATCTTTTTCTATCTCAAAAATGCCTCTAATTTATAGTCACAGTTATGAAAATATAGTAGTGGCCTCAAAAGGACGGTGGTATTTTCTATTGTCAAAACAAAGTACAAACATTGTGTATGATTAAAGTCAAAATGGGTGAGATAAATGAAGGAGACAACATTGATCATAACCCTTGGAAAATTTCTATGTTATAAGATAGTCATTGTTAGAAATGAGAGCCAAAATCCCATGAGCGATCACATAGGAAGGCAACATTAAGATTGGCAAAGGAGAATCTACATGATACAAGGACATTGTTGTAAATGTGATCAGAACAGTGAGTCCATGGAAAGCATAGTGAAAACCAAAGCAAATACAGTGCCATAGAAAGAAAATCCTTAGTTAAAAGAGCTTTCATATTTATCAAATACATCCATGATCAAAGTCAAAAGCCTTGTCATGTTCAATAAATAGTTGCAGTCCATTATTAATGGTAGAGTGGAATATCTGGTAATACAAATCAATTAGAATGGTAGGTGTTGATGGTCACAGTTATAAAACTTCAAGAATAGTGAAGGAAACAATACATTATCTTTTGACATAGTGATGCCTTAGGTCACGAGTGGAAGAAGCAGTGAATAAGGCTCAGTAACAGTTGAAGAATAATCTCTCATATCAATAATACAAAGCAATTTGCAGCTTCAAGAGCAACATAAAAGATGCAAAGGTCACACACAGATGTAAGACATGAAAAGAGTAGATCTAAAGCAGAAAAAAATTACCTTGTGTTCCCCTGCAAAAATCTTTAGCAAATGATCAGTTACAGTGACAAATGAAGTACATTTTAGCAAAAAACTGTAGGTTTCCATGGCGGCACTCTAACAAGTAACAGAGAAGCAAATAAAATAGAAATAAGGTGTCTATAAGACACTTTTATTTTAGGGTTTGATAACCCTAATAGAACCTGATAGGAGAAGGGTCTTTTTGACTTCTTTTTAGACAAAGCTTCATTTACTTGTTTAAGTCGTAGCCTCTTGTGCTTTAAGATTTATTTTAGTGTTTTTAGGAACTTATAAAGACAAGGTCAAAGAAACCTTTTTAAGGTTTTTAGAACTCTTTTTTACTTTTCGCATTCTATCATGTTGCAAATCTTTATTCAAGTGATGATCACAAATCACTCTAAATAAATGATATTTAAAATGCAAAAGTAAAGATATCATAGAATGCTATGTGGAGATTTAAAATCAAAGTGTTAAGATTTGAAGCTTCTACATGCATTTAGGAGATGATTGGGGAATTTTTAAACATGTGGTGGAAAACTAGGTGATTTGGTCACCTAATTGGCAGTTTAGTTCCAATTAGAGAGTCCAAATGGATAGAGTATGAGTCAAGGAGGGTTTTTAGACTTTTGACTCCTTGTTTCTAGTAGTTACATCCCTATTTTGGAGTGATTTTCAGTTGCATTCAACCCCTAGGAGTTGTGTTCAAATTGACAACTCTTTGTATCTGTTTTGAGGAGTTTTCTTTCAGTTAGATGCCCAATTTGGAGGAGAGGTGACAACACATCTTGTTGGAGCCAAAATTCAAAATTTGAATTTTTGAGGCCTTTTGTATATGTCTCTTTTCTTCTCTCATTTTAGTTCTAGTTCGGAGTTTGTACCTATTGTGGCAGCAAATATTCATACTTTGTAACTCATTTCTTGTGAGTTCTTTAGATTTGTAATGCAGATATCTCCTAGTTTTCAATAAAGAAGCTCATTTCCTTCTCTATTATTCTTTGTGCCTAAGTATTGATTTTGATTTTTATGATAGAATATTGTTTTGTTCTTTATTTTCATCAGATTCATTCAATACTAAATGCAAATAATATCATGTCATAGTGTAGGTCTGTGTAAGTGTTTTCATTCTTTTGGATCAAAATTGTGAGAACATCATTGTTCTCCTTTTTGTGAACATCAAAAAGTCAAAGCCTTTCATGAGAATCTTTTTTGCAGGCATGAATAACAGAGTTGTGAGATTGCATAGTTTCATTTGTTGAGTTATCTTGTGAGGTTTAAAGGAAAATTCAAACCATTTTCACTTGGTAAATCACCTAGTAGTTTAATTTTTCAGTTTTTGCATATCCTTCTTACCCTTTCCCAAGTTTGAATTTCAGTTAGTTTTAGGTGATCAAAAGGGAGCCGACCCATAATCTAGAATTCTACTCTCAGCATAGGATACCCATATCCTGAGAGTAGTCCAATGTTGCACGGTATTTCAGATTTTTCATCTTTGCATCAGGTGCAAATCCCTGTGATAATAGTTTTTGGGACGCCTGATCGAACTGTTGGACTATTTTAATTCATAAAAGGCCACCATACACTACATTAGTGTGAGCAACAATATAATATTTTTCACACCCGACGACTCTCAATCTTTGGTTTTTAGTAGTCTCAGTGTTAGCTTATGAGAATATATTAGACTAGGCAAAGTACAACCCCAATCCATCATTCCCATCTATCACCCCCGAAACAAAATTCAAATCCAACAAATAGTGTCTTGCCTGTTATTATAACTTATAGTAACACGTTGTTTACAAGTTCTTCCAATCAAAATACAATGAATCATACTAATTGTAGCAATGTTAATACCTCAAACAATGATATGGTTCACAATCAACCTCCTAGGAACTAGCCATTTGTACCTTTTAATCAAGGGAGTCTCTTGAATCTAGCCCAACATAATGATATTTCAGTTGTAGCACTCAAGAACTTACCTTTCTTCACTAGAGAGGATCATACTATAGCCATAGATCACATCAAAGATGTGGCATCCTTGTGTGGAGTGCATCACATCATTGAAGAAAATGTTGCATTGAGGCTCTGGGAAGCTTCTTTCAAGGGTAAATCCATTCAATGGTTCAGGGGTTTACCTATAAACTCAATAGCTACATGGGACCAGTTGGGAGATCATTTGAACCAGTATTTTGAAGATAAGTCAAATCATCTCTCATTGGTGGAGCAACTCACTATGATCAAAAGATCCCCACATGAGCACATGATGGACTTCAACTACCGATTCCAAAAAACTTGGAATTGAATTCCAGCATCCGTAAAGCCCTCTAACGATTATGTTTTCTTGTTTTATCTAAAGGTTTTGAATAGTGATATTTTGCGTATGATACAATCAATGGGGGAAATACTTTGCCAACAACATTTGATGTTGTTGTTAGTGTTGTGAATAGTCTGATCCAAGCAAGGAAAATAACACCTAGACCTCCCATGCCATTTTTTTTCGATATTCAACTAATTACCCCTGTAATGCCACCTACTGTAGCTATTGTCCCTTCATTTCTATCATATAATGCCCAAGTTGCAGCTCAAGAGCATGTTGTTCCTAGCTATTTGCAAGAGCTGATAAGCATTAAAGAACAAAATGCCAACATACAGAAGACCTTGTAGAATTTTAGCAATGAGCTGGTTAATATAAAAAAGCAACAAAACCAACCACCTTACCAAGCTCCTTATCGAGCCCCGTACCATTCTAATCCTCAAGTTCAAAGGAGTAACTTAAACCAGAAGCCTTTCCAACAATATAATCCTAATGCACCAAGCTCTTCAAGAGATGTCTCAATTCAGAATAACATGGCAATTGATTACGAGTGGTGTTATCCTTGTAATCAACAACATAACTAGTCCACTTATTCTAACGATTTTTTGAATCAAGCATTGATGGTGCGAAACAATGATGTTGTTCTAAGAAATCCATCTTAGGAGAGAAATGAACAACAATCTGCACATATGCAACAAGGCAGTTTAGATGTCACCTTGATGAATTGGCAAGGTGATGATTTTTGTGGGATCAATCAACCTCCAAGTCAGTCTTATACCCCTGTAGCAGCCAACACAAGGTCTAAGAAAAGGATTGTTGACTTTGGGAAGCAAGTTAATAAGGACAAGAATCAACCTTCAACAAGTTCACAAGGTCAAATGGGGCCTTTTGCTTCTCAAAATTTTCAAATCCTGCCAAGAGGACAACTTGTGGTGGCCAAGGATTAGCCTAAAAGACAACCACAACCGACACAATCACAAGGGGATATTGTTGTTCCTAAAGGACAATAGAAGGTTAGTATGAGTAATTTTAATATCCTTGATCAATTAAAGAAAACTTATGTTAGTGTGTCAGTGTGGGACTCCCTAGCTCTTCCCGGGCAAAAGGATTGATTACATGGTGTCCTGTCTAACCTTTGTTTGTTTGTTGAGTCTTATAACCAGCGAGATCCTAAAGTTGTACTCACCAATAATTCCCAAGAGAATAGTCTACATCAGTCTGAGGTAATCAAGCCACCCCCTTTCTATATAACTTTAATCATTGGCCAACATCTTGTACATAATTGTATGATAGATTCAGGTGCAAGTAGTTCAGTCATGCCAAAGCAATTAGTTGACAAAATGGGTTTGTCTTATGAGCCATTGTATAAGGGGGTAGTTCAATTAGATGGGACTATTGTAAACATTTTTGTAGTTACTATAAATCCAAGTCTTAACCTCCATGCTTCTCCCAATTTTTTAATCCTGCGAGACATCTTTGTCATCTGTCTATCAAGAGACTTTATTGCCAAGTTGGGGGGTTTCTTGTCATAGAATTGGTCATACATATTCTTTAGGACAAGGTATAGGACCAAGGTTACCATCAACTCAGAGGCTTTGAGCAATGATCACACGGAGCCATATGTCCCTAGTATCATCAATGCTAATTTGGCCATTCATGATCAAGAAGACCAACCTACCCCAAGAGATCCAAACAACCCTATTGAGGACATCCTTGATATAATTCTCGATGAATGAGCATCTAAAAATATTGAGGAAGATCCCTTCAAATACATGGATGAGGTAATTCTGTAGGTCTACTTGTTTCATGAGGAAGGTCTTGCCATCCCAAACTTGGTTAAGGATGAAGGACAGCAAGATAATCAACACTCAAATGAGCTTTGGAAGCTATATTTTGATGGGTCAAGGAGTAAGAATGGTGTTGGTGGTGGATGTATGTTGGTTTCTTCTAATGTTGACAAGTATTATGCATTTTTTTAGGTTTTCTTTTAGCTGCACTAACAACACAACTTATTATGAGGCCTTGGTTCATGGCTTTCAATGGGAAAAGAAGAGAGGAATCAACTGTCTACAAGTGTATAGTGACAATGAATTGACTGTCAATCGGGTAAGAGGTCTCCATACTGTTGTCCTTGATTTCAGCAAGGAGAAAATCATGAGGCAACCCTACAAAACTGGTTTGTTTCGTACCTTACGACCTCCGGGAGAGCTTGATTGACTCCATCAGTTAGCTCGTTTAGCTTTTTGATTTTCATTTTTAGTGTTTTCTAAGTTTTTTTTTCAAGGTTTGCAGTTTTACCTGCAAGTCAGACTTTAACGTCCGACCTGCAGGGATTTTCTTAGCAAAGTTCAGTGCACGTCGGTCTTTAAAAGTCCGATGTGCACATGTTTGGTTTTCAGCCTACAGAGCGGACTTTAAAGTCCAACCTGCAGGTAATCTTTCCTCTGTAGTTCAAACTTTAAAGTCCGACCTGCAAGTTGGCTGGTCGAAAGTGCATGTCGGACTTTAAAGTCCGACTTGCAAGAGTTTTTAGCCAGCATGTTAGACTTCAAAGTCTGACATGCACTGCGTGTTGGTAATTAATTCCGCATTTATTGCTAATTTGAGGGGTTTTAATTTTGGGGTTGATTTCTTCATTATTGTTTGTGTTTTTTCCTTCTCCGTGCGTCCTCCTCCATTTCCGCTCGCCACTTCGAAGATTTGTTGCATCACCTTTGGATTTTTCCTCTCATTTTGGTGAAAAAGGTGTGTTTGTGCTTTCATTTTAGGTTTTGCATGGTTCTTCGTGTTTTCTTTTCGTTTTTCCTTTGTTCCCCTCTACCTTGTTTTGTTTTTTCATTTTGTTTTTTGCTTGGTGGTGTATCGAGAGGGTAATCGGACTTTAAACTCTGATTGCCCTCTCGATCTTTTCTTCCCCTTAGCCTGCATATCGGATTTTAAAATCTGATATGCAGGCTGATCAATGAAGCCCTCTTCGCGTATCGGACTTTAAAGTTTGATATGCAGCAGGTTAACCTTCGCATATCGGACTTTAAAGTCCGATACGTGAATAGGAGAGGATTTTATTGACATGTCGGGTTTCAAAACCTAACATGTCAATCAGTCATTTTTCCCCGATCAGCACATCTGGTTTTTTCAAAAGGTTTTACACTTGCACATTGGACTTTAAAGTCCAATGTGCTAATGATCTTCCCCAGATTACACATCGGACTTTAAAGTCCGATGTGCTGATAACTTACCCAAAATCACACATCAGACTTTAAATTCTAGTGTGCAGCTTAAGATGTTTATCCTTGCACATCAAACTTTAAAGTCCGATGTGCGAGTTTTATTCCCTAAAGTGCAAGTCGGACTTTTTTCCCCGACCTGCTGTTTTTGGTAGTTTTACTCTTAAACTTGTTCTGAGTCTGATTTCTCAATCCGATTGAGAAAAATTAATTTTGATGATGATGATAACTATCAAAAGAGCCAATCCTCAGTGTTGAATGCAGTAATCGTGAATGTCAAATCCCCCTCAAGATAAATCTGAGCCTTCCACGAGGCAGTTGGAATCTTCTCTGAGTAAAACATCAACGAAAAAGATGAAGTAGAAGTATGATAAGTACTTGAATATGTACCCAGAGAGTTCAGTGGACTCAAATATCAAGGAGATCAAAGATACTGAGATTGGACATGTCAGTATGCAAGAGTTTATTGACTGAGTTGAGAAAGATCCTGCTCACCTAACCAATCTGATCAAATCTAAGTTGCATAAATATGCATCTTTCCCGGCTGTAACTCATGATCCAAAATTTGTACTTGCAGTAGCAAATCACTTTGACTTGAATACAAGACAGGTAAAGGACATTGATTAGAATGTTATCATGACTCTAGATAGTGTATTCAAAGGCTCTCCAGTTGAAGAGGTAGCTGACATTTCTCAAGAAAGTGCTCAAGAGTACTATGAGAAAAATGAGGCTAAATGCAAGAAAGTGGTCAATACTATGTACCTCTCTGCTGCCAGACATTCCACTACCACGCGATGGCCCAAGTTCTTCTACAGGAGTGACTTAAATGAGGAATACAATGACATGGTCACCATGTTTTCAAGAGTGAAGGGGCTAAAAGACTCTCATTACTTTCAAACTTGGATGTGTTACTACATGAATATAATCAAGAAAGGGGCTGCAAGAATTAACTAGGGTGAACAGATCAGCGATGCACTCTGTGCTCAATTGAAGGAGGTCAAAGTAACACTGAAATTTTACATGACCTCATATCTAGTTTATGCAGTTGTTTCTATGAGGCAATATCCCGGTTTATCTACCAAGGGTGATAGGAGATTGGTATCTGTCTGGGAATACTATGATCAACTTACCATCAAGTATCAAGGTAGCCATTTCAGAAGAGTTAATGATTCCTTCTTTGTTGTATGGAAGTGCATGTTTGATAAGAGCCTGCAGAAGCAAAGATTATCAAAGGCTGGTTATAATAGGGTATCTCACTTCGAATGTGTTTTCCTTCAATTCCCTACATTCACTTGCATCCGGATTGGGTGTTTCTCAGGTGAGCCTTTTATTCTACCAAGGTTTCCTTATGATAAGATCATTCTCATGGAGTTGTGTAGACAACTAATTTATGTGCATGAAAAGCAATCACAAGCACATAAGACTGGGTTGAAGTTCCCGGAATCAATCGACAGGTATTCAGTCCTAACCAACCCTAAAGCTAAAAACATGGAGGAATAAATACAATGGAATACTATGAGAAGATTAAAGGCACGAAACAATTTTGACTTTCGTGGCATAAAGAATAAACTCAAGATGAATTATACCCATGTCTATAGGTTTGAAGATGTATAGGTGGACTGTCAAAATGAGGAAGATATAAGAAGGATGGATTTTAGTCGACTTACACTAGAACAGATTGAAAACTTGGATTTAGAAAAAATCCCAATGACCATGGAAGACACGGATGACATAATAGACCCGTTCTATTATGAGAAGAAGATTGTTGATTCTCCACTCCCTCTAGTGCAATGGTCAAAGAAGGAAAGAAAATCCATCACTCAAAAAATTGCTCCCATCCTGGAAAATACCAATGCTTGGCTGATAGAGAAGAATCTTAGGATGAAACAACTGCTTGCTAGTTTTGGGGATGACGATAATGGTGATGGCCCGTTTGGCAAGACGGCTACAGCTAAGACAAGAAAAAAGAGAAGGGCAGATCCACAAGCACTATCCTTAGCTCCCGTAGTAAAATCTAAGGGGAAAGGGCCCAAAATTAAATTTACAATTAAAGGTTCCAAGAAGGGTGAGTCATCATTAGTAGTGCAGGGGACAATCACAAATGAGTCAGAACAGTCGCCTGCCATTGAAATTGAAAAAGAGAAGGGGACTGGAGAAGGTGAAATTCCTCAACAAGAGGAAGCATAGGTTGAAGAAACATCACATCTAGGTGAAGTTGATGCCCAGATCACTTCACAGGTACCGACTCATTCTGAGATGATCGTCCACTCTATTGATTCTGACTTTGATTAGGAGGATGAGGATTTTCAAGATGGGGATCTAGGTATGGGCATGGAGCAGTCAGAGGCTGCTCAACAATTTTTCACATTAACCAATTTCTCTAATTTGGATGATTTTCCTTCATCTACCATTGAATCTATGATGCTGGATTTTAATGAAGCCTTGGAAGGGGCATTTGAAGAACAATCTATAATGAACTTACCTGTTACTACAATCACAACAGAAACTCCACCATTGGTAAGTATTGAGGTTGCATCCACAGCGCCTTCAATTCTCCCATCTGTGACTAAAGAGATACTTCAACATTGATGCCAATGACAACACTCATAATTATTGCGAACTCCAGTCAGCCTGCTCCCAAAATCATAACCGAAGATCAAGAAGGAGCTACTACTCCATCAACCAATCTAGAATTACCACCTTGGATGGAAGTAGTAGCCCCTAAGAGGAAAAAATAGGTAATTTCTCCAAATGAGTTTGATTTTGAGCAGTTGGTTCCTCTAAAACCTAAGGGAATAAAGAAGCCAAAGAGGGTATCTCGGGTGCTAGTAGACCCGGCTTCTAAGAGAAAGTATGCTGAGGTCATGGTTCCATCATCAGATAAAGATAAAGGCAACATATGACCTGAGGATTACACCATGCAAACCATAGAGCTTGAGGTGGAAACACATGAGAGTGTTAAGTTGGATTCTCAGACAGCTTTCTACTCTTTGTTACAAAGATTTGATCAAGAGAGGGATGAGAAGAACAAATTGAAGCAGAAATGTGAACAATTGACCAATGTTCTTCTGAAGGTCACACAATCTTCTCAGGAAGTTGAGCCCATAGGATCCTCAATGAAAACCAAAGCTCTAAAGAAAATTGAACAGGTAGGAGCCAAGGGTTGAGTGATGGATGAGTGGATTTCATGGCTAAGGTCGGAAGGCTCTCATCTTCTAAGTTCAGCAGTTGGACTATTGGCGGATTTTGAAGTAATCCAAAGTCAAATGCAAGGACTCAAAACTTCATTATCGCAGAAGATTGAGGAAGTTGAGAAAAGTACAACCCTTTGGAGCAAGATGGAGGACTTCAGGATAGACGTCCTTGTTGAAAATAAGGTAATTCCCACAAGGGAAAAGTATATCCAGACTTTGTCATTATTGTCTCATAAGCAAGAGACAATAAGGTTGATGATTGTCGAGCCAGATCGAGAGAAGAAGGAAGGTGATAATGAGATTGATCTCATTTTTGCCAAAGTTGTTGATCTTCCTTGTTATTTATATGATGGCAATCAGAATCTTGTTACTGGTGAAGCTATCACACAGGAATTCCTTTCTCTAATGGATCACTGCATAGGACAAGATTTCTCACTTGACACATTTGATAAGTTACTGGAGATTCAGGTCAGTTTTTAAGTCCTTGCATCCATGCTGAAGGATGTAAAAAGAAACAGGTAAAGATTGAAGATGTGATTTCTTGTGTTCATGTGATCACAAGTTCTACCCCAATGCTGGATGAAGCAGAGATGAAAGCCATCCTGACTAAGTTTGAAGAGTTCCATAAATCAAACGAGGAGGAGAAAGATGGATAAAGCGTCCCCTTTTAGCTTTTTTTTTTTATGCAGTTGCATCATTAGATGTTGTTAGTTTTCTTGCAGCTACACATTTTCCTTATGTTGTAGTTGTAGTAAAGTGGGACTGTGCAGTTGAATTAGTCAATTGTGCCCACATTTTTCTCCATTCTTTTCCTATTTAAGGAGGACGTCATTTGTAAATATTTATCTTTTTCATGCTAAGCAAAACTCTGCAAGATTTTTACCTTAACTAAGACTTTGGGCTTTTGTTGTGAAGATTCCATCAAGCAAATAAAGAAAACAATTTTATTGATCTCAAACTTTGTGTTGTGTCAAGAAAATTGTTTATATGATTTAATTTTCTTATGTCCATTAATTATATATGTTCTTTACTTCTTTGATATTGAAGATATTGTTATGTGGGTAAAAGAGCTCCAGAATCGTGCAAGTAGATTGTGTGCTCCTAGCATATTTGGGAAATCTTCTGATAAATTAAGTAATTAGTGGTAGGCTTTGTATTGCTGCAGTTACTTTTAGTTTAAAGAATTAGGAATTCATACTTGAAGACTTTGAGCTGCGAGTTAAATTTCTAACTTTTTATAATAATAAGTTTGAGTTAATATTACATTCAAGAGAGACTTTGTGCTACTTGATTGTAAGTTATAGCGTAGGTTGTTAGATTCATTGTTCTTTTCTTTAAGTATCTAAAACGATAGAGAAATTGTAACAAGGTAGAGGGAGAATACATAGACTCTGAAAAAAGAAAGTTATATGCCCAATACCGACCCACATATTTTGATTTCTTATTAATTAGAGAAGAAATTTCAAAGGGAACCTCCCCTTGATGAGAGGAGAGATTAATTTCTCAACATAACTGTGTGTGAATTATATATTTTTCCATTGGTACACTGGTGACAAAATATTCACCCAGCACATACCACTAAGAATGAGCTTTTGAAATCTTATAAGCATAGGGTATGGGATCTTATAGAAGATTTTCAAGCTTCTAATCTGTTGTCTATTCCTAGAAATCTTAATAAGCATGCTGATAGATTGGCCTCAATAGGATCTCAATATGATATTCCCAGCGATATCAACCAGCGATATCAACAATATTAAGGAACAACAATATGTTAATGTGATTGTTAGGTCTTATATTCCTAACAATATTGATCATTGGCAAGTTTTTGATAGCGATCAATAGATCATTAATGTTTTGAAGGAAGAGGCAAAATTCTCAAGTGGTAACCAAGAAAAGCTCAAATAATAGTATGAGGATCAGATTATACAGCTAAAATCAAATAAGTTACCTAAGGACTTGGTCACGTTGGAGTCAATCTTCAATGATGGTGATCAAGTGAGAAAAGAAAAATCTAGTTTGTAGATTAAGGTAGAACACTATGAGAATGTCGAGATCTTCAAGGACAAGTTGTTAAAGCTTGGAAAGGTATGTATACTAGAAGAGAGACATGCTTTCATATTACTTTCACAACTGTTTAGTGACATTTTTGCTTGGCACTATTTACATTTAAAGGGTTTTGATCCCAACATTTCCCAGCATACCATAGAGCTTGAGCCAAATGCCAAACCTGTGAGGCAAAAACAGAGGCCTCTTAACCCCAAGCTTGAGCCCCTAATGGTCAAAGAGTTGAATAAACTCATTGAAAGCAACATAATTTTCCCTATCAAACATAAATCTTGGGTGTCAAAGCTTATCCTAGTGAGGAAAAAGAATGGTGAAATTAGATTTTGTGTTGATTTCAGAGACCTCAATAGGGCCTCACTCAAAGATAGATACCCACTGCCCTCCATGGAACAAATCCTTCAAGTTGTTGCAGGTTCTGAGAGGTTTTCCTTGCTAGATGGCTTCTCAGGTTACAATTAGGTTTTAGTGAAGGATGATGATCAATTCAAAACAACATTCACAACCAAATAGGGGACTATGCATATAAAAAAATGCCATTTGGTTTGTCTAATGCTGGTACTACCTTTCAACGTGCCATGGATATGGCATTTCAAGGTTTTATGTATAAGTTTGTACTTGTTTATTTAAATGATATAACTATTTATTCAAAAAATTCAAATGAACATCTAGCTCAATTGAAGGAGATCTTTGAGAGGTGTATGAGATTTGGCATATCCCTCAACCAAAAGAAATGTGTGTTTGTTGTTCACGAGGGTAAGTTACTAGGGTATGTGGTTTCAAAATAAGGTATAAAAATTGATCCAAAGAGGGTAATTGTCATTCTTTCTCTTCCCCTACCAGCACACAAGAAAATCTTACAAAGCTTCTTGGGTAGGATTAATTACATTAGAAGGTTTATTCCAGATGTAGCTGAATTATTAAAGCCTCTAACCTCTATGTTGAAAAAGAATGTTCCTTTTAGTTGATCTAAGGATGGAAAGACAAGTTTTGAACTCATAAAGGAGGCACTTGCAGTTGCATCTACTTTGTTGAAGCTAGATTTTTCAAAAGACTTAATTTTATATGCATATGAAAACATTGACAACATATCAGCTATTTTGGTTCAAGAGAATGAACATGGTTTAGAGCAACACTTGGCCTTTTTCAATCAAGGCCTTGAGGACTATGAGGAGAAGTATTATTTTTTTGAAAAAAAATTTCTTGTTGTTGTTAGAAGTTTAAAAAAGTTTAAACATATGTTTTCTAACAATAAAATTAAGTTGTTGGTTTCTCACCCATCAGTCAAAGAGTTTTTGTTGAGTAAGGATTTGAATGATAAAAGGGCAGGTTGGGTGACTAAGGTGATGGAATATGATGTGGATATCAAGGTCACCAAGCTAATCAGAGGTAAGGGTTTGTGTGATCAACTTGCTGGTAACATAGACAACAGTAAGGATGATGAGGAGAGGGAAGTCTTATTTCTCAAAGATCAGGAACAATCAGTTGAATTTGCTCCTCCTAAAAGCCACATACATGAAATATCTCATTTCTTGTTAACTGGTGAGTGCCCTCATGGATTGAATAAAGAAAAGAGAAGGTATTACAAACTCCAATCTATTTCCTATGTACTCTTAAATGACATTCTATTTAGGAAATATTTTCATTGTGTTTTACTAGGGTGCATAGACACTGATCAAGTAGATAAGGTTTTACATGATTTTAATGAAGGATGATGTAGGGGGACATTTGTCACCAAGAGATACAACTCTAAATATTATGAAAGAAGGATATTATTAGCCTAGTCTATTCAGAGATGCACATTCATGGGTAAGAAAATGCAAGGAATGTGCTATGTTTGCAGGAAAGGAGAAGTTAGCAGCTCTACCCTTACAACCCATTCAAGTAGAACAACCCTTCATGAAGTGGGGTTTGGACTTCATTGGAGACATAAATCCACCTTCAAGTGATGGCCACAAGTGGGTGCTCACAACCACTAATTATTTTACCAAGTGGACTAAGGTTGTGGAACTCAAAGAGGCAAATTAGATAGTTGTGTTAAACTTGTATGAAGAGCTGATAACAAGGTTTGGTGTTCCAAAATCAAAAGTTTCAGATAATGCTCTTGCTTTCGTAGGAGGTAGAATATCTAATTGGGTTGTTAGAAATGGTATTTATCTTAATACTTCTTATAACTACTACCCTCAAGGCAATGGATATGAAGAGTCCACAAACAAGAACTTGCTCAGGATTATTGAAAGGACCATGGAAAGAAATTTGAGAGCTTGGCATGCCAAGCTACAATCAGCCTTATGGGCTGACAGGATTACACCAGAAAGGTCCACTGGAGTGTAACCATACATGCTTGTGTATGGAAAAGAAGCAAGGCTACCTATTTCTCTTGAGATTCCAACCCTTGATCTATTCAATCTACTTGATATGATTGAAGAAGAGCCTATGACAACAAGATTAGCTTAGTTGGTTGAGCTAAAAGAGGTGAGAAATGATGCAATGAGGAAGATTGAAATTTAAAAGGCTCAAATGAAGAGGTCATTTGACAAGAGAGCATCTCCCCGAGTGTTCAAGGAAGAAGACATTCTCATGAAATGGGATGAGTTCAAGAGCAAGCTAGGTAAGCATACAAAGTTTGATGCTTTTTGGAGTGGGTCTTACATCATTTCTGAGTGCAAGAAACACAATGCTTTTCAAGTGTCAAGATTGGATGGTTTTGTGGAACCAATCCCAGTTAATATGATTCACCTCAAGCATTTCTTCTAAGGTATGACCTTAAATCTATACATATTTGAGTAATTTTGATGTTAATAAGTGTTGTTGCAAAGTAGATCAATTGTAGTTTACATTTACCTAAGTGCCTTGCGCATAGTTCTGAAGGAGTTATAAGGATGTTGTAATGCATTGTAGTTATAGAAGGAAGGTACTCATTATATGAAACAAGGATTTTAAGTATTCTCTAGTACACACAAGGAATATCTCCTTCATGTGGTGTTTTGTTGTTTCTCAATCCTAATCCATCATTACCCATATATAATTCATGACAGTGAGTTGTTTGAGCTCACTATCACAAACCATACACCTGTACTCAATGGATTAGGATAAGTTTTAGAAGAAAAGAGAGTTATTACAGTGCTATGAGATGTGTTTTCAAATTTTGACAAGCTACAGTGACTCTATGCCCAATGGAAAGGCTCAGGCAACTGGTCAAGATTTTTAGTATGTAAACATATAGTACATGTTGCCAAAAATGTTACCTATAGTCGCTAATACGCTCAATCAGGTAGAGATTTTATATTTTTATGAATAGAAAGGTACATTTTATTCTGTTGAATCACATTCATGTGCATAAAAAAGAATAGAATATTACATTATCACATTGCATTATGCAGATGCAAATGTTCAAACGAGAATGCACAATTTCTGAGAAAAAGTAATCTTTATTGATAATTTGAATGTATTGTCCCACACAAGTCGTGGGAATCACTAGTTGATCTAATTCAACAATAAGTGTAAACTATAAATCTAAAGATCAACTAAAAGAATGGAAAAACATATAAAAGGAATGTCATGTCAGTCATTTCCTTAAGGGCCGGTGTAGGGTTGACTCTTCAAGTCTAGCTTGATCTTCAGTATCTTAAGTCTTTAGCTCCTTTGCTCTTGAGATAAAGAACCTGCAGTTGATTGTAAATTTTGTTAGAGCTCAAGGCATGAAATCCAACTACATGCATCATCATCAGACATATAATTTGTAGTTATTATAAGATTGAATCAACTTAGTCATCAAAAGAGAGATAATTGAACAAATGCCAGATCAAATCATCAGGAAAAATTATCAAAAACATTGTTTTATCTAACTTGTTTGCTTCATGTGAAGATATAGGAAAAGTAATGTTGTTATTCATCAGTTTCACATGAGTGATGGAAAATGTGGCTCCCAAAAGGGTTGATCCTAGCTCATTAAATTATTTTTTGCAATGTGAACATCATGAGATCAATATTGTGTTCCAGAAAGTAGCCTCATATGAAAGAGATAATTGCATCATTATAATATATGCAAGCCTTTTGTATATTCAAAGTGCATATAGGATTTCATTGCAGACCAAAAAAGGAGTAAATCATTTACTTTAGTGAACCAATAAACAAGTTCAAATGGAGATTGCAATACTTAGTCATAAAAAAAGCAAATCGCACGATCCTCAAGGAGATCCCACAAAGTTAATACACTATCAAGAGCCCTGAGACAATACAAAGAACAATGACTTTTATCACTGTCAAAATACATGTAGTTCACGATGAATCTCATGAGTAAAGGTTTTCACAAACTCATTTAAGAGTCCACTGGCAAGAGAGACATAGAACAATGATATTGCAATCACACAAGAATAGTCATATACCTTTGGAACAATCACAGTTATAAGCAAAGCTATCAAAAGGGGTATTATAGATGCACAGTCAATAATAATCCCAAGGATAGAGAGGAAGCGGAACAAAGACCTCATGAGAGAATTAATAAGAGATATGAGAAAAGAAAGTTTGATGCATGAGAAATTTCAATAGAAAGTAGAACCATTGGAGGAATCACAACATTAGTCTCAAAGGGTAGATGATTGATATAAAACCTAGTATGTGACAGTGATATGAATCAAAGATGAACAAACACTGTCATCAATGGATCAACAAATATCACAAAATGATCATCAGAATGTACAATCTATCCATAGTAAATCTTACATATAGTCCATCCATAAAAGACAGTTTATGAGCATGATACTCATTTTTGTCTTGGGAGGTGAAATAAAACAACAATGAACTAGAACGGTAAAGGATTGTATGAACCTACAAGGGCACATTAGTTTGCTAAGGATTTAAAGTCATTAATAGCCAAGGCATAATGGTTGATGATAACATCATCTTCTTTAGAGAAGCCACATTGACATGTGAAGAGAGATGATGAATTATAGTGATCTTAACAGTGAGAAGATCGGTGACAGTATGAGATGTCATAGAATGAATCCTTAAATAGCCATGAGCAATGACTATTTTTGTAGTAATTCACAAGCATTTATCTTTCATTGAAGAGCATTTTTCACAGTGGCAAGCACAAAGATGAATGGAGTAGCCCTATACAAAGGATCATAGTTGCAACCAATGTTGACAGTTAGAATCATTGAAATGCCAAGGATCAAGACCTTAAAAGGACAATTATAGCAGCATTATTACCATCACAGTGACAATAGAATAGGTTGTGTAAATCATTGAATTCATAGAACAAAAAGGATGATCAACTCACTATCACAATGGATTGATGGAGAAGAAGGATATTATCAAGATGCTACTAGTAAGTACTCTAACTATAGTATGCAAGGACTGTGATGAATTAATTAGAGGTTTGTAGCCATGACTGAGAAATAGAACACCAAAGTTGAAGACAACTAAGTCTCATAGACATGGTGAAGGTTTCAAAAAGCATAAAGTCAACCATCAAGATTAGTTGTGGGCAATCATCATTTAGCCCTAGTAGCAGACAATGAGCAAGAAGATAGCAACTATTGCTATAGTTCATTCATAGAATATACAAGCATAGTCACATCACAGAGCATAATAAATTCATTCTCGGTCTCCAATCTGAAAGAACTAGGGTTATATGAGAATTTTTTATCCAAAAGAGCTTTCATCATAATAGATGGACATCATAATTTTGAATCAGCAAGTAGTCTTAACTATAATAGAGAGTAGCAACTTCAAAGGAGGCATTTGAAATGTTAGGCCTAAAAGGTAGATCGTCAAGGAAGAATTAGTAGTGTAACTTCCATAAGAAGCTAAGCATGACATGGATATCACTTATTGCTACAATGATAGAGGAGGTATTGACCATAAACACATTCACCATTAACATCCATAGGTGAGTTACAGTCAAAAGTCATGAGGACCTATCTTTTGCTATCTCAAAAATGCCTCAGATTTATAGTCACAGTTATAAAAATATAGTAGCGGCCTCAAAAGGACAGTGGTATTTTCTATTATCAAAACAGAGTCCAAACATTGTGTATGATTAAAGTAAAAAAGGGTGAGATAAATGAAGGAGACAACATTGATCATAACCCTTGGAAAATGTCTATGTTATAAGATAGTCATTGTTAGAAATGAGAGCCAGAAGCCCATGAGCGACCACACAAGAAGGCATCCTTAAGACCGTTAAAGGTAAATTTGCACGATACAAGAACATTGTTACAAATGTGATCACAATAGTGAGTGCATGGAAAGCACAGTGAAAACCAGAGCAAATACAATGCCATAGAAAGAAAATCCTCAGTTAAAAGGGCTTTCATATTTATCAAATACAACCATGATCAAATTCAAAAGCCTTGTCATCTTCAATAAATGGCTGCTGTCGATTATTAATGGTAGATCTTGATGTCTGATAATGAAAATCAATTAGAATGGTGGGTATTGAGGGTCACAGTTATAAAATTTCAAGAACAGTGAAGGCAACAATACATTATCTTTTGACATAGTGATGCACTAGGTCACGAGTGGAAGAAGTAGTGAATAAGGCTCGGTAATAGTTGAAGAATAATCTCTCATATCAATAATATAAAGCAATTTGTAGCTTCAAGATTGGTATAAAAGATGCAAAGGTCACATACAGATGTATGATAGGAAAAGAGATAATCTGGTGTAGAACAAAATTACCTTGTGTTCCCCTGCAAAATCTTTAGCAAACCATTAGTTATAGCAACAAATGAAGTGCATTTTAGCAAAAAACCCTATGTTTCTATGGTGGCGCTCCAAGAAGTAATAGAGAAGCAAATAAAATAGAAATAAGATGTTTGTAAGACACTTTTGTTTTAGGGTTTGATAACCCCAATGGAACCTGATAGAAGGGGCTTTTTGCCTTCTTTTTAGAAAAAGCTTCATTTAATTGTTTGAGTCATAGCCTCTTTTGCTTTATGATTTCTTTTAGTGTTTTTAGGCACTTATAAAGACTAGGTCAAATAAACCATTTTAAGGTTTTTAGGACTCTTTTTTACTTTTGGCATTCTATCCTATTGGAAATCTTTATTTAAGTGATGATCACAAATCACTCTAAATAAATGATATTTAAAATGCAAAAGAAAAGATATCATAGGATGCTACGTGGAGATTGAAAAGCAAACTGTTAAGCATTGAAGCTTATGCATGCATTTAGGAGATGATTGGGGAATTTGTAAATATGTGGAGGAAAAATAGGCGATTTGGTCACCTAATTGGCAATTTAGTTCTAGTTAGAGAATCCAAATGGATGGAGGATGAGTCAAGGAGGATTTTTAGGTTTTTGAATCCTTGTTTCTAGCAGTTACATCCCTATTTTGGAGGGATTTTCCGTTGCATTCGACCCCTAGGAGTTATGTTCAAATTGACAACTCTTTGTACCTATTTTGAGGAGTTTTCTTTCAGTTAGATGCCTGATTTGGAGGAAAGGCGACAACACATTTTTTTTGGAGCCAAAATTGAAAATTTGAATTTTGGGGGCCTTTTGTATAAGTCTCTTTTCTTCTCTCATTTTAGTTCTAGTTTGAAGTTTGTACCTATTCTGGCAACATATATTCATACTTTGTAACTCATTTCTTGTGAGTTATTTAGATTTGTAATGCAGATATCTCCTAGTTTTCAAAAAAGAAGCTTACTTCCTTCTCCATTATTCTTTGTGTCTATGTATTGATTGTGAGTTTTATGATAGAATATTGTGTTATCCTTTATTTTCATTAGATTCCTTCAATGTTGAATGCAAATAATATCATGTCATAGTGCAGGTCTGTGTAAGTGTTTTCATTCTTTTGGATCAAAATTGTGAGAAAATCATTGTTCTCCTTTCAGTGAACATCAGAAAGTCAAAGCCTTTCATGAGAATCATTTTTGCAGCCATGAATAACAGAGTTATGAGATTGGATAGTTTCATTTGTTGAGTTATCTTGTGAGGTTTAAAGGAAAATTCAAATCATTTTCAGTTGGTAAATCACCTAGTAGTTTAATTTTCAGTTTCAGCATATCCTTCTTACCCTTTCCCAAGTCAAAATTTCAATTAGTTTTAGGTGAACAAAAGGGAGCCAACCCATAATCTAAAGGTCTACTCTCACCATAGGATACCCACAACCCAAGAGTAGTCCAATGTTGCATGGGATTGCAGATTTTTCATCTTTGCATCAGGTGCAAATCCTCGTGACAATAATTCTACAATCTGTTTGATGAGTAGATGAGAGATAAATGTAAAGAGCCCTTGACAACATATAAAAACCATATAAAATTAAAACCTGCAAAAGAAAATAGCAAAACCACATAAAGGGGTTGATAATAAAACATTCTTTTGGTACAAATATAAGAGCCATGCAAATATAAACCAACAATTACCTGTGTTTCAATGAGGGATAAGAATAGTGTGTAGTTTCAGGAGTTGAAGCAATGTGAGCATAAATGGAAATAGCAAAAAAAATTGGTTATGTCTGCAAGGTGCAAATGTGGACAGTGAAATGTATTTATGTGCAATAAACAAAGTCAAATTGTTAAAATATGTTTAGGTGTGAAAACAACACACAAAAACATTTAATATGGAAGTGACTATGACATGTGTTTGGATGATGACATGAGAGAACTATTGAAAAAATTCTTATTAAAATATCAAAACCATATAAACGTAGAACTTGTAGATGAAAACAACAACAAGGTGAAAGCGATTAAAAAGAAATGCTTAGTAAAATATGGTAATCATAAAATGTTAAAATCACATGTTATAAAACATGTTTGTTAATAATTGATGCCAAAATAGAAATGAATGTAACAAACATATTTGATAATGTGTTTTTGAATTAAACCACTTTGTCTGGTTTCCAAGAAAATATTATTGAACTTTGTTGGAAGGATGGCTAATTGCATGTAGTTAGCATTAGAGAAGACTACACCCACACACACACAAACATACATGGACAATTAAATGTATCTATTTACAACAAAGGAAATGAAATTTTTAAAATATGTTTATGTTGATATATAAAAGTTAATATATTTATTTGAAAGTAGGTACTACCTGTGGATCAATGAGTAGATGTGAGATCTATCAAAAAAGGCCATAAGAAAATATAAAAACTATATAAAATTAATATTTTTATATGAAAATAGCAACCAAATAAAAGGAATAACAATAATCCATGTGTTGTTAAAATATGAGAAGCATGGAAAAAAGAAATAAAAAATACTTGTGTTTCGATGAGAGATGAGAATGGTGTCCGGTTTGAGCAGTTAAAGCAGGGCGACCATGCAAGAACAAGAAAGTAGTCGACTATAGAATCTAGCCAACCTAGCTATTATAGAGTTGTAAAATAAAGGATGCCCTGTTGTCAAAGACAAGGACGCATCAACACCATTGACCACAGTTACTCTTGGATTTGTCTTATGGAGATTACATTTAAAATTTGAATGGAATAAGACCTAGTGGGAAAAGTAAAAATAAACAGTCCAAGATAGGTATAAAGCAACATTGGAGGAGAAGAGCATAGAGGTCAAGAAGTTGATCGTTAATCTGGAAAAATGGCTGAATTAGCCAATCAACTTTGAAGTTGTCGCCCTCTTGCATGGGTGTATGCTCTATATTTGTAGGATAAATTCTTATGTTTTCAAATTAGCCAACTATTGAGTAACTCATCCATCTCTATTTTGTCACTGAGGTCATTTCTGATTACCTATTCTAAAGCCACTCAACACACAAAGACCATATGTGTGAGTTTTATCTTTGTTATCCTTGTTTTTTATTATGAAGTAAAAACTGGATAACACGAATTTTTATTCAAATTCGTAATTTAACTCTCTAAGTTTGTTTTTCGAGACATTTTTTGCCTCAAAATTATTATTGGGATTTTCGTGGTTGTTCCTTGAACCTAGTTCATTTTTTTTTCTAAAATTAACTCAAAGTTGGCTTTTTAAGTCTTTTTTCAAAAGTGGTGCAAAGTCAGAGTTTAACTCTGACATAACACTATCTTTAGTCTTTGGGTGCAAAGTCGGAGTTTAATTTCGACACTGCATTTGTTTGAGTCTTTTTGGTGCAATTCAGACCTATAAGTGTGAATTACACTTCCTTCAGTCTTTTGGTGTAAATCAGACTTATAGGTCCAAGTTGCACCTATATGTTTCAAATACACACCTTGGTGTATTTTGGGTTTACAAACTTGAAATACGTATTTGTGTCACATGTTTTGGCTCATTTATTGTTAAGTCTTTGGAACCGATTTGATTTTCTACAGATTTTATTTCCGTTTTATATTTTCTTTTGGTCATTTTGCTTTTAATATGCTTTTAGCTGCCTAAGAGTCGTGATCAAGTGTTGAAGATTTTTGAAGGGCCGAGGGCATTCCACATCTTTCTTTCGGGTACCTTTTTTTTCCTTTTCTTGCTTTTGGGGTTTATGTTTCCCCCTTTTCCCAACTTTTTGGATTCCTTGTACCTAAACGTTTTGTTTATTTGAAATATGCCTTTTCAATGTATGTTGGGAATATAATCCCATTATACACTAAATTGTTGTTTTGGTGTATGGTGGGGTTGTATCCATGCCATACACCATTTTTATTACTATACCAAATATTGCATTTTCTATAAACTATCATGGTGGTTGTTGGGGTCGTAAGCTCAACATACACCACATCCCATTGTTTGATGTATGTCAAGGTTATGACCCGACATGTGTCTTTTAACACTTTAAGTTAAGTTGTTGATGTTTGGTGCAGGGCAGGGCTACGACCCTCACTTAAACAAAAGTTCTTCCCATTTGGTGTAAGTCAAGTTTGCAACCTCGATCTACACCAATGTTGATACACAAAAACATAGCAAGGTTTGTGGTGTATATCGAGGCCATAACCCCAATCTACACCAAGGTTCTCCCATACGTGTATATCGGGGTTAGAACCCCGACATGCTTCAAAACTAGAATTGTTTCACTATTGTTTAAAGGTGATGTGAATCGAGTTTGTAAACCCGATTGCCACCAATTTTTTTGTATGAATTTCCCAAAGTGTGAATCGGATTTACAAACTCAATTCAAACCAAGATGATTTGCTATTTTTCATTAGTTTAAATTAGACTTATAAATATGATTTGTATTACTTTGAATCACACCAGTTTTAGGTGTAAATCAGGTTTGTAAAACTAATTTGCACCAAGTGTACACACATGTAAATCAAGGTTACAAACCTGATTTACACCCAAAAGGCAATTTTATTCTACCAATAAGTTAGGGTTTTTGATACCCTAATAAAATTAATTTGATGAATTGAGCATGGCGATGATCTCTTTCAAATGTTGCAGTTACAATCACAATCAAATGATGAAGCCCTCTCCAAGAAAAAGAGCTATGAAGATTAAGAAGTAAGATTCTCATTCTCTATTTCCATCTTCATCTATGTCATTGAATATTGACAATATTAGAGATACACAAATCAGTCATACGGATCTTGAAGAGTTTCTTAAAAGAGTAAAAGAGTCATTTGAGTACTACAAAATGGAGGTGACAATTAACAGTGGTATTCATTTAGTCGTAACTTTCCAATGTTAGCACACAACCCTAATTTTGTGTTAGCATTAGCTAATAGGTTTGATCTAGTAAGAAGGTCTGTCAAAGATGCAAAGTGGGAGAAAATTATCATTAAGTTGGATGATGATTTATTTGACATTGTTTTCAAATGTACGAACATTGATCAATATGCCAATATTGATATCCAGTCAACACAAGTATATATGAGACAATAATTTAGACAAGTGAAAAAGAAATATCAATAGCAATTGGTTGAAGACTCCAAGGCCTACCATTGCAACTATTCATTGAAGTGATTTCATTAAGTAGGTAAATGATTTGATTACTCTTCTCAATAGGATGAAAGGGCTCTCTTTTTCATACTTATCATGAATGGATGTATTAATACATCCATATCATTTGGTAAAACAAGAAAAAGATCTATTTTGGGTAAACAAATATGTGATGCTTTATGTGAACAACTTACCAAGGTGCCAACCACTTTGAAGTTTTACATGACTTCATATCTAGTGTATGCAATAGCCTCCATGAGGCACTTTCCAAGATTGTCTACTACAGGAGATAGAAACCAAATTCTAGTGTACCAATATTAATCTCAATTGACTCTAAAGAACAATTTGCATCATTTCAGAAGAATAAATGATGCTTTCTTTTATCACTACATGTGCATGTTTGATAAGGAACTCCAGGAGAAGAGGGTATCAGATGAAGCCTGGAATGTGGTAAACTAGTATGGGTGCATATTCCTATAGTTTCCTAATTTCACCTATCTCAGAGTAGGATGTTATGGTGATGAACCCTTCATGCTCCATATGTACCCATCCAACAAAATTGTGCTCATTGATTTGGCTCGTCAAATGGTAGCAGTGCATGAACGCCAGTCAAGTTCACATAAGCCTGGATTCAATTTTTCTCTCACTATTATGAGCTATATAATCAATTCCATTTACGGGGATAGGGCCATGGTTGAGGAAATGAGAAGAGTTACAATGAGGCTCTTAAAAGTTGGAAAATTTGACTACATGGGCATGAACAAGCTAGAGAAGAGTTATACTCATGTTCACTATATAGATGATATCTGGATATATTTTAGAATATAGGAGAATGTTAGGAAGCTTATCTATTATCATTTTACTATGGAGAAAATTGAGATATTCTTAAGGATTTTGAAAATGATGGAAATATTTTGGATTCAGTGTATGAAAAGAATAAGATTGCAGATTCACCCTTACCTCTCATCCAATGGTCTAAGAAGGAAATGACCTCAATAAAGGTTGTGTTCTAGAATATTCTTGCCAATATGAATGTAGCATTAACACAAAAGGGAATAAAATTTAAGCCATTCCAAATTGGATTGGAGGATGATACTACATGATCAATGGGAAAGACTTCTAAGTTGATAACTAGGAACATGCAAGAATTAGCGACTTCAAAGGCTCCTAAGTTCAAGTTCACTATTGGAAAGGGTAAAGATAAGAGTCAAGGGGAATCCTCGACTCAAGATACTTAGACAAAAGAGTTTCTTGAGGAGGAGCTACAACAATAAGAAAAGGAAGAGTTAGAAAAAGAATAAGAAGAGGAGTACGATGATGAGGGGTTGCTAGAAATTCCTAGTACTTCCCAATTTGAAGGGACACAAGAAACCACCCCTCCTACATCTCATGATACTCCAAGTATAACTCCTCCTCTGGTTTTAGTTTCTAATCCTATCCCTTTTGGTTCTGCTATTTCCTATGAATCTGATGATGTTGGTGTAGTAATCCATACCATTCCTTCCACAACAAACAATGACTCGGCCTTGGACACCCCATAGGATAATATTGAAAATGTCTTTTTCCCAAACTTGTTTGAAGTATCTTCTTCTATGTTAGAAAATTTTGTTAAATTCATGTCAGAAACTGAGCTTGCACCCAAAGTTTTGGTCATAAAGAACCCACTTGCAATTGTAACTTTTACTCCTTCCATTGTGACCACAAATGTATAGAATCAAGAACTTACATCTCAAGTTTTAGCCACAAGAGTTGAAGATGACACACCTTTACCACCCTAGCTAATCTCCTATACACCCAAGTGAAAGAAATAGTGCATCTCCCTAGATGACTTTGACTTCAACCAATTGTTTCCTATCAAACCCAACATTACAAAGAAGGCTAAACCTTGTCTAGGATGAAAGTGAATAAATCAAAGAACAAGTATGTAGAACTTGCGACGCCTCCTCTAGATACAGATATTGACAAGATTCAATCCATAGATTATGTCATTAATATAATTAAATTGGGAAAATGAACTCATGAAGGAACTATGGAATATTCTCAATCATCTTTTGATAATCTTGTGGCAAGGTATAATGAGGAAAAGGTTAAGAAGGACAAACTTAAGAAACGGGTGAACCAACTCACCATTGTGTTGATTAAGATAACAAAGTCCTTAGAGGTAATTGACCAGTTACTTCATCAGTTGATAAACAGGTCATCAAGCAAGCTAAGTAGGTTATTTCATGAGTAAGATCTGTGGGGGAATGTATTGATAGGATGTTGAGCCAAGGAACACGTCTTCTATGCTCTATAGTTGCATTAATCAACAATCTAGAGGGTGTTAAATCCAAGGTAGATAAAAAAATTGGATCTAATCTCACATGAAAATAAAGATACAAGAAAAGAACTTTGACTCATGGTTGAAGTTATAAGATTCTCAATTAGATAATCTGGTTGATAATGGAGTGCTACCTCAAAAGACATGTATATTGAACAAAGGGATGCATTAGAACATCAAATGAATACTCTAGAAATGCTTATCAATGACATGCCAAAGGAACAAAAAGAATGTAATGACAAAGGGAAGTAAATCATTGAAAAGTATCAAGGCTTCCATGCTCATTCACTAATGAGAATAAAAACCCTCTTCATGAAGAGGTCATCATCAAAAAATTCATCTTACTCATTGGAGAAGAGGTTGATAAAAAAAATTTCTCGATATATTCAATTGATAAATTGATAGATATTCATTTAATTTGGATGCCTTGGCTTCCATTCTGAAGAAGCGCAAAAGATGTTATATTGGCCTTGGAGATTCCATCACTCGAGTCAAAGTTGTCACAAGTCATACTCAAGGACCTGATGAAGAACAAATGAAAGCTACCTTGCAAAAGTTTGAGGAATTTATGAAACAAGATCATAATGGAGTGTCTAGTGACACTTAGTAGTTTTACATTTTTTAAGTTATAGGTGCATTTTTGCAATTAGTATTCAACACTTCAAGTGTCATTTTATGTTTATGTTTTTGCATCTAGAATATGCACAAGTTCTAAGTCAAGTAGGACTCATTTTTGACTTAGTCATAGTTTCTTATAGATTTCCTAGATTAGCTCATTGATCCTCTCATATATATATGAGGGTTCTCATTATAATTATCATATTTAATTTTACGCAACAAAACTATGCCAAAGTGAAACTTTGAGCTCATATTGTTGTTTTGCAAACTTGATCAAATAAGAAGACATATTTGGCATTCAAACTTTGTGTTGGATTCATTGTGGTTTATAGTGAGATTGTTATTACGTCATTATTATTGTAGAATCTTGTTTTGATTTAGTAAAAGCGTTGTAGAGAAATATTATTAAAGAGGAGAGCAAATTTTATCTTGTAAACTTTGTGTTACATCTCAACATTTGTAAAGTAGAAATAGTATACAGATAGCCATTTGAAGACTCTAAGCTTTACTTTGCTATTTAAGATAAACACTTATAAAATTGTACATGGGTATCAGTATAAATACTTTGAGATTTGTCTTGTTAGCTTGGAAATGTCATATTTGGGTTACAAAAGTTATTGATCAAAGGTTGATAATATTATAGTGTTTGAAGACTTTGTGTTTAAGTACTATTTTCTCATCCTGAGGAAGCAACAAAAGACTTTGTGCTTTCATGAAAACTTTACTTCTTATTTGTATTTTTCATTAATGTACTTTGATTTATTTTATAGTAGCTTTGAAGTTGTTTAAATCATTACTGCTCTAATTGTAACTTCTTTTCTAAAAAAAAGAGAAAAGAATAATGTTTATTCTAAAAAGAGAATAAGATGATGTACTGCCCAAGTTTAAAGTAGGATTCATAGTTAGAGTTTTGTTTAAAGTAGAGTAAATTAGTAAGAAAAGGGGGAGAATTCCCTTATAATTAGGAGAGATTTAATCTCATGTACTATGACTGAAACCACAAATTTGTGAACCTTCCTAGTTTACAAAATTTTCAACCAACAGTCTTCACAATATGACAGTCCCTTATAACACTAGTTGGAACCCCTTTATTCTATTGAGGGGATTTACATTGAAAGCACTCACATCCTATCTCAAGAATAAGAAAGAATCGGGGGAATTGTATCATCTCTATCAATAACAAGATAAATCACACCCATTGATGTTCAAAGTTGAGTGTGATGAATTGGACAAGATTGCAGTGGATTGGTTCAAAATGACTAACATGATAGAGGTTGTAATAAAGTTCCATGAGTGTAGAGGACAATATTATCATATGTTCAAGACTTTTATGCATGAAAAAAGAAGAGAAAATACTTTGGTGAATTATTAACAAAGATGGATGGAATTACCCCAGGAGTTTAGATAAAAGGAGCCACACTCCATATACAACTTAATTTCCTTAGAAATGAGATCTGAGAGATATATGAAAGCCTTGGAGGATGCATGTATAGCATGGATACCTTTCAGATTTCATCCTCCACTTCTTTATCTAGTTCCACACTAGACAAGAAACTAGATGATTGATGCAACAAGATAAAGGGATTGTCGAAAGAGTATTATAGATGATAATAAATTGTACTTAAATCAACTCTTAGGAGTATCCCAATCCACAAATTATAAATTAGACATCTTAAGATTTAATCTTAGGAATTGGATTGCTTGAGGTCAAGCCAAAGGCAAACTTCAGGGGTGTGATGAGTCTTGGGAATGTCTTAGTTTCATTAGTTTCCTGCTACTTTATCAGACTTTTATTAGTATATTGTTAAAATTTTATATGTTTTAATTATCCCTAAGACTACATTATCATCTAGTTATAATATATAAATGCCATGTTGATATGGAATGCATTATGTGCTTTAATGGTTGATATATTGCCAAATATTATGGATGATAATTTGTGTGGATTATTGTTTTTTGTAAGAGCCTAACACATAGCTTGAAGGGAGCCCAAAGCAAGCTGCAACTTAAGAGATCTCTGATCCACCTACAATGAAAGCAGACCCACCCTATCAGTTCATATGGAAGCAGTGAATGAATAGAAGGAGAGTTATGGTTGCATCAAGTCCTTATTGACTCTGTCTGCTCAATGAGCATAAAGGATTTATAATATCATGGAGGATGATCAGGTTATGCCTTATTAATCCAAATTTAATGCACTAAACCATGTCCCTAATCTTGTGTTACTATGTAATAAAAAAGTTTGTTTTAGAACTAGACTCTTGTAGGGTTGGCCATTAATTTGTTTTTCTCTTGTTAAATAAGTTGGATTGATGTTAGGGAAGAGTGTCGCCAATTTAGGTTTGATTAGAAGAATTAAATGATCCACTCCTTGTGATTGCTTTAAAAGGGAAGTGTCATTTTAGTTAGGATCTTCTTCTGCGAGTTAAGTTATTTTCATTTATTGGTTAGTTAATGATAAAACTACTGACAATGTAGATAATGATTATTGCTGGATATTCTATGTACTTGTAATCTTGTTATCTTGAATATGAGTTATGAATGAGAATAAGAAATGATTGTTATTTCTTGAATTAGTGTATAGTCACCTTTTGAAGATTGCACTCCTCAAGCAAGTGCCACTTGCGGTATTGTAATGCTCCTTTATTTTTTTTAAATTACTTAGTTTGTTTATGAATGTAGTATATAGATTGTTGTTAGTTTCTTAATTAATGTTAAAGTTATCATTAATGTTTGTTATTATTGTTTGTAGTTAGAGTCCCAATTGTAGGCTAAAATATCACTATTATAATATTAATTATTACCTATAGGTACTGCTGAGTCACTCACAACAACTATTGTATCGTAAAGTTTTTATTTCCAACACTATTCATGCTTTCATTAGTTATTATTTTCATTCATCCAATGATATGAAGCTTGAGAACTCCTTTGTTGCACACATAGTGCCAACACCATCTTTGATGATACGGCCCTTATCAATAATTAAGTGAACCTCCAATTAGGATATTTTTTTTGCCCCCTTGAACACTTTAATTGGGTTGAGTACATGACATACTACACCAATTATATCATGTACTCAACCAATTATATGTATATAGTGGAGACCAGTCACTAATCCAAAATATGAAGCTTTCTATGAATAAAGACAACTTGAGAATAGGGTGCCCATCTCCATAGTATGACACTTTTAGCTCTAGATTGTTGTCATAGGTTCTTCTTTATCTCGTGGTTCTCGATTTATAATCTTGTACTTTCTTCCATTTCTGTATCTTTCTATTTATGTTGAATGTTGTCAATTTTTTACTATTTTACCTAGATCTTGTATACTCATATTATATCAAAGACAACCCTTTCAAAAGGGAACAATTAAGAAAAGTGTTCAACTTTGCTTCAGATTGAAGTTGAACATTTTTGGTTGTTCCTTAATGAAGCAATCAATGAATGTGAAAATAGTGAATGAATAAGATCTTAGTTTGCATTCCTAGGCTAAGACTCATATTTTCATCATTACAATAGTTTAGATGGTTTTCTCAAGAAAAGGTCCGATTACACTTCCAAGACCCATAATAACACCAAAATGACTAGAATTTCACCATTAATACTTTTCAATAATTTCCAACCACCAACTTAAATCTATTGTTGTTGAAAAATCATTCTAGATTTAGATTTATACAAATTCAAAAGGAGATGTAAAAGGATGTAGTGTTTTATTTTGACAAGTTTTATTCATTATTAAACTTACATTATAAGTTGACGAGGTTGTTAAAACCAATCAAAAGGATAGCAAGAATAAAGAACAGTAAATAAAGGTAGCTAATTATCAATAAAAATTTATGAAATTGACAAATTTCATTGGTTCTAGAACTGTTTCAAAAGCTAATGTTGTTCTTTGAACCAAGTCCATCATCGACACCAAGCATCGATGCAAGCCATTCTTTTTAGGGAGCCTCAAGGATCTTCCACATGTTGCAATGATACAATGTGGTAGGTGAAAGAGGTTTGGTACATTCCAAATATTGCACCATTAATTGGGTTTCGTGACTCGACAATCTAGGGTCCCATCTTTGAAAGAAACAAAGGCAACACATGAAGCCACTTTTGGGGCTAGGTGTCACCTTTGCACAACACCTTCAAAAGAGGGAATAAATACCTTTAGAACATTTTTCCATACGAGGTAAATGACTATTGGATTAAATAGCGATTTATCCTATTTGACTCATACCTAAGTTTACTTCAGCATAATTATTTTTAATATTTTAGGTTGCATTGATATTTGTACCTAGGTAGTTGTTGATAGCTAGACTTTACCTACCCTCTAAAAGTACTCTTGCATTATTCTACATTTGGATTCAGATTCCTACTAATTATTATCAAGTATGGGAAGCATTCCTGCATTTTTACTTGGTTTGTCTTCTTCCCAAGGGGACAAATGTTGTTTTCAAGCTTTGGACTATGTTTCACTTTCAATCACTTACCAATTTTGTAGGATATTATACGTTATGAGTGGGCTATGTAGTCCCTTTCTTTCTTTCCTATGGGGGGTACTTGATCGTATATACATGATGTATATAGTCCTTGTGGGTGTGATCGAGTCATCCATGCATCATTGTGTTTGTTTTGTTTCTCTCTTTTGGAGAGGAGTTTCCTCCCATATAGTTTTATCCTTTTCTCATTTTGTGAGAGATTTTATTTCATTGCATTTGCATTGTACATGGGTACCTAATATGGTCTTGTTGTCGGGAGCCATCTTGCATCTTGCTCATGTTGCATAATAATCTTCTTCCTAAGTTGCACTTAAGGGGAGGCGAGGGTGTTGGAGGGAATACCGATTTATCCTATTTTACTCATACTTAAGTTTACTTAGGCATAATCATTAAATAATTTAGGTTGCATTAATATTTGTATTTGGGTTGTTGTCGAATGCTAGACTTTACTCACCATCTACCTACTCTCACATCTGATTGAGACACATGTCCACATCATGTGATCTCCTACTTACCAACTTTGGATTTATAAGAAAGGCTTATGCACTTTATTTTTCATCTCAAAATCAATTCATCTCATTGATGAAATATTTGTTTCTCTCTATGAAGTTTATATTGTGGGTTGTGTTCTCGACAATGGAATTTTACTCCAATAGTGACCTGGTAGGACCAATGGGGGTCCTTTTTGATATGAAATATTTCATGAATTGACACCTCTTTGTTGAGAGGTTCCACATGGAATCATTGTGCGACATATGAAGCAAAAATGCCCAATGTTTTTCCCTTATTGCAACATAGGCTATCTAGCGTTGGGTTGGAGTTGTGTGTAGCATCTTCATCAAAGACTCCCAAAAGTCAATCTTATCTAGTGATTCATGAATCAGGAAGGATCTTGATAGAGTTAAAGGAGATGATTTTGCACTATTGGTCAAGGTGAATGTGTTAATGATTCTACATGATCCTAAGTACCAAAGTCAAGGATGCAAGCTCATGCATGACAATATACCAACAATTGAGTCTATTAGATGTAAAGAGATTAATTGTATCATGACTTGCCATGCCATGGACTTTCCCTCCTTTGAAATGGTCATTAGTGAAGATGTTCCTCATTCCTCTACAAGTATAAAAGTACTTGCCATTGGCATCTTAGAATGGTTCCTTCTTAGTTTCTCTTTAGAGAGACTTGCATCTTCTACACTCTAGTACTGTAAATAGGCTCAATGTCTTTGAATCAATAAAGTTGCTTTGTTTCACCTTTTGTCAATTCTAATGCATAGTGTATTTTGTTTATCTTCACATTTGAATTATTTTACTACCTTTCTTTTTTTTTTGATCGATAACATATAATAATATATTGCTTTGAAAGAGAAGTATTACAATCGAGGGGCGGAAAGACAATCTGCAAATCCAAGGGGTCACGCCCCTACTACAAAAAACCCAAGCATCTACCTACTAAGACCCATAGTCACAAAAAAGGGTCACTTATGAATACAAAAAGGTCCACACCACTAACCCCAGCTAGCCCAGCCTAACTACGAAACCATCCCAGAGCTTCCTCTCTTGAGAAATTGGGAATACCCCTGCTGGAACCAGCCACCTGCTACTCACTCCCACCACCTGGCACCGTTCTAGGCCTTCCTCCACACAACGATCCATGCTCCACCACCTTCTTTGGTTTCTTTGGGAGCTGATGCCAAACCAGAGGCCTCCCATTCTCGTCCAGGGGGGCCTCAGACCGAATGGGAGTCACCTTCCCGCGGATGTTGAAACGCTTAGTCGACCCCAACTGGTGAACATAGTTCACAATCTCCACCCAACCTTTTCTTGCATCCTCCACCTGTGCAGAAACTGCCCGAGAAGCATACTAAACTACAAAAGGCTGCAATTCCCCAACATCCACCCCAATCCTCCTGCTTGGGCCCTCCGCCATCCTCAACCCCACACCAATGTTAGAACGGGCCACCACATCCTGCAAGCCTCCTGACCATTTGGGTCGTAAAACCAGTGAAGCGATCTGCTGCACTTCCTCCTTCGACTTCCCCACCTGCAAGGCCAAAGCAGTAAATAGAGACGAGATGTCAAGATTTGTTCTGGGTCGCCAGTCCTGAGAAAGAAATTCTTCTCCCAACAGGAGTCGAATTGCCCTCCAGAAGACATCTCCGTCCACTCTGAAAACATTCGAAAGCCTGATGCTCGAAATCGGCCCTCAAAAAGCAGGCAGTTGTGCATCCGACTCCAGCAAAAAATTCGCCTCCATTCTATCTCTCCACTACACAGAAAACAACCCTGAGCACTCCATCAAAAATCAAGCTTTCCCACAAAATGCCAGGAACACACAAGGAACTTAAAGACCGCCTCCATCTCTTGTCATGAAAGCTTCACACGCTTCACATTAATCCCAACATCATCGCTAGTCACTCCCTCTGCACACCTCCATCATCAACCAACACTTCGAGGCCACTTGCAACAAGATTGAAGCACACACACCACGAGGGACTTAAATTCCCACAGGGCTAAGGTTGCGAGTGGTCACAACAATTCAAACTTGGGTTCACTTTTCCAAAGCCATCAACTCGAGTCTTACTCAAGAAGACTACAATCTCTAAAGTCCTCAAACATGCTAAACAAATTTTCCAAGGAACCATTTGCTCCCACATTAGAAAGTTTGTCAGCTTCCAAATTAGCCTCCCTCAGGACATGGGTAATTTAAAAATCTTCAAAATTGTTCAACAGCAATTGCATCCTACGCATCTGCTTATCTAGAAACCACACTTCCAATCGCCCTCGCGCAATCCCATTCACCACTACCTGAGAATCACCTTCTAAATGAAGTTTCTTGAATCCCAACTTCCCAGCCATAAGTATAGCTTCCATCGCAGCTTGACATTCGGCAACATTGTTTGATCCATCCACCAATCGCTTGGCTGCAATGGCCAGAATGTTACCATGATCATCTCGAGCAATCACCCCAGCACCCGAGGGCCCTGGATTTCCCCTCGATGCTCTGTCAAAATTAATCTTAATCCACCCCTTCTTAGGTGGAGTCCACTTCGGGGTTAGATTGCCCTTACTCTGAAGATTAGCCCTCAGCAGCCCATTAACAAGCCTGAATTTGACAAGAGGCCAATTCAACAAAAATTTAGCATCTGCTTGTGAGAAAGGAGTCTTGGCTAGATTCACATTAGAGGCAACATTCGTAACCAATTCCGAGATGGCCCTCTCCAGTCTAGTCAAAAACCGCTCACAATTTTTCGCTCTCCCATCAAACACTCTCTGGTTTCGCTCCTTCCAGAGTTCCCATAACACGGTAGAGGGCAAGATCTTCCAAATAGCAGCAAAGATGTAATTTTTACCCAAACTCGGCCAAGATTCCAGCCATTCACACAATTTCTCGGCCATGGGGCAATTCAATCTCTGCAACCCGAAAACCCATGCCTTCTAAGCAAATTCGCAATTTAGCAAAAGATGATCCACATCCTCCTCAGCCTTTTCACATAGAACACAGCGAAAAGGACCTGCAAACCCCATTTTCTTCAAGCAATCTCCAGAAAGAATCCACTTATTGCCAGCCAGCCACGCAAAGGCTCCAGCTTTCAGAAGGCACACATTGTTCCAACAAATCTTAGATTCCCATTCCTTCGTCTCGGCATCTCTTTCCAAAAGAGTGATTCCCACTTTCATCGAGTAACAGCCATTCTTCGACCCGCACCAAATAATTTCATCCTCCTCCTTTGAGAATGAAACCTCACGGTTACCCATGATCTTGCGTAGATACCTTTCCTCTGCTTCCCCCAAATTTAAATCCCTAGGGTCTTTCCAGCTCCTTCTCTGCCTCGGCAGGGGCGTATCATTCAACAAAAAATTGTACACCTTAGAGCCCCAAACCTATCCAGTCTTTAAAACTGTCTATTGAAGAGTCTGGGATTCTAAAGATGGATGTTCATCCCAGGAATCCTGCCAAAAGTTCACCTTACGCCCATCACCAATACACTGAGAAATGTGATTTGTTATCAGGCTTCTACAACTCACCAAAAAATTCCACAAAGCTGACCCTCTTGGGGGATCTCTCACTGTTAGGATCCTTTCCTTTTCCCTGCTATCCAAATACTTAGCTTGTAAAATTCTGACCCATCTCTGTTCCGGTTTACTATACATTTGTGAAACCAACTTCGCCCGCATGGCCTCATTGATAATCTTCCAATCACGGAGTCCCGCCCCTCCCCCACCTTTGAGTTTGCAAACTCTATCCCAAGCCATGAGAGGAACTTTATCCTGATCCTGACTACCATTCCAAAAAAACTTCCTCATCTTCTGCTACATATTCTTGATGATAGAGGCTGGTAGTTTGAAGCAAGCCATTGGGAAAATAGGCATAGCCGAAACAACTGTCTTCAGCATTAGGATGTGCCCAGCCAAAGAAAGCCACTTACTCTTCCAGCCCTCCATCTTAGCTTTACAACCATCAAGCAACCCTTTCCACATTTCTGACTTTCCTGCTCCAGCAAAGAGAGGCATGCCAAGGAACTTACCAGGGAGTTGACCAATCTTTATCCCGAACACTCTAGCAATAGCTCTCTATGACCAACCTTCCGTATGAAAGAAAAAAAACCTTTGATTTGAGCCAGTTTATCTCCTGACCAGTCCTCCCCGTGAATCTATCCAAGACTTTCTTCATGACTGAGGCCTTGCGCATAGAAGCAACATTGAACAGACATGTGTCATCTGCAAACTGAGAATGAGTTGTGGGGACAACCCCTTGAGCAATCTCAATGCCATTCCACAACCTTTGATCTCTCTTACCAGCAATCGATCGTCCAAGAACTTCAGCCATCAAAATGAAGAGAAAGGGGGATATTGGATCCCCTTGCCGAATACCCCTAGACATTGAAAAGAAGCCATGAGGGCTGCCATTAACTAAAACCGAAGCTGAGAACTGCATAATCATACTGGAAATGCACTTAATCCAGGACTTACCAAAACCAAATCTTTCCAACATAGCCACAAGAAAAGACCTATACACCCTATCATAGGCTTTCCGGATATCAAGCTTTAAAATCATTCTCCTATGTCTACCCTTCATCGCCGTATGAATAGCTTCATGGGCCACAATCACCCCATCCACAATATTCCTTCCAGGGGTAAAACCACTTTGCTCACAGGAGATCAACTTAACAAGAATTAACTTAAGCCTATTGGCAGCAACTTTTGAAATGATTTTGTAGATGGTGTTACACAATGAAATAGGATGAAACTCCTCCATCCCAGCCGGCTTGGACTTTTTAGGAATGAGTGCCACCATCGTACAGTTGAATTCCTTCAAAACAAAGCCTCTGGATCTAGACTCTTCAACCACAGTAAGTAGCTCCTCTCCAAGCACCTCTCGGAAGGATTGGAAAAAGAACGCTTGAAACCCATCTGGGCCTGGTGCCTTCTCCCCACCCAACCCAAACACCGTGGCTTTAACTTCCTTCAGAGAAACAGGCTCCTCCAGCATGGAGTTGTCCTCCCTAGAAACTAAAGGAGGGATCAACTCCAGAAGCTCCACTTGAACCCCCGACTAGGCTATCCCATTCTTCTTCCACAAATTTTCAAAGAAACTCATAGCCTCTTTACCTATACTATCTGGGTCTTCAATAACCGAACCATCCTCAAGCCTCAAAGAAGGAATTTTGTTAAGACTTTGCCTCGCTTTCACCGAACTATGAAAGAATTTTGTATTTCTGTCACCCTCTCTTAGCCAATTAACACGCGACTTCTGTTTCCAATAGATCTCCTCTCTTTGCAAAGCTTCTTCATACCTACTAAGAAGGTCTTTCTCTGTCACGAAATCCACTTCATCCATTCCATCTGTCATGACTTTAGCATTCAAGGCCCCCAGATCACTTTCGAGTCTTCTCTTCTCATCAAAAATATTACCAAACACCTCCCTATTCCAAGATTTTAATTTCTGCTTCACATAGCTAAGCTTTTTGAAAAATTGATAGGCTAGGAACCCTTCCACCACTGGGGCTTCCTTCCACCACCCCACTACTAGCTCTTTAAAACTCGGTTCCCTAAACCACATCTTTTCCATCTTGAAGGGACATCGAATTGGGACAACATCATTCTGCACAATCAAGGAGACCGGAAAATGGTCTGACCCTGAGATGGAGGGTACCTCAGCCTCAAAAAGAACAGGGGCAACACTCCAATCTCCTGCAAGGAAGAATATATCCAATTTCTCAGAAATATTGGAAAAACCTCTACACCTATTAGTCCAAGTGAAACCCCCTCCTTTAGCAACCACTTCTAGAAGAGCGTTGTCGTTAACAAAGGATTGGAAATCCAAATGTGACCAGCTCAATCTCCTCACCCCTCCACGCTTCTCAAAGGAAGAGAGGGTGGCATTGAAATCTCCAGCCACGATGGCTAAAAGGGGCCTCACTTCCTCAAGGCGCCTAGAGACATCCTCCCATAATTTACACTTCTCTATAGCCAGAGTCGGCCCATAGACATTAACAAGAAAGCAAGAGAAATTCATAGTCTTCGAGATCACCTTAACCATCTCCCAATACTTAGGGCTTGACACAACTTCCACATGAACAACCAATGGATTCCACAAAATACCCAAACCACTTGACGCCCCATCTGAATCCACAAAGTGACCCGACCATTTCTGCCTAACCCCGAAAATGCAAGCAGCAACATCACGACCCAACTTAGTTTCCCGAATACAAATTACTTCCGGCTTGGCCTGGTCAAAACCTCTTTTGACCAGATGACGCTTGTCAGGGGCATTGCAGCCCCTGACATTCCAGGTTAGGAACTTCATTGCTGCCCAGGAGAGAATAAGTCTCTCCCAGATCTCAGAAGCCTTGTCTAGCCCTTCATGTTGCCTGCTTCCTCAAGCAATCTCTATCTATTCTTTCCACCTCTCAAATTTCCTTTAGACTTAGGGGGATTTAAATTAGACTGTTTGATAGTCCTAACTTCTGTCTCCCCTACTTCTGCCGATAGTCCAAGAGAATCGTCACTTAAACCTTCCTCCTCCTCAGACTCCAACTCTCCTGTTACTCCATTACCCTTGCTCGGCGACATGTGAATGTCCTTGTATCTGATTATATTTCCTTCTGCATTCACACTAGGGTCCTCAACCACTACCAGTGACTTAGCACTTTCACCCTTCTCCTGATACTTCAACCCATCCGCCGAGGTATTGTAGAATCTATGCTGAGATGGATACCCTCCCCCTATTTCGCTTTCCTTTTCAACAGGCCCAACACCTATCTCCAGTCGCTTCCCTTCAATTCAAGAATCACCATCCTAGCCACTGCCCTTACGCACTTGATCCTCTTTCTCTTCTCCCAAACTAAGTCCTTGCCTGTGAGAGAACTCAACAACCTGTTCAGGCAATCTGCCCGACACCAGCACAACAGACTTATCTCCATCCAACACAGAGGCTTGATGCAGCTTCTCTTGACCTGGGTTGGAGTCAGAAAGTTCTTCCACCCCTACTTGCATATCTAAGCAAAGGCGAATGACCTCATCGCTTGCAGCCTTCGATACAAAACTCGGATTGATATTTCCCAAGCTATGATCTGCAACCACACCAACTAATAGCTTCTCCTCCAAAGCGCGATCTGCCTTTCCTTTACCCTTTTGACCTGACAAACATTCTCGAACCTCATGGCCCCATTCTTTACAAATCTTGCATTTGAATATGATTTCTTCGATTTCTATATCTTGTCTCCATACTCCTTCTAGAGACCTCATTTTAACAACCTTTGGTATCCCAAGATGGGGCTTCCACATAACACAGATCCGTGCATACATGCATGAATTGAGCTTATCAACCACTTCATCTGACTTGATAAATCTCCCTATTTTCTCCCCTACACTCTTAAAGATTTCCTCCTTCCAATACTCATGAGGGAGATTGTACAGTCTTATCCACACAGGAATTTCCTCAATAGTAGCTTGTCTTGGGTCGAAATTAGGGGTCCAATCCCTTATATAAAAACCAACTCCCGACATCAAAATGACCCCGACTCCATCAAAGCAGTCTTCTCCTCAGCCGAACCAGCAATGATAAGAAAAAACCCATTAGTAAGAGTTTTTATCTCAAAGTGGTTACCCCATTCTTCATTGACCTAGTTTCTCACTCTGGGAAAAGCTGGCCATTCGCCTCCCCATTTCATGAAGAAGGCTCTTTCGTGCAGAAAAAGTACCGATTCCTTCCAGGCCTCCGATTCAATGCAGATACTTACCGACCTGTTCTCAGTCGTTGTCGGTATCCCACTCAGAGAGGGGCCTTTCAGGGGGCGCTAGAGTTTCTTCTTTATCCTTTCCTCCAACTACTGTTTGGTCCATTTCGGGAAGTTCAGATACCTTGAATGGCCCCATTTGGCTTTATCGTGCTCAAAAGGAAATCGGTTGGTCCCCCTACTGCGAGCCTCCCTCCGACTCCTTCCCGACTCTTGCCAATGCCACTGGTTTGAACGTGGAGGACACCATGGCCGCCGATACACCCTCTGTGCAAAGTCCTGATCCCATCCTCGCAATCGAGCCGCATCTCCGCCTGGAAACCCTAGCGTCCTCCTTCGCTCCATTGTTTTTTTTTTGTTTTTTTATTTTAATTATTTTACTACCTTTCTTCATGTGTATGTTATGTATAAATTATTTACAAGAATCAACTATGGATTTCATTCCCTCTTGGTCCCTATTAAGTCTCTTATCTCCATACTATTTTTGGGAGCTACTAAATGGAGAGTTGTTGTTTAGTCCTAAAGGTATAGTGGTGAATAATCAATAACACAGTAGTACCTGCACGTACCAAGCATTCATAGAAAAGAGCAATTGTACATCATAATATAAATGACAGATGATAATAATTAGACCAGAAAGTTATATCTTTATTCCAATGTCTCCAATTGTCCATCCATCATCCCCTGCCGAGGTTCCAACCAAACAATATATAGACCCGACGGTTGGCCAAGTTGCCAACCGTCACCGACTCCCAACTACTCGACGGGAACCTCTCAGCAATAGAAAACATAAACACATAACATGCTTATAATTAATATTTGTACTAACATACGTTTTTACCCCTAACATTATCCCGCCCCCAAAAAAACGTAGTCGTCTTCGAGATGACTCAGACAAGAGAAACTGAGATAAAACATAGATAAGACTAAGAAGAGGGAGGAGGCATCCCTGTAGTGGTAGTAGGAGGAGGTCGCTGTCTGACCTGAGTTTTCAGGTTCTTTTCTGCCATTAACTGTCATTCTCGCGCTTTCTTTACCATGTGACCTGTTTCCATTAGCTTTTTATCCTTTTACTCTAGCTGTGAAGTGAGCGCCGCCACCTGGGCTGCTAATGCCTGTGCCTCCTTCTCTTGCATACTGCATTAGGCTTCACATGTAGTCATCTTCAGTTCCATCTCCTTCCTCAAGCCCTTCTCTACTATGGCCAACTCCGTCTGCTTCCTGCTCTCTTTTTCCAGGGTTACTATGTAGATCTGTTGGGCCTCTTTCTCCACTTGATGTTGCCGCATCTGTAAGTACACTTCTCGAGAAGTTCCCTCCATATTGCGGAAGGTGGTGCCTAAGGTTCCTGAGCCTCCTATCACGTGCTTGTGGGTCCAGTTCCGAATCATCTCAGGTGTACTATTATCCGGCCATCCCTGCTGCTCAAGGTGTTGCGTGAACTCATCTTTGCACCCCTGGGCCATAAAATAACACCGTTGTGTAGCGTCGGCTGAATTACCAACCTCCATCTGTCTAGTCAGTTGAGCCATGCCGCGTGCAACATCCGAGAGCCCCTGTAGCTCTGCCATGAATCGTCTGAGTGAGATTGCTAGGTCATTCAGATCAGATAGTGTGATATGAAGCCCAGTGAGAGTCTCCTCCAAGCCACTTCTCTGCTCGTCCCTTCCCTGTTGCACCTGGTCAGTGGGTCTCTCCTCCTCTGGGACAGTGACCTCTCTATCTAAAGTCATGCCTAGCTTGATGGCCCTGTTATGTGGTGCACGAGAGGGGGGGTGTGGGGCAAGCGCGAACTGTCCTAGCCATCCATCCAGCAAAGCGTCAATATCCTCATCTGTCATAGTATCCAAAGCTACCTCTAAATTAGTTGATACCGTACCGATCTCTGCTGCCATCGTACCAGTTTCTGTTACTGTCGTACTAGTTCCTGCCACCACCGTACCATTTTCTGTCATACCAGTTCCTGCTACCGTACTAGTTCCCGCTGCCACCGTACTGGTTTCTGCCATACTAGTTCTTGCTGCCATTGTACCAGTTTCTGTCATACCGATTTTTACTGCTACCGTACCAGTTTCTGCTGCGAGTACGACCAAACTGATTTGTGGCAACGATACTTGTCGTTGTGTCAACAGCTCCCCTTCTCCAATCTTCTAGAATAGTACCCCCACCGGTCGTACATCTCCTACTGGGCTGGCGACTGCAAGTGCCTCCTGAGGTACCAAGTGTGCCGAGGTTAATTTTGAGGGTGTAAACTTTACCCTCGTACTCTTCCATTGTGCCCACAATCCCCCTGTTGCTCGTCTTCTTCATCTTCTTCCTGTTGGCACGACTCTGTTTCCTCCTCCTCCTCCTCCTCTATGGTGGTGTGTTCCGATAGGTGGAACCCTTCATCCCCACTTTCCAGTTCTTTCGTTTCTTCCGCTTCCTCAGACTCCTCGGCACTGCTAACCTCTTCAACTTCCACAGATGTGTCTAGCTTCCTCCTCTTCCGTGTGGGTTGCGTTGTGTCGCCAAGGATGTCCAGGTGAATGTAGTAGTACATAGTGGGTTTATTTGGTTCGACTCGTCCGTGAGGTTCAAACGTCCCCCAATCCTTTGGCGGTACCTGTAGGCGTACTGCATCTAAGAACAAACTGATGGCATGATGGCACATGTAGAATGCTTTGTGTTCTAATCTTAGGAAGTCGTGAATGTGTTCTGCCAGGAGTTGCTCCCAGTTGTACACTTTCCCGCATCTGATCCCGTTCATTAACCCAATCATCCATATGGTGATATCTAAGGCTTGGCTAGCCCCTATCAGGCAGCTTTTAACTAGGTCCATCAACATCCTCCACTCTCCTGGTGTGATAAAAATACACTTCATTCCTCTGCTATCGACCCAGACGCTCTTCCACTGTTCTTCTGTGAGGTCATCTCTGCACACCAGGTCTATCAACCATTTTTTCTTTTCTCTGGTAAGGTTTTTGGTTGGTTTGGTAGCAACTGCTCCTTTATCCGGTATGCCAAATACGCGCTTGAAATCCTCAGGTTTGAATGAAACCCGCACTATGTGCCCTTGAAACTGGATGATTGAAGCTCGTTCGTGAGGGTTATACCCGGATACCATGGTCCGTAGGACTGGCTCGAACTCTTTAATGTTAAATATGGGCATCTGCACAACGTGGTCAACCTGTGCTTTTTTAAGTGATTCCTTCATCACATGGTCTGGAGGGTTTTCCTCCCACCAGGTACGACATTCACTGCCAGTCACACTCTCGAATGCTACGTTTGCTACTGTGAGTACTACTTTCATCCTCCTTCTTCGGGATGGCACCAATCCTTCCACGAACCACTGCTTCTTGAGGCCATCTGTCGGCTAGTTCTCCATTTTGTTTAGTAGTTCCCTTAGCTATTTGTTATATGCGCGTACGCTTTCATTTTTTCCTTGTTTGGTGTTGTAAATTTCTGCCATAATCTCGTTGTCGTCCCATAAGAGTTTGAATTCTTCCTTGAAGGCCTTCTTCAGATTGCTCCAGGATGTTTTATGCTAAGCATCAAGGTCTGTGTACCAGTCAATAGCTATTCCTCGCAAAGTGGCTGGAAATGCCTTCACCCAGTAGTCCCGGTCATCCTGGCCATTTGCTTCCCATATGGTGACGCATGTCTTGCAATGCCATATGGGATCCTCTGATCCATTGCCCATGAATTTTGGAAGTTCTTATTTCTTCGGGGTGTGTGCCATCGTTCTTTTCTATGCGGTTTTATGTAGTGCCTGGAAATGGTTATATGCTGGGAAGGTACTATGTGTCCGGGTGGTGCCGTACGCTCCTGGTCTGGTTGGGTCCCTACCAACCGGGCTTTGGTCACCTTCACTTCTATAGTCCCTCCTTCTTGGGGTTTCCAGATCCGATCTTCCTATTTTGATGCCCTTTGACAAGGACAAATTTTTAATGCCGAACAACGTTGCTTTGAAAATAGTGGCGATTTCCTCGTGCAAGTCTCATACCGCCTCCTCTCCTTGTTCGGAAGATTCCAATTGGGTGCTTTGTGATTCGGTTCCGGAGTCTTCTTCACTTGACGTCGAGTGTGGGGCCTGGTCGACGAGATCTTCCTCCGCTACGTCTGGAAGTGGCAGGTTCCTGGCGACCTTGGCCAACTCCTTCCACGTACACGATTTTTGCCTCTCCCGACTACGACTCCGACTCACACTCCGACTTCTACTATGTTTCTCCGGACTCCTTGAGTCGGCAACCTCTCTTAGTTGCTGTCTCCTGTTGGCCTGTTCTTTTATGTGGAGGGATCGTCGTATAGTTCCCTCGTTTACTCCTTCGGTAGCAGTGGTATGTCTGTCTTTATTCGGCTGTAGGGGCATCAAGTGCCAGAGGTACGACGCTGACTAACCTCCCTCTCCTCTTCCTCCCTACGACTCCGTTCCTTGTACCGTCAGAGAACTTGTTGCCGCCGAAGTTCCTTTGCTGTTTCTTCTCTTTGGTTTTGTCGTGCAATCAAGTTTCTGGCAAGTAACCTTGGAATGCTCCCGAGGAGGTCAAAGATGGGGGTGCTGACGGTGAGTTCACCACGTACCGTGCCTTTCGAGATGACTCTCTCCCGAGCCTCTCGCTGCACGTACTGCTGACTGACATGTCCCACAACTCTAGCAAGTCTATCGTCAACTGATCCTCTCGTTCCTCTTTCGCAGTATTCTCCTCGTACGTGTCGCTGTCCATGATAATTAATTGTTGGTCGAATGACCGACCCATTAATTGCTTCCGCCTGCCGCCATAGTTATCTCCAGGTTTGTTCAGGCAACGACGCCAAAATGTTTAGTCCTAAAGGGATAGTGGTGAATAATCAATAACACAGTAGTACCTGCACATACCAAGCATTTATAGAACAAAGCAATTTTACATCATAATATAAATGACAGATGATAATAATTAGACCAGAAAGTTATATCTTTATTCCAATGTCTCCAATTGTCCATCCATCATCCCCTACCGAGGTTCCAACCAAACAATATATAAATCCGACGGTTGGCCAAGTTGCCAACCGTCACCGACTCCCAACTACTCGACGGAAACCTCTCGGCAATAGCAAAACATAAACACACATAACACACTTATAATTAATATTCATACTAACATACGTTTTTACCCCTAACAGTTGTGTGAGTTTAAATGGTTTTGTATGTCCTTTGTGCTACTATGAGAAAGATGAAAGCTCATTATATTTTTACGCATCACCTCTTTTCCTTTTCTACATTCTTTGTACCCCTTTACCTTGGTAATTAGTAGATCAAGATCAATTTGTAAGTTTAATGCATGTTGGATTAGACAAACACTTTTCATTTAGATTTAGAAAGGAAGTAACATTTTTAGAGGTTTGATCTCATTTGCAAGGGTCTCACACTTTAAGATCATTTCTATTTTGTCATTGGTATGCCAAACTAGTTTGAACAAAGGGTATGCTTTCAAGTGATAAAAATATGCTTGGCTTTAGATTATGTTTTTATTTGCTCTGAAGAAAATATGTTATAATATCTTCTAAAAAATCGATACTATTTTTTTTAGCTTTTCACTTGGCAAGTTGTCTCCCCTTTTTCATTTTTTTGTAACAATAATATGCTAATGGTGGCATTATTCTTAGGCCTTCTAGAGACTTTACATGAGATATAGCCACAAATATCAATTCCATTCTTTCTTTTTGTCCTATATGAATAGCGGCTCTTGGAATAGTCAAACCTTGTGATTTGTGTATTGTCAATGTCCAAGCCAATCTCAATGGTATTTGAACTGTGTGACTCCTTTACATTGTTGAAATTGGAATCATATGTGGATCATGATCTTCAAATGGTATTCCCAAGAAACCATGAAACTCAACAATTACATATGTTGGTGGTTTTGATGGCACACTTCCTAGTTTGTATATAATCTTTTGAATATATCCTAGAGATCCATTTATAAGCTCCACTTTTCTCCAAGGATTTGAAGTCAACATTACCTTTGCAATCTTACTAATTGATAATTCCACACTAGTTCATTGTTTGGACCTTATTTTTCTACATTAATGCTTTCCAATTTTGTTGCAATGCTACATGCAACAATATGATACATTGAATATATTTGTTTCTTGTTATGATTACATACATTATCATTTGTGTAGAAAAATGAACATTGTTGTCAAAGTCTTCATTACTTGTTGCATCGATGCTAACATTGTTTTTTTGTCATAAACAATTTCCAATCATCAATTGTTGGGTTTACATTCTCAAATTTGTTAGAAGTTGATGAAATATTTTTTGCTATATTTTTCTTCATCTTATCTGAATATTTATTTAGAAAACCAAAGTTTTGAGTTTTTCCTAGAGTAATTTATGTTGTTTGTTGTTGTCATATTGTCAAACTCTTCATTACTTGTTGCATTGATGCTAACATCAGTTTTTGTCACAAGCAACTTCCAATCATCAATTGATGGGTTTAATTTCTCAAATTTGTTGGAAGTTGATGAAACATTTTTTTGCTAGATTTTTTCTCCATTTTGTCTAAATATTTTATTTAAAAAATAATATTTTTGAATTCTTTCCATAAAAAAATTGCTCATTTGTTGTTGTCATATGCCCATCTATCATTCACTTAAGACAACCAACCCAAATGTCCGACCAAAATCATTGGCACTCATCACCACATGGAATATTTATATAGTTTAATATCAAACTTGTAAACTCAAGAAACTCAAAATTGATCAATCAATCTAAGAAGGTTGTTTACTAACTAATAATTTGATCATCAATATTTAACAAATATTTATTTTAAAGAACAAACCTGACTTCAATTTAACTATTAATTATTATTCTTGGTACAAATTGAGTGTAAAACCAACATAAATCCTAACAACTATAATCTTCATTGACTCAATAAAATTCTAATACATTTATGTTGTAAGGATCCATCCATCTTAAACTATGATTTGATATGCTCTTAAATTAGTATGCTATAATTCATCTATTGACAAGCAAACAAATACTATTATTACAATAATAAATAGATACATACTCACTACTACATATTATTTGTTAAATTACCTTTTTTATTTAATTACATTCAAATAAACATTAAAGAAAAACATTAGAAAAATAAAAATAAATTTAACTTTTTCACTATGAATACATAAACATTTTAGTAGAATAATTTATCCCAATAACTTTTCACCTTAAACTCTTTAATTTTTAATAATTATTATTTTAAAACATTATAATTTATCCTTCTCTCTCAATTCTGACTACTTAATCTAAAATGAACCTAATTATAACAAATCAAAATATGTGTGTTAAATATACATTTCCAACTTAAAAGAAAAACAAATAAACTACTATACTTATATTTTAAAAAATCTATGTAAAATTCGCTAGGAGATATCTAATTTCAAAATATTTAAGATTCATAAAAATGATTAAATAATTTTACCTTCTATGTGACAAATGAGAGCTATGCAAGAAAAATACTTGCATCAATCAGAAGATTCACTATAAATATGTTATTAGAGGAGCTATGCAAGAAGATCAAAATAACCAACCAAATGCTTTATAAATCATCATATTGATAGAAGAAAATATTTTTACATATAGCATTTTTGAATAGAAAACTCACACAGTATCCCAAAATTCATAAACAATGAATAAATCACCATACCTTCTATTTGACAAGTGAGAACTATGCAAGAAAACAATTGCAACAATTTATAGAATCACTATAAATATATTATTATAGGTATGTTGCAAGAAGATACGAACAATTCAACACATGCATTATAAATCATCAAATTGATAGAAGAAAATGTATTTACATACAACAATTTTAATGGAAACCTCACATAATATCCCACACTAATCCTACCAAAAAAATATAATTTCTCTTATATCATAATATAAGTCAAACACAATTGATAAATATTTCTAAAATGTGTAAAATGTTTGTAAAAATAAAAAGTATTGAAAATCAAATACAAAGTAACTATAGTAATAACACTTCATTGTAATGGTGTAAACCCATTGCAAATTCTTCAGTGATAAGAATAGTATTACGACCTTTGTTTTCATAGTGATCACGACATACTTCTTTCAACATAGTTGGAAATCCAGCCACTATTGTATATGCCTCATGAGTTTTCCTTGCAACATCTTCCATTTCCAATATTTTGAGTTCTTCGACATCATCTATCATTAAGACAGTGTTTTCAATTTCTCTAACGATTTTATTGCAATACTCTAAAATGGTTCTTGCACATTTGTCGATAGGGGTTTTGACAAAATTATTAGAGTTTACAGAAGGGCTCTCAACAATGATTTCTGATTCATTCTGTGAAGCATCCATAGTTTCAACTTTTTGCTAAAAATAAAAAACAATAAAACTAAGATTAGTATTAAGGTACAATGAGAATAAAATAATTCATAATTTGAAATAAAATAAAATTATAAAAAAATAATATTAAGTAATACAAATTGTACATGAAATAAATAATGAAAATACCTAATAGTCATTGCAAAAATTTAACCATTAAAATATGATATTAGCTGGCTTAGTATGTTGAGATGTCACCAAAATCATATGAAATACCACAAAAAATATAAAATCATAAGCAAATGATGTGACAATAAAAAAATTAATCTTTCTATTCGATTATTAAATAACCAATAAAATATAATTAACAACATAACAAACATTGACAATTTTTTTGCAGTCACCAAATTCATTAGTTTTGTTTGATGCAAGAAAGAATACATAAACCATAAAATATCACATTCTTAGCAATTTTACAACAATAGTTACAAAATATTATGAAAATTGAATTAGGCTTAATTGCATCAAATGATAATATAAAAATAGCATAATTGAATATAGTCATAAATGCAATGTTTAAATAGTTTGCACACATTTATCAAATAATATCTATAGATTACTTTCACTTTCTTAACCATGGATGCATAGGTAATATCTCTCGATCTTTAGTATCGTCAAGAATAGTTCGAACTTTAATTGTCACATTGGACTTCATTGCATACAAGGCAGGTATTCCATAGTATGCATGCAACAACCTGAATGATGACATAACTTGATGCACTGTGAATCTTATAGAGTACCTGAGCTTAAGAGTAGTAAGAAACCATTCCTCAGGTGGGCCTATGTGATAACTGATCGTGATTGTCCCCTAAGAAATCTCATAAACTTCATACTAAGTTGATCGAATAGAGTGTGCTTCTCAATTTTTTATGTTGGTCTAATAACGATTTTCCAAATGCATCCAGCAAGGTAAAGATCTCGAATGTCATGGTATAGAGCAATCGACCAACCACACAAATCTACAATCTCAATTTGAAGATTATAAAATTTGACATCTAAGTTCATTTTGATCTTCGATTCATATAAGAAGTTAAAATATAGAGCATAATTGTCAAATTTGAATTGAGCGGTCCTTAATCCATTGTTGTTAATTTTCTTGACCATCCTGTCTCTGACCTAATAGCGGACACTCAATTCCTCTATACGAAGGAGGACATTGCGTGGAAGATATGGGTGATACATTGACATCCAAGTGGACACCCATTTTGTACGTATATTATCTGACATCTTCTTGACATGCATGCAAATTATTATTAGCTCTTAAATTACTATTAAATTGCTCAAGAAATATACTTTCCAATTTAAATAGAAAATCACATAAAGGGTAATAAACATTAATATGCTCTTAAATTAGTATGCTATAATTCATCTATTGACAAGCAAACAAATACTATTATTACAATAATAAATAGATAAATAGTCACTACTACATATTATTTGTTAAATTACCTTTTTTATTTAATTACATTAAAATAAACATTAAAAAAAAACATTAGAAAAATAAATTTAAATTTAACTTTTTCACTATGAATACATAAACATTTTAGTAGAATAATTTATCCCAATAACTTTTCACCTTAAACTCTTTAATTTTTAATAATTATTATTAGTTCCTGCCCTAGGCAGGATACTTATGCATTCACCTTGGTCATTTATTTTTTTCAGCTGACCAATCAGATTTAAGAATTTTAAACAAGTCTATAGTTCATATTTATTTTTTATTTTATGTAATTACAAAAATATCATTTTTCTTTACTCTCATTGGACCATATTGAAAACAATAGGTAGAAAATTCAATTTTCGAAACAAAAAAATCTCATTTTTGTACATTTAATAAACGACATGTCATTGAAATGACAAAAAAAATAAAATAATAATTTTAAAAATAAATAAACTGTTAGTTTGTACAAACTAGACAGTGTGACATTAAATATATTATTAATTTAATTACGCGGAAGGTGTGCATTACATGAAATGGAATTGATGAGCTGTCAGAACTCATCCCAGTTTCCATCCTCACATTTTTCCGACGTACGCAGTGAAAGCGGACACACGTTTTATCAGGCATATCGTAAACAAATGTCAGACAGCCTAACCTTTCCCCACTGCTTCACTTTTTTTGAAACCAATCGCTTTGCTTTTTCACAGATGTGCATGTACGTTGCCCAATACAGGAATTATTTTTGGGTCTTGATTGTTAACCGCACAAATCCATATGCAAACATTTTAACGCCACCACACACCGTGTATTTGAAAGTTTAAAAGAAACTTTTTAAAGGAAATTTATAATGATTTTAAACATTCATTATTTTAAAGTCATATGAATATGTTTTAAGTGTTTTTATTTGATTTTAAAAAAAAAATAATCTTATGATAAATAAATATTTTAAAAATATTATTTAATATTGAATTGTGTATGGGTAAATTTTTATATTTGTATATTAACTTGTTCTTTTGTTTGGCATGGGTAAGGCTATTTATTGTTTACTTAGAATATGTTTTGAATTTTGTATTTTAATATTTTTCTATAATTAATCATTTTAATAAACAGTTATTAATATTTTTAAAAAAAAATTTGAACTTCAAAAAGTTTTGACTTCATTTACATTAGTGAAAGAAAACTAGTTTAATGTTTAGATTTTCACTATTTCTTTCATACAAACTTAAGTTTGTATCATAGTTTTTGGTAATTGTTCCTTTCACTTTGTTATCAAATTAAGTTTATTTTGTCTTTTTTAAATGTGCATTGATAGGATAGAAGAGAGTTCTTAATTTCTTTAAGTAAAGATTTTATTGTTTTTTTTCTTTAGTAACATCATACTATTATGATATTACACTCCCTATTCTATCATTATTTAACTACCTCTAATAATTTACAAACGTGCTCATTCTATTTAACATAATGTTTGATCTTAAGTTAATAACATTAATCTTTGCTTTATTCACGTTTGATAGTTTTAGTTACTAATGGATATTAGTCCTTTGTGGCCTTTTAATTTAATATATCTTGATTATAAATTTATCCACTCTTTAATATAGTTTTAAAAAATAGATAATACTAGTTTTACCTATCTCTCTCTAGCTCTCCCCCTCTCTCTATGTCCTTCCATATCCCTTTCTCTCTATCCTTTTATCATATTGCCACATATACCTCTATTTCCCCCTCTCTCTCTCTCCCTCTATATCTATCAATCTCTTCCACTCCCTATATACTGATCTATCTATCTCTCTACCTTTATCTCTCCCTCTACCTCTTCCTATCTATCTATCTATCTATCTCCTTGTCTCTCTCTCTTTCTATTTTTATCTTTTCTTCTACCTTTCTCTATCTCTCTATGAATTTCTCTCCATCTTCCTCTCCCTCTATCTTTATCTCTATTTTTATTTATTCTAAACTAATCATACTAATGGCAGGAACTTGACGCTTTGCGTCCTTGTTTTAAAATATTATAATTTACCCTTCTCTCTCAATTCTGACTACTTAATCTAAAATGAACCTAATTATAACAAATCAAAATATGTGTGTTAAATAGACGTTTCCAACTTAAAAGAAAAACAAATAAATAATGCTGAAATAAATTTAAAAAAAAAATAAAAAAAATCCGAGTTCAAATCCTTCACGGGTTGAATGGAGACTCAATTGGGAAATCGCAGGAGAGCTGCAAAATTTGAACAGCAGGAGAATGTTTGGGGGTGTCAGAGAATCTGAATAAGGAAGACAATGAAGATTGTCGGGCAAATACCTCGAGTGAATGGAAGTGACCTTAGCTACGCAGAGTTCAGAGAAAAATATATGATGAGAAATGAACCAGTTATTCTCACCGGCCTTATGGATGGCTGGAGGGCTTGTACAGATTGGGTCTCACAGGATGGCCGACCAAATCTATCCTTTTTTTCCCAACACTGTGGAAATTCTCTAGTACAAGTAAGTACGTTCTGCCCAGCAATTTATTCTTCAGTCATTAATTACAAGTTGTTTCTCCCGTTAAGGTGTATTTATGGTATTTGCACATGGCTCAAGTTTTCAGTGTTATTATCATTGGTAAAGTTGGGATTAATTGGCTCCAGCGATGAGGTTACAAACGGGCGGCTGTATCCCATGTATTGTTTATTGAAATTCTCTGTCCACTAAATATCAAACTTAACCAACACAACACCGTCTATTTTGCGGTTCGGAGCTATATCAATGGCGAAACGGTCAATAAACATACCATTATATTCAGCTCTCAGTCTTATCATTAATCCATAGCCATAATTGTATTTGGACCCCACATTTCTCTCTAAGGGTTTGTTGCGTAATGGTAACATGATGTTTGTAAGAGTGTGACCTAGTTAAGTTCTGTTAATTTCATATTATCCAGCTACAGATTAATTGCTCAGTAAATTTCACATAATAGAAGCAAAACAATTCTTGTCTATCTGATTTATAACAATTAACACCCTTGGATAATTAACAGCAGAAGCAAAATAACAAGAAGCCAATCACAGAAACACAATAACACAATAACACAGATATATGTGGGGAAAAACCTGCAAATGTTGGAACTTGGATCTTCTATTCAGCCTCAAGAGCAAACTTACTTTTCCGAATACCATCCTAATTGCTACAGCGATCTTACATATATAGGCCCTCTTGATGAAACATCAACATGGAAGAGAAGATAAACTTTTCTTACAACACGACCTAAGAGAAACTTTTCTTACGTGATGCAAGAGAAAATAAACTTCCTTACACAACTCGGACTAACACACACATAAAACCGCTCTTGGTATTATTCTCACAACTCTAGGAAACATTCTATTTACAGAATAGAAAACATGCAATTGCTGAACATCCAACTCAAGCTGCACTTAAGCAACTTCCACACTACACACCTTTTGAGCTCCAGAAAAAATCAACAAGTTCTCCCACTACAAAAAGAAAGACTTTAATTCCAGGGAATATGTGAGGAGTTTGTGTTGTAATGATTATGGAATAGCCCATGTAGTTATAACTCATAATGGAGTACATTTGATTATCATCCATGTTGGGGTTGAACTTGAATAGGGTAACTTTGAGTCTGACCAATTCTGTGGTGTAATGATTATGGGGCAATTTCAAGTGTGAATGATACGGTGTAGGATTATGGGCCACAACTTTTCTGTGTGATTTATGTTTTAGTGTAATTATAATGGGGTTCATATGAGTGTGACTGCTGTATTACAATGAGCGTGAGATACATATGTTGATGTATAGCTAGGTCGGATCCCTTGGGTGGGCTGACCTAGTCAACCGAATTGCTAATGGGCCTTTGACCGTAGCAATTTGCCTTTGTATTGGGCCCTATTTGAGTGGGTAAAGTAAATTATAGGTCAGCCCTATAATTGTAACATGTAAAGGACTTCATGTAACGTGTGGCCCCATTTGGACAAATTAATGTAACTTGTAATATGATTTGGGTCAGGCCCTACTTGTGCGACTTGGGTTATTTACAAATGTAACGTGTTATAAGGGCCAACCCAAATGTGTCTTGCATATAGGGCATGACCTATATTAATGTATAACGTGTGGACCTAATTCAGCTTGGCGCTACCTCTAATACATTTGATTGTAATTTAATATATGCTAGCCGACTTGAAGAGTTAAAGGTTAAGTCACCTATAAGTACAATTATCTTTTCAGCGAACTATCTCTGCAATACATCAGCGAATTTGTTCTTATCTTCAGCAAAGTATATTTGCATTAGGACATTAGCCTATAACAGCAGATTGAGGTCTTGAAGTCAGCGAACCTGATTAAGGAGAGGCGAATCCATTCTATGCTGTGCAAATCTCATTCAGGGCTAAGCGAACCTCTTCTTTTGGCTGAGTGAACTCCATATTGAGCTGGCAATCTTGTGTTTCAGACTGCCGAACCTGCTAAGGACAGATCTGTTATCATACTGTGCAAGATAAGTTGTCCTAAAAGCCTGCCCTAATCAGGGACATTGTAATTATCTGCTGACTATGATTAATCTAATATAATCGGAGAATTCTTGCTGGGTTCTTTTACCTCCAAGAGGGAGGTTTTCCCAGGGTACTGCTGTGTTCTTGTGTGTTATGCTGTTATGTGTTGTAATTCTTGTCTTTGCTATTTATTTTCAGTCTGATTACCGAAAAATCAACAACATATAGTGTGATCTATGTTGTGGTGGAACGAGTGTTGGCTGCATTCATATGTAACCTTCTAACATTCCCACAGCAATGTTCGAATGTAATAATCCTCCATGATATAAAAGACCAATAGTAATGATATAGAAAAACCACAATAATGCTCCTTGATATAAAAACCTGCAAAAGCTCTAACCAAATCGTTATCCTGAAGCAGGTTCAACAATTTTGAAATAACCAAGCAAGAAATTTCAGTGTTTACCTTGTATTTTAAAGAGTCCTTCAAGAAATCCTTACCCAAAATGTCTTAGATTGCTACTAGTGAAGCCATAGAAAGCCAGTCAAAAATCTTTTCTAGTGGCAAGTCCGTAATGTGCCTGAGAAAGACATTGAATTCTTCCTTGTTATAAGGAAAATTTTTGGATCCATGATCGGACCAGAGAGGCTCAACACCAATCTAAGGTAATTTCTAGTTTTTGAAAAAAGGAAAAAAACTCGTTGGTCTCTGTCCATAAATGCCTTCACTGACGTAGCCTTCACAGTTGCTAGCACATGACAAGCTGAAAAATGAGTAGTGGATGTTTGCTATGGTTAGGAGTTGATGTGTGGGACATACAGTATGGAGGAGAGTCCTTTCTTGTAATGTCCCATCTTAAAAAAATAGACCAAGACAAACACAAGTGTATGCATTAATTTGATCTGGAAATTGCTGTGATAATTTTTGGCAATCTAGTTTTCAACGCTGCCTTTGGCCAACCAAAAGTTGGAAAATTTGCTAACAAGTGTCACATCCTTGAGGGTGTTGGTTTTCTTATTCAAGTCTTTTTGTTGGCCAAGCAAGACGTTTAAAAGATGTGAAGGTGGCCTCTCTTATGGCCTTCTGATATTTGGCCAAAGACTCAGCTACCGAGGGAGGAGCACTGGGTGGGCTAGGGCAGCTATGAAAGTGGTGATTAGTGGGTGGGGGATTGGTGGCTTGAGGGGGTGGCGGAATGGAGGGGTTAATCTGAGGGTGAAAGGATGGGGTGGAGGTCGTGGGATCAGTGTGCAATGGGGGGGGAGCAGAGTCTTTTGGTTTAGGGTTCAAGAGGGCTTCAGAGGCAGAGTGAGTAGAGTGTCGAATAGAGGTGCTCCTGGATTGAGTGTTATTTTTTCCTGCTACCAGCGGGCAATTTTTCAGTATGTGTCCACTTCTTCTGCACTTATGACAGGTGTTAATACCATCCAAATACTCTAAAGGACAAGAGAACAATTGATTTTCAATGCATATGTCAATTACAGAGGGAAGGGCCGAGCCTAGGTTGAGAGCAATAAGAACTCTAGCATCCATGTGTGGAAGCAGAACAACAGAGGAATCAATCTTGATTACCTTACCTAGGGGTTCAATAAATTTAGAAATGCAATTCCATAAAAAGGGAGGAATGTTGTTAATAGTAACCCATTTAGGGCTCGAGAGTGCTCAGATTTCTTCGTTACAGACAACTGGATTCCAAGGGACGGCCCTAAAACACGAGTTCCCAACATTCCAGAATTGTTTTCCTAGGACTTTCTTCTAGGTTTCTTTATCATTAAAAAAAATCAGAAACAATCCTTTTTGCAACATTCTTCAAAATGAAAAATGGATGCCAAGCTTTGAAAACCAGACATTGTTAAACCACCTATTCAGATATTGCCTAGATGGTATTCTATCTACATCAAGGGCTGCTAAAAAAATTGCAGAATCCCTAAGTCTAGTTATTTCTTTAGAAATTCAATTGACCATGGAAGCATTAGGTTTAATGACAACTTTAGGAGCCGAGGCAGCCTCACCTTCGTCATGGGTCTGGTTTGCGGATGCATCATGGGAAGGCTCTGCTTCAAACCTTGCATCTTTCGGAAAGATGATGGAGTGTCCCTCAAGCGCTTGCCGAAAAGATCTCTTCCCTTCGACGTTATTCTGTGCGTTTTTCCCCCTTCTTTGGCGACTGAGTTCTGTTTGTTGTTTGCTCCGGCTTTATGGCTCTCCATTAATGGAGATATGAGGCAACTTGAATGCGGGGGCCTCCCAATGTGTCCGGGAGCCCCCGGCCAGAGAGCCGACCTGCTTCCAAGGACGGTTCGTTCGTCCTTGGTTGCAGAGCCCTAAATTCAAAAACCTCAGTTTTGTATTATACAAGTATTTTCCCTACAACAAGTTTTAATAACTCAACACATGCAATAGGAGAATAAAATCCCCATTACAAGCAAAAGACACTATAATAGGGACTTTACAAAAGAATTACAAGTGACCTTTAAATATGTAATTTAAAATTAACTTGTAACTTATCCAAAAAATCCCTATTATGACTAAAAAAGCCAAAAAGCATCAAGGGGGAAATAAAAAGTAAATTACAAGTTCTTTTTTCAATAAAGTGCACTTGTAATTAGCCAAAAATTTCCCTACAAAGATTAAAACAAAGAAAATCATTAAAACTTGCAATTCAAGGAAAACTTCCCACTTGCAGTCAGGGGAAAAAAACCCGAAATTTAAGGAAAGACATAGCAAGCGAACCCAGAATGTGATGAAAATTGAAATGCGGTTTGAGGATGGACTGAGGATTATGCCAGTCCAAGGGTGAAGCAAAATTTTTTGCCTCGGGAAGCGTGCCGTAAAGTAAAATTTTCATTTTTTGACAAAATTTTTATGTGATGGTCCTCAATTTTTGAAAACAAAAATGAGGACAACAAGAACAACTTTGCAATCTGTGATGCTGAGGAGTTTGTAGGTACAACAAAGAAGTGTGCATATTTTGTGAGTCTATCAATGACTACAAATATGCAATCTTTCCCTTGTACACGAGGAAGTCTTGTTATAAAATCCATGGATATCCCTTCCCACTTCTGCTCAGGTATCGGAAGTGGTTGTAGAAGGCTTGCAGGGAACATGTGTTTTGACTTGTTTTGCTGGCAAGTTAGGCACTCTCTAACATGCTGTAGTACGTCATCCTTCAATCCCTTCTAGGTGAATCTTTCTCAAATCTAGCAGTAGGTTTTGAAGAAACTTGGATGTCTCGCCATAAGTGCATCATGCAGTGCTCTCAAAAGTTTGGCCTTCAATCTCGATCCTGGTACAAGGTAAATTCTGTTCTTGTAATAGATGATGTCTTCCACCATTGAGTATCTATCATCTTATACTTTTCCGTCAATCAGATCATAGGCAAATGGATTCTTCGAATATTTAGATAGCAATTGAGATTTCCAATTTGCTGAAATCTCTGTGAGAGAGCAAAGTGTTGGTCTTCTAGATAAGGCGTCAACAACAACATTTTTCTTACCTTCTACATACTCCACAACGAAGTCGTAAGCCTAAATCTTGCTTACCCACTTCTGTTGCCGATCATTTAGGTCCTTCTGTTCTAGAAAGTACTTGAGATTGTTGTGATTAGTTTTGACCATGAATTTTGTTCCCACTAGGTACTGCCTGAATTTAGCTAGCGCATGCATAATCGCTAGCATATCCTTATCATACGTAGAGTACAATCTCTTTGTGTCTCTCAATTTCCGGCTTTGGTACGCAATTGGGTGTTGTGATGTTTTCACACATTGCCCCATTGCAAATGGGGACCCCTAGTTTTTCGCTTTTAGGGTAGTGTCTCGTCGTCTTAGGGTTGTCTTTGGTTTCAAGCCTCTGTGAAGGAGTCAATTTTTTCAAAATTTTGGAGTGACCTAAATCAATGAGTAAAAGTAGTCAAATGAATGTTCTAATGTCACAGATGGGCTCAAATAGGTCAAAGGAGTAGAATTACAATTTCTCGAGGTCAATTTTGACAACTTGCTTTTTTAGGAATTTTGCTTTTTTTTTTCTAAATTTAGAAAGTTTTTTTTTGGCATTTTTGTGCCAATCCGGGAACCTTCTATTTTGACCTGCCTTTTTCATAAAAATAGAAAGTTGCTTTTTCCTTTTATGATCATGTATGGTTTTGGGGTCAGAAGAAGTGTCAAGATTGGAGGAATTTATCTAGAGCAGACCAAGTATGAAATGGCTTTCGAATCCAGAAGATGTATTTTTGAAAAGCTAGTTGAAAATCATAAGGAAATGGTTAAGTTTGGAATCAAAACCAAGAATTTCTTTGTTTGAATCATGGAGGTTGCATGGAAAGGACAAAGTTTTCAATTGAAGACCAAGGCATATGAAATGTTGCGTAGCACTATGCAAGTCCGCCCTCTCTATGCTAAATACGTTGGCATATGCAAAGTCCGCGCTCTCTAGGTGGTCAAAAATACGTGTGCACATGCAAAGTCTGCCCATGCCATGGGGAAAAGTTGCGTGGCACTCTACAAAGTCTGCTCAAGTATAATGTAAATGTTGCATGGCATTGTTCAAAGTCTGCTATAGCATGATTAAAAACTTCCTTGGCCATGTGCAAAGTCTGCCATCGTGGCGTGGAAATTTCCAAATTACCATGAAGTCAAGTAATGGTTAAGTATTAGCACTTTGAGAAGGGAAAAGTCAGAATTTTGGCTAAGTATAATGACATGGAGAAAATTTCCAGCCAAGGGTATGAAGTCTGCCCAAGACAAGGTAAAAATTGGGGATAAGTGTGACAGCATGGTGATAATTTCTAGCCAAGAGATCAAGTCTGCCTAGGCAAGGGGAAAATTCCTAATCACACATGAACTCCACCCTTGACATGATAGAATTTCCAATGCTAGTGTGAAGTCGGCCTTGGTAGGTTGACAAAATTCCTTGTGCTAGTGTGAAGTCCACCCTAGGGTGGGTATGAAAGTAATTAAGTGTTGGGTAAAAGATCAGAAATGTTGGTGAAGTGGGGCAAACATGATAAAGTTCCTTATCAACTTGCAAAGGCCGCCTTCAAAGTGGAAATCTTCCTTGGGCACACATCAAGTCTGCCCTACCATATGCAAAAAAATTTCCTAAACATGTGTGGGTGAAAGTGAATAAAGCAAGGAGGAAAAACACAAAGCAATTCGCTCAACAAGGAAAGATAAAAGTAAACAAGGAAGCACAATTTGTCTAAGTGTTGGATCAAATGAAGAAAAAGGAAATAAAGCACAATTCATTGCTGATGGTAAAGTGGAATAAAACACAAAAACAAAACAATTTGCCCACATGAAGAGGAAAGTTTGAAAAAACAAAGTTTGAAAGATGTTGGCAAGGTGAAAAAGTGAATAAAGCAAAACGGTTTGAAAAGAGAATAAAGCAAAGAGTTCACTCAAAGAGAAAGGTTTCTAGAAGCAAACAAAGAAAATTGCCAATAAGTTTTAAATAAAAAAAAATAAAAATACAGGGAGAGGTTCGACTTGGAGAGCAAAATTGGACTACATGCATTGCCAATAAAACTCTTTAAAACAAAGAAAAACAAGGCAAGAAAAGTTCAAACTCCCTATAAACACAAACTTTGGCAATCCATTATCCACAAGTTGCCTCTCATACTCGAGAATTCAAGCTTTAGAAGAATCCCTTTCAAATTGCAAGGTAGATTTTCAAAGTGAATTTCAGGTGCAAGAAGAAATCAAGCCAAAATGGAAGTGATTCTTTTGAAGAATTTCTGCAATATTTTCAGATTGATAAACAATTCTGAGGCAGGTTTCCAGAATCCAGTCTCATTCGCACTTCAAAATTTATTTTTTTAGTCTGAAGTTCTGATTTTCAGACTTGCGCATGATTGCCCTCCTCAAATTCTTTGACTTCCATCAAGGAATAATCTTGCTTTTTTATGCTTTTTTTCAGGAAGAAAATTTCAAAATCAGACTCAATTTCGCAATTTCCAAATTTTTTCTTAAGTCTGATTTGACTGGGTCTGATTTTCATTCTGATTTCTGGGAATTCATAAGTAAATCAGAAATATCCTTCGTAATTCCTTAAGTGAATATTAAACTCCCTTGTTCTAACTTAGGAATTTTTTCATGATTTTCAGGAAATAGATGTCAACTCAAGGAGGGGATTTCCAGAAAGGTGTCGATGAAACAAGGAACCGGTTGGAAAGATGATTCCACAATGCATGGAAGAACAACATGCACGCTTCAAGCTGGAATCCAAATATGAAAGGAGCAAAGAAGGACTTACACTTCATCGAGACATTCAAGAGGATCAAGTCATCCAAGGATGAAAGGCTTTACGATTTCTTTTGAAAATCCAAAACATAAAAGATCCCACACCAAGGAGCGATAAGTTCAAGATACAATGAGAATGAAGAAAATGTTATAATCATCTTGAATTTCCTTTGGAAATCCAAGAGTAAGGGTCAATACAAGGATGCAATCTTGGTTGAGGAATGTTGCAACATGAAGTCAAGAACTCCACCTATGATTTCCATAGTTCATATTGTTAACATGTATAGCTTCGTGAATCAACTGTGTGAATTTGTTTGCTCGACGTTTCGGGTCAAACTCCATGATCCATCATCAGGAATAAGAAAGTAGAACAAGAGAGACAAGAATAGAATAAAATGTTGGCAGACAAGGCTAGATAAAGAGGAGGATGGGTACGTGGATCAAGGAGGATAAAGAGAGGGTAGGTATAGGAGGCTTGGAAAGGCAAGGAATTTCATGATCAAGGAAGGAAGATAGTTTTAGAAGAGTTAATCAAACCTAGAAACTTGATCATCCAAAAGATATTGCCTAAGGTATCAACACTTCTTTATGATGGGGAATCAAATCTACAAGGCAAGCTAAGGTGGCATCCTAGTCATCAATCAACCAATCCAAGGGTTCCAAGTTAGACGTGTCCAGGTGCAATGAACCGGACTCAACAAGTGGAAGATATGAAATGGCTCTTGTTTTCTCATTGGTTATCCAAAATGTTGTAATTTTCTCTTTGGCCAAAAGGACTTGTTTTGCAATTAACCCTAATTAGGGTTTTATCTTTTAATCTTTGCCGTTGATCTTGGATCAATCTAGGCTGTTGCTTTGTAATGGGGTGCCTATATAAACCCTCCTCTCATTTGTAAAGGGGGAGATTTCTGAGAAATTGTTGTAGTGATACTTCTTAAGTGCTAAGACATAATTCATTGTTCAATTGTTGGTGAATTTTGTCTACTTTTGCAAGTTAGTATGGTTTCTTGGCTCTTAATAGAATAGATTTCATTTTTAAGTCGATAGATTGAATGAAGGATTTGATAGAATTGCTTAATGTGGAATGGATGTGTTCATACTTTTGATAATTGGATGATTTTCAATTATTGTGCAAAGTTAGATTGAACTGATAAATGAAAACCTAACTTCTATTGCTATATTCATTGTTCAAAATGTTGGTGAATATGAGTGATTTGAAAATCTTTTAAATTTCTTAGAAGATAGCACCATTCTTGTGTAGTTGTTGAATTTTGCGAAGCAAGAATTGGTTTTAATTCCACTTTTTGCAATTTCTGTCTCCAGAATTTATATGATTAGCTTAGGGTTATAATTATCTTCCTAAACCCTCATCCTTTTGCCCCTTTTTTTTTTCCAAGGCTAGTAGGATTGAAGAGAACTTATTGCAAAATTATTTCAAAAAGAGAAAGTTACAAGAGTCAGTAATCAATAGAATCCTTTGATTGATTCACTCCTCGAACAATTGTGTAAGTCCCCCTTGAGATTACCAACATATCACAATGAACCAACTGAGACTATCTGCATGAATCTGGAACCTTGGAGTCGTCTTTGTGATCACATAGTCCGTCTATTTAACACATAGAAGATTTTGATCACGAGAGAATAGGATATCTCTGGGTATTTTATTTCGAGTTGTGCATGCCTAAAAAACACACCAATAGGTGTCGATTCTATATTAACACTGCACCTATCCCTTGACCCGATGCATCACATTCCAAGACAAACGGTTGTTTGAAATCTGGCAGTGCTAGTACTGGACACGAGCTCATGGCTTCCTTGAGCTTATCAAAAGTTAACTGCCCTTCCTCAGACCATAGAAATGCACCCTTAGTCAAATATGTGAAGAACCCCTGTGAGTTCTAACTTTGCCAAACCACTAATTTGCTATACAAAGGATATACTTGTTTTGAAGTTTTGATAATATATGAATTTCTTTGAGTTTTCACCATATGATGCTAGGCAAGAACGATAATACAAGAAATATAATAAACTGAAATAGACTGGAAATGCAAGAGAGCTGCAAATGATTCTTATTCACTTAAAAATATATATAGTGCTCAAACATTCACAAGGCATACCTGAGATAGCCAGCTGGTTGTAAACATTAAATTCTGGAAATTACCAGCAACATATAAATCTGGAAATGTAATCGATCTGCAGCTATAAATGGTTTGTCCACTCAAAATGTATGCAAAATGCCTTGACTCTGTGGAGTGCTCACAATGGATGAAATAGTAACCAATGAATGAAGGCGTTTCAGCCTCTATGAAACACGTCTTGGCTGTATAGACAACACGTGGCCCTGTAGATGCTTGCACAGTCTGTATATTGTTGCTAAGGACAATGCTAACTGCAGCCACAAGTCTCTCTCTGAATATCCCTTCAATCAAGTGTGAAACCCTTGTGTAAATTTCACCAAATTGCCAAAGTACTGTAGTGTTTTATCGTTCACGCCACTATAGCAGCCAACATAATTTTTGATTTGCAAATGAATAACTCTTAATCTTCTACAATCTTCAGATCTGCAAATATATAATCTTGAAACCCTTGAATAATCTTTATTTTTTTTACGAATATGCTCAAATATGACCAGTGTATGTAGTCAACCCTTAAAGCAATCTTCAGGTGATATTTCACAACCTCAGTATGCTGACAATGAAGAGTGAATGTTCTCCAAAGCCTAGAAAAGATTGAAATTCTGCAGAAACCCTTGGTCTGTCACAAATCCCAATGCTCCCGTGAAAAGACAGTGAAAAATGCTCAATAATAATCATCGATTTCCTCTTGGCAGCATATATATTTCTTCATGAATCGAATCTCTCCCAAAAAGCCATTTTAAATCAAATTGCTTGAATTCATATTAATTGCACTTTATAATCATTATAAATAATGTCTAGGAGTTGGCGCCCAAGACATTTATTATAAATTGGCGTCTTTTTAATGATAAATTGACCCCTCAACTTAAATTGCAAATATAACATTATTTTATAATATACCTTTAATGATTAATTATTAATAAAGTATTACTTTATTAATAATTAGAATAACATAACTCCATAAATACTCATTATTTCCCGATTCCATTTGAACCGGGGGGTTGACCATTACATCCATTGTGTATCCATCTGCCTTACTAAAAATAGTAAGGGTCCTTCTAGATCAACCATTGACTTTAAATAGTAAGTGTGTGAAACCGAGTCAAACAAAGGCCAATTCTGAACCAAACTAGAGAAAACACACTGAACATTGCCAACGAGTTCTGAAGGAGAAAACACCCTGAACATTGCCAAGGAGTTCTAAAGGAGAAAACACACTGAACATTGCCAAAAAGGACCCTCTAATCGTCCGTGTTTGCCTACAAGGTTCAGGAATAGGCTAAACCATCCAAAAACAACAACAGGCTAAAAATGGGACATTACAAAATCTATCAATGGGGATGCCAACTGTGAAAAACAAATGCTCAATAATAATGGCTCAATTCCCAAGGCTGAATATATATAACTTCATGAAGAAGTCGATTTCCCTCCAAAAGCACATTTAATAATAATTAAATGTTATTACATTTGCATCTTTTAATATTTAATATTAATACCTTGGCCTTGGCGCCTCATAAATTAATTCAATAAATGGCCCCCTTTAATGATAATTTGACCCTCAAATTATAAAGTTAAGTTATAACTTTATAATATCACTTTTAATTATTTCATTATCATTCGAGCCATTAAAATATTAATATCTCCTATAATAATCATTATTTCTTCTTTCTGTCTGCACCGGGGAGTTGACCATTTTATCCTCTATCCAACCCACTGACTTACTAAAAATAGAAAGGGTCCCTCTCTATCGTCTCTTGACTTACTATAAATAGTAAGTATATGAAACTAAGCCCAAACGAAGTCCAATCTAAACCAAACGAAGACCAAAGTGGAACATATTGAATTCTGGAGAAGACGAGAACCCCCATTAACCCAGCCGTTGCCTCAGAAGACCCTCTATCCACAACTATTAGCCTACGAGGGCCAGAATGATAGGCTAATCACTTAGGAATAGGAACGAACTAAAAAGGGGACATTACATCAACAAACAACATATCAGACATCTCAGGGACCATAATTGAAATTTTCTGAAACTCATTGATGTAAGTCTCAACATGACCAACCTACTTCAGTTGAGCCACCTGTTTGTAATAAACCTCAACATCCTTCTTGTCAAACTGTGCAATCAACTTATTGACAAACTCCTCATTTGAATGAATCAAACCATGATCTTGTGATACAAGCCCCTGGTGCCACCAATCATATGCCACACCTTCCAAATGCATCGTAGCAAATTGTATGGCCTTGTCCTGCTCCATAGGCTTCAGTGACAAGAAAGTGTCAAGTTTGTGAACCCAAAACCTGGCACTAACCTTTCCACTTCCATCAAATGTGGGCAAAGAGACCTTATGTAAAGCATCCTTGAATTCTTGAGGCCGTGAGCCTTGCTTGGTTGGGCCTCTAGGTCTCCTTTCCTATCTCTCCAGGCGATATTTGGCTTTATCTCTTCGCTGGTTCATGAATTGATTCAAACTGATCAACCCTCTTACATCAGGGGGAAGTGCTCTATACTCATCATAGGCCATCATGACATCATCAGTCTCTGCTTCCTTCAATGTAGGAACTTCTTCTTCCTCAGCATGCCTTGTTAAAAACATGGGGCGAAGTGGCCGATCAGATCTTGTGTTCATTGTCCTAACAGCATTAGAGGCTGTTCTATCCTGATTTTCAGGCCCAACTTCACTTCTTCCACCATCCTGGTTCTATGCCTGTGGTTGAATTCTTAGGTTGCCAATGGCATTAACAAGCTATTGTTGTGACTGCATGAAAGTCCGCATCATTTGTTGTTGTTGCTATGCCATTTGAGCCAAAATATCCTGAAGACTTGGTTGACCATTAGCACCCCCTTCTCGTTGCTCTGCCATGTTGCTAGGTTCAAACAAAGGTTCCTGTTCTACTGAAGCTTCTGACTGTTGTCCTGATCTTCTTTTGGTGAAGTATCTGTGTGGTCCTACCTCGCTAGGGTGCATAGAATTAATTACAGGTAATCTCAAACCCTTATGCAATTGCAAATACCGACATGCACAAGAAACCCGCACAGGCTGGTAGGGTCACTGTGCTTGGATACCACTGAAATATTCTTGCTAATGATTTTTTTACCAAACTAAACACCTGAAACTAAATGCAAACCAATGGAGCAGTTTTCTTCATTAATTTTGTAACTACTGGAACAAGCAGTTAGGAGTTTTATTGCAGAAAATCAATAAATATTGGTTTCTAATGCGAATGCTACACTGAGTATCAATCCCTTGCTATAAGCACTAAGTATTTAATTACAATTAAGGCTTCAATGACAAATGTGTGCTTTGTTCATACCAATTTGTTGCTCCATTATTGACATCAAGCCCCCGGTCGATATCTATATAGCAGATTGCTGGAATTTGTGATTGTCAGTGCTCATGTTCAGGTATTGTCTACATTGTGTATGGAGTTAACAGGCTGAGATAGCAGCGATTCGATTCCGGAAGTCTTCAATGCTGATTAAAGGTCTGAAACCCAATGATTTTCATATAATATTCTGCCTTTCACCCTGAATGTGCCACCCAAGATTCCTCTTATATTTCTCATTGATTTCAATGAAACTATAATTGCTGGTTGCTGGCTGGGGCTACGTCCAGACAGCCTTTACAAGGGTTTCGTCTTGTATCTTGGTCTCCATTTGTAGAGAATGAAAAATTCATAGAAAGTAGTCGATAAGAATGCTCACCAAAGCATCTTGACTCCTTTTAATATCTCCTCAAAAAGCCATCAATGCTTTAAGAACTCATAACTTAGGCGATTTGTCCTAGCATTAATATTTGCATTAATTATTAAATAGCCCCCATGATGAATTCGCCTAGGAAAAATAAATTTATGACTTAAGATGGCCCCTTTATTAGTCATAATGAATAATTAGAACATATTTGTTTGGCGCTTAAGCTTTTTGGGCCCCATCTTTAATTTTTCACTTATTCCCTCTTATTCAATTAATTTCTCCTAACTTCGGGGAATGAAAAGGCTAGAAAAAATTCATTTTCAAGACCCATCATTCAAGAAGGGACATTACACCATCTTTCTACATCTCTTTAGACATAGTGGCCCATAATTGACAAGGCAAATATATACCAACTTTTTTTGAATGTGACAATGCTTGCTGATGGAATTTTGAGAGGAGAAGCATTCGAAAGGGGATGTGTTGTCCTCATTTTTGGATTTTTAAAAATGTGACAAACCTTACAAATTTTGGCTCAAAATGTGTCATTTTTGTCTCTAATGCACAGTTTACGAGGTGCAAAACTCACATTTGTTAGTGTCAAATCATTGGGGGGTGTCTTTGCCATCGTTGTCCAAGTTTCGGTAAGTCTTGGCCTTCATTTTCCTAGCTTTTTGTGCAATTTCGGGCTTCAGAGCAGTCACTGCAGGTTGAAGATTTTACTCTTAAGGCACGCTTTTTGAGGCAAATGTTTTTGCTTCTTGTTGAACTGGACTGCTCTTTGGTTCATCTTCGATCCGTGTGTCAAATTTCATCGCGTTTCAAGTTCGTTTGCTATGTTTTTCCTTCAAAATTGGGTTTTATTCTCTGGATTGCAAGTTGAAAATTTTCTTTCCTTTGCAAGTTTAGAGTTTCTTTTATGTTTTAGTGTTGTAGGGGTTTTTTCTAGCAATTACAAGTGAACTTTTTAAAAGACTTGTAACTTTTTACTTGTTTTTTATTTCCTCTTTCCCCTTTTTGTCTTTTAAGTTGTTTGTAGGAACATTTTAGACAAATTACAAGTTAAATTAAAAATACAAGTTTAATGAGAACTTTTAAGTTGTCATAAAATTTCCTACTTTGTGCTTTTAGTTGTAATAGGGATTTTATTTCCCTATTAGAAGTTTTTATGTTTTATTGTTTTAACTTGTAAGAGGGATTTTATTTCCCTATTACAAGTCGATTTGTTCTTTATTTTTGTGCTCTTCTTCCCTAGAAACCCGAAATTGATCAAATAAAGGAAAAGTAATGCAATTTAAAACTTGTAAAGGGGTTTTTAAAACCCAATTGCATCTTTGGAGGGCACATTTGCTTCTAGTTTGAAAGGAAGAACCTGACTTGCATTTTTGCTACCACAAATCCGATTTTGGTGGCATTCTTCCCCTAAATCCATTCGACATTCATGCTATGCTGTTAGGAATCATTGCTTGTTGCCATGTTTATCAACAAAAACGGATTGGATGAACATGTGAAGTGTTTTTGAAGGTATTTTTTAAAACGTTTTTGAAGACGTTTTTGGGATACACCTGTTGTCATTTTATGACACCCTTGGTCCATCAGTGAGAACTGATCAGAGATATGTTCTATGGATCAGCGCTGCCTCAGTTGATCAAAGAGAAGCAATGGAATCATGAAGTGTGAAGTGTTGTCTTGTCAGAAGAGAGTTCCTAAGTCTTCTCTTCCTCAACCTCGGAACTTCGGAACCCCGAAGTTCCCAAGTTGCTAAGTCTTCCCTTCCTCGGAACTCCAGAATCCCGAAGTTCCCAAGTTCCTATGTTTTCTCTTCCTCAAACCCGGAACTTCGGAAACCTGAAGTTCCCAAGTTGCTTAGTCCTCAACCTTGGAACTCCGGAACCCCGAAGTTCCCAAGTTCCTAAGTCCTCAACCTCAGAACTCTAGAACCCCAAAGTTCCCAAGTTTCTAAGTCTTCAACCCTGGAACTCCAGAACCTCGAAGTTCCCAAGTTCCTAATTACTCAACCCCTGAACTCTGGAACCCCAAAGTTCCCAAGTTCCTAAGTCCTAAACCCCGGAACTTCGGAACCCCCAGGTTCCCAAGTTCCTAAGTCTTCCCTTCCCCGGAACTCGGTAAGCCCGAAGTTCCTAATTTCCAACGTCCTTTCGATTTGCAACACTTCCAGATGGCGTGATTAACACTCAAAGCTCTTAATGCTCCAACAACTCTAGTGACTTGTACACCTTCTTTCGTAGAGCTACAAGATCACATTTAATGATTTTTGCAGGATTTCCATCAGGTGGAGTACAAGGCCATGCTTACTTGTGGTTACTTATGTCATGCCTGCATGCTTTGACTTTGGAATGTCAGACAATCCACTTTCTGGGAGTCCTTTCTTGTTGGGATTGCGTTGTCAGGGTATGGCTAGGTTGCTTGCATGTACACAATGTTAGGTGCATGCACTTCCTTGCATTCCCTGACTGACATTTCCCTGCACACACAAGGGTCAAGGCTTCTCTTCCTTGACCAATGGTCTCTCGTATGCGACTAGTTTTCTATATAAGGCTATTATGCCTCATTGTAAAGGGTTCTCTCTCTGCTGGCTCGAGCTATTCTATGCTCTTTCACTTCTCTTAAAGACTTGTATTTATCTTGCATTTCGGCAACTGTAAGTCTGGCCATTTGCCTTATAATGAATTGAAATCACTAGTCTTGCCTTACTTCAACTTATGTATGTTGTGTATGTGTTCTTACCTTCATTATAAGTGTATGTTTGTGGCTTTCTTTCACATATATGCTGTGTTAACCTGTTTCTGGGTGTGACTTGTGGGAAACCTTCCCCCCCTCTTGACATTCAGGACGTTCTAAACTCCATACGTCTGTTGAGGTTATTCATGCAACTGAAGTTTGTGCATCTCCTGGGTATTTCAGTTGATTCTTTGTGCCATTTCGGGTGGGGAGAGAAACATCTCTTATCTTGGTGCATCACCTCCTTTTATTTTAAGCATTTCTCTCTTCCCTTTTCCTCTGCAAGCTGTTAGGATAGGTTTAGAAGTAAGATTTGGAGTGTTGAGTTGGTTCAACACCTGCACTTGGATTGAGAAGGAAGCTTGCCTTCTCCGAAGATTCAACCCCCTTGCGCAAGGTCCCACACTTCGGGGTTGTTTCCATGTTTCACAAGGTTGCTGAGTTGATAGCTCAGCAAGGGTGCAAACTTTTGTGACAACAACACCCTTTGCTAGTTATTACCACGTTTTGAATCATGAGAATCACCTTCTTGCCACATTGCAAACACGTCTTGCACACCCTCCATTAATGAGTGTTTGAAGTCAAGCATATCTCTCCTTCTAAGCCGTTTTTGGTGGAAAGGTTTAAAGACAACCGATTTTGTTTGCTGATTGCATTCATAATGTCATGGCTTCCTTATCTATTTAAAGAGTATTTCAGTTTCTTCGAAGTTGATTTGCTTTGATCTAGGGCATTCTTCAAGCAAGATCACATTGTTTTTCCCCTCTTGCAAATTTTTCCCATCTACTTGCAATTGAAATTTTAAAACCCGATTGCAAGTTGTGTCTTCACTTGCAGTCAGCCTTTCAGAACCCGAAATTGGTCCAAAATGCACTCAAAAACACTTGAAAATGAGTCTTAAAGGTCCAATTACAAGTGCAAACTCGTAGTTACTCATTACACATATGAAGTTGCATGTTTGTTCTCCACAATTGCAAGTTAATGCTTTTGTTTTACCACACATGTAATGCAGTTTCCAGAACCCGAAATTCACTTTTTATCTCATTTTTGCATCAATTTTTCCCTTCCCTTGTCAATCTTGTTTGCACACACGACCTACCAAATCAATGGATTAAGGCATGGGCCTTATTTTGCATGCAGATTCCAAGATTGGAAGATGATACAAAGAAAGAAAAACAACATGACAGAGCCACACAAGGAGATGGATAAGTGATATGAATGGTTGAGACCATAGAATGCTTTCAAGATAGAGATAGGCTTCTTACTTCAGCCTTGCAAAGAACTTCTCTCTTGAAAAGCTAGTACTACCCTAAGCAAGAAGATAAGATTGAAGTTCGTTGGCGAAAGACACAAAGATCATAAAGGATGCAAATTCCCGTTCCGGTTTGAGATGTCTTCACCAATCTTGAATACTTCAAGTTCTAGTATCTTGAAGCAGCATGAAGATTATCACAAACAAAGGATGATGTAGTTAGAGTCGTGTCTTCAGATGCATAGAATAGTTTCAATTACACATTTGTAATTTTGTTTTGACAAGTTACATGTAAAAACAAGCTTTGTAATTGCAAGTGTCGCTTTCACTTGCACTTTTGTAAAATGTAATTACATGTAAGGCAACTACAAGTTGAGTTAGATTAGGACTGTAGTTGGAATAAGTCATGGTGGTTGAGAGAAATTCTCAAGTTAGTTAGGATCCTCCCACCTTTTTCTCAAGGTTCCTCTCCTATAAGTACTTGAGGGGATCTATTGTAATTTTTATCTTTTGGCAATGCAACAAAACTTTGCCAATTTGTATGTACACTCAAGACTTTGAGCTTAGTTGTAAATCAGATTGCGGTCAATTAAAAGAGACAAATTGCTTTCAAACTTTGTGTTGATTCAAGGTGTTATGTGACGACATTTTCTGGAGATTGATTGTGAGTTTTGAGGTGTTATTCAAGAGGGATTTAAATTCAATCTTGCAGACTTTGAGCTGCTAATTGCATTTGGAGATTTAGTTTTGGTTTTCAGATTTGGTCTTGCAGACTTTGGGCTGCTTGTCACGTCTGAAACCATTGTAGGATGCTCAATCAAAGGGGTAACTTGCAGACTTTTTGCTGCTTTTGTTTTCTATGTTTGTGCATAAGAGGTGCATCATGTGGTTAGACTTTGAGCTGCTACATATTGTGCTTAGTTACAAGAAAATCATCTGCAAAGTTTGATAGGATAGTAGAAGTGCTAAAGACTTTGTGCTTTCATTTCTATTTTCCCGTCCTGGGGAAGTGACTTAGGTCTTTGTGATTTCATGGAAACTTTGCTTTCCTTTATGTTCCAAAAATCCTACAAAAAAGTCTCATTTTTGTATTTGCTGTTATTTATTTCCAATTGCTATTGCTTTTCTATGAAGAGAAAAGAGTATAGTTTTTTTCGAAAGAAGAAGAAAGACTGCTGTCCCACCCATATTAGATTAGTTTAGTTTGTAGATAGGGGGAGCCTTCCCTAAATTAGGAGAGTATCATACTCACACACTATGGCTGAAACCACAATTTTGCACATCTTCCCAGGTGTACAAAATTTTCAATCAACAGGATGTAACAATGTTTGATAGTTTGTTTGATAAATGCAAACCTTCCCACTCTAGCTTAACCATATTTAGTTGTGAAGAGACCAAATCAAGTGGGAATCGTGCCTTCTTCCATTTCACTATGTAGCACTCAAAGAAAATCTTTCTTCATCAACATAGGCTTTGTGCCTAGGATGTTTTATGGGGGGATACTAGTTTGTTAGGGGTTTTCTAGAAATAAAGAGCCTTGTGATCATTTATAACCCAAATATAGCCTTGTAGATATAAGATCTATAAGCCTTGTATACTTTTAAATATTTCGAATTCTATGTTTTTGGGAACTTTGATTAGTCTAGTAATGTTTCGCTTTTCATCACATGTGACTGTACAACTAGTTTTGATTTTTTCAATATACAAAGTTGAGATTCTTGTTATTGTACTTGTGAAAGTTGTTTTTGGTTAGATTGTCTTTTCATTTTTCATGATCATGCTTTAATCTTTGTAGACTATTATTTAGTGTGTTAACTGTTAAGGTGTTTTGTGAAAGATTAACAAGGAAATGTTTGTTTTGGGACATCACCTTTTTTGGTTTTCAGTCATATGCTATGAGTATTTCTTCCCTTTTCCTTTGTTAGATTAAGGTTAAGCTAAAATAAAGGAGTCAACCACTTAATCTATAGATTGTCTTCTAAATTGGTCCCACATTTATATTGACTTTCCATGCTTGATGCTCTACATGATGCAGATTTTTGTCAAACAAGTCAAGGCATCAACAATAATGATTGTGACTCAATCATATTGAACTTGATAGCCATCTCATTGAATAAAAAGGGTTATGTTGCTTTGTTGGGTGGGGATGTTGATAGCAGCCAAAGTTGACTGTAATTGGAGAAATAATATTCTCTCCATTGAAAGTAACTGCATGAAATATGTAATTGATTTGAGTAATAGGGCAGTAAGTGAAGAAGCAACTTCTTTAGATTCACCAAATTTGGACTTTAAAGAAAGGTAGATAGAGAAAAGTGATGAAGGCCCCATGGATCCAAATATCAAAGGAATCTTGGAGTTTCATCCATGCTTTGAAGAATAGAAAAATTCCTTAAATGGTTTGTTCCAATGACAACTGGAATACTATGAAGTATTCTAGCCTAATTGCAACTTTATTGATATGGAGGAGTTAAATGAACAAGAGCAAGTAGGACTTGAGAAGAAGTGAAAAAGTGTAAGTTTGGAGTCCTTCATACCATTAATCTCAGCATTCCCTCCAGAATTTGAAGAATATAAGATAGGGAATGCAAAGCTGGATGGACTGGATGGAAGTTGTGAGGTGATATCGGTTAGTGATGATTGTAATCTTGTACTAAAAGCAATGACACTTAGGATATTCATGTACTACAAGGATGTCTTTTCATTGACACACAAAATATTGAAAGGAATACTGCTAGAATTGTGTTCATAGATTGGCTTGGTTCTAGGGGCACAACATATATGGAGATGACCATATAGAATGAACTAGAACTATGCAGACAAAGTCTAGAAAGAAATTGATAAGATGTTCGAAGCAAAGGATTATCTTTATTGTGGATATGAGTGATTAGATGTCTCCCATGGCTGTCTCCCTAAAGAAAGAGCCAAAACAAATAAGGATATGTGGAGATTTTTTAAGTATGAATGTGGTTACAATCAAGGACCCATTTCCTATTCCATTCATAGATTTCATCCTTAAGAAGTAGCAAGATATGAAATTTATTCATTTATGGATGGGTAAATTAGATACAATTGAATAAGCATAGTTGAGGAAGACAAGTTGACCATTTTTATTGTGGAAGATGGAGTTTATGCTTACAACCAAATACTGTTCAGACTTTATAATGCTCTAGCTACATTCTAGAGAAATATCTTCACATCTTTGAAAAGATGTGAGGCGATTTAAAATCTTCCATTAAGGATTGGTCAATATACAATGACCAAGAAACATGCCTAATGGCCTTGACAAAGTGCATGCAACAATGTAGAACAATACAATTGGCACCGAAAGCAAAGTAATTTTCCCATTCAATTCATAGATTTCATCCTTAAGAAGTAGCAAGATATGAAATTTATTCATTTATGGATGGTTAAATTAGATACAATTGAATAAACATTGTTGAGGAAGACAAGTTGACCATTTTTATTGTGGAAGATGGAGTTTATGCTTACAACTAAATACTGTTCAGACTTTATAATGCTCTAGCTACATTCTAGAGAAATATCTTCACATCTTTGAAAAGATGTGAGGCAATTTAAAATCTTCCATTAATGATTGGTCCATATACAATGACCAAGAAACATGCCCGATGGCCTTGACAAAGTGCATGCAACAATGTAGAACAATACAATTGGCACCGGAAGCAAAGTAATGTGGATTCATGGTTCGACAAGGAAAATTCTCAACCACATTGTTTGTATTGTAGGATTAAAGATAGAATTTGATAAAATACAAGTGGTTGTAGAGATCCAAGCGCTGAAGGACATCACAAGGATAAGATCTTGCTTGGACCATGTCAATGATTATTGACTTAAAAAACTTTTGCACTTTTTGAGGGAGTTCTGTTCGTATGGGTAGACAATCAAGAACACACACTTGAGGAAATTAAGATACACCTTATAAGTTCACTTATCATTGATGACATGTTTGCCAAGAGCACATATGAGATCCTCAAGATAACTTTAAACTTAATGTTCATGAAGTTGCAAAGTTATCAACTCTATTATTTAGAAGTTTGTAAAATTATAAATTTCTGTTTACTTTTTATATGATGAGATAGCTTTTGGATTCAACTGTATATATTTTTCTATTCGATGATTCAGATTACACTTAGTGATCCATCATTAGGGTCTCTCCTCTTCTTGATGATGGATCACTGAGTGTGATCCAAAACATCAATTGGAAAACATATACATAGTTGAATCCAAACACAATCTTATCAAATACCACATGGAGTATGGAAAACTCATGCCTAATTTTTATTTGTTGTCCAAAGTTTTAATAATTTTAATTTTAAAAAACTATAATATTTTGTTTTAGGTGACAACTTGTGGTTTGGTTTCTATGCTTGGTGCATGGGAGGAAAATTCAATGGATTATCTTTATAAGGTACTATATAAGGCCAAGGAGGCCATTGAATATTGCTATGGGAGAAACAAAAACAAATATCGTTTTTTTCCATAGAATTGATTGGAGTTGTGACAAGCAGCTCCACCAACAAATAAATGAAATGGCTGTTATTTGAATCCCAAATTTTTCTTCTTTGATTCCTTTAAGGCCAATGAGGAGGTTACGGATAGCGCATATGCATAGAGAGAGAGCTAACACTTGATGAAACTCTTTTCGACACAATTTTTAATGAAATGCAAATTTACAAGGGTTTGAAGGGAGGTTCTTTTCTTTACCTTATTGCATTCAAAAGAGAATGACCTAGCAGCAAGGTAACAGAAACAAAATGTCCGTTCTTTAAAAGTTAAATTATAGTCTTATAGATGGCAAACTTGTTTAATAAGTGCAGTTATAGCTTACTTACAAAGTTATACATGTTTTTTTTGCAGTTTTATAGTGGGAAGATTATGGTACAATAATACAAAATCTTCAAAGCCATGCCATCTACATTTGTGCCAGTTTTGTAGTATTTTTAGGTGCAAGTGCAATTGGAGCATTTTTGTGGCCACTTACACAAAGAAGCATAACAGGTTGACCCAAAAGTGCTTCAGTGACCATGTTTGGTGCAATACAACTTTCTTTTCTGATTCAAAAATGTGGAGGGGAAGGAGATTCATGATGTGAGTGATGGTCCATATTCTAGTTGGATTGCTTGGGATGTGGAATCTGTATTTATTATAGAGGTGATTGCTGATTTTAAGAATGAAGCAATAGAAGAGGCATGGAAGAAAAAGTGTTGAGCAAGTGGGAGCGGAAGCATCAGGAGTGGTTGCACTGGATGATGATTTTGTTCCTGAGAACTAATCTTTACTGTCCAATTGAAGGGTGCAGCCAATGAGGAGCTTTAATCAAACAAGAAATTTGTAAAATATTTGATGGATTTATGATAACTTTCTATGATTATGATCAATTACCAATCATATATGAACATTATAATGTACATTGTACTCCTTTTGGTACAAAACTAACAGAAAAACAACCTATAATTTCTCTACATTCAATATTTTGCATGTTATTTAAATTTATTTTATGAATTTATGTATATTTTTATTATGCCGAGTTTTTGCATAACCCCAATCCCGAGTCAAAATTTTAGCCTGCTGAGTTTTTTGCCAAGATCAAGTTTTTGAACTATGGTTCTAAAACTGAATTTTCACATTGAACAAGTTTGTGTTGCTATAAAAGATTATATATACAAGGAGTGTATGTCTCTAGCTTTTCAAAGGAAGGCTGACTTAAGTATATTTTTTTCTAGATAAATTAGCATGAAGCGGTCTGTTTTAGCTTGTGATCTGCATGCTAGTCAATTTCTTTATGCATTATCATACATACTGCGTCGTTAATAAAATGGGTTTATTATAAGGAAAATTGTCAGAATTCAATGGTGTATCGTCAGATTGATAAATTTATACCTACCTTATATTGTGGGCTTTTAACTCCAACTGTCACACTGTTCCATTGAAATTGAGAAAGTATGGCATAGTTTTGTAGATTTATTTTTATATATGGAATTGTGAGATGACTCATCATTTTGGAGAGTGCCGCTTTAACAATCTTTCATGCTGTGCAGGTTGCAGATTGTGACAGGAAGGAATTCACAGACCAGAAGAGAATTGAGATGACTGTTTCGAAATACATAGAGTACTGGCACAACCTTGACTCCCAAAGGCATGACATGAAGAGAGATGGTTCATCCTTGCTTTATTTGAAGGATTGGCATTTTGTAAAGGTTGTAGTTAAGATGGCAAATGACTTCAAGAAATTATAATGTTTATTTTAGCTATATTTTTGGTGACCATCTGTAAGATAAGTCATGTGCCTTCTTGACACACAACAGGCTTTTATATGTATTATGTTTATTTGCTTCCTTCATAAGTATGGCTATTCCTTGCCTTTATTGTCTTAAAATCTGAAGGACCATGACTCAAGGAGCCAATAAAATGTGCTGATTATACTCACATTTTGATTCTTTTGCAAAGAGGGCCTGCTTTTCTAATATTTTGAGGACGGTATTTAGGTGTTTCAAATGATCTTCTCAAGTCTTGCTGTAAATTAGAATATTATCAAAGAAGACAAATTTCCTCAGTTGATTGCTGAAAACATCGTTCATACATGACTAGAAGGTAGTTGGTCCATTTGTCAAGCCAAAAGGTATGACTAAGAATTCAAAGTTCTGAGAGTGACACTTGCATGTTGTCTTATGTACATCCTCATCCCTTAATGGATTTGATGGTGGGCCAATCAAAAATCAATCTTTGAAAAATACACTGTTTTATGCAATTCATCATTTAGCTCATCAATCTTGGGAATGGGATACTTGTTTTCGATGGTTTTCATGTTTAAAGTGCCATAATCAATATGCATCCACATGGTGCCATCTTTTTCTTCACAAGAACCATTGATGAGGTAAAAGCGTTAGAATTGGGCTTGATGTGACTCATTTCCAAGAGCTCTTTGATGGTCTTTTCTATCTCTTTTTTTTACACTCTTGGGTGGTGGTAAGGAGTGGTCATGATAGGCATAGTGCTTGGTTCCATCTCTATGATATACTATAATTCTCTATCAGGTGTTAGTCTTGTAGGCAAATAACTTAACACCATACCATACTCATCTAAAATATTTTGAATATCAATATTGTGAGTGCCTTGCGTACTTGTGGATAAATTTATGGGCATAAGCAAACAACTTTTTACCCAAGCAACTTGTTCTTTGTAGAATGTCCTCTCTATTTTATAGCTATAACCTTTCACATTTTTTCTTCATAAATTCTCCTAAGCACTATATATTTTGCCTCAGATTTAAACTTCAGCTCCATGTTTGGCAGTTTAGTGAAAATCTGCCAAGGAAGTGCAACCATTGTACACCTAAGGCTATGTTAGTTTCTCCTAAACCTACAACATAGATATCATCATATTCTCCTAAAGCTACAACATAGATATCATCATATATTTTATGTCTCCCATGACTAAATGTTGAGTTGTTAGATTGTTTTGGTGTATGGATTGGTGAATCCATCAGCAACAATGGCATTGAATCCTTCAAAAAACCTAGCTTTCAGTTCTCTTTTTACCACCAAACCTTGACCAATGAAGTCATAAGTTGCTCCATTAGGAATAAGCACAATGATTTGCTATTTGGATAGTGTTGTGCCTTGCACACACTCCCCGCGTTCTTGCTGAGGTCCTGAGTAGGAAGTCTAGGTAGATTCGCGGAAAAGATGCAGCAGTCATGTGTTTGAGCGTTGAGAAGTTGATACGTCCTAAGTTCTGGGAAATTTGCACCTTGAAAGATGATCGTGATTCTGTTCGCAAAGGAAAGTTCAATGAAGAGTTTGAGGGGAAATCGCAAATTTTGCCGAGTCGATATTGCTCATGCGCAAAATTCAAGCTTGAAGTCGGTTGAGATAGGTGAGCAAGACATTTCTCGTAAAAGCCTCTTTTAGGCCTAGGGGAAGAAAGGGCTTTCAAATTCATCCTTTAAGCCGAAGAGAAGACAACTTAAAGAGATTAAAATCGGCCTCTAATTTCTAAATGCAAAACAAAGGCTAACAAGTCGGCTTGAAAGGCCGAAATTCAGGCCAAAATGCTTAATAAAGTTTAGAATTCGGCCTAAAGGGGCAAAATGCTAGACAAAGACTCCAAAATCATTTTTTCAAGCTGAACTTCAAGTCAAAAAACAACTGAAAAGCTAAATTCGGCCTAAAAGGCCAAAATGAGAGCCCAAAATTGGAAAATTGGCCTAAAAGGCCAAAGTGTGAGTTATAAAACGTCGTCTAAGCCGAAATGACACTTAAAGCTCACAAAATCGGTTCCAAAGGCCGAAATTCAAGGAAAAGAAGGAAAATCGGCCTCCTAGGCCAAATTAGGAGACAAAGCTTGCAAAATAAGCTTGGGGGTCGAAAATAGGGAGAACAGCGTCTAAAGTGTAACGACCAAAAACTCACAAATCGCCTTTCTAAGCCGAAAGTGTAACAACTCAAAAGCTCCCAAATCACCAGTGTAAGCCGAAAATGATAATATCTCCAAATCATGCATGTTCGGGTAACGTGGTCAAAATGTGATAAAGAGTTTAAAATCGTGTATTTTCCCTTGAATGGCCGAGCTTCCAAACATAAAACCCCAAAGTTCAAATTGCGAAAAGAGCCTCTTAGTCCGAGACGAAGTTCAAAAGCTCTCAAAATCGGCCTAGAAGCCAAAAATGTAATAAGAGGTTAAATTCGTGCACTCAACCCATTTAAGCCGAGTGAAAATCAAGGACGTCAATGTTCACGATATCATAAAAAATGACGAAAATCATTCAAAAGAAAGAATTGCGCAAAGTAACTTCCCAAGCCATAAAGGAGGAAAAGAGCTAAAATTGTGCCAACCCCCCCCCCCCATTTTGGCCGAAAATATCAAAAGAAAGAGGCTTATGAAATCGGCTTGTAAGTCGAGAGGGTTAGGATAAGCTTAAATCATGCAATCGAATTTATGAGGCCAAAATGAAGTAAAAGACCAAGTTCTTTAAGCCGATAAGCTCTAGAATCACGCCATGGCCACATCCAAGCCGAAAATAAGTAGAAGAAAAGTCGTGCAATAGGGTTTTCTTGCTAAGCCGGAGAATCATTCAAGATTCAAAGTCTCCTTTCGGCCCGAAAATAAGTAGAAGAGAGATTGCGCCAGTCTCTGCATTCATGAAAGATCCCTGATGGATCCCCTTGCTGATCTGCTGTAAGTTTTAAAATAATAAACTATATTTTCCTGTGATTTTTGTTGATGGTCTTACAAAATAGAGAGAAGTTGCAGAATGTTTGGTTTTCTTTTTGTATTTTTTTGAATATATAAGCAAGTAATGAATAAAGAACAACAAATGAAGAAGGAAACTGAAACAAGTAAGAACATTCAATTAAATCAGAATTGATACAAATCGTACCAGGCAGATTTCTGATTTATAATATCCAGATTATTCCCTACGCACTGGGGATGTGCTTACATCCAATAATGGCACCAACTGAAGGGTAGATGATGAACACAAACCAAGAACACCAGCTATGGCTGAATGAAAGTCTTGACCACTTCCAGCGTATAGTGTACCTACTGTAATGGTGGCATCAAGTTGAAACAATCACGTCCCAGTTGGGAAATTCAACCACCCTGTTGAAACCCTCACCAAGCAATCTGAATCTCCACAAGGAATAGCGCATACACTCTGACCAATAATGCCAATGCCAAAAGAATCCACTACCAATCAATAGTTGAGGGCTACGTCCCAGCCAGTACCAATCATGGGGTTTGCATCCCAGATTGAAGAATTGCTCTACCAGAGCAATATCGCACCAAACAAGTTTTCAATATGTAAAAGATAATGAGAAATTAGGTTTCCTTCTCCTTATATCTCTTTCCTTCCAAATCGAACCCTAAAGATATATGAAAAGTGCGCTTTAATATAAAGTCATATTTCCCAATATTGGGCGCCCAAGTATAGAGAAAACACCACTTTTTCAATATAAAATAACTCCAAGCGCCAAAAGGACCCTGGCAAGTGAAAATCATTTAGAAAAGTTCAAGACCTTTCCAACGAGCTATAACACATGGGCATGCGAATCCAGATGAAGCCAAAAATCCCTTATTACTCCGAAATGGCTATAGACATAGCCTTATTTAAAATATTAAAACACTAACTTAGGAAATATTTAAATATATTAAAAATATAACCCAAATAGCTATAGAAAGCTCGAAACACACCAAAAGCCTGAAAATGAACTTGTCACCTGTCTGTGATTGATGTCGGAAATCATGGATCAACTGGCAGTCTCATCCCTAAAATCTAGGGATGCTCCTAGAAACTAGGAAACACACCCAAATCTCCTGAAACTGAAACCAAGGAATGGTCTCATGGAACCCCAACCCTGGACGCTGTCACAACCTCCTAAAAGTAGGAACTGCCTCCTAAAATGTAGGAACTGCCTCCTAAAATCAAGGAACTGCTCCAAACTGGTCTACTACTGCCAGAAACACCAAATCCAAACACTGAATATCCTGACTGAGTCTCTATCCACCATTGCTAACTCACAGGTCTCTGCTAGATAGAGCTAAAGAGGGGACATGACAATTCACCGAAAACCAAAGCAAATAAAATCTCCAAGTTTGCAAAGGGTTTTCTTTTTGATCGAAAGTCACTCGAAGAATTGCATCGTGCAAATTGGCTCATGTAGCCGAAGTTTGAAGGCAAAAGGATGAAAGAAAGGTCGGGCGGAATAGTGTTCCAAGCCGAAAGGGTGAGGAAAATGTGAAGACAAGTTCGCCATATATCTCCAAGTTCGCAAAGGGTTTTCTTATTGATCGAAAAGCATTCAAAGCTTCGAGCACAGTCTCCCTCATCTAGCTGAAGTAGGAAGAGAGACGAGTTTTACCTTCTAAGGGCACCGAAGACAAGCTCCTCCCTTCCAGGTATGTTGTAAATTCCACCCTCCAAATGGTAAAATATTGCAAAGTGATCATGTAATTTACCCTAGGGTTGAAGTATGAAGTAAAAATTCAAATGAATTTCAAAAACTTAGCACCCAAGATATAATCAGCATGCAACTGTCGAAAATCGACCCTTACAGCTGGAATTTGAGACTCGGACAAATTTAGGAATCCTGGCACAGTTATGCTAACATAAACTCGTCTTTAGGAAATTGTGAGCGCATAATCATCTTTTCAAAATGCGCATTTAAAACGATCAGCACAAGGAAAATTGAAAACTTAAACTCTAACTTGCGCAAATCAATAACATTTTCACCCCTTTTTGTCGTCAATAGCATAAAGAGGAACTTTTTGAAAATTTGATCAAACCAACTAACCAAACCGACTGATTTTCAAATTCAAATTGCATTTAGTCCCCAACGTAGAATTCAAATTGTTTAAAAGGCCTATTTCAAAGCATTTTCGAATATTAAGTGGCCTGGCTGTTTAAACAGTTTTTTATTGCTAACGCCGTCTTCGGGCACTGCTAACCCATATTTACACATTAAAACTTGTCTCGTAATCCGTGTCCGAGTGTGCAGGATAAATGCCTAAGCAGGCGAAAGAATCTTGAAAGGCACCCGACGTGCTAGGAGCATCATAGACCTCTAGAGTTGATATCCCTTGTAAGCTCAAGAAAATAAAATATCAGTATCAGGGAGGAGTAATCAAAGAGTCAAAAGTCCAAAGTATTTGGGACAATATAGGGGATACAGACCTCGGGCACATAGACATTCAGGACTTCAGAAACAGGGTGTACTCTCCCAATGCATATGGCAAACCCAGACGGATGTTGGAGAGTGGTATTTGTTAGGCTGCTGGTTTCCCACCGACAATGCAAAATTATGAGCTTGTGGTTGAAGCCGCCAAGCATTACCGGCCTGAAAGCAGATTAGTGGTGGTAAGAGGGATGGTGATGGCTGACTTCACACCTGAGGCTATTGGAGAAACATTTGATATCCCGCTTCCTGAGCGCACCATTGCAGTAACCATTGATGAAGCCCAAATTGCTTATGACATGAATCCTAGCTAGTGCAAAACACTGATAAATGAAGAATGGTTTAAAGAAAGAAAAGCCCCGAGTACTAGGATTAGCAAAAAGACCCGCAAAAGCGAGTTCATCAATGAATATGGGGACATGGTTACCTTGCTTAGCCGGGTCATGGGACTTCCCCACTCCAACCTATTTGAGGAATGGATTTTCTATTTTACTGAGCAAGTCTTCGATGGGAAGGCTAAGTTTGATTGGGCTCAAATCATCAACGACAACATTCATGCACAACTGGTTGAGCTCGAGGAGAAAAATTACTTCAACATGACCTCCTACTTAGTCTATATGTTTTCTCGACATCAGCCGCTACCAGGATTGATAAAAAAGGATGAGATTGGGAACGGGCCAAATCAGGTGATAGTGTATGACTGCTACCCTTAGCTGCATTACAATAACATAGCTCAAATAGAGAGAAACAATATTGCGTATACAATTGGTCAGTATGAGCGTGTAAATGACGCTTTTACAATGCACATGGTCAAATTAATGCAAGGGGGGTTGCACATAAGATTATCAAAACAAGCTACCCCACTGATTCAGAAGTACGGTGCGTGGTTCATTCAGTTCCCTCGATTGTCCTACATCAGAATATCAGGGTTTGAGGGAACACCGTATCGGCTTCCCCGTTACCCATCAGACAAACAGATTGGTCCTCATGGAGGTTGCAAGACAGGCACACCCAACAGGCAGCATACTCAGGGACAAAAAGCAGTCAGGGTTCACATTCCCAATGATCATAGGCAACCTTGATGTGTAGTTCAAGGATTTTGTGCAAGTCGAGGAATCATTCAACGAGCTAGCATCATATTGCTTGCAGGAGCACTTCCCTAGGAAGTACTTTGATCATGCTGGATTGGGAAAGAAGGCCTATGGCAGACATTACAGGGCTAAGGCATCCATAGAGATCTATTGGAGCAATTGTTCAAATGACTTTGAGGTCCGTTGACAGGAATACTCAAGATTGAGTGTTCAACAAATGCGACTTTATGAGTACCGCCAGGTCCCAGATCAGGTAACAGACTATGGGAACTGCTTGCAAGTTCAAGAGTATGAGGCAGTCGAAGACCTCCCGCCAGCCATTGATTGGGCTTAGGACCCAATCACGGACTTTGAGGCCATCATGGAAGGTCCAAGAAGATATACAGACAACTGGCTAGCCCAACAAATAGAGAGGCTAACCCATGAGGGAACCCAATTTACCTATATTATGATGGGTAGTCTAGATTCCCAGTCTTTAGAGGACAAGGGAACATGAAGCGCGCCAAGGGTTCGATTGGAAAACTTGAAAAGAAAAGAAGGAAGGCAAGGGCCAGTAGGGGAACCGGGACATCAAAAAGGACAAGGGAAAAGATACCAATCAGGCAGCCAGAAGTTACTACCTCATCCAGGGATCCCAGTTCGGATGATGATGTGGTCGAGCTTGATCATCTACCAACTCCACCTTCACAAAATGATCCAACTGCATCAGAGGCGAATGATCCCTAGACGCAAAGTGAGCATGAAATAGAGACATGGATCATTGGTTTGGAGAGACTTGAAAATCGGGTCGAAGATGGAGAGATTGCACCAGATCAAGGGATTGACAAACAAGAGCCCACACAAGGGAGCAAACATGAGTTGCAGCAAGAGGAGGGTGGCAACAAGGATGACACCACGATTGAGGGAGAAAGATAAGAAGATAGAACCCAAGAACCCAGTAGAATTGAGAAGCAACCACTACTAGAAGCTACACATCAATTGCTCAGTGAGGTGGGAGAAAACTCAACGGTGAGTAAAGGACCGGATACTACACCCAGTCCTTCTTCTATGTCTGATCAGTTATGGATAGACAGTGAATCAACTGAGGCATCCAAAGAGAAGAGAGGGGATTTGGTAGTCACGTCAGGACAGACCATCCCTCACGACTAGTTGATAGCTCGGGCACAACGGAAAGTGGCTATCAAGTCACCAGTTAACCTGAGAACATCTTCTCTCGGATAGGAGAAATAAAAGCTTAAGGAAAGAAAAGCCAAGAACATCATATGAGGTAATCATATGATGTATATTTTATCTCATTGAAAAGACCAGGATGGTCACATGAAAAGTTATGTAAAAGACCTATAAGGTCACATGATGTAAAGCGACATGAAGTCGCCATGCAATGTAACTAACAAAAGAAAAGAAGAGAAAAGGGCTACTAACATACTAACCCACTAACATGCATGGTTTACTTTCTTTAGATTAGTTTAGTTTACTTTTTTTGTATGCATGCATGGTTATATTTAATTAGTTGATTCAATTATGCGTTTTGCATGTTAATTTAATTCGTAATAATTTCATGCACATGATTTACTTTTACGCATGCGTGCACGTAACTCGACATTGTAACTAATTATGGATTTGCATGTCATTTAAATTTTATGCATACTTAACTTATGTTCTTTTTACGCATGCATATGTGGTTTTTACATGTTAATCATGAGATGCATAGATGTTCAGTTTACTTATCTATCATTTGCATGTTAATTTTCATTGCTTTGCATGTGTAATAATGGTTAATCTAGTTCTAATTGTAACTGTGAGTTTAAGTATGGTTTAACTAGGGTTAGGACAATCGGGTCCTAAATTTTGGTATCAGAGCTCTAGGTTCCACACTAGGGCCTTTAGTTTATTATTCTGAGATGTGATAGTTGATCGCAAGATATTCTAGTCTCGGTGTATTTACACGTAAGTACTTATCTCTTTCTTATTTTTAGAAGTACACTTTATGTATATTTTCATTTCTCCTTCTCTATAAGCTTTTGGTTATATATATACTAGAAACTTAATAAAGTAATTATATATGTAACTATATATTAATAATATTATCTTACTGTTTTGATGAAATTCAATATTTATGTATAAGATTGTGAAATAGTCTAGTTGGTCTAACTATTAACTTACTCCAGGATTACCAAGGATGAGCAAAGGAATCTGACTATTCATATTGCTGCCCCACCTACAGACAAACCAGCAGATCAGGTTGCGTTAGCCGACTATAGCATCACATCCATCCCGATAGGGAGAGCAACCAAAGAGTAGGAGAGGGAAGAATTCAAGGATTCTGTGCAGAATGTGCTCAAGCAGCTAGATGAAATAACCGCTGAAAGGGATATGTACCGAGCTTGTGCTGAGAAGGCCGAGGGATACATAGATCACTTGTTAAGACCGCTGCAACACATCGCTGAGTCCCACATTCCTCCATTGGCGTTGGCACAAAAAAGTACAATTGAATTCGAAGGAGTGTGTGACACCGCCAAAGCCGTCAGAGAATGGATCCGAGGCATTAAGGGAAGAGGAAAGAGAATCATCGATGATGTAATTGAAGTAACACTCAAAATACATTCAACCCAGCTAAAGATGGTAGAGGTAGAGAAAGAGTACGCCAAAATCCAGGAGACGATTGACATGGCTCAACCACTCATGAGGGCTCTCTTCTAGACTCACGCTCAAATTCCCACACTGCATACTATCTTGGATCCCCATGACATTAACACTTTCAAGGAATGGTACTAGATTATCTACATGAAGATGGACATGGCGGACATCGCCAGAAAAAATTAGGAGGAGTGCGAGGACTTGTTTGGTATTGAGAGCACCGATGAAGATATCCTTAAGGCATTGGTCACTGAATGGAAGGATAGCATGGGAGATGACAATGTATCACGATGGAATGGTAGGTTGAGGGCAGATAAAACTACATACTCTGCGGAAGACATAGAATACATCAGCAGGTTGCATGTAGATATATTGCGTTTTGAGAATCATCAATCACATTGGCGCGAGCGGCTGAGGATAGTGGACACTCATCTGGAGGGCACGCGGTTCAAAATGCACAATCCTCCTATTCCCTCTAATAAGGAATTGTTCCCGGTTTGCATGAGGTTTCAAGAATATGTTCGGGAAGAGCACGTGGCAAACCGGGACATCTATGTTTTGAGAATCATCAATCAGATTGGCGTGAGCGACTGAGGATAGTGGACACTCATCTGGAGGGCACGCGGTTCAAAATGCACAATCCTCCTATTCCCTCTAATAAGGAATTGTTCCCGATTTGCATGAGGTTTCAAGAATATGTTCAGGAAGAGCATGTGGCAAACTGTGACATCTGGAAAGGGTACTTGTGCAAGGAGATTGAATTTTTGGTGAAAGCATCTGCCTCGAGAAAGGAAAAAGTGCTTTCCTAAAAAGTATTTGTTTCTTTTAATTTCCAAATGCACTTTTCCAAGTTAAAACTTCTTTTCAACTACCCAAAGTCATTGCAGATTTTGAGCTCCGTGCAGGTGCACTTTTGGGGGAGCAACTTTATGTTGGGTAGTTGGTAGTTGTTAGGTAGTTGGTAGTTGGTAGGGGATATTTTGTTCCTTATTAATAGATATGGGCAGCCATACTTTGTAGGATGAATCTGGGCCACTTGTAAGATTAAGTCTTGGTCATTCATCCATTTTTGAAAATCTATATAAGCGATGGTTTTTCCCTCATTTTGTAAGAAGTCTAAGATTGTTGCTGAAATTTTGGCGAAATTTATGCAGAACTAATGGAAATTAAAGCTGTTTGGTTTCCTTGTGAGTGCATGGTCTCCTTCTTCACCCTTTAATTTTCTTGATATGTATTTTGATTTCAGATGGTATTTTTAGGATAATATTTGATAGAAACCTTAGTGTTCATACCATTAAGGATTGGTTGATTGCCATTTCCTCCTGCATGGTTCGTCTAAACCAATTTATATGCTTTTGTTTGGTTGTTAAACATTAAATGAATGGATGTCAGATTCTACATTTATGTTTAGTAACATGAAAATTCAACTTCCTTCGAATATTGCACTAGATTTTACAACATTGTGCTTTATTAGCTGATAATGTTAAATCTGGTTTTTTTAAGGTTTCCGTCTATGTTTTTGAATATGTTATCTTAGATGTATTAATTAGATATTTTCTCTCTTTCCCTTTCCTTTTTCCCTTTTTTTTTACCAAAGTTGAAATCTAAACAGCATCATGTCAAAGATAAAATTTGATGGAATCAAGACCATAGAGTCTTAGGGAACTCGTACGAACAAAACTGATTCTACCTAACCGTAAGTCCCCTTTGTGTTTCCAGCAAAACACATCAGACCGTTGAGTTATCCTACAGTCATGATCTGACAGTTGAAACATTGAGGTCATCCCCAGTGATCAATCTAAACAGCATTAGGGATCTCCTTATTTCAAGAGGATAGGATACTCAACTAGTAAATTCTATTCTGTGTTGGCCAGATAGAGTTGTAGCGACACGACTTTAGCAACGTCAACAGATAGCACTCCTTGAACTTTGAATGCATGATATTTAGGCACTCTTGAAAGAGCTGCAATAGTACTTTTATCTACGCTTTTATCCTCCACATTTTCATGCTCATGTTACTATGGTTGATTGTGGTTCAAGTTTTTCAAGTTTGAATCATCATCGGATATTACTAATTTACTTCAATAAAATGGACTTCACCCTTGCCAAAGCATCTATCACTAGTATTCCGTGGCTCCTTGTAGGAAAAACATAGCTTCCTTTGTTTGAGCTCATTTCTATTGTATTCATCTACCTTCTTCATTGTAAGTGGTTGAGCCGTGGACTTCTTTGGATGTGAATATGATCCCCCACTGCGAAAATTTCCTTAATGTCGGCCAGAAGTGGGTGCTTTGGGTGGGAACTTGTTCTGTACCATTGATGATTTAATTGTAAGAGCCCCCCTTGATGACCTACTAGAGAGATGTTGGATCAAAAACTTTAACTAGGCCTTTGAGATATTTATAACTTTAGAGAAATTCTCAACAAAACAATTGCTGATTCTCTTTTTTTGAAACATTAGGCATAATTATTACATGCCTTTAAAAATTTGTCTCATAATTTTCTACTAAATTGCCTTGCCTCAATTGTGCCAAGTCTCTAAAATGGATCTTAGGATCTCTCCTCTCGAGTCTATTGATCAACCTCTGGTTGAACTCATTAGATATGGTGGTATAGCTGTGACTTTGTGTGATTAGACCATGCTACCACCATTCATAAGCTACTCCATCTAGGTGAAAGGTAGCAAATTTGACTCTTTCTTATGCATCACTTAAATAAATGAATGAAAGATTTTAATAACGTTCACAAGGCCAAAGCAGCCTACGGGACCCACGAACAAAGCACACCCCAAAAAACAAGGCACCGAGAGCTTAAACGATATGTAACCTCCTGTCTAGATTCGCTCTTCTGCAGTGAATTTTGATCAATAGGTTTGCTGTTTTGTTTCTTCAAACAAAGTGTTTATATTGTCCATTCTTAGAATGTCTTCATGGCTGGCATAGATGTCACTGTATGCTACATTCGATGACAAAATGTCACTTTGTCTCTACTGCTTCTATGTTGCAAAATAGGCATATTGTCTTTTCCCACTCTTCTTTATGTATCATCCATCTACTTATTTCACACCTCAAGTGATGGCACCTGGTTCTTAGTTGAGCTATCAACATTTTTGTTCTCCATTTAATATTCGCTCCTATGTAGGCTTTTTTATCATGGTCTCCTGTGGGGTTGAATTCTTTGATATAATAGACTTTTTTATGCCCATTTTGTTTTGTCCATAGGCTACTCTTGAATTTTTCCTTCACAATTTTTTTTGTTTCTTCATTGGTGTTAGGGCATTCCTATATGCTAATGTCCCATTTTTTCATCCATTTGTCACTTTGTTTCATCCATGTATTCTTTCTTCTATCTTCGTGCATAAACATCTTAGGCCAATGATGTTTGTCCATATTTTGAGTCTTCTTTAGATAACTTACCAAACGGACCATTGCTAATGCTTCCAAAGGATAGTTGCCAGTTTCTGCCAATAGAATCTCATATGGGACAATAGTTCTAATTTTGAGACTGCTTATGATTAGATGTTTTTGAATTCTTTCAACTTGCCTCCATTTCTGATCTGACATAGTGCTGCGCCAAATTTCACATCTGTATAGGATCATTAGGGTGACTAGCAAACTGAAAAGCATTCTCTTGGTTTTCCAATCCTTTAGCTTTGCATTTCTAAGTATTTAACTTTTGGCACCAAGAATGTGCTAAACACTTGTTGGACTCATCAAATGAAGGGATTGAGGGCTTCCCTAACCGGTTCTAGATGTAAATTAGTCTAGTTCTGATTTGGTTGCTTCTTGATCCTAGGACTATTGTTTGTCCTCAAAGTGCAAAAAATTATAAAAGAGATGTCAGCACAAAATTCATCACTTTGTGCTTTATATTTAACATGGAGAGCTGTCAAATCATCGTCATCATGTTGATTGCTGATCTATTGACTATTCCTTTGGCTGCTCCATTTCTTTCTATATAAAGGTAAAATTGGGTAGCTCAGAACCATTGGCAACTTTAGATGTCCGGATAGAAGATTCTCCTTGATTTCCCTTACCTAGGGAGATAAATGTTAGATTTTTGTTAGGGCTCTAGAACATTTGTTTAAAGAAGTTAATAATGTCCTATCACCCATTATTGATAGATCTCATGGTTTCCATGAGTTATCTTTGAGAAGCACACAAGAAACACTAAGAGGGGTTGGGGGGGGGGTGAATCAGTGTTTCAAAAATTTTACACAAATTTTCAGTATGACTCCAAAAGATACACAGAAAGATCAATAACACAAGTACACAAGATATCTCGTGGAAAACCCTTTCGGGTAAAAAAAAACACGGCATTATAAGCTTCCATTAACATTAATGGGCACCAACCCTCATTATAGAAGAGATCACCAACTCTCAGAGAACACCTATTCCTAAACATCTGAAGCACCAAGTCCAGCAAGATGAGGCACCAACCTCAATTACAAATGATTATTGAATTTGAAAACCACAGCATAAGATTAGACTTTTCTTTTATATCCAACGTCTCAACCCACATGTAGAAATAGCAGCACTCATGAAATATGAGCTCACAGCTCCTTCATAAACACAGATTTCTTTGCTCCATTTAGCTCAAACAACATACTGAAACTCAAGTCTACATACAGAGTATTCTGATTTTTGTAAATACAACCAAGTGTTCACCTCTTATGCTGTATCACTTTTCACACAAAAAACAATCCATTACACAGCATATTCGTAAGAAGCCCAACTCATGCATAACAAGACATCAAATTTTTAACAGCAAAGATTTACAGCAGCTCTCCAAAAATATCGCCTAGCACAAGAAAAGAAACACGATGCGTGTTCCTCCAAAACTTCAATGATATTCACAAGGGCACACCTCAACAAAAAATAATGTCCTCATTTTTTACTACGGCTCCAACCTTCACTTTTCTAATCAAAATCACCACACAGCTATTTCCAAAAGGAAAGATGAAATCAATGTATCACCACTGCTCAGAGACTGCTTCACCAAACAAAAATCGTAACTTAAATCTTATCGAGCTGAATGTTCACACCCCCGCCAAATTTTTTTTTTTTTTTCAGTTTGTATATATTTAAAACGAAATCCTCTTTTTACAGTCACCTGAGTTTGTATTCAACTCGACCAAAATGCTGCTCTCAGATTTCAAAATTTAAACAACTTACACCATACAGCTCACAATACTCCCACCACTTTCCTTAAGCCCGATAAGAAGACAAGGCTCCGAAATGCAAGGTAACGGAAGCTCCACGATTTTCCTGTTTGAAGAGATTTGGCAAACACAAACTCTGCCAAAAACGACGTCTTCAGCCACGACTTCAGCAAAAGGAATTTAGTGCACACCACAAAAATATGATACGCCAGTTCAAAAATTCTGAGACTATTTTTAAAGAGTCGCACAAAGTCTATCTCCCACGGCACACAAAAAAAAAACCGTTTTTAGACATCTCTGTCTACAACGCATAATCAATTCTGTGCAAGCTGCGAATATAGTGGTAATGCCCAGCCAGCCTTTTAAAAATAAACTTCCAGATACTCGACTAAGAAGGAAGTCGATTTTTAAAAAACTTGTATCTGCCAGCCTTCCCCAAAAAAATGGCATATACAACTCTCTGAAAAAAACGTATGTTAAATTCCATCCACCTCCTCTGACATCGCTGAAGTAAAACAATAAATAAAAAAAACGCTTCCATTCATATTCATCACAAAAATCCACTGCTGGAAAGTTCATGGACTTCATGAATTAAATCGCGGTCTTAACATAGCTAGCGCACATCCTAGAAAAGTAACAGCAGCTTTAAAAATTTCTCTGTTTAAAAATTTCTCCTTTCCTTATACGATACCCCCAAATATGCCACAAAACTTTTCTTTAGACAATACAAGGCTGACATGGCATGTGGAAAATTCAACTCATGCACGGCAGCGAAGTCTGATTTGTCACAGCTAGAGGGCAAGTAAGCAGCTGACATAAACCAAATAGGCACACAACTAGCTGAAACAGACACACACACAGCTCAAGCTGGTCAAGTTGGTCAAGCTGGTCAAGCAGCTCAACCAAAATTGAGAAGATCTAATGAATAAACAGTAGCTCGAAAAGCACTTTAAACTCAATCCAATATTACTTTGACTAAACCTCTTGCTTGAATAGCACAAGCTTGACAAGAAACACTTGACATCAATGACAAAAAGTCCAACAATCTTCTCTCCTTTTCATTTGCATCCATTTCTTCTTGGAATGGATCTTGTGCTTGATCAAGGTTTTATTTCTTTTTTTCTTCTCTTTCCCTTTATATCTAGTCTCCCTTTTTGTAGGAATTAGGTTGGCAAGATTGATGCTATAATACCAGTGTAATGACCCTTAAATAAAATATTAGTCTAATTTGGAATAATGCAATGGAAATCAACCATAACATTCATACAAGATACTTAGATCTAAAATGGCCTCATAAAATAAACAAATATACATATATAAATGGGTTGATATAGAGCATTTTATTCAAATGATTACATAGATCTATTCCTACAAACATTTGCTAATAGTTAGGACTTCAATAATTATAAAGAGATTTTAAAAATGACAAGCTTTTGAAATACTTGACATTGTTGTAGACTTCTTAATTGATTTTTAGATGCAACCTTCACATGAAGCTATACTTTTTAGAAACCAAAGGGCTTTCATCCTTTGATCTCTAAATCCAAGGGTTTTTGTTCTTAGATCCAATAGCTGAACACAAGTGCTTAAACTAGGGTTGGGGTTTATGGACGTGATAATGAAGGATGATCCAAATTGATGAAATTGTCCACCTTAAAAAGTTGAAAGTTTGGCATGGGCCCAAATGTGGTGAAAGCCATTTTAGAGTATCTTGCCATTTTACATTTGTATTTGGGCCCATTAGTGGTGTCCCTAGTTGGCCTTGACGATCAGCAAATTCCTTTATTTGAATGGTGAGGTTTTGTAAAAGTGCATGTCAAAAGGTGAGGGTCTAGGGGAATACTTATTAGCAGAATGGGTGAATAGTACTTTGCAGGCCCAATGTTTGGGGATTAGGAAATGTGATTATGGAGTGCTAGGATGCAACATGGCAAGCATTTGGGGATTTGTATGTTAACAAGAGCAGTCCAATGAGAGTTTGGGGATTTTTGTATGGTAGGTTGATGTTGGGGGTTCAAGAAATGGGATTTCGACGTGCCAAGATGCAATATGTGGGGGTCCAAGAATTCACATGTTGATAGGGACAATGTGGTGGGGGTTTGGGGATTTGCATACCAAAAGGATGCAATGGGAACAAGTAGTGGAGATAGGGGGTTGGCGATACCGAGTACATAGGGAAGTGAAAGTTTATTCTTCCACAAATAACAAGGGAGTGGGAGGTTGGGGATTGAGGTTTTGAGATACTTGATATTGATGAGTAAATAAGGAATGGAAGGAATGTATAAAGAAGTCCAAAATGGAATCCAAGGCTGGAAAGTGACTCTAATGCCCTTATACTTAGGATAAGTGTAATGTCCCCTAGTGAGACCCTCTTATATTCTGACCTTGAATCACAATTTTAGTGCATAGTGATTACAATAGAGGGCACTATTGTCAACTAAGCTTGGTCTAGACCCTGCACAACAGATTAGTCAACATTTCCATTATGCCTTGATAGACTATATATTCAACATTCTTATTTATTGCATAGTTATATGAAGGATTCGACAACTCTTTCTCTCCCTACACCAGTTCCCATTATGGAGCTCAAGGAGGATCACCCAAGGTGCCTTGAGTCTATCCCTCTCCAACAAGCGCAAGAGCACCAAGGACCTTATCAACTTGGCCTCTTGGCCCACACTCGGGGTTGGCGTACTTGCTGGAGCCTAGTGCTCTTGCTTCCTTGTATTTGCCCTCCATAATTGGATGGTGAGATTGAAAGGTATTACAAACTCCATCATATAATTTACTTAATTGTCATATGAACATTTGTTATAGAAAGGCATTATTAAAATGTCATACATATTGCAGTATCGTTAAATTCTGCATAAGAAAATTATCAGGCTTCATATATTAAGCATACATATTCAGCTCATCCCCATGCATACTGTTGTCATTTTATGACACCCTTGGTCGATCAGTGAGAACCGATCGGAGATATGTTCCATGGACCAACGTTGCCCCAGTTGATCAAAGAGAAGAATCATGAAGTGTGAAGTGTTGCCTTGTCCGGAGGAAGTTCCTCCCTTGGCCTTTTCTTCTTCCTCGGAACTCTGGAACCCCGAGGTTCTGAAGTTCTTTTCTCTTTGCCCTCGTTTCTTTCCTTCTTCCTTTTCCGGAACTCCGGAACCTTGAGGTTCCGAAGTTCTTTGCTTTAGCCTCTTTCTTCCTTCTCCGAAACTCCGGAACCCCGAGGTTCCGAAGTTCTTTCCCTAGCTTAGCCCCTCCAATCCTTAGCCTTTCTCTCTTTTCTCCCGGAACTCCAAAACCCCGAGGTTTCGAAGTTCCCTTCCTTCCCTTAGCTTTTTTCCAGTTTCTCCGGAACTCCAGAACCCCGAGGTTCCGAAGTTATTTCCCTAGCTTAGCCCCTCCTCTCCTTAGCCCTTCTCTCTTTTCCCCCGGAACACCAGAACCCCGAGTTTCCGAAGTTCCTTGTCCCATTTCTCCTTCCCTCTTCGGAGCTCCAAAACCTCAAGGTTCCAAAGTTCCCTTCCCTTGCCTTTCCTGGAACCTCGAAACCCTGAGGTTCCGAGGTTCCCTCTTCCCCCTTCTTCCTTCTTCTCCCCTGAACTTCGGAACCCTGAGATTCTGAGGTTCCTTCCCCTTTTGCCTTCTCTCTCTAGTTCCTCCAGAACTTCAGAACCTCGAGGTTCCGAAGATCCTTTCCTTCTCTTCCTCTCTCTATCCCAGAACTCTGGAACCCTGAGGTTCTGAAGTTCTTTCCTTAGCCTTTTGAAGTTCTCCGGAACTCCGAAACCCCAAGGTTCTGAGGTTCCTTGCTCCTTCCCTTATCTTTCTCACTTTGGGAGTTCGAGCTTTCGAAGTCTCCGGGCTTCCTTCAGACTGGCGACACTTCCGGATGGCGTGATCGACACTCAAGGCTTTTAATGCTCCGACAGTTTTGGTGACTTGTGCACTTTCTTTGTGGAGCCACAAGGGTGCTTTAAGTGTTTTTGGGAGGATTTCCATCAGGGAGGTATAGGGCCATGCTTGGTGACTTATGTCATGTTTGACTTTGGAAGGTTAGTTAGTCCACCTTCCTCAGAGTTGCCTTTGGTGGTATGGCTAGGTTGCTTGCATGTACAAGCCAAGTGCATGCACTTCCCTGCACTTCCAGACCGACATGCAGGGGTCATGATCACCATTGTAACCCATTTTTCTATATAATGGCTTTTAAGCCTCATTGTAAAGGGTTCTCTCCCCGCTGGCTTGAGATTTCTTGTGCTCTTCTCTTTTCTTGAAGACTTGTAATCTTTTGCATTTCTGCAACTGTAAGATTGGCTTTTGACCTCGAATTAATTGAAGATCACCATTCTTGCCTTCTTTCAACTTATGCATGCTGTGTATGTGTTCTTACCTCCATTATAAGTGTATGTTTGTGATTTTCTTTCACATGTATGCTGTTAGCTTGTTTTCTGAGTGTGACTTGTGGGATTCCTTCTCCCCTCTTGACACTTAGCAAATTCTAACCTCCACACACGTATTGGGATCGCTTATACAATTGAAGTTTGTGCATTTCCTGGGTGTTTCAGTTAATTCTTTGTGTCATTTCGGTGGGGAGAGGAACTATCTCTTCTTGGTGCATCACCTCCTTTCATTTTAAGCAATTCTCTCTTCCCTTTCCTCTGCAAGCTATTAGGATAGGTTTAGAAGTCAGTTTTGAAGTGTTGAGTTGGTTCAACACTTGCACCTAGATTGAGAAGGAACCCGGCCTTCTCCGGAGATTCAACCCCCTCGCTCAAGGTTTCACACTTCGGGGTTGTTTCCATTTTTCACAAGGTTTCTAAGTTGATAGCTTAGCAAGGGTGCAAGCTTTTGTGATAACACATACCACCAAGAACAAAGATGCTACGGCCTGTAACTTAATAACAATTTTCATCTGATCTGATCTATATGGTGATGTCACTGGATGCTTTTGATTCCTTTCCTTTATATCTCTCAATGTGAGGGAGAGGTCACACCTTTTCATCATGTATACCCTTTGGCAAGAGACATGCCCTTTCCACCATTAGCACCCATTGAAAGAGTGCAACTCTACTTTATATCTGGCCTTTGAAAGGGACACAACCTTTCACGATCAGATCTGCATTTTTTATTTAAATCAGATCTGCACTTCTGATTCCACAATTATCCCCTTCTCAAATGAGGTTCTCTTCTCCCTTTTATATCCCTTGTTTGAGGTAGTCACAACTTTTCCTTCCATCTCTTTTGACTATTCATTAACTTAATTAAAATTTAGTTATATTTAATTATATCATTTTATATTTTAATATTATTATTATTATTATTATTTATTATTAAATTCTATTTCAAAGTGGTGACATTACAGTCTGCCCCATCTCAAGATTGCTTGTCCTCAAGCAATGATCACGGAGTGTTCAAAATGATTGCAATACGAAATGGCTTTGGAAACACACATGGAATAAACATGCTGGAAACTTATCAGACACGAAGCATACACATGAAAACACAAGGCATACACTTGGATATATGCAAACACTGAATATACACATGAATACACGTATTGTGAGATTCCTTCTCATTGACTAGATAGATTTATTGATTCATCTTTACCCTGCAGGATGGCAGGATCAAAGCTCTGATACCAATTGTAATGTTTCCTAATGGGACCCTCTTATATTCTGACCTTGAATCACAATTTTAGTGCATAGCGATTACAATAGAGGGGCACTATTGTCAACTAAGCTTGGTCTGGACCCTGCATAACAGATTAGTCAACATTTCCATTATACCTTGATAGACTATATATTCAACATTCTTATATTTTGCATTGTTATATGAAGGATTCAACAACCCTTTCTCTCGCTACACCAGTTCCCATTATGGAACTCAAGGAGAATCACCCTAGGCGCCTCGAGTCTATCCCTCTCCAACAAGCGCAAGAGCACCGAGGACCTCATCAACTTGACGTCTTGGCCTACATTCGGGGTTGGCGTACCTACTGGAGCCTAGTGCTCTTGCTTCCTTGTATTCTCCCTCCATAATTGGATGGTGAGATTGAAAGGTATTATAGACTCCATCATATAATTTACTTAATCATCATATGAACATTTAGTGATAGAAAGGCATTATTAAACTATCATACATATTGCAGCACTATTAAGTTCTGCATAAGAACATTATCAGGCTTCACATATTAAGCATACATATTCAGCTCATCCCCATGCATACCACCAAGATCAAAGATGTTACTGCATGTAACTTAACAACAATTCTTATCTGATCTGATCCTTGGTGATGCCACTGGATGCTTTTGATTCCTTTCCTTTATATCTCTCAATGTGAGGGAGAGGTCACACCTTTTCATCATGTATGCCCTTTGGCAAGAGACATGCCCTTTCCACCATTAGCACCCTTTGAAAGAGTGCAACTTTACATTATATGTGGCCTTTGAAAGGGACAGAACCTTTCACAATCAGATCTGCACGTCTTATTTAAATCAGATCTGCACTTCTAATTCCACAATTATCCACTTCTCAAATGAGGTTATCTTCTCCCTTTTATTTCCCATGTTTGAAGTAGTCACAACTTTTCCTTCCATGTCTTTTGACCATTCATTAACTTAATTAAATTTTAATTATATTTAATTATATTTTTTTATATTTTAATTTAATTTTTTTTTTTTTGTATTTTAATGTTATTATTATTTATTATTAAATTCTATTTCAAATTGGTGACATTACAATAAGAGACATTACATGGACACCAGTGCATGTGTGCTAGTGACCAAGGCTAGTAGTGTGGGTGCTAGTGTCTTGGTAGACACAATTATTAGAAATAGTGGATAACAAATCCTGATGGTAGAGGAGATTTTGGATTGAGTGACTTGGCATACATGTGATGGGTTTTGGGCGTAGAAATGGGCAAAATAGACCTAATAATGACTAGATGCATTGGACACCAAAGTGACCAAGGTTACTAGTGTGGGTGCTAGTGTCTAGGTTGACACAATTATTAGAAATAGGGGATAACAAATCCTGATGGTAGAGGTGATTTTGGATTGAGTGACTTGGCATACATGTGATCGGTTTTGGGCCTAGAAATGGGCAAAATAGATCTAATAGGGTGGACACCAAAATGATTGCAAAATTATAGAATGAAAATTGAGAACTATGCAATTTTTTACTCCACACAATCAAGAATCCCTGAAGAGAGACCTCATCAAGAAAAAATGCAGTAAATAGTTCATCAAATTCAAACTTGTAACCAGCCCAAAACATGGATTTTTGCAAAGCCGGTCAATTATGGTTTGGTGGAAAGGCTTTTCTCGACAAAAATAATGAGTATCAGTAGTATATAGTAATGCAAGAATAATATCTAGTTTTACTCAATTCTAAGAAGGATAAGCCCTAGATGCATTTGCATGACAATTTTGGTTGCTAGTATGTTGAAAATGCAATTGTAATTGTTTCGATACATAATATGTCAGAACATTCTTTTCTTGTGTTTCACTTACTGATAAATTATGTTGGATTTTTGTTTCAGCTATTTGAAACATCTTTACAATTCAAGATATGCAGAATCACAGGCTTTCTTTCTAATTCTAAAAGGCTAGCTAAGAAAAATAAGGACAAAAGGGATGAATATACATGGTGTTATTATTCTTCACATTGCTCTCATGAATCTTGTTATCTGTGTTTTCTATTTAAATCCTTTGAGATGTATTGTGGTTTGTGGTCTCTCTAATTTGTACTGCTAATGCAAGCATTTCACACTATCTTTGTTCTTTACTTTGATTTAGTATCGATCCTATGTAAATTTGAAGGCATACTGTTGTAATTTTTGCATTTATTTTGTTGGCATACAGGAATTTCCTGGATACATTTCATACACAACTCCAAAGTTTTTCATGGATGACTGGCTTAATTTATATCTTGACAATTTTCACATGCATGGCTTTCAAGCTGTAAATGCAGGCAGTGAAAGTGAAGTGTCATGCTCGGATTATCGTTTTGTATACATGGGCCCTAAAGGTATTTTCAAAATCATTTGAAGTATTTTGTGTGGTTTGGGGTTTAATGTAAAAACACTGATTATATACACATGTTCCTGTGTTCAATTTATATATAGGTAAAAGTAGTTTTTAAGATTGCAGCCAAGTGAAATAAAATGCTTTTAAATTGCAATCAAGTTTAAAAAACTTGCAGTTGTAAAATTAGATAACAAGAATAGAATAGTTAGATAGAGTGTAGATAATGGTGCAGTGTGCAGGCAGATCAGGTGCTGGTGTGGTTGTGACAGATTTCCAAAACATTGGGATTTGAAAAATTGGAAACATATATGGGGACACAAACACATGTACATATAGAAATGCATCACTGAACATAACTATGTCATGCACAGGTATATTGATGTACAATAATGCATAAATAATAGTGTTATAACATTACATCAATACATATGGTAGCATAGTTATGTAAAATAATATTACCAAATTGGGATGGGTTTTGTTCAAATATGTCTGGATCTGGATTTTTTTGACTAGCTGGATTTGTCTAATTCAATTTGGATTTTCAATTCTTGTGTAAACTTTACCTACTTTGTTTATACATAGTTTCCAAGAGATTGGTATTGGTTTTGGTACTGGTACTAGTCTAAATGAAGACCTGTACTTGGAGACATCTAAAATATATTATATTAAAATATAATTATATATCATATATATTTAGAAATGAGAAATATGAAATATATATAATAAATATTGGATGTTTAAGTGGTTTTAGACAGTTTATGGGTTTCACAAAAGTAGCATAAAAACATAAATTAATAAAGATGACAATGCATACCAGATATAGGAGTAAAATATATCTTTATTCAGACATGAAGTTTGTGATGTTTGCCAAGAGGAACACAACTGTTGACCAATTGACGTTTATAACTACCTGAAGCTGATAAACGCTTAATACAAACAACTGATATATTGTCGCATAACCAATATTATTGAAACATGATAATAGACATTGCACACTAACTACATCATTCCCCCCAAAAGAAAAATTCCCCTTTAAGACAAGTAAACATCATGTAACGTCAGGGAAGACTTTCCAAATTGATGATGTTATTGTAAACAAGGACTTGTAACAAAATTGGAAGTGTACTTACAAACGTGGACTTGTATTGTAGTTGGAAAATCAAATTAGTGCAATGGGGATCTAGGGAGCAATGTCCCTAGTAGGGTCAAGGGGTAGTGCTCCTAGTGGGGTTGAGGGGCAGCACCTTGGGTGTGCTCCATGTCACGATATGGGGTTGAAGGGTGGAGCCCCCATTGCCAAGCCCAAATTAAGACCTTCAAAAACCACAGAGATCTTCATGGAGCACATATTTTTGTGATTTTTTAAGAGGCACAAAGCAATGCTGACAAAGTGAAAAAATAGAGATTTTGGAGTGTTTAGCCAATATATGATGTCAACTAGGAATTGAGTTGCTTGTCGTACGCTCTCCCCAAGATGATGTATGATGTGATCGACCACCTATGAACGCTGTCATACCATTTGTGAGTGTTGTCATGCGATGAAGGAATGTCTTTGTCGGGGCCGTATGGTGAGGAAATGATGTTGTGTGATGACAAGGGATGCTCGCCTCCATCCGAGTAAAAGTGGTAAGTTGGTGGATTCCCTTTGCTTGATGGTGAAAAAATAAAAAATGCTATTGCATGTGATGAAAAAGCTCAGGTTGTATGGTGATCTCGTGTCGTACATAATGAATAAGCTTAGGTCCTACGGTGATTTCTTTTCGTACGATGTGTCATGGAGAGAATGTTTTCTGTACAATAATAAATGTTGCCAAGTTGTACAAAGAATTTGCTGTACTTTTTGATTGTTGAGACTCACCAATCGTATGGTAGGGAGTGGAGGCCATACAATGTGAATAAAATGCTATCAAGGATGAGGAAATCGTACGGTGTAATTCATAACTAAGTGCTCAATGGTGTGTCTTACAGTGAAGGGAAACACTTAATGTTGTATGATATGATTAGTGAATCTTGTGAGCCATACAGTGCATTTATAAACACAAGGTCGTAAGATTTGAATGATCACTTCTTTTAATTGATGTACAATGTAAAGAGAATGCCAATCATCACATTGTCATATTGTAGAAGAGAGTTGTTGTATGCCAAGAAAATAAGTTAGCCGTACGATGTAAAAAATGGCTTGTTGTACGGTGTATTGTGAAGGAGACAAATGATTTGGTTGTACAATATGCTGAGGGAGTAATTGTGTGGGTCGTATGACTTGAACAAGCCATACAATGTGGAACAAAATGATAGTTGTACAATGCACGTTGAGTGAAAATGATTGAAGTTGTGGTACTAAGCTTGGCCATAGAACATAATCTAAGCATTTAATATAATCAAGATTTTAATGTAATCAAGCCTTTTATTATTTTCTCCTTCAATTTCCGAATAATATTTCACCTTTTCCTTTCCATTGTTTCTTTATTTTCTAATTTTTGTTTTCTTTTTCTTGAAATTTTTTAGTGAACTTGTTTTGACTTGACCAATATTTGTATGCTCCATGTTAAGTAGTTTTCTCTTCCTACTTTTAGATGTATTGTCTGTAATTTTGAGAGTTCTAGCTTCAAGAAAATTTCAAGTTGATGGAAATACTTCATAATCCTCCATTTGCCAATGAAATAGGCCACAAAGAATTTGTTTCATCCCCCAAACATGATTGTAACTTTAGAATTTTGTTGTCGTTTGGTTCCATCATACCCGAGTCTCTATCCATTTTTATCTATAATCTAAATTTGACGTATCTGAGGAAGCTGCTTCCTCACTGAGTACTTGATTCTTTAAATCAGTTTTATATTTCTGACCCTTTTTCTCCTCCAATACAATAGCATTTCAAAGGTAATGAATAATATGTAATACATCCACTGCTTTGATTGGTACAATAGTTTAATGTGCTTGCCTTGTAATTTTTTTCTTGGATTGTAATTGACTTGTTACCATATTGGCATTTGCATTTGAGTGGCGGTGTTCCTTATCCATTGTTTTCTCCACTTCAGCCATTGCTTCACAGAGCCTTTCTTTTCTTGTATGTGGGTTTGGGTACGTAGCCTTCTTTGCTTGGGGATAAGTAATGGCTAGAACTTCATTTTGGCTATCAGCGCCATATAGGTTGATGTCGGCCTTTTACTTTGGACATCCTGTGTCGTTATGGTCTCTAGGTTCACACCATTCGCACAATAATTTTACCGTGTCTTACTTTTTGTGCAGTCTCTTGCAAAGTGTTCCCATTCACTACGTTGTCGGCAATATATGATAGGGCGTCTTTGGGGTCATTGTATTTGATTTCACCCTCATTTTTGATTTTGGTAACCATCTGGAGATACATTCTATGTCTTTGATGGAGTGGATTGCTCTCGTTGTGTAAAGAGTACTTGTGTACTCCTAGTCTTCAAATTGTATGGGCACTCCTTTATTGAATTATCCATAACTTGGGAAATCTATTACTTTTTCCGTGCCCCTCAATTTCGCATTTAGTACACTATAGTTTGTTATTTTGAATTTTCTTTGTTGGTTTCTTTCTCCCACTTCAATTCTTTCATCATTCAGAGCATGTCTCTTTGGAGTGCTTGTACCATTCTTGATTCATTGTCACTGTTGTCATCCGAACTTCCATCTGTCTTTGTTTTCTTTTACTATTGAAGGACATCTTATTATCACTTTCTATGCCCATCGCTTGATTGTAGACTTCAAAATAGGACGAGGGTGGTACTACCTTAGTTTTTTTCTTGATACATAAGTAAACCTCCAATGAACCACTACTTTTTTAGATTGTCAGCTAGTTTTGTTTTCAATTTTACTAGCAATTCTTTAAGTCTACATTTACCTTGTTTTGTATTGTAAATTTATGGTACTTTTCATTATTATCACGAAGCAATTTAAACTCTTCTTTGAAGGCCTTCTTTAATCTCGTATGTATTTATGAAGGCTCGGTCAATTTATATGTATACTTTACAATTGCTACACCTTGCAAGGTGGCTGGAAAAGATGGTAGCCAAATTGCTTTATCATCTTTCCCATTTGTTGTCCAGATTGTTTCACAAGTCTTATAGTGCCTACTTGGATACTTCGATCCATTGCCCATAAACTTGGGCAACTTTTGCTTTTGTCCACTAAGGCTTGCCAGGGTTTTGTTTTGATCCAAACCTTGTGGTTGGAATTTGCTTGCTCGGGAGTTCTGATTTGGATGTTTTGGTGCTTCTCTTACACTCTGAAAGATCCCAAATGGATCCTTTTGCTGTTGCTGGTATAAATTCTTAATTAAACATACTATATTTTTGTAATTTTCCGGTGATCTTATAGAATAGACAAAAGTTGCAGAAAGGGATTGTTTCTTTTCGGGTTTTGATGTTATAAGTAAAGTAATTGATAAATAGCAACAACTATGAAATAAACAGTAAACAATGTTCATATGCAAGAACACTTAAGCAATCTGAAAATACTGCAAATCATACCAGGCAAATAACCTTGTTTTGTATTCAACAAGAATCCATACATTTATTTGGAACTGTTCTCAATCTAGATTGATGCCAGATGGAGGAATATTACTGGCAACGAACAAGGAAGACCAAATAAGCTGAATACAACCCTTCAAGCCAACATACAAACAAGGCGTGGTTGCAAAGGAGGCGTGGAAGCTGCTGCAAATCACGTGCTAGCTGAAATAGACCAGCCGCCCTGTTGAAACCCCCAATATGCACGCTGAATCTTTAGGCCAAGAAGATGTGTCTTCTACCTCTGACAATCTCTGTGCAATCCTGGATAAATCCACTGTCAACTCCCGTTGAGGGCTACGTCCCAGCAAGCTCAGACCTGGGGTTTGCGTCCCAGACCAAAATCACTCTTCCAGAGCAATTCCCAAATTCGCAAGTTTCAAAATGATCAAAGATGCTATCAATTAGGTTTTCATCTCCTTATAACTCCTTTCCCTTTGCAAGTCGAACCCTAAAGAATAATAAAGCTTGCACTTTATAATTAAAGTGACACTTTCCCAATTATGGCGTCAAACTATAGAAAAATATCACTTTATTGCGAATAAATAGCTTCAAGCATCCAAAAAGACTCCGGGAGGTGAGAATCATGTAGCAAAGTTCAAGACCTTTCCAACGAGCTATAACACATAGGCATATCAAACCAGATGAAGCCAAAAACCCCTTATTACTCTGAAATGACTAAATACATAGCCTTATTTTAATTTATGTAATCGCTAACTTAGGAAATATTTAAATATATTAAAATATCTCCAGATATCCAATAATAGCCCAAAATGACCAAACAATCATGAATATAACTTTGTCACCTATCTGTGACTGATGCCGGAAAAGCTGAGCTAACTGGCAGTCCCATCCCTAAAATTTAGGGATGCTCCTAGAAACTAGGAAACACACCCAAACTCCCTGAAATTGAAACCATGACATGGTCCCGTGGAACCTCCAATATGGGAACTGCCACAACCTCCTAAAAAATAGGGAATCTCCCTAAAATCAAGGAACTGCTCCCAATGGCCCTCAAACTGTCTGAAATGCCAACTCCGGATACTGAATACCCTGCATGAGTCTCTATCCACCATTGCCAGCCTACGAGATCCAAATAATAGACCATCCCACTACTCTTCTCCTGTCACCTAGAAAGGGGACATTACAGTCCTCCCTTCTCGGAGATTGCTTGTCCACAAGCAATGTCTCCATGTACCACCACCATCCCATACAAGCCGTACATAAAATACTGAATGCTCCTGTTCTAGTCTACATGAATGTTACACAATAACATGCGGTGATCCACGAGGAACAAAGTACCTAGCAAGCCAACATCCGGACCCCATACCAATCTGATAAATGTTGGTTCACCCAACCGCTGCGCTACTTTGATAAAAATGCCCGAATACCACAAACCATGAGGTAACGTATGGGAATCCATGTAAAATAATGTACCAAGCAAATCAATACCCGGATCCCAAATCAAAATATAGAATTTACTGTAGGAGATGAAGTAGGAGAATGTCAAATGTTCACCCTGAAGTAACCATACAAACATGTAGAATATCAAAACAATGTGAAAATGAACCCCCATATGCCATATAACCAAAACAAGTGGCCTCCAACCCTCGCTGTCATAACTCTGATCAGCAAGATAGATGGTATCAAATTTGTCATCAAACCAATGACAATCAACGAAAATCACTCCACACTCCATCTATATCCCAAAGGTATACCTCCGAACACTCCTAGACTGCTGGTAAACTATTGTAGACAATGAAATGTCAGGATATGCCACATGATTCCACCTAGGACAGTCACTAGTCCTCAAGGAATCGAAGAAAATGAAGTCACCAACTAACAAAGATATCGCTGCCATATCAAGTGAAATAGGTGACAAACTCAGAAATGAAGTATGCATGCCAACACTACTCCACACAAAGAACTCTCGAGTGGCTGGCCCACTAAAAGAGTCATCAATCAAACCACTATCATCTCTTGGAGAATGATCAAATACCTCAACTGGAAATTCTGAACTAGGCAACTCATGTGTCTCATCATTAGATGAATGGTGAACAACACGGACATGTTGAAGATTGATCTTGGCTTGTTGAGCCAATGGCTTAGTTTGCCTTGCCCTTTCTAGCCAAGCATCATTCATCACTTGGGACTGAGTTATATCAGCTGCTCTAAAGTGTCTAAACCCAGTCCTAGCATGAGATATACCATGTGACTTATCATGGTCAAAGCATGCTTCATGTGTACCCACCATAATAGAATTTTCATGACTCATTTCCCAATAATTAGAAGCACCAACAACATGAAAAGGAGAGAATGACTCACTACTGTTATAAAAGTCAGGGCTGCTATGGCTTGTTATCCCCTTGCATCCTTCTTGTTTAACACTCATATATTGCCTGCCAACTGTAGGAATCCCTCCTACAACTTCCTCCTCATGTGCCATGATCTGTGAATCATCATTGTGTTCATATGAAGGACTGCTGTTATAAAAATCAGAATGGTTGCCATACCTTTGTGACATGTTTTCAACATTCATAGGCACCACTTCATCCATTGTAGCATGCTCATCAAATTCCTCATAGAGATTTTTACAAACCTCATTTATGGATGAGTCAATCGGTTCTTCTCTTTTTATTTGCATCTGATATGAATTCATAGCATCTTCAGCTTCATCTGGAATACCCATAAATTGGGTGAAGGTAGGCATATCCTGTAGCTTTTTGGAAGGGAGCAATACCCATGATAGTTGCTTATGACTGTATCATTGAATGTTTTAACATGGGGCCTCCTCTTTGTACTTTTAGATGTAGTTGTACCTCTAGAGTGTCTTGAACTCTTTGAAGGTGTTTGATCAAATTCCTTCCCTGCTTGTTTATTTTTACATAACCCTGTCATGATGATTCTTTTTACTGTCCAATTGAAAACCAAATTCAATCGCACCAAGTGAATGCAATTATAACCCACAAGCTAGCAGGATTAGGCTCTGAAACCACTGAAAGATCCCAAATGGATCCTTTTGCTGTTGCTGCTGTAAATTCTTAATTAAACATACTATATTTTTGTAATTTTCCGGTGATGTTATAGAATAGACAGAAGTTGCAGAAAGGGATTGTTTCTTTTTGGGTTTTGATGTTATAAGTAAAGCAATTGATAAATAGCAACAACTGTGAAATAAATAGTAAACAATGTTCATATGTAAGAACACTTAAGCAATCTGAAAATACTACAAATCATACTAGGCAAATAACCTAGTTTTGTATTCAGCAAGAATCCATACATTTATTAGGAGCTGTTCTCAATCTAGATTGATGCCAGATGGAGGAATATTACTGACAACGAACAAGGAAGACCAAATAAGCTGAATACAACCCTTCAAGCCAACATACAAACAAGGCGTGGTTGCAAAGGAGGCGTGGAAGTTGCTGCAAATCACGTGCCAGCTGAAATAGACCAGCCGCCCTGTTGAAATCCCCAATATGCATGTTGAATCTTCAAGCCAAGAAGATGTGTCTTCTACCTCTAACAATCTCTGTGCAATCTTGGATAAATCCATTGTCAACTCCTGCTGAGGGCTACGTCGCAGCAAGTTCAGACCTGGGGTTTGCGTCCCAGACCAAAATCACTCTTCCAGAGCAATTCCCAAATTCTCAAGTTTGAAAATGATCAAAGATGCTATCAATTAGGTTTTCATCTCCTTATAACTCCTTTCCCTTTGCAAGTCGAACCCTAAAGAATAATAAAGCTTGCGCTTTATAATTAAAGTGACACTTTCCCAATTATGGCGTCAAACTATAGAAAAATATCACTTTATTGCGAATAAATAGCTTCAAGCATCCAAAAAGACTCCGAGAGGTGAGAATTATGTAGCAAAGTTCAAGACCTTTCCAACGAGCTATAACACATAGGCATATCAAACCAGATGAAGCCAAAATCCCCTTATTACTCTGAAATGACTAAATACATAGCTTTATTTTAATTTATTTAATCGCTAACTTAGGAAATATTTAAATATATTAAAATATCTCCAGATATCCAATAATAGCCCAAAATGACCAAACAATCATGAATATAACTTTGTCACCTATATGTGACTGATGCCGGAAAAGCTGAGCTAACTGGCAGTCCCATCCCTAAAATCTAGGGATGCTCCTAGAAACTAGGAAACACACCCAAACTCCCTGAAATTGAAACCATGACATGGTCCTGTGAAACCTCCAATATGGGAATTGCCACAACCTCCTAAAAAATAGGGAATCTCCCTAAAATCAAGGAACCGCTCCCAATGGCCCTCAAATTGTCTGAAATGCCAACTCCGGATACTGAATACCCTGCATGAGTCTCTATCCACCACTGCCAGCCTACGAGATCCAGATAATAGACCATCCCACTACTCTTCTCCTGTCACCTAGAAAGCGGACATTACACACTCTTGGCCACATAGGTGTTGTGACCATTTCACACATCGCCCCATCAAAATGGGGACTCCTCTTTTTTTTCAAGTCTTGGCCTCTTAGTCTAGTCTCTCCTCTTTTCATAGGTGAAATGAGTAAGTTTATAGGGTCTAGATGTCATGTGAGTCAATCAGGAGCTCAGCTTAAGAGTCTAAGGAAGTTGCTAGTTAGAGATACTCCAAGAGTTCGATGGTAAAGGTAAAACTCCAATTGCTTCTCATAGGAAGCAAAATTCACTTTAAATATCCTTGGCTGAAGTTGTTTCCAAGAGGCCTCATCTCGCAAGTTTGAAGGGAGAAAATGAATCAAGGTGATGTACAAGAAGGCAATATTCGATTTCAATTCATTTGATTCTCCAAGCCCCCAAAACCTTAACTTCATGAGTTGAGGAAATTTGAGAGCACTTTCAAACATTCAAGAGCGAACTTCATGAGTTGAAGATTTGGAGCGAACTTCATGACTTGGAGATTTGGAGCGAACTTCATGAGTTGAAGATTTGGAGCGAACTTCATGACTTGGAGTTTTGGAGCGAACTTCATGACTTGAGGAAGTGGAGCGAACTTCAAGAAGGAGCAGACATGAGTGAATTTCACCTTCAAGTCTACATGAGCGAAATTGGAAGTAGAGGAATGAAGGAAATTTGAGAGCACTTCATGTTCAAACACTCAAGAGCGAACTTCGTGACTTGGAAGTTTGGAGCGAACTTCGTGACTTGGAAGTTTGGAGCGAACTTCGTGACTTGGAAGTTTGGAGCGAACTTCATGAGTTGGAAGATTGGAGAGAACTTCATGACTTGAGGATTTGGAGCGAACTTCATGACTTGGAAGATTGGAGCGAGCTTCATGACTTGAGGATTTGGAGTGAACTTCATGACTTAGAGATTTTGAGCGAACTTTATGAGTTGGAAGATTGAGCGAACTTCATGAGTTAGAAGATTGAGTGAGCTTCATGAGTTGAGGATGTGGAGCAAACTTAATGGCTTGAGGAAGTGGAGTGAACTTCAAGAATGAGTAGACATGAGTGAATTTCACTTTCAAGCCTTCATGAGAAAAATTGGAAGTAGAGGAGCGAAAGATGTTTGATAGCATTTACCTTGAATGGATTCAATTTGAAACGAATTTCATGAATTCAACAAGAGAAGCGAACTTCATGACTTGGAGATGTGGAGCGAACTTCATGACTTGGTGATGTGGAGCGAACTCCACCTTTGAAGGAAGATGAGCGAATTTCATGATGGAAGAATAAAAGAGACTTGAAAGCATTTAGTTTGAAACAAACTTCAAGGATCATTGCACATGAGCGAACTTCGTGATTGAAGGGAGATGAGCGAATTCATTGTTCAAAAGAGTCAATTTCATGAATTGAAGAAGGAGAGTGAACTCTATGAGCAAGGTGATTGAAGCAAGCTTCATGTGCACACCACTTAGAGTGATCTTCATCTTCAAAGCTACATCAGCCTACATGAGCGAATGCACTAATCCAACATTAATAAATTTCAAAAAATTCAAACAAGAAGAGGTAAGTTGGCCAAGGTAATTTGTTGCTTTAATTTAATTTAGCTAAGTCAGCCCTTATAGGAAAAGACATAACTTTTCACCTTGAACGCCTATGAGAGGGAGTTCAAATCATTCATTTTACCATCGAATCAAGCAAATCACTCTCTCTCTCTCTTGAGTGGATTTGACCAGCAGGCAACGATCTATCCTAAGGAGTAGCGAATTTCATCATTAGCAAAGGCGAATTTTAGCATTAAGATTGCAGATTGAAGGGCTAATTTCATCTTCCAACAGCAACATCAATCAAAGAATAAAAGCAAATTCAAGTAGGGAGATACAAATCAACTGATTTGGGAGGCGAATTGCAAGGAAATTCACGAAAGAAGACAGCGAATTCAACCAGGGAAGATATATATTCACTGCGAATTACATCAGTATCATACCAAATTCGAACTGAATTTACACTCCATAAGGCGAAATCATACATTCACAGCAAACTCTCGGACATTAGCAGTCAAATTATTAATTAGATTTTAAGGTCAAATATCAGAAATTGGAGGTAAATGCATCTTTTAGACTGATATAAAATCAGGGACAGGTCTGATTTAAGTCTGAAAGTGATTTTGTTAATGTGAATCAGATCTCCCTAATTCATCTTGAAGAATAAATTAGTCACATTTATTGAGATGCAAGATTTATTTAATAGCTATCTTGTAGACCTCATTAAATCGATATTTTACCACTATCCTAACTTACATATCTCTCACAGGTGAAAGATGGCGGCTCCTAAACCAAGCAAAACCATTTCCTGTCAGACACACATCAAGGAAGACTCAAAGGGTGGTGCATTCGAAAGCAAGATTACGTCATATTGGAGCAAAGTAGGATATACCAATCTCGGGAAGTTCGACACCAAGAAGTTCCGACACCCATCATACACAAGTGAACCTACTGCTACAGCTAAGAAGATGATTGAAAGTGGGATCATAAATGCAGCTGGCTTTCCTCCCGTGGTGCAATGCTACGAGCTGATTGTGGAATGTGCTCAACATTATGACTCTACCTCAAGAAGAGTTGTGGCGAAGGATGGAACATTGCTCACATATCTCTCAGAGACAGCAATCAGCAAAACATTTCATCTATCCAAGCGTAAGGATATGATCTACACAAGCCTGGAAGGAGCTAAGTCCTCCTATGATGATGATCCGGATGCTTGTGCAAAGATCATTGGCAAATTTTGGTTGAAGAAGAGTAAAGGTGGTAGAAGCAGATGGCCTGATAGGCTACATAGGATAGACGTCAATGATGAATTTAGAGACTTCATCACCTTACTCCATCGATTGGTTGGTGCACTTGAGGCTTCATATGTTGAGGACTAGATGTTCTACTTCATTGTAATTGTTACTCATTGAAAGAATGCAATCAATTGGGCGAGGCTCATCAACAACATCATTGATCTATAGTTAAGGAGGCTAATGCGCACCAGAACATTCTATATGAGCTCCTGCATCATATACTCCATTGCAAGAAATTATGAGTATCCAGGACTTACGTACACAGGCGTAGTTGGAAGGAGACCTGGAGAGATTAAGGTATATGATTGTTATCCACAACTTAAGCATCCACCAAAACAACACTATAGGAGAGTGAATGATGCATTCACTATGCATATCACAAGGACACTTCGAGGTGGATTGCAGCGAAGACTCTCTCCAGAAGCACAAGCATTGGTAGAACAACATGGTGCATGGTTCATCTAGTTCCCGAAGTTCACTTATATCAGAGTTCAAGGATGTCATGTCCCTCCCTACATGTTGCCGCGCTACCCAACGAATAGAGTGGTGTTACTCGAGGTAGTGAGATAGTTATTGGCATATGTTAAGGCATATATGCATAAGCATGGAGCCGATATTTCTTTCCCTATCATGCTTGGAGATTCTATTGAAGTGTGCCCCTCCACTCATGCAGTAGAAGATGCCGAGAAAGAGTTAGCATTCCATTCACTCAAGCCATTCACAACTAGAGATTGCTTCGATCCATATGGTAATGTAAAAGAAGTTTTGGGAAAGAAATATGGACAACAGTGGTAGATAGAAGACTATTGGATGAACCTTCACAATGATGTAGAAGTAAAGAAGAAGATGTATTCTAGGCTATCTCTCGATTTCATCTGGAAATGCAAGTTGTTTCATGTTGCCGATCAAGTTCAAGATAGTGGCAAATATCTCCAAGCAGCCTACGCCAAAGAAGACAAAGAGATCAAAATCAAGTGGGTCGACATAGAGGTTGATGACTTGAAAGAATGGATGAAACTAGTTTTGGAATACACCCGCATATGGATTGATATACAACACCAAAAGTTGAAAGAGCAGAATATAGCTTTGACAATTCATTGAAAAGAAAGAGCAGATGATGAAAACGAAGTGAGCGCAAGTGGGAGTGCACCCCAACCATCTCACTCAAGAGGCTCAAAGAGAAAAGAAGATCATGGAGAAAAGGAAGAAGCATAAATCAAGTACATGTCATCCTTCCTCCAGACATGAAGAAGAATCAAATCAAAGAGAAAGACACAATGAACAAAGGATAGAAAAATAGTTGAATCAAGGAGCTAATGAATCAACAGATTCTACAGTTCACAATGATAAAGGCAAAGAGAAGTCGTCTCAAGGACAAGAAGATCTCACCCATCTCATTCAAGAGATCGAAGGAGGTGAACAAGAAGATAATGATGAGCCTACCTCACCACCTAGAGATGAACAAATACATGAAGAAGCACAAATTCAAGAAGGAAGATCTTCTATTCCGGAATGGCTAAAAGAAAGACTAGCTCAAGAAGTGATAGTAGTTGACGAAGAGCAAACATATGATATAGCCAGTCTTCTAAGCCAAAGTCAAGAAGTCACCGAGAAGAGGAAAGCTACGAAAATGTCCAAGGTGATTAGAGATGATTCGGGATCAAGGAAGTGGCAAATAGCTACTCCAAGGGTTGAGAAGTATGAAGGTGAAATCACATCAGATGAGTATGATATGGAGACTATTGATTTGGGTCCCACTCACTTCCGAGCAAGCTATAGGTGATGCAATTGATTCATTGAAGGTAGTTAATGACATGTTGAGAGCTAAAATAGAAAAGAATAGAAGATTAGAAAAGGAGATAAGTGCATGGAGAAATTACGTCCAACAATTTCAGCAACCATTGAGACATCAGAGTCCAGCAGCTACACCACCACCCTTTCTTCCTACAAAGTCAGTTGATCATATGGAGAAGATGAGGAATTCAGCATAGTTGATGGATACATGGATAGAGGATGCATACACCAAAGTTAGCAAGTTCATGAAGGGCACAATGAAGAAACTAGATGCAGTCATAAAGGTTCTTGGGATAACTCATGTCCTCATAGAAGCCTTTGAAGCATTTGCTCATGCTAGAGATGTCATCATTCCAGTGCTTCAAGTAATAAGGAAAACATATCGAGAAGTTTTGTCAAGAGAGAAGATAACAATAGAGGGATCTACACCTAGCTTTGTACGATGGAGCGGTCTTCTTCGAACAAAGAGAGTCATTTTTGAGGAGATTGGAAATGGATGCAGTCAAGTTCAAGATGATATGTATTGAATCCATGATAAGATTGTGGAAGTAACACAGATTGTTTTAGAGAGAAAGATCGATCCAAGAATGATCATAGAAGCTAGAGAGTTGGAGGAAAAGATAAGAGTCATCTTCCTTGGGAGTGATGGAATGATCACCAAGGAACAAATGAATGATATGCTTGACTTCGTGGTTTTAGCAAGCAAAACTCAAGAACTCGAACTTGAATGGGATAATGCCATCATCAAAGCTTTCGAAGAAGTCATGCACATGGAGCAGCTGAAGTCGCTACTTGAGATCCCAATGATAGAGATAGAGGGCATAGTGACCAGATTCATCGAATATGCCAAAAAGGAAACAAGATTCTAGAAGACAATTTGTTATGATCCCACTTGGCAGTTCATTTTCTCACTGTAGGATGCTTCCTTGGTTTTCATGTCGGCACATGCTATTTTCTCATTGGTTGTTTCCATGATGATGTTTATCTAGATAGGGTTTCATTTGTGTCAAACCCCAATTAGGGTTTAGGTGGCAAAATCTCGGCCGTTGATCTCCATTCGATCGTGGCCCTTCATTGTATTTGGGAGTATTATATAAACTCCACTCATTTCATTTGTAAAGGTTAATAGTTAGCAAAAAGTGAATAGTGCTAGAATAGTGAAGAGAGAGATTAGATATTAGAGATAGAAGTCAAGAGTGACAAGAGAAGGACTTGAAGAATTGTTGTTGTTTGGCTATTGGATTAGTAAAACATTGAAGTTATGGTGTTCCTAATCAATATTTGAAGCCTATTGCATGGTTCATTATCTTCTCAAGTCAATCTTTGATGATAGTTTAAGTATTTAGATTGAATGATGGAATGTTGCATTTGATGTATTGTGAAACTCATTATCCAAACCACTAGCCTCTTGTTGATTGTGAGTTTGCCTTGTGTGGTCAATTGGAATCATTGATCGTGCTTAAGTTCAATTGTTGCTCAATCATTGATATGCGTTCAAGTAATGGTATCTATGCTTAGCAATGATTTGAAAACCCCTAAATGTCCTTAGAAGATTGCACTAGTTCTAGTGGAGTTGTTCTTGTATGGCGATGCTAAGACTAGTAGAGTTTCACTTGTGTCATTCTTCATCCATTCATTTTGAGGATAGCTTAGAACTCCTCTAAACCCTTATCTTTTGCCACTTTTTGACAAACATTCAGTAGTGTTCGGAAAAAACTTCACTGTGCATCATCCGCAAAGTACTTCATGAAATCTCTCCTTGCGTAAAAGGCTCCTTGATGAAATAGTATTCACAATGACCAACTGTGCTTATCCACACGTAGTGACCCTACATTCATGAACCTTGGGGTCTTCTCAAGTGATCCTTAAGATAATCTTCACTATTTGAGAGATTTTATTCAAGAGAGGATAAGATACTTTTGGGTATTTTATTCTGTGTTCGCACGTGCCTTAAAAACACATCAACAATAGGGATCCTCAACTCTTCCATTGGCTTCAGCCTTTTGCACACTTGTTTCACCTTTAGATTGTCACAACTCTCTTTCTATTAGAATAATATTAGTATATCCTAATTAATGGTCAATATTGAATATTTAGTGTATTTTTAGTTTCATTAGATTTGTTTCTAATTTTGGCTTAAGTGAACGATTGTTTCGTGAAGGAAACATTGTCTAATGTAATTGCTATATGAACTCTCATTTATTTGTAAATAATACAATGCATTTTACCAAATCTTCATGGTATCAGAGCCAAAAATACAATTTTTTTTTTTGAAAAATTTATAATCCTAAAATTTGTCATCGAATTTTTTTAGTGAAGTCTTTAAAAAGATTTTTGGTTCATTTTTTTTGGTGGAAGTGCTTGCATGTTCGTGGGTCTTGATTTCATGTCTTTTTTCTTTAGTCCACACGGTTCTATTTGTAGCTCGTGTTCTATTTGTTCAAAATCTTGTAGATTTTCTTCCAACTGTTTGTTTCTTCGTCTAATGACTTTGTGTGGCTATCCATCTCTAAAAAAAATTGCGTGCACTGTGGGGCAGATTTTTGTACTTCACGACATGAAAACCTGCGACCTACGCTTTTTTATGCCCGTGCGACAACCGTTTGTATCTGAAATTGTGACGGCTTTGCAAAACTTTTGTGAACCCACGATTTGCAAAAGACGATTGTGGCATGTGTTTTTCTTCCGCTTTTGTGTCCGCAACCTCCATTTCTTTGCTTGTGCCCTTTGTTTTGAGCTTGCAAAGAAAGATCACAGTGTTTTTTCTTGCTTCAAAAATCTCTAACCCTCACACGTCGTCTTCCTTTTGCATGATGGGAGATATTTTGTAGACAATTTTTTTCGAAGGGTAGTTTTTTTCCTGTGGCATTTATCGCTCGTAGGGTTTCTGTGGCTTCTGAAATTTTTTTTTTGGGTCCTCCTGAAATTTTTTTTGGGTTCGACATTATTCTTGTGCCCTAGGGTTTATACCCTCGTTTTGGGTGGGGTGTTTTCTGTTCAACCTAGGGTAATGCATGTGCATTCGGCTTTGTGCTAGTAGAATTTTCTACCTCGAAATTTTTGCCTGTATTTTGCTTTTTTTTTTTTTTTCTTCTGTGCATTGGGATCCGTGTCTCAGGTTTTGTGCACCCAGTTTTTCACCTCTTTTGATTACCTCATTTTTCATGCCTTGAAAAGTGTGAAAGATGGTGTCGTTGACCAACATTATGTTGTAAGGCAGTCAACAATTCAACGGACGCAACTACAACACCTAGAAGCAGCGAATGATGACCATTTTTGAATATCACCGCCTTGACGCACTAAGATTGGGTACAAAATCTCGTCCTGCAACACCTGGACAGTTGTAGGACAAATTTGATGAGCGCAATCAGGAAGGTGTGATGCTTATCAAACTTTCTATTACTGATGATCAACTGCCTCAAGTGTCGTCAGGCAAGACAACTGTAGAGATCTGGACCCATCTGAAGGTTTTCCTTGAAACATTAGACAAAAGCTGTTCGTTCTTTCTGAAGAACCAATTGTTTTTCATCATGATGCTTGAATAGACATATTATGAAAATCAAGGACATTCGTGATCAATTGAAAGCGATTGGATGGAAGATGGAGGAAGAAGACATGGTCTTATGAGCACTTTATTGAGACACTCAACATTACTTCAACTAATGATGACTTGAAGTTTCTAGAGCTATGCAACAAACTTCTGCTGTAGGATCGTTGGAAACAGTAGTTTGGAAGCAGTGCTAGTTCCTCCTCCACAAAGCAAGCCTTATTTACTAAATCCTTTGCTAAGGATAAAGGGAAATGTCAGTCCTGTCAACAGAAAGGCTTAGGTCAATTCCAGGACAGCTCCAAGAAAAAGAACATTTAGTGTAATTATTGCCACAAGTATGGTCACATGAAGAAAGATTGTCGATCATGCTTGGCTTCTGAACATAAGAAGCAGGGAGGGTCTCAGCTGAAAGCTAATGTTGTAGAGCACACTGAGCAGAAGGAATCTACCTTTTATGCCTTTATGGCTAAAAGACCTGTTATATTGATTCAGGTGCTTCTCGACATTTTACTCATCGATGTGGCTGGTTCATAGAATATCAGTGTTTCACCGATTCTGTGATCTTTAGAAGAGGGGAAGAGTATACTGTTGTCGGTAAAGGCAACATGCAGATTTAGTCTGGTGGGAGGAGTTTAATTTTCCTCAATGTATACTATGTTCTGGCATGGAACTCAACCTTCTCTCTGTCAATCAAATTATGAGACACTCTCCTTGGCTTGTGATGTAGAGCATCCACACACTCAACCAACTAAGGGAGATGTTTCTCCCAACTCACCTATCCAATTAGGTGATAACTCTTCACTCACTAACAAAACCCCTCACAAGGTTATTGAGCACTCACAAGGATTCCATACCCCAACAACACACCCATGCTTCTCAACACACCTCCAACCCTTGAGATACACTCAACTAGGGCAATACAACATGATTAGACCCCAATTCCAACTTTCCAACACTTAATCACTACCAACACCCTTTTGAGAGCACTCACTCAATATCATTCCCCTTGTAGGACTTCCAATCCCCACCAAGACTCAACTCACAACATGTAATAGACACTCCCAAACCCATGTACTCCTTGACACACTTACAAGGACTTCTCAACATGTACAACCATGACTCTTTAGCCCCCCAACCACCCAAGAGGTCACAAAGTACCCTACTGCTGCAACATTGTCTTTTATGGCAGTCAAGTATGTTTGGGACAGTCACAACTTGTTTAGGAGAGTCATAATAATTTGAGTCAAATCCTCTCACCAAGGCTTCCTAACACTTCCAAGGGTTACTAAGGACTCCCACACACCTTCCCCAATTGTCCTCCACTCATCAAACCCTTTCTTTGCATCATATTCACAATATTTCAGGTTACTAGTTCATTAGGACAGCAACATACCCAGTTTTGGGACAGTCATAAAATAGTGAGTATTTTCGCCAATCAAGGGCCACAAACATTTGGTTAGGGTCTGCGCTAACCCCTCACACCTCTCCAAGCCTTCAACCAACCTCTGGGAGCCCAATCTTGCATGTATATCAAGCCACACATCACCAATTTGCTGCCATTTTCAGACCGAGACACAAAAATCAGATTTTGTGTCACCCTTAGCACGTGCCAAAACTAGTAGGGAGCCCTGCAAAAGCACTTACATGAAAAAACATAATATAATACAGTTTTCCACCCATTTTGGGGGTTCCACAAAGGATACAAATAAAGTTTTACATTTTATATGTTCATTGCCAGCCCTAGGTAGGGTTTTGAGCAGTTTTTACAAAAAATGCTGTAACTTTTCAAAAACTCAATGAAAACAGATGAGACAAAAGGCAAATTAAACTAGATTCATGCCCACACAAGGTCCAATTGGTTCCTAAGGCAAATGAAGGAGTTTTGATAGAGAAAAACGCTCAGGAACAGACTGCTATGCTCAGAAAATGCAGAAACTCAATGCTTTTCTTATTAATTTCTCTCTTCTTCATACAAAATATTGCATCCAACCCCTGTTTGGCCGTGGGAAGGATCTATTTGAATGCCTCCAAGGCCTTCCAATGGTTTTAACCACTTTTTGAATTTGTTTCAACAAACAACACCTAATTACCCTCACAAATGCAAAAGTTGCTTTGACAATTTTTTGTCAACATTGACAAATTTTGCCTAGAATAGGACATAAACCCAATCTAAGACCTTAATGACTCAAAAATGATACAAATAGGTCCAAATAGGCCTAAAAGACCCGAATACATCATCGAACACCATATTGAACCCATTGACACACATTTTCCACATTAGGGCAATTTTGACAATATTGACCATCATGACTCCCACTAGGACTCAATACACCATCTAATGGTCTTAATGACCTTTATTACATCAGATATGGTCTTATAAGACCTTATTCATGACAAGAACTGAAAATTCTCAATCTATTACCAAATTGGCCTCAAGGTGGCCATCTTGTGTAAGGTGCTCCTACACCAGCTTGATGTGGTGTTCAGTTCACACAAGTGCAGTATTGTTGATCGGGAGACTCACACTATAGTTGTTGTGGGCATTGAGGATCATGGTCTTTATAGACTTGTTGATACTGGTGATTCTCAGGAGCATGACATGGTAGCGAAAAGTTCTTTATCAACAATCTTTGGCATCAACGGTATAGCCATCTGAACATGCACTATCTCTCTCCGCTTGTTTAGGAGGATCTGGTTCATGGCTTACTTGAGATTCAGACTCAGAATTAGGGAGTTTGTGGGGCTTGTCAAGCTGGAAAGTAGCATCAAACTTCATTCACGGATGGTGATTCTTGGTGAGCTTCTAAGGTATTGCAATTGGTTCATGCTGACATTTGTGGTCTGATGAACACTCCTTCAGTTATTGGGTCCAGGTATTTCTTGTTATTTGTTTATGATTTTAGTTGCAAAATATGGGTTTATTTTCTTAATAAAAAATTAGAGGTGTTCAACATGTCTCAGAAATTTAAGGCCTTGGTAGAAAAAGAGTTTGGACAACAAATAATAAATCTTAGATTAGGTAATGGCGGTGAATTTGTTCTTTTGCTTTCTCTGACTTCTGTGCACAACATGGCATTAAGCACCAGCTTACCACACCTTCTACCCCTTAGCAGAACGGTGTTGTTGAGCAGATAAACCTCATAATAACTAAGATGGCTTGGTCTATGATGGAACATAGAAATGTTCCAAAGAAGTTTGGGCAGAAGAAGTCTACACTGCTGTCTATCTTATGAATTGTTCTCTGACAAAAGCTATTAAGAAGAAGACTCCAGAGGAAGCTTGGTCTGGCAGAAAGCCCAAAATTAGTCACCTGAAAGTATTTGGCTCTTTTGCATATGTCTGGATCCTAGATGCTAAGCGCACAAAGATGGATTCTAAGAGTTAGAAACTCATGTCAACCAGATACAGTGATAATCACAAAGTTTATTGGCTAATTGATGTAGACACTGATCGTCTCATATTTAATCGAGATGTTGTTTTTGATGAAGATCGAGGGCCTTTTCAGCGCTCTTCTCCTGTTTTGAGCCCTGAGGATCAACCTTTGAAGGCTAAGGATTTGGGTGTCCATCTTCCCTTAGGTCCACTTGATGGGAGGGATTTAGTAGACTCTGACTCTGAAGTTGTGGAGTCTCCTCGGGATGTTGTTGCACCACCCGACTTTCCTCAGGAGAATCTTGAGCAGCATCTTGATGACTTTGTTATTGACATTCTTGGTGATGTTCATCCACCTATTTTAGATGTTGGTACCTCTACTCTCCGGCCTAAGTGGTGGGCCAAGACTATTGGTGATCTTCATGATGATGAGCTCATTGAGGGTAGATCGTCTAGAAACAAGAGCAAACAATAGCATATAGTTAATTTTGCTGTCATGGCCAACATTCACAGTGTTTATGAGGCTCAGACATATTTAGAGGCTAAAGGTATACTTGAGTGGGAACAAGCTATGGAAGCTGAACACCATAGTTTTTTGAAGAACAACACTTGGCTCCTCTCTGATCTTCTACCCGAGAAGAAGCCCATTGGCTGCAAATGGGTTTATTAAGTTAAGTATAAGGCTGATGGAACCCTTGATAAGTACAAGGCATGGTTAGTTTCTTTGGGGTTCTCACAAAAAGAGGGCATTGACTATGAGGAGACTTTTGCTCCTATAGCCAATATGTGTATAATTCGGCTTCTCCTTGCCATGTAAGCCCCATTTGGTTGGAAAGCCCATCAAATGGACGTCAAGAGTGCATTCCTCAATGGTGAGTTGCAAAAAGAAGTCTATATGATGCAACCTCCAGGATTCAAGGTTTTCGGTAAAGAACACTAGGTATGCAGATTGGTGAAAGCACTCTATGGTTTGAAACAGGCTCCTCGGGCTTGGTACATAAAAATTGATAAGTACCTCAATGTTCAAGGCTTTCAGATGAGCCCTTCCTATTCCAATCTGTATGTCAAAACTACTGGTGTTGATATTCTTTTGTTTGTCATCTATGTTGGTTATCTAATTATCACTGGTAGCTTAGCACTTTTGATCGATTAGATCAAATGGAGTTTGTGCCAGTCCTTTGACATGACAAACTTGGGAATTCTGCAAAATTGCTTAGGTGTTGAGGTTTGGCAGATTGATGGTAGCATCTTTCTCTCTTAGTTGAAGTATGCTAGGAGTCTACTTGATAAGTTTCGGATGTAGGATTGCAAACCTGCCTCTACACCTATGGAAAAAGGGCGGAAATTGTTAGCCAATTTAGATTCGCCGGTGGTGGATGAATCCTCATTCATGCAACTAGTAGGCAATCTCATCTACCTCACCGCCACTAGACTTGATATCAGTTATGCAGTGAGCTACATCTCTCGCTTCTGGACAACTCTTAAAGATAAACACCGGGCTGTAGCGAAGTGTGTGTTGAGATATGTGAAGGGCACTTCTGACTTTGGCATTCTGTATGGCAGAAGCAAAGATCCTAGACTTATTGGTTTCACATAATCAGATTGGGTAGGTTGTGTTGACAATAGGAAGTCAACATTTGGGTATGTCTTTAGTCTTGGAACAAATGCAGTCATATGGACCAACAAGAAGCAGTGGGCAGTAGCTCTTTCCTCGACCAAAGTAGAAATTTGAGGAACTGTTAAAGCATCTTGTGAGGTAGTTTGGCTTCGAAGGATGCTTTCTAACATGCAAATGCCTCAAGCAGGGCCTTCACCCCTCTACTGTGACAATCAAGGGGTGCTCAAACTTGCCAAAAATCGGGTCTTCCATGAAAGAACAAAGCACGTTGATCTTCATTGTCATTTCATCAGACAACTTGTTGAAGACGGATCAATTTAGTTGCAGTATGTTCCAACTGAGGATTAGACTGTAGATATCCTCACCAAGTCTTGGAGCCTGAACAAGTTTGTAAAATTTAGGGGGCAACTTGGTTTAGTTGACAAATTGACCATTAAGGGAGGGTATTAGAATAATATTAGTATATCTTAATAGTAGACAATAGCTCTTTCCTCAACCAAAGCAGAATTTCGAGGAACTGTTAAAGCATCTTGTGAGGCAGTTTGGCTTCGAAGGATGCTTTCTGACATGCAAATGTCTCAAGTTGGGCCTTCACCCCTCTACTGTGACAATCAAGGGGTGCTCAAACTTGCCAAAAATCGTGTCTTCCATGAAAGAACAAAGCATGTTGATCTTCATTGTCATTTCATCAGACAACTTGTTGAAGACGGATTCGTTTAGTTGCAGTATGTTCCAACTGAGGATCAGACTGTGGACATACTCACCAAGTCTCGAAGCCTGGACAAGTTTGTAAAATTTAGGGGGCAACTTGGTGTAGTTAACAAATTGACCATTAATGGAGGGTATTAGAATAATATTAGTATATCTTAATTAATGGTCAACATTGTATATTTATTGTATTTTTAGTTTCATTAGATTGTTCTAATTCTGGCTTCAGTGAATGATTGTTTGTTAAGGAAACATTGTCTAATGTAATTGCTATATGAACTCTCGTTCATTTGTAAATAATACAATGCATTTTACCAAATCTTCACTTTCATCTATATTATTTTTTTTTCGATCGGTAATAGTAGGGTAAACTTGCATAAGTTGTATTAATTCTCAAAAAAATTACACAAAAATTGTTACAGTATCTGTCTACAACTAAAGTGCATATTTTTCATCATTCCCCTCAACCCCTATTAAGAAAAAAATATAACCAGTTACGAATGAAACCCCTATACACACATTGCAATTCCAAAAAATATAGTCACTGAAGTCCGTCAGAGAAGTCCAATGCCCATCTTAGACAAAATATACATATGACAAAATTACCAAGTTCTTAAATGTGCATCAAAATTTATCAAAAAACTAAATCCTAACACCTTTATTGTCCTTGCCAGTAGTCATCTTTATAAAATTTCAGTTTCTTCAAGCTTTTATTCTGCATTGGCATCATCTCCGGCTGCATATTCACCTTCCCTTTCCTGCGGGTACTCTTTCAAGTGAGTCCACTTGGCTTGTGCTTGGACTTGTCTATCTTTCTTGTCACTGGATGCACGCCACAATAAAAATGGTCTCAATAGAGGGGTGAATTCTACAACTTGTAACCAGTCTCCCCCTCTAGCTTTGAAGCCCTCTCGAGGAATAGCAATGGCTATGAACACCTCTAGGCTGTAGCATCACCGCCCTTGGATGCATTCATTCATAATCCAACAAGGTTCTTCTTTGCTCTTAAAATTCCAAACACCAAGCTAATATCATGGATGCAATATAAACATTGGTTCCTATATTTGTATTCAATAACCATAAACTCATTTCGCAAAAGCATTTTGACAATTTGCAGAAACATGGGGTCATCCATGTTGGCATATGATGAAGTGGTGATAATGTATGTTGTCATTGATGTCAATAAGTGCTCAAGCAGGTGAACCGGTATGAACTGGTATGAAGATTGATAGCGGTTATGGTCAACTGGGATGGAGTGGACCGGTGTTGGGGTTCACTAAGTGTGACTACCGGTTGGTAGTCTCAGTTCAGCTCTAGGGTTACCGGTTTGGCTTGTGCGGTGCAACCGATGATGTTTTGTGACCAGTTAGTTAAGGAATAAGGATAAGGATCGAGATACCACGTCAGCTGTGTGCACGTGAAGGATTTCTTTGTGGTTCTTGCGCGTGAAGATTGAATGCATTGAATGCCTACCTCGAGAATGAGCGCTTTTCTTAATGGTGTGTGAAGAGTGCGTGATGGGTTATTGATTTTCAGATGCGGTGAAGATTGGACGATGCAGAATGTCTTGAGATTTGTTTTAGATCGTTTCATTCTATGTAATGTGTTTGGACGGTTAGGATTGGACCGCTTTTAAGTGTAAACTTGAAATATTTAGGGTTTAGGGTTTATGCTACTGACCTAGTTGCTGTCTATAAGGTCGATGAGTTTCGTTATTGTAGTGGTTGGCAAAAGTTGTATTTGTGTCCACGTGTTGGAGATTTGATACTCGCCGAACCAGAGTGAGGAATCTGCAGAGTGAGATTGTAGAAGAGAGGAACTGAAAAGGATCTGCCTTAGCAAGAAGTGTTGTTATCAGATCGGTGTTTTACCTGTTGTCTTTTAACCATTTCAACAAAAGGTAAATCCCTTGACCGGGTAGCTTTAACAGGCTTTGTTGTAAATCCTCTAACGAGGTGGCTCAATGTTATTGAGTTATTTAAATCCTCTAGCGAGGTAACTCCTAACAGGGTTTCAACCTTTAATAGGGTATATAGTCATCCCTTGACCGGGTGATCCCTAACAGGATCGGTTCCTAACAGAACCTTTATTGTAAAGTCTTTAACCGGACTAGGCTCCTAATAGAGCGGACTTCAAAAGAGTTCACAAACAGCTTGTGGGTATTCATTCCCACCGTGGTTTTTCCCATTTGGGTTTCCACGTGAAAAATCTGTGTGTTATGGGTTGTGAGATTTTCATGTGATGATTGTGTGGTTTTGATTAAGTTAGATATGCATGCATTGTTAAATGGTTGTGGTATTATTGGTACAACTCATGCATGATTATATCAGTGAAGTAGTTATCAAGGTTTGAGATCTTTTGAATGCTGTCTGAAGTATTTGTGTTTAACCGGTATAGCTATGGTTAAGTTCAGTGGTGAAGACAAACGGTCAGCTGTGTTTTTATATGACAAAGTGTTGAAGCAGTTTTTTTGTGTACTGATTCATCCCCCCCTCTCAGTACCGGTTAGGACCTTAGTAGTTCATCATTATTCATCAATCCATAGTTTGAGGACTCTCCAAGGACTCTTTAGAACTCTCTAGACTCCTGAGTCCTATCTCGAGCCAAGTCCACTTGCCATTGACTCCCAAGGCGAGTCCGAAAGATTTCTGGGGAGTACTTCGTGGAGTCTAGCCCCAAGACTCTTTGAGCCCCAGACTTGGACTCCCGAGTTTTGGGCATGGACTCTCAGGTCCACTTGGATGCCGCTAGGGAGGTTAAAAAACATAAAAAGTGACTTTTCCCTCACTTTTTTTTTGTTCAATCTTGACCAAAACAGGGGTGAACACCAAAATAGGGAAGGAGAGGACAAGAGGAGCATTTGAGATCCAAAAAGACAATGGTGAAGAAACAATTCATCATCATTTTTATATTGTAGCACCTTTTAGTTCGACGCTTGACAAATTGAGTTACATTAGAAGGGGAAAGAGGACGATCTAGATTGTATTTGGTTGTTTTTCTCATTTTGACATATCATTATATGCAATCTTTTATAAATTTATGATGCTGTTATGCATTTGAAAGTTTGAAACTACGAGTACAAATCATGAAATTTCAAATATTGAGTGTTTGAAGATCATATGATGTGTAGTGTTCGAATTATGACAAATTGATAGTCAAATTAGGCTCTCATGTTCTCTAAATGAATTAATTTCTTTTTTTTAATGGTAAAACTACTGCTTTCTTTTTTGTTGAGTCCTAGCTTAGTTTTTTGCCGAGTTTGTGTTGAGTCTCGAGTCCGAGTTTTGAAACTTTGGTTTAAAGTGCTTGCCTTTTAATATTTTTCTTGGATTGTAATTGACTTGTTACCATACTAGCATTTGCATTTGAGTGGCGGTGTTTGTTATCCATGGTATTCTCCACTTTAGTCCTTGCTTCAAAGAGCCTTTCTTTTCCTGTATGTGTGTTTGGGGCCTTCTTTACTCGGGGATAAGTAGTGGCTAGAACTTCAATTCGGCTATCAACTTCATATAGGTTGATGCAAGCCTTTTACTTTGGACATCCCGTGTCTTCATGGTCACCATGTCCACACCATTTGCACAATAATTTTACCTTGTCTTGCTTGTTCGGGTAGTCTCTTGCAAAGTGTCCCTATTCACTATGTTGTCAACAATATATGATAGGTCATCTTTGGGGTCATATCATATTTGATTTCCTCTTTTTTGATTTTGGTAATTGTCTGGAGCTGCATTCGATGGTCTTCAAATTTTATGCGCACTCCTTTATTGATTGACCATAACTTGTCAAATCTCACAAAACATCTTTATAGGACAATTACTTTTTGTGTGCTGTCAATTTTGCACTTGGTACACTATAGTTCATTATTTTCTTTGTTGGTTTCTTTCTTCGGCTTCAATTCTTTCATAATTCAGAGCATGTCCCTCTAGAGTGTTTGTATCGTTGTTGATTCATAGTCACCGTTGTGATTTGAACTTCCATCTTCCTCTATTTTTCTTTTACTATGCAAGGACATCTTATCATCACTTTCTATGTCCATCACTCGATTGTAGACTTCATAATAGGACAAGGGTGGTACTACCATCATTTTTTTCTTGATACGGAAGTAAACCTTCAATGAACCACTTCTTTTTTAGAATGTCAGCCTGTTTTGTTTTCAATTTTACTAGTCATTCTTTAAGTCTACGATTATAAGCTCGTATGTTTTCATGTTTGCCTTATTTTGTATTGTAAATTTATGCTATTGTTTCATTATCATCACAAAGCAATTTAAACTCTTTTTCGAAGGCCTCCTTTAATCTCTCCTATGTATTTTGAAGGCTTGGACAATTTCTATGTACCTGACAATTGCTGCACCTTGCAAGGTGGCTGGAAAAGATTGCAGCCAAATTGCTTCATATTGCCCATTTGTTGTCCAAATTGTTTCCCAAGTCTTATAGTGCCTTACTGTATGATTTCTGACATTGCCCTTTACTTCCCATAGTGCACAACATCATGAAAACACATTTACATAAATATTTAAGAAAAAATTGCCATAGTTATAGAGCAAATTGCATGTTTCAAAATTATTAAATGTTGCGTATTTCAAAGTTACAAACTCTTGCAATTTTATATGCAAATCTACATAAAGTGTAGCGTGACTAAACAAGAAATTTAAATAAAATAATTGCATACATTCTGTAATACCCAAGGATGCATTTTCGTGTGCAAAAGCTATGTTCCGAGGACAGGTACTTGGCTGGGGATGGGGGGATGTGAGGAAATGTTTCCTCAGCATTTCCAAACTGCAATAGACAATAGGAAACGTATCCTGTGAGCGGGGGTGGCAGTAGGGATGTCTGTTTGTCCTAGGAACGATCGGGGACTTCTTAGACATCCCTCAACCATCCCGGGGATGGTCAGACTTCCCCATACGTCAAATGCAAAAAAGAAAAAACATTTTTAAATTCATTTTTGTGGCCCCCACACCTCTACATGGGTTAAAAAATCTAAATTAGTTTCTTTACATATCATTTTGACATTTTCTCTTTGCCACCATTGCTAGAAGTGGATGTGGGTGCATTTGCAGTTGAAGCTTCAAAATTTGAAGCTATTTTTGTGATCAGTTGAATTGGAATGTTGGGACGTGGGTTCATGCTTTAGTGCAAGAAGACTTTAGACTTCATCCAACCTCACTTGCTGAAGATAGTGTGATACAGTTGTTAAAATAATATTAATATCTATTCTATAATGGTCATCTTCTATTCTTAGTGGTTATCTTAGTTGTCGACTTATTTAATATTTAGCTATTTAGCTATTTAGCTTTTTAGTCAACTTATTTAGCTTTTTTAGTGCATTAAGTGAAACTATTGCTTCTTTATTAAAGACACGTACTTAGCTTTTTATTATTTAGCTTTTTAAGCTTTATTTAATATTTTAAGCTTTTTAGTTTTCACTTAAATGACTAGTTCTTAATTAAGAATGTCGTCTTGTAATCTCTATATATACGACTGTGTATCGTTGAATAGATTATCCAATTATTTGAGCAAATAATTCTTCATGGTATCAGAGCATGGATTAAATTTTAAAAAAATTTGTAATTCTAAAATAATTTCTTATTGAAATTTTTCTGAAGTTTTTTTTCCTTGGCAATTTGAATCCAAGAGAGTTTTAATTTTTTTTCTTTCTGATGGGCGGATTTTCGTGCTAGGGTTTTGCGGATTTTTGGAGGATTCGAATCTTTTTTTTTTTTGGTAGGTAATAGGCCGAAGCCGGAGTATTTTGAATTATTATTATTATTATTATTATTATGTTTGATTAGATTGACCCTAGACCTTCCCCATTTTTATGGAAGGCCAAGAGTCATAGCTTAGAATTCATTTTAGATGTCCCCATTTGGAATTGAACTTGGGTCTCCATAGTGAGAACCCAATGTTTTAACCAGTTAAGCTCAACCCCTTGGACGAGGATTCAAAATTTTTATTTGCAGGGTTCGTGTTAATTTTACAGAGGTTTTCATGCATGTAAAAAATCGCGATTTTCGCGACTATAAAATCGCGGCGACTTTGTGTAGGGTTTTTACTGGGTCGTGGGTATTTTGCCGCTGTTTTCTAGCATTTATCGTATGATTTTCCGAGTTTACTGCGTGATTTTTTGAGGTGGTTGTGTCTGTATTTTTGCGTGCCTTTCGGGTAGTGTGATTTTTTTTTTCGTGTGATTTTAACATTGCGATTTCCACAGTTTTCAGCACAATTTTTTTGACGGTTTTTCGTCAGACTGCACAAATTTTTTTGCGCCTTCCAGTGGTTGTACAGACTTCTTGTGATTTTTTTGTGATTGCGATTTTAATTTCACAATTTTTGCAAGTTTAATATTCACGTTTTTTGGTCTACGACGCCTTGAGTTTCACACTCATATCAACACAATTTTATCTGAAATTCGTGGGCTTGTTCTAGTATTCTAGGGCTTTTACCCTTATTTTTTAACTTTTTTATTAAAAAAATTATTTGTTTTTTTTTCCTATTTTTACAAGAAAAAACATATTATTTCCTTCAAGAAATTTATTATTTGAAGATTATTATTTTCTGATTTTTTAACAAAAAATTCTCAGGGTTCAAATTTGCAGAAAATTTTAACTTCTAGGTTTTTCAACAAACTTCGAAATTTGTGCATTGGGATTCATGCCTCAGTTTCTGTTCCAGGGTTTCAGATTCTTTGTGCAGCTGTTTCAATTTTGATTTTTTCTTCTATCTCGTTCTTCGTGCCTTCACTAGGTTGATCACGTTCAACCTCGGTTTTTGTGATGGTATCTTTGACCAACATCATGTTGGAACATAGTCCTCAACTACAACACCTGGAAATAGTGCATGTTAAAGATATTTGAATATTGTTGCCTTGATCAAATTGTTTTGGGCAAGGAATCTCGTCCTAAAGTAGCAGGTGAAGATCAAGACAAACATGATGGGAAAAATCGTGAAGTTGTCATGCTTATCAAACTCTCAATCATAGATGATCAACTTCCTCAGGTGCGTTCAGGTAAAACAGCTAAAGAGATTTTGGATCTCTTGAAGGATCTTTATGAAATGTCCGACAAGAGCTGAGCTTTCCTTCCGAAGATATGATGTTTTCTATCATGATGGATGATAATTCATCTATCTAGGCACATCTTTCGAAGATTAAGGACATCCGTGACCAGTTGGAAGCCATAGGCTGTACTATGATGTAAGAGGATATGGTAGTGATCACGCTGAAAAACCTTCTTAGATCCTACGAGCATTTCATTGATATGCTCAATATCTCATCTACTAGTGTTGATTTGAAGTTTCTAAATCTCTACAACAAGCTTATGCAGCAAGACTGATGGAAGCAACGCTAGTTCGTCTACCAAACAAGCCTTCTCAGCTGAAATTTTGGATAAGAACAAGGGTAAAGCTTAGTCCTTCCAGCATAAGGGGCAAGGTCAATATCAACAGTCTTCGAAGAAGAAAAGTGTATAGTGTAACTACTATCACCAGTTTGGCCATATGAAGAAAGATTGTAGGTAATTGTTGGCATCTGTGCAATTTAGGCTGGGAGGGTCTTAGGAACAGGAGCAGGCTCATGTTGCAGAGCGTTCTGAAGAGGAGTTAGCCTTCTATGCTTTATGATAAACAAATTTCTTGTTTGGTAGGTTTTCACGATTTTTAACTTGAAAAATTGTTTGTTGGTTTTCACATTTTTTTCCTCAAAAATTGTTCGCAAGGTTTATAATTTTTCCTTAAAAATGATCATCTGTAATCCGCAAAGTTTGCATGGGATTTCTAGGTTTTCACGTTTTTTTCTTCAAAAATTGTTTGCTAGGTTTTTTTCGATTTTTTCCTCAAAAATCATTTGTAATACGCGAAGTTTGCATGGGATTTTGTGATTCGTGAAGTTCTCAGGGTTTGATGATTTTTCTCCTAAAAGTTTGTTCTTTGTTGCAATCAGTTGTGGGTCGCACTGGTATCTTGCAGTTTGTTTTGGAGTTGTTGGAGCAAACAGTGCTCAGTACTCTTCTGCAAAAGGGTTTGCTGATTTTTCCTCAAAATCATGGTTTCAGGCTTTAGTATTTCGCGTGTGAGGGCTACATTAGCTTGGATGGCTTTTGGTACTCTTAGTCATTTACATTTTGTAGATCCTAGGAGGGTCTTCGTAGTAGTAGAGTGTTCTTTGCATTTGTGATCAAAACACCTACAATGTCTTCTGTACGGTATTGAGTACGGTGACCATTAGGGAGGGTGTTAAAATAATATTAATATCTATTCTATAATGGTAATCTTCTATTCTTAGTGGTCATCTTAGTTGTTGACTTATTTAGCTATTTAGCTTTTTAGTCGACTTATTAGCTTTTTTAGTGCGTTAAGTGAAACTATTGCTTTTTTTTTAAAGATGCATAGTTAGCTTTTTAAGCTTTATTTAATATTTTAAGCTTTTTAGCTTTTTAGTTTTCACTTAAACGACTAGTTCTTAATTAAGAATGTCATCTTGTAATCTCTATATATATGGTTGCATATTGTTGAATAGATTATCCAATTATTTGAGCAATAATTTTTCAACAGTGACAAGAACAATAGGGTTTGAAATAGTAGGAGAGTGAACCCTTGTTTTTTTTTTTTTTGGTTTTTATTTTTTACTTTTTCATTTATTTTTCTAAGTTTTAAGAAGAAATGCCAAATGGCTCAACTATAAATGTCTGATTTTTTTTTATCATATTCCAATACTTCAAACTTGCATTACACACATTAAAATGAACAACATTGGCTATGATAGTTTTGGTCTACATATAGCTTTATCTTCTCCATGAAGAGGAATCGGCTTACCTCTAGACGACCAGAGAAGTTAATGGCTGTGTATAGTGCTCTGCGACTTAGGGATTGTTAGACTCTAGAGTATCGACAGAGTCCAGCTTTATGGTGGGATATTAATCCTGAAGATGCCACCTAGGTTGATGAGGACGAGGCACAAGAAGGATTCGTTGGGGTTCTGTTGGATGAGGCAACCTTTGAGGTTGAGGCTAATAGTGGTAGTGACATTGATTTTGATGAAGATTAGGTGCAGCAGCATACTTTCTTTATTTTTCTTTTGAGTTTTGAGTCTCTCGACTCTCTTTAGACTTTCTGGTATTTGGATATATGATATTGTGATACATTGATATATGATATTTTTCATTTTGTTGAAATTTGCAGCCTTTGGGCATTTTGATATTCATATATGATATAATAACATGCATTATCGACAGTGATTATTGATTCCAGATTCAATGAATTATATTTATGAAGGTATGAAATTGAAAATTTGAAAGCAATATGAAAATTTTCCTATATATTTTAAATTTTCCCCATCTTTTGTATAGCTGTCCCCTCCGTTACCTAAAATGGCAAAAAAAATCCATCCCAGTAACTCGTTTCTTTGTCCACCCGTACCCTCATCCCGGAAACTCGGGGTAACATAGCATATATGTGAAAAGGAAATTTCGAAATACCTTGCAATAATGGAACTGACACAAATGGAGATTCGTCTTTCTTGAATGCAGTTCATACACTGAGCAAGCACGAAGCACTCTTCCAAGCAATTTCTCCATGAACAAGCAAACCTCTTTCAAACTGATCTTCATGCCATACAAGGATTTCCAGAAAAACAAGCATTCTTTCCATTCTAATTTTCATCCTAAAAATGCACAAGGGCAAGACCCCTCTAAAAGAATCCCTTTTTGCAATATATAGATAACCCTAATGCGAAGATCTTCTTTTTTCATTTCACATTGAGTTATAAACTTATTTTTCAAACTAGATTTTAATCTTTATGTGAAATGCATATTATTCTTTCCAATAATTTTCACTTAGGTAATGCCTTTTCAAATAAAATACATGGTATCCTTTTAAGTAATCATTTAGCTTAAATGCAATAAATTGTATTTGTTATCTACTCACACAAAGCTCTTGTTTATTAAATTATTTTGAAATTTCAAGGCAATAAATTTCATTTAGGAATAAAATGATGCACAAGGAATACATACAATTATGTGTTTCACATAGTAGCAATCACATAGTAGCAATCCATAATGATAGATGATTCAGATTATTGGCAAACTGAGTAAACATAGGGAACATCTTTCTTTCGCAACTGTAACAAACAAACAATAACATACCCATAAAAGTCGTAGGTTCTTCCACTCAACCATAGGGAGGTGACTTGAGATGGTTAAGTGAAATACATGACATTCTCCTCCACATGCCCTTCATTGGTCAAACGCTTGTAAAATCTTGCACACAAGGCGAAGCATCAATCATGACGACACAAATCATAGGTGAAGCAACATATAATAATGAATTGAAACATGTACTCAAACAAAGCATATTTATGTCCTACAATTTCATCATATCCTAATCAAACTTAATATAAACCTTTTAATCTAGCATAATGAGAATTAGGACAAGGTAATTATCATTGTTAGGCCTTACAAAATCTACTTGTGCCTTTGATGCCACTAGGAGAAAAGCCAAATCCATTCTATTCATCTCTCTAAATAGGTGGTTACAAATAATTTATTTGTGTCATTAATGTAGGGGCTTTAGACAACATCACGCCACTCAAGGTCATGAATGCTTTGGGCTTATCATGTGTTAATGATTTGTAGCTTCGGTCTGATTACTCCTAACGTTGAAATCAAATGCATAAGTGGCCTATCGGCCTTGAGCATTTGATTACTATCCTTTCCTTGTACTTTTACTATGATTGTTGATTGTCTTAATTCATGATTAACTACAGCAAGATAACTATCATGTATACATATATATGTATACATGACTGACTTTGTCTTGATATTGCTGTTATTCATATCAGTCATACAATCATAATCGTGCTGACAATAATTATTGTATTATTGATAATGATTCAGACTTCAATATCTATTTCCATATTCTTATTAATAATATCGATATCATACTATGCTGATAGCATAGTATGACATCGACACCTTTAATAATTCTAATATTATTCCTGTTCGATAAAGTGTATCGAACTGATTCATATTTCTAACATGCTTTGTGTATCGGCTTAACAAATTGTAATGGTTATTGTCTAAACTAATTGCAAGTGAATCGGTGTTGAGAAAACCAATAATGTAAACCATCCGATAAAGCATGTTTTGGCATGTCTTTGTAGAGACATGCCTCTACGCGGACTATGTCTGCGTAGGGACATGACTCTACGGAGACATGTCTCCATATATTCCTTCATATATATATCGGATTCAAAATGACTGGAGAGGTACCGTAATCGATTAGTGCCAATCAAGATCGAATTTATATATATTTGAAGAAAGTTGAAAGAAGTATACAGCAGACATTATTTGTATTATTCTGATCCATATTGCATTCTTTGAACATTGAATACTTCTCCATTGTTCGTGGAACCTCTGCAGACAAACATACATTGAATGCTAACGAACAAGTTGATGTTATAAAGAAAAAAATTAAAATTATCGATACATCCAAATCTGATCATCCTTAACATCATGTACAAAACTTTCGATAAGTGTTGTTTGCTTCAATCTAGGTTGCTACCACTTTTCATACAATTAAGTGGTGCAGAAGTTGATCACATGGAACATCTAGAAAAAGAATTATGATGACTATTTTGGTGGCAGGTATTCGTCCAAGTTATGGTTTGTAGCCATGCCATAGTTTCTGAAAAGATCTTGGTAGGGAAATCCAGTTAGATTGGTTGTCAATGACTATTTTGATTAGAGGAGGAAAATCGGATTATGATCTGAACAAAAATCTCAAGAAGACCCTATGGCTACAATTTTATATGAAGAGATGGGTTGTGACACATATATGATGATGGCAGATGAAGAAATGAAGTAAAGAACATTAAGGTGTTCTGAAAGTGAACAAGAAGAATAAGGTGCATGGATTATGCAATTTGATGTGAGTTGTTCTATGAAAAGTACATGGGCTGGCAATGTCCTCATATTTTCCAAGAAAAATTATACCCTTTTGCTTGCTCTTTGAAATTTGATTTTACTGATGATATATATCAGAGCATGAGGCATTATTCTTGGATCTCAAGAATGTTCATGACATGAAAATCCAGTAGTTAAGAGTGTAAGGCAGATTCATAGTTGATTGTAAAATAGATAAAGAGCATTTTCAAATAAAGAAGGATCACCTCAGGCATTACATGAATCAAGTATGGGACGATATAAATATGTTTGAGCCCTTTGCGATTGCATATATCCCACGGGGAGAAGAATAGTAGGGTTGATTCACTTGCTTTTTCAGCTTCTTTTTTTTTAATGCCACATTCTGAATTTCAGTAAATGCATTTCTAATTGATATGATTTATTGTCCAGTAATGCTGGATATTTAAAAAAACTGGCAAGTATTTAATGATGATCAGCACATCATTAATTTCTTAGAGAAGTCAGATGATTTTAGTGGTTTATTCTTTGAAGGTAGTTCTTCCACATATTGAGATTAATTAACAGAAGTTTAGAAGGAAGTAATACTGAAATTGATGCCAAGTTCAGAGTTATTCAATTGTAAGGTAATATGATTCTAAAGAGTTTAGTGTCTCTGAAAATATTTGACAGATATGATAGTTATGTCAAAGATAAGATCAATTCTCAATCAAGGACATCTACAAAATATGAACAGTTTGATATTGCTATTGCAAATGAGCCCACAATGTTCAATGTGGGAAAGTGTTATTCACTTGAGGAAAGAAGTAAAGCTGAAGCAGCTTTTCAATAATACAAAGGAGTCATCACATGGTCTTCTGAAGACCGGAAAATATTAATACCAAGGGAATTGTCTCTAATGATTCCTCTTAAAAGTGAAATCAAGCCTTTTAAGCAAAAACAAGGTCATTATAATCTGTACTTGACAAGAACCATCTACATAGAAATTCAAAAGATGATGGATGCAAGATTTTTTTTTTCAATACACCATTCTACTCAAGTGTCCAATATTTGTTCTAGTCTGTAATAAGAAAGGGGAAATCAAGATATGTGTAGCTTTTCACAATCTGAATCAAGCTTCATTGAAAGATAATTATGCACTTCATATCATGGACCATGCCTTGTAGACAGTAATAGGATCATAGATGTGCCCTTGCTTGAAGGATACTCTGGATATGATCATATTGTAGTTGTAGTAGTAGATAGTATAAGATGACATTTACTATTCGATAGCAAACTTGCATATGAGCATACGACATTTGGTCTCATCAATGCAGGCACAACTTTTCAAAGTGCAATCGACATGGCTTTTGGCAAGTTGAAAGATAAAGTCATTGTTATGTATTTGGATGATCTTACAGTATTTTCAAAGAAGCTGGCCGATCTTTTTCAGTACTTGACAAAAGTTTTTAAAATCTACTTCCTATGATGGACCATACCTTGTAGACAGTAAGAGGATCATATATGTTGCCCCTGCTTGAAGGATGCTCCGGTTTGATCAGATTCAATTATAGTATAAGATGACATTTACTAGTCCATGGGGTACTTTGCTTATGAGCATATGCTATTTGGTCTTATTAATGCAGGCACAACCTTTCAAAGAGCAACATAAATGGCTTATGGCAATTTGAAAGATTAAGTCATTCTTGCATATTTGGATTATCTCACATTATTTTCAAAGAAGCTGGGTGATCATATTGAGCACTTGACAATTTTTTTTGAAAAATGCAGATTTCATGGTATTTCCTTAATCGGAGAAAGTCTATATTTGCAGTAATAGAAGGGAAACTATCAGGGTATATTGTTTTGAAAGAAGGAACAGAGATTGATTCTAAGTTTGATGCCATTCACCAATTATCTTTGCCTACAAGAACTCTGGTGTTTTATCTCAATGTCCACCTCCTAGTTTCAGGACTGTGGATGGCTAGGATAATAAATGCAACTATGGCTGATATGAACATATACTGGGATACAACCACAAGTAACTTTCTGTCCTTAAAATATAACTGAAACAGGCTCCCTATACCCTGTTGTACCCTTCCATTCAAGGTTTCTGTAGACTAAGCTAGCTAACAACAACTTGTTGATGGTGTGTTTTATGCACAATTGAACACAGAATAAAGTATTGAATACTCTATCCTCTCTTGAACAAAGACTTCTCAAATGCTGAAGATGGAGAAGGATCACTTGAGATAACTCCAAGGTTTACAATGTTAAGTCTTGACGTGTTGGACAGCTTCAATTGTGTGATGTGTTTGCTGTACCTGCAAATGGACTTGCGTAATCTTTCTTCAAGCTCAAAGACTAATGTTCTTCGAATGATGTTGCAATTTCGCTCTTTCCTACTACTAATGATTTTTGATAAAAAAGTGAAAAAGGAGCAAGGTTTAGAAATGCTACACTAATGCTAATGCTAAGAGTGCAAAACAATGGACAATCTCAAGTGAGCTCAACTAAGCTTTACTTTGACATGCTATGAACATCTCCACAACGCTAATGCAATCTTCTAGGGATAGCTTGATGATTTTCAAATCACTACCACAAGCATAGATACCTTCAAGAGGAAGCATACCAATGATGAAATAATAATTGAAGTTAAGCTTCAGCTAAGATAAGTTCAGTTAACTATGCAAAACACTTCACCATCGATGGAGTACTAGTAGTATGAACAACGAGAGCTTCACTATCAATCATGCACATGTATCTCCCATTCATCTAAAATACTTAAAGCAAATTCTATTCTAATTTTTTTGTCTTTTCAAATATTAAGTTCTCTCATAAAAGGATGAAGAAACAAGCAAATGCTCCAAAACTCAATAAGTCACCAACACTTCAATGATTTTATTAATTTTGCAGCATCAAGCAACAATTCTTCAAAAGTCTTCTAATCGATCGTTTGCAAATGAGATGAGTGGGGTTTATATAGAGCTCTCAGTTACAATGAATGGCCAAGATTAAATTAGAATCAAGGGCCAAGATTATGCCACTTGAACCCTAATTAGGGTTTGCTACATCAAAACCTAATTTTATTGCAAATTATTTAATATTAGCCAATGGGAATGTGACATCCATTTGGCACAAACATTGAGGAAAAATCCTCCAATAAGAAAAATGATGCCACATGGGATCATAACAAATTATCTTCTAGAAGCTTATTTCCCTTATCCTTTTTTTAATTGCAAATTCAATGAATTTGGACGTCATGAATTCAATCCTAGTTATTGGAGCAGCAAGCGAGTTCTTCAATTGTTCTGCCAAGTGGTTGACTTCGTCCAAGGCGGAGGCAAAAGTTTTCTCCCATCCTGACCCATAATCTCTAGTCTTGCTAGCAAGTACCATGAATGTGTGTTTATCATCCAGCTGTCTCTCAAAAGGTGATCTGTCTACTCCAAACAATATGATCTTCACTCTTTCAGTTAGCTGATCGGCATCTATATGAAATTAAATGAATCCCTTCATTCATCTCCTTCTCAAGTATGATCTCAGCTACCTCTAGAATCCTGTCATGTATCAAGTTTATTGCCTCATCGACTTGGATGCATTCATTGTTGATATCTTAAAAAATGACCTTCCTCATGTGAAGCAAGTTACACCACTGCTGGAAATTAGGCGACTGTCCATCCTCTAACAGTCCTCTGTTCAACAAAGTTTGTTTAGGTAAACTGTTCATTGCTTGCAGTTTCAGCATGGTATAATCTTTGGTGAAAACAAAAGTATCATAGGCTGCCATGAGAACCTAAATTCTTTCAAGAACACTGATGGCTTTATCAAATATCCTTACTAATTCCTTCACAAATGCATTCGCCCTTTTGAAAGTCTTATTTATCCAAGCATCCATTAGGTGTGCCAAAGTTCTCATCTTTTCTAAATTATCAACTAAGTCTCGAGGAAGCAACGGTGGTGGCATAGGTGAAGGATCATGTTGCCTTAGAGGTTGCTTGAACTGCTGGAAGTAAGTCCTTGACGCACTCACTTCTCTTTCCAATTTCTTATTCTTTTCTACTTCCAATCTCAACATATCATGAACAGTCTTTATTGTATCATTCATGTCTTCTAACGCCTGCTCAATAGTGGGAGGACCTAAATCAATAGTCTCCAAATCATACGCTTCGATTGTGATCTCACCTTCATGCTTGTCTACTCTTGGAGTGGCAATTTGTAATACTCGAGATCTTATACTATCTCTTGTCATCTTTGACATCTTAGTCGCTTTCTTCTTCTCAACAATCTCTAGAGTTTTGTTCAGGAAGCTGTCCAAGTCATTAAGAGGCTCCTCTTCTATCATGATGACTTCCTTTGCTAATCTCTCCTTGAGCCATGCTGGGATAGAAAATTTCTCTTCCTACTTGTACCTCCTTAAGCTGTTGATCTTCTTGGGGTGGAGAGTTCACTTCTTAATCTTCATTTTCAATATCCGCATACACATCTTTGCTTTCTTTGTTATTAACGTGCTCATGTTGAACTGAACTGCTTTGGTTCTATGGTTGTTTACCTTTATCTACTTTTTCGCATCTACTGTTTTGAACTGGAGACTCCATAGATTCATTTACTCCATGATTTAGGCTCTCTCTGGGCGGTTGACCCTCTTGACCGGTTGCTGGATTCATCTCCACTTCGTGTACGGAAGTACTAGTGGAAGGGCAACTTGAACCTGATTCGTGCTTCTTGTGTGAAGGTTCTTCCTTATGATTTTCTTTTATCTTTGATCCTTTGGAGTGAGCTGACTGGGTGGCATTTCCACTCACCTTGCACTTTCTGTATCTTCATTGGATGATACTACCTCTCCCATCAACTCAAAAGTCAGCTGTGTATTTTGGCAATTTAATTTCTGGATTTGGATGTTTACTCATCGTTGCGTGTGTGTTAAACTGGCTTTATAAAATCTTTCAAGGTGGTGATCTCTACATCAGTCCAATTGACCTTCACCTCTTTATCTTTCGCTTGCTCATATATTGGTTGAAGGCGTCTTCCACTATCTTGTGCCTGATATAGAATGTTGATGACCTTGCACATCTTGATGATGTCAATTGATAATCTTGAGCACATTCTTCTTCTTATTTTAAAATCATCTTGAGCATTCATCCAATGATCTTCTAACTGTAACTGATGCTTATGCTTTCGTTAGATCTCCTCATGTTGTCGCAAGGATCAAATTTGTCTCTGGAGAAGTATGGAACGTGGATATCAATAACCCTTCTAACTATCGCACGATTATGGTCAATCCTCTCTTTGGCAAGCTCTTTGGGAGCATGTTAGAACATAGGATTAGCAGCTGGGCAGAGAAGGAAGGTAAACAGGCTAAAGGGCAGACAGGTTTCAGGGCAAGACATTCTACCACTGCATCACTCTTCGACATTTGATAGAAAAAATCTGGAACACTCAAGGTGAGGAAGCTTATTGCTGTTTTGTGGACTTTAAGAAAGCTTGTGACACGGTGCCTAGAGATTGTAATGTCCCTACTAGTTAGAGATCATTGTCCTGCAAAACAGATTGTTAGAACACAACAAAAATATATACATAACTAATCTAATTTGCAATTAAAGTTCAATTACTTAATTAACACTAATTTCATTTCTTAAAAAGGATACGAGTGCAACACTGGGACATGTCCTTAGGTGGCTGTGGAGCTCGCCTTGTTGGAACCCATCTTGGTTCCAAGCCATATAAGGAAATCGAACGTTAATTCGATTCCTGTCTTGGATGTAATTTCTTACACCCAAGCCATCCAGGAAATCGAAGGTTGATTCGATTCCTGTCTTGGATGTAATTTCTTACACTCAATCCATACCAAGGAAGACCATCATATATGATCAATTCTTTGCCTTGGATGATGCATATAATCATCCAAGTCTACCAGAGGGGATCGGCCAGATCCGTCTCTTCTTGGATGAACTTTGTCAACCAAGCCATACATATATGCATATAGATATTCAATATATACTTCCTACCAGGGATTATCATAATCTCTCCATTAGGCTAAGGGAATTTCTTCCCTATAGCCTCCATCATATAACCACATTAATATTACATTTTATAATTCATTACTGTTTTCCATTCCATAATTTACGTCTTCATTTACATATTCTTTAATCTTTCTAATGATCCTAAATATACATACATATTCTACATAGATACCTATCTTTATTGCTACATTCATATAAGTAATCATTAGAGATATATGTATTCATAAAAATGCATTAATATATATGTGTATGTGTGGCACACACGTCCACACACATATATACCTTAAGACTTCTTAACCCCTCTTACCTGTACGTAGATTGTAGCCTGCGGTTGGAGTTTGCACTGTAGATGTTGCCTACAGATTGGGAGGCATACCACAAAGAACACAAATGTTACTTCCTGTAAATTGATAACAATTCTGATCTGATCTTATCAATGGTGATGTCACTAGATGCTTTTGATTCCTTCCCTTTATATCTCTCCATTTGAGGGAGAGGTCACACCTCTTCATCATGTATGCCCTTTGGCAAGAGACATACCCTTTCACCATTAGCACCCTTTGAAAGAGTGCAACTCTTCATTATTTCTACCATTTGAAAGGGACACAACCTTTCATAATCAGATCTGCACTTATTATTTAAATCAGATCTCCACTTCTCATTTCCAAATTATCCCACCTCTCAAATGAGGTTTTCTTCTCCCTTTTATATATCATTGTTGAGGGAGTCACAACTTTTCATTTCATGTCTTTTGACTTTTCATTAACTTAATTAATTTCAAATTAATCATATTTAATTATATCATTTTATATTTTAATTTTATTATTATCATTTATTATTAAATTCTATTTCAAAGTGGGGATATTACAGAGATAAACTATGGCACAAAATGGAAGAGCTAGACATACCGGATGGGTATAGAGATGCAGTTCATAGATTATATGAGAAGGTTAGAGCTAAAATTAGAACAAGTGAAGGCATGTTAGTGTGTTTTTGCAGTGATATTGGAGTTAAACAGGGCTGCCCTCTATCTCCCACGCTTTTTGGGCTATACATTGACAAGTTAGAAGCTTGGTTAAGCAAGACAGAGGGTGAGGGTGTTCAGTTGGCAGGTTATGTGGTGAAACCCCTTTTGTATGCTGATGATCTTATCCTAATTTCAAAAACAGCTCATGGGTTAAGAGAACATCTGAAAGCTTTAGAAGGCTTTTGTCAGGAGGTTGGGATGCAAGTGAACATATCCAAGACCAAAATCATGATTTTCTCATTAAAAAGAAAAGACAAACAAGTTACCTTTCTTTTTGAAGGCAGCCCATTAGAAATAGTGAAAGAATACAAGTACCTTGGGATCAACTTTCACTACAAGCTCAGTTGGGAGACTTGTAGGACAAAAAGGATACAAGGAGGTTGGAAAGCCTCATACTTACTTCAAAATAGGTGCAGAAAAGTGGAACTTTGGGATTGGAAAACCAAGAAAACCCTTTTTGGTCTTCTAGTCACACCGGTTGTTCTCTATGGTTGTGAAGTATGGGGTAGCAACATGTCAAACTGCAATTGGAGGCAACTAGAACGAATCCAGAAGCATTTAATTACAAGCAATCTCAAAGTTAAAAGCACGATCCCGTATGAAATTTTGTTAGCTGAAGCAAGTACTTTTCCTTTGGAAGCCTCGGCTATAACCCGATTGATATGTTTTTTAAAGAAAGTTGCGAACATGGATAACCATCGCTGGCCTAAAATGGTTGTGGAAGAGATGCTAAATCGGAGGAAGAAAACCTGGATGAAGCAGAACAAAACTGGATGAACAAGTGGAACATTGATTTGTATGAGTGTCCTAACACCAACCGTGAAATAAAAAGTTATGTTATTGAAAAATTTCGTATTACCATGTGGACAAAGCAAGTTGGGTGGAAAAAAGCATACTACATCAAAGAGTTTAATCCAACAAAGGACCACGGTGAAAAAACATATTTAGAGGCTATTAAAGGTAAAGCACGAATGCTAATTGCACAACTGAGAACCGGGTCACACCACCTTAGATGCGAGACCGGTAGGTGGAAGATACCTAAAGAAACATGGGAGGAAATAACTTGCATATTCTGCAATAAAGGGGTTGTAGAAATAGAATGGCACTTCATCATGGAGTGTGCGGCTTATGAGGACATCCACACTTGGTATGAAAATGGATTAAAGGTTGACAACATGCATCAGTTATTTGAAGAAGATAGAATTAATCAGACTGCTAGCCTCCTAGTCAAAATCAATAGTAGAAGATTGGACAGGGAAAAGAATCTGAAGATTAATTAAGAATGGTATCCTCGGTCCCATAGACTGATCAGTCTCATGGACGCCATTAAAATCTTTCATTCATTCATTCATTCATGCTGCTTGTAGGGATGGACAGACTTCTAATGATTGCCCGACTGAAATGGGAAAATCAATTCTCGTCTTGTGTCTATTCTTTTGTACTTCTAATGATTGCTCGATTGAAATGGGAAAAGCAGTTCTCGTCTTGTGCCTGTAGGGATGGACACCTTAATGATTGCTCGACTAAAATGGGAAAAGCAATTCTCATCTTTTGTCGATGTGATGCTTCTCCCATGGAACTAGGCTCTGAGCCATTGATTCTCCCACCCTTTTGCTAACTCCACTAGTTATGGAAGCAAGCCCCTGGAACTATACAGCTGGAACTCCCACCCACACCTTCTATTCCCACCCAACCCTTCAGAGTGCTTTCACCTTTCCTTCCTCGATTCAATCAGACTTTATATGTATCTTCGGTACCATGGGGCACCTTCTATTCAAACCGAACGGCTAGTTTCTGTAATGTCCCTACTTAGTACCTTGGAAAGAATACAAATAGTTGGTGAACTAAGACAAGACAAATTACTTTCTTACTTAATACCTCTAAAAATTCCCTATAAAATACCCTGCAGAACACATTCAAATTATTATATTCATTTGGCATATTGAATTTGAATTCTTATAGTTGTTTTCATTATAAATATTTTTTGTTGCCGATTAATGTTTTGGAAATGGAGTAATGATTGGGTTGCCGAGCCAACCCATGCTAAGCCCACCGGGTCTTACTAACATAGTGTGTATATTCAAGCAGAATTAAATCTATTATAAATAATCATATAAATATTTTTCAGAACCATACTAATTTCTGATATAAACTTCAAAGTATCTACCCAGTACTCTTTTGGCAAAAAACGATATTCCTGTTATAGAATATTAATGTCTGCAAGTGGTCTTATGTGAACATACGTTGGTTTGAGAAAATTGTCTTACTTGTGCGTGGCGTGAATAGATTCAGATTGTCCGATATGATATTCCCAACTTCTCTCACAGCATGTGTTCTTTTTTCCCCCTTTATGCACACAGACTATAATTCTCAATCTCTTCCATGGTTGCCCATATTATATATTCCCCCAATATGTTCTCCCTACGATCTTCAAATGTTATTTATACCTTGGTGTCTATGTAGAAAGACACATCCTTTTATAAGAGACACACCTTTTCCAAGTGAATTGATTACTACTAAGGAATCGGCCTTGATTATATTGATTTGTTAATGCTAAACAAATTCGTGAATTCCCACCCTCTAGGGAATGACTTGGTCCTCTCCAAAATATCCGTTGACTGCTCTTTCCATATTATAAATACGATATTCATGATCTGCCACTTATTTTCCCGTGTAGAGAAGAACCACTACTTTTGACATATCACTTGTGTATTATGGTCATTTATTCATATAGTCAACTGTCATTTGGTTTGCTGTTGTGAATAACTTTGTCAACTACGTATTAATTATTTATTTACTGCGTAGCTGTCACACAGAACCATATATCTATGTCTGGGTTACCGCATGCATCAGTGTATAATACTCCAACTGTATTTATTTATACATTGCAGATTATATTCATATACTGTGTACTCAGAATATGTATCTGAGTCTTCAACAAAGTGTATGAGTATTCTGTACAGCTATCCATAATCTGATCAAAATTTGTATTGTATTTTAATATTGGTTCTATTTATGGTATCGTATTAATACGATATTATTTATAATGTATTTTGACAATTTATGTTATATTTTATATTTATTAAATAGCACGTTATATGATAAGTGTAATATATTCAATATATCTATTTTATGTTTTAATAGTATTTTATGGTAAAATTTCTTTAATAGTTAATATAATATTAATAATTGAAATATGAACGTTACATTAAAATAAAATAATAATAATAAATAATAGTCATAACAAATAATAAACATTAATAATCATATATTAGAGGAAAATCGTGAAGTCTCATAAATGAGACGATTTTTCCAATATTATTAAATGTTAATTAATAAATGTTTTAATTATCGTATTTATTTAATCCAATGTCCAAAGAGGGGTTATGACAGTTTCCCACCCACCCCCCTACCATTCTATAGGCTAGTACGGTTATAGATTGCCCCACAGTCGTAACATGCCTACTTAGTTTGGCGGTTCATATGACTACCCTCCCTATTCTAGCTTATTCTAGCAAGCGCATCCTTAAAATAGTAGGGCACTGATTAATCAAGAGGTAGATTATTGTGATCACTACCTTAGAATAGTAGGGGCCCATGTTACGTATAGAATCTGAATTCCAAAGTACCACGATTCCGACAGAAAGGGATTGATCGCTGGAACTAGAATTCCCGAATGGGGGTGGGAGCTTAGGAGGATATAGTAGGTGCCTGGGTGGGGGGGAATTATAGCACTATTTCTTGGGGTTTGACACCGATCCCCTATAGATAAATGGCTAGAACCCTAGCGAATCAAAGTTTCTCATATTTCGAGATAAATAGAGGCAGCATAACCCCTTGGTCGTAACTAGAATTCCCAGGGAACCGGGTTGGGGGGGCCCTACTATTTTAAGGGGCCGACTAGAATTCGCTGGGGTTCAGCTATACCCCCTCCATATAAATGGATAGAACCCTAGGGAATTCTAGGTGGGTGGGACTTGGCATGTTCGAAAACCCCCGTCTTCCGGGAGTGGGTGGGTGGATATAAGAGAAGTCCTCTAATTAATTAGCCTACTAGAGTAAGGGAACTATGATTCTTAATTAATTAGCTCGCTACCATAACCCACCCAAACTTGAGCCCCCCAGGGTGGGTGGGAGGCCCTCTATTCTATTGTTGAGTTGGGTTGGTTGGGAACTATAGTGCGTTCTGACAAACCTGCGCCCTTATAATAGTAGGGGGCCGGGCGGGCTTGTGATTGATCGGAGCCAGTTTCGAACTATAGTTGCTGTTATGTCATGTAGTCAATAGTCTCACCAACTCAAGCAATACCATCTTGTCGGTAGGATATCTTGGTAGCATGTGGGGTGGACAAGAGCATCCTTGAATTTTGATGTAGGTGAACTTGGGAAATTGGATATACCAAGCACCAAATTTCTTCACCAACTCGTTTGCTTGTGGGGATAATCTTTCATGTATGCTGTCTTGCAACGTCCTTGTCAAGGCTATGGTGAAAGCATCATTCACCCTCTTGTAGTTTGCTTTGTCAGGGTAGTGTAGCTGTGTATATGACTTGCATGCTCTCATCTCTCCAACTCCTATTCCTATTGGACCTCTATACTTCAATCCGGTGTACTCATGAGCTTTGGCAGGTGAATATATGAGATAAGAACTATAATTTCCCCATTTTAGCCTGACATCAGATGATGTGTTGTTAGCCCATTTTGCCTTTGTCCCGAGGGCTAACCTGGACTTTACAGGGATCAGTGAGGGAATTGGCCTAGGCGATTTCAGTTTTAGGCCAATTGGAGGTGTTCTGATAGGGTTTCTGGATACTTACTATTTATAGTAAGTCAGTTGTGGCTTAGTGGGCGGAAATATTTGATGCATTTCATAATGTGAATATTTTGGTGTATTTAATTCTTCGCCTAGTTTGTCAATTTAATGAGCCATTTATTAATTGGGTGATTAAATTAAAAGTTTCTAAAGTTAAATTTAAATAGTTAACTTAAGTGATTATTAAATGCTGGGACTAATGTTTTAAGGGAAAAATTAAAAGTTCCTTTTAATGAGGAGACATAAGGGGGATAAAATTATTTTATTATAACTTGTTTAGTCCCACATTTATGGTGCTTTGGGATTTGTGCCCAAAAAGTTATAAATGAGAGCTTGCTGAAGAGGATATCTTGGAAATTGTGAAACTTAGAGTTTGTATTTCCTGGAGATTTTTTCAGGCTTTTTGAGGACGACCACCCTCGAAAGCAACATTCCCTATGCCTGTGAAAGATCAGGTCTGGAGAATAATTCAATCAGGCATAAGAATGAATGAAGGGCATTGCTAATTACAGTTCGGACTGTGTTTGCTCAGCTAAGGGAGAAATCGCAGGTTATTGTGACTGGAGTTCATTAATTCTCAGTGCTGAAGAACATATTACAGGTTATTCGAATTTGGAAGGGAGTTAATGCTAATGCCAATCAGCGTAGTTTCCGCTCATCTGGAAGAACAAACACAGGTACATCAACGTTGCTGCTGCTCTCAATGACTGGGACGTGTAGTGCATGGAGCTGCAGATTCAAGACTACGTCAGTAATAATTTCTGAGTACGTTTTCTATTGCTGGGTGTATAGTGGGTGTGCTGGACACTGTGGAAGGTTCGTTGCAGCATTGGCACAAGGTGCAGATATCTGATTGTGAAGGCGTGTGGCTGGAGGGGAGTTCATGGAGCTTGACTGGCACTGGGGAAGCTGCCAGTAAGCCACAGTTCGAACCATTAACTGCATTCAAACTACTGGTAGAATCAACGCAGACCAAGGGGTATGTAACATAGGTACTGAAACTGTATAATGCATTCCCCTATTCATTTCTCAGTTTGAAATCAGATTACTGATTATTGGATTGAACTCATGAATGCTGTTCATTATGTTTATTTTATTTTGAAAACCTTTGAAAATACCTGTTGTTATAAAATCTGAGCCCCTTCAAGTAAAGAGTCAGAAAGATAATTTCAAAGAATGTAAGCCAAGTGTTTGACAGAATGACAAAAAACCAAGGTGGCTAAACTAAGGAAATAAGACTGGTATATTACGGGGAATATTACAGTGATACTATTTTTGCCATTCATTACATACAGCGTCATCAAACCAGGTTCCTCATTAATCGCTTGGGTTATTGTTTTGATTTATGAATGTAAAAAGTGGTCAATACAATGTCAGGAAGTAATATTGGGGACTGTGAATATTTGAAAGTATTGCCATCACTGTTAATTAATAATTTACTGGTAGCAAATTCTGAGTACAAGCTACAGCAGTAGCAATATGTGAATGCTAATCATTGTTTTGAATACTTGAGATTTGTTAATCACATTGCACATGAGTTTCAAAAAATGAATGCATGGAAACAAAATAAACGCACCAGGTTCAGCTAAACCACAGGGACATTTCAAGGAAACAAAAAATCAGCCACCTTGTTAATTACATTCCAGGGCAGCCTATTACAGGAACTCATGTAGAATGTCTTAGTGCGCTGAAGTCTCTTCAGTTGTATGTCAATGTTATTGCTTATGATTCTTGCCCAGTTGATCTTTTCCTTTCCATTTGATATTGTCTCCATGAAGTAGAACATCTAGTTCTCAAACTGTTGTTTTTTAGGACTTCCTATAACTCGGTTGAGTAGAGTGATCAAATCACCAAACTCTTGCTTGAAATCAATTCTATGTAGCAAACTGGGAACCTTTGATATGCATGGTCTAGTCTTCGATACCCAATGCTTGTTGATTATACCCAGACATCTATCGGGATCATCCTCATTTACTGCTTGCGCTCCTTTTCTTTTGTAGATCATGCCACTGGGTTTGGGTATGTGGAAAGCCTCGTTGATGGCTGTCTTGGATAGGTAAGCAAGTACTCTTCCATCATGTGCTACTGCCTTTCTACTATTGGCATCATAATGTTTGGCACACTCTACTATCAATTCATTGCATTGGATGGCCCGAAGGAAGTCTGCGGCCTTCACTATCCCACTCTTGATCATCCTCTATGAGAATCTAGATGGCTTGCTTGTGTATAGGGGACCTTGAAACTTCTTCATATTGAAATGTCTGATTGGTGTCTCCTACACTGCTCTGGAATGATGTGATCTTGGTTTCGGCCATTACTCCTCTTGAGTCCTCCTTGATGAGAGTTTGCCTAGAGACCACTCCTACCTTTGGGGCCACCATGCTCTACCTGAAAGAGGCGTCTAAGTTAGGGTGGTGATTTGATTTCAATGCTTATAATATCTAAAATGTATCTAGGTTAGTAATTCCTTCTAAAAAGCATATAAGATTGTTGAAATCTTGGTGAATTACTAAAACCGTAGGCATAGGTAAAACCCTAGACTTGTCTAAAATCTGAAAATTTCAAAATTATCATCTAATCAAATGGATTGCATCTTTAAAGCATGTTAGATGATCAAAATGTAATGAATCAAAGCACCTTATGATTAGAATCACATGAAAATAGTGAACATGAAAGCTGCACCAGCATCAAATTAGGTCTGATTTTAATGAAAGTGATCAAACAAAACTTAATTCAGAACTGCAAATTACTTCTAAATGAACTGGTAACTTCAAAATTATCACTTATTTAGCAAAAATGCCCCTTAGTATCATTGCGCTCTTGATCAAATGCTGATGTAGAATTACTGATTCTAGTGATGAATTCGCTGATGTTAATGAAGAATTCGTTGATGCAGAATGGAGTTCGCTGGTGTTCAGTTTGCTGATCCTTAATGGATATAATGTCGCTACTAACAATAGAAAATTTGCTATCCTTAGAAGATGGTTCGCTTGGTAAATAAAGGATTCGCTTAGCCTTGGATGAATTCGCCTCTCCTTGATCAAAATTGCTGATATTTAACAATGTCAAATCGCTGCAAATGAAGGATGGAATAGGTGATTGATCAAATGAAATGATCGATCGCCTCCTTTATAGAGGTGCAATGGCATGTCTTTTAACTAAATTAGGTCAACTTGATATTTCCCTTTAATGTTTTGCATTTGGAGTTCAAAAGCCGACTTGTTCATATCATTTCAAATTCAAATAAAAACTTTTACCTCTTGGGTGGGCTCTTTTCCTAGGCATAAGCACTTTAAATGTCATCTCTATCGCCAAATTAAGCAAACTTGAAAAAGTTCAGACTTTTGTTAGGGTATTGACTAGGCTTGAAGAAAGTTTGGACTTTGGAGGGGTTATTGACTGTCATGTCAAGGCAGATCGGACTTTTGATAGGTCACTGATTGGGCACAAGAAAAGTTCAGACTTTTGGTAGCCCACTTACTAGAAGAGTTCGGACTTCTAGGGGATCACTAACTGAGGTGCAAATTTGTTGAACTTTCCTATTCTTCATTTCATGCTCAAATGCCTTGGATTGATCTCCTTTCATCGTCCTCTTGATCATCAACTTCAACATCTTCTTCCACCCTTCGGCGGGGGATTTCGCTAGGCATTCATTGAGCTCCAGGTGAGGTCGTGGTTTAGACAGGGCACTGACTATTAAAGTTCGGACTTTCACTAGGTCACTGACTATGCTCAAAGATAGCTACCTTTACTTACTCAATTGGCTCTACTTTGTCAAACATCAAGCATTGACCTCTTAACATGTTCATCTTGCCTAGCAAAAACATCTTCACCTTAGATCGGACCCTGAAGGGGTCACTGATTGAGCAAGGAAGAGATCGGGTTCTGGAGGAGGCATTGACTGGAAAAGTTCACACTTTTGAGGGTTCACTGACTGTCAGCTGAGAAAGTTCTAACTTTCTGGGGGTCACTGACTGAGAGCTAAGGCCAGGCGAGGGATTTGGGGTTCACTGACTGTGACTTGACTTAGTCAAATTTTGAGCAAAAATCACTCACCTTGTCAACTCAAAGGGTCCTTAGTCGTTGTTTGGAGCCTTCTTCACAGTCCAAGTCTCCACACTACAATGATTTCAATCTCATAGCAATCCCTATGCTTGATTCTAATATTTTCATCTCAGGTGATGAAGATCAAATGAAATGCTCATCATGTATTGCTCACAGCCAGGGTGTTGAGGAACAAACCCACTCAACTTCATTTCATCTAAAGGATTGGACTACTTCCTACCTAACTAAAACCCTAAAACTAAATGCAAAAGAGGGGGTCCCCATTTGTGATGGGGTGATGTGTGGAATGGTCACAACACAACCCACTGGTGCAAAAAATGTCAGCTACATCAGTCCCTTGAATGCTCTCAGTTATAACTGGCACCATAAGATTCCTAATGGAATAATACTTACAAGCTATATAGGTTTCCTCCCTTCTCGGAAGCCCACCGGTCATCTTGAAAGTACTAACAACAAATGGTTTCTATTTCTATAGGCAGGACTTTTCTAAAAGAATGGTTTGCATGAGTACAGATTCTGATCTGCCCTAGGATAAGTTGCAACATCCTCTTTCCCAGCTTGTTTTGTTCTAATTAAATTTAATAATGTTTAATTTTGACAATTCATGATTATAATTTTTACCAGTTGTAGAACTAAACTATATTTACATTATCATTGTTCCAATTTGGTCAAAGTATGACATTAAATATCTATTTATGAAATTGTATGGTTGCTTCTCAGGGACATGGACTCCATTACATGCAGATGTATTCAGGTCATATAGCTGGTCAGCAAATATTTGTGGGAAGAAAGTCTGGCATTTTCTCTCACCTTCTCAGTCACATCTTTTATATGACAGGTACCTTCTAAAAATGTAAACATTTGGTTATTGTAAAATATAATGTAGTAGCAGAAGAATATGAATAGGGCTTCAGGAGTTTCAAATATTTCCTAATAGACCTGCCAGGCTTTGATTATAATCTGTACCATTGGAATTTCGTTATCCATGAAGAAAATGTTAGAAGCAACCATATTTTATAGGATTCATTTTTTTCACCAGCCTAAAGTTTTACACCAGTTAGAAAGTCAAAGTTTCCACTTTGATATAACAAAGCTCTTTAGCAGTGACATTCCATCAGTTGATATTACAAAGCAATTGCAGCAGTTGGAAAACATGCTAAGAAATTCTTCACAGAAAAGAGTGTGAGCTATATTATATGGAGTAACAAAGTCTGCTTTTTGAAAAATTATAGCATCTCATTCAATTATGCATTAAATACTTTTATTCTAGCATTGTCATTGTAATCGATCATAAGCAACTTGAATTTAGTGAGATAGGAGTGATTGATCCAAGGTTTATGACAAATTTATGCCAAGCCAATTCTTAAAATCAATGTCAAAACCTAGTGGAGACAAAGAATCTCCCTTTGCAGCTAATCACAATCATAGCTATTGGATGCAACAACCAATGCAAGTGCATTTTATATCCCCAAATTCTACAAATTTGTTGACAATATAAAATTAACAAGTAAATATTTAAGAAAAGATATGTTATTACAGTCATTTCAACATACTATCAGTGTTCCATGGGGATTTGTCCCCCCTCAAAAACCTGTGTTTTGGAAACTGAGCCATTTTGGGGATGTAGAGGAAACATCCTCTCACTGCCTCCTCCCCACGACTAACAGGGTGAGGACATTTCTGGAATGCCCTGCAGAAGCAAGGGATGTTCCCTCCTATTGGGGATTTTGGGAGTATGCCTGGCATCCTTGGGACAGCTTGGAGATTTCAAGAAGTCCCTCAATCGCCTTAGTGATGTCAGGGAGCATTCACAGTTTCTCTATGTCATGATAACGATCATAATTTGTGTCAAAGCCTTGAAGAAACAGACAACATGACGGCATGGACAAATGGTTGACCTTGGAAGAAGGAAGGAATATTTACATGGTATTGGAGGAAAAATAGACTATTGAAACAGCTGCTACTATTTTTATTTACTTGGATATGCTCTCCCTTATCTTAACTTTAGGAAATTGGTATACGAATATTTCTTAATTCCTACATGGTTGACACCTTGGGCCTAGCAGAGAGTAGATAGGAAGTGGTGAGGATGTGGTGGTGGTGGATGTGATCAAGTTTCATAAATGTTTGGGGTTTTTGCTGACTACCGTCAGAAGTTTCTAAAAACTCATATATTGGAAATTGCAGAGGAAAATAAATAAAAAGATTCAAGAATGGTGATATTCCTGTCTTGAACTATACAGCTTTCATCATTTAGATTTGTTAGATTCTTTGCTTCATCTAGCTCTCTAAAAAGAAAAGATTTAATAAAAATTAAAGAGGACTTGGTGTTGGAGAAATTTTGGAGATAAAATAAAGATGGCATGCGCCATGTGCTAACATTTTAATTTGCACCTTTTAGTGCAACACAATATAGAACATATGTCTTGTAGAACTGCTCTTAAAATTGGAAGTTGAAGCTTGCCCTAAAAATAAAAATTCACATATTATGAACAATTTGTACTTGCAATGTACAATCTTTACAATGTTTTTAAAGGGATTTCATGTTTAGGATGATTAAACGTTAAATATGTTTTTCAAGTGTAAAAGGTTGAGACACTGTCTCAACGCAAGGCATAGGACAATCTTGTGTTGCTTAGCTAAACATTGAGGTTGAACAAAGAAACTGTACATAGGATTGAATGACATCAAATGTTATAAGCTAAACATAGTCATTGCATCCAAAGCTACAAGCGACCGAATCTACAATTATTACAATAAAAAGCTTTCAATAATTGTTAAGTGATATAAAAATCATAAAGGTACATTAACACATAAGATAAGGCACTTCAATAGTAATTTAGAAGCAGAATAGGTGTGATAAATTTCGTTGAATGAATAACAAGTTCTGGATTGACAATAACATTCAATAGCAATTTTAGCAATATGCAGGCTTGAGAATTGTCATTAACATTTTAAGTGCAAATGACACTTATTTGTATCGTCTACAAAGGATTGTATGAAAATAAATGAAATAAATCGACTAGACTTCACCTCTAACTATGATTACTTACATGACGTGTAAGCGTTATGTAGTAACCACCCTCATAATCAAACCAAATTTTGTTTTGCAATTTTCATAATGTGTGACAAAGGCATTATGTCAAACATTTAGTAGAACAACATACAAATATTATTTCAGAGTATATTTTATAACATAGCTCAGGTGCAAATTTCATGTATGATAATGGGCATTCTTACAAATAAACAGTTTGGAAGCATAAAGCAATACATATACATTTTTACAAATGTTTGTCATTCCAGTATTTAAAACGAATATTCAAGTATACAATATTCAAATCAATATATTCTGACAGATGAAAAGCAAATACTGGAGTAATATCTCTACACATAGGGATTAGCCAATAAATTGGAGGAGCAGTAAGCTCATTCAAATCATACGTGCCATGGTTGGGACTGATGCAAGTTCGTTCCAGCAGCAATAATGGTCTAAGTTGTGCCTCCTTTTCACCTCCTTGTTCCATCTTCAAACATGGGTGAAGCTCCTTAAACTCCAAACTTCCCTTATAAGTTGTGACACTTTAGATAACTCCCAAAACGTTCATTTCAATTGTCCCATTCAAATTCCATATGCATCATTGGTTGGCTTCATGTAATTGACCAGTATGTTCATTAAAGACCTATGATGGGAGGGAATAATCCTAATGAGTACTCATGTAGGTTCAATACTTTGAATAGGCCCTGGCTTCCATTCTCTGTGCCTTTTCAGGAATTTTTTGATTAAATCCTTGGTGGAAGACAAAAATATTTAATGATGATCTGTTGAAATTGGATACGACCTGATGATAATTGATGAAAAACTCTCTAAAACTGAATCTACCTAGCCAAATATATTGTGAAAGTTCATTGAACTTATGGAGAATTGGCTGTAGATGACAAATTCTTTTGCTGCTTATTAGATTCTAATTGCTGCTAATCCAATGAAGATAATTACTGTTTATGACAAAGCCTTGCACATCTCATGCACACTTCTGTGCCCTGGTTGTGCATTCCTGTCTCGGGTGTGATTTTAGCATCTAACAACAATTTTTTTAATGACAGAACTTAATGAAATATGAGCCTATGTTGTGGTGCACTTTCTTGAAATTGTGTGCAGTTTAAAAAAATTAAAAGAACTTTGGAAAACCTATGTTCATAACAGAAGCAATTTTCTTGCCCCTATCATATTTTATAGAAAATACAAAATTCAAAAAAGGCACAATTCTCCTTTGTTTGCTATTGCTGACTTTTTTCTTTTTGATTTTATTTTTCTATTGTGATTGGATGCAACTCTTTTTGGCCGCTACTGCCTCTTTAAACAAAGGGCATGTCTCTAAAAAGCAGAGAAACGAAAATCGCCCAAAATCGCCTAGGCTTGGTGAGTCCAGGGGGCTCGGACTCAGTCGAGTCTGGGGTCTAGACTCGCTTGGACTCGGACTCGCCCATCGCCCAGACTCATTGAGTCTGGCGAGTCCCGACTCCCAGACTCGACTGACGGCAATGACATTTTATGTTTAAAAAAACAACTTACAATATGTTTTCAATTGATTTTTTTTTGTTTATATTATGCTTTTAGCCTAAAAGTGAACTTCATTTCATTGATTTGGCAAAAGAGGAGGAGAAAGGTGAGTTGTGAGGAGAAACATGGGTTCATTGAAGGAAAAACAGGCTCAAGATTTCGTCCATAAATCACATTGGGGCTGCATTATACTTTCATTTGGTGCATCAAGAGTTGGAAAGGAAGAGTTTGCATCTCATTTCAAGCTTGTTGTAAGAGGTAAGATTGATTTTTTGAGTTTTTTTTGTTTCTTGTAAGCAAAAATTTCATTGTAATTTGCTTGATTAATTTTCTATTCATTTCATTTGAAAGTTTTACATTTTCTTCCAAAACCTAATGTAGGTAAGCCATAGGGTTTGTAAATTTCAAAAAAAAAAAGTAGGGTTTGAAATTTTGATCAAAGCCTACATTTCTTTTTAAATTTTTTTATAAACCCTACCTTAGTACCTACATTAGTTTTTTGAAAAAAATGTACAATTTTTTTGATATTAATTTATGACAATGCACAAATTCTCAAATATTAATTTTTTTTGTATTTGTAATAATGTCTTACTGCAACAACCTTGACTTTTTTATTTGCCTCAATTTTCACATTACCTAAACTCCTAGTTAGAAAGGACCGTGCTTGGAAATATCATGAAGTTTTTCTCGGGCCAAAAAAAGGACAGAAAAAGTGTAAATTTTGTAAAACAATCTTCCATGGAGGAATATATAGATTAAAATACCATCTTGCCAACATGGCCATGATGTTGAACCATGCACATTAGCAATTGTTGAGGCTACACGTGAGTGCTATGTGCAACTTGAAGCGCTTGAAGAAAAGAAGGAAATGGTGAAGAAGAAAAAGGAAGATGTGGCAGGCATTGGTTGTGTTGGAGGGCCTTCTTCCATGCCTCCATATCGTCCTAGTGCTAGTGCTTTTGCTTTTGCTAGTGCTCATGATCCTGGCACTACCCGTGGTAGTGGGAGTGTTAGCATTGGTCCTAGAATTGGTAAATCTAGGCTGGAATCCTACTTTGAGCCTAGAACTACTCCTGGCTCCCAACTGTCACTTGAGAGCATGAGTTGGAACAAGGAGGTCCATGATGCCGCACGATTGGTTGTCAGTAGGTTTTGGTACCATTGCACTATTCCATTCTTTGCAGCTAGGTGAATATTTTTTGTTTGATTGTTTTAATATTAATAGTTTGACTCTTGGCTTGATTTTTTGGTGTACATAGTAAATACTTATCTCATTTAATTTATTTGTGACAGGTCCCCTTATTGGCAGGAAATAGTTGATGCCATTACCATATGCCTTCGTAGGAGGGATGCAGGCTCCTTTAAGGCATAGGCTTGTAGTTGTTTTTACTTTTGATATTTGTATGGAACATTTGATCATATGATGACATGGATTTTTTATTCCATGAGTTTTGTAATATTGTATACATTTGACAATATTTATATATCTATGTTTGTTATTTCCTTTAGCTACAATTTGCGTTTATGCTTATGTGATTGATGTATACTTGTGTATGTAATCCAATTAGCTTCTATTTGATGATGTTATTGTGTCTTTAAGGTGTATTTAATAAAGGGTGCATGAAACAAGTTTTAAATCTTTAAAAATCTCTAAATTTCTTGAGTTTTTCACTTTGTCGAGTCCAGCCGAGTTTTTTTTGCCGAGTCCGAGTCCAAGTCCCGAGTTGAGTTGGCCTCACTGAGTCCAAGTCCCGAGTTGAGTCGGCCTTGCCGAGTCCGAGTCCCGTTTCTATGCTAAAACATGATGGTTGCCTTTTTTATCTTTTTTATTTTAACTTTTGTTTGATTTTTTTTTTTGTTTAAATTTTTAAATTTTTTAAAATCTATAATTTTTAAAAAGTATTAATTATTAATTGATTTTAGATCAATTAATAATCAATAATTAATTTTTTTTTAATATTTAATTTTAATTGTGAAATATTAATTAACATCCAATATTAAAAATTAATAATAATTAAAAAAATTATCAATTAAAAATTAATGAAAAATTAAACTCAACAAACAATTTATAAGGATTTAACTATTCATTATTTGAACTTTGTCATGACAATCTATGAATTCATTTGAAATGACTATCATGTATTTATTTTTGACATAGGGTTGAATAGTATTTTGGTTTTGTTGGGGAATGACATAAGACTACTGGCTTATCCATCGAGTCATTCAATTTGGCTCAAAGGTTCTAGATATTATATAAATGTCTTTTAGCTTCACAAGAAAAATGTGGTTGGCCGAATGTGCCAAGTTTGTTTATAAATAAATATTAGTTAGCCGAACGTATAAAATGTGTAGAAATTAGTTTTGATAAATAAATCTATGTTATGTAATTGTATTTATTGTTCTTGACGAACTTGATAGTTGTCGACGCTTGGTAATCTTAACCAACCGTGGGCTACTATTTATCCACTCATTTTGGATGTCTTAGGACCTTGTTATCATTGTCATGTACACATTGCATATTGGAATAAATGCTCTATCTTTATGAAGTTATATTGTACTTGCTATTTTTATGTTTTGATATTCCATGTTTTCTAAGTTACATTCTGTTTACTCTGTATGTAAGTAACATAATCGTACTTGAGTAAGCATTTGGCAATGTTGTCAATACGAATCCAAAAAATATAACTCATAGATAGGTAGTATGGCAATTTAATGCGCCGACTGATAGAAGAACCCTAAGTAATTGAAACTAAAGAGGAAGAGTAGACGATAGAAGTTGAATTGATGCAAGACTTTGTGTACTTGTGGGAAGTATCCATCAACTCATACGTTCGAAGGGAGGCTCTCCAGCGAGAGGTCCTTGAGAGCACCATTTGAGATAACTTTACAATGAACGACGAGGTAGATCATCTTCTCTAAAGACTGCCAAAGTTGTTCACATGTAACATTATTGCAGTTTGAGACCTTTGGGAAGAAAGGGACCGAGAGCAATGTCAGCAGCAAATACTACAATGGTACGAGAACAAGAACCGGAGGGAGGAAGAAGAACATGATACAAGTAGACATTATACATTCTGCAATTAATTTCCTTGCGGCCAAACAAAGACCAAACACATTGCAAGTGGTTGAGAAGAGGGTGAGGGATCAGTGAGAAGATCCCTCCGGCTTGAAGAGCAAAGTGAATGATGGTGACACTTGTAGAGAATTGTTGATAGATTGAAAAGTCTAGCAAGAAGTAAAAGTAGAAGTGCAACAAAAGCCATAGTTGAGAGAGATAGAAACCATACGAGAAGGAAGGTACAACATATCATACGAGGAGTGAGAGGGAGGAGATTGCCAAACATGTAATATCCCCTTTTAGGATTTACCTTAATTTGGTCTTATCTTGCTGTCTTAATGTAGTTTTCTCCTCTAATCTGTGCAACCCTATATGTGCCAAAAGTAGAGGCACCACTAGAGCAGATTTGAATAGGGGTCTAAGTAAACCCCTATCATGTTGGACAAAATGTGGAAGTGGAATTTGGGCAGTCCCCCTGAGTCTGTTCCGTTCTCCTTCTTCCAATCATTACATATCCTTGGTATCGAATGGTTGTATCGTATGGAGAATAAACATGTCATTTGATGATGATTAATTAAAATCGCACCTCTCCATATTTAATTCGATACTGTTAACTGCTTCCTTATGATAATCCATATTATTCTTTTATCGCTACTACCCATAACTGATGACTATTATCAAACTAATCATCATCTGCACTCATACAGATATTCTGTAAGTCCCTGTACCCTCATTAATCGATACTTTCTTTAGTTGATATCCTTGAATCTGTATGTGTGATCGACCTTCAAAGTCCTTCCCTTGGGACTGTGCTACGAATTCTTAATTACTTATTGTTTTTTTTTATAATTGTTACCAACACCATATATTACCATTTCTAAAGCTGTGATAATCTCGTCTTCTAAGGGAGTCGACGAATGTTTTTGTTGCCCTAGCATACGATGTATTCCTTATTACTTATATTGCCCGTGTTGGTAGGCAACTATCATATGTATGTCAGCTTGCTGAAGACCATATGTATACTTTCTTGTTGGGTCTTTTCTTCATCAGGACTTTAAATATAACTCTGTTTATTTATATTATTATTTTATTTGAATATTTAATAAGTATTTATTAAATAATAGTATAAATAGATAAATTTTGAATAATCATTCATTAGTAACTACTATATTAAGTAATAATAATAATTGTTTCTTTTAGGATATATATATATATCAAGGAGGGGACATGACAGTCCGCCCTTCCTGAAATTGCTTGTCCTCAAGCAATTGACAATTTTCTCAAACTAAGTCATTAACTAATAAACTCAAGGTATACATATGTATATAGACATGAAGTAGACATGACGTATACATACACAATACATGTACACTTGAGGCATGATGCATTAAGAGTATGTAAGACATGGATGGCTTGAAATAATACATGTGAAGTCATTTAAACACCTGCAAGGCTTGAAGTATATCAAAGTAACACTTGTAGCAATATTCACAAATACACGTAAGATGTGAAATGTACACATCACATAGAGGTGCAAAGCATGTATATGAAACACACATAGAGTAAACACCTTATGTTCCTGAATACATAAGACATGAGTCACACACATGAATACACATAAGGTGTAAATCCAAACATATAAGGCGGAAGCATCTACATAAAACACGGAGTATACACAAGGTGTGATTATACACATGAATATACACAAGGTGTGAAACATATGTGTAATATAAGTTAACACAATTAAGGCATGGAACATACAAGTGAAATACATGTAACGCATAAAACATACAGTGCATAGGCATGAGTCCGCTTAAGTTTATGAAGCACAAAAAGTATGAAGCATGCACATAAATTCTCTTATATATGGGAGTGTATGTGGTTATGGGAGAGGTACTTCTATAGACAAACATATGCATGTAAAGCATTCATGATAGATACACTTAGAGAATGCACATGGGGTAAGCATTCTGAAAAACACATTAGTCCTGAAGCAACTATGTTTAAGATGTGATGCATTTTCAAGATATAAAGCATACGTTTAGAAAGGTGTGTGTGACACAGTCATGCTGAAAACGTGACAGACATAGAGCAATCACATAATTATACATACAATACAAGTATACATGTACACATATTAAACATACAATGGAGCAAACATATTGAAGATACAATAAACACATAAATATCCACAAATGATGAAGTCTATACACATTTAAGAGAAACATACATAAGGCACATGAATACACTTAAATCATGAAGCAATTCACTCAAATACATATCAGACATGTAGCACAAATCCATAAGTATATACATGAAGTATGAAATAGCACCCATGTAAACATGAAGGAATATAAATAAGGCATGAAGCATAAATGAAGCATTCACGTAAAATACAAAGTAATATACCAATACGCTGAGGCATGGAGAATGCACATAAGACTTGTAAAGCCTGAAGCAACACAAATATATGTAGGGTACAAAGCACATATAAAAAAGGCACTCTTGGAGTGGACATGCTAAAGACACATCAGTCATGAAGCAACACATAAAGACACAAGTCATACATGCTGAGAACATATTAGGCATGAAGCAATCACACGATTACACGTAGTATATATACAAAGAAAACATAAAGCATGCATTAGGAAGGTGCAAGATGTAATCAAGCTGAAAACATGACAGCATTAAGCAATCCTATAAACTTTCACACAAACATACATATATAATAGAGCAATCATGTTGAAGACACATCAGGCATATAGTAAACATATAAAGATCTACAAGTCATGAGACATATGAAACATACACTTGAGAGAAATATACATAGCACATATGAATACACTTCAGCATAAAGTACTCCCTTAGGGAATGAATGCACACCAATGCATGAAACAGATAAAATTACAATATATACATACATACCGATTGTTATATACATATTTATAGTTTGATTAATTGTAAGAGATTTTGTTGCAGATTATTGATTTGGGAATGGAGTCATGATTGGGTTGCCCAACCAACCCATGCTAAGCCCACCAGGTCTTACTAACATGGTGTGGGTCTTATTTCCCTAATCATACTTTGTTTGGGAATGAAGTCATGATTGGGTTGTCCAGCCATCCCATGCTAAGCCCACCGGGTCTTACTAACATGGTGTGGGACTTACTCCCTCAATCATATTCTGTTTGGGACTAAGAGTTATGACCAGACTGCCCATCTAGACCATGGTAAGCCCACCGGGTCTTACTAACCATGGTGTGGGTCTTACATTGCTTTTCATACTCTGCACCCCTGGCAGTTCATTATATTATTTCAGATGTGAATTAAATTGTCCATTATTCCATTGCTGTTCATTAATGTGTTCATTGTACCTCCTTAATATTATTATCGTAATGTATAATACCAAATTGAATCAATTACAGAAAATTAACACCTTAGTGTATTTACCAAATTATTATCCTTATATATCACTTGGTATTTATTGTTTCCAACAGATATAAATTCGAATCCTTTAGAGTTTACTAACTGAGTTAGATTGTAATTCTTTAATTATTATTACATACTGTTAAATTGTATTCTGATTACTACTATATATTTTACTGTGTATTGATTAGCAGGAACTTCATTCAGTTTAATATCTAAAGATTATCATAGATGGTATAACCCTGATTTCTGATAGATTACAGGTAAATTATTTTCAACATATTTCAATATCGTAAATATTTCACATTCCAAACACTGGGCTGACGTACATACTTGGAATGCTTCCTTCTTAACAAGGTTGTCTGGGAATTATCGGTTAATACTCTGTTCAGATTCTCTTTTTCTCTGATAGGTTTGCATTTACAATATATCACAGGATGGCAGGAAAGATGCTCTGATACCGCTCGTAATGTCCCCTTTTAGGATTACCTTAATTTGGTCTTATCTTGCTGTCTTAATGTAGTTTTCTCCTCTAATCTGTGCAACCCTATATGTGCCGAAAGCAGAGGCACCACTAGAGTAGATTCGAATAGGGGCTAATTAAACCCCTATCATGTTGGACAGAATGCGGAAGTGGATTTTGGGCAGTCCCCCCCTTGTCTGTTCCGTTCTCCTCCTTCTTCCAATCATTAAATATCCTTGGTATCGAATGGTTGTATTGTATGGAGAATAAACATGTCATTTGATGATGATTAATTAAAATCGCACCTCTCCATATTTAATTCGATAGTGTTAACTGCTTCCTTATGATAATCTATATTATTCTTTTATCGCTACTACCCATAACTGATGACTATTATCAAACTAATCATCATCTGCACTCAAACGGATATTCCATAAGTCCCTGTATCCTCATTAATCGATACTTGCTTTAGTTGATATCCTTGAATTTGTATGTGTGATCGACCTTCAAAGTCCTTCCTTTGGGACTGTACTACGATGAATTCTTAATTACTTAACGTTTTTTTATAATTGTTACCAACACCATATATTACCATTTCTAAAGCTGTGATAATCTCGTCTTCTAAGGGAGTCGACGAATGTTTTTGTTGCCCTAGCATATGATGTATTCCTTATTACTTATATTGCCCGTGTTGGTAGGCAACTATCATATGTACGTCAGTTTGCTGAAGACCATATGTATACTTTCTTGTTGGGTCTTTTCTTCATCAGGCCTTTAAATATAACTCTATTTATTTATATTATTAGTTTATTTGAATATTTCAATTAATAAGTATTAATTAAATAATAGTATAAATAGATAAATTTTGAATAATCATTCATTAGTAACTACTATATTAAATAATAATAATAATTGTTTCTTTTAGGATATATATATATATATATATAGATCAAGGAGAGGACATGACAAAACACCTACCACACCACTCCTCAATGAAGCAAACAAAGATCTTGCCGACCAAGTAGGCAACTAGTTTATAAAGTTAGTATTGGACGAGGAAAACTTTGGGATTGAGTTCACGAAGAGTAACCAGTCCATATAGTTTGTATGAGAGGAAGAGGATGAGGAGGGAACCTTGAGAACGAGGTTGAACCTATCCATATTAGGAGAATTGAGAATATGGGGAACTAAGTGGAAGACCTTGGGGAGGAGAGAGTCCAAGAACGATGAGGAAGGTAACCAGGGTGCAAGAGACACTGTAGGTAGACATGTTGAGGACTCTTACGTGGCCGTGAATGCAAGTAAAGCACTGAAATGTCGAGGCCAAAACAATCCAATCGGGTCTTGAGCATAGGGTACATACTAATCAAGAAGGATGGTGACTCCCTTGGCAAGTCCAAATATTGACAGGCAAAAACTCTCTAAGTTCACGGGGAATGGATTAGAGGACCTCGTAAGGCACTATAAGACATGCAAAGCCATGCGGATAGAAGTGATCAATTAGATAAAGATTATTGGTTGAGAGCATTTCTTGTGAAACTATGAGGAATAGCCATTGATTGGTTCTCAGAACTAGAGGATGCACACACAAAATCTTGGAGAAGCATTGACGAAGGCATTCCAAGCATAGTTTAAACTCCTAAGATATGATAACAAAATTGTTGCTGAAATCTATAATTCCAAATAGGGAAAGCACGAGAACCTACAAGCTTACAATTGCAAACTCAAAGAGTTAATCGGTAAGATGGAGAATCAACTAGTGGATAAATCGAAGATGCGTTCATCGAGGGATTGATCGCCCCCCTGAGAAAGAAAATGAAAGTTGTATCTTCATCCTTATATGCTGATGCTTACAATCGGGCGATGGACATTGAAAGTGAGAATAAAACATCCTCACAAGGAAAAAAAAGGCAAGTGACAACAAGAGCACAGAGGACAACAATAGTGATAGTGAGTCAAAGATAGTGCAAGCCTTGAGATGGGATATGTTGCGTGATGAAGGAATTCAAGGTTGAGAAGGAGAATACTAAAGAGGTAAAAGACTTTGGTGCATTGACTGTGAGGCAAAAGGCCACACAAAAGGAAACTGCCCGAAGAAGTTGTTCTGTGTCATCTATCAAGTAATGGGACATTCCATCAGGGAATTCACATACAATATGAAAACAAGGAGCACAAGGAGCACATAAGTGCTCTTCGCCCAAGGGGAACAGTCAACCCCTCCTACCACATTGTCGAAAATGAAACCATAAATTACCAACAATAATGCATCTCTTGGTGGGCACCAAAACCGATGAGGGAACAATATCCTGATACAATAACAATAATAGTGGGCCAAGAAGTCTTATCCAATATGATCCCAAGGGAAGATCCATGATCCAGTGCCAAAAGTGCAATGGATGGGCTCATTTTGCTAGGGAGTGTTTGAGCAATCAGAACAAAGGAGGTGTGCTGTGCAAGTGGTGTGTGCTAGGTGACTATGAGCACACCGACTTCTCGAAACAAAAAGGGTGTCAACGTGCTAGAAGTAGTAGACAAGGAGATTTTGGCAATTACTAGAGCACAAACCAAAAAGGCAATGCACCCAGACCCTTGTACGAAGAAAGAAAGACTCTGAGTGGACAAGACTGAAATTGAGGAAATAATGGCCAAGGAGAGAACATTGAATGAAACAACTAGCACATTTGTACGGTCAGAGTTCCAAAAAACCATAGTACAACAGGTGTTGCAGACAACAATTTCCATTAAGGTGACATATCGATATAGTCGGTGAAAGACGACAACAAGTCCAAGAATGAGTACAATGGTATTGAGTGGCGAGCAAGCTGCTAACTCCATGTAAATATCGGGTAAATATCGGGAAGTAGCTAGCTATCGTGGAGATGGAGATCATGGAAAGGAAACTTACAAACACAATTGTGGATGAAGGATCTGGAGTTAATTAAATACCATAGGAGATGTGGAATTGCCTTGAGAAGCTGACCTTGTGGCCACCTACATTCCACTTGGTAGGTGCCAATCAACATGACATCAAGCCACTTGGTACGTTGATGGTGCAGAGGTTGACGATCAACATGCAACATTTTTTGTTGAACTTTATGTTCATTCCATTAGAGAAGGCGTATGATGTGTTGCTTGACAGAGGATGGCTGGTAGCAGCAAAAGAAAATCACAATTGGAAGAACTCATTGTCCATTGAGAGCAACTGGAGAAACTGCTTAATTGACCTCAAGATTCAAGTAGTCAGCCAAGAATTGGCATCCTCCAATTTAGAATCAAAATGAGGAGAATCGGAGATAAACGAAGGAAGAATAGAACTAGAATTGCTCCGAGGATGAGACAAGTTCTCTCAATGGTCTATTCCATTGGTAGATGGAGGACTATGATCCCAAGGGAAGACCCATGATCCAGTGCCAAAAGTGCAATGGATGGGCTCATTTTGCTAGGGAGTGTTTGAGCAATCAGAACAAAGGAGGTGTGCTGTGCAAGTGGTGTGTGCTAGGTGACTATGAGCACACCGACTTCTCGAAACAAAAAGGGTGTCAACGTGCTAGAAGTAGTAGACGAGGAGATTTTGGCAATTACTAGAGCACAAACCAAAAAGGCGATGGACATTGAAAGTGAGAATAAACCAAAGTCTTTTACCTCTTTAGTATTCTCCTTCTCAACCTTGAATTCCTTCATCACGCAACATATCCCATCTCAAGGCTTGCACTATCTTTGACTCACTATCACTATTGTTGTCCTCTGTGCTCTTGTTGTCAGTTGCCTTTTTTTTCCTTGTGAGGATGTTTTATTCTCACTTTCAATGTCCATCGCCTTTTTGGTTTGTGCTCTAGTAATTGCCAAAATCTCCTCGTCTACTACTTCTAGCACGTTGACACCCTTTTTGTTTACACCGAGTTCAAAGTTTTTCATGATTTGTCTAGTTTGTGCTACCTGAGAGCCAATGGCTAGGTAGAGTCCACAAGTAAGATTTTGGTCTCAGTCATTTACAAGTCATGCGGGGTTGAGGACAAGGATTGGGAAGAAAGACTCCCAGCCGTACTACGGGCCTATTGTACGACTTACAAGGTGACAACAAGCCATACACCATTCTACTTGATGTACGGGTAGGAAGTAGTGGTCCCCGTCAAGTATATGGTTTTGAGCCTAAGAATTGCGGTTGAGAACCATCTTGGCATGACACCTAGAGCTTGAAGGATTGACTTTTTGCCCTCAACAATTTGGACGAGTGGTGGGGAGTGGCACAATGGGCAATTGAGACCATGCAATTTCGATGGAAGTTCTGGCACGACAAACAGTTCCGGAAAATGAACTTCTAACTAGGATAGTTCATGTTGAAATATTACGGTCATAATAAGATCAAGCCGGCGAATTCAAAAGTTCGGTGGTTAGTTCCTTATAAAATCAAGGAGGTTGGCTAGAAGGGAGCGATCAACTTGGGAACCTTGGATGGTACATCCATATGAGACCCTATCAATAGATCAAAACTAAAAGTTTACTTGAAGAGAAGAGGACCTACTGTGGAAATCAATATGTTGGGATGTGCAACTAGAGGAGGATGGACTATAGGAAGGGACGAGGCATTAGAGGAAGACATAGTGATAATAGAACAATGGTTTGTACCAGAAGAAGATTGGGCTGAAGGCAGAGATAATAAACTGGTAAAGGAGAGATTGGCCTTTCGATTTGGTAGCTATTTCTATTTTGTTCGACCCACATTATATAGTATTAAAAACAAGTTTGTTTAAAGAAAAAATATGGAGATTGATTGCTGTGTCAATTCATTCATGATCAGGTTTTAGTGGTTCGTTTTTCAAAACTCATTTCATTTATTTCTTTCTTGTACATTGGAGAGAATTGGGGGGATGTTTATAGAAAAACATTTTTTTTAAAAACAAATTTTGATAAATTCTTTTTGCATACTTTTTGTTTTAACTTTTTGGTGAGTAAGAGGATTGTTGCCTCCAAACATGGGGAAGTGGTTAAGAATCAAACAAACTTATTTCTTCTCCCTTGCATATAAATTGGTGTTTTTAGAGGAGGTAGACACTTTTGGAAATTTGGGGAAGTAGAGTTAGTTTTATTTTGGAAGGGTAGATATATTTGTTTTATGTTTTCATATGTGGGAAGGGATATAAAAAGAAGAGGTGCATTTTTATAAGGCATAATATAGAGTCCATATATAGTTCTCTTTTCTTCCTTAGGAGATCAAGAAGAATATTGTAGGAGCTTTGTTTTGGGAAGGATTGGAAGGCTCGTGTCTTCTCTCAAGTCGACTTTTCAAAGCATTATTCAGGCATGAGTTCCATCTGCTATGAAGTTACCTTGTCATTCTGGTTATTAGTATATCAAAATGATGAATAGTAAGCTATAAAGTGGCTCGCAGAATGCAATGAAAATTACATGTAACATGCAAAGGAAATGTATCTTTGAATATTGATAATACTTATATAATAATATTATGGAAAATCTGATTTGGTTTTAGATACATTTATGTTAACAGTTAAATCTGTAGCTTTATATATATATATTATACTGTGAGTTATTGAACATTTTATTTGTTCTCCATTCTAGAAAGGAAAGTAATGCTTTGCTATTGATCATTGGAAAAGTATCATGTTTGTATATCAACTTGAGATTTTAGAGTTATATGTATATATATTCAATAAATAATACCTAATTTCAAGTTGCATGATATTTCAAAGTTGCTCTTTTAGTCCAATAAAGAACATCGAATAAATAGGTTCTAGGGATGACAACCCTTCACGGAACCAAACTCTTTAGAACGTCAGTTTTAGTGAGAAAACCAAGTACAGAGTTATGTTACAAGATTATATGTTTGTATTACACGTCTTTATGAAATCTTATTACTATGGTTGCATGGGCAAAGGTAGGAAAATCTAGAATCTAGATTTCAGATAGCAAAGAGGGAGGTCTAGTATAGATGAAGGAACTCAATTGAAATTTTATGTTTTGTTAGACTATTATTGTGACTTAACTATAGAGTTGAAACAGCCTATACTGTAAGATGTTTGTAGTTTCCAAGTTGAGTCAGAGGTGTGTGAACACTTGACTCTTTTGTTTTAAAAACCTTTGGCCAAAGTGATGCATAAATCCTTGCATGCATCAAGTCAGTTCACATGTGTTTCTAGTTCATAATTCCTCTAGTATGGTCATACTTATTTGTAAGTCTGTCTATAGTAGTATGGTCAGATGGGTTATGTGGAACATGACACTAGGACTCAGGTGGTTCAATGTAGGTTCCTATGGTCTATACTCTTTGTGAAGGGTAGGGCGACTTCTAGTAGGAAGGTGTGTGGGGGACTGTTGGTCTGAGGTTGGAGGTAAAGCACTCAGATGATGCTCTCCCTCTTGCAGTTGACTAGTTGAGGCTCGCGAGGCAGTTACAAAATTTGAATGTGCGTAACACTGTGTTGTGACGTATTCACACATCGCCCCATTGCAAATGGGGACCCCTACTTTTTGCTTTCTAGGGTTAGTCTTCCTAGTTTAGTTTTTTAGGTTCTTGGCTATTAGTCTTTGCATTGAAGGGTCGCCAGAGGGCTCATTAGGATAGGGTGGTCTACTAAGGTTCAAATTGGTCAGTAGGTGGTCCAGGTCAAGGCCTCTATTTAAAGTTTCCTCTTGGTTAGGCCTAGGAGCTTGTTAAGTCTTGATTGGGAATAGAGGGATCTTTGTACCTTGCCATGAGTCTAAGTGAAAATCCAAGGGTGGCCTTGCCTTTAAGACCTAGGGCATTTAGTTAAGGAAGTGATGAAGAATTTGAGCACAATTGCCAAATTCGCTCTTGACCCTTCCAAAGGGACAAGAGCGAATTTCCTTAGAATCCTCTTTTGCTCCCAGTCTAGACCTCAAAGCTTACTCCTACGCCTTGAGTGAGTGAGGAATGACCTATTTTTGCCTTGTGAACAAGTTGGAGCGAGATGGGATGAAGAAATTGGGCTTAAAACATCAATTTCGCTCCTAACCCTTCCAAAGGGTCTAGAGCGAATTCTCCTAAGAGCCTCTCTTGGTCCTAACTTGGGCTATAACCCTTGCTTCCAGGCTTCAATTGAATGAAGAATGATCTATTCATGCCTTTGGAAGTGAGTTCCAAACAAGTGTGATAAGGAAAAGTGAAGAATTTGTGCAAAGAAGCAAATTTTGCTCTTGACCCTTCCAAAGGGTCCAAAGCGAAATTCCTAGATAGGTCCTGTCCTTCCAAAGGTACCCAAGCGAAATTGTTAAGATGCACTTTTCATTCAACATTTTGACTAGGCACTTCCTTAAGGTGGTTTGTTGGTTTGTCCTAATTTGAGAACAATGTGATTGAGGGTGAGGTTTGAGTGTTTGGAAGGTATCTAAAGACTAATTCCTCAAATTCGCTCCTGACCCTTCCAAAGGGTCTAGAGCAAATTTCCTTATATCTCCCTTGGTCCTAATTTGCCTCATAAACCTTATCCCTATGGTGTGATTGAGAGAGTATTGATGTGTGCAATAAAGTGAGGTGATGGAAAGTGAAGGATTTGAGCATAATTGCAAATTTCGCTCCTGACCCTTCCAAAGGGTCCAGAGCGAAATTTGTCTAAGCTCCTAACCCTTCCAAAGGGTCCAAGGCGAAATTCTCCAAATGATCTAATTCCTCACTAGAAACATTGAATGGTGGTCATGCATGGCAGAGAAAAGGATCAAAGATCAAGTTTAAAGCAAAGCTAAGTGAAAAAGGATGAGAATTGAGCCAAAAAGAGAAAATTCGCTCCTGACCCTTCCAAAGGGTCCAGAGCGAATTTCTCCATGAAGCATTATATCTTGCTCAAACCTATGAACTAATCCATTCCCAAGCATTTTTTAAGGCAAAACACTTGTTTTTGATGAGGAAAGGTTGAAAATGAAGTCAATAATGGAGAATTTGAGCCTAAAACATCAATTTCGCTCCTGACCCTTGCAAAGGGTCCAGAGTGAATTTCTCAAAAACATGTATTTTCCTCACAATTTTAAAGCAAACTGCCCTCAAGGTATTTTCCTAAGATGGTTTTAAGCTAAACAAGCAAGCTAGGAGAAAGCTTTATCAAGGACAAGCCCTATTTTGCAAATTTCGCCCCTGACCCTTCCAAAGGGTCCAGAGCGAAATTCTTTCTAAGCTCCTGACCCTTACAAAGGGTCTTGAGTGAAATCCTTAGGATAGCCTAATTTCTTGTCAAAAACATCGAGTAGACACCACTTTGAGAGCACGTTGGCTTGAATATGATAGGATAAGGGGGAATGTCGAAGTCCAAGGCCAAAGGGTCCAGAGCGAAATTCTTTCTAAGCTCCTGACCCTTCCAAAGGGTCTAGAGCGAAATCCTTAGGATAGCCTAATTTCTTGTCAAAAACATTGAGTAGACACCACTTTGAGAGCAAGTTGGCTTGAATATGATAGGATAAGGGGGAATGTCCAAGTCCAAGGCAAATTGGATGTGAATTGAGCCTAGAAATGCAAAATTTGCTCCTGACCCTTCCAAAGGGTCTAGAGCAAAATCCTTAGGAGGACTCCTTATTTCTTCTAATGCACCCAAGGGATCTTTTTTTAGGCTAAATTGAGGGCGAATTCACTTGATGATGATAGAGGGAGATTTGAAAAGAAGATGAATGGTGTCAAAATGCAAATTTCGCTCCTGACCCTTCCAAAGGGTCCAGAGCGAAATTCCTTAAACCTCTATTTTGCTCCATGTTTGAGACCAAGATCTTTGTTTCTAAGGCATGGTCGGGAAAGGATTGATGTGTACTTGCCTTGAAAAGTGATTTGAGGCAATAAGATGATAGAATTGAGGCTAAATTACAAATTTCACTCCTAACCCTTCAAAAGGGTCCAGAGCGAATTTTCTTGAAACCTCTTTTGCTCCCAATTTTGTGCTAAGCCTAGTGTTGATTGAGGTGGATTGAACTTAGAAGCATCCTTAGGCACGCATTTGAGTGAGTTGTGGTCACAAAAAGTGAAGAATTTGTCCAAAAATGCCAATTTCGCTCCTGACCCTTCTAGAGGGTCCAAAGTGAAATTCCTAGGAGGTCTAATGTTTTGCCTAGGCCCTTGAGCGAAACCTATTCCTAGGCAATTTTGGAGGCGAATGATTTGATCTTGGTAAGGTAAGGTTGAAAATGAGGTCTAATTGAGCAACTTTGTCAATTTTCGCTCCTGACCCTTCGAGAGGGTCGTGAGCGAAAATCTCATTATAGGTCCTGTCCCTGGAGAGGATCCAGAGCGCATTTTATTATAGGTCTTGTCCTTGGAGAGGGTCCAAAGCGAATTGATCTTAATGCCTTCTTTATTAATGGTTTGAAGTAAGAAATACCATGTTAGGATAAATATATTATGTATACTTAATCATCTTTTGGTTTGTTTTGGAGATCAACAAGACCGGGCTAGAAGGAAGAACAAACAAGGAGGACCTATTCAAGTTTCATCATCATTAAAGACGCCTCAAATGCATGGAGGAGGACTCAAAGTGCTTCCAAGTTGGAGGACTTCAAGTGTTTAAAGAGTTGCACGTAATAGATCAAGCTATCCTCAAGGACCTCATTCTACTACATGGAGAAACCACAAGATGCCAGTGAAGAGGGATCTTGTAAACATTTCAAGGCAAGATGAACTACTAGAGAAGGTGACTTGACCATGACTTCCTATCATCATAATGCAAAATCAGAAAGGGGAGGTACATTATCCATCAAGAGAATCAAGTACAGAGGAGGATCAATCAAGGTGTGAGACAATGTGGCATCCTAGTCACTGTTCCTCCAATCAGATAGGTCCACATCAGCATGTCCAAATTCAATGTACCTGACTCACCAGTTATGGCACAAACTTTGAGGCACCTACCCATGTTTCCAATTGGTTCTCATGCATTGAATGTAATTTTCTCATTGGCTGAGGGAAGTTTGTTGTAACAAACCCTAATTAGGCTTTTCATCCTGAAATCCCAACCATTCATTCTAAATCAATCTGAGCCATTGAATTGTAAAGAGCTCTCTATATAAAGCTTTGGCTCTTCATTTGTAAAGGTTAATAGTGAATAGTTAGTTCATAGAGGTTAGAATAGCTAATGATTAATAGTAAATAGAATAGAAGTTAGAATAGATTAGGAAGAGAAGGCAAGAAATTGTTGCCTAAATTGTAAATGAACCCCATTTTCATTGAAGTTATGGTGAAGTGTGTCATTTCTTTGCAATATGCATGGTTTCTTGTTGAATCTTCATTTTTAGATGGTAAATGATTAGATTGAATGAAGTTACTGAATGCACTCGCGTGGAATCCGCCTAGTCCAAACCACTAGCCTCTTGCTGATTGTAAGAGCGCCCTGCGTGGTCAATTGGCATTGAATGAGCTTAATCTCGAATTGTTATGCGTCTATTGTTCATGCATTGACTTGAATGGTGATCAGTGTTTGACGGTGATGATTTGAACATCTTCAGAACTACCCTAGAAGATCGCACTGAGCTGGTGTTGAATTGTTTAGTTTGATGGTGAGACCTAGCCTAGTAGGACTCCACCTAGTTCATCTATCTTCTCGCATTCTAGGTCTTAGAGTAGACCTTCTGAGCCCTCAAACTTTTTCTATTTCTTCATTATCCCGGTGAGTAGATAGGACTTGAGTTCCGACAGATTAAACACTTAGGCAATCAAACGTAAGTTTCCTTGTGATTCCAGCATAATCGCATCAGACCAAATTGAGCTTATCCACACATAGAGAACCTACATATCAGAACCTTGGAGTTGCCTCGATTGATCCTTAGGCGAAATCTTCAACATTCGGGGAAACTTTGTTCAAGAGAGGATAAGATACCTTGGTATTTTATTCTGTGTTCGCATGTGCATATAAAATACATCAACACATTGGTATTTTTTATTCATGTTTGTAATCTTTTGAGTTCAATAAGAAAAGAAAAGATTTCATTTCCTTATTAATGTTTCATATGGAGTATATGTATGCGATCATGTTATAGAAATGTTTATTTAAAAGTTGAAATTATTTACTTTATTTTGGATTTTTACCATGTTAAAAGTAAATTACTTTTACTTTCTTAAGTGATTGGGATTTAGCATTTTACATGTGGTATCAGAGCATTGGGTTCAACACATGGACTTATGAGCTCACTACAGAAAAAAATTAGCAAATGTTTGAGTGTTCATGTTACCAGAATGGTAAGGACAAAGCGAATTGCTAGGAAATCTATAGCTGGCAATGAGAGGTACCTCAAAGCTAAGAAAGAGCGGGAAGCTCTAATTAAAACCATAGGAAACAATAGCAAGGGGGAGGAATGGCTTGGCGACAATGAAACTTTCAACATAGTTGTAAAACACATTAACCGAGAGAAAAACGAGCTGAAAGAGGCAGCCAAAGCCATAGCTCTCATACCTCTAGCTGTGTTTGAAGAACCATCTCCTACAAGGAATGCACCTATTTAATGTAGCTTCACTAAACTTCAAAACAAATTGATCGGTTTGGGGGAACCCCTATGAGTGTGACCACCCCTTGAGCTCATAGTAATAAGCTCATGGTTAAGTCTTTCATTGTGTACGGGTCCAATTTTTTTATGACAATGGTGGTCAAGGCAATTTAGTACATCATAACATTGCCATACAATATAGTATGAGCTACAATCACTTCCCTATCGTACGAAATAGTATAGGTTGCATACACATCCCTATCGTATGGCTACACCACAAATTTGTACATCATATCTCCCCACACGTATAACTCCTTGTCGATCATTCCATATGACTTTGGCATCACACCACCGTATGATCACACGTCTTGGTACAAGTAGGACAACTTGGTCATAAACTAGTATGACATAAGTTAGTAAAAGTACGGCTTGAGTTGGTACGACCCATGTTGGTACAAGAGCTTGCTCAGAACTTGGTATGGTACCTTGTTGGAAAAATAGTATGGATATTTTATAGCACATTGGTATGGCATACATTGATATGACAATTGCTTCAGAATTTGGTACATTACAAATTGGTATGACACCTCTAGAACTAACTTGTACGACCATAGTCTTAGAATGACAGTTATTATAACGGTCCCAAAAGGCAATATATATTGAAGGCATTTGTAAGGGGTTTCTATTCATTACAAGTTGTAGGCATGGGAAACGACAGTAGCAAAGGTAAGAGGTTTAGGCCCCACATTCAACTAGGGAAGGCGAGAAGAGATGATGCTATTATTGCCAGTACTCACACTTGGGAGAGCTTGAGTGGCAGTGAGTGTTGTAGTTGGTGGTAGGACGCAGATGACAAGAATCCCCTGAAGTTAGCACTCATACATGCGTAGGTAGACCAAGCTATGCATTTACCTCTGTTTAATGTTTGGGAGTTTGAGCCCTACCTTAAAGTAATGGTGACCCTATACAACAGACACTCCCACAAGCCGATCATACAATATAAGGGGTGTGATATTCCTATCTCTTTCTGCTTTGTGGAGTTTACAAGGGCATTTGGAATACCCTGAAGAGGAGCCTTTGTTGCCAAACCAAGTGGGAAAATGACATGGTAGCAAAAGGATGCCCTCGTTAGGAGAGTGTGCTGCACCAACCCAACAAATGAAGAACTAGACAGTATTTGGAGCAATAGCAATAGCGGGTGCTCAAAAAGAATTTCTTTGCTATAGTCGAATGTCGATGTGTGTTGGACTTGATCAAAAGAAGACTTACAGGAGCAAGTATGGCATCAAATATTGTTGTGTGGATGATTGCTCTCATGGTAGGGCTTAGCCTTGGGAAAGTCTATAGTTGGACATCCTTACTCTCTGAGTGGATTAGAGAATTCTTGAGTTTGTAGCAAAAGGCTTTCTACATAACTTAGCACCCTAGAGGTCTCTTTTTGGATGTTGTTCGCATTGAGGTACTGTTGAACAAATGGGGATGATTGCTACTAGCTGGCCACCTTGATCCTTCGTGGCCAACTGTGTTTTATTAGGCCCACTTGGGAGCGCAATTGGGTTGCATTGAGAAAAACCAACCTGCTAGGAAGAGGTTGAAGTGGCAAGAGGACTCATAGAGCAGTGGTGAATGGGAGGCAATTGAGTTGTCTTCTTCTAGTGAGAGTGCCGAAGGGGTGTCTATGGTTGTAGAGGTAGGCTTGGACAAGGAAGATGCAGAGGCCTTTCCCATTGAGGACATGGTGGGAGAACCACTGGTAGCAGTTCCTCTATAGGCCCCAACCTTACCACCACCAATCGTGCAGCCAGTGGTAGTGCCTTCATCACTCATCTAGTCCGTTGTAGCATCCTCACCAGCTGCCAAACTAGTGGCAACACTAGACATACCAACCTTAGTTGCCCCATCGGTGGATCTCTCAGTACCAGCCAACACACTTCCAATGAATGAGGCCCTTCTTGTAGATGCTACTACAAAGCCTGAAGATGCCATTGACACTTGGTTAGAGATGATGGGGTTTCCACTTGATGTACCTCTAGTTGAGTTTGCTGAGTTACTTTTGAATAATATTTTGTTGGAGGGGACAATAGCTACGATGGTTGACTCACTCCGGGTGCGCCACAACCAATACAGGGTGTGCAGGGTGAGCATTCACATCTAAAGCCACTTCTAGAGCCTACACCTGAGCCAATACAACCAATGGTTGAGCCCATCCAACCTCTAGTCCCACAACCACCCACAAGTAGAGGAGTCATTATCTGGTGATTGGGACGAGGTCATTTTATGATTGGGCCGACCTAATCCCCATGGTCCGATTAGTATTGTCCAATACTACATTCAACAACTGTAGGGCATGGCTACATTCATGAATTCGGTGGGAGATCTTGCTAGGCATTTGGATATTGGCTATGACCCCCTTGTGGCACATGCGACGAAGTGTATTTTGGCCTTCATGCAGGTAGAATGCCATAGGAAGTCCTTTAGGTGCGTCATTTCTAGAGGTTGGCCAAGTGTGGAGATGCAGGAGATGTTGGATGCCTGGCATCGTTCGCAACCAACAGTTGGAGGCCAACATGGCTAAGTATTGTGAGTGCTCCATGCATGGAGCAATGCTTTAGGTACCTTTTCCTTGGTATTGTAGGCTTGCAAATTCCATAGTGGATGCCACTCAGTCACGGGAGAGGGCCCTTCGCTAGGTCGAGTAGGCTTGGAAGACCTTGGCCAATCAGTTCCAAAAATCCTGAGAGCAATTGGCTTAGGAGTATGTCCACATTGCTCCAATGGAGAAGACCATGGCTGATAGAGAGCATCGGCTAGCCGAGAGGGACCAACAATTGGTAGAGAAGACTACTCAGTTTGTGCAGTAGTTGGTAGAGAATGATGGGAAGCTAATGGAGAAGCACCATGAGCTTAAGAAGACTACAATGCAGTTGATGGAGGCCATCTATATGGTGAAGGCATCCAAGGAGAGGGAATTAGTGGCCAACCAATGCCTCCAATAGCTTCAACAACAACACTCCTAGGCATCTACTCCAACATCCTCCATACTTCCAGGGGCGCCTTCTCATCCCTCTCAATGACATTTCCTTCAATTTTGTTGTGTGTTCTAGCTCCCAGTTTAGTTCCACTTGTTTGGAAGACGACTTTTCTTTTGGGGTGCTGATATGGTCAACCAAATGTGCCAAGTTTGTTTTTAAATAAATATTAGTTAGCTGAAGGTATAAAATGTGTAGAATAGTTGACTATTTGGTAAAAAAATCTATTTTATGTAATTGTGTTTTTTGTTCCTGACGAGTAGTTGTTACTTGACTTTTGATCATCTTAACCAACCTTGGGCTTCTATTTATGTACTCATTTTGGATGTCTTAGGAACCTATTATCATTGTCATGTACACATTGCATATTGGAATAAGTTCTCTATCTTTCTGAAGTTATATTGTACTCGGTATTTCTATGTTACAATATTCCATGCTTTGTAAGTTACATCCTATTTACATTGTATGTAAGTAGCATAATCCTACCCGAGTAAACAAAAAACCATTACAAGTTATGGCTAATGAAAAGGATAACTGCATAGACAATAAATCATATTGTTACATTAGCATTGATATTTATCATGAGGTTCATTGAGGATCAAGAAAATAATTTTCCAAGGTTTTATGGTGATGCAAACAACATGATGATGAATTTATTTTAGTTTTCATCACCTCATGTAAACTTTTGAGCGTGACACATGAAGATGTAGTTTGCTTGTTTGTAGACACATCTCAAGGCACAATGGGTGCTCGTTTTCATCACCTTGCTGCTGTTTTGATCACTAGTTGGGAGCTTATGAGTAAAGTTTTTTGCAAGGTTGAAACCTATGGAAGACAATCATATCTTGTTTGCACAACTCTTAAATCTTAAGAAAGATTAAGGTGAAGTGATGATATAGTTTGTTGCAAGATTCAATTTTTTGGTTATCATAATAAAATTGTTGACTATATAGTGTTAAATTTAATGATCAGATTTAACAGACAGTAAGTCAAAACAAATACTCAGATTTTACCCTGGGAAAACCTTCCTCTTGAAGGTGAAAAAACCCAGCAAAGAAGTTCTTTTATACATATTGATAGACAATATGTTGTTACAATGAATCTGCTTCACTCTTTGAAGCTATATGATGATCTAGATTCTCCTAGACTGCTACATACAATTCACAGTGCTGTAGTAATGCCGATAGATGATCTGTCTAGATTGATCTGATATCAATATCAGTTTATATGTCTTAAGGATGAGAGCACACTGCTGCACAAGGAATCAATATGAAGGAGTTGAACACGCACTGTTGAAGAGTTGTCTCGAAACTGCTGAAGGATGATGCTCCAATCTGACGAAATTGGTTATCTCCAATATTTCCTTGAAAGTGAGGAATGAATCAAACCTTATACCCGAACTGAGTGTGCATCCAAGCAACGCGATTTTTCCAATAGTCAGGTCCTTGTAAACCATCACGTCTCTTTGTTTATATTAGACATCGGTCATAATATAAAGAATATGTCTTTTAAGGTGGCGGAACATATATTAGTTTATTTGAACAAACCGTTTCATTAAATAAGAAAATTGGAAATGTATAAAAGTCGAATATTAAATGTGTAAGGCTAAGGGCCCTTCACACATTTGATGCCAAAGTCGGGTTTTGAGGATCCGACCGAAGCTATCCATCAACATATAGATGCTTTTTTTGAAATTCTTTTAACAAATCAAAGAGCTAGAGTTTTCTCAAATGGCAAAGTTGGAACACTAGTCCATGACCCCATTCTCCCGTGAACACAAAGATTAGAATGAGAGCAACTCATCACCTCATTGCACAAATGAAGACAAAACAATCAACATCCAAGAGGACATGAAAATCACATTTGGATCATAAGATAATGCACTTACAATCTAGACAATTAGGGGAGTGAGGTTTCACTTGACACACTCTAGTCTAGTTGTCTTGACACTAGGTGTGACTTGCAACACAAAAGGTGCAAAAAAAAAAAAGCTACACAAACTTAGAGGTTAGATAAGCAAGGTAGTCTACAAGAGAGATTTGATATTTCAAGATTTTTTTGAAGTTGCGGGAATTACTTGCAAGGGTTGCCTGCCTCTTAGGCTAGTTAATCTTGCCCCTTTTGCTAGTCAAGGTTGCTTGGGAGATCTTAGGGTCACTTGGGACAAGGTAAGGTCGCATGAGGTCACTCCTTTTGCTAGTTAGGGTTTCTTGAGAGATTGATCTCGAGTAAAATAGGTGACCTAGAAAAGGAAACAAGCCATCTCTTTGTCTTAAGGGTCTTGGAAGCCCAAATTGGTTTTTTATGTTGAGCAAAGGCTTCTTTTCACACATACAATCTGAGAAGCACTAAGCACTAAATTTCAACCTCAAAAGGAAAGAAATTGGTTCATACAAGCCAAGATAAGTGTAGGGCTAGGCCAAAACATCTTAAAGCAAATAAAAAAGACCTCTAAGGTTTCCACACCTTAATTAGTTTCAACACAAATGTCAAAACATACGACACACTTACTAAGGCAAGGGGTCTGAATCCCATGCATGTTGAGAAAGGCATGCTAGACGACAAAGACACGAAGTGGGCTCCAAATTACACAGCCACATTGTTGACTGAAAGCAACACAAACCAATGGGATACGATACCAATAAGCATCATAAGCCATGGTTAAAAAGTCCCACATACTTTCAAAAGCAAGAATAAATTTACCTTTTTTTCATATGGCTATCAAACCTACTCTAACATGTTAAAAAATCATGACTAATAGTATATTTGTTCATGAAACAAAGCTAAGCAAGTGTAAGCATCTAAGATGGAATTAATTTTATTTCATTTACACAATTCTATGCTTAATTCACCTACATTCCTTCCAGTTGAGATCATATTCAACTATTGAGAACAAGCCTATCAATCATATTATGACATATCAAACTAATCATTTCTTTATGATAATAAGGGTTGGGTGAACACAAACCACACCATTGAGTTTGAAATAATAACGACACATCCATGAAATAAATTATTGCTTTTACACATTTTTGAAAAATCATGACTAGTGACATCTTTTACGCTCAAGTGAAATTTTTTGTATACACATGCATTTTCTACTATACTACAAAATATATTAAATATTACATTGACAAGCTTGTATCCAATGAATGAAAGAACAAACATATTTCTGAATCAAATACATGTTCAAATACATTGATTCCATAATTACAACCTTTCCAAAAATACAAGGTACAAACAAAAGAGAGCTAATCAAAGAACGAAAATGAAACTGTTCAATCTACCAAGAACCTTTGAGAAGGGGACCAATGGAGGATGTTTCCTGCCACCCTACAATATTACCATCATTGAATGTGATAGATATCTTTGCCACTCTAGGAAACCTTGAGCTGCAGATGGAGAAGATCACGGATACACCTCAAGCAAGGTAATTGTCACACACAAACAAGGGTCTCATGCAAAACATCACAATAGTCCACACAAGTTCTGCACATGGTTTTTACATACCACTCAATGAAAAAAATCACTAAGGATAAAAATAACAATTAGGATTTAATGGTTTCTTCATTGTCCAGGCATAAAACACAATGAAAGAGGCTGTAAAAGCCTCATTTCATTAGCCTATCCTAGCTAAGATTCTTCCCTTTAGGAGAAACTACACAAGGAAACTCACCTTAGGTCAGATAGCAGGCTGACATGTAAGTGTGAAGAGGTCCTTCAGTGGGTTAAAAATATTCTTTCTTAGGGCAGCGTAGCCTACTGAATATTCACCTATACCCTTTTCCCAAGTAAGGGAGTTAGGCAACAAGAGAGTGGAAAGAGGATGATGCAAGGGAATTGTGTCAACCTGAGATTTTTGTGCTTGGTTGACATGGATTGGCGAATCCAAAGAGGAAATCCAACACTGCCCAATCTCCTAGGGATGAGTAGTGCGTTGACAGTAGTAAGCAACTTGGATCCATCTTATTTCCTACAAAGCATCCCACACATCCGTAGTAGGCTTCAATTCTGGGAACTGAGTAATGATAGGTGGATGTCAATCCCAAGAATCAGTCCAAAAATTGGCACTTTTACCATTATGGACAATCCAAAATGAATGCTTTTTTAATAAGAGCTTCCCTTATTCTTAGAACAGTAAGAATGGGTGATCCCTTAGAGGGAAGAGACAGCCTAATGATACTTGCCAAGGTATTATTCTCTGCATAGTTGGCTTGAATATTAACTGCTCGTGTAGAAGGAGCCATAAGCATTTTCTAGTAAAGTTTACTTGCAAAAGCCTTATTGTGCTTGGTCGGGGATTTAAAATCTAAACCATCTTCCTGCTTCGGTTGACAAAAAGTCTTGCTTTTAACAAGAAAGCACTTTGTTTTTTCTTGCAAACCCCTCCACAGAATTTGTTGACAAAGAGAGTCAAATTGTTTTAAAGTGCGACTTGGAATATCCATGACATGTCCTGCCCAAAATTAGGGCTTTATAAATACAAATCGCAGCATTAATACTAAGCCTAGGGCACAAAACAAGTGCCGATCTAGGCAGAAAAGACATTAGGGCCGACTCAATAAAAAAATAATAATAAATGTATGAAATATATATGAGGGCCGGCTTAAATAAATTGAGGGCTGAGCCAAGCATAAAGCCACGAATAAGCTGTGAAAGATATATAAAGGGGAATCGGTTGAGAGGAGGGTAGAACGAAGGATATATCAGTCCGTCTTAAAAGAAGAAATAACCATTGAATCATCTGACTTGAAATTGGATAATATGTAAACACTCAGCAGATTGATTGAACATTACAGTTTTGGTATGAGTCTCATATGCATAATATAGTCAATACTACACCGATATACATAAACCTCTGCATGCTAATAATTATAATGCATTGCTGTTATGATTATATAATATATCTGATTCATGATTTTTCTGCGTTTACTGATTATATGTAGAATATCTAAATAATGCTGTATCCTTCCTATGTTCTGAATGTTTCCAGCCATGGTAGAGGAAATAAGGTTTCCAAGAGGGGTACGGTGATGGGGCACTCTCTTAGGTATGCCACCTCAAGGTGGGGACCAGATAGTCCCATGAGGCCAAGGGGTACAGAGGGTACTGCCTTTGGGCTTAGGAGAGATGGGCTTCCAGGGCACCCTGTTGTAACCTCATCCCTCAATCATGGTGAATCAACACAAGAAGTCCAATCATAGGGAGAGGGAAATGGTTGGCAAGATGATGGGGAATGGAAAGTGGACAACTCACTGGGTAGACCACCTCATATGGATTGCATGGGCCACATGAGGCCAAGAGGGATGGTATATTTGCTCTTGGGCCTAGGGTAGAAGATTTGAGACACCCTATCGAAGTAATTTTCTCCCATGCTCTCCTATGGTTGAGCCTTCCAAATATATTTAAATGCTTTATGATTGAATTGATAATTCTGCCTTGAATTTAATAATGCTTAATTATGATAATCTGGTTATTGAAATTATTGTTGTTAATGGTTTCTCATCTGTTTCAGGGTTTCAATCAGGTGAAGGGTATTTTCTAATCCCACTTATTTATTTGGAAATTGTGAATTAGGACAAATTTAGGGCATTCCCAATCAGGGGACATTACAATTGAGGATAGAAGAAACATACGCAAGTAAGGCTTGAAGAACCACATTAACCAATGTCATTCGTCCTCCTGGTTAAAGCCATTTGCTAGTCCACTTCTGCAGTTTCATCCTTGCTTTGTTGATAAGCCAATGCCAATCTTTAAGTTGTTTGGCTGCAAGAGGGACCCCCTGATATTGAAGTGGAAGAGATTATTTTTTAAAGTGGATGATGTTTAGAATTTGATCCTCCAATGGACGAGAGTAGTGAAAGAAAATGATGCATGACTTTGAATGATTAACTAACTGATCACATTAACAGATTGTGCATTATGGGCTATCTTGTGGGTGATGATCCTATTAAATTTCTTATACTCCGACACTCATGAGTAGAGGCTCTCATGTATTAATTGGAGTGGGTATAAAAGTTTGAATTGTGTTCCTTTGTATAATTGTATTCTATCAACTCATTTTGTCTTTATGGTGAACTCCTTGTTTATATTTGGATATTTTCTTTTTGTGTAATTTTTCACTATGTGAAGTATTTAATACTTGATCCATCATTATATGACTGATGATAGTGACGTCTTCTATTTCCTTTTTCTCATGAGCATTGGTAATAGTCACAAGGCAAGGGGACCCACAAAGAAAGTAAGTACCTTTAAGTGCTGTTAATATTGGATAGGATGATGTTAGCACATCAACCCAAGAGCTTGCACGCAGAGTCGGGCTTCTATATTGGCAAAACTTTTTGTTCATGTAATTCCGTATAAGACTGTTTGGACTACTCATAGTTATTTTTAATATGGGATTTTCATTCTCATCACCTTTTGTTTTTCAACTAATTGGAGTTTCTGAAATGTAATACATTTTAAGTACATTTTTTTGTGACTATTGTTACTACGCATATTATTTGATGCTTGAGCTATCCTTCCATGACGATCATGGTTAATTTATTAGATGACCTTTCACTTATGAACATTGGTAATAATCACAAGGCAATGGGGACCAAAAAGTTAGTCACCTATAAGTGATGTTAGTATGGGAGTTGAGGAAGCCAAGACATCAACCCAGTCACTTGCATCCTTGTTGTGATGTTTTCACACATCGCCCATTGCAAATGGGGAACCCCACTTTTTGCTTAGATTAGGTGTCTTAGTTTGCTTAGCTTGGCAATAGTTTCTTTAGTCGTTAACCTTTGCTAGTGAGTTAGAGATGTCAGGTTGAGGTTATGTTGCAAAATTGCTTGAGTTGTAAGAAGTTGTAAATAATGTCAATATGTTGCAGGAATTGCCAAGGTTGTCAAAAAGTCAATCAACCACAAGGGGGTGCGAATTTACCTCTACAAACACGGAAGATTTCAAGTCTAAGTTTACATCAACCTTCAAAAAATGGAAGTGCAAATCTACCCTCCAAAATGTGGAAGTCTTCCTCAAATTGCCCAAATCAATCTTCCTCAAAAATCAAGGAAGTGGAAATTAAGTGGAAATCACAAAGGCTAAAAATAAGGAAGTTTTCAAACACGAGTGATCGAAAAACTTCCTCCAAAAACAAGGAACTTTAATTGGCTTATAAAAAAATTAACCTCCCAAAACAAGGAACTTTAATTGGCTTATAAAAAAATTAACGTCCAAAAACAAGGAACTTTAATTGGCTTATAAAAAAATTAACCTCCAAAAATGTGGAAGGGGGTGTGCGACAATCTTAGCAAACAAGGAAGGGGGTGCGTGACAACCTTAGCAAACAAGGAAAAGGGTGTGTGACAACGTAAGCAAACATGGAAGAAGAAATTAACCCCAAAGGAATCGCCCTATGTGAAATCAAATTTAGATGAAGGGGTTGTGCAATAACTTAGGCTAATGAGGAAGAAAAAATCAATCTCCCAAGGGGGGAAAATTACCTTGCGCAATTTTAACCTCCCAAAACATTGAAGTGGGGTGCAGATTAAGCTAGGTAAACAAGGAAGTGAAGTCATCTTTCTAAGGAAGAAAATCGCCTATGTAAAGGTTTATTCCTCCAAAGCATTGAAGGGGTGTGGGTAAAGCTAAGTTAACATGGAAGAGGTGCACAACAAGCTAGGTCAACATGGAAGGAAAAAGCAAAAAAATATCCCCACTTAAGGATCGAATTGCAAGAGGTGCGAGTTAACTTCCACTAACAAGGAGGGGGCATGCAAGTTAGCCGTTGGAAATAAAGAAATTTAAATTTGCCCTCCCTAAAAATTGAGGAAGAGGAAACATGATACGAATTTACTTTCGCAAATGAGGAAGGCGAATCTTAGAAGTAAAACACAAATGGTTTTTGTAGAGAAGAGGAAAGTCGACTTAATCATTGAACAAATGCAAATTCAAATTTAAGCGAACACAAAAAAAAATGTTGTTTTTAAAGAAAGGCGGCTGTCTAAGTGGATTGAAAGGGTGCGACCCTTGGTGAGAGATATGTATATAACAAAGGAAGAGAGCACTATTTTAAAAACAAACAATCAAACAAAGTGTGTTTCAAATTCGCTTCAAAGGAAATTCTTTCAAGTTTAAAATCCAAATCTGCCCTAGCAAATTCGCATTCATGGGAGATTGATTCAGGTTCGATTCAAGAAGATAGATAAATTCACACAAGAAGGATGGAAAGCTAGGAAGGGGAGAACGAATCATTCAGTTCAAGCTTCAATCAATCTAATTCAGTGCGAATTGAGAGAGAAATCCAGCAATCAAGATCAAAGATCAGAAGAAAACGAATGAGACTTCAAGATGATTTAATCCAGCAATAAGGGTATCAATCAAAGTGAACTTCCTCACCATTAGAGGCTGATACCATCAGCAGATAGTTGAATCAGAAGTTGAAGCCAACTTTGACATCCATTTGTGCAAACTTGAACAGATAAGTCCGACTTGCAAAATTGACCTATAAAGTGGATATCAGATCTGATTCGTAGTTGAAAATCAGACTAGAACATCAATTCAGATATCCAAACATGTGACGAGATCTACAAACTTAGTAATCAGACCTTGAAACACTGCAAAATCAGACATAGAGACAGAAAAAATTTAGGCCTAAATCAGGTAAATCTGACCTTTGAAGTTAAGATGCAGGTCACTCACAATTCCGCCATGCAAGCCTGGGTGGCATTCGTGCCCAAGTTGAAGTTGATCCAAGGGGATAAATCAAAGCACAAGTTTGTGTATGTGTACCTATGAAGTGCGCTTATGAGGCACCCAATCTACTTATTCATTTGAATGGTATAGTAAGAGGATTTAATGTTATTGATGTCTTAATTCAAAATTTGTTTGTTTTGTAGGCATGGAGTGAAGGTGACATAATCAGGACATTCAAAGGCTAGCATTGCAACATTAAGAAGTCAAGGTGTCGGTGAATAAAAGGGAGATCACACCTGTACATGCTAGGAAGTGATCAACATTGCAAGATGGAGGAGAAACAAGTTTGTGACAACATCATGAAGATGAGACTTTTTGCAATTACCTTGAATTTCCTTCAAAAATCCAAGGTTATAATCAATACATCAACGTATTCAAGTTTGCAACAATGAAGATACCCTCACATATTGAGGCAGTGAATTCAAAGTCAAGTATAAGGTGGTAATCAAGTAAGGGGTTTCCACATCAAGCATAGGTATCACTCGGTCTACATCAAACTTCATCAAGATAGTGATGCAAATGCAAGGAGGTGGATCAAGTGACATCAAATGACAACAAGTAATGGCATTCAAGTCATAGACATCCTAAGTCAGGATCATACACCATTGAGGTGAAATACATCAAAAGGACGAAATTCCCAAACATGAAAGTGAAATTGTGTGAGTATGATCAAACAAATAGTTTCAGAAGAGTTAATCAAAGTTAGAAAATTTGCTTGATCACTAAGATGATACAATTTGGGAACATAATCTCTCCCAATTACCATCACGTTGAATAAACCAGATAATGTTGAGTGTCAAGAGATATTGCTCAACCACGATCACTTCTTTGTGATGATCTACATGGAAAGATGAGGTGGCATCTTACTCATCATCTACCTAATCACATCATTCCAAGTCAACGCGTCAAGATTCAGACTTATCCAAAGGTGGAGCAAGTGACACATGGTGCTTCATCAAATACTATTATATGTACCTAACCTCAATTCTCATTGGTTAGAAATCAAGATGGGCTTGCATCCAATTCATTGTAATTATTTCATTGGCCATAGTAGAGTTTGTTGTCACAAACCCTAATTAGGATTTTATCTTGTGATCTTGGCCATTGATTTGAGAATCAATCTGAGCCATTCATTGTAAAGAGATCTCTATATAAAGCTCAAATCTTCATTTGCAAAAGTTAATAGATATTAGAAGGTAGTTATAAATAGAGTAGAGTAGGAAAAAGGAGATTGTTGCCAAGGCTTTGTTGCAAGAAACATATTATTTTCATTGAAGATATGGTGAATTTCATGTGTTGATTCAACATTTTGCATGGTCTCTACTTCTCATTTTTTTTAATGTTGATTAGATGGATGAAAGTTATTGTGGAGGATTCATGGTGAAACTCTAAAGTACATACCATTTACAATTTGTTGATTATAACTTGTAGTGTATGGTTGGCTTGAACTCTTAAAATAAGCTTAGCTTTGATTACTTCTTACTCATTGATATGCATACCTTTTATGGTGTTGATGATAGTTAGTAGTAGTGTTACAAGACTCGGACTCGGCTCGGACTCGGCAAGCTAATTTTTGACTCAGACTCGGGCTTGGCACCCGAACTCGGCATAAACTTGGCCAATACTTGGCAAATTGAAAAAGCCAAGAAATTCAAAGATTTTTAAGCACTTAAAACTTGTTTCATGTATCCTTTAATAAATAAACCTTGAAGACACAATAATCTCATCAAATAGATGCTACTTTGAAGTGAAATTAAAGGTAGTTTCTCATATTGGATAAATTTATCCCAAAGCTTCTCAAAAGTGGTAAGCATCTCACAACAGCAAACAGATTGAACAAATGGATCCCAAGATAAGAATTCATTTAGTGCTATGGACAGCAATTCATCATCATTGACCTTTGCCACTGTAGCAACAAGTTGATCTGATGTTTAATGATCTTCGTAAGGTAACAACCATCATGTTTGTATCATTCTTGTATGTGGCACTAAGATTGTTCTTTGGCAGCATCTTCTAGGAAGTATTCATTATCGTGTCTTCTCTGCAATGTGAGGGACCAAATGGTCTTTCACCAAAACTAGGATGATTTTCTTTGCCTTAGCCAAATTTCTGTTATGCTCAGTCAATTGAACAAGATTGTTAGGAGGTGCAATATGAACAAAAAGTCAATCAACTTCGTACAATAGCATTTGCAATCTACACTTCCAAGGTGTAGAATTAGAAGTGTCCTCTAGACTGTCACACTCTCTAAGACTGAAATAAGTAGTGAATCCTTTGACAATTACCTTTAATATGTAGTCTGCACTCCCTACAAGGACCTAAAAGATTTCAGTCAATGTGCTCTAAAATCATGTTAATTTTCAGACCATGGAAGCAGATTCTGAATTCAAAAAGGCAATCGTAACTGCAAACTTGAGTGAAATACTCATAAATACACACCTCTTAAAATACTAACAAAAACAATAAAAAAAAATGTCATTTACTAAACTGAAACTAATTTACACTCAAATGTCATACCTCTTTTGTATTATATACTTTTTTGGCTGTTAGGTTATGTGCCCATGAAAGATCCCAAATGGATTCTTTTGCTGTTGCTGCTGTAAATTCTTAATTAAACATACGATATTATGTAATTTTCCGGTGATCTTATAGAATAGACAGAAGTTGCAGAAAGGGATTGTTTCTTTTTGGGTTTTGATGTTATAAGTAAAGTAATTGATAAATAGCAACAACTGTGAAATAAAACAGTAAACAATGTTCATATGTAAGAACACTTAAGCAATCTGAAAATACTGCAAATCATACTAGACAAATAACTTAGTTTTGTATTCAACAAGAATCCATACATTTATTTGGAGCTGTTCTCAATCTGGATTGATGCCAGATGGAGGAATATTATTGGCAACAAACAAGGAAGACCAAATAAGCTGAATACAACCCTTCAAGCCAACATACAAACAAGGCGTGGTTGCAAAGGAGGCATTGAAGCTGCTGCAAATCACGTGCCAGCTGAAATAGACTAGCCGCCCTGTTGAAACCCCCAATATGCATGCTGAATCTTCAGAACAAGCAGATGTGTCATCTACCTCTGACAATCTCTGTGCAATCTTGGATAAATCCACTGTCAACTCCTGCTGAGGGCTACGTCCCAGCAAGCTTAGACCTGGGGTTTGCATCCCAGACCAAAATCACTCTTCCAGAGCAATTCCCAAATTCGCAAGTTTCAAAATGATCAAAGATGCTATCAATTAGGTTTCATCTCTTTATAACTCCTTTCCCTTTGCAAATCGAACCCTAAAGAATAATAAAGCTTGCGCTTTATAATTAAAGTGACACTTTCTCAATTATGGCATCAAACTATAGAAAAATATCACTTTATTGCGAATAAATAGCTTCAAGCATCCAAAAAGACTCCGGGAGGTGAGAATTATGTAGCAAAGTTCAAGACCTTTCCAACGAGCTATAACACACAGGCATATCAAACCAGATGAAGCCAAAAACCCCTTATTACTCCGAAATGGCTATATACATAGCCTTATTTTAATTTATTTAATCGCTAACTTAGGAAATATTTAAATATATTAAAATATTTCCATAGATCCAATAATAGCCCAAAATAACCAACCAAACATGAATCTGACTTTGTCACTTGTCTGTGACTGATGTCGGACAAGATGGGCGAACTGGTAGTCCCATCTCTAAAATCTAGGGATGCTCCTAGAAACTAGGAAACACACCCAATCTTCATGAAACTGAAACCATGGTATGGTCCCGTGGAACCTCAAATATGGAAACTGCCACAACCTCCTAAAAAGTAGGGAATCTCCCTAAAATCAAGGAACTGCTCCCAACGGCCCACAAACTGCCTAAAACACCAACTCCGGATATTGAATACCCTGTGTGAGTCTCTATCCACCACTGCCAGCCTCCGAGATCCAAATAATAGACCATCCCACTACTCTTCTCTTGTCACCTAGAAAGGGGACATTATAGCCCAGGATATATTTTTTAGACTAACAAAATCTTCTAGTTTTTTAACACATCTAACTGAGTTTTTAATTTTTTTATATTGACATTTTGTTCAAGTTAAAACAAACCATTTTTTATTATTATTATTATTTTTTTTCGCTTGTTGTGGCAAAGTTTGAGGCCCGAGTCTGAGTAGACTTGGCTAGACTTGCCCGAGTCTGAGTCCAAAGTCTTTTGGACTTTTCAGAGTCGGTCGCCTCTGGACTCGCAGAGTTCGGGCCAGACTCGTAGAGTCTTGTATCTATGGTTAGTAGTGATTTGAACATCATTAGCTTTCCTTAGAAGATCACACCAGCTTTGCCTAGTTGTTTCCTTGCATGGCGAAACAAGGCATGGTTGAGTTTCACTAAGTCATTCATAGTCTCTTACATTCTAGGAATAGATTAGTTTCTTTAAACCCTTGCTCCTTTTCATCATTTTTCTTTTTCATTTGAATTCAAGCTAGGAGAAAAGTATCACATGATTGATACATCCGATATTTAAGTTCCAGTTGTAGATCAAGTTCAACGTAAGTCCCCCTTGTGATTCTAGCAATATCACATCATACACACTGAGTCTATCCAAGAGCACGTCAAGACCTGACATTTAGAACCTTGGAGTCATCCCATTTGATCACATAGTTTAGCACTTGAGAAGATCTTGTTCAATAGAGGATCAAATACTTGGTTATTTTATTCTATGTTGCATAGTGCATAAAAACACATCAACAACCCTTAAGTTGTGCTTTAGGAGCACTCTATTTCAGAGTTTCTATGTATTACCGTAATCTTATGTCTTTTAGGACGTGCTTTTTTCTTCTGTGTGATTATCTGAATTAGTACTTTGCAGTCCCTGTGACTGGCCTTGGTTATTTTTAGACATCAATTATAACCTTTTCTTTTAACATTGTTTGAATTCTTCTTTTGCTTTTTTGTTCATTTCCAAACTTGTCCTTGCTTACAGTTTACTGAAAATAAGTTTAAATAAACATTATGTTTTGTTATGGTAAATCGATGTATATTAAACAATGGAGGTGAAGTCTCCTTAAATAGAAAAGTACAAGATGATGTTTCTAAATGAAACAATTGTTAATTCAAGACTAACAATAGAAACTAACTAAACTAAACAAGATGACCATTATAGAACATTACATTATTTTAAAACCCTCTCTTAATAGTCATCGTCCTAACAAACCTATAGAAGACATAATTTGTAGGTCTTTTGGTCACAAATGCATAGAAGGCTGCCTCCTTCTGGTCACAAATGCATAGAGAAAGCTGCCCCCTTCTCTTGAGAATGCTTTGCAAAATGAGCCTGCTACTGAGACCCTCCTTAATTTTACAAAACTTCTGGAAATGATCAAGAAAACCAAAGCAAATTGAGAGTTGTCCAAAACTGTCCCTCCTTGTAGCCAAGATTTTCAGGAGAAAATCACCAAACTCGAATGAACATACCCTTGTGCAGATTGTTGCCCTAGCAACTCTAGGTGCGATCTAGAACAGCTGCAAGAAACCAGGATTTTTGTGGAAAAAATCGACCAAAAGACTCTTTACAAGAAAAATTACGATTTTCGAGAGAAAATCGCACACGATTTTTGAGGTGAAAAATCAATCAAAACTAGACACTGAAACATCATTGAGTAGCTGGCACAAAATTTGAGACATGGATCAGCATACAAAACTTCGTTTTTGAGGAAAAAACGGTAAAAATGCTTCCAGAATTTTTAAGGAGAAAAATTATAAAACCCGCCAGTAATTTTTTATGGAGAAAAATTAGAAAACCTAGACATAATTTTATTAAGGAAAAAATTATAAATCCTTACAGAATAATTTTTTTTAAGGACAGAAAAATTCAAAAACCGCCAAATAATTTTTTAGGGAAAAATTAAAAACCCGTCCATGATGTCGTTTTTTTCAATCGAAAAAAACCAAATAAGAAACTCCAAACTTTGTGGTAACCAAACCCCAAATCGCATGCAAAATAAAACACTACGATTTGTTTTAAAGCCCAAATTGTGAGCTAAATTAGAAGCTGCTATCACATAACGAAAGTCAAAGTCGCCAAAAGAAAAAATCACAACAGCCATTTGTGCGTGAATTAAAAACTTTGCCGAAAAAAATTAGAAGCACATAAAAAAAACAATTGAGACAACAAAAGAACACAGGCTGAGAAAATATCGACGCATATTAGGTCACATAGGTTGCAGAAGACAAAGCCCAACGCGAACAAAGTCGCCGCAAACCCTTCGAAAAATGTCATAGACTTGCGCCCCAAACAGATCTTCATGGGCCACGATAGAGACGTAGAGACCACCTCATTGCGTGGAAACCAGATCGTGGTGCAACGGAAGAAAACCAAACACAGGAAAATCATGTCGAAAAAAACGCGATTCTGAATACGAACACAAACAAACGCGGGCAAATCCAAACAAACCCTGCCAAAAGAAAATCGCGATGAAACCCGGAAAAAGTCCGGCATGACAAAAGAACCCAAAATTCCGTCGCATCTGATAAAAACATAGAAATAACCTTTAATTTTTAGAAGAACCACAATTGCATTGCTGCTCAAATTGAAATAGAAACCCTTCGTGCCAGAAAAACGAGCCACGACAAAAAAAACCCTCAATTTTTTTCCCAAAAAAAGACCTAACAAAAATTTCTGCAAATTATTTCCAGGTAGAGGCTCGATTTTTTATTAAAAAATTTGCCAAACTCTAAAAAAGCCCATCGACCCGCTTTGATACTATGTTATGGTAAATTGATGTATGTAAAACAATGGAGACTGTTAGAGTTGATTGTTCAACCACTCAACCCCACAACTCCTGAAGATCACCTGCAAACAAACACCTATCACAAAACAAGAGAGAAGCAAATAGCTATGGAGGACAAAAGACGATTGATCCATAAAGATAAATCATATTGATTATCTAATTAACTGACTGAATTACAATTATACAATGAGGTGCTTATAAAGAAAACACAGAGCTAAATTTAGGAGAACTAAAGTGCAAGCATGAGGAGCTAAATAAAGCTCAACTCTAGCTAAACTAGATGCATAACTAGGTGCACAACTAGCACAACTAAAATAAGCACTCCTAAGTGAACTTAAGTAAAAAAGCAAAAATGCTTAACTAGTTGTAAAAAAACAACTAATAGCTAAATATGCTCTAACACCCCCCCTTATGTGAAACTTGGGGTGAGTATAAAAACTCTAAATGTATGAATGTAGAAATGGGTCTCAACAACAAAAGGCCTGATTAGGTACCCATGTACAAACCAATGAAGTCTTTTCTAAGTGGAGAAAAGGAGAAAAACCACGTGGGAAAAAATCCCTCTCCAAAAGCGAGTGATGCAATGCATGAAAAAGAAACATGAACTGCTAAAAAAGGAAGGCCTTAGATAGACCCTCGAAGGACATCTTCCTTCACCCCAAGCATTGATTGCAATTGAAGATAACATGGGAATGCCAAAAGTTTAGTGAAGATGTCTGCAACCTGCTCCTCTGTAGGTATGTAATCCAAGCTGAGAAGACCATCCTGAATCATCTGTCGAAAGAAGTGCATGTGGATTTCAATGTGCTTAGTCCGCTAATGCTCCACTAGGTTGCATGAAATGTGAATGGCACTCTGATTGTCATACCAAAGGATATTGGAACCATCAGGAGGAAAATCAAACTCTGTCAACAATTAACGAAGCCATAAAACCTCCTGGCTCGCAAGAGCTACTGCATGAACTCAACCTCAGTAGATGATAATGCAATAGCAGATTGCTTTTTGCAAGACCATGCAATGGGGCTGAAACCAAGACAAAAAACAAAGCCAGAAGTACACTTCCGATCATTAACATCACCAGCCCAATCTGAGTCAGTGGAAGGCTGCCAAACGTATCTTGAGGTACATACAAGGCACATTACACTTTGGCATTCATTATACATCAGGAGACTCTATTCTAGCTAAACTAGATGCATAACTAGGTACACAACTAGCACAACTAAAATAAGCACTCCTCAGTGAACTTAAGCAAAAAAGCAACTAATACCTAAATATGCTCTAACAAAGACGAAGTCTCTTTAAATAGAGAAGTACAAGACGATGTTTCTAAATGAAACAATTGTTAACTAAGACGAGAAATAGAAACTAATTAAACTAAACAAGATGACTGGTATTGATTCAAATATGTTGTACTGTATTCAACTATTTTCCATTCAAAGCTAAAATGCATTAATTGGTAAATATAGAGCAGTTGTTTGAGTTGTGTTCAGTTTTGCTTGTATATCAGTGAAGCTATCATAAATTGGTAATTAGATTCAAATCTCAATGAGAAATTATTGAGAAGGTGCGTAATGAACACTCTATCTTGTAGGTACATGAACGGATCCAGTTTTGATGCAAATTTTCTATCTTGTAGGTACATGAAGCACACAGTCTATGATATTTATGGGGATGTTTGTGCAAAGCAATTTCCTGGATTTTTTGAGGTTATTTTCTGTTCCTAAGAACATTTTTAAGCATAAATATTGACCCCATTTATGCACCATCTTTTTTTCTCTTTCTTCTCTATTTGTCCAATAAGTTTGGTTTGATTAACACTTGTGCAGACATCTTGGCTTGAGTGTGTCCAAGAAAGAAATGAAATCATCTTTGTTCCAAGTGGTTGGTATCACCAAGTAAAGAATGTGGTATGTCTCTGGCTCATACTGCACATTTTCATGACATTTTCCTTTGACATGTCTTGTCACTTGTGGGTTTTTGTGACACATTGATATGGAACATGTTTCAATATTCTTTTAAATAGAGCAAAGTCAAGTGCAGAGATCACTACATGCATAACCAAAAATGTGTCAAGAAGCTATTATCATATCTGTTTACGGTAAACAGAATTAATAAAACCATACATTAGGCAAAAAGAGCTGTTTATGTAAGTCCTAAAATTGTAGAAGAGCTTGTAGAATGCGAATGGGAATTATGTTATTTTTTATTCAATGTTTGAGTAAAAAGGTACAATAATGCTCTATTTAAGGGCTATAGCTACCATAAAAAAATCTTTCATCAAGTCATGGAAATCTCTCAACTGAAAATTATATTGACAAAACTGTTCACACACTGTAAACCCATACCAAAGAGAGCTTAAAATGGCATTACAGCAACTTATCAATGCCTTGTAATAGTTTCAGCAAAGCCAAAATATATTGAAGTGTAAGGAAGGTAGTCGACCAATACCATGTCCCTTTACATTCAAGTACATAGAGTGGTAGGGGTCATAATTAATAGTAATGGTCTCCCGTGTGATTTAATTTAGTTGATAGTTAATTATATATCTAATTTGATCTGTAAATACTAAAAGTAAGAACTAAAGACTTGGGAATGAAGTCATCTGATTCTAGCAATAATATGTATTTATATTTCTTTCATTGTTTTGTTCTTGTATATCCCGAATGGCATTAGTTGTATAAGAATGCAAGATCAGAAGCTTGTAGATAAGGTTGAATAGTCCCACCAAAGAATAGGAAGATATTAAAAAGTCCCGGGAGAAATTTTTTTCAAAGAAGGTTAAATTTTATATGAGCCAAGGTTTACTTAATTCGTTAGTATTATTGAAGTTTTAGAAGTTTGTGAAATTGGAAGAAACCTGTAGAAAGCCACACATGATCAATTGGAGAATGGACACAGTTGTTAGACAAGGAACATAGAAGAATTGAAATAGGATTCATTCTAAAAGCCCTTATATTAATTTTGAAATGGATCTCATTATTGAAGAACTTTAGGAGGATAACAATCATAGATGCTAGGAGAGCAAAATGATTATCTCAATATTTCATTTTTTAGATTGCCAAAAGAAGACAATGTAATGTCCCCACATTGAAATAGGATTTAATAATAAAATTAAAATATAAAAGAATAAAAATAAAAATAAAATCAAAGTATAAAAGAATAAAATTAAAATAATTAAAATTGAGTCAAAAGGCATGAAATGAAAAGTTGTGTCTCCCTCAAACATGAGGCATTAAAGGGAGAAGAGAACTTCATTTGAAAGCGCATTTTTAATCTATAATCAGAAGTGCAGATCTGATTTGAATAATAAGACAGCAATGAGGAGACATGACCCTTTAAATGGATGTCTCTTTCCAATCCAAAGAGATGTGTCTCCTCATAAAAAATGAAAGTATAAAAGGATATGGAATAGAGGAAGAAAGAAATAAGGGAATATAGGAATTAAGTATTAATTAAATAAGAAAGGGAGGAGAAGAAAATTAAGGTTGTGACTCTTTCAAAGGGCAGAATTGATGAAGGGTTGTGACTCTTTCGAAGGATGGAAATAATGAAAGGTTGTGACTCTTTCAAAGGGCAGAAGTGATGAAGGGTTGTGACTCTTTTGAAGCGTGGTAATTATGAAAGGTTGTGACCATTGCAAAGGGCAGACATGGTGAAGAGGTGTGATTCTCCCCCACATTGGAAGATATAAAAAGGAGAAGGTTTCATTTGAGGAGGACATCCAAGGGAGATCAATTTGAAGAATAATTTATTATTCTCAAAGGCCACAATGAAAAATGGTGACTCAAATCTTGTGAAAGGTGGTGGCCATTTTACCAAGAAAGCATAAAGGAGAATTCATTCCAAGTGTTGAAGGATCATTTATGAATCATCACTCATGAAGCCACCAAAATAAATCCTTATTTCATCCATCAATCACCAATCTCTCGAGAAATCAAGAAAACAATCAATCAACAAGATCAAGCAAGCAATCATCGAATCCACATCAATCATCACTCCATCTTGGGATCAAGGAAGCAAACAATTCAGCAATCAAGCATCAATCTATTAAATCTACAATCAGTTAATCATCACTCACCAATACCTCAAATCATCAAATCAAAGGAATTCATTCATTTGATCAATGAATCATCGAGGGATCAGATCAAAATGGATATAAGATATCGACATTTAGGAAAACAACAGACTTGTGAATTAACATGTATTTGTTATGCAAAATGGATAAATGTTGTTATACATCTATACTGTTTAATATATCTTTGACCAAGATATTAATAAGCTTTGTCAACCTATTATGTTTCTTTAATTAATAAATTTATCTATTCCTTGTCCCCAAAAGCAATCATACATGGAATGGAAGGAAATATGTTAGGGGGAGGTAGTAGACCAGTTCCCTCATATTCAATAGGGGTTGGATGTTCTTACCATTTGTGGGACAAGGGGCGAGTTGTCTTGGTTGGATGCTTTGCACTCTTGGGCTTAATTGGGTTAAATAGTCTTCGGGCACCCTTTTTTGGTTTTCCTCTCCAAACTCTACTATGGTTGGTTATGGAAAATAAGCTAGGGTTTAGGTTCTAGTAGCAAACTTATTTATCATTTCATATGATGTTAATTATTCATTAACTCTCAATCTCAATAACTTTTAAATGAGTTAAGTTTAGAATGCTATTGGTAAAATGAATTATAATGTTGGAATTGTTAATCCTGGGCAAAAATAGGTCTATCCCAATTTGGGGACATTATGGATAATGATTTGACTAGATACAATCTGCATAGAATTTGGAAAGTCCTTAATATGCCATATGGAGGCATAAAAAGGCTGTAAATTTTTTTTGCATGCCCATATATGTTTCCTTGATAAAGTTTTGAATTTAGTTACCAATATGAATATTTGAAAGAAAGACGACAAAAGTTTTGGGTTTTAGGTTTTCTCATACTGACGCCCTTGCTGACAAAGAGGATGAAAGTTTTGGGTTTTCTCATGTTATTCCAATTTGTGAGAATGATTGTGACCATTGTTATTGATGCAAGAGCATCCCTGGTTCTTGACAATCTTGCATCACCCAAAAAAAACATTTACATTCCAGTTTGTTTTTTGTTCAGTTCAGCTTTGCAGTTTCAACATTTTACCAGATCTGTTCACCGGATCTTGTGGAGTTGGATTTTGTTTGTGGACATGTTCATTTACCTTATCCCAAGTCCGCGGGACGTTTGGATCTTTTTTCTGACAAGTTATCACTTCTGGAATCTGAGATAGTTTTCTAGCTCAGAGCATCCAAACCGCTTGGACCTATTTGCTAATGGAGAATCTTGCAGATGATTTCCGTAGCTTGCAGAGCTTCGTTTCGTTGCCTCCAACGTTCCTTAGCTTGCAGCCAACCTTCCTTTGGGTCCGCACCTCATGCTATGTATTTTCCGGAGGAATTCTTTTGACGGAGGCTGACCTATTTGTTCTACACGTTACACCTTCATCAGCAATTCTTTTCATCTTGGGCCGATGTGGATCATCCTAGAGCTATGGATATCATATAAATCAATATAATTGAGTATTTAGGAAAAGGGAAAAAAACCGAGAAGATTAATTAGAAGATTAGGAGGTCCGGAGTTGGCTCGCATTCTTGCTTGAGCTTGGATATTGTATTTTGAGCATGTTTGTAATCAGGCCTGTGTGCGAAATTTGTAAGCCCGCCTGTTGCCAACCAATTTGTATTTGAATCCCTTGAAATAATAAAAGTCCGATTCTGCATTGCCTCCATCACATTGTGTTGCTCTTGCTGCATGGTCTAGATTGTTCTATTTGAGGAATCTCCTGTCGTGACTACACCAAGTGGTATCAGAGTGAGTTTTTGTTTCGGATATTGCAGAGTCCTGTAGGAATTTTGTTGTGGGGTGGCAGATTGAGGATCCGGCTTGTAGTTGCAAAGGACTTGCGTAAAGATGGCTCGAAGAGGAAATGTTAGAGGTAGTGGAGCGCGTGGAAATGCAGACCCTGTTGTGATGGAAATGTTGAGAGGAATTGCAGCCCGATTGGAAGCTGTTCAAATGGCCCAGAGAAGAGGTCGACATGTTGAAGATGTGAGTGATGAAGAAGAAGAAGAGGTGGTGGGAGAAGAAGGAGCAAATCCACTGACGAACGATCCGAAAGAAGAGAGGTTCATAAGAGCCTTGACAAGAGTGAATACTAGACCACATTTCAACCCACCGGATTATGATGGCAAGTTAGATTCGGATGAATTGCCTGATTGGATCACTGAGATGGAAAAGTATTTTGATTTTGAGAGTGCAGCTGAAGACAAGAAAGTAAGATATGCTTGCACTAAGTTGAAAGGACATGCGTCTCCTTGGTGGGAACATTTGCAGGTAGATAGACAGAGAAGAGGTAAAGAGAAGATTAAATCTTGGGAGTGGATGGTTAACATGTTGAAATCAAAGTTCATGCATTTTGATTACCAAGTGAATTTGTTCCGGAAGTTGCAGGACCTGAAGCAGAAGGAATCTAGTGTGAAGGAATATATTGAAGCATTCTACAAGTTGAATATCAGATTTAGACATACTGATGATGAGATTGAACAAGTTGCTAGATACTTGAATGGGTTGCAGATGTCTATATAGGATGAAATCAGTCTAATCAAGTTGCAGAGTGTTGAGTAAGCTTACCAATATGCCCTGAAGGCGGAAGAGAAGCTGAACAAAAGACATGAGCAGAAGCGAAGAGGTAGAGGATGAAGATTTTAGGGAGGAAGATTTCAAGGAGGAAGGACCTATACTGGAGGAAGAGGACCCTGTGTGGATCAGAACAAAGACAAGGAAGCTAGTAGAGATGGTAGTTTATATTGGAGGGATGACATAAATTTTTACCGGAGAAGAGAACCTGATGGTTACTGGAATGAGGGTTATGGAAAGTGTTGTGACCTTTTCACACATCACCCATTGAGAATGGGGACCCTCCCTTTTTCCTGCTTTCTAGGGTTTTGTTAGAGCCTTGTGACCTTCCTGCACCAGTATTGCCAAGTTTGTCAGTTTTGAATGGTTTGAGTTTTGAAGTTGTGAGTTAGTTTGTGCAAGCCATGGTCAGAACAGAGTCTACACACCGTCAAAGTGCCTAGAAAGACCGAAGGACGAAGATTGCAATTGATTTGAGTGGATTTGGACAACTTTCTATTTTTGGAAAGTTTTCTTTTTTGCTTTTTCCTATATTTTAGGAAGTTTCATTTTTGACACTTTAAGCATGATCCCCGAAATGGCTATTTTTATAATTTTTTTCCTTATTTTTAGGGATGCTTGCTTTTTCTATCTTCAGAAAGGGGATCTAGGGTTTGCACTACCGACACTGAGATGCACTGAAAACTATCGTCAAATTACTCCAAAATCCAAGTTTTGACCCAAAAAGACAATTTCCTAGATTTTAGGGATGCTGAGGAATTTAATGGATGAAAGATGTACAAATTTCAAATTTCAAGATGATCTGACAAGAATTGCACAAGTTATTAAGATTTTGGGTTTTGATTCCATGGTTCCTGAAATCCATGAAGTCTGCCCTTGTCTTGGTTCCTGAAGCTCATAAAGTCTGCCTAACAACATGAAGTTGTGTCTTGAATTCATCAAAGTCCGCCCTAAGGAGAGGAAGGTGACATGAAGTGGTGTCATGAATTCATTGAAGTCCGCCCCATGCTGCAAGTGCAATGGTTCTCATCCTCCACCAAGTCCGCCCTAAGTCACATGGAAAGGATCCCAAGTTCTTCAAGGTCCGCCTTGCAATGAAGTGTTAACCTTCTCAAAGTCCACCCTAGACATTTTGTGTGGTGTATATTCTTCTTGAAGTCCGCCTTGCCTTGCAAAAGAATGTTCTCAAGTGCTTCAAAGTCCGCCCTCATGCTGCAATGAAAAGGTCACCAAATTTAATGAAATCCACCCATGTATAAGGGAATGAGTTCATCCAAGTCTGCCCTCAGGTAAGAAGTTTTGGCAAAGGCATTGAAGCGGCATCAAATCAGAAAGTCCGCCCTGCATCATGAACATTGGTTCCCTAACTTGGAGAAAGTCCGCCCTACATCAGCATATGATGGTAAACAGCTTCATGGAAGTCCGCCCTGCCTTTGGTTAATTTAGAAACGACGTCATTGAAGTCCGCCCAGGTAAGAGTAAAGTCAAAGATGCTTGCCAAGGTTTGAAACAAAAAAAGAGAATATTCTTCAATGATGTCATCACAATCTTCATGAAGTTCGAACTTAAGACAAAATAGAAAGTTTTTGGAACATAAGATGTCGCTGATAAATTCGAGTTTGGGACTGAAAATGAAAATAGAAAGTTGCATTTGAAGTTGCAAGATAAGATTTCGAACTTAGGAATGATGACCAAGCATCTAAACATGAAAATACAAACATTCTTTAGGGATACACAAAGACTGAAATGAGATTAGAAACAAATTTTTGGAGAAGATATTATGTTTCTAATTACAGATTCGAACTTCATTACAAATACTTCATTCTCACATATGAAGTTCGAAGTTCTGAGCATATTCAGAGCAAGTTTGAGAGTTCTTTCGTAGGTTGAAGCTTATTTTGAAGTGCTTTTTGCAGATTGAAGGTGTTTTTAGTATAAGCCTGAGTTTTCAACCTTTGAAGGTGTTTGAAGTGTTGAAAAGAAAGTGAAAACCACAGATTACTTAGCCACCAAACTCTCAAACTACGCTTAAAAGTATAGATTTTAACTTAAGGTGGTTTGATTGTTTTGCAGATTTTGGAATATCTCGTAGCCAGGATGAAGTTTCAAGTGGATAAAGATTCCCCTCTGGAATGTTAGATGAAGTCCAAGTGGAAGCTGGCTGGAGACACTAACTTGGGACATATCAACTTGAGGGAATTCAAGAAGCGAATGTATGGTCTGGACAACCTGATGCCTACAACAATTGCCAGAAAGATGATGAGAAATGGAATCGTACAAGCTGCTGGTTTCCTTCCGATGTAGTGTATTGAGTTGGTGGTGGAATGCTTTAAACACTACAATCCTATAAACTAAGAGATCATAGCACCTGATGGGAGAGTCTTGGCAAACATTAGTGAGGTTGCTATCAGGGAAGCTTTCCGCATCCTTGAATATCATAATCCTATTTACATGACCAAGGAGGAAGCAACACAGCTGTACCAAGATAATGTTGAAGAATATGAGGCCAATATGAACCATTCGTGGTTGGATAAGCCAAGGAAGGGTGCTTCTAAGTTACCCGAGGATCTTGTGAGAGCCTACTTCAAGGAGGATATTGGAGACTTGATGGTTGATGGTTTTGTTGAGCAGAGTCATGGGTAGTCCACAAGGCGCACCATTTGAGCCTTGGATGTACTACTTCATCAATGAAATGACTACCGGAGTGAAGATGATTGATTGGACAAAGATTATAAGCAATAATCTTGATGACCAACTGAAGGACTTGGAAGAGAACAAGACATTTTATATGAGTTCTTATTTGGTGTACTCTCTTGCTCGAACTTACAGATATAGAGGACTCACCTACAGAGGAGAAGTGGGGTTTAAGGAGAATCAGTTTGCTCTTTATGATTGCTACCCACAACTGCACTTGGAGGAAAAATTTCACTTTAAGAGAGTCAACGATGCATTCTTGATGCACATTACCAGGATGCTCTAAGGTGGTCTTCATCAGAGGCTCTCTCAGGAGTCTAAAGATTTGGTCAGCAGATTCGGGCATTGGTACATCCAATACCCTAGATTTACTTATTTGAGAATTCAAGGATTCTTCGGACCTCCTTACAAGTTACACATGTATCCCACCAATAGAGTAGTGTTGCTCAGCTTGAAAGTTTTATGATTGTTTAGAGAGGGAAGCAAAAGACAAGAGTGTCTTTCCCCCTTCATGTTGGAAATGGATTGGAGACATGTTCATCAGCACAAGCTGCCACTAGTGTTGAAAAGGAGCTTTCTTGGTACCCATTCTTTCAGTATAAGGCCAAAAGGCATTTTGACCCTTTTCACTGGATGAAAAAGGTTGATGGGGAGATGTTCGAGCATAGACTTGATCTTGAAGACTATTGGGCTAATGCAGCTGATAGCTTTGAAATCAAAAGGAGATTGTGGTCCGGACTTCCCTTGAATTTGATTAGAGTATCAGAAGTATTTCAAGTAGCAGATCAGCTTGAGGATGATCCTGAGTTTGAGCAGCCTCACTTTAATAAATTTAGAAATGAGCCCCTTGCCTTGGTTGATTGGTCAGATTTTGAGAGGTCTAATTTGAGCGACCTCATGAGACCAGTGATTGAGTATTCGAAATGGTGGGAAATGGAGAAGACAAAGGGTCTTAGATCAAAAGGTGTCGATCTCACGTATGATCTCATGGGAATCTGTTGACGTGTCTAAAATCGCTGAACTTGCGACTTCATCCAGCCAACGCAGAATAGAATGTACTCGTTGAGTATCCTATCCTCTCTTGAGATAAGGAAATCCCTAATGCTGTTTCTTTGATCAATGGGGACGACCTCAAGGTTTCGATTGTCAGGTCTTGACGTCGGGATTGCTCAGTGGTTTGATGTGTTTTGCTGGAAACACAAAGGGGACTTACGGTGATATGGATAATTGCTGGATGAGTTCCCTAAAACTTTAACAGTCTCGTTATCGATTGGTTTTAGTTGCATGATACTATTTCAGCAGGACTGCGGATTCTTCTTGGTAAAAAAAGGAAAAAAGAGGGATAGGGAAATAGAGGTACAGCAAATCTAAATTATTTAACTAAGATAGCATATTAAGAAAAACAGACAGACACCTCCAAATAACTAGATTAAACATTATCAGCTATTTAAGCACAATATTTGTATGAATCTAGTGCGATTTTCAAGGAAAATAGAGTTTTCATGCTATTAAACACAACTTCAGAACTTTAACATTCATTCAATGAGTATTCAATAACCGAACTAAGCATGTGAAAGGGTTCAGATTAACCATGCAGAAGGAGTGATAACCAGTCAGTCCCTAATGGTATGAACAACGAGGATTCTATTAGATGTTTATCTAGAAAATGCTATGGAAATGAAAGAAACATAATTGAATAATTCAAATTAGTGAAGAAGGAGACCATGCACTCACAATGAAATTTGAAACAGTCTTAACTTTGCATTAAATCTTGTAAATTTCGCCATAGCTTCGGCAACAATCCATGAACTTCTTACAAAATGAGGGAAAAACAGTCCCCTTTAAATAGGCTTCAAAAATAGATGAATGGCCAAGATTTAAACTTGAACAAGTGGCCTAGATTCATCCTTACAAAAGGTACCCATACCCATAAATGGAGGGTAAATATCAGCAACTACCCCCAAAGGGAGCAATAACTACCTAAAAAGGTAATTAAAACAAAAACCATCCAAAATAATTCAAAAAGTGCAAATACACAAAGTTTTAAGCTTATAGTTGACTTTGGAAGTCAAATATGACCCTTTGGCCAAAAAGTGCACCTTTTGAAAATTTAAAAGAAAAAAGCACTTTCTCTTTTCCAGCTCTAGATTCCTCGGTGATGAACTCGACCTCGTCGTGCAGATACTCTCCCCAGATATCTCGATCAGTTGCACGCTCCACCCGAATGTAGTCTTGAAATCTCAAACATAACTTGAATAATTCGGTCGTCGGCGGCATAGGTGGATTGAACATTTTGTAATGGATACCCTGTAGGAGGCTATCCAAATTCTCCAGCTCCTCTCTCCAGTATGACTTGTGATTTTCAAAACATGATATGTCTGCTTGAAGCCCATAAGAAAAATCCAGATCCTCTATGGAATAAGCGACCCTGGGATTGAGTCGGTCCTCCCACTACGGTTGCACCTCACTATCTTCCATACTATTTTTCCAACCGGGAACCATGGATTTGAGGATCCTTTCACCAAGATCCTTCACATTTGATAAAGTGTCATCGCACTTATCATGCATTTTATTGATATTATCCCTCATGTCGTCCTTCATATTGAGGGTCCAATACCAGTCTTTGAAGGTATTGACACTATAAGGATTTAGGATAGCATCAGCAGCAGGGATCTGAGAGCAGGTCCAAAATAGAGCCCTAATGAGGGGCAATGTCTTGGCCATCGCCTCATGAGTGTTATAGAGTTCTTTCTTCAGCTTACACATTTTGATAATAATGGCTTCCCTATGGAGGGCCATTTCGCGCAGATCCTTGAAGATTTGCTCCCCTCTTTCTTTAATGCCTCGCATCCATTCCTTGACGGCCTTTGTAGTATCCCGTACTCTTTCAAACTCTGTCGTGGTCCTCTGTGCCAATGCTGCCGAGGCAATGTGGGATTCAGAAGCATTATGCAATGGTCTCAGGAGTTGATCAATGTACCCCTCGACATGTTCAGCACGAGCTCGATACATGTTCTTTTCAGCTGTTATTTCTTCAAGTTACCTGAGCATGTTCTGTACTGAATCCTTGAATTCCTCCTTTTCCTGCTCCTTAGTGACTCGTTCGATGGGGACAGTCGTGATGCTATAATCAGCTAGTGTAATCTGATCTGTTGGCTTGTCTACAGGCTGGGTGAAGGGTACGGTTCCTTTGCTCATCTTTGGTTATTCTGGAATATGCCTTGGGCTTTTTCTTCCCCTTGGCCTTGGCTTGGTCTATGTGTGAGAAGATGTCCTCCAAATCGATGGGTGGCTTGGTGGCGGCCTTGCGCTGAGCTCGAGCAATTAACCATTCTTGAGGTACAGTTTGGGCTGATGCTATCATTAAATTGGCACTCTGTTCTTTGATGTTTTCAGCCGGCTCATCGCATAATTGCAACTGTTCCGTTACAGGAGAAGTAGAGGAAGTGTCAAGTTCCTTGCTCGCAGTCGAATTCTCTCCCACTTCACTGAACAACTGCCTAGTATTTTCGTGTGATGGTTGTTCTTCAGTCTTTTTAGGCTCGCGGGTTTCATTTGCCCTTTGCTCTCCTTCAACAGTGGAGTCATCCTTGGTAGTATTATGGAGCAGCAATTCATGGCGGCTCTACTGGGTGGGTTCATGTAATTCAATCCCCTGAGTTGATGGAATCTCTCCTTCCTCAACTTGGTTATCAGGTTCGGCTGATTCAATGGCTCTTAGCTCGACATCCAGCATGTTGGGTGCAGGAGGATCATCAGCCCCAAATGCATCAATATCACTCTGGGAAGGCGGAGCAGGTATATAATCTAGTTCGACTACATCATCAGACAAACTAGGGTCCTTTGACGATGAAGTGACCTCTGGTCTCCTAATAGGGATCTTTTCCCTTCTTGTTCTTTTGGATGTCCGAGTTCCTTTGTTGGCCTTAACCTTCTTCCTTTTCTCAGGCTTTTCGATCTCTTCCTTAGGTGCACTAGAAGTTCCCTCTTCTTCGGAGGACTGAGAATCAAGGTTACCCATCAAGTGGTAGGTGAACTGGACTCCCTCATGTATCAATCGCTCAATTTGCTGGTGCAACCACTGGTCAGTATATCTTCCCGGGGCTGTCATAACTGCCTCAAAATCAGTGATTGGATCTTGCGACCAATCGATGCCTGGCAAAAGATGTCTTATCGCCTCAAATTCTTGGACTTGCAAGCAATTTCCTGAATCTGTTAGTTGATCTAGGACCGGATGATATTCATAGAGTCGCATTTGCTACACATTCAGCCTTGAATATTCGCGCCTTCGGACCTCATAGTCATCAGAGCAGTTCTTCCAATAATCTTCAACTGATTCTTTTGCTCTGTATCGCCTGCCATAGGCCCTCTTTGCCAGATTGTCGTGATCAAAACACTTCCTTGAAAAATGCTCTTGTAGGCCGTAGGAGGCTAGCTCTGCAAAGGATTCCTCCGCTTGGGATGGGTTCTTTAGATGGTCATCCTGGTTGCCTATGATCATAGGGAATGCGAATCTAGACTGCTTCCTATCCTTGAGTAAGCTGCTTGCCAGACGTGACTGCCTTGCGACTTCCAGGAGAACTATCTTTTCGGTTGGGTACCGCGGAAGTCGGGAAGGAGCACCTTCAAAGCTAGCTATCCGGATGTAGGAGAACCTTGGGAACTGGATGAACCAGGCCCCATACCTCTGTACTAGAATAGTAGCTTGCTCTGAGAGCCTTATGTGTAGTCCTCCCTGCATCAGCCTGACCAGGCGCATTGTGAAGGCGTCATTGATGTGCTCATATTGACCAACCGCATAGGCAGGGCTGTTCTTTTCTCTTTTGAGCTATGTCCTGATAATTCCCGATTTCACCCTTCATGATTAAACCTGGCAGTGTCTGGTTCTTGGCAAACATGTAGACTAAATAGGATGTCATAGTGAAGTACTTCTTTGCCTCAAGTTCGATCAGTTGGGTGTGGATGTTGTCGCTTATAATCTGGGCCCAATCAAACTTAGATTTCCCAGCGAAGACCTGTTCTGTGAAGTAGAACATCCATTCCTCAAAGTAATTAGATTGGGGAAGTCCCATAATCTTGCTGAGCCATGTGACCATGTCCCCATGCTTGTTGTGAAAGTCACTTCTAGGGGTCTTTTTCTCGATCCTGACGCTTGGAGGTCTTCTCTCCTTGTACCATTCTTCATTTATCAGAGTTCTGCATTTGGTAGGGTTTACATCATATGTTGCCTGCGCTTCATCCACACTTGTTGCTATGGGGTTGTTAGGGAAGGGAATGTCAAATGCGTCTCCAATTGCTTTAGGAGTGAAGTTAGCGAGGACCATGTTCTCGAGGAGCACCAATCTAGAGCCTGGTTGGTAATGTCGGGCAGCCTCTACTACTAACTCATAGTTTTGTATTGCTGGGGGAAATCCTGCCGCCTGGGCAATGCCGCTTTCCATCATCCGCCTAGGCGTGCCATAGGCATTAGGGGAGAAGACTCGGTTTCTGAAATCTTGAATATCAATATGGCCCAGGTCGGTATCACTGACATTCTCCCAGACACTTTGAACTTTTGGTTCCCTCAGTCCCCCTCTCTGATACTGATACTTCATCCTTTCGACTCTGTGAGGGATATCTGACTTGGATGCTTGTGATGTCTCGGCTGCAGCAGGTGTCTTTGATGATTCTACCACCAATTTAGGCATTTATCCTGCACAGCCGGATGCGGATTACGAGGCGATATAAAGGGAGCGAAGCGAGTTAGATAAAGGATATGCCAGCATACAAGGATCAATTTGAAAACCGAATTTAATGAACAGCATGACACTTTAGCTAAAAGGTTCAATTGATTTAAACATGAATAGTTATGAAGCTTTTGATTGTGACTTTATACTTAGGCATTTTAGGATCAATTTTCAAAATGGACGATGCTTTAAAATTTTCCTAAGTCTGAAAATGCGTTTTCTAGCTGATTCTTAGGAATAGACTCTGATTTTAATTGCTCCTGACGTCTTATAAATGGAAAAAGGATGCGATTTCAGATTTAATCAGTTTAATCAATTTTTTGCACACACATCTATCCAATTTTGCAAATATTTTGAATGATTTTGAGAGAGGTGAAGCACACTTACCTGGCAAGAATGAATGGCGTGAATTCGCACAACTTGCCTTGCAAGAATGAATTCCTTATTTTGAATGGAAGAGTCTGCAATTTGAATTTTAACGGTTAACTCCCTATTCTGGATTCTCGCGCCTAAAATTAGGGGAGAGAAGTGCAAACTTAAAACACTTTAATTTAGCAATTTGTTACCTTGGGTGTTTTCTCTTTTACGACTTTAAACTTGGGCGATTTTACCTTTGGTATTAAAACTTGGGTTTATGATCTCTTGAAAACCCTCCCATACCGCGATATTGCCAAACTTTGGGACTTTAGACAGGCTTGCAAGCTTTAAAATTTTAACACTTAACCCCCTTTATGGCGAATTTCGCAGAATGAGGGAGTTTGCAATGTTAAGAAATCGCGATTTTGAGCTTCGAAGGGCTTTCAGACTTTACGCTACAACATTCATGCGGTTTTGGGTGAATTTTGGAGAATGGGGGAAGGGTTTGTGAACTTCCAACTCTGCGGCTCTTCCTCTTGCTGCGCCAAAGATGGGCATGTGACTTCAAGGTATCCAATACTTGCCAACAAAAATCGCAGAATTACCTTGGATGGTGAACTTCGGCAATTTGAAGAGTTTTGCAAGTTTGTATGAACTTAAGCTTTCAACACTTCTCCTACAACGCGATTTTCGGGGTTTCCATGCACTTTGCAAACTTTTAACTTTTAAAACTCTCTTATAATGCGCTTTTCGGCATTTTGGGAGGGTTTGCAAACTTTAAAAAACTTTTCACTTACCCTAACTTCGGGTTTTGGAGGTATTTTGCAAACTTTGAACTTTTCGCATTTTCGCCCAAAAGTGCGAATTTCGGCACTTATGAGGCTTTTGCCAACTATTTAACTTTTACATTTTGACTCAAAAGTGTGAACTTTAGGGTTTAATGGCATTTTGAAAACTTCGCACTTTTCCTTTATAAATCGCGAACTTCGGCATTTTCGGAGGTTTTGCCAACTTAAAAAAAAAGAATCGCGCTTTTCCCCGTATATTGCGATTTTTGGGGTTTAGGAGGAGTTTGAAAACTTTAAACTCATCACTTACTACTTGAAATGCAGATTTCGGAGATTTGAGGGTGTTTTAAAACTTTTAAATTTTCTCACTATCCCTTTAGGATGCGAATTTCGGAGTTTGGTGGGCCTTTGCCAATTTCGGCATTCCAAGGGGGTTTGCAAACTTCGGTCTTTCCATGCACTTTGCCATCTTCGGTGATTTGGTGGCTTTTGCAAACTTTGAACTTTTACATTTTGACTCAAAAGTGCGAACTTCGGGGTTTTGACTAAGTTCGACATTTTGAGGGTTGTTACAAACTCCTTTTTACCCTCCAAAATGCAAATTTTGGCCTTTTTATTGATTTTGCCAATTTCGACCCTTTGAGGCACTTGCAAGGTTTTCGTTCGCCCTTTTACCCTCCAGCTGACGAAAATTGCCTTCTTCATCCATCTTGCAAACTTTCAAAACATCATGTAATTCTTCCTTGGTGCGAATTTCAGGATTCGGAGGAGGTTTTGAAAATTTACACTTCTGTACCCTCTTATCTCTCCTATATCCTCGTGCAAAAATCGATGTCTTTGGGTTCTCATGCAACCTTTAGACGCTTTATCCTTTACTTGGCGGACTTCACCAGTTTCAATCATCCTACGCCTATCTTAGGCGTTTTTACAAGCTTAGTCGATCTCTTGGAATTCATGCTCGAAGGCTCAATTGATCTCACGGATTCACAAGTTCCTCCGATCACAACATCATCATCTCATGGACTGATTACGGACTCGCTCCAAAGGACGCGCGACACTCTGCTCGGAACTCAATAGGACGAAGGCGAGAAGGCCCAAAAAAGGAAAGGGGACCCTATCGGTGATAGGGAGCGTGTGCAACGCACAACAGAACCAATGAATCAATGTCTTCAAACCATGGTGTTTCGTCAAGTGTTGGGTCTAGGAAAAGGAAAGAACCCACTGAAAATTCTATGAGGGGTAAAGGAAAGAAAATAGTTGGAGATGCAAGTAGAAGGTATAAATCAGATGAAGGTCATTCAACCTTGAGTGCTGCATCCGCTGCTCTAGTCAGGACTACAACTAATGAACAAGAGATGAATACTGATATGGGAGATAATGAGGTAAGAGTTCCTTCTCCTTCAGTTGAAGAGATAATGGAAGAACTTGTTCAAGAGCCAAATTTTGCCAGGATTGTAGAAGTTGAAGAACCTAAGCTTTCGAGAGAATTCCTTGATGGCATTGTCACTGCGGCCAAGGAAATTGAAGATAAATTTGATGAGAGTGGCATGGAGCAATCAGCCATTCTAGATTGCTTGAGAGAAAGAATAAAGGCTAAGGCTCTTGAAGAAGCTCATTCAGAAGAGAACACAACAACATTCCTGGCTATGGTGAATAAACCAATTGAGATAAGACCGCCCAAACCAACTATAAGAAGTTCTCTTTAATTCAAAGAGATAGTGCAGGATTCAGATCATTACAGATAGTTGTACCCAAAGAAGGTAAAACTTAGGATGATATTGCCCCAAAAGATTATGAGATCACCACTGTGAACTTTGGAAAGAGTACCAAACTCCAAGAAGTTCAGGAGTTTGATGATACTTGCAATACATTGAAGGAAAGGCTGAACAAAGAAGTAGAGAAAAGGAAAAGATTGGGAGAAGAGAACGAGCAGTGGAAGAAGTATGTGATACACTTGACGAAGCCACTCAATTAGGAAATACCAGTTGCTCCTCCTACTTCTCTTCCATAGGAATTCATGAGGGACTATGATGATATGAAGGTTACCTTTAGAGAAGCCAAGGAATGGACTTCTGAGGCCTTAGAGTGTGAGATACACGTTGAAAATTTGGTATCAGCATATGAGTCCACCTCTTCTTTGTTGGTCAGAATTCAAGATTTGTCTGAGAATAAGGAAGAAGTCGAAGAAATTCAGAATATGGTTCTCCCACAGTTGAAGATCATCTGGGGGCTTTCTCAGTAGGAGTTAGTAGATGAAGTCATTCAAGTAGGAAATAGATATGACCTTAGCACTTGGTATTTTACTTTGATAACTAGGGTTGAAACCTTGAAGAAATTTGAATCCAAGTGTTTGGAAGTCGAGAAAATTGTTAAGGATATTCAAGATAAGGTATTTCATGTGGCAGCATAAATCTGGCAGCGAGAGGTGGTGCGAGAAAAACATCCGCGCCCCAAAAATCTGAGAGCTAGAATCCAATTAAACTTTTTTAAGGTTTTAGGAACAATTCTCAAAGGAGATTTCTCTAGAATTTCGAGTTTTTTCATTTATGAGAATTTCCTTGCACAGGTAGTTGACTGGGAATGCATACTCGCCACTTGTACTGATGATGTGGATGTGGTCGACTTCCAAGCAACTTGCCAATTGTCACCATGGAGGAGGTGCGACTTCTTGTGTCTAGATACATTGAATCTATAGAAAAAGAAATTGGACACTCACCTCAGTGAGAATAGTAGCTGCGCCACTTGTCTCCTTCCTATTCATTTTAACTGTTAGAGTTTGGGGAAACCCTAATTAGGGTTTTGAACTTTTAATCTGAGCCCTTGATTATTGTTTGATCTCGGCTGTTTATAATTTCTAGACTACTATATAAGGTTGCCTCCTCTCATTTGGAGAGTGTGAGGTTTTTGAAATATTGTTGCATGGTCATTTTTCAGATAATATGTCACATGTGTACTTTCTCTTAAGGCTTTGTAATCCCTATTGTTTGAGTGATTAAGCAAGGTTTTCAATTTCTTCAACACATTAGTTAAAGATCTGATAAGTATTGGTTTATGGTGTATCTTTGCTCATACTTTTGGTGAATGGATGATTTTCATTCACTGTGTAAAGTTAGTCCGAGCTTTCCATTTTGTGTATGCTTAAACTTCCGATCATAAGCACATCTCTTGAAGATTGCATCCACTTTGTGTAAGTTGTCTTAAGTGAGGCGGAACAAGGTGTGGTTTATTGAGTTCACCAAATCAATATCATCTCTGGAATTTATAGAATTAGAGTAGATTTGAGACAAGTTTTGCAGAGGTTGAGAGAAGAGAAGTTGTTGATAAACATCAAGAAATGCAGTTTCATAAGGAAGAGTTAATCTATTTGGGATTTGTGATATCTACGGATGGATTGAAGATGGATCTTGAAAAGGGAAGAGCAATTGTTGAATGGCCTACACTTGAAAGCATTGGGGAAGTAAGATCATTCCATGGATTGGCTTGTTTCTATCAGAAGTTCATTTGAAATTTCAGTTCAATTTGTAGCCCTATGACAAAAGGAATGAGAGGAGATAGGAAGGATTTCAAGTGGACATCTGGAGAAAATAAGAGTTTTGAGTTGTTGAAGCAGAAGGTGATAGAGCAGCCTGTGTTGGTTTTAGATTTTAGCAAAGTATTTCAATTGGATTGTGATGTAAGCCGGAATGCAATTGGAGCAGTGTTAAGTCAAGAAGGAAGACCAGTAGCTTATTTCAGTGAAAAATTGAATGATGCCAGGGGGAGATATTATGTGTATGATCAAGAGTTTTATGTCATAATTCAAGCATTGAAGAAGTGGAGACATTATTTACTACCTAAAGAGTTTGTGTTGTATACCGATCATCAAGCTTTGCAATACTTGAACAGTCAAGGTAAGCTGAATCAAAGACACATGAGATGGGTGGAGTTCTTGCAGAGTTATATCTTTGTTTTGAAGCATAGAAGTGGAAAGTCAAATAAAGTTGCTGATGCCTTGAGTAGAAGGAGGAACTTGTTGACAGAGATGAGAGTGGAGGTATTGGGTTTTGAGGAATTGAAGAATTTGTATTAGGATGACCCGGATTTTGCAGAACCTTCAAAAGATTGTAAAGAAATAGTTATGATGGACATGAGCAAATGGCTAGATTATTTCATTCAAGATGAGATGTTGTTTAGAGGAGTCCAGTTGTGTATACCTGGGAGCTCTATGAAGGAGAATCTAATAAAAGAGAAGCACAGTGGAGGAATAGCAAGACACTTTGGTGTTGAGAAGACAATAACCTTGGTTAGTGAGAATTACCTTTGGCTTCAGATTCATAAGGATGTTAGGAAATTTGTGTAAAGCTGTAGAATTTGTCAAACTTGCAAAAGGTAGCAGTTAGAATATTGGATTGTATAAGCCTTTGACAGTTCCGAAGAGACCCTGGGAGGACCTAAGCATGGATTTTATACTTGGATTGCCTAGAACACAGAGAGGAAATGACTCTATATTTGTCGTGGTGGATAGATTCTCAAAAATGGCACATTTCATACCCTATAAGAAGACAACAAATGTATAGCTGGCCTATTTTTCAAAGAGGTGTTGAGACTACATGGATTACCTAAGAGCATAATTTCTGAGAGAGACGCTAAATTTGTTGGATATTTTTGGAGGACACTTTGGAATAAGATGAAGATATATTTGAAATTCAGTTCTACCTTTCACCCATAGACCGATGGATAGACAAAAGTAGTAAATAGGAATTTGGGAAATTTGTTGAGATGTTTAGTTGGAGAGAAAACTGGAAGTTGGGACTTGATCCTTGCACAAGTAGAGTTCGCCTACAACAATTTAGTAAACAGGAGTACCGGAAGAACACCCTTTGAGATTGTTACCTGAGTACACCCTAGAGGCATATCAGAGTTGAGAGACATCATTAATGAAGATAAAAGGAGTGCAGAAGTGGAAGCATTTGCATAACATATGAAAACAGTACATACTCATGTCAAGCAGCATTTGGAGGATATGAATAGTAAGTATAAGGAGAAAGTAGATGAAAAGAGGAAACACAAGGAATTTGAAGTTGGAGATGAAGTGATGGTGTATCTGAGAAAGAAAGATTTCTAGTTGGTACCTATAATAAGTTGAAGATGAGGAAGCTTGGACCTTGTAAGATCTCGAGGAAATTTAGTTTCGGAAATGCATATGAAGTGGAGTTACTAGATACCTTGGGTATTTCACCTATATTCAACATTGCAGACCTACATCAGTATCACGAGGCAGAATTCAGTGAAGACAATGCAACAAACCTGGAGAAGCAGATATCCCAGAGGATACCGGACCAGATTGAAGACATTCTGGATAGTAGAATTGGGCGAAGCACCTGAGGCAAACAATACAGAGAGTATCTTGTGAAGTGGAAGGGCAAATTAGTTGAAGACTCATCATGGATTTCTCAGGTAGAGGCAAACTGTCTTGGTTTTCCTCTGACCCCTGTAAAGTGGGGCTCACTTTTCATCAACCTTGGATGTTTGATGCAGGAGCATCCTTGGTTCTTGGCAATCTTGCATCACCCAAAAAAAAATTTACATTCCAATTTGTTTTCTGTTCAGTTCGCCTTTGCAGTTTCAGCATTCTACCGCATTTGTTTACCCAATCTTGTGGAGTTGGATTTTGTTTGTGGACATGTTCATCTACCTTATCGTAAGTCCTTGGGACGTTTGGATCTTTTTTCCGACAAGTTATTGCTTCTGGAATCTCAGATAGTTTTCTAGCTCAGAGCACCGGAACTGCTTGGACCTATCTGTTAATGGAGAATCTTGCAGATCATTTCCATAGCTTGTGGAGCTTCGTTTCGTTGCCTCCAACATTCCTTGGCTTGTGGTTGACCTTCCTTCGGGTCCACACGTCATGCTATGTATTTTCCGGAGGAATTCTTTTGGCAGAGGTTGACCTAGTTGTTCTACACGTTACACCTTCTCATCAGCAATTGTTTTCATCTTGGTCTGACATGGATCATCCTAGAGCTATGGATATCATATAAATCAATGTAACTGAGCATTTAGGAAGAGGAAAAAAACAGACAAGGTTAATCAGAAGATTAGGAGGTCCGGAGTTGCTTGGTTATTGTATTTTGAGCATGTTTGTAATCAGGCCTGTGTGCTGAATCTGTAAGCCCGCCTTTTGCCGGCCAATTTGTATTTGAATCCCTTGAAATAATATAAGTCCGATTCTAGATTGCCTCCATCACATTGTGTTGCTCTTGCTGCATGGTCCAGACTGTTCTATTTGAGGACTATCTTGTCGTGACTGCACAAGTTATTCTTCTGTTCAAAATGACTTGTATGAAGTGGAGATTGAATCATTTGTTGAACACCAAAGTGATATTAACAACAGAGTAATTGACAATGCTTGTTTATTGATGAATGATGCAAAGGTGTATCTAGACAATGTTGATTAGTAGTCAATGTCTATCTCCATGATAAGTTTTAGTGACCGAGAAGAATTTTCAGACATTGGATCTATTAACTTGAATGAGGATGAGCCAATTGACTTCATGAAGAATGATTCAGAGTATGGATATTTCTTTGTTGACATTAATACTATAGAGGTGATTTATAGCAATGAATCTGAAGACATGAATATCGCTAATGACATGAGGATATTATTTGAATGTGGAAACCAATGCATTTGGTGAAATTATATGTGATGGCAATGCGGAGCAAAAAAGAATCCATGAGGAAAATAATTTCCATGAGAATATGTGTGGCAAGACCCTCTCAAATTTGTATGGGCCAGTGTTTGAAGTTTTTCACAAGGATATATCTTATAGTGAAGAAGTAAGGGCTGATTATATAATGAGACCAGAATTAGAAATATTCATATGTGATGAGAATGCTGATGAAGTAGGCATTTTGTGCCTGCAGGACATTGAAGTGTGCAATAAAGGGAGTGAATCTGTAGGTTCAGGTGTATACTCTTGCAAGCATGATGTGATGATGATACAAGATGGATCAGCATATGAATGCTTTTCCTTTGATACATTTGGTACCCCAGGCCCTGGTTTGTAGTGGTGCATTGTTGATAAATACATTTGTTCTCGGCATACAAATGATAAGGATAAATATGAAGAGGCTAGCTATATGGTTGAGTATGGGTGCTTTAATTTTTTCAAATTAAATGATCATGTTACAAAAGACAACATTGAGATGGATAGTACAGAATTCTCTGTTGAGTATTAGTTTGTCTTGTTTGCTGGATGCAATAAGAGTGTGCCATATGAAGGTGAATATGTTCAGTTTTGGCTTGACTGCACAATGCACAATTACGGAGAAAACACTAGTGATGATGAATACAATGTTGTTTTAAAAAGGGTTAGTGGCTCCGTGTGCAATCATATGCTCATTAGTGATAGTTGCAAGCTAGTGCCACTCATATGTGATGAAAATTAGATGTTTGATAAAGGTAAACTTTGGTTTTTCATTTTTGGTGGCCTGGGGCTGGCAATTGAATTATTGATCTGAGTTTTGTTTAATTTTGAATAAGGAGCCCAATGGATAAGGCTTGGTCTGCTTCTACCAGAGATTTGAATTCTTGTAATGCTCGCAAGGAGCATTCATCCCCAACTAGAGCCGTTGTTGGCACCCTCAAAATTGGCAAGAAATTGCGGTGCCCAATGTGAAAGCCAAAATCATGCACATTGATATGTCCTTGCAAGAGCTTTTGCAAAATGCCTTAGGGTTTGGTTTCTGAACCTTGCTGTGGTTTTGAAGCACATTCAAATATCCCGTTGGTGGGTACTTTATGTTTGATTAGTGACCTTTTGTTCCAGTCACCCATGACTTGATTTTTTTTCCTCGTGGGTTTCTTATCATTTGAAAACCGGCCCCATGTCCTAGTGTTTCCTTTCTAGCCAGTAACTTGAGCATTTGATTTATCCTAAGTATTTGGCTCCATTCATTCAATGTCCTGGGGACATGAATTATATGCACGTGCTTCAAAGTTATTCTTAAGTTGGCCATAGCTTCAAAAGTTCTCGGCATGCGTTGAAGTGATTTGACACCTTGTCGAGGCTCCGAGTCCTATCTGACATTGCAGTTTGGTCATGTTCTACAAGGTAACTCGAGACTCGGTGAAATAAGTAAAGAGATTTCATTGAGTTCCAAGGAATGATCGGCCGTGAGGATTCCAACTATGCAACACAGGTGCTCGACGGACTGTTTCAAAGCCTTTGTCGAGTCCCGAGTTCGTGCTGCAGAGTGTAAGGGTTAATGTACTCGGGAGCTCGATGAAGTTATTCTTGCGCCTTGGTGAGTTTTCGAGTAAGTGGAGACAACGTGCTTTGTCAGTGGATGAAAGGGATCCAGTGTGTCAACTTGGGATGCGACGAGATGGCTTAGGGGATTTCAGCGAGTGCCTGAGGGAGTAAAAGAGAGACTGGTGATGTTGAAGCTGAAGCTAGGTGTGTGCTCGATAAAGCTCAAGTGACTCGCATAGAGTTCAAATGGTAAATCATGGAGAATCAAGATTTTGTTGATGGTTGTTGATGCCATTGAGAGCGATGGATAAGATGAGAAGAATAACACCTAGGAGAGTCAACAAGGCAATAAACCGGGAATGTGAGTTTTGTGGCCAGAAAAGGAGAAGATCTTGGCAAATCGCTTGCAGAAGATCATCACCAGATAGGATAATTAGAAGAATTTATTATGTCAAGCTTGAGGAAAGAAACCAACGGCATGAAAAGTTGCATGGGTACGGGCGGTGGATTATTTTGGAAGAAAGAACTGAACTGGCTGTTAGGTAATTGTAGAGGATAAGTTTTAATCCTTTTAAACACAAAGCAAAAAAGATGTTTTATATGCATGGCACTGTGGGCTTGGCTATATTTAGAGCTTCTTATTTTAGATGCATTGAGCTTTTTCTTAAGTGGGTGACTGATGCATTGGTCAAGCAGCGTTCTAAACACCTCCCTTTTTGTTTGTTCGAGAATAGTCTCATAAATGGAGCACTTATATGTAGAGATAGACTGTGCGTTTACAAGGTGCAAATTCCATGACATCGGGTGGAGAATACTTCAATAAACTGCCTTGTAGCTAAAGCAATATTGAAAATCTAGAAGGTAGCTAAAGGGATATTGAAAGGCAATAGCAGTTGCAAAAGGCCTTTCAAAAGCTACCTATCTTTATCCCTTCATTGTTTGATGACTAAGAGGCAAGGGGAGCGGGGAGAATGATGAGGATAGGGGAGAGCCGGCTCTAGCAAAAAGCTTGTTAAATTAAAATTGATGGCTAAAGTTGGACCCCTTGTTTTGATTACAACATTTCTCTGTGAGCTCCTCTTCTAATTTTACTAGCTTTCTTCTAGTTTTGTGAACTCCTCTACTAGTTTGTATGGTGCGAATCTTGCATCCTCAAAGTCATCAGCAATGCGATGGTGACACGGCTCAAGCAGTTGGACTTCAATGACTTTTTATTCTTCACCGAGATGGTTTTTTATCCATTTAGTCTTGTATTTCTGTTATGCATATAATCCAAATATGTGTCAAAAGAAAAAGATGCCAGTTGTAAACAGCTTGAAGCTTGTTGCATTCCTTTCTGATATAAAAGGAATTCCAAGGCTGTAAGATTCTGGTCGGTTGGACTTTTTTTGGGGGGGGGTTGGGGGGGGGGTGGCTGGGTGTTCTACTGAAAAGGGTAAAATAGCAGTGTTTGAGTTAGATAAAGAGTCATTCATAGAAAAGGATGTAAATATTTCTTAAGTAATGTCAATTAGTTTATGAGCATTATAAAAATTTCACAGTGATTGTCTCCTATTCCTCCATCTTATATGAATAATAGTATCAAGGATTTTATTATTTGTCTTTGCAAGATCTTGTGAATGTATGATTCTGTTTGTGGGTTCTTTTTGAGGAAGAGATTAAATTCCCGCATACAAGTTATAGTAGGTTCAGGGATACAATATGGATTTATAAGAATAATTTTTGTGATAATTGCAGGGGTCACATTAGTGCTAGGCACCAATGCCATAGAGACTCACTAGTTGAGATAAATCACTATTTGATATTTGCATCCGAATATAGGTTTGACTCTGCATCTTGGGTTAGGCACTCGTGTGTGAAACTTCGAGGATTTAACCCAGAAATATTCAAGAAATTCAAAATCGCTTTCCCTTTGTGTTCTTTATTTTCTTGCTTAAGTTATTTCAGTTCTGACATCTCCAAGGTGACCGAAGGATAAAGAAACAGAGTATGAGAGTATTATCATTTGTTCTTTTATATGATATAAGTGGAGATGCTTAATTATTCTCAGTGATTAGCTGGAAGAAATGGGATTAGTACTGGGTAATGGTGAATTTTGAACACCCGTTGTTTGTAAACCTGAGATTTATTCACCAGTAACGACATGCAGTTGTTGTTTAGGGATGAGTTAATGATATTGTATGAACTTGTGAAGTGGGAATACCCTCTCGAGTTTGGTGGAGCTCGAAGTGAAGAGGGCTTGTTTAAGCCTAGTTGTGTTGTGTTTTCTTGTCCTCAATCTATGGATAGGTTTGAATAATTAACCTAAATTCATTGATCCTATGGTCTAGGGTTTTATAATTTCTCTAGGACTGAGGGTAGTGTTGATGTGTTTTTTATGCACATGCGAACACAGAATAAAATATCGAAGTATCTTATCCTCTCTTGAACAAAGTTCTCGACTGCTGAAGATCTCGCTGAAGGATCAGTCGAAGTAACTCCAAGGTTCTGTTATGTAGGATCTCTACGTGTGGATAAGCTCTCTGTGGTATGATGTGATTTTGTTGGAATCACAAGGGGACTTACACTTGATGACCTAAACGTCTGATTTGCTGGAATCACAGGATTTCACTAGCCTAGATTTTTTGAAAAACAAAAAGGAAAAAAGGATGAGGGCGAGGGAAGGATCTAATTCTGACACTAAGAATGTAGGAGCAATGAATAACCTTTGATGAAATTCTAACTAAGTCTTGTTTTGACATCCCAGGACCATCTCCACAAGGTTAGTGCGATCTTCGGAGGAAAACTTTATGATGTTTAGATCATCGCTACAGGCATAGACACCATCAGGCTGATGCATATCAGTGAAGAAGCGACAATTGAAGTTAAGCTTAAGCTGAATGATTCCAATTGACTACACAAGGCAAGTCTGCAATCAACAAACTGCTAGTAGTATGGATATACGAATTTCACCATCAATCAAACACATTTCTTCCACTCATCCAAACTATAAAGACTCAAAGTTGACTTGATTTTGTAAGGAAAATAAGGTGATTTTAAGATTTTCGCTTTGGACCCTTAGGAAGGGTCAGGAGCGAAAATCTCATTCTAGGCTTGATTCTCCATTTCTTCAACTCCAATCCACTCTAGAAGACAACTAGACATCATTCTTCACCCAAGGGATAAGGTCTTAAGCCAAAACAAGGTCAAAAGAATAGGCTTGCAAGGAATTTCACTCTGGACCCTTTGTAAGGGTCAGGAGCGAAATTCACCTTCTTGGCTAGAATCCTTCATTTTTTCAAAGCTCTCACACATTTCCAAAGTCCAAACACATCCATCCTTCCTTTCAAGATGCTCTGCAAATCAAAATTTGGTCAAACTAGGGAGGAAATGAGCTTTAGGAAGATTTTCGCTCTGGACCCTTTGGAAGGGTCAGGAGCGAAATTCACCCTCTAGGCTTCATCACTCACTTTTCCAACTTCAAACCATCTCAAGAAGCAAACTTAGATCATTTTCCACCTAAGGGACAAGGTTTCAAGCTCAAACAAGGTAGCAAATGAAGTTTATGATGAATTTCGCTCTGGACCCTTTGGAAGGGTCAGGAGCGAAATTCGCTTTGGACCCTTTGGAAGGGTTAGGAGCGAAATTTGACATTTTGGTCTCTCCGTCAAGATCATTTTATGGAATATAACATTTAAGTATAAGTGACATTTCGTTATATTCCATATATACTGTCAGGATGTTTGAGAGTGGTTTCGAACCTCCAGGAGTTATATTGCAAAATCTAGTTTTTGGAGGATTCTTCAATTTTCCAGACTTAGTCAAATTTCAGGATCAGGACATTCCAGACTTAGCCAAATTTCAGGATCAGGACATTCCAGACTTCATCACTCACCAACTTGACCTAGCTCGGACCTTCAAGAATGACACTCACTCACCAAGCAAGACACAATTAGCAACAAGAGCAAAACCAGGCCCTAAAGAGGACTCTCAAAGAAACCCTAATTCCGGGGCCCCAAAGACTCAACCTTGGCTCAAGCAGAGCCTGCCATCCTAGTGATCCCCCTGGCGACACTCAAAAAGAAAAGGCTAACAGACAAACCTCTAAAAACCCTAGAAAAACAAACCCCAAAAAGCAAAAAGTAGGGGTTCCCATTTGCAATGGGGCGATGTGTGAATACGTCACAACAGGTAGCAAGAAAAATCGTCAACAGTAATCATTGCCCTCAATAACATAGGACATATGCCATTAGGAGAGTATTTCTTATCATGATTCAAACCTACACGAACCATATTTTCTCAACTCTTCACTGACATAATTTTTGTTTGAAGAAAAAGGCATGTTACTTCACTTAGATAATGCTTTGATTTTAGAAGAATTTATCCTTATTATTTAATGCTTTTAGTAATGCTCTGTTAAGCTTTTGTGTCATTGATTGATTAAATTCTTTTGATTTACCAAAGAAAAAAGACCTGAAGGTTTGGTGCTATTTATAATTGTGTAAATTTAGTAAGCATCTTTTAAACCTAGAATTCTCTTGAAAGATCAGATCTCTTCAATTAGCTCTAGAATCAAGTGATCTGGCCAGCTAGTTCAATTTTATTCCTTCTTGGAAGAGGCCATTTCTAATGGATCATTTATATTTTTTTGGCAGGAGGATACCATCTCAATCAACCACAACTGGTTTAATGCTTGCAACATTTCATGGGTGGTACATTGAATTGCATAACAAATATTAGTGTGTTTGGTGTACTTGAGCTTAAAAAATGAGGGAAGAAAAACAAAATGTTACAAAGCAACTCTTGAGATTTGAATTTTGCTTTGGTTCATAAGAGTCTTTTATTTGTGATGTGCAGTGGAACCTACTCGTAAAAGACTATAATGAAACAAAAGAGTACATTGAAGACATAAGGAGTATAGCTGATGACTTTGAAAGTCTCTGTCAACGAAATCTGGCAGCCAATACAGGTAAAGTCTTGTTTGTGTTAAATTGATGTGGACATGAACATACATTTTGGTATTCGAAGGTAAATTGGTATTTTGTGGTAAATTCATAGTGCAATTTTGAGTTGAGAAAATCAGAGGCAGAGTTTTACTATATTGATTAGTAGGAAAAACATAGTGTAAGTGAATGACAAGAATAACACATGCTGAACTTCTGTTGCTATTTTGCAGGGATGAACTTTAATGACTACTTTGTCTTCATCTCTCGAATGGCTCTTGCAAATGTAATACAGCTCATTGATATCTTGGATTTCAGAAGAAATAGTATGGAACCTTCAGAAGTGGAAACAGTGCAACAACTTCTCTTCAATTTAGCATCCATTTGTGATGTTGCTAAAAAATTGGAAACCATTGATTATTTTGATGGATATAGTAGGGAGCATACATTTGATCTACAAGAAACATCCGTGTTGTGTGCTAATCTTGAGATATCAAAGGATTTAAAAATTCATGAATTAAAAGAATCCTTGAAGGAAAAATATAGTTTTTTCCACAATGTAAATGTGGCAAACACCAGTGCAGACCTTGTTGATGAAGTTGAGAACAATGGAAGGAACTCAATATTTCAAGGATCAGAGAAGAAAAGATTTTTAAAAACAAATGAGAGAGAGATTACATTCTCTGATGAAATCTTTTCTGTCATGTTAAAAGACCACTCAACTGAAAAATATAGAGTCAATATTGTAAATCCTCAACATCTGGTCCAAATTATTAATAATATCATTACATCAGCGAAAGAAAGGGCTCATGGGGTTGTGACATGACTCAACGAGGGTTAAACAAATTAATTAATAAATGTGAAAAGTGCTAATGTTTTCCCTGTTTACAAGTACCGATTTTACCAATGAAAACTAAACATGGATTACATTGATGTTTGGATTCTTGTATCATATATCTTAAATGTTTATTGTGAAAATAACTATTTTTTTCTTTCAAAATAGAAATTTTATAAACTTTTTGTTATCAATTAATGACTGAACTTCTCGTTTACATGAGGACTTCTTGTTTCTGTTGAAGGGCGTAATAACAATGTGATGCTAGGATAGGGTACACTTGTCCATGATGAGATTCTGGAGTGATTGGATTGCAAATGGATTCTAGCATTAAAATATCAGTGAAATAAATATCTATATCAATCTAGAATTGGGAGTTTGGCTTCATTTATATGTATAACATCAATTCTCTGCACCATCTTTCATGAAGAAATTTGAGTTGTTTAATAGAGCTATGGGTTTTGTATATCCTGGCTCTTTCAATGTTGGGGCAATCCATCTACAATGGTAGTAAGGTGTATAGAAGCAGCTTATGCACGAGACAATCGATTTTAATATGACCATCAATTCATTGGTTGTATTCCCACCTAAACCTACTTTGTTGTAACCATGATGATCTAGTGCAATGTATCTTCTATGTTTTGACATACTTGACCACATTTATACCCTAGGAAAGCAACATGGGCATATCATTGCGAGGGAATGGGCACATTGGTTTTATCAAGTTGTGGTAAATGAGAAAAAAAAAGCCAAAACAAGTTTATTAGAAATAGCCTTTCCTATATATGCATGTTGGATATAAATTGATAACATAAATGGTATTGGTCAACATTAGAACCTAAAAGATACAATTTCAAATATTAATAGAAGATTATAGTAAACATCAAACCCTTATGAAGAGGAGAAACTTGACTCACAATCTTATCCTCACGTTATAACTCATGGCCACTTTCTAAGATCTCCATAATTTTTTTATATCTTGTCATACTATTTCAATTGGGATACAAGATAAACTAAAACCAAGCACTAGCTACGTGTTAGGTTATGATTATGCTACCACAACTCAGGTTGTACAGTTGAGTTTGGTTTTTTCATGTAAGACATCCTAATTATGGTTGGACCTTTGTCCATGATTGATGATTCCTGAAATTGAGTCAATATGCTTGAGCTAGGCTAATGACATAGAAGTCCTCAACTACAATCATATTGATTGTGACCTTAAATTGAGCTTATGATATGGTGCTATTTAAAAATACCTTTGGACATGATCTTCTAGGTTAACTCACAAAATATAGGTAAATACTTGAAGACAACATATCTCATTTGCACAAATGCTCTAGGAATGAAGGTGTAGGTCCAAGTTCATTTTAGCATACTAAATTGAAATGTTCTTTATAATGTGAATCATATTCAAATTAGGTGCTTAGATATATGAAGATGATAAGTGAATACAATTTAATGCTTTTATATGCAAGGACATAGCAATAAATTGTGCAAAATTATAGTAAGTTAACCCTAGGGGAGAAAGGAATGGGTGAGAGTTGACCAAAACCTAAATTTGAATTTTGAAATTTCAAAGGTCAAGTTTGTCGTTGCAGAGTCACCTTGCAATGCAAAAATGACTTGGCACATAGAAATAATGAAATTTAGTGGATATCATTATCCACAGGGATAGGTGCATGAATAGGTGTAATGAATATATAATTAATTTGAATACCAATTTGTGCATGTATGATAGGGCATGAATAAATGGATGGAAATATGTGTATGGGGATAAGTAAAAGAATAGGGAATGGGGTTGACTTTCCACAAATTATACCACCCGTCGACATGTAAATGCATGAAGGAATTATCTCAAAATGAGCACAAAACTAAATGGAAAATGACATAAGTGTACAAATTTGCCATTGCATTGTGCCCCCAATTTGAAGTACATGTGAATTCAAGGACCATGTATCTCACAGTATGTAGTACTCATAAACATACAAGTAAAGTAAATATTCAAACATAAAAGGATATGCCACACGTCCATATAAAGTAATGGGCCATGCATGACATGATTTTGTAATTTCATCCTTTGGTATGTGTGTTTCATAAGGACTTACATATTAGAGGAAAAATATGCGTTAATAGCTTTTTTAATGCAAGTAAGAATAATTGCAATGTGAATCTCATTGCCAATTACCATAAGAGACAAAAAGAATGAAATAGGGTTGGAGAAATTTTTCCTATGTGAGAAGTGGTGATGCTTTGTCTTTTACTTGGTAGTCGTTGGGTGACAAGGTGCATAGGGCATTGGCTTGTTATTTGCTAATGATGAGTCTCTACAGGCACTTGTAACAATATGGGAAACTCAACATTAGAATGAAACTTGACATGATATGCCCCCTACAATTGGCCACATCCATGAAATATAAGGAGTTGAAGGAGAGGGCAATAATACATGAAATATAAATGTAAGCTAGGCACAAAAGCATGTGTAGTATAACTATAAACAAATGTTGTGTATTGAACAGATAAAGCATGTTAAATGATAGTTTTGGTAAGAATGTGGGCCAAAGATATCACCAAGGAATGAGGTTGCCCCTAGTATGGGCAACTAAATGTGACGTGGCCTTGAATGACTAGGAATAGTTGTATAAGTGTATAGGACACTAGGAACGTGGATAGGTTCCTAGTGGTGATAAAAATCTCATTATATGACATGACGAGTAATTGATAAAGGGTGTGAAAGACTCATATTATCTACCTTGGAACTCTTTAGAAAATTGTCATGTGAGCAGATAAGGTGATAGGGAATATATAGCAAATATGCTCTCCAATATGGTAAGTTATGTCTAAGATTTATGTAGGTTGAAATTTAATGTGGGAAGGCATGATGCCCTTGATATGGAAATGGTAACATGGTATGTAGAGGGGAAAGAAAGATGCCCTTGATATGGAAATGGTAACATGGTATGTAGAGGGGAAAGAAAGATGCCCAAATATGCGTTCACATGTAAATATATGGGAAGGGAAGCACAAAAGGTATGGGGGAAGGCATGGTGGCCCAATGTGAAGGTATGCCAATAAAAGCATAGTGTGTAAAGGGGAATGGATGATGCCCTTGATGTAAAGGTGTAGCCATGAAAGCATAAGATGTAAGGAGGAAGACATTGTGCCCCTAGTGTAAGGATGTGGCAATAGAAACACAATACAAAGGGTAAGGGCCCTTGAAAGCACAATATGTAAGGGGGAAGCCATTATGCCCCTAGTGTAAGGATGTGATCATAGAAGCACAATATGTAAGAGGGAAACTATATGATATATTACCAATGTAAGGATGTGGCAATATAAGCACAATATGTAGGAGGAAGATTTGATGTCCCTAATGGAAAGATATAGCAATAAAGACATAAGATGGTTAGGGGTGAGGTGGGAGGAATCTATGATGCCACCTAGTCCAATGTTGTAACTTAAAATGTGTGACATTAAATGTAGTCTCAATATGTAAGCTTTGGAAGTATGGTATGACAATGTAGGATCATAACAAATAATAAATTTTCAAATGGTAAATGTAGAAACATCGTAGTATAGTAGATGAAATAAGCATAAGCATGATGACAAGTATGGACAAACATAAGAAAAACATTATAGTAGACATTAGAATGTATGACAAAACAATATGATAAGAAATAGTAAGGGAACTTGGAAAACTAAAATGGTAAGGCAAGGGCCATAAAATCATGCATAAATAAAAGACCACTAAGTGTAAGGATAGAATAGGAAAATTAAGAAACTAATAGGTAAAAGATCAACTCAAGTGGGAAATAAAGCCAGTGATGAAGTACATGCAAGAAAAATGATGAAATATGAAAAAGGGATCAAAATAACCTCCCAAGTGGGGAAGTTAAGCATGAAATCAAAGCTAGAAGGTAGAATCATTTTGAGAAGGACAACAAGCAATGTATAAACATCGCTAAAATGTAAGAATACACAAGGTAAATGGAAGCATACGAAAAATAATGAACACTAAAAGATACAAGTAGTAAAGTGAATACCACAACACATGTTGAAATTCTCGTATGTTAATATGCACCACTAAAGGGTCTATGTGTCATCCTTATGTGAGCTAGCTACATGGGAACATGAAGCCAAGAAATGAAAGCAAATAACATAATTGTGGAAAGGAATGAAAAAAAAGATATTCAAGTAATGAATTCATTTCTCATATTAAGTGCTTTCTCTTTTATTTTATGTGTAACCTCATTATAGGTTTTCTTATGGTGATCAAGACCAACTTCTTGAGTACATGACATATGGATCAAATGAGGGAGTTGTATGTTCCTGAGTATGTTCATTACTTATTTTCTTTATCTATATGATTCAATTTTATGTTTGAATGCGATTCCCATATTTATAATATCCATATGTAGGCTAGGAGGCACTTAGGTTGCTACAATGTGACATCTTGGGTTCTACCTAGGTTAAGAGACACCAACATAGAATGAAAGGTAGGTTTGCTATATGCTTAAGCTATTTAGAAAAGAGAAAAATAATCAAAAGATAAATTTTGAGAATGTATTATTAAGTCCATATTATCCTTGTGGGCACTAGGTTTAGAAAAATAATCAATGAAACACATGCCAAATTCATAAAAGAAGCATTAAGAAATTAGATGAATCAAACCATTGCAAATCTTTATGACTAAGAGGAAGTCAAAACCCACAAATCAATAAGATGATCATCTAAATCTCATAACTAGTGTTGAAGTGGAGTTGATTGTTGAACCCCACAACTCCTATAAATCATTTGTAACCAAAACACCTATCACAAGAGAAAAACAATTGATTTGTTGTGCAACCTTGATAATTGTATTGATTAAAAAAATATCTAAATGATTCAATATATAGTATTGAATCCTTATAAAAAGAGAAAAGCTAAAAACAATCCTAGATGAAACCCTAGGTGAGGATAAAATTAGATCATGACATTTGTCTTTATCCTATGTTATGAGACAAAAAAATGTCCAATTGTACCTTAAGTATGATAAAGTATGTTTCTGGGAGAGGATGGATGTCCTGTTACACTGGATCAATCGGGGCTATGGATGTAACAATTTTGATCTTATAAGGGAACAAAAATTGCTGGAGATGTTATCTCTATAGGAGTGGGAATAAGATGATAAGTCTTTGAACCATTTGAATATGCAAGAACTATGATATACTTAATCTCTCTAAAGTATCAACACTAAAGGGTATGTTAATTGCATCATCAAGAGGAATGAGATAATTTATAGTAGGATCATTTGAGAATTGAGAGATATGAGGGTATCCATAGATCTCCCAAAGTACCAAAGTGTGTGGGGATAATAAATGTCTATTTGTACTAAAGGCCCCTAATTTTTTTGAAAATAATTTAATTGGAATTAAGCTTCAATGCAATGTTGTTAACACTTTTTGATTACCCAATTATCAAGATGGGCAAGGTGAGAACATATAGTGTATGGGACCATACAATTATCTAGAATTTAACAACTTAATAGGAAACATGCTAGGTGGCAAGCTGACCAATCTCACTTCTTTAGTGGAGTGTGATACAAAAGAACTAAAAAGGGAACACACTTCTTTGCTTATTCAATAGAATGTGTAGTTATAATAAGCACCAACATTTTCTTCTTACTTAGTGGAGTGCATTAAAAAACACAATTACTTTCACTTATTTAGTGTTGAGGGCAATTACAACCACCATAACTACTTCCACTTATTCAATGGTTAGTGCAATCAAAATAGTCACAACCACTTCCACTTATTCAATGGTGAGTGCAATTAAACTAGATATCATTTCCACTTATTTAGTGGTGAGCGCGATTATAAAAACATTCGCAATTGAGAACACTAGTAGTACTACCATCCAAGGTAATAAAAGGTTATATGAAATGCATTGAAAACATAATGTAGAAAGATTAGTTGAGTTGTATGTGTTGCTCATAAATAAAGATTGTTGCAACAACCCATAAGTGAACCAAATTGCACGGATAAACCGATATTCAAATTTTCAACATGAAATATACCTTTGGAAAATGAAACAAGATAGATTGGAGGTCTAATGACACTCTGTCGCAACTATATAACTTTCATAATAGAACTAAACACACATTGAGAACAAACTGAAAAATTATTGATTACTAAAATTTGTTTGTCTAAAAAATCATAATATTCTCCAAAATTGAAATTTACATTGTAACTCATAAAGATCTAAAATCCATATCAAACATCATCAAATTATATAAATTAAATCTAACTTAAACTATAAGGAAGTAAATGCCCATATGTAAATGTCACTTATACCTAAATGCTTATTTCACGTACAAATTTGTATGATATGGACAACAAATAAGTATGCCTCATGTTAAGATTTACACTTCAAATAATGTGACAACCAAAAGAAATGTTAGATCTTGCTCCCAAAGTTTTTTTCTCCTTACCAAAATATGACCAATAAGTATTCCTATTGAATAACTTACTGACCAACACACACCACTGCTCCCCCTAAGAGCAACAACAACATCAATCTAGGAGATAAAGGATAAGCGTTGAATATCCCTTGCAAAGATGCACCACTAAAATGCATCTAGCTAGGAAAAGTAGTGACAATAACCCCAATTTTCTCCCTAAGATACTCAAAAGTATCCTTTGCTAATGCCTTAGTAAAAGTGTCTACTACCTATTCTTTTATAGAAATGTATTCCAATCCAACTTCTTTCTCTGCAACCTTATCTCTTACGAAATGATAATAGATTGATATATGCTTTGGTATTGAATGCATAACTAAATTATTTGAAATGTTTATAACACTAGTACTATCATACATAATTGGAATAGGTTCGTCGTATACCACTCTAATATCCTTAAGAGTTCACTTCACCCACATAACTTGAGTACAACAAGATGTTGATGCTATATTCTACTTCTGTAGTAGACAATGACACTGATTCTTGGTTCTTAGTTATCCATGAAACCAATCTATCTCCCAAAAAGAATGCACTGCAACTGGTAATTTTCATGCCATCAATGCTTCCAGCATAGTCAACATCTATATAAGCTTTCAACATGAAGTCTCCATCCTTCTTGTACCATAGACCAAAATCCCAAGTTCCTTTCAGATACCTAAAAATCGTCTTCACCACTTGATGATGAGTTTTCTTTGGACTAGCTTGAAATATTGCAGCCAAACATACAACCTGCATGATATATGGTCTAGAGGTAGTTAGATATAACAATCCTCCATTCATAGATTTGTACTTCTTATGATCAACATCTAAAGATGTATCATCTTTGCTTGATTTATCATCTTTCCCTGATTTGTAACCAATAGCTAAAGGGGTAGCAATAGGTTTACAATTCTTCGTATCAAACATCTTTAACATTTCTTTGACATATTTAAATATTCCATCATCCAACTGAGTAACTTGTAGACCAAGAAAGAATGACATGTCTCCAAACATAGACATGTCAAATTCCTTTTGCATCTGTTTTGCAAATTCTTTATAGAAACCATCGCTTCCTCCAAAGATAATGTCATCAACATAAACAACAATAATCAACAACTTATTGCTTCCAATATTAAAATAAATATTGTTGTCTACAATACCGTACCTAAATTTGTGTTGTAACAAATATCTATCCAATCTAACATACCATGCTCTAGGTACTTGTTTAAGTCCATAAAATACCTTCTTTAACCTACAAACCACATCCAGATCCCTTGACAATCTAAATCCACCTGGTTGCTCAATGTACACTTCTTCTAGTTGTCCATTTATAAATGTTGAATTAAATCCATTTGTTATACCTTGAAATTCTTGTAGGCAAAAAAAGAAAGAAACATTCTAATAGCTTCCATCCTAGCTACTAGAGAAAAAGTTTCCTCAAATTCAATACCTTCAACCTAAGAATAGTCTTTACATACCAATCTCACCTTGTTCCTTGTGACCTGTCTTTGTTCATTTGATTTGTTTCATAACACTCACTTAGTTCCTATCACATTTTTGTCCACTTGTCTGGGTACCAACTCCCATGTTTGATTCTTCTGTATCTAATTTAATTCTTATTCCATTACTTTTAGCCAACTTTCGTCTTTTCTTTCTTCTTCATATGATTGAGGTTTAGCAAGTGAAAGAAAACTGTAATTTTCTTGCTCATTTACCTCTGTAACACTTCTTCTTGTTTGAACTCCTTTATTTTTGTCTCCAATTATCTAATCTTTTGAATGGTTCCTTTGCACATATTTCAGGGTCTTGATTGCTTTCTCTGATTTTTCTTTGTCTTCTTCAATTTCATCTATCTCTTCCACATTGTTATCTTCTGGAACTGTCTTTTCTTTTGTAACAAATGGAATGATCTAAAATTCAATCTCTTGAATGCTTCACGTACTTTCTCATTTGTAATTTTCACTATCTTGTTCAGTCTCTTATTGTAGCACTGATAGAATTTGTTATTCGTAACATATCTCAAGAATATTCCTTCATTTTATTTAGTATGAAACTTTCCAAGATCATTTTCATCTCTTCTGATATAACACTTACTGCCAAAGATTTTGAAATACTTCATAGTAGGAGGTCTTCCGTTCCATACCTCATAAGATGTCTTAGTATGATTTCTCTTATCTGTACCTAGTTAAGAATGTAAATAGTAGTATGCACAAGTTATTTCCAATACATATTAGCCAAGTTAGAATACTTCTTCATAGTTCTTGCGATCTCAATAACAATCCTATTCTCCCTTTCTACCACACCATTTTGTGAAAGGGTTCTTGGAGCAGAAAAATGTCTTCTTATACCATATCTCTCACAAAAAATTTCAAAACAATTCAAAGTAAATCTCCATCTCTATCAGATCTTAAACACTTGATCTCAACATCAAATTGATTTTCTAGCATTGATTTAAAAATTTTAAACCTTTCAAAAGCTTTAGATTTTTCTCTTAAAAATGTAACCCATTTCATCCTAGAGTAATCATCAATAAGTAACATGAAATACCTTTCTCCATAAATTCCGCTTGTCGTTGTAGGCCCACACAGATCTATATGAACCATCTCCAAGGGATATGAAGTGGAATGGTCCTTGTTCTTGAAACTTCTCTTTGTCTAATTCTCTAATTGACATTCCCTACACACAATAATAGTAGGCTTGATAATATTTCACAAATCTCTTACTTCTTTAGTATTATTGATCTTTATCATGTTGTCAAAATTAACATGTCCTGTCCTTTTATTCCATAACCAAGATTCACTGCTTTGAGTTAGAAACCATCTATTTCCACTTCTATCCTTAATGTAATAAACATTTCAACTTTTGTGCAGGATAACCTAATAAACTATATGCCTCCATGAGGCCATTTTGATGTATTGGAACCTAATTGTGCAAGTTTGAGGTCCATTAGGCAAAATGTGTCAAAGTTGCAAAAAGTTGTCATTTTGTCCCGATAACTTTTGCATTTTTTGAAACCTTTTAAAAATATGGTTGGGAAGTTGGTTTTCACAGTTTGAGGTTCTAACCCACTTATATGGGCATAAATAGGCTATTGGTACTCCATCCAAGGTTGGTTGTTTGAATTTTGAAGAATTTGCTTAATGAGATTGACGTTTCCCATGCATTTTTGGACGTTGCAGTCTGATTTTTCATATTTTTCATTGTGAAATATTCCTTACGATTATTGGAAGCCTATTGGATATGATAGGGGAGTGAATCCTCTCAATTTTTATTTTTGTTTCATTTAAGTCCATTGAGTTTTGATCAAGTTACAAGAATTTTTGTAAAATCTGCCAAAACCTTAGATAAGGGTAACCAGTGGCATCAAAATAATGTATTTTTGGTTATTCCCATGTTTGAAACTCTCAAAACTGAGTTTGATGACCATTGTAAATATTTATTTTCTTGTTCCATGTTTTGAAGGGCTCTGGAAGCCTATTGGATATGATAGGGGAGTGAATCCTCTCAATTTTTATTTTTGTTTCATTTAAGTCCATTGAGTTTTGATCAAGTTACAAGAATTTTTGTAAAATCTGCCAAAACCTTAGATAAGGGTAACCGGTGGCATCAAAATAATGTATTTTTGGTTATTCCCATGTTTGAAACTCTCAAAACTGAGTTTGATGACCATTATAAATATTTATTTTCTTGTTCCATGTTTTGAAGGGCTCTAAAACCAAATGGAATGCGCATATGAGGACTAAAGGGTCTGCTTTTCTGAGTATATCATACCTTATATGACAATGAGGTTGAAGAACTTGTTGGAAATACCAAGTGAGTGGTCTTTTGAAGAGGTCTGTGTCTGAGAGAGGGGTGTTAGGACCATATGCATCCTTGGAAGGAGATTTGAAGTCACAAAAAAAAGAAATACATCATGGTGAGAAGATTGTCCTAATGTTTTGACTGTCATAGTTTATCCAGTGACATAAGGAGAAATTGACTTGCAAGGTCAAGTGAATGGTTGGTTCATGTATGGTGTTAGAGGAAGGAGTGGAGCCCTAGAAAACCTTTGAATGTGTCAGAAAGCCCTAAGAAGAGGAAATTAGTACTTAAGTTTTTATGGCTCTCCTAAGTGTTGAGGCTGCCATAGTCCTAATTACCAATCCCTCATATGTTGCAATAGTCACTTTGTGAATCCTTTCAGTGTTGTATAAGCCAATATTAAGGTGTGTCAAAATTGTATAATATCTTCCCAATCAACCCTAAAGAGTTCATGGCCTTAGTAGCATTGATTTTGGCCATTTGACCATCTCGAGGGCAGCCCTACTTACTAAGTATTGAACCATGTAAAAGGGAATGAAAGTGAAAATTTAAAAACCTCAAAAATGAATGTTTATTGTGACGTCTCAGTCTTAAATAGAACAAGTACACACAACCACATGTTGATACTCAAGAATAGGAGTGTCCAAGCCTTAGTGTAAAGGGCCTAAATTTGTGGAGACTAATCTTGGAGTTTAGTCAATATGCTTAAACGACTTTTGTTTTGAATCTTGTAAGGTAGAAACCCTATGTGTTGAGGGTGTCTTTGTGAGTTTAACCCTTGTACTACATCAAATGGTCCAGAGCTTATATGGTATGGGAAAGAGAGTTTGGTGTTTGTGTGTTGTCTTGTGTAGGTTGAGAAGAGAACCTGGTTGCCAAAAGACAAGGTAGAGAAGAGAAAGACCTAGGCGAGGCAAGGACAAAGTGGAAGAAAGACTAAAGGGACTTGCTTGAAGACAAATATGTTGAAGATGTACTTGAGGGTGAGGATTCATCAAAGGAAACGAAAGAGAAGAGGAAAGAGAAAAGTGTGAAGAAGAAGGAAGATGACAAGGCAGAATTAGAAAGTCTTAACAAGGAAGTACAAAGATTGGGGCAAGCCTTAGAAGAATTTTCTCTATAAATGCGGTAGTTGAGTGGCTGGCATTTAGCACTAGGAAGAAAGGTAAGGTGACCTATTAGAAAGATTATTCAAACAAGGAAAAGACAAGAAAGGACAACATCAATAGAGGAAGAGGTAAGAAATGAAATGGTAAATATACCTATGACTATTTTGACATCAAGCATTCAAGAAGACAAGGTAAACATAGTTGTGGGTGAGTCTCCATGTCATTTTCAGTTATTTGAGTTTGATGTTCAAGATGAGCAAGTGGAAAGGCACATTGATGTTGATATTAATGATCAAGTTGTTGTTGATAATAAGGTTGCTAATGAAGATATTGTAGATTGTGGTAATGGTGAATATGCTTCTATATTATATGATGAAGACATAAATGATGATTCTACTAAGGTACATGCACACGACATAAAATTTTGGAATCTGAAAGTTGAAATGATGCTAAATAGGAGATGAATTGGAAAACCAAGAAGGAGCAGATGTGCATTCAAGAGGACTTGAATTTTATTTTCTTTAGGAGTTTGGTGCAGGAGCACCTAATAGACTATATGCCTCCCTAAGGCCATTTTGATGTATCCGGACCTAATTGTGCAAGTTTGAGGTCCATTGGGAAAAATGTGTCAAAGTTGCAAAAAGTTGTCATTTTGTCATGACAACTTTTGCATTTTTTGTGACAAATTTTAAAACATATGGTTGGGAATTTGGTTTTGGTGGTTTGAGGTTGTAACCCACTTGGATGGGCATAAATAGGCCTTTGGAATGCCATCCAAGGTTGGTTTCTTTAATTCTAAATAATTTTCTTAATGAGATTGAAGTTTCCTATGCATTTTTGGATGTTGCAATTTGATTTTTCATATTTTTCACTGTGAAATATTCCTCATTGTTATTGAAGCCTGTTGGATATGATAGGGGAGTGAATCCTCTCAATTTTCCTTTTGGTTTCGGTTATCACAAAATTTTGCACCCTTAGTAACCAAACTTGATCACTAACCTTGTGAAACATGGAAACAACCTCCCAAATATAGCACTTGCAGATTGTAAGGTTGAGTCTCCAGAGAATAGGTCGACTTCCTATTAAATCTTAGTGTAGGTGTTGGACCAACCCAACACTGGTAAAACTAATCTATTATCTGATAGGGAAAAAGGGAGAGAGAGAGAAGGGTTGCATGAAAGAAGGGAAAAAAGGTTTGCACCTAGATTGAAAGTTGATCTACCCCCACCTGCAACTACACAAAACATCAATAAAATTGCCCAAAAGATACACTAATTTCTATCTAAGTCTAGCTTTATAAGATCAAGTCAAGGTTGGAATTCTTATTAATGGTAGAGAAATGAACAATTTTCTCAGATGCCAATCTAAGAGGAGTCAACACTATCATAGATGCCGAGAAAACAAGAAAAAGATGCATTCACACAAACATGTAAGAGAAATACACAAATTTGCATAATTTGAAACAAGTTAAGGAAAGCAAATTTTATTAATGCAGAGGCAAGGTAATTTTTACAGTTGTAGGAGTCATAAACTACTATAAGAGAACAAGACAAGAAGATCCTTTGGAAAAAGTACAAAACTTGCCTTTATAGTTGAGGCATAACTCATAATTGAACTACTGACTAAACCCCTAACCCTCTTAGGGTTAGGTTACAAAAATATGCAAGAGGGAGGAGATCAGATCGACATGAAGGATCTGGTGGTGAGAAAAATCTCACTGCAAGATTTCCTCTGCCTCAGAAAGAGAAAAATAACCCCTCGGTGAAGTAATCCCTATCAATAGTATGGACGAGCACACTTGCAGGGTAAAAAAGTCTTTTTTTTTCATTGAAGATTAGGGCATGGTGGCATCCCAAAGTAGTTGTAGAGGTCGCGTCTAGAGGAAAGAAGGTGATCCTAGGTGGTTGGATGAGAAGCTGACCAAGAATGAGGCACTGACAAAGTTGGAAGAACATCTTGAGAATCGGGTCGACAACAACTCTCCTGTAGAAGTTTTAAATGCAATGGCTCAGAGGAAGGTCAAATGCTAGTCATTGATCAAGAGATTTCACACATAGACGGACACGTGGGATCTCACCAAGAGAATTCTAGGGGGGCCAATTAAAGAACAAGTCGTGGTCATGAGATCGAGCTTCATGTGATCATTGATGGTAATGATTGTGCCATGAGGCAACTGGCCTCACTCCAATAATTTCTGAGTAACACGAGCTTTCGGCTAGACAAAATTGCCCTTTGCTGCCATGAGAAGTCTTGGCGAAAAGGCCCTTTATATAAAAATTAGGCCCACCAAGCCCATAAAGTCATCTGCCACTACTAACATGGCCGTTGAGTTATCGGGTCCATCATCTACCCCTTGACCCTCTTATCCTGCATTACCTGGCTGGACCTCCACTTTCTTCTATGAGATAATGGGGAAAGTCTTGCCCACTATCTTTTCTTATCTCATACTGGCTATCTCTTATGCCTTTCTTTGGTGTGAGATAAGGAGGAAAGCCATCCACCCTTCAAACCTCTTATCTTGCATGACCTTTTTACTTGTATTCTTCTTAGCGCGGGATAAGGGGAACCACATACTTGTCTTAGATAGATTACCCCGCACGAACCTTCATTTTCTTTTCTACGCCTTCTGAGATAAGCAAATTGTCTTATTATTCTTATCCCGCATGATGTTGCTTTGTGCCTTTATCTTGGTGTGGGGTAAAGAGGGGGAGCATTATCTTTTCTCTATTCTCTTATCCCCCACAACCCCTTTGATCTCTTCCTTTGCCTTGTGGAATAACAAAAAAGCCTTATTACCAGTTGGATAACATGTTGTGGCTAACACAAGGTAGTCAATAACACAAAGTGGTCAATAATACGCGATGTCGATTACAACATAATGAATAATATGATGTGTTATTTGCATGAGATGCTAGCGTAACTACAAGGCATGAGTTGATAACATATCATGTTATTGACACCGACATAACCATAACCTTTGTGTTATGCATCTTATGAAAAAAATAAAGAAGCAATCAACTCTATTGAGTGAAATAACACGACGTATTATTTGCACTGACTAACATGACATGTTAGTCACATTGAAATCTCAGAACTGATCTTTGCAAGGGTTGGCACAAAAATTGCCAACATTTCTAGAAACTTAGAGGGGGCCCTAAGCTTTCTTAGGGAAAGAGAAGAAGTATTAGATATCCATTGGGAATAGAGTCAAGGCCCGAAACAAAAGGATAATCTCCGCCCCCTGCAACTTGGATTGCATCAAAATTATTTGCCATACTAAAAAAATTAGACTATGCTTGTGCACTTCTTAGAAGGAAAACTGAAAAATGAAATACAATGTGCCGAAGAAGTTGGAGGAAAAGAAATCCTACACTACCCTACTCTAACCAATCAACTTGAAGCTGCTAAACAAAACCATTTATGGAATGGTTAAAATAGCTTCCCTCCCTAAATAGGGAAGGTTGATTTTCATGTATTTGGAACAAAACATAGAGCTAGAAAAGTGAAGGCAAAACCATAAATAGTTGCAAGAAATCCTGCAACTTGGAAACAAAAATACATGCCCTAATTTGCTGTTCAGACACATTGCTGGTCTGAGATACACTTGTGACTTGGGTATGTGGCTCTGAAACTTCCTTCTTAGCCCCAATCAAAGAGAGAAATCTTATTGGGCAGCCCCTTGATTTGACAAAGGTTGAGATCTCCCTGTTGACCTGCTCTTACTCAACCGCCTCCATCATCAAAATCTGATCATGTTGACTAGAATCGACCCCCCCCCCCCTTAAGGGGATGAAATCAACTTCATTGGGGTTGACACAAAAAGTATTTGAGAATATGTGGAGATCAAGGTCAAGATAAAACTTGACATCTACCACATGTCCTACCTCAACCTCATCATCAAAATTAGACAACATAATTTTTTTCTCTCAATCAACTTTGATTTTTGTTCTTGTTCACCTTGGACAACCACCTCATGCAAGTAATCATCTTGAATTTCCAAAAGTTGAAAGTCTTAATTTGATTTTTCCTGGACGTACATAGGAAAAGGCAGTAAAGTGTTCAAATCTGAACAAAAACCTTCCAAGTCATTCCAAAAAGAGTTTTCTTTCAACTCCTCCTCACTCTTAAAACATAGGGGATTGACTTGGGCGTTGTTGTATCTCTCTTGAGGGACTAAAAGAATGTGAGTGGGAGTAGAATTGATTTCTCCCAATATCCCACAGTCACTAGGACTAACCTCATCAAGTGTATGCCCCTCCTACAGAGAATACACCATTGGTTCAAATGAAGGAAGAGCTCCCTCATCCTAAATTAAGTAGGTAAGATGATCAAGAATGATCAAAGATTCATCCTTGTTGCAGTCTTCTTGGTGTCCAAATGCTACAAGCTATCTTCTTTTTGTTCCTCCAGAACCTCAGGCTCCACTATGGAATCCTCCTCATGAGCAGACCACCCATCAAAATTGGGAAGAATATGGCCATCATCTTCCCTCCAAACAATAGGCCCACCCTTGCAAAGGCGGATCTCAATAGGGCCAAACCACTGAGGATCCTGGAAAATAGGCTCCTGCACATCCATAGCTAGAATTCCCATGAAACTTGGGGCATTGATAGTGGAGCTCTCTTGGATAGGCTCAGTGTAAGGGTGGATCTGCTCAAGGAAAGGCTCCTCAAAAGATCTAGGAGGGCTTCCTTGTTTGAAAGTTGGAAATCTTCTTTTAGTGGGGGAAGGAGCAGAGGCCTCCACCTGCATGATCCTGACCTCTAGGGCCACCAACTGCTTGATCTCTTTCTCTCTAATAGAAGCAAGATGCTCTGCAAGGAAGGCCTCATGTTGTTGTTGAGCCTCCAACTCTTGCTGCTGCTGTAGTTGAGCTTGATAACCAAGCTCCTCCTGTTGTTGTTGTTGGTAAAAGGCCTCCTCTTGCTACTATTCCTAGAGTTGTTGTTGTTTGATCTCATCAAGGTGTCTTTTGTAATCCATCATATGTTGGGATTTGCATGAAGATTGCATTGATGAACTATTATGTTGTCATTGATGTCAATTATAACTGGTAATGATGTTATGATGTTGTTTTGCAACCTGTAGGTGAGCTAGTGAAGGAAACCGATATTACTTGAGAAGTAGTGAGATCAACCGGTAACCCTACCTGTTGATGTGCTAAACCCTAATTGATGGAGCTTTGTTAATCAGTTGTATTGGTTTATGATCAAATGATGAACAATAATAATTATGCCACATATGCATGTTGTATGTGAAGAGTTTCAAACAGTCTTTGACATGTAGAGATAACGGTTTTATCTTGGGAATGAGCGAGTACATTGCATGATGTGGAAACCACATGTTGAGTTATGGGGATCGATGAAGCTGTGATCAAGGAGCGGTCGAGGTTGTATTGAATAATGTGCAATGATTGCTATGTAATCTAACAGCCATACTTGAACCTATTTGTTTGTAATCTCTATGAGATCTTAGGTTTGTGATGTGTTACCGACCTATTGTTTTTCTTATAAGGTCGATGAGTTGTTTTGTTGTAGTGTTGGCAATTTTGGTTAAGTGTAAGAGTGATTGGTTGCCAAACCAGAAGGTGTATCTGCAGTATGTGTGAAGGCAGATAGGAGCATGAAAAGGATCTGATCAAGCAGAGTAGTGCTATTCACCAGATCAACAAACCCCTGTTGTTCTCTAACAATTACAATAGTTAAATCCCTTAATCGGGTAAGCTCTAACAGACTTAGTGTTATCTAAATCCTCTAACCAGGTGATCCATTAGCTTGGATTTAAAATCCTCTACCAAGGTTACTCCTAACAAGGTATTGCTTCTAATAGGGCATTCTAGTCAATCCCTTAACCGAGTGGTCTCTAAGAGGATTTGATCTTAACAGGACTTTTTGTAAAGCTTTAATAGGCTTGGCTCCTAATAGGGTGAACTTCAGAAGAGTTCGGAATACTTGTGGGTATTCATCCCCGCCGTGGTTTTTCCCATTTGGGTTTCCACATCAAAATCATTGTGTCAAGTGGTGAATATTTTTGTGGTTATGTTTGTTATGGTTAATTTGCTTAATTGCTAAATCCACTTAGATATGATAAGATGACTAATAGTAATTTGAAATGTGCTTTTACTTTTTTCAATAAAGTATTTGGATATTTTGGTTAAATTTTTTTGAGAGTTTTAGAGTTGTTATACTATTATTTTGATATCATAGTCAAACCGATATACTTGACAGTGATATTGAAGTTTGTAGTTCAATGTTTGAACCAATTAGTTATGAGATTGACTTGAGAGGTTGTTTTTGAGTTTGGTGAAAGTTTAGTCCGTTTTCTATCTATTGATTCATGCCCCTTCTCAGTAGTTGTTTGGATCCTTATTGATTCATCATACCACCAATTGATATCAAAGTATTTCAAGTCCTCTAGTGTCTTAGCCTAACAACTTGAGGTAAAGATCTTGAAGAACATGATGAAGAAAGAAAGTCCAAAGTTTAATAGGGAAAACTATAGAATATGGAGTGATAGGATGAAAATATATATGAAGAGTCTAGGAAGTCAATACTGGGAACATGTTGTTACTCAATATGTTTCATTTAGTGGGACTATGTCTGATGATCAAAAGAAATAGCAGCAAGAAAATAATCAAGCATTGGAGGCTATTATCAATTCTTTGTCTAATTCAGAGTATGTTGATGTCCATGGTCTGGAGACTGCTTATGATGTGTGGAAGAAACTTGAGAAAATCTATAGTGGTGATGAGCATGTGAAGATTACCAAAGAAGAGAGTCTGAGAGGTAAATTTGATGACATGTGGATGGCTGAAGGTGAGAATATTCAACAATATGGTCAGAGGATCAAGGAGATAGTTGGTGAGACCAAGAGTGCAGGTGGTAAAGTGGAAAATGCCACAGTGATTAGTAAGGTGTTAAGAACCCTTCTACTGGTCTATGCTATCCGAGTTGCATCCATTCAGGAGCTAAAGTCCATTGATAAAACTAAGGTAACTCTTGAATCCATCATTGGTAAACTTACTACATTTGAATTAAATGGTTATGATGGTAGTGCCCAAAAATTTGAATCTGCATTTAGAGATTCAGTTTCTAACCCACCTATGAGGAGAAGCATAGATGTTAGTCATAGTTAAGAGTCTAGATCTAGTAGAGAAGTTGGTGACGAAGACAGTCTAATCGAGCTTGAAGCATTGTTGGCCAAGCGGTTACCCAGAGGTAAATTACCTTTGAAATGTTTTGCATGTAACAAGATTGGACATATTGCTTGCAGCTAACTGTCCTAATGGTGACAATGAGCATAAGTGTGAGAAGTATAAGAAGTACAAAGGAAAAGGCAAAAGAGATTGTCTCATTGCAGTTGATGGTGGTATCACTGATGAGGAATCTAAGGGAGATGCTAATGAAGACATTGTCTTTGTTTCCATTAAAAAGGAGACATCTGATCAGAAGGCATTAGTTTCTCACATGGATAGTTCTAATGATTAGATCATAGATAGTGGTTGTTCACACCATATGACCGGTAACCGAAGTAAATTTCTTACTTTGAAGGAATTTGATGGAGGAGTTGTGAGATTTGGAAATAACTCACCCTGCATGGTAAAAGGAAAGGGAACCATTTCTCTTAATGGAAAGAGAAGTGCAGATGATGCCTACTGGGTTGAAGGATTAAAGCACAATCTTTTAAGTGGAAAGAGAAGTGCAGATGATGCTTTGTGCAAGGAATGTCAGTTAGGTAAGATGACATCCTCAACTTTTAAGAGCAAATCTTTCTCAGTGGAACATTTGTTAGATTTGGTTCATACCGACCTTTGTGGACCAATAAGGACTAAAAGTATTCAAGGTGAAAAATATTTTATGATCTTCACAGATGATTGCTCAAGAATGATGTGGGTCACATTATTCAAGGACAAAACAAAATCCTTTAGTAAGTTCAAGGCATTCAAGGTGTTAGCTAAAAAGGAAACTAGTAAGAAGATAAAGTGTCTGAGGACTGATCAAGGTGGTGAATTTACTTCAGAGGAATTCACTAGATACTATGAAGACAATGGAATTAAGAGGCAATTTTTTGCACCAAGGTCACCACAGTAGAATGGTATTATAGAGAGGAACAACCAACCAGTTGTTGAAGCTGCTAGAACAGTGCTAATACAAGGAGGTGTAGAAAAAAATTCTTGGAGATAAGCTATTAGCACAACTGTCTACACTATGAACCGGATATTGGTAAAGAGAGGTAAGGATAAAACTCCTTGTGAATACTGGTATGGTAGATCACATAATGTCAGTTATTTTAAGATTTTTGGCAGTAAATGTTTTATCAAGATAGGTGACTATGTTAGTAAGTTTTAGGCTAAAAGTGATGTGTCATGCCCAAAATTTTGGGCAAAACACAACCAATAAATATTTTTTTTAAAACACTTAATTACATGCAACCATTGCTTAAATAGTTGTGACAACTTAACAAGTTGTTCCAAATGAATTCTTAATTGATATTAAGTACTAACATAACAAATACGAAAACTTCTATTATCTAGCGGAATGAATAAATTTTATAAGGGTAATATTAAATTCACTCAAAAGTCCCTTTCATCTCAGTTGCGCTCATTAGTACTTAATTAGATCCATTTCTACTAAACATACATTAATATAATTACTTGGTTCGATATCAATTATTTACTAAATATCAAGTTCCCTCCATCCTGTTACGACATCCTTCTTTATTAACTTAATTAAATATGACTTCTATGAATTCAACACTATTACTATTTCATTGCATTAATATTATCTAATTGAGCAGATACAATTAAGGTGCCAAACATCATTATGATAATTAAATTCTTTGATAAAAGTATCCACTTGGGTTAACAAGGCTCGCAAGACTCAGTCCATTAATTTTATTATAGAGATATTATATTAAGTCACTACAATATCCTTTTAAATTAATTATTTGATTAACTGTATTAAATCATTCCATTGAATTATAAGAAAAACCATTTAGATCTCTAAAATGTAATTATATAATTTAAATCAAGTTGTTATATATTACTTCTTCCAAACATCAACTATTTAATATTTCGTATTCAATATTCAATTATTTGATTAACTATATTAAATCATTCCGTTGAATTATAAGAAAAACCATTTAGATCTCTAAAATGTAATTATATAATTTAAATCAAGTTGTTATATATTACTTCTTCCAAACATCAACTATTTAATATTTCGTATTCAATATTCACATTACCTCTTGCTTTAAATTCAATTAATTAAACTTCTCAAATATATTTACCCAAATATGGAAACAATAATGTTGTGGAAAAATTCATTATATTTTTCATTAAATTCCAAACTACAATTTAACTCAAGTTTAAAAGAATAATTCCACTAAAACACATCTATATGGAGATATTTATCTTCTAAAATATAAGTATTCCATATAACTTAACTAAAATATTAAATAACAATGAAAACCTAATTTAAAATAATATATAAAATTCCCTTTCATTATATTTTATTCTCTTATTTTTTTTGCTACCCTAACCCAAAACCGGGTTAGCGTTTTACCTCTACTTTTTGTGCAGGGAGGAGGGGCCGAAGGCATGGCGGAGGAGGCCATGGCGGGGGTTGTGGTTTATATTTATAGGGGGGGCGGCGTTTTGGAGGGCATGGCCTGCGTGTGGAGGGCGCGGCTACCACAGCGGCGCCGTCGGTGCCACTATGAGTCTATTTTCACAAATAATTTTCACAAGGGAAAAATACCAGAAACCAACCTTTACATACAAGCAAATATTTTCAAACATACATGCAACATGAAAGAAACACTAGGAGAAGTTAAACTAACCTTCTATCTGCCCAAAGGTATGCTAGAACTAGTTGAGGATGAGCAACCCAATTCCACAATCCTTGCTTCTCTACACTTAGCCAAATTTCTATACCAAATCTATTCTTTTTCAAAATTGCATCGTCTCCAACAATGGAGAGTGGGTGATTACCCACTCAATCCCTAATTATGGCTTAAGAAGACCTTAGTAAGAGTTATCACAAGTTACTAAAACTAAAAAGGAAAGGTAAGAGAAAGTGGGAAAGGGATCTCACATCCAAAAGGAAGGTTAACTAACCTAGATGGTGCCTTCTAAATTCAATTTTCGCTCACCTTAGGAAACCCACTTTTTGAGGTGACTAAACAACCACATGGGAGTTGTCACATGCCTAAAAATACTCCTAACCCATAGGTATACCTTATGGGCTTTAGAAAAAACCTATAAACTACCCCTAGGAGTCTATTTGACCCCTTTTAAACCCATCTGAAGTTAACTTTCGGGTCAAACCTAAGTTGACCACCCCAAAGATTCTCTACCCAAGGAAAATTTAGAACCACATTCAAATATTTGAAAAAGCTATGGTTGAAACAACTCCCTCCAAGAGACAATTCAAAAATCAAGACATAAATCAACACATGTGTCAAGTGACACAATAAAACTACTTTTACAAAATTACACATGAAATTTGTCTCTTGTTGGATTTACACAAATTAATAAATTCAATTTAACACACATGCAACATTCACTTTCAAAAATAAAATACGATACATACGGGGTGTTGTCTCTCCAAATAGACAAACCCTAGTTTTATGAACTTACATAGGTCTAGGTTTTGGTTCTCCATAATGTTTCCATGGTCATATGGATATTTTTTCCTGCGCATCTCAATTGCACATTAGTAATTCCCAAATAATTTCATATGATTTTAAACATATAACTAAGACTACACTTCAATCACTCTGCATACAATTGCCATCATACAAATCAATTTACCATGTATCCAAAGCAATTCACATAAATAATTATCACAATCCTTATAAATTTCATTCATTCATAAGATACACATCATATTTCCAACCTCATAATAAAGTTCTGCAAATTTAGATATAGCTAACATACGTCAGATCAAGATTATTCAATCAGTGGATCATCTAGGATTTCAAATTCATAACACATCAAAATGTACACCACAAGGTGAAATGATTCCATAACCTGGTTCAATTAATTTTCTCACCAATCTGTCTGTCTAACATAGCCCATCCTATTGAATTATAGCATTTATTAATAGGGTCAAACATGGTCAACTAAGTTAATCAAAGCTAGGTTGGGGAGGGCCTTACATGATGAAAGCATATTTCTTGGTTACTCCACCAAGAATAAGGCCTACAAATGTTACAATAACCAGACACAAAGAATTATTGAGAGTGTTGATGTCTGAGTGGATGAGTTTCCTGAAGTTTTAGGAGAAACTAGTAAGGAAAAGAAGGAATATGAACCTTACATTCTGATTTTGGAACCAGAACCCAGAAGCTAGTGAAGTGAATGTTGTAGTACCAGTTCAACTGGAACAGGTAGATTCAGAAGAAGATGATGATAGTGAGGAAGAAGAACATGAAGATAATGATCATGTCATTCCAAGGTATGTGAGACTCAATCATAATCTTGACTAGATTATTGGAGATAAAGATGTTGGAATATTAACCAGAAGAATAATTAGAGAGAATTCTTGCATGATCTCCACTATTGAGCCTAGAACTACTAAGAAAGCATTTGGAGATGATCAATGGATTAAAGCTATGGAAGAGGATCTTTACTAGATTGAGAAGAACAATAAATGGACCCTAGTACCCAGACTGGTGAATAAAAATGTGATAGGTACTAAATGGGTATTCAGGAATAAAATGAATGAAGATGGAGTAGTAGTCAGAAACAAAGCTATATTGGTATGCAAAGGTTATGCACATGAAGAAGGAGAAAACTATGGTGAGAAATTTGCACCAGTTTCTAGATTGGAAGGTGTTAGGACTCTACTTGCATTTGCAGCATATAAGGGATTCAAAGTATATCAGATGGATGTGAAGTCGACATTTCTAAATGGAATACTGGAAGAATAAGTATACATTGAGCAGCCAGATGGTTATGCTTTGACTGATGCAAATGATATGGTGTGTAAACTGCACAAGGCATTATATGGTTTGAAGCAAGCAACGAGAGCATGGGATGAAAGGCTTCATTCACATCTGATGAAGATAGGTTTACAGAGAACCAGTGAAGACATCAATATATATCTCAAATCTACAGGATATAAGATACTAGTTAGTGAGGTGTTTGTAGATGATATCATATTTGGAGGCAACGATGGCATGAGTGATGACTTTGCAAATGAGATGAAAAGTGAATTTGAAATGTCTCTAGTAGGAGAGATAAAATTCTTCATAGGTTTGCAAATTCAGCAGATGAAGAGTGGTATTTTTATCACACAGTCTAAGTATGTGAAAGAGGTATTGAAGACATTTGGAATGAGTAACTATAAACCAGCTGGGACACCAATGGTTACATGTTGTAAACTGTCTAAGGAAGATGATTTCACATCTGTTGATGAAAAGGAGTACATATCAATGATAGGGAAACTACATTATGTTCATAGCAAACCGAATATTGCTCATGCAGTTGGTTTAGTTGCCAAATTTCAGGAGAATCCAAAGGAGACACACTTGATTGCAACCAAAAGGATATTCAGATATGTGAAAGATACTATTGACTATGGATTATGGTATCCATATATAGGTAACTTTGATTTGAAGGTTTATACAGATGCAAACTAGGCAGGTAATGTTGATGATAGGAAGAGAACAACTGGTGGTGCATTTTTTCTTGGAGGAAGACTTGTATCTTGGAGCAGCAAGAAGAAGAGTTGTACATCACAGTCCACTACTAAAGCTGAATATGTTGCAACATATATGAATTGTACCCATGCAATCTGGATGAAACACATTCTGGAAGGATTCAAGCCGAAGATTACATAACCAGTAAAGATTTTATGTGACATCACCAATGCAATAAATATTTCAAAGAACTCGGTGTTGCATTCTAGAACCAAGCACATTGAGTTGAAATATCATTTCTTGAGGGAGAAAGTGTAGAGTAAAGATGTGTTATTGGAGCATGTATCTACTAAGGAGAAGCTAGCAAATATCTTTACTAAAACTTTGCCTAAGACTACTTTTGAGTATCTTAGAGGTCAACTAGGGGTTGTGCCCCTACATGAGGCCAATTGAGTAGATGTGGAATACATCAGTCCTAAAGCTCATTGAAGAATCTTGTAGTAAGATTGGTGTAGAGTGGAGCTATTCCACAGGGGAAGCATCAAGTTGCAGATTGTTGATGCAAAACAGTGAAGTATGACACTGCATGTTTTACTTTCACTTTGGCATTGTTGTCAAAGGGGGAGAAGAACTATATGATTATGGGGAGAAGAATTGTATGATTGAAAAAGAGAAGATCTATAGTCAGTAACCAGCTTAAGACATGGTGACTCAGTTGAAGGAGAGTACATGGTAAAATGTAAACCAAGATTCCTATACACAATCATCACAATCAAGGGTATTGATATTTGCATTGCCATTAATGACAAAGGGGGAGATTGTTGGCATTTGCATGAAGATTGCATTGATGAACTATTATGTTGTCATTGATGTCAATTATAATTGGTAATGATGTTGTTATGATGTTTTTTTTGCAACCGGTAGGTAAGCTAGTGAAGTAAACCGGTATTACTTGAGAAGCAGTGAGATCAACTGGTAACCCTACCTATTGATGTGCTAAACCCTAACCGATGGAGCTTGGTGAATAGGTTGTATTGGTTTATGATCAAATGATGAACGGTAATGATTATGCCACATATGCATGTTGTATGTGAAGAGTTTCAAATGGTTTTTGGCGCATAGATATAAAGATTTTATCTTGGGAATGAGCGAGTACATTGCATGAAGTGGAAACCGTGTGATGAGTTATAGGGATTGATGAAGTGGTGATCAAGGAGCGGTTGAGGTTGTCTTGAATAATGTGCAATGATTGTTATATAATCCAAAGGTCATACTTGAACCGATTTGTTTGTAATCTCTATGAGATCTTAGGTTTGTGATGTGTTACTGACCTATTGTTTTGCTTATAAGGTCGATGAGTTGTTTTGTTGTAGTGTTGGCAATTTTGGTTAAGTGTAAGAGTGATTGGTTGTCGAACTAGAAGGTGCATTTGCAGTATGTGTGTAGGCAAATAGGAGCATGAAAAGGGTCTGATCAAGCAGAGTAGTGCTATTCACCAGATCAGCAAACCCCTATTGTTCTCTAACAATTACAACAGTTAAATCCCTTAACCAGATAAGCTCTAACAGACTTAGTGTTATCTAAATCCTCTAACCAAGTGATCCATTAGCTTGGATTTCAAATCCTCTATCTAGGTTACTCCTAACAGGGTATTGCTTCTAATAGGGCATTCCAGTCAATCCCTTAACCGGGTGGTCCCTAACAGGATCTGTTCTTAACAAGACTTTTTGTAAAGCTTTAACAGGCTTGACTCCTAACAGGGTGAACTTCAGAATAGTTCAGAATTATCATGGGTATTCATCCCCACTGTGGTTTTTCCCATTTGGGTTTCCACGTCAAAATCATTGTGTCAAGTGGTGAATATTTTTGTGGTTGTGTTTGCTACGGTTAATTTTCTTAACTGCTAAATCGACTTAGATATGATAAGATGACCAATAGTAATCTGAAATGTGCTTTTAATTTTGTCAATAGAGTATTTGGATGTTTTGGTTAAAAGATTTTGAGAGTTTCAGAGTTGTTATACTGTTATTTTGATATGCTAGTCAAACCAGTATACTTGATAGTGATATTGAAGTTTGTAGTTCAGTGTTTGAACCAGTTAGTTATGAGATTGACTTGAGAGGTTGTTTTTGAGTTTGGTGAAATTTTAGTCAGTTTTCTATCTATTGATTCACCCCCTCTATTAGTAGTTGTCTAGATCCTTATTGATTCATCATACCATCATCATAGTATCTCTTAACCCTTGAGTTTCTTGTGACACCATAGCCTCTTTAAGGAGCTCTATCTCACCCTTTTGGGATGGGCTAAGCTGATAAGAAGGCTGAGTAGGGGTGGGTGGGTGGTAAGATTTAGGGAAATACCCACCTACTGCTGGAGAAAAAGTATTTTTTGAGCTAAAACTAGGAGAAGTCCTAGTTTGTTCATGCTGGTAGGATGGGGAGGGCTGATTAGTATTTTTAAAAAATGGGGTTGAATAGAAATTGCACCCATTGTAGGAGTTCCTATTGATGCATTTGAAATATGATCTTTGTTACATAAAATGCTATGAAAAGGAAAAAATATCTTTCCTACCAGAGAGAAAAGGTGACATACCAAGATCACCAAGATAGGTGCTTGAAGAATGATTGCCTCCAAAGGCTTGAAACTGAAGGGCACACCAAGCCTTCAGGTGTTTTGGGTGCTAAACTTCTTAACCAGTAGATTTGTTGTAAAGAGTCACCAGGTATGTGATTTGCTACCTCCAAAGGCTGAGTTACTAATCCACACACCAAGATTAGCAAAGATATGACTAGTGACTAAGAGTTTGTACCCTAGATGGTCATCTATGAGCTAAAAGTTCAACAATCCCACTAGGTGTGCCAAAAACTATGGTATGGTTGGTGGCTTGTATTGGAACTGCAGGATGCATAAATTCATCTTGAAGTCTTTAAGCTAGTCCCATCGGGCATGCCAAAAATTGATGTCACAAAATTTTGCACCCTTAAAGACCAGACTTGATCACTAACCTTGTGAAACATGGAAACAACCTCCCAAGTGTGGGACTTGTAGATTGTGAGGTTGAGTCTCCAAAAAATAGGTTGGCTTCCTATTCAATCTTAGTGCAGGTGTTGGACCAACCCAACACTGGTAAAACTAATCTATGCTCTGACAGGGAAAAGATAGAGAGAAGAGTTTTATGAAAGAAGAGAAAAAAGGTTTGTACCTAGACTGAAAGTTGATCTACCCCCACCTTTAACTGCACAAAACATTAATAAAACTGTCCAAAAGATACACTAATTCCTATCTAAGTCTATCTTTCTAAAACTGAGTCAAGGTTGGAATTATTAACAATGGTAGAGGAACGAACAATATTCTCAGATGCCACTCTAAAAGGAGTCAATTGTTGGCATATGTGCAGAGTTTGATGACATGGTGATAATGTATGTTGTCATTGATGTCAATATGATGAAGTGTGAATCGGTATGTTGAAGGACATAAACTAGCAAGTGAACCGGTATATGCAAATTTTGTATCGGGGTTTCATTTGATATGACAACCGGTTGGTAGTCTCAGCTTCAAGGTTTCCGACTGATGCATTCCAAGTCTGTGCAATTCAACCGATGACATCTTGTGATGAGTTAGCATTGAAATAAAGATTAGATCATGTTGCCATGCCATCCTTGTGCGTGTGAAGGATTTCCTTGATGATCTTGCATGAGAAGATTGAATCTATCTACCTCAGGAATGTGCAAAATCTTAGTAAATAGTGGAGAGCGGGTGATGAGTTATCAACTTCCAGAAGTGGTGAAGAACAGATGATGCAAAACATCTTGAGATTTGTTCAAGATTGTTTTACCCTATGTAATTTGATTAAACGGCCAGGATTGGATCGACTGTATTGTTAACCTAGATGCTTAGGGTTTTAGGTTTTGGCCACTGACCTAATTGTTGTCTATAAGGTTGATGATGCTTTTCATTTGAGGTTGTTGGCAAATGAATGTGTGTGAGGAGATTCTTGCCAGACCGGAGAAGTGAGTAGAGATTAGCAGAGTGTGATTGCAGATGTAAAGGAATTGAAGTGGATTTGCCTTGGCATTGAGTGTTGTTATCAGATCAGTGTATTACCTGTTGACTTCTAACCATTTCAGCAGTTGGAAAATCCCTTTACCGGGTATCTTTAACAGGATTTTTGTAAATCCTTTAACAAGGTGACTCAAAATCATTGAGCTCTTCAAATCCTCTTGCGAGGTAACTTTTAACAAGGTTTTAACCTCTAACCAGGTATTTAGCCATCCCTTAACCGGGTGATCCCTAGCAAGATTGGTTCCTAGTAGAACCTGTTGTAAAGTCTTTAACTGGACTAGGATCCTAATAGAGTGGACTTCAGAAGAGTTCAAGAACAACTTGTGGGTATTCATCCCCACCGTGGTTTTTCCCAGTTGGGTTTCCATGTGAAAAATCAGTGTGTTATGTGTGATTCTTTTTCATGTGATGATTTAGTGTTTTTTGTTAAGCGGTAATGCACGCTGATCTGATGGTCATTGTATTTTTGATGTATTACTTGCTTGAGCATATGGGTGAAGTTGAGATGAGATATTAGGTTTTGAGAAGTTCTAAGTGTTACTAATTTATGTCTTTTACGGTTTTACTATGTTTTACCGGTATTGTCTTGGTTTAGGTTGGTGATGTTTGTCAGTTAGTGCAGTCTTTGCAGTTTAAGTTGTTAGAGAAATTTTTGTCTGTAATGATTCACCCCCCCTCTCAGTACCTGTTGATTATTTACTATTCATCATTATTAATCATTTGGTATTAGAGTGTCCTCTAGGTCCTCGGTGCTATAAGCTTAACCGCTTGAGGAAAAGATCCTATTCTAATGATGAAGCGGGAAGGTCCTAAATTCAATAGAGATAACTTTAAGATATGGAAGGATAGAATGAAGATCTAAATTAAAAGCATGTGTGCTCAATACTAGAACTATGTTGAGAATACTTATGTTGTCCCTACCAGTACTATCGCTAATGATCAAAGAATAGAGATTCAGGAGAATGGACAAGTCATGGAAGCTCTTATCAGTAGTCTATCTGACATTGAGTTTATAGATGTTCAAGATAAAGACAATCCCAAAGATGTATGGGATACTCTGGAGACTATCTATGGCGGTGATGAGCATGTGAAGCAAGCTAAGGAAGAGAGCCTTAGGGGAAAATTTGAAGACATGCAGATGGTTGAAGGAGAGACCATTCAACAATATGGGATAATAATTAAAACTGTTGTTGGAGACATCAAGAGTGTAGGAGGTACAATGGATTATCCCACCATTGTTAGCAAAGCTTTGAGATCCTTGTTACCGGTCTATGCAATAAGGCTTGCCGCTATTCAGGAGTTGAGATCGATTGACAAGACAAAGGTATCCCTACACTCCATCATTGCTAAGTTGACCGCATATGAGCTAAATAGTTATGATGACAATGTTCAGAAGACTAAATCATCCTTTAGAGCATCTGCTGCACTATCTAGAAAGGGAAAAGAAGTTGGTACCAGCTATGAACCTAGACAAAGTAGAGATATGGATGATGAGGAGATCCTGATGGAGTTTGAAGCTCTTCTTGCCAAGAGACATCCTAAGGGAATTGGAAAATACAAAGGTAAGCTCCCTTTGAAACATTTTTATTGCAATAGGACAGGACACATTGCTACCAACTGTCCTAATAGTGACAATAAGGACAAACCAGAGAAGTTAAAAAATTTCAAAGGAGGAAATAGGAGAAACTGTCTTGTTGCAGTCGATGAAGGTGTCACTGATGATGAATCAGAAGATGAAGAAAGCAAAGACATAGTGTTTGTAGCCATTAAGGAAGATGTGTCAGACAAGAAGGCTCTTGTCTCTCGCTTTGATAATTCTAATGAGTGGATTATTGATAGTGGATGTTCTCACCACATGACTGGTAATCGAAAAAAGTTTATGTCTTTGGAAGAGTATGATAAAGGTGTAGTCTGATTTGGTAATGATGCACCATGTATGGTAAAAGGCAAAGGGCCCATCTCTATAAATGGAAAAATAAGTGTTGATAATGTGTATTGGGTAGAAGGTCTTAGGCATAACCTTTTGAGTGTTGCCCAGCTGAATGATAAAGGACTCACTCTGGAATTCAAAGGTGGAGTGTGTAAAATAAAAGAAAAGAGTGGTGAAATGATGGCCATCGGTATGCAGACCAGAGGTAACTTATTTCAGTTAAATACAAGTATTAGTCAATGTCGAATGGATAAGTTTGATGACAGTTGGATATGGCATATGAGACTCTGCTATGTAAATTTTGATAATATTGTGAAGGCCAGTAAGATCAAGGCAGTTAGAGGATTTCCCATGCTGAACAAACCAAAGAATCCTTTGTGCAGAGAATGTCAACTGGGGAAAATGTCTTCCTCAACCTTCAAAGGTAAATCTTTCACAACAGATAATTTACTTGATCTTGTGCATACTGATTTGTGTGGTCCTATGAAAACTAGGAGTGTTCAGGGAGATAGATACTTTATGATTTTCACTGATGATTGCTCAAGAATGATGTGGGTCACATTCTTGAAAGACAAGTCTGAAGCTTTTGGAAATTTTAAAGCCTTCAAAGTAGTAGTTGAAAAGGAAAGCAGTAAGAGGATTAAATGCCTTAGAACCGACCAAGGAGGTGAGTTCACTTCTAGTGAATTCAATAAGTACTGTGAAGAGAATGACATCAAGAGGCAACTCTCTACCCCCCAGACTCCACAGTAGAATGGCCTAGCAGAAAGGAATAATTGGACTATAGTTGAAGTAGTTAGAATGATGTTGATTCAAGGGAAGGTTGCTCACACTTTTTGGAGAGAAGCAGTGAGCACTGCAGTCTAGACTATGAACTGGGTACTCATCAAGAAAGGTAAGGATAAAAATCCTTATGAGTATTGGACCAGTAAGACTCGAGTAGGAAGCTACTTTAGAGTATTTGGTAGCAAGTGTTATATCAAGAGAAGTGAACACTAGAGAAAGTTTGATGCAAAATGTGATAAGGGAATATTCCTAGGGTATTCCACCAAGAGCAAAGCTCTCAAGTGTTTTACCGATAGGACTTAGAGAATTGTTGAAAGTATCAATGTTAGAGTTGATGAAACCTCTGAGAAACCTAAGGAAACCAACAGCAAGCGAGTGGTAGATGAACTGAGTGTAACCTTCTGGGAACCAGTTGCAAAAAAACCGAGTACAAGTAATAGTGTTCCTACACCAGTATATGCTGCAGTAGATGAAGATGAAGATGAAGGTGAAGAGGAAAAGAAAGAGGAATCAACTAAGATCATTCCTAGGTATGTAAAGTTGCATCATGATCCAAAGCAAATAACAGGGGATAAGGATGTAGGAATACTTACAAGAAGAAAGGTTAGAGAGAATTCTTGCATGATTTTTGAATTTGATCCCAAAACATTTAAAGAGGCACACAAATATGAAGACTGGATTAATGCTATGGAAGAGGAACTTGACCAGATAGAAAATAATGGTACATGGTCTTTGGTACCCACACCTGAGCACAAAAATGTTATTGGCACCAAATGGGTTTTTAGAAACAAGCTGAATGAAGATGGCACAGTGGCAAGAAACAAAGCAAGATTGGTATGTAAGGGATATGCTCAAGAAGAAGGAGAAGACTATGGAGAAACCTTTGCTTCGGTAGCTAGATTGGAAGGAGTTCAAATGCTACTTGCATATGCAGCCTTCAAGGGATTCAAAGTGTATCAGATGGATGTAAAATCTGCATTCCTGAATGGAATACTTGAAGAAGAAGTGTATATAGAGAAACCAGATGGGTTTTCCCTATCAGAAGACAGTGATATGATGTGTAGGCTACATAAAGCCTTGTATGGATTGAAGCAAGCATCTAGAGCATGGTATAAAATTTTACACTCCCATCTTGTGAAGATTGGATTTGAAAGAACAAGTAAAGATAGCAAATCTATCTGAAGTCAGAAGGAGATCAGATTCTGATTTGTGAAGTGGTTATTGATGACATAATTTTTGATGGAGATGATAAGATGAGCCATGCGTTTGTAGATGAAATGAAGAAGGAATTCAAGATGTCACTAATCAAAGAGATTGAGTTCTTCATTGGACTACCTTATTCAACAAATGAAAGATGGTATCTTTATCACTCAGTCCAAGTATGTTAAAGAGGTGTTGAAGACCTTTGGCATGGAAGACAGCAAACCGGTTGGTACACTGATGATGATCGATTGTAAATTGTCAAAAGAAGATGATTCAGCGTTGGTGAATGAGAAGGAATACTGATCAATGATTGATAAGTTGCACTATGTAGTACACAACATACCAGACATTGCACATGCAGTGGGAATCGCTGCACGTTTTCAGAAAAGTCCAAGAGAATCCCACTTGGTAGCAGTCAAGCGGATTCTTAGAAATCTGAAGGGAACTATAGATTATGGATTATGGTATCCATACAATAATGATTTCAATCTCAAAGTGTTTACCGATGCCGATTGGGCTGGTAATGTGAATGATTAGAAGAGCACAACCGGTGGTGCATTCTTTCTTGGAGGTAGACTAGTCTCATGGATGAGCAAGAAGTAGAGTTGTATCTCTCAGTCCACAGCATAAGTAGAATATGTAGTAGCATTTATGAATTGTACTCAAACAATTTGGATGAAACATGTATTAAGTGGTTTCAAAGTCCCCGTATCTGAACCAGTGAGAATATTTTGTGATAACATAAGTGCAATTAATATTTCCAAGAATCCGGTATTACATGCTAGAACCAAGCACTTCGAGCTCAAGTATCATTTCTTGAGGGAGAAAGTTCAGAACAAAGAGGTTGTATTGGAACATGTTTCCAGTAAGGAGAAGCTAGCAGATATATTCACCAAGCCTCTACCGAAGGATACATTTACCTATTTAAGAGGTGAATTAGGGGTGTTGCCCCTTCAAGAGGTAAACTAAAGGTATGTGCTCCACATCAGTCAGGTATTTCATTGTCAAATATTTTTCAGGATTGATGTGTTGAAGGATGCTACTCCTCAGGGGGAGCAGCATAGTGGAACATGGAAGCTTGTGCCTCCACTTTGGCATCGTTGTCAAAGGGGGAGATTAAGATGTGAAGCAAAGAAGATATCTACAGTATTGAAGACATATAATATAGAAGAAGACGTAGAGATATCTTTGTGCATTGCCATCAATGCCAAAGGGGGAGATTATTGGCATATGTGCAGAGTTTGATGACATGGTGATAATGTATGTTGTCATTGATGTCAATATGATGAAGTGTGAACCAGTATGTTGAAGGAAGTAAACTAGCAAGTGAACCAATATATGAAAAGTTTGTATTGGGGTTTCATTTGATATGACTACCCGTTGGTAGTCTCAGCTTCAGGGTTTCCGGCTGATGCATTCCAAGTCTGTGCGATTCAACCGATGACATCCTGTGATGAGTTAGCATTGAAATGAAGATTAGATCACGTTGCCACATCAGCCTTGTGCACGCGAAGGATTTCCTTGAGGATCTTGCATGAGAAGATTGATTCTATCTACCTCGGGAATGTGAAAAATCTTAGTAAACGGTGGAGAGTAGGTGATGAGTTATTAGCTTCCAAAAGTGGTGAAGAACGGATGATGCAGAACATCTTGAGATTTGTTCAAGATTGTTTTACCTTGGGTGAACTCACAAAACTTGTTCCCACTTTTTGGTACGTCCTGATTTTTGTTGAAATCATTCATTTTTTAGAAAATATAATGATTTAAGCTTTAAGAGGTCCCATTTGAAGTAATTAATTGAAGAGAGTTAAATCAAAGGATCTTAGATCAAAATTTCTTGGATAGAACCTCTCCACTTCTAAATCATACTTGCAATGGAGTTTCCTTTGCATCTATCAAATGCTGATAAAAAACCAATTTTACATTAGCTTTTGGGGGGTCAAATTAATTCATTTAAAAGTTTTTTTTTAGGTATTTAGTCCTTATTATAAGCTTTCCAAATAGTATAACTTTTAATATATTTAATTTCATTAATATATTTTTATTTTATTTCTTATGAATGTAGGCTTTTCACCGAACATGAACTTATTTGTTCAATGCATTGGGGAAAATAGTAAACTAATTCAACAAAATTCTGAAAAATATCTATGCACTAGGTATTGGTGTTTTCTTTCTAAAAAAAAAAAAAAGAAAATTGAATTTTGATATATATAGAACAAGTTATGTGTTCAAACGTAAACCTATATCTGAATTATAATTAGTCGAACTTCAAAACTTAATAAAATGAAAAATATTCAACATATCACTATCAAACCGACTGCATGCCCTGGGTATTGATGTTACAAACCAAAATTCAAAAGAATCAAGTTTTTATCATTTATAGAAAAAAACTATGCATTTCGGGATACACATCACTCTTAAAAAATGTTGTTTGTTGTTAAAAACTACTTTTTGAGGGAGATGGAAAAATCAATAAAATTTTATTCAAAAAAATTTGAAAAAAACATATTTAGAATCTACAAACAAGATGCTAAAAATCACTAGTTTATATCATCTTCAAATTCTTAATGGTTTAAAAGTTATAGGTGTCGAAAAGTGAAGGTTTTTTAAAAAAATATTCATCTAAGTGTCAAAGTTGGTCAAAAAGTGGGAACCAGTATTGTGAATTCACCCCCCTATGTAATGTGATTAAACAGTCAGGATTGGACTGACTGTATTGTTAACCCAGATGCTTAGGGTTTTAGGTTTTGGCCACCGACCTAATTGTTGTCTATAAGGTCGATGATGATCTTCATTTGAGGTTGTTGGAAAATGAATGTGTGTTAGGTGATTCTTGCTAGACCAGAGAAGTGAGTAGAGATCAATAGAGTGTGATTGCAGATGTAAGGAAGTGAAGTGGATCTACCTTGGCATTGAGTGCTATTATCAGATTAGTGTATTACCTGTTGACTTCTAACCATTTCAGCAGTTGGAAAATCCCTTTACCAGGTAGCTTTAATAGGCTTTTTGTAAATCCTTTAATAAGGTGACTCAAAATCATTGAGTTCTTCAAATCCTCTTGCGAGGTAACCTTTAACGGGGTTTTAACCTCTAATCGGGTATTTAGCCATCCCTTAACTAGGTGATCCCTAGCAGGATCGGTTCCTAGTAGAACCTATTGTAAAGTCTTTAACCGAAATAGGCTCCTAACAGAGCAGACTTCAAAAGAGTTCAAGAACAACTTGTGGGTATTCATCCCCATCGTGGTTTTTCCTAGTTGGGTTTCCACATGAAAAATCAGTGTGTTATGTGTGATTCTTTTTCATGTGATGATTTAGTGTTTTCTGTTAAGCGGTAATGCATGCTGATCTAATGGTCATTGTATTTGTGATGTATTAATTTCTTAAGCATATGGGTGAAGTTGAGATGAGATATTAGGTTTTGAGAAGTTCTAAGTGTTACCGGTTTATATCTTTTACAGTTTTACTGTGTTTTACCAGTATTGTCTTGGTTTAGGTTGGTGATGTTGTTTGTCAGTTAGTGCAGTCTTTGCAGTTTAAGTTGTCAGAGAAATTTTTGTTTGTAATGATTCACCCCCCTCTTAGTACCTGTTGAGTATTTACCATTGATCATTATTCATCATCAATAGTATCATAGATGCTGAGAAAGCAAGAAAAATATGCATTCACACAAACAGGTAAAATAAATACATAAATTTGCATAAAGTGAAACAAGCTAAGGCAAGAAAATTCTAATAATGCAGAGGCAAGGAAATTTTTTACAATTGTAGGAGTCATAGACTACTATAAGAGAAAAAGAGGAGAAGATCCTTTGGAAAAAATCCAAGATTTTCCTTTATAGTTGAGGCATAACTCAGAACTGAACTATCGACTGAAACCCTAACCCTCTTAGGGTTAGGTTACAAAAATTTACAAGAGGGAGGAGATCATATCGATAGGAAGAATCTAATGTCGAGTAAAATCTCTCTGCAAGATGTCCTCTACCTTGAAAAGAGAAAAATAAGCCATCGGTGAAGCAATCCTTGTCAACAACATATCCGTGAAGCAATCCCTATTAATAGCATGGCCGAGCACACTTGCAAGGTAAAAAAGTCTATTTTTTGCATTGAAAAGGGCATGGTGGCAATCCAATGTAGTTGCAGAGGTCATGTCTGGAGTAAAGAAGGTGATCCTCAGTGGTTGGATGAGAATCTGACCAAGAATGAGGCATCGACTGATCTATAAGAACATCTCGAGCATCGGGTCGACAACAACTCTCCTACAAAAGTTTTTAATGCTAACGACTTAGAGGAAGTTAAAATTCTAGTCGTCGATAAGGAGATCTCGCACATAGATGGACGCGCGAGATCTCACCAAGAGAGCGCCAGGGGGGGACAATGAAAGAACAAGTTGTGACCATTGAATCAGGCTTCAAGTGATCATTGATGGTCATGACTACACCATGAGGCAATTGGCTTCACTCCAAGAATTTCAGAGTAACATGGCCTTTCGACCAGACAAAATTGCCCTTTTTCGCCATGAGAAGTGTTGGAAAAAAGTTTCTTTATCTGAAAATTGGGCCCACTAGGCCCACAAAGTAGTCCGCCACCACTGACATGGTCACTCAGTCATCAGGCCCATCATCCACCCCTCGACCCTTGTATCTCTCACTACCCACTTGGACCTTCACTTTCTTCTACAGGATAATGGGGAAAGTCCTGCCCACTGTCTTTTCTTATCCTGCACTGGCCATCTCTTGTGCCTTTCTTTGGTGCGAGATAAGGAGGAAATCCATTCACCCTTTGACCCTCTTATCCGACATGGCCTTTTTCCTTGGATTATTCTTAGTGTGGGACAAGAGGAATGACATACTTTTGTTAGATAGCTTACCCCACACGACCCTTCGTTTTCCTTTCTACACCTTGCAGTATAATAAAATTGTCTTATCATTCTTATCCCGCATGATGTTGCTTTGCACCTTTATCTTGGTGCGTGGTAAAGAGGGGGAGCATTATCTTTTCTCTGTCCTCTTATCCCACACCTCCCTTTTGATATCTTCCTTCACCTCATGGGATAACAAAAAATCCTTACCACCAGCTGGATAACATGATGTGGCTAACACAAGGCAATCAATAACACAAAGCGGTCAATAACACGCGATGCCAATTAAAAAATGGTGAATAACATGACGTGTTATTCGCATGAGATGCTATCATAATTGCAAGGCTTAGGTAGATAACATATCATGTTATTAACATCCACATAACCTGTGTGTTATGCATATTCTAAAAAAATAAAGAAGTAGCTAACTTTGCTGAGTGCGATAACATGATGTGTTATCCGCACTGACTAACATATGTTAGTCACACTGAAATCTAAGAATTGATCTTTACAAGGGTTGGCAAAAAAATAACCAATAGTTTCATTTAAATCCATTGAGTTTTGATAAAGTTACAAGCATTTTTGTAAAATCTGCCAAAACCCTAGATAAGGGTAATCAGTGGAATCAATATAATGTATTTTTGGTTATTCCCATGTTAGAAACTCTCAAAATTGAGTGGAATGACCATTGTAAATATGTATTTTCATGTTTTATGTTTTTTAGGGCTCTAAAACCAAATGACACATGCATATGAGGATTACAGGGTTTGATTTTCTAAGTATATTAAACCTTATATGATAGTGAGGTTGAAGAAATTGTTGAAAAGACCAAGTGAGTGGTCTTTTGAAGAGATTGATGTTTGAGAGAGGGGTGTGAGGACCATATGCATCCTTAGAAAGAGATTTGAAGTCACAAAAATAAGAAACACATCATGGGGAGAAGACTATCCTACTATTTTGACTATCATAGATTATCTAGTGACAAGGAGAATTTGACTTGCAAGGTCAAGTGAATGGCTGGTGAATGTATGATATCAAAGGAAATAGTGAAGGATCCCTAGACAACCTTTTAAAGTGTTATGAATCCCTAAGAAAAGGAAGTAACTTGAGTATTTATGACTATCCTAAATGTTGAGGTTGCCATAGTCCTAATTACCAGTCACTGTTATGCAACAATTATGACTTTGTGAAGCCTTTCAGTGTTGTATAAGACAATATTAAGGTGTGTCAAACTTGTACAATGTTTTCCCAATAAACCCTAAATAGTTTATGGCCTTAGTAGCATTGAGTTTTTCCATTTGACCATCTTGAGGGTAGTCCTACTTGTTATGTATTGAACCGTGTAAAAGGAAATGAAAGTGGAAATTTGTAAACCTCAAAAATGAATGTTTATTGTGATGTATCAATCTTAACTACAACATATACATACCACATGTTGTTAATCAAGCATAGGAGTGCCCAAGCCTTAGTGTAAAGGGCCTAAATCTATGGAGACCAATCTTGGAGTTTAGTCAATATCCTTAAAGGAGTTTTGTTTTGAATCATGTAAGGTAGAAACCCTATGTGTTGAGGGTGTCTTTGTGAGTCTAACCCCTATACTGCATCACACTTGTCCTGAACACAACTTCATAACCTTTATTGCACATCAGACAAACACTCAACAAACTATGTCTCAAACCTTATACATAGTAAACATCATCACTTTTATGCTTACCATCAATCGAGATACTCCATATTCTACAAATTGGTGCAGCTTCGTCTCCTACAAACTTTACTAATCCATCATCATACTTCTTGAGATTAATGAGGTTGTCTTTATCTCCTGTAATGTGATTTGAACATCTAGAATCAATGATTCACGGTCTTGGTTGTACCTTAGCATTCAATGTAGTCTTCTCTTCCGATCTTCTAGACCTATCTTGATTCTTCTCTTATATATCTAAGAATAAATATTCTTCAATCGAGTCATCACCGTCTTCTTCTTCTTCAGCCGAATGTATCTCCATAGAACAAAAGCTACTATTCCCTTTATCTCTATCATCTATCCTTTTCCTAAAATCATGTCTTCTATATCTACTTTTATTTTCATCATCATTAGATTTTATGTAGTCTTATTTATATATACATTTAAAAAGTATAATGACCAATTCTTCCACAACTAAAGCATTTCAAGAGAAATTTACCTTTGTACTTTCTGGTTCCTCACTTTAGTCTTCTTACAAAATTCGCCTCAATTTCATCCAAGTTTTCACTTGTTTTCAGTTCATCTCCTGATTTATTTGAAACATTAAATGCAACTTCTCTCCAATATGATTTTATGTCTTTCATCTCTCTAATTTCATAGGTATACAATGTTTCGATAAGTTGATCTATCAAATAATTATTCAGATCATGACATTCTTCAATAACACACTTCTTTAGTTTGTAGGGTTTAGTTAATCTAAACATGATCTTTCTAATAACATCACTTTCTTCTAAAATTCCACCAACAACTTGGATAGCCTTCATGGTATCATTCACTTTGTGTATTTAGTTCTCAATACTCTCATGATAAGCCATGCTGAAACCTTCAAAGTTTTTCTTCAAATTCAAAAGTCTAGGTTGTTGGGTCTTTGGATCTCCTTCATATGCATAACATAACTTGTTCCAGAATTATTTAGCTTCTTTCAATCCTTTAACCTTATCTAATAGTAAATACTTCATTAGTAAGACAACTAATAAGTATTGTTCTAGCCTTTGCATTTGTCTCCTAAGTCTTTAGTTCATCCGAAGTCAAAGGTCCATTTTGAGGTCATTTATAACTATTAGAATAATGAGCTTTTATGGTTGTCATTGATGTCAAACTTGGTTATCCAAGTGGATATTGGTTCAATTATGCTTTTTATAGACCTTGATTATCTAGATAGAGTTTGGTCTAGATACTCTTTTGGTGTTGGTTGTGACATCTTGTATTTAGGGTGGTTTGAAAATCTTTTGGTGCCCTCCAAATATGTTGTTAATTGAATTTAAGTTTAGTGGATCATGTTCTTTTAGCCCAAATATGTGTTGAAATATATGTTGAGGTGATTATTTGCATCTCACTTTGGTTTGTGGAGATATGCATGGAATATTTTGAATTGGAAGTGGTTATGTGGCCGACTGGTTGATTATATCTATGCATTATACTTTGTAACAATTTTTGGGATATGTAATAATGTCTGAAGATTGTTATATTATCCAGGGGATGATGTATTATGATATGTTTTGATTCTCTCTTTCTCCTTGAGTGGATCGATCAAAGTCTTTTAGGTCTAGGTGGCTTATTTTATGTAATATTGTCTTGGATTGCCCTTGTTTAGGATTTCAATGTTATATCTCATATATAAGATGCATGGAAGGATGAATACAAGATGGATGATAAGTTAATTATGTGAGAAGTGTATGAGAATGATGGAAAAGTCAGTTTGGGAAGAGATTTGAAGATGATATATTTTGCAAGATAGAGTGTTGTGACAATGGAGATTGTCAGAGATGTTTGGCATGTTATTGGTCACTTGATCAATATTCAAGGAAATTTCCATGATCAAGTGAATCCTTCTCAATTTTAGTTTATCTATTTTATTCGTTGTTGATTCATAGTGGGTCCTTCAACAATAGTTTGTATCTTGTCTTAAAGAAGTATTCTTTAGCCACACAAGTCCTTTGTATCTTGCCTAAGGTAGTGTGCCTTAGTTCTATAAGTCTTTCAGGTGTTTGTTCTCCTTGACTATATGCCTAAAAAGTTGTAAAGAGTGAGTTAGATTCTCACCATGAATTTTCCCTATTTATTTTTTCCACGTATATGTAGTGTTCATGTGTTTCTATTTGATGTGTTGATGGTTAAGGTGTTGCTGTTGAATAATTTTATTAGTAATTATTTTTGAAGTTCCGAACAGATTCACCCCCCTCTCAGTCATGCTGGGTATTTAACAATTGGTATTAGAGTGAGGTTCCTCTATGGAAAGATTAACCACTTGAGGTAGATCTAAAAATGGTGTAGGACCTTCATGTTAAAGCTCCAATGTTTAATGGAACTAACTAAAATTATTGGAAGGAAAGAATGGAATCATATTTGGAAGCATTCCATAATGAAATCTAAGAGATTATCTAGAGTTGTTATCAACAATCTCCTTATGGAATATGAACTAGATGAAATTAAGACTCGGGAAACAAATGTGAATGGTAGAACAATTTTGATTAGTTGTCTTAGTGATGAAGTTTTTGGAAAATTCAAAGGAATGAAGGAAGCTAAGGGAATCTAGAACAAATTGAGTTATGCATATGAAGGCGATATGAAGACACAACAAGAAAGACTCTTTAATATAAAGCAAATGTTTGAAGGTTTTAGAATGGCTGATGATGAAAGTACTGAGAGTTACATACATAGTAAATGATACAATGAAGGCTATACAAGTTGTTGGTGGAATTCTTGAAAAGAGTGATGTTATCAAAAAGATCATGTTTACTTTGACAAAACCCTATAAACCAAAGAAGTGTGCAATTAAAGAATGTCATGAACTAAACAACTACACAATTGATTAGCTTATAGGTAAATTGTATGCTTATGATATTGGATGTGAGATGGAATATATAAAGTCCCATCAAAGAGAAGCCACATTTAATGTTTCAAGGATATCAGGAGATGAACCAAAACCATTGAGAACTTAGATGAGATTGAAGTCAAATTTATAATAAGGCTGAAGAGAGGAACTAGAAAGTAAAAAGGTAAGTTGCCCTTGTATTGCTTTAATTATGGAAGAATTGGTAATTGTGCTTCTAAATGTATATATAAAGCCAACTACAAAAATTATAATGACGATGAAAAGAAAAGTACATATAGAAGACAAAATTTTAAGAAAAGAACATATGATAGAGATAAAAGGAAAATGAGTTTTTTTCTCTATGGAGGCACATTCATTTGAAGAAGATGTTGAAGACTTGAGTGAAGAATCTTTATTCCTAGCTATAGAAGTGAAGAATCAAGATAGGTCTGTAAGACCAGAAGAGAAGACTGCACTGCATGCTAAAGTTGAAGCAAGATCATGGATCATTGATTCCAAATACTCAAATCACATGACCAAAGACAAAGACAAGTTTATCAATCTCAAAAAGTATAATGGTGGACCAGTGAAATTTGTAGGAGAGGAAGTTGCACTATTTTTTTGGAATAGGAAGTATCTCGATTGATGATAAGCATAAAATTGATGATCTTTTGAGACATAGTTTGTTGAGTTTTAGTTAGATGTGCAATAGAGGTTGTGAAGTTGTGTTCATCAATACCAAATGTATGATAAGAAAATGAAAAAATGGAAATTTGGTAGAAAAAGGAATTAGGAAAATTGAGAATGTTTATTATATAAAGCATAAAAGTGGAAATAGATACTATCTAAGTTAGAGTAATGAATGCTATTTATGGCATAAGAGGATGGGACATGTTAACTTTGATAACATAATGAAGATTAGTATCTTTAAGGCAGTAATAGATTTACCAAAAAATATCAAGCCTATTGAAATTATGTGTAGGGAATGTCAAGGGAAGCAGAAAAAGAGAAGTTTCAAGAACAATGAGTATTATCTGTCATATCTATAGGAGATAATTCATATAGATCTTTGTGGCCCTACAAGGATAAGTAGAATTAATGGAGAAAGGTAATTTATGTTACTCATTGATGAATATTCTAAGATGAATTTAAGAGAAGAATGGATGATAAAGACAAAGGGAAAAGGATTTTGTATTCTATGGAAGCACACTCATGTAAATAAGAATATGTTGAAGACTCAAATGAAGAATCACTATTTTTGGCAATAGAAAAGAAGTATCAGTAATGCATCAAAAGAGAATACTTCATTGTATGCTAAATTTGAACCTCGATCATGGATCATTGATTTTGAATGCTCAAATAACATGACCAAAGACAAAGCCAAGTTTATGACCCCGAAGAAGTATGAAGGTGGATCTATAAAATTTGTAGGAGAGGAAACTGCACAAATCTATGAGATAGAAAGCATAAAACTTATGGTGTTTATTATTTAGAGGGATTGAGACATAGTTTGTTGAGTGTTAGTAAAATGTGCAATAGAGGTTATGAAGTTGTGTTCATAGAAACTGGATGTATGATTAGAAAAGGTAAAATTGGAAGTTGGTAGCAAAAGGAATCAAGACAAGTAGAAATTTTTACTACATAAAGTACATAAGTGGAAACACATGTTATCTGAGTTAGAGTAATGAATGTTGGTTATGACACAAGATAATGGCACATGTTAAATTTGACAACATGATTAATATCAATCACTATAAATAAATGGTAGATTTACCAAGGATTATCAAACCTATTGACATTGTGTGCAGGGAATGTCAGTTAGGACAACAAACAAGGAGAAGTATCAAGAACAAGGAGTATTCTACATCACACCCATTGGAGATAATTAAAACCAACTTATGTGAGCCTACAAGGACATGGAGATTAAATGGTGAAAGGTATTTTATGCTACTCATTGATGATTTCTCTAGAATGACATGAGTTACATTTTTGAGAGAAAAAACTAAAGCTTTTGAAATATATAGTTTTGAAGTCAATGGTAGAGAATTAGGTTGATACTAGAATCAAGTGTTGGAGATCTAATAGAGGTGGAGAATTTAATTCAAATGAGTTTGAAATTTTTTGTGAGAGATATGGGATAATGAGACATCTTTATACTTCAATAACCACTCAGCAAAATAGTGTGGTAGAAAGAAAGATCAAAAATATTATTGAAATGGCTAGAACTATGATGAAAGACTGTAACTTGGCTAAAATTTATTGGAAAGAAGATATGCATACTATTTTTTATATACTTAACAAAGTTTAGTTAAGGATAAATCATATAAAGACACCTTATGAATTGTGGCATGGAAGACAATCTACTATGAAATACTTCAAAATATTTGGAAGCAAATGCTATATTAGAAGAGATGAGAATAATCTTGGAAAGTTTGATACCTGAGCTGACGAAGGGATATTATTGGGATATGAAATGAATAGAAAAGCTTACCAGTGTTACAACAAAATATTGAACAAGATAGTGGAGAGTAAAAATGTGAAAGTATGTGAAGTAGGGATTGGATTGCCCCAAAACCTGTTCAGGAAGCTAAATTTGAGGTCATACCTATTGTTGTAGAAGAAAAGACTCCTCCAATAGGAAGAAATGAGGAGAATGAAGATGATGTATAAGAAGAAGATAGAGAAGAAGTAGAAAAAACCATCAAGACCCCAAAGTATGTACAAACAAATCATTCAGAAGATGAGATAATTGGAGACAAGAATAAAGGAGTTCAAATAAGAAGTGTTTCAAAGGTAAACAAGCATACTAATTGATGTTTTCTTTCACTTATTGAACCAAAATCATTTGAAGAAGAAATAAAAGAATAAAGTTAGGTTAAAGCTATGGAAGAATAGTTGAATCAGATATAGAAGAATCAAACTTGGGAACTGGTACCTAGATCGATGGACAATAATGTGATAGGAATGAAGTGGGTGTTCTAGAAAAAAATGAATGAACAAGGACAGGTGATGAGGAACAAGGCAAGATTAGTGTGTAAAGACTATTCTCAGGTAGAAGTTATTGATTTTGAAGAAATTTTTGCTGCTGTTGCTAGGATGAAAGCTTTCAGAATGTTTCTTGCATATTCTACCTATAGAAACTTTAGAGTGTAATAGATGGATGTTAAGTAAGCATTTCTTAATGAGAGCTGGAAGAAGAAGTGTATATTGAACAACTAGATAGATTCAAATTGTCAAAAAATTCAGATATGGTTTGCAGGTTAAAGAAGGCATTGTATGGACTCAAACAAGAACTTAGAGAATGGTATGCGAGACTGGAAAAGTATTTGTTGCAACAAAATTTCAATAAAGGTATTGTTGACAAAAATATTTACTTCAAGGTTGAAGGTATTAAGTTGTTGATTGTTGTTGTCTATGTTGATGATATTGTTTTTAAAGTGATGGTTTGTGCAAAGAGTTTGCAAAATAAATGAAGAAATAATTTTATTGGCATTGAAGTTATCATCGATGTCAACATGTTTGTGTGCATGGCTGATTTGATGAAGTTGTAGAATAGATCACTGTATTTCCATTTATATCAACAAGGTCATGTTGCAGGTTGCAGATGAGATGAGTTCTAGTGAAGAGAGACATATAAGACACCCACTGGGTGTAGATGTAGTGAGATGAAAAGGCATGCAAAGATAATTGATCTCGATAGTTGTAGTTTTGGATGGAGATGCAGGGAGATGCAAAGGCATGCCAAGACATCCATTGGATGTAGATGCAGGATTATGAATGCCCTAGAGGATGAGATTGGTTGATATGGTGTTGCATCAAGATAGCCTTCTTATATAGGTTGAATGAATATGCATGGAGGTTTCATGGAGTCAATAGCCTCAAAATACACATAACATGATGATAGAGTTAGCTATTGGATTTACAGGTGGATAGAGGACCAAAGTCATAGAGCTGTGATGGCATGGGGCAAGTAGGTTGTTGGAAAATATTTTCATTGATGTCAACTAGGTCAAGTAGTTGCAAGTTACCAAAGGATTGCATAACATGAAGGTTATAGACTAGATTGCAAAGATGCATAACATGAAGGTTATCAATTTCAAGAAGGTGTGCATAACACAAAGGTTATGCGTTATACGACCCTTGCAAGTCCATAGTGTGAACACGTAAGGAAAAAAATTGCCTACGAGTACACGAAATAAGATAATTGTGGTCCCCGCAATCCCATAGTTGGAATAGGTGAAGCCAATGTGTACCTGCGGGTGCACGATATAAGAGATTTGAGGGGCCCTACCATTTAACTGCTGGAACCCATGAGGAAAGGGTGACCTCGCAGGAAAGTGGGAAAGGCTATGTGAATACCCACTATTCTGCGACACTTTTACTTGAAGTAAATGAAATCCAGTGGGCGCACGGGGAAAGAACAAAGATGCATCCTGTAATTCCATGACTTCCAAAGGTAAACAAATGTGATCCAGTGAGTGCGTGGGAAGAAGACAAGGTGAAAGATTAATTCCTCCTGCTATTCTACAACTTGGAATGAGTGGACAAAATACATCCCGACGAGGAGCGGAAAAGACCTTTTGGCATCCCGCCATTCTGCAACATGCAAAGAGGGAAGAAAAGAGACTCAACAGGCATGCGGGGTAACCCTAAGATGTGCTAACCGAAGAAAACTGACTGTCCACATGGGCATTGACCAAGTTTGACTCACCAATGTGGCATGTACAAAGGGAATCAAAAAGCCACTTGTCGAAAGGATGAAACCTTATTTTACTAATCGTTTTGAAGCTTTTGACCAAGTTTGCAACCATATTAGTATGCCGATAAGGAAGATGACTTATGTGGTGATTGACCAGACTTGATCGAGTGACTTGGACATCAAAAATGAAGACATGTGGATTCCAAGTGGTCGAAAATAAAATCTGATATGCAAAGATTGGTGCTTATAGAGGTGATGATCGGTTTTAATGAGGTGGTTATCTATCTCATTGAGACAAATTGATAGAAGATAGAGAAAACATTAGTGGCAAACTAGTTTCAATTGATTGAAGGACTCGAGGTGATTAATAGAGAGAAAATCAAATCTGCGAGATAGTTTGAGATTACTAAAAATAACAATCTAGTATAGAGAACATTTAGAAAAATAGAGAAGTGTCATTTAATACATATGTTCGATCGAAGAAAGAAAATCAAATCTTCTACAGATTGAATCCCAGAGAGACAAATGAATTAATTTTAAATTGCATATTTGAAGGAAAAAACATGTTAGATAATTCAATAACCGAAAGACAACTGAGAGGGGGGGGGGGGTGGGTGAATCAGTTGTCACAAATTACCAGAACTATTAGCAATTTAAAAATTTAATACCGGAACCCAAAAAATTAATACTGGAATAAAAGTTAAACCAATTAAGCATAAACAATAAAAAACCATCCACATGACACCAAGATTTATACATTGAAAACCCGATAAAGGGAAAAACCATAGTGGGAAGCCTACCCACAGTCAGATAATACTTCTGCAGTAAATATGTGAATTGGAATTGAGGGGCCTGCACTTGCAGGAAGGCCAATAGCCTAGAGTGCACTTCTCATCACAAAAGGAGCCTCACTGATTAAATAAAAATCCAAACTACAATCCGGAGAAGAGTTGAACTGCAAAAGATAGCATCTCCTCTGCTTGAGTACAGTTCTGGTTAAGTTCAATATCGGAGGACTAAATCCTCTTACATAAACCTAGTTCAATCTCTAATGATCAACCAAATCCTCTGCTTGAATGATATTACATTATTCGCACATTACATTCCTTGACCATGACCTTTTTCCTAACCATGATGATCTACAATGAGATCTTACATCTATATATACAAACCCTCGCCCATAAACAATTAGGTCGACCACCAAATAATAAGCCAATTACATAATTACAAACCATATTGTCCTTAGACCAAACAAATAATATCCAACACATAAGATATCATGGAAACACATCAAGAGGTCCAATCCCCACGTTACATTAAAGTCGGTCCATAACCTAGATCAACCAGGACCCAATATAGGTCCACACGCTACAACAATGATCTCCATCGGCCAGGTCTCAAACATGATCAATAATAGCATCCTGAAACTCCACCAGAAGCTGCACCAACACCACTTATGCAATTCAACAAAGATATTCATCAAAAACTATGCCAATGAAACCCTCACCGAAACTAGAAACTAAGATTTCAAGCAAACATGATAACATTTGATCACCAGACCAAAACTAAATTACTGAATATGAGCGTGAGTATCATGAGCAAGCCAATTCGATAACCAAATCATACCGAAGCCTACCAGATCATGTCGGATCCAAATCAACTAGAAACCACTCAACCTACCAGGACCAGAATAGTGCCGGTAAAGAATCCAAACAACTAGTGTTGGCATCAATGACAAAACATCAATGCAACACATAATCAATTCCACCAAATGGCCATAAATCTCCCCCTTTGGCATTGATGACAACACTAGATGTGAAAAACATCTAAGTACCAAGAAATGCCAAACAAGTCTCCCCCAATGGAAGACATCCAACAATCTCCCACATACAGCTCCAAATGTCAATATCTCTCCCCTTTACTTTTCTTATTCATATCTCTCCCTTTGACTTTTCTTTTTCTTTCTTCATCTTTTTCATATCAATGCCAGAAATCAGACAAAAATATCAAAGCAAAAACATAAACCACCGAATCACAAAGCTGACTACTCCCCCTAAGCATTAGCATCCCACATCAGTGTCAGAATGAATAGTATCTCTGATAATGCATGTTAGATTGATTCTAATCTGCATCAATCAAGTCTCTACCGGAGGGGCAGAAACTCCCAGTCTGTCTCTTAGGTACTCAAATTATTCCTTGGGAAAAGGTTTAGTGAAAATATCTGCAATCTGCTCTTTAGTGTTCACATAAATGAGTCTAACTTCATTTGCTTCCACCTTTTCCTTCAAAAAGTTATACTTGATAGATATGTGCTTTGTTTTAGAATGAAATACTAGTTTCTTTGATATATCAATAACAACAGAGTTATCACAATGAATAACTACCGGTGCATCACAATCCACCTTTATATCCTTCAACATTTTCTTCATCCATAAAACTTGTGTATAGTTAGTAGCAACAACAACATACTCAACTTCAATAGTAGATAAATAAGTACATGATTGTTTCTTGTTGATCCATGAAACCAACTTCTTTCCAAGAAAGAAATCTCCACTGGAAGTACTTTTTTGGTCATCAACATCTCTAGCCCAATCAACATCTGTATATGCACATAAAGTAAAGTTATCATCCTTAGGGTACTACAAGCCATATTCTGATGTACCTTGCAAGTATCTAAAAATATTTTTCACCGCAATCTCATGATTCTCTGTAGGATCACTCTGAAATCTTGAAACAATACAAACATTCATAATTTTAGGCGTAGTTTGAGTCAAATAAAGTAGACCTCCAATCATAGATTTGTATCTTATAGGATTTACCGGTGCAAAAACATATTTTCTTGTCAATTTCTCACTTGTACCCATAGGAGTACTTACCAGTTTAGAATCTCCCATACCAAATTTTTCAACAATTCCTTAGCATATTTAGTTTGACAGATGAAAATTCCTTTGTTAGTCTGAGAAATCTGTAAACCTAAGAAAAATTTCATCTCACCAATCATAGACATCTCAAATTCTTTCTTCATATTATTAGAAAATTCTATCCATAACTTATCTTCACCTCCAAAAATAATGCCATTAAAAAATGCTTTAATAATCAGTATATCATCATCAATGATGTTATAATATAAATTACTATCAACACTGTCCCTAGTAAAACCAAGCTTCAAAATATATTTATCCAACCTTGCATACCAAGCTCTAGGTGCTTGTTTCAATCCATATAAAGCTTTCCTTAACCTGCAAACTATATTTGTATAATCTGATAGTGAAAAACCATCAGGTTGCTCAATATAAACTTCCTCATCAAGATCCCCATTTAAAAATTCACATTAAACATCCATCTAATAAACCTTGCAGTTTTTATAAGCAACATAGGCAAGAAATAATCTTACAGTTTCAATCCTAGCTACAGGTGCAAAAGTCTCTCCATAATCAATTCCTTTCTTCTGAGAATATCCTTTACAAACCAATCTAGCCTTATTCCTTATAACTTGACCATCCTCATTCAATTTATTCCTAAAAACCCATTTAGTTCTAATAACATTTTTATTTTTAGGTCGGGGAACCAAGGTCCATGTGTTATTTTTCTCAATCTGATCTAATTCTTCTTCCATAGATTTCAACCAATATTCATCTTTACATGCCTCAATTACTGATACCGGTTCAACTTGTGACATTAAACATACCTCATTATTTCCACTCTTCTTCTTGTCATCACTCCATTGCTCTTATCCCTAATGATCCGATCTTCTGAATGATTCAATCTCACATACCTATGAGTCTTTTGATTTTTTGTTCCTCTTCCCTGTTCTTCAGTTACCTGTAAAATTATCTGATATTGTCGGAGCAACTAGTTCAATACTTTGTTCTAGAAAAGGTGCTACTGGTTCAGATATAATCATTTCCACTATCGGTTCCTTCTCATAAATTTTGATTTGACTTTTGTTTAGCTCATCTACTTTGACATTAGCACTCTCCACAATTCTTTGCAATCTCTTGTTATAACATCTATATGCTTTGGTTTCATTAGAATAACCAAGAAATATGCCTTCATCACATCTAGGATCAAATTTACCAATGATATCATCTCTCCTGATATAACATTTACTGCCAAATTTTTTGAAATACTTAACTGTAGGTGTATCGTGAAACCATAATTCATAAGGTGTCTTACCAATTTCTCTTTTGATATGTACTATGTTGAATGTATAAACCTTTGTGCTCACTGCTTCTCTCTAGTAGATGTGAGGTAGACTAGCTTCCATCATCATTATTGTAGCAACATCCAAGATAGTTTTGTTCTTCCTTTCCACAACTCCATTCTGCTGATTTTTCTGGGGAGCAGAAAATTGTCTTCTTATACCATGCTTCTCACAAAAGTTATTAAACTCACGAGATGTGAATTCTCCACCATGATCTGATGTCAAACATTTAATCTTCAAACATGTCTCAATTTCCACTTTAGCCATAAAGATTTTAAACTTTTCAAATGCTTAAGATTTTTCTTTAAGAAAAGTAACCCAGGTCATTCTAGAATAATCATCAATGATTAGCATGAAATATATATCACCTTGAAATTTTTTAACTCTAGCAGGGCCACATAAATCGGTATGAATAAGATCAAAAACATCACTTGATTTATCTTGTATAATCCTAAAAGAGGTTCTCACCTGTTTACCCATTTGACATTATTTACATATCGGATTGTAGAGCTTCATAATCTTAGGTATATCCTTAACTGCCTTAGTTGAACTGATCTTCACAATGCAATCAAAATTCATATGACACACCCTTTTATGCCATAGTCAACTCTCATCAATCTATGTAATCAAACATGTCTTCTCACGAGAGTTCAAATGAAATATATTACCTTTTGTCTGTGTAATGGTTGCAATCTCTAAACCTGATATGGTAAAGATTTTGCATTTTCCATCCTTGAACTGTAATTGAAATCCCTTATCTACCAATTGTCCTACACTCAATATATTAATCCTTAAACCTTCAACATAATAAACATTGTCAATATTGTTCTCCTTTTCCTTTGATCATACATGCTTTGTCATCTCCAAATCTAACTAGACCACCATCAAATTCTTGCAAAGATAGAAACTTCCCTTTATCTCCAGTCATATGATGTGAACAACCGCTGTTAATTACCCATTCATCCTTGTATTCAATTTTAGCAACAAGTGCCTTCTCTTCAAGTGCATTCACTTCCAGTGTCGTATCATCTTCCTTGATAGCCAAGAACACCCATTCCTTTCCATTGCCAGAACCACTAGCAGAGTCTTTTGCCGGTTCATCATCAGAATCAGTAATGCCTTCCTCATCCACTATGTAGCATGATTTGTCTTTGTTTTTCTTGTATTTGGACTTATTCTGATATCTAAGGTTAGGCTTAAATGATCTTCTAGCTCTTTCTTCAAATCTTGAATTCCTTTTAGGACTTCTAGATGCAATATGACCAATATTATTACATGCAAAACATTTAAAAGGTGCTTTTCCTTCATACTTACTTCCTACCGGTCCTTTAGGTAATCTTCTAGAAAATAGTGCTGCAAGTTGCTCAAACTCATCATCTTCTCTCTTCATATCTTCTAATTCCTTTGCATACAAAGCTTTCCAGTCTTGCTTACCGATTGTAGATGTAGATGCATGAAAAGCAGGTTCAACTTCACAGCTCCAGAAGGTCCAAATTCTTCAAGCTCAAAAGCATATAGTTTCCCAACCAAAGTATCTCTATTGACAAATGTATTATCCATTGTTCTCAACTTATTAATAGTAGTAGCCTTCATTTTGTAAGCCGGTGGTAGGGCTCTCAGGACTTTAGAAACAATTTCATCTTCGCTCAGAGTTCCGCCACAACATTGAATTCCCATAACAATCTCATTTACCCTTTTCATGAATGCAATAATCCTTTCATCTTCTTCCATCTTCAGGTTTTCATATCTCAGCTGGTAACCATCAAGTTTAGCAATCTTCACTGTAGGGTCACCTTCATTAAGAGTCTCCAACTTATCCCATATAGCCTTTCCAGATGATTTGTAGGTTAATCGCATTATTTGTTGATCAGAAAGTGCACACAAGAGGGCTTCTCTTGCTCTACATTCATTCTCAAGCTCCTTGCATAGGTTTGCCAAAGGAGGATTGCCAGATCTCAAATTATAAGGTGTGATACCATTCTATGTGATCTCCCAAATCTCCTTGCCAAGACATCTCAAATGAGTCTCCATCCAAATCTTCCATACTGTAATTTATTCCATCAAGCCTCAGAATATCCCTCCAAAAGATAGCTCTAGAAGAACTAGATGAACTTGAACTATTAGTTACCATAAGATCTTTCTCAAGTGGTTAATCTTTTTGCAGAGAGGACCAAAGCTTTGATACCAATTGTTAGATAGTTCAATAATTGGAAGACAACTGCGAGGGGGGGTGAATCAGTTGTCATAGATTACCAAAACTATTAGCAATTTAAAACTTTAATACCGAAACCCAAAACATTAATACTGGAATAGAAGTTAAACCAATTAAGCATAAACAATAAAAAACCATCCACATGACACCAAGATTTATACATAGAAAACTCGGTAAAGGGAAAAACCACGTTGGGAAACCTACCCACAGTTAGATAATACTTTTGTAGTTAGTATGTGAATTACAATTGAGGGGCCTACACTTGCAGGAAGAAAAACACCCTAGAGCACACTACTCATCACAAAAGGAGCCTCACTGACTAAATAGAAATCTAGACTACAATCCAGAGAAGAGTTGAACTACAAAAGATAGAATCTCCTATGCCTGAGTACAATTCCGGTTAAGCTCAATACTGGAGGACTAAATCCTCTTACATAAACCCAATTAGATCTCCAATGATTGACCAAATCCTCTGTCTGATTGATATTAGATTATTCGCACATTACATTCCTTGACCATGACCTTTTTCCTAACCATGATGATCTACAATGATATCTTACATCTATATATACAAACCCTCGACCATAAACAATTAGGTCGGCCACCATATAATAAACCAATTACATAATTATAAACCATGTCAACCTTAGACCAAACAAATAATATCCAACACATAAGATATCCCAAAAATATATCGAGAGGTCCAATCCACACATTACATTAAAGCTGATCCATAACCTAGATCAACCGAGACCTAGTATAGGTCCACACGCTACAACAATGATCTCCATCCGCCAAGTCTCGAACATCATCACCAACAACATCCTAAAACTCGACCAGAAGCTACACCAACACCACTTATGCAATTCAACAAAGATCTTCATAAAAAGCTCTGTCGGTGAAACCCTCGCCAGAACTAGAAGCTAAGCTTTCAAGCAAACAAGATAGCATTTGATCACTAGACCAAAACCAACTTACTGAATATGAGTATGAGTATGATGAGAAAGCCAATTCCATAACAAAATCATACCGAAGCCTACTGGATCATGCTGGATCCAAATCAACCAGAAACCACTCAACCTATCGGGACCATAAGGGTGCCGGTAAAGAATCCAAACAACTAGTGTTGGCATCAATGACAAAATATCAATGCAATACATAATCAATTCCACCAAATGGCCAACAAAACATTCTTTGATGCAAAGTTGATTGCGTAGGGTAGAAAAATGTGATTTGAGAGGTGGTTGGGTTGCTTATATAAATATAGAGGCAGAAATAGAAAATCTATCTATCTATCTATGTAAGGAAATTAGAGAACGAGGGGTGAAGTGTGGTGTAGTGAAAAAAACAAAATTACAGAGATTGAAAGTGAGTGAATAGAGAAAATAGAACATTTTTATAAAGGTGAAGAAGAGGTAGAGAGAAGAAGACAATCAGACAAAGGTTTAAAATAAAATAGAAGAACATCAACATGTAGAGAGATTCATTCTCAAAGTGAGAGAAATTTGTAAGCGTTACAAAACACACTTGTAACGAGATATTTTCATTGCATTGTAAAAATTTGATATTATTGCATTTCTTTGAGTGGATGCTTAGAGCAAGGGTAGGTTTATACACCTAAAAATGGTCTGAAGATAATTAATTAAATAAGTAATTATTTAATTAATCTCCCTTTCCAATTTAATTGAATTCACTAGCAATTTGATTAATTCCCCATTCACCTACTTATCAATAAATCTAAGGGTTTATTCATTAAGTTCATTTTAATAGTTCCTTTAATTAATTAATATAAATTGATTAATACCCCCCATTAAATTCATTTCTTCTAATCCCATAATTAATTAAAACAAATCAATTTATGAGTTTGTTGAAAGTTAATTACCCTTTTCCTATTATTTGAATTTTTAAATTCAAATTCCCCACATGCCTCCTAACTTCTAACCACCTAGCCTAACCACCCTCTAACCTAATCCATTCCACCTAATCCTAGGTTTAACTAACCCTATCCCATCTTGCACATCCTAACCTCCTATGGGTTGGATATTCCCCCCTTGAGACACATGGCATTTTTGTCACATGTCTCCTCCCTTGGACACTTGCCCTCTTGTGAGCAATATTCCTTGACACTTGTCACCAAAGAGATGACAAGTGTCCCTCCCTCCAACCTCTTCTCCAAAATCCTCTAATTTGACCCTTGATATGTTCAGACTCAATCTGGATTGTTGATTGTTGCCACCTCACCCCTAGCCTTGGAAATCCTATAAATGTACCCCATTTTGGAGAACAAAGGATCCCTTTTTGTGTTCATCTTAAGCATTGTTACTATAGGCATATCATTTCTAAGCATTCTAGTTTAGCATTGTTATCATTTATTGCATCTTAGATCTAGCTTAATTTGATCATTTATTAACATAATTGTTGAATCATGTAGCATAACCAGTCTCTAATCTATCTTAATTGCATCATCATCTAGCTTAATCATGCATATCATTAGCATAATTAGCTTCTTAGATCAATCTAGCATAATCCTACACTCATCTAGCTTGCATATCATATTATTTTAAAACCTCTGTCTTGGTGTAGTCAAGTCAGTGGGATTTCTCATCTAGATCTGAGAGAAAATCCACACTCACATCTCTTAGGAGGCGATAGGTTGCTTTGCCATGGTTTATGTTTCATTTGATTTTACTTTGCTAACCATGCTTGTAATAATCTATTGAGTGTTTGTGTTGCAGTTGCAAGTACCCTACTTCACACTCATGACATTTTGGCGCCCACCGTGGGGCCTAGCCCCTTTGATCTTTAACAAGTTTGCTTGTAGGAAATCTCATTAATAGGTTGATTATCTCTTTTGGTGCATAGATTATCTCTCTCGGGTTCAAGATTCACGTTCTTGGTCTATTTTGTAGCATTCTATCACCTCAAATGGCATTTTTGGGAGATTTCTCAACTCTATTTTTATGTTTTTCTGTACTTTAGCGCTTTCATTTTTTACTTTAGCATTTTTGGTCTGTATTGCAGCACTTTTGGTCTATATTGCAATGCTTTTGGTCTATTTTGTAGTGCTTTTGGTTTGTTTTGCAGTGCTTTTGGTCAATTCTGCAACTCTTTTGGTTAATTCTGTAGCATTTTTGGTCAATTCGACAGCATTTCTGGTGTTTAGAATAGCATTTTTGGTTAATTGGAGAGTGTTCTTGGAACATTTGATAGCATTCTTGGTCAATTTGATAGCGTTTTTAGTTTTTCATTGATTTTTCTAATGTGGTATTCTATATTTCTCATTTATGCTTCTAGACTGTCATTTTCCCGAACGTAATTTGCAATTTGTTGATTTTGCAGGTACTTATTTCATTGTGAAAGACTAGAGTCATAAACCATTTCACTGTCAAAGAATGCAATATAAAATACTAACTTTGTTTGCAGCCACGAGATTTTGCAATTATTTTTGATAAATTAGGCACAAAGACTAATTACTATGGAAATGAACAAACATGTCTTATGTGTTTTTGATGATAGGTGAGTATGCTCTCACCTTTCTTAGGTGATCAGAAAGCTAGACTCATCTTTTCTTTTCAATTGTGCATATCTTTAGCAGACCTGCCCTCCCGAGGAGCCTATAAGGCCAAAGCCATTAAGGTCGGTGAGAGGGGAACAACCCAAGTGGAAATGGCTAATGCCAAGTACTCCAACCCACTATAAAGTAAATGTGATTCAATGAAAATCAAGTCAATGACAGTGCTCGGGAATATCTCTCCTCCATACCTTCGAGTATATCAAACATTGGTTTTCAAGGTTGGGAGACCTCTTAATTTAGTTTATACCCCGACGCACCGAACGAATCCCTTACTAGTTCCAATTAAAATTAGAAGCTACTCGGTTTACCTTCGAACATTATTAAATTCTTTGTGCATGGAGGGGATATAATCTCTCCTTAAGACACTCACCATATGTCCCTCTTGAGCGTATGTGTGAACTCCCCTTTTGAGACCTTATTTCTAGGCTCATAATGGGGCTCCAATAGGTCTCACAAAGGACAAAACACGGGCGCCCTTTAGGGGGTGACAAGGCTGTGTCAGCTGGTAGGGTACCAAGTGTGGGCTAAGAACTAATAATAAATCCAATCTCCTTAGGATAGACTGAATGATGTGTTTTCAATTATTCAAAACCTGTGAAAACTTGGGCTTTCTTTAAAGCTTCTTGAACATACACTTTATGTGTCCTTTGGGATAAAAATACAATCCGAATTATATGTTTGTAAGTGAAGTCAAGATATCATCCATTGAAATACAACAAAAATTGCAAACTCAAACTTAAAATTGTCAAATTTACAAGTTTCATAGCAGAGTAGCTCTTTCAGTCCAAACAATAGCTCTTTCAGTCCAAACTATAGCTCTTTTAGTCCAAACAATAGCTCTTTTAGTCCAAATAGTATCTCTCTTGGTCCAAATAGTAGCTCTTTCATTCCAAACAATAGCTCTTTTGGTCCAAACTATAGCTCTTTCAGTCCAAACAATAGCTTTCTTGGTTCAAACAGTAGCTCTCTCGGTCCAAATAGTAGCTCTCTTGGTCCAAACATTAGCCCTCTTGGTCCAAACTGTAGCTCTTTCGGTCTAAACAATATTTGTCATAGTAGCTCTCACGATCCAAATGTCAGCTCTCTTGGTATGAATGTTAGCTCTCTCATATTTCAACATTAACTCTCCAAGGTTGAGCTTGCTAGGTATAAACATCAATTTTCTTAGTCTACACATTAACTCTTGGAGTCAAAATAACCATTGTCTAAGTTATAACATCAGTATTTTAAACTTTAGAGTTCTTGGTCTAAACAACAGAGCTTATTGTCTAAACAACAACTCTCTTGGTCTAAACAACAACTCTTCTAGTCTAAACAACATCTCTTCTGGTCTAAACAACAACTCTTCTAGTCTAAACAATAACTTTTCTAGTCTAAACAACAACTCTTTTAGTCTAAACAACAACTCTCTTGGTTTAAACAATAGAGTTCTTGGTCTAAATGTCATCTCTTGGTCTAAACGACAACTCTTCTAGTCTAAACATCATCTCTCTTAGTTTAAATGTCAGCTCTTTTGGTCTAAATGTCATCTCTCTTGATCTAAACAACAACCCTTTTGGGTTGAATGTCAAATTGCTCATGTTTCAACACTATATCTCCTAGTTTGCACTTGCTAGGTCTAAATATCAGTTATCTGAGTCAAAATAAAAAAGTTAGGTCAAAAGAACAATCTCCTAAGTTCAAACACCCAATTTGCTGAGTCTAAACATCACGGTTTTGAACTTTAGAGTCATTGCAACACAAAATAGCATTTTTGGTCTATTCCTCAGCATTTCTAGTCAGTTTGTCAGCATTTCTAGTCAGTATAGTAGTGTTTCTAGTTATTATAGTAGCATTTCTGGTAAGTTTGTCAGCATTTCTAGTCAATTTGTCAGCGTTTCTGGTCAGTATATCAGTGTTTCTGGTTAGTATATCAGCATTCTTGGTCAGTTTGTCAGTGTTTCTAGTTAGTTTGTCAGCATTTCTGGTCAGTAAAGCAGTGTTTCTGGTTAGTATAACAATGTTCTTGATAAGTTTAGTAGCGTTTTTGGTAAACTGCACCAAAATCAGAAAACAAAAACAACCCATTTCTCAAACAGTCAAACATAGAGACTAGGTCATTATCTCGAGTCACTTAGTCGAGTTATCTTTTGTTAAAATAGATTCAAAGCTAGACACACTAAGGTTCTCAAGTATTCATATCCAATAAGTTTAAGATCTAATATCTCAAAGTGTAACATCACACCTTCTTTGATAAACTGATCACTCAAAACATAGTTTCTCATCAGGATCTATAATCCACTATCATGAAACTGCAACGTTTGATTAGGATAACGTTGTCACACATCGTAGGATATATCATTCCCATTGGACTTGGTTTTATCAAAATCATCATAATTGCACTCCAAACTAAGATCGAAAAACTTACAAATCTACAAATACTTGAATTATCTTTTCATGTCATATCGCTCTATCATGCCTACATTGATAGTTGGTCATGATGAATACTAAGAGGGGGGGTGAATTAGTATGCCAAAAATCTCTGCACTTTAATACTTTTCAAGACTAATAGTAAACCGGTAAAATAGTTTAGCAAACAAACTGATTAACACACATGCAAAGCAAATAGCTAATAATGCATTTACCCACAAAAGCAAAAACACTATAACCCAAGAGATTTTGACGTGGAAACCCAAATGGGAAAAACCACAGTGAGATGGAACTCACAAGTAACTATCTGCAGAATAGGAACCAGACCGATTAAGGTCAGACCAGTTAAGGTCTTACAATGTTCTTTACCAGAACAGATCCGGTTAGGAATCTCAATCTCTGTTAGGAGATAAGTCCGATTAAAGACTACCTTGCTAGAGGATTTTAGATCCACAGATGTGAATCACCTTGTTAGAGGATTTACAAAAGGCTTTTGGGCCTACCTGGTTAAGGGCTACAAACTTGTCAAAGATGTGAGTAATCAACAAGTGTTTGATCTAGCTAGTAGCACAGACTGCTCGGTTAGATCCTTGATAGCTCGTTTCTCATGCACTCCAGCATTACTTCAGTCTTATACACATTCATATTCTCTCCAACTCCTCAACCACCTTAAACCCTAGCAACAACATAAACTTTTTCTACAACCACATCAACAACCTAAAACCCTAGACATGATATCCTTATAAAGGAATCTGATTTCATGTTGGTCCAATAGGATTACATAACAATTTCCTAGGTTCAATGAACCTGGACATACTTGGTACCACGACACAAAAAGCACCGTTAAAGTGTCAGCACTGTCAAACAATCGGTGGACGGTAACTCATCACAAAATGTCGATTGGTAACTCATCACAGAGTATTGCCAGTTCATATAAAATGTCAGTTGCCGGTTTGACAAAAATGAAGACTAGTAAAAATATGTTATGCCGCTTTAATCCCTCATACCACTTGGGATCCACGAACCGCTTGGGGTCAACATGCCACTTCAGATTGGAAAACACATTCTGCAAAACACCAATAGTCTAAAGACTATTATACAACATACCAGTTGGAACAAATGTCGGTTGTGCTCTAACTCATACATATAAAGGAGATCTCAATGCAAGTGTGTGTCCATCAATGACAATCACAACATAAACATAAAAAATGCCAACAATCTCCCCCTTTGGCATTGATGGCAACACTTAGGAAAATAAAATTTTGACATCTAAGTTTTTTACAACAAAATCATGCCATTAGCAAAATTGCTCCCCCTAAGCATATACACTATCCCTTTAACAATACAATGTATAACACTTTTGCATATAGAGCATAAACATTGAGATATTCAGAGCATATATCAAAATTTTGATTACTAGATACTTCTCCCAAATAGAATTCTTCTCCCCCTTTGCCAACAATGACAAAGTACTGCTGAACAACCCTATTTTCATTTGATATTAAAATAATAAAAGTTTATGACAATAAGGAATAATACTTGTCAAAAATAGATTTAAAGTCTTGCAAGAATTGTTTCATCGACAAAGACCAGGACTCAAGTAGGGAAGTGACTACTTCTTTTTCTGTTTGCATCTGGGAGACCTGTTCTTCCATGGCATCAATTGTGCTCATCTCCTGTGTAACTGTTAAGGCATCCAGGTTCAGATAGCACTTTTGAAGAATTTGCAATCATGGGAATAGAACCAATTGTAGCTCCTGCAAATCTCTAGACCAGGTGCTCATCTCTTGCTCCATTTTTGCTGACTGGATGTGAAACCGGTGAACGGTTTGCTTATAAGTTGTAAAGGAATCATAAGGTGGCTTGAATGTGCTCATGTAGGACTGCAAGTCAGTTTGAAGCTTTTGCTTCTGAGCTAGCACATTATCATAGAACAGTTGGGGTTGGCAAATCTTGCTTAGTAGCAGATTCCCTTCATCCAGAGTGTCCCTTATATCCTTTTTTCTTTCTTCAGTTCAGATTGGAGCTCATTCAACTTCTTCACCAGAGCTATATTAAGAGATTTTTGATACTCCTTCTTGACATTTGCCTCTGCTACCTCTTCTAGGCTCTGCACATGATCATCCACTACTGTGCATAGGAGCTTAAGTTTAGTTGGTGATGAATCGATGTTGGGAAGATTTGTACCGGGTATCAAACCGGTAAGAGTGTCCACAACCGCTTGAATTACATCATGCTCCTTCTTCCTTCAAATAATTTCAAGGCACTCTTGAGCAACCTTGATGCTCTGCATTAGCTCCATTTCACTTGCAGACTGGAGATCAATAGGACTGGTGAGATCAACTGGTTTGGCTTGACTCCCGGTTGCCTTTGGAGTCTCCATCTGAGTGCTCTTCTCCGCTTCTCCTGCCTTGTCCTTTTTCACTTTCTTCTTCTCCACCTCTCTCCTCTTCTCCGCTTCCTTATCCTCTTCTTTTTTCTTCTCTGCTTCTTTCCTTTTCTCCTCTTCTTTGTCCTCCTCTTCCTTCTTCCTTTTCTCTGCTTCTCTCCTCTTCTCCTCTTCTTTTTCTTCCTCTTCCTTCTTCTTCTTCTCTACTTCCTTCCTCTTCTCCTCTTCCTTGTCTTCCTCTTCTTTCTTTTTCTTTTCATCTTCTTGCTTCTTTTTCTCTTCTTCATCCTTCTTCTTCTTCTCCTCTTCATCTTTCTTCTTCTTCTCTTCTTCATCCTTTTTCTTCTTCTCCTCTTCATCTTTCTTCTTCTTCTTTTCTTCATCCTTTTTCTTCTTCTCTTCTTCATCCTTTTTCTTCATCCTTTTTCTTCTTCTCTTCTTCATCCTTTTTCTTCTGCTCGGCCTGTTCCTTTACCGCTTCCTGTCTGTCCTCGGCTTGCTTATCAACCTATTCAGCCTATTGCTCCTATCTTGTTGCCTCAGATGGTGTTTCCTAAGTAACATCTTCTACGTCCAGGGCATCAACATCAATAGTGTGGACCAGTTCATCAACCGGATTTTCTTCATCATCAAGTACTTCATCCAGTTTGGAAATAACCGATTCTTTCTTAGCTTGCTGGTTGGCTTTAGCCACTCGATGCATCTTCAAAGCTTCTAGAGCATGAGTGTGTGTATCCTTGAGCACTTCCTTACCCTTCCCTTTTAGTAATAGGAGTCTTCTTCTTCTCATGAAGAAAAGACCTTTGTATTTGTTCATTACATCGAACAATTCTGAATTTGATACATCAGGAAAATGTTCAGCAAAAACTTTTTCTCTCATTTCCTATTCTTGCTCTATGGCAATGTGCCATTTATTATCTAAGGACTTGTACCAAGAATTTGGTGTTTCAGATTTAATTTCTGAAGGTGATCAGTCATTAACACATAAATACTGAATTATTTCTTTTTTGACTGCTTCCTTTTCATCATCATTAAAGTCATCAAAATACTCAATTAAATCATGTAGCAATTTTCTCCTAATATTCTTTATTGTTCTTTGACAATGTGTCAAAGGTTTATAGGAGGAGATATCAATATTTACTAGTGCAGATGATGCCAGCTCATTCTTTGTCTTCTTTCTTGTCTGTTTCGCCTTCTTGGGCTGCTCCTCAGACATAGTTTCCTCTGAGTCCAGTGTATTGCTTTTTGTCTTCCTTTTCCTCTCAAAGACTTTAGCCAGTGCTGCTTCCGGTTTCTTCTTGGCCGGTGACCGTTTGGTCACTTTTGGACTTGCTGTTGTAACCGGTGCTGATGCTGCAGGCACTACCTTTGCCTTCTTCACTGCAGGTTCTTTTCCTTTCTTTGCACAGGGTTCCTCGACTAGTGTAACCCTTTCCAGATAGGTTCTGGTTCTCTTTTCCTTAGGATCAAGAGGTGAGGCAATAAGGGTAGAGGTATACCCTTCCAACATATCGTACATCACCTCATAGCCCATTGGCTCCACTTCTTCCTGTCTGGGCTCAACAGCCTCCATTATGCATTTATCCACTGGGATGGTGAAACAGATATCGTCTTCATATTTCTTGACGATGTCACCTGATATCCTCATTCTTTGGCTCATTTTCTATCTGAACTCATCAAAATACTTGTTTAGAACATCAGGGTAACCGGTTCCAATTTCTTGAATGCTTTCCTTGATTTGCTTGGTCACCGGTTGGTCAGTAGACCACTGGACATCTCCTACTCCTAGAAAGTAGCTTTGGAAATAGAAGAACAACCCAACCAGTAGTTGTCCAAACTTGAACCTTAGTGCATTATCCTGTTTGATCGACTTCAAATTCAACAAGAGTTGTCTCTGCATACCGGTGCATAAGTCAAATGATGCATCCTTCTTTATCATCTGGTAAGTGGCATTTACCACTACAACAGATACAGAGTTAATTCTATTGGCAAAGAATGTCCGGCAGCCTATCACCATGCAGGCATACTTAACTAGACCATCCTTGATAGAATTGACTGTCATGCCTCATGAGTCGCTCACTGAACCGGTGAGCTTGGACATTTCAGTTTTGCTTATTGTCCTTAGGGCTGGCACTTCCCTTGTGTTGTAGAAACCGATGACTGCATGAATTGCTTGTGGCGTGATATCATGTGTTCTCTCCAGGTACATCTTGTCAACATGGACTCTGCTTAGAATGATCCTTATATGATCCTCTGTGAAATCCTCTAGGAAGTAAACAACATTGTGGAGCTTCTTCTTCTCCAAAATATTATACTCTGGTTTGATCTTCTTATCCTTTCCACAAAATAAACCTAACTGGGAGTGGATAGCTAGAGACCCTAGGTCTTCAATCTTGCAATCTATGTAGTCAGAAATTCCCTCTTCTACTATCACACCAACCGAAACTTGTGATAGGGCATTATACTTAGACTTTCATTGAATAAAACTTGCAGACTCAACAGATGCACTAGAACTGGTATGAGATGCGGAAGCCATGATAGAAATTTTAAGAACTTGAGAAATACCTTTTGAAACACATGAATTTAGGGCTTATAGATTTCCTTCACTTAACACTTCATCGGTTGTTGAATCATCGCTTTGTGTTCTCCACTTGACCGTTTGCACTTTGAATTTGAATCTCCTTCGTGGTTTCTCAATTTCTCAAAATCTCAGCTCAAATCGCCTTTTCGTCACTCTGCTCTTTGAAAAACTTTTCTTCACTCAAAAATTGATAGTGAGAAATGATTTGAAAAATGCTTTCTACCATCATTAATGCTCCTCCATTACGGTGTAAACCCTAATTTGCCTTTTTACCATTTTCGATCTTCTGCCAAGCAACATGTATCACATACCGGTTAAGGTCTTTTACTGGTGTAAACCGAGGGTTTGAAACATTTCGCCGTTTGCTCCCCCTAAGCTTTTCTGAAGCTTAGTTTGTCGGTTCCATGATTTCCACACTAGGTGTAGAAACCGGTTCCTCTTGTAACACCACCCATTTCTTCTTCCAGGTTTTGTTCATGTCTACTTAAATAGTGTCAACATCAATGTTCCCTTCCGGAGTGACCGGTATATCATCAGATATGTTGTTTCTTGATCTATAGAATTTGGCAATGTGACCCGGTTTGTTGTAGTGATAGTAGACCAATCCAGGTGCTCTCCAAGGTCCATTGTTCATGTTTCCATTCTTCCTTCTACATGTTTCAGTAGTGTGACCATGACCATGATAGACCATACAGTTTTCTCTCCATCCGGTTGCCTCCTGATAGCCACCGCTTCTTTGTTGATGATTGAAGGCATTAAACCGGTTGTGATTCTAGTTCACAAAAGGTTCAGGACCAGCTCCTTGGGTCCTCTGAGGATATCTATCAATGTTTTTCATAACTGACCTGCATTCAGATGCTCTATGCCCATACTTGTTGCATGCATAACAGTTACCATTGAATCTATAGGATCTAGGCTTATCATTTAGGAAATAAGGAAAATTGTTGTAAGCCTTACTCCTACACACATTTGCAGTATGTCCTTCTTTAAGACAGTTGAAGCAAACATTTTAAAACTTTTTCTTACCTTTATCCTTTGATGCCAGTTGTTTCTTTGATGTTCTAGCATTTGTACTAGAGGTCTCACCTTCCTCATGACCAGAATAACCAAGTCCATTGGTATTCTTGACCAGTTTGGCAGATTCAAGCTTTTGCTCTAGCTTGATAGTACTCTTGTTGAACTTAGCAAGTATTTCCTTTGACTCAGAGAGTTCTTTGGAAACAGCAGCATTTGTTTCCAACAAGTTTTCATTCTCAGAGATGGCAATGTTCAGTTCACCTTGCGTGTCTTCCTTTTCCACTTTGCTTGCATGGAGTTGAGCAGTTAGGGTATTGATCTCTTGTTTCAGCTTGGAGATCTCATGATTTCTTTCTTTCACCAGATCTTTAGCTTTCCTCTGGTTCTCAAGCTTTTGACACATCCGAATAGTCAGTCCTTCCAACTCCTTTCTCAGGTTGGAGTTTGATTCATTCAACTTATTTACTTTTGCAATTAGGGCTTCCATGTCTGCTTCATCTGAAGAACTATTTTCAGATAGCTCCATCAGCGTTTCAGCATGTTCTCTCTTTTTTGCTTGAGATGCCTTTTATTTGACCATAAGATCATCATAGGCTTGCTCAAACTGAGTGAGCTGATGTGTAAGTTCCCTTATAGAGTATTCCCCCATATCTCTTTCCAAGTGGTTAAACTTATAGAAAGGTAAGCTCTGATACCAATTGATGAATACTAAGAGGGGGGGGGGTAAATTAGTATGCCAAAAACCTCTACACTTAAACACTTTGCAAGACTAATAGTAAATTGGTAAAACAGTTTAGTAGACAAACCGGTTAACACACATGCAAACCAAATAGCTAATAATGCATTCACCCACATAAGAAAAAACACCATAACACAAGAGATTTTGACGTGGAAACCCAAATGGGAAAAACCATGGTGAGATGGAACTCACAAGTAACTATCTGTAGAATAGGAACCAGACTAGTTAAGGTCAGACTGGTTAAGGTCTTACAATTTTCTTTACTAGAACAGATCCTATTAGGAATCTCAATCTCTGTTAGGAGATAAGTCCGATTAAAGACTACCTTGCTAGAGGATTTTAGATCCACAGATGTGAACCACCTTGTTAGAGGATTTACAAAAGGCTTTTGGGCCTACCTGGTTAAGGGCTACAGACTTGTCAAAGCTGTGAGTAATCAACAAGTGTTTGATCTAGCTAGTAGCACAGACTGCTCGGTTAGATCCTTGATAGCTCATTTCTCATGCACTCTAGCATTACTTCAGTCTTATACATATTCATATTCTCTCCAACTCTTCAACCACCTTAAACCCTAGCAACAACATAAACTTTTGCTACAACCACATCAACAACCTAAAACCCTAGACATGATGTCCTTATAAAGGAATTTGATTTCATGTCGGTCCAATAGGATTACATAACAATTTCCTAGGTTCAATGAACCTGGACATACTTGGTACCATGACACAAAAAGCACCGTTAAAGTGTCGGCACCGTCAAACAATCGGTGGATGGTAACTCATCATAGAGTATTGCCAGTTCATATAAAATGATGGTTGCCAGTTTGACAAAAATGAAGACTGGTAAAAATGTGTTATGTCGCTTTAATCCCTCGTATCGCTTGGGATCCACGAACAACTTGGGGTCAACATGCCGCTTCAGATCGGAAAACACATTCTGCAAAACACCAATAGTCTAAAGACTATTATATAACATACCGGTTGGAACAAATGCCAGTTGTGCTCTAACTCATACATATAAAGGAGATCTCAATGCAAGTGTGTGTCCATCAATGACAATCACAACATAAACATCAAAAAGGCCAACAGGTCACTTATCAAAATACCTTCTAGACAATTAGATCCTTGCATAATATTCAACACATGTGTATGCCCATTTTAACTAGAGCACAAAGATGAAAGATCAAAGAAACATATGTAGAAACATTTGAAATAGCTAAAGATCATAGAAACATGGAATACCAAAGGAAAATACAAAAAGAAGATATAACAGGTCAACATATCAGAGAAATCAAACAAGTCCAAAATCAAAAGCCAACTATGTCAAAACCTCACAAGGATTCAAATGCATATCCAAAGAAAGGTGGCTCTTTTATGCAACTCTTAAAGATATCCCTAAAGGATTTTGCTGAGGAAGATAAAAATCACGCACCTATGTCTAGAAATGGTTCATCCCCCCATAAGAAAATTGACTCTCCAAAGGCATCTATTTCTACACCCCTTAAAAACTTGCAAGAACCTTCCATAGCATCCTCACCAAACAATACACCCGAGGATGAAACTCCCTAAGGGATATCCATAATGGCCATCAAACCTATTTCTGAGGATCCTATTCAAATTCCATCTCCTTCATATCTACGCATTGATTCCTTGCAACATCCCTATAATGCTCCCTTGCAAATTGAAGTCCTCACTCACAGAACACTCATTAAATGTGTCCTAATAGATGGGGGAGCTGGCTTAAACTTTTGCTCATTAATTCTTGTTCATGCTCTAGGTTATTCTGAAGATGCAGTTGATCCCAGTAAAAAGATCACATTCAAAGCATATGGTGAAGAAGAGAGTTCCTCCAAAGGAATTGTGATAGTACCCATCAGAGTGGGACCTTTACAGAAAGACACAACATTCCAAGTTCTATACTTGGACTTATCACACAACATACTCTTGGGAAGACCCTGGATACATGACATACAAGCTGTTCCATCAACATATCATCAGTGCTTGAAATTTCCCTACAATGGGCAATAAATCACAATCTCAATAGACTCAAATCCATTGCAGTTCTATAGTAATCTGAAACTAGCTCAAGAGGTTATTTTTCCACATAATAGGAAGGTTTCATCTTAAAACACACCATCCAAAGAAAAATCATTTTCCTCAATTTTGTCAAGTATGGAAAAAAAAACACAACTAAGAGATCAAGGGAATGGAGAATATTCACTGTCGCGGTTACCACTTTCTCCTAAATCCTATGGAAAACCATCAAACTTTCAACAACAACCAATTGTGAAACATCTTCCAATATTTGATGGAGCATTTGTTAGCGTTGGGACCTTATTACAGGAAAAAAAAGACAAATATGTGCTACAATGGCTATACAAGGATGAAGAAGTCCAACAAAAGATCAATAATGTCAGAATACCTACAGAAAAATATGGAAAAGGATTTAAAATTCTTCAAAAAATGGGATACACTAGAATGGGTCCTATAGGAAAAAGAAAAGAAGGTATCTCAAAACCTATACAACCTCATAATCAACAGGCTACAGACAAATCAGGCTTAGGGTATGGACGAGTTACTCTACAAGAGGACACATCTTCTAAGCAACAAAAAGATGAACATGATAATAGACAAAAGCAGTTGCAAATGAAAGGGAAGAAGAAGATGTAGATGTTGATATAGTTCATGCGTATGTAGGAAAAACATTAGGAACTAGCCCACTTGAATCAGGATCACATTCGGTTGACTTGGACTTAATCGAGGATGATCAGGAGCTGCTTGCAAGAGGTCATTCTAACGAGAGTATTGTTCTAGATATTGAAATCCATATTGAAAGCTCTGATATCTCTATCACGACCTTTAATACCTTTGAAGCATCTCAATCTGAGGACCCCTTACCTCTAATCCATCCTAAACTTATTGACTGGGAAAATGAAAGACATACTGAAATTGATACCTTTCCTAATGACCATGCCATATCCTTATATCTTAATGCAATCGAACCCCCAACAAATTTCACTAGGGATTTTGCCAGCGCATCTTCCAATCAAGTGGGTTCCAATTCTCCTATTCGCAAAAGTGAAAATAAAGAAAACAATATCAGGTCTACTACTGAAAACCGTTTATTGGCAACATTAGATCGAGAAAAATAAAAAAGAAAGGACACATCTAATGCTGAAAACCATTTATTGGCAACATTAGATCGGGAAAAATAAAAAAGAAAGGACACATCTAATGCTGAAAACCTCCTCGAGGCATCGAAAGATGGGAGATTTGACACCTTACTTGAATACTATCAAGAGCCGTCATCTATCCTGATAGAACTGACATAGGCAATTAACATTAGAAAAATTGATCTACATCCAGTAACCTCTCTATCAGAACAAGAAAGGCAAAAGTATTTGGAACTCTTCAAAATGAGGAAAATCAAAAGTTGGTCATATGCAGACATTCCAGAGTTTGATCCAGTTCTTATAACACATCACACGAATATCAGTCCAGGAGTAGGCATCAATAATGAAACACAACATGGATCAGGAGCTGACATTATATTCATCATGCCACAAGGACACACAATTCCAAAGGCATACAAATTGATTTTTCCATGCACCAACAATACAGTGGAATATGAAGCTTTGGTCACATGTATCAAGATGGCCATAGAATGGAACATCACACAACTACAGGTTTTTGGAGATTCTTAGCTTGTCATTAATCAAATCAATGATGATTATCAAATAAAGGATGAAAAGATAATGCCTTATAAAAAGATGGTAGATGATTTCAAGAAGTATTTTGTAGAGATCACTTTTGAGAAGATTTTGAGAAATGACAAAAAAGCAACAGATGCCATGGCAACACTTACTTCTCTATTGCAGACACAGGAAAATCAAGTGTGTTACAAATTCTTGGTGGAAGAGTTGTTTTACCCTACACATAATTATCCTGATTCCCAAATTATCTGTCACCTTGTTGGGCATGATTCCTCCTGCTATGGCCAAACTTACACATATCTAAAAGATAGCACCTTTCCTCACTACTTGTCAAAGAACCAAAAGAGAAACTTCATCCGCCAATCTTCCCATTATACTCTTGTCGTGGATACCCTCTTTAAACGCGGTCTAGACGGTACTCTCTTAAGATGTCTCGAGCAAGAAGAATCTGAGAAGGCTTTAATTGAAGTCCATAACGACATTTGTGGCACTTAGTCAATTGGTCTTACCCTTTCGAAAAAACTCATACGCTTGGGCTATTATTGGCCAAACATGGAACGAGATTCTTTTCAGATAGCTAAAACATGCAAACAATGTTAGATCCATGGAAATTTAATTCATGCACTAGCACAAGAGCTTCATGCTTTAGAAATATCTTGGTCATTCTGCCAATGGGGTCTTAATCTAGTAGGAAAGATAAACCCTCCTTCATCCAATGGTCACAAATTCATCTTGGTAACTACATAATATTTTACAAAATGGATTGAGGTAGTACCTTTCACAAATATCACAGGAAAAAAAATTGCTGCATTTATTTTGAACTACATTATATGTCGCTATGGCATACCCATGAACATTATCACTGATAATGGGTGACCGTTCAAGAACCATGATGTACAAGAACTTTGTGAGAAATTTCAGATCCAACATAGATTCTCCACACCCTACTATCTACAAGGGAATGGACAAGAAGAAGCATCAAACAAAACTATTCTAAAAATACTCAAAAAGACAGTGAGTGATGTTGGTAGAGATTGACATGTTCAGTTAAACCCTGCTCTATGGGCCTACCATACCAGTATTCACACACCAACATGAGCCACACCTTTCTCTCTTATCTATGGATCAAAAAAAATATTTCCAATAGAAGTAGAGATGCCTTCTCTATGAGTATCATTAAAAGGCCTTATCCCAAATGAAGAATAGAGAGTCTCCAGACTGCAAGAGATAGAATTGATCCATGAACGATGACAAAATGCCTTTGAACATTTGAAGGTATATCAACAAAGAATGTGTCATAGTTATAATCACATGGTCAAACCAAGGGCCTTTCAAGTTGGAGAACTAGTACTAAGGGAAAATCCACGCAACCAGGTAGATTGAGAAAAGAAAGGAAAATTTGAACCAAATTTGTTAGGTCTGTTTGTGGTCATAGCGGTATTTGGATCAGGAGCATATCAAGTATCAACACCAGACGAAGATCAACTCGACGAACCCATCAATAGAATGCATCTGAAAAAATTTTATGTCTGGAAAAGAAGAAAAATAAAAAAAAAACAGTGAAAAATCAGAAAAATAAAAAAATAATGAAAAAGAAGATGCTTTGACCATCCTTGTCTTATATAGGATGTGTCATTCCTGAAACCAGACTTGATCTCAATCTTATATATTTTGATCGATCTTATCAATCTGAGAAATCCTATCAATTCAATCAAACTCTATCAATCATCACATCAAGAACCACATCAAAGTGATCGAAGAACTCACACTTTCATCAACCACAGTTGCAGGAATCATCCAATAATCTATCGAGAAATCGATTTTGCAAAGATCCAAAAACTCCAAAGGTCAATTATCTCAATTGATGTCCTGAAGGGGCATCATCATATCGCAATTTAGCAATCAATGGTTGGGGCATCCTATCGAACCAATATCACATCAACATTGTAGTGCCCTACCCTAGTCAGCCTTGTACAACCGGTTTGACTTTGGTTGACTTTTCCTATGAGGCATTCTTGAATGGTTAAATTACCGTTATGTAATGTTGTAGATTAGATATATGAATATTGTGCATACCTGTTATTGTGCTTTTGCATCGATTCTTGTGTAAGTTTAATTGTTTCCCTAATTCTTGCTATAAATGTCAAGCTAACCCCTTCATTTAATATGTATATATATGTATGCTTGCGTGACTCATGGTTGCAGGAGAATTGCAGGTACAATACCGTCTAGGTGCGAGGTTCGTCTCCATCAGGATTCGCAGGGTTGAGTATACCTTTTTTCATCTTTAGAATTTGGATTAGGTGGTCGTAAAACCCTCGTCTTGCCTTAGCCATGATCAAGTGAGCGTCGTGTGTGGTCTGTCGGGTTCCTTTTTTGTTTGGGTATGCAGGTCGTCTATTTGGTTGGCTTTCTTGGATTGCATGTTTTGTGTGTGTGGTTAAATTGAGTGATTAATCCTTTTTATTTTATTTTATTTGATTAAGTTATGTTTATGCATTAAAAATTAAGGGACTAAATTAAATTGGTTTCCTTTATGCAATTAATCGTTATTTAGAATTGTTCAATGCAAATTAGTAGCTAGTTTAAATTAAATGGTAAATTTTACTAAATTAATTTAGTTAGTTATGCTTTTGGAAAGGAAAGATTTAAATTAATTTGAAATAGAATTAATTTAATCTCTTGCCTTTTAAAAATAGAAAGGTTGATTTTAGTTATTTAAAGAAAATCAATTTTAATTAGAAAATCAAGTTAATATATATTTGATAAAGTGTGAAAGATTAATTTGGGGATTTTATTTTAATTAAAAATATTTTACCCTCATTATATTTTGGAATATAAAGGTTAATTTTGTTAAAATGAAGAAAGTTAGAAATTAAAGGAGGAAGAGGCATTTTGATTTTTCAAAATTAGAAATAAATTGTATAAAAGCATTTTTATTTTAGAAATGAGATTTTTGGTCAAAAAAAACTTTGCATTTAACCTAGGTTTTGGAAAAGATTGGGGGGATTTTTTTTAGAGAGTTATTTTTTTTGGAATGGAAAAAGTTTGGAGATTTGGAGGAGAAATTTGCATACAAATTTTGGGGGGTTTTGATTTGCTTGAAGAATTTGGGATGGCTCTTCTACAATTTGTCTTCTAGGAAAGCATTTGCACGTTGGTTGATTTTGATTTTGATTTGGTATTGTTGAATTTTGAAACTCTCTAAATTTCTTGAATTCTCTCTGGTTTGATAGTTAGTTTGTCTGATTGGAAATGAAATCTTTATTTTCCTTCTTAAATTTGTGTTTCAATTTGTGAGTAAATTTATTTTTAGTATGGATATAATGTCAAAATTTAGTTATTTTGGTTTGAAAATTCTTCCCTTACATGTTGTTATGCTGCCAAATTTTGTTTCAGAATGAAACCCCTGTAGAAGTTTTTATTATGCTGTTTTAGAATGTCAACAATATCTCTAAATTTCCAAACTGGGTTTCTACAAAATATTTTGGGATTCTTCATGACTTTGCATTATAACTTTTGTATAAATTTCATAAAAATAAAGTTCTGGGTTTTTGAGAAATGATAGAAAATGCTGTTTTAGAATGTCAACAATATCTCCAAATTTACAAACTGGGTTTCTATGAATTTTTTTGGGATTCTTTGCGACTTTGCATTATAACTTCTAGATAAATTTCGTAAAAATCAAGTTCTGGGTTTTTGAGAAATGATAGAAACTGTGTGGCTGTTAAATCAAATTTTATTTTTTTTATTAAATTTAAATTTTGCTTTAAAAAAAATAAAAATAAAAAATGTTTTAATGTTATTAAAATTTAATTAATACATTTTATTAGTTATATATTAATTATTAATTATTAATTATTAATTAATGTATAGTTTTAAATATATGTTAATTGTGATAATTTTATATTAATATATATTAATAAGTATATATTAATTGCTGATTTCTGATTGGTGTATACTTTCAAATGCATAATAATTATTGTTTAGTCATTAATTTATTAATTTGGGTATATATATAGAGAGAGAGATATATACTAATTAATATCTTTAGATCGTGTATTTGTTTTAATATAAGCAAGAGAAATTATAATTCAATAGGAAAAGTTTATCTATTTCTTTCGTTCCTTTATATGTATATTTCTTTTTTTTTGGGAAAGTATATGTTGGTTTTGGGAGATATGAGAATGGCTTATTTATTTCGAAAAAGAATAAGAATGATGATTTATTTTGAAAATGAATATCATATGTTAGTTGATTAATCTGAATATTTGATTTTATATCATTGGGTGTTCTACGTAAAGACTATTTATGTTAATGTGAATTTGGTTTAAAACTCATGACGTAGTAATTATGTTATGTTATGATGCATATGAACTTAGTGAGTTAGAAAACCAAGAACGACATGTACCTAGATGAGGTAGATAACTGCAATCAAACTTAGTACATTTAGAAGACTTGATCAACATTTAATGTTTAAATCAATTTGGAAAAGATTGTATCTTTTGGTTATTTCCTATGGCAAGTTTAAATTATGTATTCGCTTTTGTTTAATGAATGGCAAGGCCTTGATATGCTTGTTTGGACCTTGTCATCTGGTTGGTTTGTGGTTGGCCATAGTGGGTCAAATCCCTAGTTAGGTTACCGTTAGACAAGAGACCTATGTAATTGCTTTTAATATGCTCAGTTGGACTCATTTTCTATGTAGGGATCATTTAGGATTTATTGTCCGAAGTGGTCGTTTGTATATTGGTTGTGCTCGCCTAAAAGGCAGGAATGTAAATGATGAGAAACTATGTAACTATAACTTAATTAATTTCCAGAGGGGTCTTGCAGTTGAGCAGACCTGGAGATGTAGCCCTCTAGGGGTGAACTCCGAGATCATTTTTGTGTTATGTGATGCTTTTGTCTCTCATATTTCATGGATAGTGCTAGCATGTATGGACGATAGTTTTATAGAATCTATAAGTAGATCAGATGAGATTTATTGTAATGTATGTATGTAGTCATCTTTTAATGCAATAAATGGATCATGAAGGAATGTATTTTGTAATGCCCCGCTAGGAACCCTAAAGGATTGCAACACTACAAGGCAACTAAAGGCTGAAATAATTTAAAAAAATAAAAATTAAGTGAATTAATTATAACTTTGCACAAATAATAACACAAGCCGAAGTCTACCATTGACATCCTAAAGGGTTACCAATGAAGATTACTTCTAATTAAAACTACATCACAATATTAATCCAATTATCCATCTAAATTAGGGAAAATCAATTACGATTAAATAACTCAAACTCATAAATTGATTTCCAATAAGATAGATTTAAAGAGTTACAACATATATACTTCCAATGATTCATTTATACATAAGATGAAAGATAATTGAAACAACATACATCCAATGAACTTAAATTACAACATTCCATAAATCACATGGCTTCCATAGAACAATAAAGTACAATGGTTACAAAGTTGCTGATACAATGACCACACGGGCCTCCAAGGTACAATATCAAGAGCATGAGTTGATACATGAAGCATGGACCAAGATACATCGGCGAAGCCAATCCTCGCATGAAGGTAAGAACAAGATATCCGATGGGAAGTGGCACTACCACCCGACCATGTGATCCCATAATGGAACCACCCCACCGTGCTAGGAGATAGCAGAAGACCCTCAAGCAAGCAATAAGATAAGTACAACAGTACACATGACTCCGCAGTACACAAGTGACTCAACTCACAAAACACTAGTGACCCTAGAGAGAGAGTGTCATCACATGGCTTAAGATGGTTACCCTAGGTAGGTCTCCATAGGTCCCGACCCCCATCTTGGGTTATCCTGGTAACCTCTCCCAAACCCCCAGCTCCATCTAAGCATCATGCGGACCCTACCAACCTTTCGTGAGGACAAGGCGGTAGGTTTGCCATTCCAGGCCTTCCCAAACACCTTGAGCCTATACAAGCACAAAACCGTGTGCAGGGTACATTATCTTAATTAATTTAATAACTACCCACCCCCTAATCAAGTTATTAGGTTGTCACTTAATAGCTGACTTTCAAGGGGTTATCCTGCCATCCACTTTGGGTGCGCCCCCCGCCCAAAAGCCACTCTCTCTACTAGGACACTAACAGGATAGGACTCTCTATGAGAACTCTATGGCGAAACTGACATCCATATCTAATCCTGACATTACACAGGTGAAGGACTCACAGTCACAAACCCAGGATTGACCATTAGGGACATAACGCATAATGGCTCACATCCTCAAGGTTTAAACATCGACACCTGACTAAGGGGTAAACATCAACGACATAATGACAATTTTAACAATATTGCAACGACATTAAAACAAACAGACTGCAAATATTATTAACACAGGATCCTACACAAGCAATCTTTCTTTTTAGCAGTCAACAACATAAAATACTTGCAATAAAGATTTCTGGAAATAAAGAAATCGCATCTATTTAACATAAAGAAATGGTGAAGTCACATGTCTAATAAGGTTGAATTGGAACCACATTAAAAATTTTAAACCCCCAATCAATTGATTATGATTAAATTATAATTTACCCAAATCAACCATAACCAAGTCAACATTTAAATCAAATTTAAACAGATATATAAAATAATATAAAATAATCCCAATATGATACATATTCATTGAATATAATATCATATGATTATATTACATTACTTATATAAAGAAAATTAATATTTAATTTAACCAATTTCACTTTTATCCCAAAAGTTAATAATAACTTCCATTTATTTTTATATATTTTCCAAAGTACAAAGAAAGAAATAGAACTAATCACTAAATAGAAGTAATATTAATTCACATTAATATCATTATTAATAACAAATAACTTTAATATTATTATTTAATATTAAATAATATTAACATTATTATTATTATTTTTAAATAACAATAATATTATTATTTATTATTAAAAATAACATTAATTATTATATTTTAACATTAATATATTATTTTATTTTTTTTAACTTAAAAAAAAAATATTAAAAAAAATAAAAAAATAAAAAGGACAAGTTTACGTGGGGCCCAAGGCCTCCACAACAGCAAGTGCTGCTGCCCCAAGCATGAGGTAGCAGAGCTTGCTGCAGCCTCAAGCTTGGGGACGTAGCAAGCTGCAGGGGGGAGGGGTGCGTGGGCTGGGTTGAGCCCAACTCCCTGCCACCACCCCAAACCCCATTTTAATTTATTTATTTATTTATTTTCTATTAAATTAATTTTTTTTTAAAAGAAATTTTGATAACATTTTAAGGAATCAAAATTGAAATATAGAGATGAAAATCTCTGTTAAAAAAAAAAAACAAACAATCCCCAATTAATTTTTTTTTTAACAAATATTTTAAACAAATAGAGATATCAAATAAGTCACTGGTAATAAAAATTTTACCAGCAATAAAATCTCTGAGACAAAAAAAATAGTGATAGGAAGAAGTCTCTCAAATCAAACCAATTCATTCCTAAAATCAAATTGAATGGGAACAAGCTTGATCTCCATTCCCCAATTGATTTTCTTTGCCCAAACAAGAATGGACAAGAAGAAATTTAACTCATAATTATTTTTCCAATCTAGAAATTACCAGGAAGAAACTATTTGGGGCAAATCTTGGCAAAATTTTGCTAGCATATCTCTACTCAAAAACACAAAAACAACCCAAACTACAAACACCAGAAACAAAGAATTTCTTGCATAAACAAAATGAAAAACATAATTTAAATTATGAAATTGCTTGGAGAGTTTGAGTTTGAAATTTGATAACCAAATTGATGGGATTTTTTTTCCAACAATCTCATGGCAAACAAAAATTCATAACCCAATACTTATAAAACCAAACTTTTAACAACAATTAGAAATTGGAAAGAAGCATGGATTTTTTTAAAATAAACAAGAAGAATTCAACCAACCTCTGGAGTTCCCAAGAAGAAATTGTGAGCTTCAACAGAATTCCAAGCCAAATCAAAACCCAAAATCCTCCTTCCAAGAAATTTTTTCTAGAATTTTGTTTTCTCCTCCAAACAAGCATATGCTTCCAAAAATATTTACAAGGGTAAAATAGGAAAAATATTTTAACCTAATCTTTTAGGTTGAAATATTTTTCTATTAAAAAAAACATTTAAATAAATACAATTGACTTTTTTCCATATTCATCCAAAAATAAATGGGAATTTCTTTTTTTTGAAAAAAAATACATTTCTCACATTTAGAAATTTAATCAACTTTTCAACTAAAATAGAAATCAATAATTTAACTTTATTTTGTATTTATTAAAAGCAATTAACTTTATTTATTTTACTTCTTCCATTTGATTTAAACATGATTACTTTTCCAAAATAAAACAACTATAGATTTAAATCTAATAAATTAACCAATTAAGCTAGGTTCAAGACATAAAGGCATAATAATGAATAAATTGCTTATACCAATAATGAATGACAACTTAAACTTAAATAAATAACCGAACCACTATGGCATGCAAACCGAGGAAATGCAAGAAGACTCGAAGGTCGAACAAAAGGGATGGACGACCGACTAACGACAGTCACAAGAGTAGACTAAGGGTAAGGACTAGGGTCAATAGCTATCTCCTCCACTCCCATCGGACATATAAGGCATGCTCAGACCTATGAAACCAGGTGGAGACGATACCCCGTACCTACCCGGTACTTGTACCTGCAATATCCTGCATCATCGAATCACACATGCATGCATATAAATATAGAATACATGACACACACACCGATGAAGGAGAATCGCGACATTCCATGTCTCACCGAAATGAGTGAAGGAAAATCGTCCCCTTGCATCCAATACAATCGTAGACATGCAACATATATGTGACACATCGCCTAGATAAAGTAAGATGTCAGTACAAAGCAATAATCCATGAAATACCACAAATCACCAGTACTGAAATACTGAAAATAACTCATGCATCTAATATCCAGATAAACATGAAATAATATCAAATACGTTTGAATAATGTCAAGCAATAAAGTGTCAACTGAATAGTAAACTGTAACAAAATATCAGTCTAATAAGTCTGATTGAGAAGGGGTATTACATTCTCCCCCACAAAACTAGGCTTACTCCTGGAAGCCTAAAACAAATAAGAATAGAGCTCTCTCATCTTTGCTGCATCCTCCCATGTCACTGAGGTCTCATCATTTGGGTCCCATAGGACCCTTACCTGGTCGATGGTGCAACCCTTGAGGGTCAAATCCCGACACTGAAGAATGCGCATGGGCTCCATGGAAAGCTGCCCGTCCTCGACCTGCAAAGTGTTCCAATCAAGAACATGAGTCACATCTAGGTGAGGAGGTCGAAGAACTGAAACATGAAAGACATCGTGGATGCGGGATAGACTCGGTGGCAAGGCAAGATGGTAGGCAACATGTCCTATCCTCTCAAGGATCTCAAACGGGCCAACAAAATGAGGTGCCAACTTAGAACCCTTTCCATAACGGTTCGGACTCTTTCACGGATGCACTCTCAAGAATACACGGTCGCCAATAGAAAATTGACGATCTACCCTATGAGCATCTGCATACTTCTTCTGCCTATCCTATGCAGCTACCAAATGCTCACGAATCCGCTCTACCTGCTGCTCCATCTCTCAAAGAATATCCAGTCCTATAAGCACCTTGTCCTCTAACCGATCCCAACTCAACAGAGTACGAAAAGGATGACCATACAATGCCTGAAAGGGAGACATACCTATGGAGCTATGATATCCATTGTTATAAGCAAACTCCACTAGATAAATATAATCATCCCAACGCGACTGCTAGTCCATAACATACATGCGAAGCATGTCCTCTAAAATCTGATTCACATGCTCAGTCTAACCATTTGTCTTTGGGTGATAAGCTGAACTGAAGTTCAACTGAGTCCACAATGCTGAGGTAAAGACTGGATCTCTATCGAAGATTATCTGCCTCAGAATCCCATGCAATCTCACCACATCTTCCAAGAAGACACGAGCCACCACTGCTGTTGTATAGGAAGCTTGGATAGGAACAAAATGAGCAACCTTCATCAACCTGTCAACAATGACCATGATGGCATCATGACGACATGAAGAAACAGGCAACCCAACAATGAAATCCATGGAAATGATGTCCCATTTCCAATCCGGTACTATATTAGGCTGTAAAAGCCCTACCGGGTGTTGATGCTCTGCCTTCACTCGTTGACATTCCAAACACTTCGACACAAAATCGGCAATGTCACGTTTCATGCCAGCCCAATGATAAATCTATCTAAGATCTGTGTGCATCTTCTTGACACCTAGATGTGCCGAATAAGGTGCACGATGGGCCTCAATCATTATCAAAGTGCGAAGACCCTCCAAAGGAGGTACATAGATCCGACCAAGATGACGTAGAAGGCCATCCACCTCAAGACTATACCCAGAAAATCGACCCTCTAAAGGCCTTCCAGACTCCAATACGGCTCTAACATCCTGATACCAAGAGTCCAGAGGAAGAACTCCAAGAATTTTCTGTCTCAAGTCGACTCCAAGGGATAATGCTGAAACTTCATGCTGCCTATGACTCAAAGCATCAACCACTACATTATCCTTCCCTTGAATATATCAGGCCTCAAAATCATACTCGCAGAGGAATTCCATCCACCTTCGCTGTTGAGAATTCAAGTTCGGCTGCGTGAAGATATACTGCAAACTGCAGTGATCACTATGCAGCTCAAACCGACGCCCTAACAGAAAGTGATGCCATCTAACTAATGTATGCACTACAGCTGCCAACTCCTGGATAGTTCAACTCGTGGTCCTTGAGTTTGCGAGACTCATAGGCAACCACATGTCCATCCTGCATAAGCACTGCACCTATACCTTCTAAGGAGGCATTTGTGCATACCATAAAATCTCTGGATGGATCAGGGACTGCCAAAATCAGAGCACTGACAAGGAGTTCCTTCAAGGCACGAAACACTGACTCACACTGCTCTGACCAAACAAACTTCTTCCCTTTCCTCTGAAGAGAAGTAATTGGGTGACCTATTCAGGAAAAACCCTGAACAAAGCGACGGTAATATCCGGCCAAACCCATAAAACTCCGAACCTCTGAAGCATTGGTTGACGCTGGCCAATCCACTATGGCTTGGATCTTTGAAGGATCGACAGATACACCCTCTCCTGAAACCACATGACCAAGATAGTTCACCTCAGTTTGGAAGAAATCACACTTCGCCAAATTGGCATAAAGCTGGTTCTCCCTCAAGCACTACAAAACTTGTTGTAGGTGACCCTCATGCTCTTCCATAGATCTAGAATAAATCAATATATCATCCAAGAACACAAGGACACAATGATCCAGGTATGTGTGAAAAACCCCATTCATGAGGCACATGAAAACTGAAGGTGCGTTTGTCAACCCAAATGGCACTATTGTGAACTCATAGTGACCATAACGAGTGTGAAATGCTGTCTTATGAATGTCTGCATCATGAATGCGCAACTGATGGTACCTAGATTTCAGATCAATCTTAGAGAACACCTTGGCTCCCTTCACCTGATCGAAAAGATCATCTATCTGAGGCAATGGATATCGATTCCAGATGGTTACCTTATTCAACTGTCGGTAATCAATGCATAACCGAAAAGAACCATCCTTCTTCTTTATGAAGATAACAGGCGCACCCCAAGGAGAGACACTAGGACAAATGAATCCCTTGGCCAACAATTCCTCCATTTGCAACTTCAACTGACTCAACTCCTGAGTAGTCATCCGATATGGAGCTCTTGAAATAGGTTTTGCACTAGGAACCAAGTCAATGTGAAAATTTATGTCTCACTTCGGAGGCATACCAGGAATCTCCAACGGAAACACATCAGCAAACTCTCAAAGAATAGGGTGACCATCAAGAGAAATTTCTTGACTCTCTCCCTCATCCATATCCTCAAGGGTTACTGCAAAAAGTTGACATCCTCTATGCATACACTGCTTAAGTTGCATAGCGGAAATCATACGTAAGGATATCGATCTCTGAACTCCAACGATCCCCACTTTCCTACCATGGTCATCTAAACACTCTACTATCTTCTGATGATAGTCCACACGAGCATTGTGAGATGATAACCAATCCATCCCCAACACTACTCCACAGGAACCCAAAGGAATGATTCTAAGGTCAACAAAAGTCACAAAGGGTCGTAGATCCAACTCACAACTAGGAACAAAGGCATCTACAAACACACACACCCCGGTAGCCAACTCTACTTGCCACCTATTCACCTGCTTAGCAGACGCGAGTCCACACTGCTCCACAATGGATGAAGAAATAAAAGAATCTGATGCACCGGAGTCAAAAAGCACTGAGATAGGGATATCACACAACACACCTAAAACCTCAATAACTGTCCCCTGATGCTCAGCTTGGTGGTCATCAACCACTGCAAACACTTGGTGGGATCTACCAACATCCCCTACTGTAGGCTCTGATGTAGCTGGCCTCTGACTCCCTGTCTGGTGGAAACACTGAGGACACTGCATGGCTATATGACCAAACTGCCCACAAGAGTAGCAAGCTCCTGTACCTAGTCCTCTACCTCCAGTCGGCACCCTGGACTCCTGAAAGCTTCCCCTGCTAGGGGCCTAAGATGCACTCTGAGAAGACTGTCCTGGAAAACCTTGTTTGCTCCTCTGCTAGTTCCTATTCCTTCTATGATGAGGGTTACCACCCTGCTAGCCCTGAGACTATTTCGGTTTCTGTGGCTACGGTGGTTGTTGTTGCTACTACTGTCCACCCTTAGCGGGTGCCTGAGGAGTCCTGAATGGTGCCACTGACTAGGACTAATTCCCACAAGCTTTGTTCCCACTGAAAGGAAAACTCCCTATCTGAACTCTTGACTGTCCACCATGTGCACGGATGAGGTTCTGCTCAACCAATCTGGCTTTCATGACCGCTATCTCCACTGAAGCTGGCTCAAAAACTCTAACCCCTCCACTAATGCGGTCGTTAAGACCTCTCAAGAAATGTTGTACGAGCATAGCCTCATCATTGCCAATCCCGACATACTATTTCAGCTCATAAAATCTATGCTCGAACTGGTCAACTGACATACCAAACTTCCACAATGCGTAGAACTCATCTGCCTGAGTCTGCCTCCACTGCGGTGAGAGAAACCATGCCTTGAATCTCTCCAAGGATATCTCCCAAGAAACAGTGTTGATACTCAGACCAGTTTTCTCCTCCTCTAACTTCCACCATATCGAAGCAAAATCATCGAGACACATGATCACACATCTCGCTCGGGTGTCGCTACTATATGGGAACATAGCGAAACACCTATCCAAACTAATCAGCCAAGTCTCTGCCTTGGGACTTGTGCCTCGACCATCGAAGAAGGGAGGGTTGGTTCTCAAAAGGTCCTTGATGTGACTCGAGGGAGCTGAATCATGGCCAACTAGGACCTCCCTCCTCCTAGGAGACCTCTCTCTCTCTCTCTCCTCTGAAACATGCTGATGCAACTCCCCAACCTGAGCATGGATGGGCTACTCACCTTCAGGCCTGGGGCCTAGCCTAGCTAGAACCTCTTGAAACATTTGCCTTAGCTCTTCCCTTTCGGGAACCTGCTCTTCTACATGCGGTGATTCTTGATGCACTAACTGTTCCTGCTCCACACTCACATGAGTGGGTGGTGGCGAAGGACTATGGTGGTTTGAACCTTGACCCCGTTCCCCACCTCTACCTCTATTGTGGCCAGAAACATGGCCAAATCCCTTAGCTTTCCTAACCATGACCAAAATTGCAAAAGAGAAAACAATTCAGATCTATGACAAGGATAAAGGAAGGGAAATCCAAACACTAAGATCTACACACAAGGTCAAACTGAATGGGCTCACTACAATCCCAGAGTACCCAGTGTTGAAACATGGGCTCTGATATATTCTGTTAATGTTAATGAAAATAAGTAAGCATGGAAAGAACTCACTAAGTTATGATGGAATTAAAGCATGAAATGAAAGTAGATGCATGGTATAGGGTTAAGGAGAAGTTTGAACATAATGATTGGGTAACAATTATTGGATGAACTCGTCATAATTCCTAAATTGTAATTCTAATGAATGAACTTCATCATATTAGCTTCATTCTAACTATAATGGATGAACTCATTTAGGTATTTATAGTTTAACCTTAATAAATGAGCTTCATCTTCTTAGAAATATTTTAATTACAATGTAGGAACTCATTTAGTTATTTATGTTTTATTCTAAATAAATGAACTTCATCTTCTTAGCAATACTTTAACTATAATGGGTGAACTCATTTATTATTTACATTTCAATCTAAATGAATGATCTTCACCTCATTAACTATATTTTAACTATAACAGATGAACCCATTTGGTTATGCACATCTTAACCTTTATAAATGAACTTCGATATATTAGCTATAATGTATCTAAAATGGATGAACCTACAAGTTATCTATGTTTTAACTTCATTGGGTAAATTTACTCATGTTAACCTCATCTTCATCCCAAATGGATGAACATGTCCTATGATTTATTATTTTAATTCATGAAATAAATTATATCCATGTCTTAAGTAATAATATGTAATTAAGAGAACCTGCTTAATTGGATCAAATGTCACGAGTTGAGTTAGGTGTTAAGTTACGTAATCACATTGGGAAACTCCTTAGGTTTGTTTAGTCTTTGTTGTGTTATCTAAGCATTAGATAACTCTAATGTATCTTAACGTTGTGTCTTATTATAAAAATAAAAAAATATATTTACACTCCATTGGAGTGTTTTAGCTTTATCCCTTCGGGGTTTCCTGGCGGGGCATTACAACCATCATCAAATTGAGATTATTATTTGAATCAATGTGTCATCACACCTCGCTTCAAAGAGGGAAAAAATGTATACACCTAAAAATGGTCTGAAGACAATCAATTAAATAAGCAATTATTTAATTAATCTCCCTTTCCGATTTAATTGAATTCACTAGAAATTTAATTAATTCCCCATTCATATACTTATCAATAAACCTAAGGGTTTATTCATTAAGTTCATTTCAATAGTCCCTTTGATTAATTCCCCCCATTAAATTCATTTTTTCTAATCCCATAATTAATTAAAACAAATCAATTTATGAGTTTGTTGAAAGTTAATTAGCCTTTTCCTATTATTTGAATTTTTAAATTCAAATTCCCCGCATGCCTCCTAACTTCTAACCAGCTAACCTAACCACCCCCTAGCCTAACCCATTGCACCTAATCCTGGGTTTAACTAACCCTATCCTATCTTTCACATCCTAACCTCCTTATCCTAACCTCCTTATCCTAACCTCCTATGGGTTGGATATTCTCCCCTTGAGACACATGACACTTTTGCCACGTGTCTCCTCCCTTGGACACTTGCCCTCTTGTGAGAAAGATTCCTTGACACTTGTCACCATAGAGATGAGAAGTGTCCCTCCCTCCAACCTCTTCTCCAACGTCCTCTAATTTGACCCTTGATATCTTCAGACTCAATCTTGGTCATTGATTCCTTCCACCTCACCCCTGGCCTTGGAAATCCTATAAACATGCCCAATTTTGGAGAACAAAGGATCCCCTTTTGCATTCATCTTAAGAATTTTTACTATAGGTATATCATTTCTAAGCATTCTAGTTTAGCATTGCTATCATTTATTGAATCTTATATCTAGCTTAATTTGATCATTTATTAGCATAATTGTTGAATCATGTAGCGTAACCAATCTCTAGTCTAGCTTAATTGCATCATCAGCTAGCTAAATCATGCATACCATTAGCATAATTAGCTTCTTGGATCAATTTATCATAATCCTACACTCATCTAGCTTACATATCATATCATTTTAAATCCTTCGTCTTGGTGTAGTCAAGTCAATGGGATTGCTCATCCAGATCTGAGAGAAAATCCACACTGGCATCTCTTAGGAGGCGATAGGTTGCTTTGCCATGGTTTATCTTTCATTTTATTTTACTTTTCTAACCATGCTTGTAATGATCTATTGAGTGTTTGTGTTGCAGTTGTAGATACCCTACTTCACACTCACAAGAGTAGGTTCTCTAAATTGTTAGGGTGTTGGCGCTCCTTGATTTGGTGCTCAAAAACATCAAGGGTTGATTCTCTAAACAAATTGTAATAAGTGATTTCATTGTGAGGTTGGATTGGAGCAGTAGACTCCAACATCTATTCTCATTGAGGTTTTACCCACTTTGGGTTTTTCTTCTAAATCTTGTGTTGTGGTTTGATTTATGTGTGTGTATGTGTTCTTATTTGTTTTTTAGTTTTTAGTGTCCATTAATTTTTTTTATAATACATTGATTCACCCTTGCCATCTTAGTGTCCATTTGTGTTCTTCAATTGGTATCAGAGCCCTAGTTTCCCTTCTAGAAAAAGCTTTCACTAGCTTGGGTAGATCCTTTTTTGTGAATGAAATGGCTAGGAATGGATCCTCCTCTTCTAAATAACCTATGTTTGATGGCACAAACTATGACTTTTGGAGTAGAAGAATGGAAACCTAGTTATCCTCCTTGGGTTTCGATGTCTGGATGTCAGTAAAAAATGGTTATACCACTCCTCAAGAACCCCCTACACATCCTGATGATAAAAGATAATATAAGAATAATGCTAGAGCCAAGAATGTAATCCTTAGTGTCTTATCTAATATAGATTTTGTCAAAGTGATGCATTGCACAAGCTGCAAAAAATATATGAAGTTGATATTGAAGTAAGGGAGGCCAAACTACAAAATCTCAGAGGTTAGTTTGAAGGATTAAAAATTAAGGAAGAAGAGAAAATAGTTGAATACATTCAAAGATTAGATGAAACTTTAAATACTATAAGAGGACTCATAGAGGAAGTCAAATATGAAGTCATTGTCAAAAAGGTACTAAGATCTCTGACCCCCAAATTATGACACCAGAGTTTCAACCATTGAAGAAGCTAAAGATCAGACCACTTTCTTTATGGACAAACTATTTGGCTCTCTGTCAGCCTATGAGATGAGAGAAATATGTGGATAACTATCAAAGAGAGAGGCAACATTCAACATAACAAAAGAAAGGAAAGGAAGAAGTTTCTCATGAAGAAGAAGATGACTCTAATGTTGTTGTAAATAACTTTGTGAGAAAAATCAAAAAGGGATTAGGAAAGTAAAAAGATAAGCTACTCTTCAAATGCTTCAAGTGTGGTAAAATAGGACATTTTTCCTCTAAGTGCCCCTATGGTGAGAAATATGGAGATGATATGAAAAATAGCAAATCCTTCGGTAAGAATAAAATGAAGAAAACCTACAAGCCAAGGAGAAGAAGCTTTAGGAAGAAAAACAGTCTCTACACCTTTGAAGATGATGCCACAGATGACGAGAGTGCCTCTGATGAGGACTACAATGAAGAAGAAAGAGAAGTTAATCTTTTTATGGAAAAAGGAGAAGTAGATGATGAGAATGTTGTCAGTGATGAAGATGAAAGAAGTTGAAGCTGAAGTAGATTTTGAAGGTGAACTTGTGAGTGCTCTAGAAGAAATTAGAAAGGTGAGAAAAGAATACAAAACATATAGGTATGTTGTTTCTGAAGAACAAGAGCTGCTAAAAACTCTCTTGAGGAGTCAAAGACAATAATCTCTGACTTGAGAATCTAGTTGGAATAAGCAAAAAGGATGTATGAAGTAACATAATAATATTTAGAAAATAAGGAAAAGGAGTATCAAAAATTGGAAGAAGATTTTGTAAATTTAAGGAAGGATTTTGAAAAGAATAAAGATGAACTTAAAATGAGGATTAAGTATGAGGGTAACACTGATGCATTGGATAAAATGTTGAACAAATAATACCTCTCCAAAGACACAGAGGGTGTTTGATTTGATGTTGGTCAATTCTCTAAGGGTGAGGACTCATCCAATAAATAAATTCACTACACCTCTTCAAGTGAAAATGGAAACAAACAAACATTCATAGTTAGCAAGCCCACTGAAAAGAAGACATACAATACTACTACAAAGAATTAGTCAAAGAACAAACATGCTGATCCAAAAGGAAAATCCAAAATGGATGATGGAGGCTTCACAAGAGTCAAGGATACAAGGAAGAGCTCAAGAAGACCAAGCTATTCTGCCTCAAGGAGACCAATGAGAGACAATTTCAACAATAATTGGTATGTACCTCATTTCCATGGCTATTGTTATAAGTGCAATACTTATGGTCATAGAATTGTAGAATGTAGACTTATGCATAAGTACCCTCCTAGTTATGAAAGTATAAATCCTTTTGTTTCTCTTAGAGATGTATATGTCATTTGTTATCATTGGAATGGTGTTGGTCATATGAGTCATGAATTTAGGAAAAATGTATCTCAGTCCTACAATAGATTTTCAAATTCATCATTCAATGTGAATATAAAATACTATCATTGTCAAAAATTTGGTCATATTGCAAAACATTGCAAGCTTAGGATTGCTAAGAAAAAGAAGACGATGTCAACATCTAAACCAAATGCAAAACCAGAACTGAATGGGACAATAGAAAATAATAAAGAGACCAAACAAGTTTAGGCAGAGAAAAATAAAAATAAAAGTGAGTCAAGTTTGATTATAAAAAATTGCCTTACATGTAGAAAGGAAAAACTTATGGGTAGTAGACAATGGTTGCTCCAATCACATGATTGGGGTTAAGAAGAAATCCATTAAGATTGAAGATTGGAATGGTCGCTCTGTGAGATTTGGAGACAACTCATTAATTAAAATAAAAGACAAAGGTACTCTTATCATAGATGGAAAATTAAAAGCTCATGACGTATATTATGTTCAAGGTCTAAAACACAATCTACTAAGTGTAAACCAAATGTGTGATAACGGATACAAGTTCACATTTGACTCAAAAGGATGTGAAATTAGAAAGGAGAGCAATGGTAAATTGGTTGCAGAAGGCAAGAGGACTGATGGTAATGTATGCAATCTAAAAGAATGCTTTGAACTACAATGCATGATGGGACAAGTTGATGAGAGCTGATTGTGGCATAGAAGGATAGGACACATTAATTTTGATAATTTGGTCAAAGTGAGCAAGAAAGGATATGTTAGGCACATACCTCATATTATCAAACCTGCAAGCACCTTTTGTGATGAGTGTTAAAGAGGAAAAAAAACTAAGGTCAATTTCAAAGCAAAAGAGTACTCTACCACAAGGCCTTTAGAACTTGTACATACTGTTTTATGTGGGCCCACTAGGACCAGAGCTCTAAATGGAGAAAAATATTTTATGTTGCTTATAGATGATGTTTCAAGGATGTCATGGGTCACCTTTCTTCAAGACAAGTCACAAGAATTTGAAAGATTCAAAATATTCAAAAGGATGGTAGAAAAGGAAAGTGGATACAAGATGAAGTTTTTAAGATCAGATCGTGGAGGTGAGTTAGAATGAAATGAATTTTATTATTATTGTGAAAGACATGGAATTAGAAGGCAATATTTAGCCCCTAGGACACCACAAAAAAATAGTGTTGTGGAGAGGAAGAATAGAACAATCAAAGAGATGGTAAGAACAATGTTGAATTAAGCCAACCTACTTGTTGTTTATTGGAAAGAGGCAGTCCACACAACTGTATATATCTTAAGCATAGTACAACTAAGAGTGAATAGAAGAATGAAAACTTATGAATTATGGTGTGATAGGAAACCTCTAGTCAAGTACTTAAAAGTTTTTGGTAGAAAATGTTTCATCAAAAGAGACGAGGATGGATTAGGCAACTTTGAATCAAGATGTGATGAAGTTATCTTCTTAGGATACTCCACTCATAGAAAGGCCTACAAGTGTTTTAACAAAAGGCTCAGGAAAGTGGTTGAAAATGTGCATGTGATAATTGATGAAGATTTACATAAAGGTAAACCAACCATAGTAAATTAGATTGAAGAACCATGTGTTGAAAATAAAGAGCAATATGAAAGTGAACAAGAAGAGGCTCCTAGCAAATCTCCAAACAGATATGTGCAAAAGAATCACCCTAAGGATCAGATTATAGGGAACAAGAATGATGGTGTGCAAAAAAGAAGGAGAGCAAGGAATAGTGAACAAGTAAATTTCTGCCCCATGACTGAGATGGAACCCAAGACATATGATGAGACTAACAAGAGCAAAAAGTGGTTGAAAGCTATGGAGGAAGAGTTGCAATAGATTGAGAAGAACAAAATATGGGAATTGGTTCCTAGACCTGCCGATAAAAATGTCATTGGAACTAAATGGGTTTATAGGAACAAGATGAATGAAGAAGGCAGAGTGATAAGAAAAAAAGCATGGCCTATGTGCAAGGGATATGCTCAAGTTGAAGGAATAGAATTTGATGAGACATTTGCACTAGTTGCAAAACTTGAAGCAATCAGAATGTTTTGGCATTTTTAGCATTCAAGATATACAAAGTATATCAAATGGATGTCAAATATTTATTCTGGAATGACAATCTTGAAGAAGAGGTCTACATAGAGAAACCTGAAGGTTTTTCAGCTTCATGCAAATGAGAATTTTGTCTGCAGATTGAAGAAGGATCTATATGGATTAAAATAGGCACTTAGAGCATGGTATTCAAGATTGGATACGCATCTGCATCGATAAGGCTGCATGAAGGGAAATGCTGACATCAACTTATGTTGCAAGAGCACCCCTTCAAGATGATAAATCAGACTCAAAGGAGGAAGGATAAGGAATAAAAAATGTCTTTGGGATGTTTTTAATGTGTTTCAATCATGCATTGTGTGTTTGTAATAAAGAACCCCATCTTGTGAGCCAAACTCCTATTTTGGCATCTTGATAAGCCAATTAGGACTTTTTGACAAAAGGGGATCAAATGTGTGTAGGACATAGTTATCCTAGTGGTTTTAGTGCTTCTAGGATGTCTTAGGAAGGGTTAGTTCTGACCCAAGGAATTAGGAGGCGAAAGATGACATTTTGACAACTTTTGCAAAAGTTGTCAAAAGTTGTCATGAGCAACTTTTATGCACTTTTTGCATTTTTGTTTATTTGAAATCCTCCAATGGATCTAACCTCTTTTTTCATTTGACAGAAGTTGTGGAGTGATATATATACCTTGTGGATCCAATTCCCAAGGTTAGCCGGTACGGAGGAGAGATTGATGACTGTCAAACTAATGAAATTCTGAGTTCTTTTCTACAATACTATACAGATTGGGATCACTTCCCAATGATGTGAATTAGTTAGAGATGAGATTTATATATTTTTTTACTTTGGTTTGAACTTCTGGTTGTCTGTTTTTCTCCTGATATTCAAATTTTACTGTAGGTGCCCGAAAAACCAGGGTTTACTCCTCCATGGCCATAACTTGCAATTTATCAATCTAAGACTCATGGGATTTGGTGAAATGCAAGTATGACCAATGTATTATAAGTTTTCAAAATAATTTTGCAGGAGGAACAAGGGAGGTGTGTGTTTGAACTGACCCTAGGTAGACATCTCTTTGTGGTTACCTAGCCTTTAAATAACATAGTTTCCCTTGAAGGCTAATGGCGATGATCCTAGGTGTGTAACCCTAGAATCCATGATGATTTATGGTTCCCCACATGCACATGGGGTTGATATTATATGGGTTTCTCATTTGGACATATCTACGTTAGAAATGGAGACCTAATTAGCCCTTTAGGACAATCAAACTTCTACTGGTTCAGACCTTTGTTTGTCAGACCTTGACCTTTACTTTTGGTTAATTGTGTAAGGACCAAAAGGGTACTTGAATCTGTGATTATTTTGTTAGGGTGTTTGGGAAAGTTTGAACTTAAGGTCTCATTACCCGTTTTAAAGGGCTACAAGAAAACAAGCCTAATTGCGAAGGTGCAATAAGGAATGGGGTTGAATCCTTACAACTAGTGCTTGGTCTAGTCTAGGTGAGTCTTGTTTGACCCAAAATTGGTAAGTAAATGGTCAGTAACCCTTGGAGGTATCAGAGTGTGTGTTGGAGAAAAGTATCCAAGATTGAGTAAGTATGAGTCTTGAGGATTGAGAGATGTTGAACTAATGTTGTAGAGCCTTGTCTTGTTAGGATCTTATTGTTGCTTTGAGGGGTCGGTGTCATACATCTTAGAGTGGTTGGCAGGATACAAGGAGGGCTCTACATCAACTTATATATTAAAGCAGAAGGTGAACACATAATCATAGTAGCGGTGTATGTAGATGACATCTTATTTGGAGGCAACAAGGATGCCTTATGCAAAAAATTTGCTGAGCAAATGCAGTCTGAGTTTGAGATGTCCATGCTTGGAGAGTTATCATATTTTATTGGTTTGCAAATGTCATAACAAAATGCAGGCATATTCATCTCTCAAACCAAGTATGCTAAGGATATGCTAAAGAAATTTAAAATGGAAGACAAAAAACTGGTTAGTACCCCCATGGTAATAGGTTGCAAATTAAATAAGGATGATGAGTCACCTAGTGTTGATCAGACTTTGTATAGATCGATGATTGGAAGTCTATTGTATCTCACAACCTCAAGGTATAATATATTTCAATCTTTATGCATGTTGGAAAGATTTCAAGTAGCTCCTAAGCAATCACATGTCAATGTTGTTCGAAGGATATTCAAGTATCTACAGGGGACCCTTACTTATGGCTTATGGTACCCAACGAAAGGAGATTTCACTTTGCAAGCCTATACTGATGCAAATTGGGTAGGATATGTAGATGACAAGAAAAGCACCAATGGTGGAGAATTATTCCCTGGAGACAGATTAGTGTCATGGCACAACAAGAAGCAAGAATGTATCTCATTATCAACTGTTGAAGTAGAGTATATTGCAGCTGCCACATGTTTTTCTCAAGTCTTGTGGATGAAGTAGAGTTTTTAGATCCTTTTCCCATCATGTGTGACAACTCAAGTGAAATGAATATAGTAAATAACCCAAGAACCCTATCATGCACTCAAGGACCAAGCACATAGCCATCAAATATCATTTTCTCAGGGAAAAGGTTGCAGAGAAAGAGGTAAAAGTTGAATATGTGTGCACTGGTGAGCAAGTAATTGATTTCTTCACTAATCCACTGCCAAAGGACAACTTTGAATATCTAAGATTCAAATTGGGATTATCCTACCTTCCTACAACACTTAAGTGTTTTATGTGGTCTATGGTTCAAGAAGAGCATAATGCCTTACACTTTTTATCCTTGAACCTCATGTTTGTTCTCAGGGGGAGGTTTGAATTTTTGTTTTAAGTAGTATTGACACTTCTTTTTATATTGTAATAATGATTATCTCAGTAGATATCTATATAGTGACTTATTAGGGCATATATTATAATAATGGTTCATCCAGTAATGAAGGCAACATAGGGTCCATAAAGTGTATCATATGAATACAAGTCTAATATTATCAAGTAAGTTGTTCTCAATGAGATGCAAGGCTTGAGGGGGAGACATATTAAATATCATAGTAGTTGAGCATTTTCTACAATTTTATGAGTAGGTATGTCTAGGTAAAATGGTTCTAGCCGTGATATGCATATGTAGGGTGAATGGTTTTAGAAGAGATAGATCTCAATTGGCTATCTGGTATCGTGTGCAAAATGACAATCTATTTTGGATATCAGATGGATTTCTTTTTATAGGAGTGCACACCCTTTTTCCATTATTGTCAAAGGGGGAGAAATGGTCTACGTATTCACATCAATGGCAAAGGGGGAGATTGTTGGCAAATATTATCATTGATGTCAACTAGGTCAACTAGGTCAAGTAGTTGCAGGTTATAGAAGGATCACAAAACACAAAGGTTATCGACTGGATTACAAAGATGCATAACATAAAGGTTGTCTATGTCAAGAAGGTGTGCATAACATGAAGGTTATGCGTTATGTAGTCCCCACAAGTTCATGGTATGAACAAGGAAATTTTTTTCCTATGGGTGCATGACATAAGAGGATTGCAGTCCCCATAGGCTTGCGGTTGGAACATGTGAAGCTAATGTGTGCTTGTGGGTGCATGGGATAAGAGAATTTAGGGGCCCTTCCATTCCTCTATTGGAACCTATGAGGAGAGGGTGACCTCACGGGGATACGAGAAAAGCTATGCGAATGCCCACTATTCCGCGATAGGTTTAGTTGAAGTAAATGAAATCTAGTGGGTGCATGGGGAAAGACACAAAGATGCATCTTTCAGTTCCATGACTTCCAAAGGTAAACAAATGTGATCTAACGACTGTGCAGGAAGAAGACAAGGTGAAAGATTAATGCCTCCCACTATCCCGCAACTTGGAACAAGTGAACAAAATACATCTCGTGGGTGTGCAGAAAAGACCTTTTGGCATCCTGTCATTTCGCAACATGCAAAGAGGGAAGAAAAGAGACTCAGAGGGCATGTGGGATAATCATGAGATGTGCTAACCAAAGAAGACTAATTGTCCACATAGGAATTGACCAAGTTTGACCCACCAACATGGCATGTACGGAGAGAATCAGAAGCCACTTGTCAAAACTAGGAAATGTTATTTTGTGGACTATTTTTGAAGTTTTAGACCAAGTTTGCAACCACATTTACATGTCGATAAGGAAGATGACTTATGTGGTTGTTGACTAGACTTGACTAAGTGACTTGGATGTCAAAAATGAAGATACATAGATTCCAAGTGGTCAAAAGTGAAATATGATATGAAAAGGTTGGTGCTTATAGATGTAGGAAGTCAAGTAGTGGAACAACTGCCTACACTAACCTTTAGAGGAGGGTAATGCAAAAAATTTACAGATCATCACAAAAATTATAGAAAACAAAAATAGATATAATAACATTCAAACCATAACATAATTATTTACATGGGCAAAACCCTTTGGGGAGAAAAATCCCACACTCCAAAAGTCGCCCAATATATTTTTCAGTATTCAAAATAGATTACAATATACTTGCAAAGAAAGCTCTTCACAGGAGTACCACTAATCAGAGATTCAGAGGTAACTCAATAGCCATAAGAATCTTACACACAACCTCTATCTCATGCACCTCATATATAGGAGATACAATACAAGAAACCGTCAAACGGTATTACAAAACCATGGGCTAAAAGCACCCAATAAGGTGTAACTGACCTTGTCTCCCTTCTAGATTATCTATGATGTGTCACTCCCTTTTTATAACTCATTTCTATGTCTAATGTATTTTTTATTTTTTATTTCAAGAGTACAAACTTCCGAAGGCCATAGCTTGAAAACTGTGTCCTATAGACTAACCATTTGAAGTGTCGGAAAGCTTGCGAAGTCTCTATTGCCTCGTAAATGTCTACACTATTTATGCCCACTTTTCAAGGCATTTCAGGGCCTCTAAAGTCCTAAAAATTAAATTTAAACCTTTCATTGTATCCCTCAAAAATAGAAAATTTAATATCTTCAAAACTAGTTGTGATCTTGCAATGTAACTTTACCAGAATGCTTATCTAGCCAACCAGAAGCTTCTGGGATAATTTCACACCATTTCGTGCTCAAATGAAAAATTACTATAAATAGCAACCTCATGCAAATGCAAGGTTGAGAAATCATTTTCCCAACAAAAGAGGTGATGATTGATTTTAATGAGGTGGGTATCTATCTCATCAGGACAAATTGTTAGAAGATGGAGAAAACATTAATAACGAACTAGTTGCAATTGATTGAAGGGCTTGAGGTGATCTATAGAGAGAATGAAATTTGCGAGACAAATTGAGCTTACTAAAAGTAGCAATCTTGTACAGAGAACATTCAAAGAAACATAGAATTGTCATTGAATGCATATGTTCGATCCAAGAAAGAAAATCAAATTTTCTATAAACTGAATCCTAGAGAGACAAATAAATTAATTTTAAATTGCATATTTTTTAGGAAAAAAAATTCTTTGATGAAAATATGATTGTACAGGGAAGAAAAATGTGATTTGACTGAGGTGGCTGGGTTTCTTATATAGAGATAGAGGTGGAAATAGAAAATATATCTATCTATGTAAGAAAATTAGAGAACAAGGGGTGAAGTGCATTGTAGTGCAGAAAAAGTTGCAGGGATTGAAAGTGAGTGAATAGAGAAAAGAGAGTATTTTCAGCAAGTTAAAGCAGAGGCAAAGAGAAGAAGACAATCAAACAGAGGTAGAAAATAAAACAAAAGAAGAACATCAACAAGCAGAGAGATTCATTTTCAAAGTGTCAGAAATTTGCAAGTGTTAAAAGACTCATTTGTAATGAGATATTTTCACTGCATTGTAAAAATTTGATATTAGTGTATTTCTCTGAGTGGATGCTCAGAGAAGAGGTAGGTTCTCCTTGAGTAGGTGCTCTAAATTGTTAGGGGGTTGGTGCTCCTTGAGTTAAGCTCAAAATCATTAGGGGTTGATGCTCCTTGGGTTGGTGCCCTAAACAAATTATAATCAATGATTTCATTGTGAGGTTGGATTGAAGCAGTAGACTCCAACATCTATTCTCACTGAGGTTTCTCCCACTTTCGGTTTTCCTCATAAATCTTGTTTTGTGGTTTGATTTATGTGTGTGTATGAGCTCTTTTTTTTTTTTTTCAGTTTTTATTATTTGCACATGTTGATTAAAAGTTTTTATAATACATTGATTCACCCCCCCCTGTCAGTGTCCATTTGTGTTCTTCACAGGTTTGACTAAGAGAAAATGTGTTGTTGTAGCATAGCATAACACATCATGTTAGTCCCACATGGAGATATAGAAGGCAAGCATGGGATGTTCTATTGGGAATGGTAATTGGATGAAGAGGTCATCAACCATAAAGTTGGTAAGGCAATTGTGTATAACATGCTATGTTAGTTGCATGCAGTTATAGGGAGTATCGGTCACAGTTATGTATAACACATTGTGTTAGTTACACAAATGTTATAGGGAAAGTGCATAACATGTAGGCTATCGCTAATGCTATCTTGCAGTCAAATGTCCGCATTGACCAAAGGGTTGTTGAGAAATTGCAATGGTAAAGTGCATAACATGATGGTTATGCAGAAAAGTATGTCAATAACACACTGTGTTATCACTCATATCATGTTAGTTGCATCTCCCTCATGTTGCATTTTCCACATGCATTATTAGTATAGAATAAAACATCATATCCATCATTGTCAAATACAATGATCAACATTATTTCATGAGAATATTATATGTTAGAGAGAAAGTGACCATGGTGCAACAAAGACCGTTGATTAAAAGAGCAGACCCTACTTCGATCGAGTTGGAAAATGGATACACGAAGGTAAGCGGACCCCATATCAACCATGTTGGATGGTATCAAATCTAATAGTAGGTATGCATCTATGGGGAGAATATGTGTTAGAGAAGAAGGAGGCTACAGTGCAATGATAGCCATTGATTTGGTGAGTGAACTCCATGTCTTTGATAGTTGGAAATGAGTGGACCACACTTTGCCCCCGTATCTGTAGGATTTTTGGTTGGCGATTGTTGATTGGTCCATGTGTGCCTTGGGCCCATAGGGAAGTGTTATGTGGCAGTGGTGTTGTTTGATGTTGGCATCACTTGGCACTCGATAGGGTGTCTTTCTTCTTTTCACTAAGGCCCGAGTGGATGAAGACAAGGTATCGAGCACTTACAGATCTAACGGTTGATGTTCTCTCATGTAGAGATTATGTGTCAGAAAAATGGAGGCTACGATACAACAATGAACATTGATTAAAGGTGTGGACCCCACCTTGACCAACTAGCAATGGTGATGCGATAAGGTGACTTCAAGCATGGACCTTACGTCAACCAAATGGCAATGAGTGTGCAGTAAGGAAGAAAAGCGTGAATTCCACTTTTGACCATGGTGGACTATCAAGGAAATCTGACAACTAGCATTCTTCTATAGGTATATTTTGTGTCAAATTGAAGATGGCCACGACATGACAATAACTATTGATTTATGGGCCCATGTTGGCAGGAGTCAAAAGTTGTTGAGATTGCATTTGCTAGGGCCCACAATGAGTTCAAAGGCTACATGTTGTGGTGGAGCCCACGAGGGAGATTAGAGGGTTATGATGTGACAAATTTACTATCACATTAACAAATGTTGGTCCATGTGGAGTGGTGTGTGTGTTCATAGGGGGCCCACAAAGAGATTAAATGATTTTCTGCCATTTCGAAATGATATTGCCAAGGAAGAGGGAGTCGATTGCATCACTGTAGTAATAAAAACATGTGATTGCCAACCAAAAGATAACCAACAAATAAACCATGATAGGGTTTAAGGTTGTCATGACCGTTAAACCTCTTGGTGATAAAACCCTAAGTATGGGTTTTGACCGACTGAGATGTTTTTGTGCCCACATTTGCATGTCGATAGGAAAGATAGTCCATGTGGCTATTGACCAACCTTGACCAAGTGATCTGGATGACCAAAATTAAGACATGTGGCTTCCAGGTGGTCAAATATGAAATTTGATATGTCGAAGTTGGTGATTACATAGATAGTGTAGTTAAAGGAGGTTGTTGTTGATCTAATCAGAGTAGGGGGATGGAATATGCATCAATAGAAACCCTGTTGTAGATTGTTTTGCAACTTGAGATGATCGACAAAGTGGATACCAAATCTTATGAGCAGGTGAAGATTTCAAAGTTTAGTAATTTGATCTCAGAGGTCATTCCAAGAGTGGAAGATGATACATTAAATGATGGCAACCAAATCAGATTGTGTGGAAGATTTCTTGGAAGCCCAGGAAGATTTGTCTTCGAATTGTATAGAGAATCTAAACCACCTGTAGACATGATCTCTTTGAGACTAAGAAGACTAGATTTGTAATTCATTCTTAGAGGGTCGTAGGTGCACATAACACGATGCATGTGTAGACGTAACAATGCACATAAAGATTGCATGAAAAATGATCAAAAGATGATGATGAGCTAAGAGCCAATAGGAAGCACATGCAGAGAGTAGAAAATAGAGGACAAAGAAGAGAAAATTTTAGAGACTAGAGTGTAAAGCTAAGGTAGATAACACAGTGGGTTATATATACTATGAGGGGCCGAGAAGGATGAGTGATTAGATTAGAAAATAGATAGTTGTTTATAGAGAACAAGAGCAGAGAAAAATAGAGAGCAGAGAGTTGAGATTGAAGCCATAGATCAAAGAGTAGAAAAGAGACAAGTCAATCTCCTAAGCACAAGATAATCAGTGTGGTACAATACAACAATTGTAACTAGGTACAAAAAAAATCTTATTATTTACCTTTTTTATTTATTTGAGTGGGTGCTCAGATCAGGGGTTGGTGCTCCTTTGGGTTGGTTCCCATAAACTTTAGGGGTTGGCACTCATTTGGGTTGGTGCCCATAAATGTTGTAATCAATGATTTACTTGAGAGGCTAGATTGGAGCAGTAGACTCCAACAACATTTCTCACTGAGGCTTTTCCCCACTGTGGGTTTTCCTCATACATCTGGTGTTATGTGTTTGCATTCTATGTGTGTGTGAAAATGTGTTGAATGTCTCTGCTCATAAGTTTCTTGATGTTTGTTGTTAAAGCTTTGATGGTTTAAAAGGGTTGCATGACTTCTGTTATTGATGTTTAATCATTCAGATAGTTCAAGTTTTTATTAATTACCATTGATTCACCCCCCTCTCAGTGGTTCATTTGCGTTCATCAAATTTGAGTTTTCTATGTTTGGAAAAATGTCTTTCTTTCTTGGGCTTCAAGTTACTCAGTTAGATGATGAAATTTTCATTTCTCAAGCTAAGTATGTTAAAGAGATTTTGAAAAAGTTTGATATGGAGAATTGCAAACTTGTCACTATGTTGAATGCGTGTTAGGAAAAGATGATGCATCTTTAGATATTGATCAAAATAAGTATAGATATATGATTGGAGGATTATTGTATCTTACTACTTCTAGATTAGATATTATGCAAGTTGTATGTTTGGTTGCAAGATTTCAAGCTAATCTAAATCAGACTCATGATCAAGCAGTGAAAAGGATCTTCAAATATTTGAAAGGAACTCAGGAATTTGGCCTATGTTACAAAAGAGATGGAGATTTCATGTTGAAGGCATGTATATATGCTAATTAGGCTAGAAGTATTATACATATAATGATTGGTTTCATGGTTGAGTAAGATACAAGAATTTGTATCATTGTCTATTGTTGAAGTTGAATATATTATTGCAACATCTTGCTATACTCAAGTTTTATGGATGAAGTAAAATCTAAAGGATATCAGAGTTTTATATGATGAAGTTATTCCTATCATGTGTGACAATACTGGTGCTATAAATATTTCAAAGAATCTAGTTATGCATTCAAGGACTAAACACATTTCAATTTGTTATCATTTTTGAGAGAGAAGGCTGCTAAAAAATAAGTTAGTCTGGAATACATTTCTATATCATAGAAAATATAAATATTTTTACAAAGGATTTGGTAAAAGATTGAGTATCTCAAATATAATTTAGGGGTCATTGCCCCTCCTTCTTCCAACCAGATGCAATTTCAGTGGTGCGTCTTTCTAGGGGGAGACCTTCTTATCTTTATTCCTGGATTGATTTTATTGCTTCTCTTAGGGGGAGTAGTGGTGTGAGTGATTAGTATGTTTCTATTTATTCACCCTCTGTCATTATCACCAAAGGGGGAGAGATTTTTTTTTTGAGAGAGAGTTGTGAGATTATGTTATAAAGTTGTCGTGAGATTATTAGTTGATGTTTGTTAGTTGTTTATTGGTGTTGCCATCAATGACAAAGGGGGAGATTGTTAGAAGCATGAGAATGCTTGGTTGTCATTGATTTCAAACCTAGTTATCCAGATGGATATTGGTCCAGGTATACTTTGAGAGACCTTGGTTATCTAGATAGAGTTTGGTTTGGAAACTCTTTTGGTGTTGGTTGCGACATCCTATATTTAGGGTGGTCCAAAAACATTTTGGTACCCTTTGAATATGTTGTTAATTGCATTTAAATTTAGTGGATCATATTCTTTTGGTTTGGATATGTGTTGGAAGATGTGTTGACGTGATTATTTAGGTCTCACATTGGTTTGTGGAGATCTACATGGAGTATTTTGCATCAGAAGTGGTTATGTGGATGACTGGTTGATTATATCTACACATTATTATTTGTAATGTCTTTTGGGATATGTGTTAATGTGTGCAAATTATCAAATTGTTCATTGGATGATGCATTATGATATGTTTTGGTTCTCTCTTTCTCTTGGAGTAGACCGATCCAAGTATTTTTGGTTTGGGTGGCTTATTTTATGTAATATTGTCTTGGTCAAACCTTGTTTATAATTTCAATGTTATATCTCATATATAGGAGGTGTAGAAGGATGAATAGAGCATGGATTAGAAGTCAATTGTGTGAGAAGTGTATGCAAATTATTTGCAAGTATATTTTAGTTTGTGGTCATGTGAAATTTAATTTGGGAAGAGCTTTGAAGTTGATATATTCTGCCAGATAGAGTGTTGTGACAATGAAGAATTTCAAAGATGTTTTCCATGTTATTGGTTGCTTGATTACTGTTAAAAGACAATTTTCATGATCAGGAGAATCCTTCTCAATTTTAGTTTAGTTATTTCTTTTTTTGTTGATTGACAATGGGTCCTTTGGCAACAATTTGTATCTTGTCTTGAAGAAGTGTTCTTCAGCTAGACACAAGTCCTTTGTATCTTGCCTAAGGTAGTGCGCCTTAGTTTTGAAAGTATTTTAGGTGTTAGTGCTCCTTGTCTAGATGCCTAAAAATTTGTAAACACTGTTATTCATATTGTGAGTTATATTCTCACCGTTTTCTTTCCTTGTTTGGGTTTTTCCATGTATATTTGGTGTTCATGTATTCATGTGTTTCTATTTGATGTGTTGATGTTCAAGGTGTTGATATTGAATAAGTATTAATAACTATTTTTGAAGTTTTGGACTGATTCATCCCTCCTCTCAATCCTGTAAGGTGTTCAACAAAAACCAATTTGAATAATCTCCCATATTTTATTCTATAATGTCTCCAAGTAAGATTTCATTCTTTCCTTCTATTGTCGTGAAGGATTGGGCCTAAATGCTAAGTGTAAACTCACCAGTCCTGTGAAACATGGAATGATCCTTAGGCCTATGGGTTTCTTAATCTTGATGATCAATCTCCAGAGAGGGATGGTTCCCTTGATGAAAACCTCCTGCAAACTAATTCTGACTAGGAAAAAGGATTGAAAGGGTAACTTGAAATGGAAACCTATCCTAAAAGGAGGTGATGCACCAAATGTTCTTGAGAAATCTAATCAGTTGCACCAACTCACAACATATTTTCAATAAAAGAAACTTTGTTTATCACAACTCTACTTTAATCATCTATTGCATCAATGTTTCATAAGAACAAACCTGATTTCAATGTTTGTTCAAAGGGAGATTAGAGATTTTCACAGTTCCAACCCATCAGAATCCAATGACATAACTTATGACTTGCAATAAAAATAATCTTTCTTGCTCTAACCATGCTTGAATGAGACAAAATTAAAGGATTCATAATTAAATCATAGAAATTGCATAAAAAATCACCCATTTATCATAGGAGACAAGAAGAAATAAGAAGGAAAAATGTTGCCCTTTATTGAAAAAGAAAGGAATTCTGATATAAATTTAAAATACTTCTAAAATCTGAGTTACAATGCTTCATTAGCTTTACAAATCTTTGCAAAACCTACAATACCAGCCAAGAGAAAGAAAAGAACTACCTAGAATAGAAGAGGAGAGAAGATTTATAGAAGTCTTGAGAGAAAGAAGGAGCCAAGTTGTTGTGCCTTCAAAAACTAAAGATAGCTAAGTATTTCTTTTTTATTTAATATTTATTCTTTAAAATCTGCATGAAGAGTGCCTTGAGGTTGAATTTTCTCAAAAATTATGCATAAAAGCATGCAAAACTTCCCCAAATTTAGTGTAAGTGGGCCCAAACTATTCCGTGGTTATTGGTGTATGCATGTAGGAGCTTGAGTTGAAGTAGAATTGCTATATTTGCTAAAAAATTCCCTTTTTATTAATCTTTATTTTGCATGAGTTTTCCTCCTTGGTCAAATTTGAGGAAAGAACATGCAAAAAAGGCCTTAGAACTAATTGAAACTCAATGTTGACTACTGCAAAAGTTGTTTTGAACCTTGTATGACCTATGTGGGGTCTTAAAATTGAACTTGAACTGCTACAAATTATTCAAAAACTCCTACTTTAGGCTCAAAACTCAAATATCCACCTATTTATCTATTAGTCTTGCCTTTGCACCTCTTAATGAATGTGTTGGCCAATATGTTTGCATGAACCTTTTGGTTGATCACATAGGTATTTTTTTTGTTTTTAGGCATAGGACCTTATAGATTCAACTTGAGTTTTAATTTGTAATACTCCCTTTAGGAAAACAATTTAGGCCTCACATAGAGATAAATGCATTCTATTTATAAGGATTAGCACTAAATTTGTGCATGTTTCACTAGTGTACATGACTAAGACTGTGGAATTAGCTTCTCTTCACTGTTCTTTTTGACTGCTCTAAGTGCTTGGATTGATTCTTTGATAGTGGCTTGATAACCTGTAGCTACTGTTATGCCCTCAATATATTGTTTTAATAGGTCATGTATCTTAGACTTGTTCCTTAACTATGTACTTGATCTACAATACTACCTTCTTAGGTTCCATTCTTAGCTCTTGGTGCTATATTGATACCTGTCAACACATATTGACTGCTCTTTTAGGATGTTGACTATGAATTGGTGCTATGACTATATTTATGTCTCTATCTATGTCATTATTATATAATGACATTAGTTAATGTTGAGATTGTATATCTATTTGTGATATATTCTTTAGGTCTAAGACAAGGCTTGGACTGCTTTAAAATTTGTAGGTGTTCCATGCATCTTTTCAACTTCTAACCCCATGTCTTTTGTCTTAGACATTTGTTGGGCTACATTTGCACTCATTTCCTTGATTTAGACAATAGACACCATATATCTTCACTATGACTAAGTTTGGAATATTGACATGATTTTGACCCCTATATAAAATGCTTGTATCCTAAGCCCCTCTAGTAGTGAAAGTTGTTAATTTTCTTCACGCTATCTAATTTTGTCAGTATTTTGGATGTAACCTATTGAAAATATTGCTCTCTATCTTTAGAGATTACTCTAAAATCTTCATATGTCTCTTTGTATGTCTCTGTGAGTTCTACAATAACATCTTGGCTCTCAAGACTGTCACATGCCTTTACTTTGACAGTCTCTATCATTACCTCTACTGATGTTCTATAGGTCTGTATCTTATCATTGTATTGTGTTCATGCCTTTTAACTGCTTTTCTCTATCACAATGGGTCCATACTTGCATCTGACATGCTATATGGTGATTTTCCTTTCTTATTGTATTGTCTATTGACTGCTACAAATGCTTGTTTCTTTTGAGTTGGAGTCTCTGTATGGTGAGGATCACTGTGATATGCATAAAGCTTAATAGTTGTTTTTTTGAGCTATGTTACTACCTTGTATAAGCTCTGTGATTTCTCTTGTATGTTGATATGACTATGCTTGTTTCAAAACACACCATATGTATCTAATTTGTCATGCTTAATGATTGCTCTTGGAGACCTTTTTTTGTTCTTTGTGGGATTTTCTTGCCTTGTGACTGTGACTACCCTTCTTATCATTGTATTTTGAAGATTGGTAATTTGATCCTTCACTATCTTTGCAACTATGACCTTGTGGATACCCTCTTTTGACACTGTCTCAGGCCTATGGATTGTTCTTTGTCACTAAGATAACCCTTTCAATATATGCATAAGGATCCTCTTTGTCAAAATACTATAAATATTTCTCATATCAAGGATTGTCAAAATTTCCTTTGCTTCCACTCCTATGATTGTTTCATTTCATGCTCCATCTTTAAGACTTGCAACATAGCTTCTTTTCTTTCCACTCTATCACAAGGATATCACTATCCTTATGTTTGTCTCACAAACTTGCAATCTTTGTTCTCCCTTCATCATTAGACTATATTTAATGGAAACATGATAGCTTTTAAGGGTCATTTACTTCATGGGGGTCTTCATAGATTGTTATTTAATTAGGCCTACCTAAAGGACTTATATTTGCTACTCTATATTATTTTCTTTTATTATGAAATGATGACTACTGAATCATCTCTAAGCACCTTCATACTTCTTTATAATTAGTGAATGCTTCATAGTGACTTATCACACCTCACACGTGATACCTTTGCTATGAACTTTTACTATCTAAATCTTTGTAAAAAGACTATTAATCTTCTTTCACAATATTTTTTGTGCCTTTGAATCCATCAAAAGTCCTTTTATGGCTTTGAGACCTCACTATTTTCTTGCTCAATGAGATTGCTTGCTATGAATCAAATCATAGATCTATCTTTCATTGACTTCAACCTTTTTCCTATGCATGAAGATAGGAACTGTGAGAAAACAAGTTGTTATAACTCTTCTTTTTTTCCTTAGGACTGAAAACTCTTTGAACTGCTACAATATGCCTTTGTATCTTACTCTTTATTCATGATTCTTTTGAAGCAAACTTATGCATACCCTGTATGAGCTTTGTGAGAGTTATCATGGAGTCTCTCTAAGCTTTTCCTCTTCAATATGAAGCTTTCATGCCTAGATCTTTTGAAGGCACACTTCCGCCTCTTGAAACTAGGAAATAAAAGTGAAGATATGACTCTTCTTTCAAACCAATAGCAGATTAAGTAGTGCAAACTCTTTGATAGCGTTGTCAAGGCTTTGTCTTGTCTTGGAAAGGTTTGGATGATTAAAAATTCTCATGCAAGCTACAACTCTAAATGTGTGTTTGATAACCCTAACTCCACATTAGCACATAATATATCATATGCAATGTCCATGCACTACAATGTGAAAAACTCCGCCTTCATTATTTTTTCATTTTCCTCCAATGCATGAGATTGTGTTGGTTCATTTAAACATGGGAATACATTTGAAATATTGAATTAAAAATAAAAACATGAAAGAAATTGTCTATAATTTGTCAAAAATATTGAAAAAACTCTTAAAAACACCTGGGACTCAAATCAAGACTATTTTTGACCCAAATGTCAAAAAATAGGTAACACCTTCCAATAAGAAAAGTTTGTTCCATCAAACATCGATTCTTTAACAAGAAGTTCCTACATCATTTTTGGATCTACATCAAATAGTTAATATTTCCAAAGAGGAACCAATACTTTGATACCAATTCTCGAACACACAACATGATTGAGAGTGGGGGGTGAATCAATTCGAAACTCCAAACCAGATTAATTATAAACATCATCAACTAATTTAGCAGAAATACATTAGCATCAACCATCAACACATGAACACCAAATTTATGTGGAAAACTCAAACAAGAAAAAGGTCACGAGGGTAAACTAACTCTCAATTTGAATATGAATGATTACAACATTTTAGACTTACTATCAAGGAGAAACAACACTTTAAAGACTTGTAAGGCTAAGGCACACTACCTTAGGGAAAGATATGTGGACATGCACAACTGAGGCTCACTACTTTAGGGTAAGATACAAACTATTATTGAAGGACTCATTGTCAATCAGGTACAAAGGAAATAGTTGATTTGAAATTTGAGAAGGATTCTCCTAAACATGAAATTGTCCTTGAACAACTAGATCAAGCAACCAATATAATGGAAAATATCTTTGATACTCTCCATTGTCACAACACATTGTCTTACTGAATATATCATCTTCAAAGCCCTTCTCAATTTGATTTTCGCACATTCACAAAAACAAATCTACTTGGATATCATTCACATACACTCCACATCAATTCACACACAATCCAATTTTCCATACCACACAACTCATCCATCTACACTCTTTAAATATGAGATACAATACTGAAAACCTAATTGAAGGTTGACCAAAATAGAATAAGAAATATTACACAAAAGAAGCCACCCAGACCAAAGATACTCAAAACAGTCAACTCCAAGAGAAAGAGGGAACCAAAAAATGTTACATTACATCCTTCCAAGATTAATCCATTGATCCAAACACACTAATACATTCTCTAAAGTCATTACCAAATGTAACGTGTAGATATAGAAATTAGTCAGCCATAGAAAATCTTTCGGTGCAAAATACTTCATGCGGATCTCCACACGCCATGATGTGGTCAATACCAACATCCCAATACAACTTCCAACTCATATTGAGACCAAAATAATATGATCCAGTTAAGATAAATTAATTAGATACACCAAGTCATAACATAACTGAATATCCTGAACATAAATTAATAAAGATCTCTTGCGGAACAAAGAAACCATTTGTGAAACATACTGAGAATACTAAACATGTCATGAAACCATATCAACTAAACCACAACAAAATATACAACATATCTAGAGGGCATGAAAAGCTTCCTAGACCATTGTAATAGACACTTCTTTCCAGAGAACAGAGATAACTATCCAAAATAAAATTCCATAACCAATGCCAAAAGTACTAAACTCAATCTGCAGCACAAATCACAACTGCAACAACCAAGAGCATATCCAAACCAACATCCATCTGGATAACTAGGTTTGATATCAATAGAAACCATGCAATCTTATTCTTCCAACAAATGCTCTTGGTTAATGATTAGAGACTCAAAAGTCACATGTTCAACATGATTTTCAACTTCTTCTTTAGTCATTATGTAGATTGATTATTTTTTTATACATATTTTCCTAAGGATGTTGACTTTCTTGTGTTATCAATGTGTTCAAATAGCTCCTCTTGATTTTGAGTTGATGGAAGGTATCTTCCAAAGACATCCTTCAATCACTGCGTATAATGAAAATTTGAGCTTAAGGGTTTCCTTCTTGCACTTTGTTAGTAAATGATTTGAAGTCTGTCTTGAAAATTTTGCTAATCCTGCTACTAAAAATGAAAATATTCTAAATAACAAAAACAAACAACATAAAAAGAAATATTTACTTAGAGATCCTAAAACTTAGCAACATCCTTGACAATAACACCAAAAATGATTGACTCCATGTAAGCATAATAGATTTATAAAGAAACGTCATGCATTCAACTCAATAGTCCAATGGATCTCTTATCAAGTAGACTATTAACTTATATGTGCTCATTTAATTATCAACTATAGAAGTGTATGTCTTTGGATGATGTTGGCATTATATGTGTAGTTGACGAAAATATAAGCTATGCTATCGAGTGTGTATAACAAATAAAATTGAAGTAACAAACTAACAAAAAAACATAATTATACTAAAAATAAATCTAACAATATACCAATTGTTGTAGGTAATAGTCTAATGCTATAAAAGTTTCCATGAGTAACTATTCCTACTAAGATTAGTTATGTTGTAGCTTGTTTACCCATAACTTATTACTCTATATTTAAACACATTAACATAAATAAAGGCAATTAAAAATTTAATCTATTTACTAAAAATAAAATAAGCTACTAAGAGAGTTACAGTACCTTGAGCGGACCTTGCTTGAGTGGTTACAATCTTAGCTATCAATACTCAATCTTCAACTTAGAGCTTTAGTATCAACTTTCATCATTTATTGCAAGTTTGAGAAGAGTACATAAATTGGCAATGAAATTATTGGTTGATGATGATACTGATAACAAAATCTATTGTCTAATCAGTAACTCTCATCAAATTTAACAAGATCCAAGATTTATACATGAAATCTTGAGAGTTGGATTATTTGAAAAATATAAACAACATACTAATAGATGTTGATTCTCCCATGACAATAGGGAGAAAAATTATTCTTTTTTAAACAATGATAAGAATCTAATTAAGAAGTTATGAGAGTGTTTGTAATTCCCCGCCAGGAACCCCAAAGGAAAACCCACAACAAGGGTGAAACAACTTTTTCTTTTTAAAAAAAGTATAAACATCATAAGTGCATTAACACAACATGCACAATAACACAAGTAGAAGACTTACATTAGAATTCCTTAAGGGTTAATTCTTCAAGAATAAATTCACAAATCATAAATCCACATATGCATCATTAACTCAATGATCACAAGAAGCCATAAGCAAATAAAGATTCATCATAGAAAGATTGAAAGGATACAATATAATTTCCACTTCAATAAGAATTTACTAACATAATCAAGGAAACTGATAAAAACATCCCAACATAGGATTACATTTCTCTTCTAATACATAGCTTCTCAATAAACATAAAAGGATAGATCTCATCGAGTTACAAGGTTACATAAGATCAATGATAAAATGATACAATAATACAATGATATAATGATCCCAAGGGTCTACAAATAACAATAATCTTCAAACAAGAAATGAAGCATGAGTCACGAACCACAGGAACACCTGCGAAGCCAATCCTCGTATGAAGGTACAAATCCAAACATTTGATGGGAAGTGGCACTACCACCCGACCATGTAATTCCCAAATGGAATCACCCCACCGTGCTAGGAGATAGTTGAGGAACCTCAAATAAGCATAAGCATGACATGGTCGAAAAAACAATATGACTCCATGACAACACATAATGACCCCACAAAGATCCGGTTGATTCAACATCACAAACACACAAGTGAACCAAATGAGAGAGGGTCATCGCATAGCTGAAGATGGATACCATGGTACAACCTCCATAGGTCTCGGCTCACTGTCTTGGTAACCTCTCCCGAACCTCCATTTCCAACTAAGTCTCATGCAGACCCTACCAACCTTTCCTGAAGACAAGGTGGTTGGTTTGCCATTCTAGGCCTTCTCACAACATTATGAGCCCTGCACTAGCACTCACCTATGCATGAGGTACCATTATATTTATTAATGTTATGATACTACCCACCTAATCAATTCATTAGATTACTAGTTATTATCTGACTTTTGCTGGGTCGTAATGTCTACACTATGGGCGCAACCCCTAAGTGAAAGCCACTCTCTCAAAGGACACTAAACAAACATGGTCACTCCCTGAGGACCCTATGGCGAACTAGACAACCATAACATCACTATTAGAAACAAGTGGTCAAACAAGGACATACTGACTCTTGGCTAACCATGAGGCAAAGGCACTACATGGTTAAGACAACAAAGCCACCATATATCTATTGGTCACAAGAACCAAATACGCCTCCATAGGATGACTGAACCACAGACCAAAGCAACACATAATACACTTACAACATCATTGATTGAATAGAAATGAAATAAAACATTCTTTCAATAGTCACATCATTCAATATCCAAATCAATATTCCATCAGGAATGAAATCCACATTAAACATTCAACCGGTTATAACATGAATTCCTAATAGGCATATAATTCATTTTCGGAATATATACCAAATATACCAATTTGAATCTCTAATTCATGCCTTGATTTCCATTGATAAATTTATTAACCACATAATAAAAATCACCATTTATCCTTAACATAAAACAACCACATCAACATGTTCACTAAATAAAATTAAATAAATTTTATAACACATACCGGTTTGCACTGGTAAGGCATAGGGTCAAGCAATGGCAATAGCCAACCCACAGTAGTGCTGCTGTCATGGCAAAAAACACTACCTACCAGTAGTGCAACTACCACTAGTAACAACCCTACCGACTGTTAGTGCTGCTACCACTGGTAATAGCCACTATCGATCGGTAGCACTGCTACCAACCGATAGTGGTACTGCCGACCAGTAGTGCCACTACCAACTGGTAGCATTGCTACCAACCGGTAGCACTGCTACCAACCGGTAATAGTCCTACCATTCGGTAGTGTTGCTACCAACCATTGGTAGTCCTACTAACCAGTAGCACTGCTACTCCATAGTGGTGCTGCCAACTGGTAGTTCTACTACCTACAGGTAGCAGACACTACCAACTCATGTGATAAGACAACATGATAAGACAAGCTCATAATGTGAGAGGTAAAGTCTACAAAACAAACAAAAACACATGCCTCAAAGGCATAAAAATCAACAAGTCACTAAATTAATAACCACAAAGAACATTCCATTTCCATAATTATTTCACGGGAACACACATACAGTGCCAATTTCCAAAATTTCAAGGAAAAGTTTACCAGCAAGGTAGATGGTGAAATAAACACACTGGAAAGAATGACTAGCCAATTCTTGACAGTAAGAAACAAGGATGCACCCAACAAACCCAATCTAAAATTCTTTCTTTCAAAAGAAGTGGTAAATCAAGAAGTTGTTTGCTATGAACAATTAACACACAACAAAGAAGAAATGAACAATTCCTTTTCTGAATGCAACCATATGCTAATAGCAACACAAAATCAACTATATCAAGCAATCTTTCTTCCATTTCAATATTCCAAAAGAATCTACAGGCAAATTGCATTTTCCAATCACATAAGAAGAAAACTAAAATATAAAAAATCAAATAAAAATATTAGAATAGATTATCCAACCTAAAGCAAAGGCAAGAAGGGAATGAAGGAACACCAGTCTTACAACCTAGGTCGAATCTTTAGCTCTTCCAGAATTATTTTCTTCTCTTAAAATTCCTCTTCTTCTCCTGACGTGAATGCCCAGAATGGATGCCCAAAATATCTTTTAACCTAAGCTTCTAGGTTAAATTTATTTCATCCAAACTGATTTAAAAATTTAAAAAGTAGAAACAATCAGATTTACTCCTTTACCAATAATAATAATTCTTTCCAATGATTAAATTAAAAAGGCCTAAATGGAAAAATAAAAAGGGAAGCTTTTATTTATTTATTTTTCCATAAATACTACCTTCAACATAAGCATTTAACCTTTTTAAATGGCTAGGCAATTAATTTATTACACAAAAATATCAATGCAACTTTACACAATAAATTAAGCCATTTAACCGTTTTATCTAGCAATCATTAATTTAAATAAATCAATAATCATAGAGCATATTAATTAAATGATTACACCAACACAAGATATCATCATCCATTTAAATTAAATAACCATTAAATAAATGGAAACACGTAAAACCAAGAGAGATCAAATGATGACTCTCAAATGACCAACCCAAGGCACTATGACTTGCATATCTGCCAGATGGGGAAACACAACCGACTGACAACACTCACACAAGTGTAACTATAGGTCAAGCTAGGGTACAACAACTATCTCCTCCACTCCCATTGGATATATCAGGCATGCTCAGACCTTTGAAACCAGGTGGAGTCAATACCCCGTACCTACCCACTACTAGTACTTGCAATGTCCAGCACCAAAGAACCACATGTGCATATAGATCAATATATATATATATATAGACACGACACACACACCAATGAAGGAGAATCGTGACTTTCCCTGTCTCACTAGAGTGAGTGAACGAAAATCATCCCCTCGTATCTCAATACACTTGCAAACACGCAACATATAAATAACACATCACAATATAAGGGAAAAGTGTTAGTCCATGATAAAGATCCATAAAATAACATTATCCATAAGCACTGAGATACTACATAAAATCATACACCATAATTCCAGATAAAACATGAATTAACATTGCATAATATCCGAATCAAAATACAATAATGTTCCACAGAACAGTCACTTAAGTAACTCAAAACATACAAAAGAGGCTGATCGAGGAGAGGTACTACATTGTCACAATCCTCTTCAAACTCTCACATCATTAAGAAACAATTATGACTAAAAGAAGGCAAGAACAAGGCATGATGATTTACGAACCATGTTCTTTCATTCCACAAAACCCTTATTCCTATGATTGTAATTATTCCTAATCAACAATATCATCAAAATGTGAAAAGATTCATAAATGAACCATCCCATAGTCCACTATCACTACCTCCATCATTTAATCAGTAAATGTGCTATATATGTTTGTCCTTTGATTGTGGGTTGATAATCAAGCTCTGCTGCAAGTTAGTTCTTTGAAAGTATATCATCAACATTAAATATTACTTTTAACATCAAACTTCATAATAATCCATAGAAATTCACAAAATCAAATTCATTTATCAATGTGACATCCATTACATGCTTAAATACTTAGGATAGCTAGGAAAGTTTCAAATAATGCATTAAGAGTATTAGGAATGTTATGGAAAGTATAAACTAAAATAAGGAAATAAGGGACAATTATGGGGATCATCAAGCCTAGAAATGGGTCTTGGTGCTTGGTTTTGAGCATGTTGTGCCTCGATTGTATCCTGTGTGGAGCCCCCATATCTACCCTAGACCTCCTATGGATCAAAGTAATTTGGGATCTCATTGAGGACACTGACAATAGAGTTTACTTAAAAAGTATTTTTGTACCTCATTTTTATTACATGGAGGATGATAAAAAATCATCCACCGCCTATTTGAAAAATTATCCCTTAGTGGTGGCATTAATGGATAGGGAACCTCCTACAAGTGTTGTGTATGGGTGCACTAGTTTATTGGATAGTGAACAATGCATACAAGTCAAATTTCAATATTTTTTTTCTTTTATTTTCTCATGGAATAACTTTTTGTGTAAATTTATTTTTTTTCTTTCCTCTTGTTTGACCAAGTGTTGATTTGGCCACTCATGGATATTATGTGAGAGATGATAAATTTTAATTAAGTGGCAAGGTTTAAACTATGGGAGATTGTTACTAATGGATCTCCCAACCTTCCAATTATTCCCTCAAATTTTCTCTTGTTTTCTCATATTTTCTCTAATATATTTTCTTGCGTCTTAGGAGGATTTGAAGACATTATCAAAGGGGATTCTTGTAGTTGTTCATTATCAAGGTTTTCATAAATAGTTGAATAAGATTTTTGATCAACTTGTGGTGCATTATCAATTCTCATAAATTAAACAAAATCTTCTCAAAATAATTTTTATTTATCCATTTAATCATCTTTTCACAAAAAAACTAAAAAAAATTACCTCTTTAACCTTAGTGACATTGTGGAAACATTTTAACATCAATTTTGTAGACAACTGGCAATGAACAAGCTATTCCACAATGTGAGAACACTCTAAATGGGTTGTAGATCATGTTTTCCCATTGAGAGACTAAGTTAAATTGACATAACCTCAAGTGGTTTTTCATTTAAAAGGAATTTAACATGAGAATGTTATAAGGCACTCACATTATAATGTTGTTGCATTAAGTGCCCCCCCATATTTTTTCATGTACCCACCTAATTATTATAATCACATGCTTATGATATTTATCTTTTTTCATTTGTTTATAATGCCATTTTTTTTGTATACCTCCTCGTACCATTATTTTACACATATATGGTTTCTACACTCATTGCTCACTTCTTTGTTGTCATATTATGATTTTCTTTCCATATCAACCTATTGCATTGGGGGAACCATGGTTCTACCATAGATTGTATGTCCTCACAATACTAAATTCATTCTATTAGATTGGGTCCATCATTCCTTCCCCATTTCAATCTCTTATTACTATAATCATACATTTTAGAATCATCCTTTCCTCCCATATTATTTTTACCCACATAATTACCTAGATTGTAAAGCAACTTGTTTCTAATAGGATCATATTTCCCTCATTGTTAATCCATTTTACATTGGGAGGCATTGCAGTTTCTCTTATAATTACCTTGAGATCACATTCCAAAACCTATGTTACCACTAGGGACCTATTGCCTTACCTCAAACATTGTGTTCTCATATAGTCATATTGTAGACATATATATTTCATAGTATCCTATGTACTTACATGAACTCATATTTTAAAAAATTGAGGGAGTAATCACAATTTTTCTATCATACTATTCCAACAACATCACTCCCAAAAACCTATATTCCATGTACTTACCATACTTATTACTTATTACATGATGCATTTACTATAATTATTATTTTACATGGATTATATGACTGCAATCTTAGCTTATATTTACATTTCATTTATTTTCTTCCTCTCACCTTTTTAATTTTACCAAAATAGTTGTAGCCAATTGAAGGAGTCATATTCTCTCATAGTTCTAAAACTCAAGTGTTGAGATAGTGCATGTAGTTACAAGTGTGTATTTATAAAAATTAATTCCAATGATTAGGTAAATCAATATCACATGGCATGATAGTTTTTAACACACCTTGTCATACCCTAACCATTGTTTTAGGTAGTGTTATAAGAAAAAGATTTCTAACCTTGGTCTCTATTTAATGAGAAACAATTATAGGTTTTTGCTTGTAATTGTTATGATTTTAACTTGTATGATATAAGGTAATCATTGACCAATTTTCTCTATTTTATAGGTTCTCTTGAAGCACATTTAATAAATTATAATCTTTCATGACAACATTCAATGGGTCCTGTTTTAGGGGTAAAATCAGTCATAATTAATCAGATGTATAAGAGTGAATCACAAAACTCTAATATAATTAAACCAACTCCTAAATGAAAATGAAATACATCAAATCAATTGAATATCAAATAATAACGTAATGAAACTCCCTCAATTGATTCAAATAGACTTCCATTGCTCTTCTCCAAATTATGTGATAGGTGGCTCTCACATGTTACACTCATGGGATTCCTGCATATGATAGACACAATTATTTCAAAGATCATGATTCTAGATTGAAATTGAGAAATAACCCCTGCTTTTATAGATTTTCCACTGAGATCGGGTGAGATTTGGAACTGAAGTGTTGATTGATAGTTCACTGATTTTGATTGATTAGTTAAGTGGATTCATTGATCTGTTAACTTATTTGATTGATCTGTTAACAAGATTGATTAGATAGTTGACTCAATTGATTGACTAGTGGACTGAATTGATTAATTAATCAGAAAAGGTGATTGAGAGTGAAAAAGGGAGATTGGAGAGTTAACTGAGTTAACTGATTTGATCAATTAGTTAGGATTTTTAACATGTGCTGGAGGACTTTGAATTGAAATTAATTTTCATTTTGATTTGAATTTTGAATTTTTATTTTTGATTTTTGAATGTTGAAATGCACATGAGATTTATCTAAAATTGGATAAAATTCAAATTTGGGAAATTGGAATTAGATGGAATTAGGTGAAATTGAAATTTGGAGAATTGGAGGAATAAGTTAATTAATTAGATAATTTAAATGAAATTATTTAATCATTAGAAATGGGATTAATTAAATAATAGATTATTTAATTAAGGTAATTAATTTCATAATTAATATTTGAGAAAGGGGTTTGATGATGAATTGATAAAGAGATAGAAATCAAATAATAGTAATTTAATGTCCCCTTCTCTGCAGTGATTAGTTCAATTGGCCGTTAGCCTATTTCAGAGGCCCGTAGGCTAGTCGGGAGCAGAAATTAGGGTTTCCTATTTTCTAGGAGGATTCTTTGGTGTTTTTAGGGGGTGTATATGGGAGTTTGACAGTTTGGATTCTGGATTCCTTCTAGGTTTTTAGAGAGCTTCAAGATGGTTTGACATGCATCTGCATTGGGTGAATTTTTCGGGACTTACTATTTTTAGTAAGTGTGACAACTGCTCAAAATGTGGTTAAAATCACTTTGGAAACACTTACTATTTTTAGTAAGTACTATTTTTAGCACTTCTATTTTTAGCAAGATGTCAACCGGCTTGTTCAGATGGCTATTTTCGACAAGTTAGTTTGAGTAGTTGGTCTTCCAAGCATTTTTTGGTGTTATTCTTGGCAAGGGTTCTTCAGCTCAGTTCATTGACTATTTCTGGTAGGGCAAATCTCTCAACTTGTTTCCCCATATCCTTGGAGCTTGTTTTGGCAAGTTTGGTATTTCATGAAAAATTGTGTTTTAAATTAAATTATAACTTAAGGCAAAGGTTAGACGATTTATTTTAAAGGGATTGCTTAAGTTATATTGATATCTAAGTCATTTCCTTAATTATATATTGGGCGATTTATTGTTGAGGAAAAATACTTTATAAAGTGAAATTTTAATAAGGCAAGATGGACGCCTTATGGATAAATAAGTTAATTTTATAATATGTTTCACTTATCTACCTTGGATGCCACATTATGATTTTATTGTCATTTTTATAGTATATTTTCTCCTGTGAGAAGGTCGATTTGGAGAAAGGAGAAATGAAATGTAATTTCAAAATAATGTAAAGTGAATGTGCATTTGGGTTTGGCATTCATTTGGAGGGAGTGTGGATTTGAATTTGGAGACACAAAGTCTATAAATAAGAGTGTTGGGCTCTTGTTTTTGGTATGTAAGAATTTTTATAATGTAATATTGTCTAAATGTAGAGTGAAAGCTTTGGGGAATTCTTACCTCCTAGCCATAGATTGATTTCTTGCTTGCAATATAGCAACTAGTCGAGCTAGAGACCGCTCTTCATTTAGAGGAGTGGATTGAAGGTAATGTTGCAAATTTATATATTAGATTTCTGATTTTTGGGACTGATGTAGTGTGTTCTTGTTGCTAGTCACGGAGTGTGCTGAAGTGGATTTTGGGTTGCAATTCTCAATGTGTCATTCTCCTCATTTTGGGTATTTCGTCTATCATTCTTTATGGTTTAGGCGATTCATTTTGTAAGTTTTTAGAGATTAAAATGGTGTTTTGGATTTTATTTTTGCAAAATTGTACCTTATTTGGTCGTACCATGTGGTTGAGCACTTTGGAATGCGTGCATAAATTATTGGGGTTGGTTTTCCATGTTTTGTTGTCCTAGGAATGATTGCCTATCTCCTAGTGATCATTTTCTTTCAGTTTCGTGTCATTTGGTTAAAAATTGGGTGAGTTATGAGTGTTTTAGTGGGATTTGGTGTTGCTGGTCTGTATGTTTTCAGCGTGCTGGGAGTATATCAGAATCAAGTTGGTTTTGGGGTGTCTAAGTTCAGTGGTGTGAAGATAAAGGACTTGGTTTCATTTACAGATGTTGGTAATGTTATTGCACTTGGTTCATCACTCTTATATGCCATGATTCATATTGTCATGTTGGTAGTAGTACTAACAACAATTTCTATTATTCTTTCTTGTCCCACTACATAAGTGGAAGAGGCTGGCCTTGCCGCCTATCTTTGGAATAGTGGTTTCCCTTAAATTGTAATCCATATTGTGCATTGTAAAGCTGGTTAGCAGTACTAACAACTATCTAATTGGATTAATGATCCTAGTTCCACTGCATAAGTGGAAGAGGCTAGCTTTGTCATCTATTTTGAGTATTGTAATATTATCCTCCCACTACATAAGCCGTAGAGTTAATTGTAATTTCATTTCTATTCCTTTCGTTGAACAAGTAGTTGAGTGATTGCATTCTTCAGTTCTTTAGCTTGTCCTTGGCTGGTTTACCTCCAAGTGATTGCATTGTTTTCATTACCCCGTTGTATAAGCGGAAGGAGCTAGCTTCCCGCCCAAAGATTGTAATTATTTTCAGTTATTGGCATCTAATGATCCCCTCGACATTGTATGCTCTCACCCTCCTAGATTGGGCTCTTGATGATCAAAAAGTGGAGGGTTACTTTCAACAACATTTGGTTTTCATTTCCTAACCATAAAAAGTGTTGTGTTGAATGTAATTATGGAAAAAAATTGGGAAAAATTAAGGGGGATATTACAAGTAATGTGAAAGGTGATGATTGAGTTAGTTCAAAAGAATAATTCACTTAATTAAATAATTATTTAGCTAATAGGACAAATAATTAGTACATGATTAATGAGACATTTTTAGGTGTCTACATTTTCCCCTCTTTGATACGATGTTGAAATGATATTTTTTCAAAGAAAATAAATAATTCTTTCCCTAGTATGCCCCGGTGACACTTTAGGGTGTAAATATGCCCCATCGAGAAAAGTGGTCAAAAAATTATGGAATTGAGACTATTTTTTTTGATACAATGCTAGTGAGAAATCGTGTCAAGTTTCATGCGACTTCAAGTCCGTTTGACTGGTCTACAAGTTATTTGAAGTTCATGGGGTCCACGATTGTTAGATTGGTAAAAACCCTAATTTTGAGCTATGAATAGTGATTTAGCCCTTTCATCTGTTCATTTGCATTCTTGTGAGTTCTTGGAGTTCCTTATGATATTCTTGATTTCTTGTGACTTTGCAAGCATCCTAGCCAATTGACGAGCATGATTGCACTTATTAGATTGAGTCTGATCATACCAGAGACAACCCAACATTGGAGGCATGGTACATATTTCAAAAAATTTACTCTTTTTTGCTCGATTTTGCTAGACTTTCTAGTTTTTCTCAGAGCTCAAAGTTTTAAGTAATTCACAATTGATAATCGATATATGCGCCATTGACATTAGTAGTTCACATTTGAGTTAAATGTTGCAAAATTGACTAAGTGGTTTGCATTTGTTGTTAATGTTTGTGCATTTGAGATTAATAATTTGCAATTGGTATAAATGATGCGCAATTGATATAAATGGTTCGCATTTGCTATTAATGATTCACATTTTCTTAAATGGTTCGCATTTTTCTTAAGTAATTCACATTTGTTGATTTTGATACTTTTATAATATCTTTGATTTGGAATTTGTTGTGTGAATACTTAGTCTAACTTTTTTCTTATTTTCACTTGTAGGAGAATCTTCATGTGATATTATGTAGATAGATGAGACCTGATGGTCTTGATCTTTGATCCAAGTTGAGTGTTGAGGATGTTGCCTTGATTAGGCATGTGGGATTATATCATGTACTACACTTGCTTGAGGTTACAAACAATAAGACCATGATCACAACATTGGCATTCAGAGACTTGTTCATTCCATTTACCCATTGGTGAGGCATTGATTACTTTGGAGGATGGCTGGTGCATCTTGCACATTCCCACTCATGGCACCACTTGGGTTATCTATGATCATAGAGTTGATATAGCCAAGATGTGTGATCTTCATGACTGCACTGAGGAGGAGCTCCAGATCAGAGGTTGATATAAGATCCCTTGGGAGGTGATGGATTATGATGATTTGACCATCGTATTATGTGGCATAGTAGCAGGTCTACTGATTCCTGACAGTAGGATGCATGGGTTCCTAGTTGGTTGGGGCAAGGTTATTCATGACATGATTGTACACAAACATGTCTATGCATGGGGTCCATGTCTTCTTACCACCTTGTATCATTAGATGTATGCCATTGTGTATCTTAGACAAATATCCATCAGATGCAGTGTTACATTACTCTATGTTTGGGCATGAGAGCATATAGTTATTTCTTGATCGGTTGTTTATGTGGAGCTTCGGGATGAGAAGCCTTATGCATATAGATATACAATAGGGATTAGACATAGGGGTTTAGGGAACACCCTATATTGGAGGCATCAACTTGATATCTTGAAGTATTTCACATGGAGGCCTTATCTTGGTTGCCTCGGTTGGGTAGATGATGCACAACACTTGCCATATTACAGACAATAGAGGTACTTTATTGGTCGTGATGTATATTGCAACAAGATTGTTGATATTCATCTTCCAAGTTGTGTGCTTCATCAGTTTGGAGTGTAATGACTACCAAAATACCCTAGAGAAAATAAGCTAACTAACATCTAATGGAACAACTTTTTTTTTGTTTAACAACTAATGTAAACTTAAATATTATTTAAGCAATGTGAATAATCAACCATCAAATTATTATTAACATGATTATAACATTAAACCATAATCATTAAATCAATACACAAGCAAAATCAACATACACATTGTTCTACTACCCTAGGGTATCTCAACGTCATTACTTAGTTTCCTTTAACCCAAGCATTAACATCTATTCATCATTTCCTAATCTTAAAACCATTACTATTCCATCATGCCCATATGCAAATCATTTACTATCTCCATTAAGATAATATGCAACTACATGTTTATTGATGCATTCTATCCTAGCATTAGTCTCCTACTAAATGATATACAATACTTGATACATTCTTTAATCATCTACATATATGCAATGCACTTAATATTTCCTTTCATATTACATGACCCTAAATGCTTTCCTTCCTTATGATATGCAATCATTTAATTCCTTAAATTTCATGATATCGATGCAAGGTCAATCCCATAACTAAGGTTCATTTTAAGCTCCAATTCCAATGTTCCTACTATCCCTTAACCATTCAAATCCTTATGAACACTATACAACGAGCATGCTATCTTTCCCTAAATACATAATATTGAAGTACATTCCTTTTATCATATACATTTACTTATGATATTCTTAAATCCTAACATCTTCTTCTCTTAAATGTTTCCTATATGCTTAATGCAAGGTCCTAATTCCATTACCAATTGACCATTGATATGCTATGAAAATAAACTTAACATTACAATCCACTAACATGAGTGAAAAATTTATTTAAGAATGATATTATTTTTGCCATGATCATTACTTATGTTCATTCTACCATCTAAGTTTCATTATCACATTGGCATCTACTACAAGGCTCATTATCCCACATCTTTTCAAGTAACACTTAATACAAACATGAACATGATATATCCAATATGAAAACATTGCAAGAATGGAATTCTACATGAGTCACTTCCTCTTTCAAATCTTATTACATAACATCAATTATAAATGTCACAATTACATTACAGTCATAGGTCTCAATCCAGGACATCATATAGATTACATACACCATTACAAATACATGAATTACATAACAAAAGCATAGCTCATCCATCTAATGCATCTCCTATTATCATTACTAGGTTAATTTACATCTTGAAACATGATTTCCAAATACATAAATCTATTGCATTAGAATCCATAATCCATCATGATGAAGAATTCGCATTCATGCAAGAAAGAACACAACAAGGGAAAAAACCCAATGGTAAAAAGAACCAACCACCCGACCACGTGGAACCAAAGGAACCACCCCTTGTACTAGGAGATGACACAAGGTACCAACACACACTCTATATCTAGGTTGACACTTAATACCCAAAAGACAAGATTACAACAACACTCTCAAGCATGGAACAAATACAATCAACATAAACAATCATAATAAGAAACTCCCAGAGGCTTAACAAATCATCAAGCATAATCTTAATTAAATAAGGGGACACATGAAGGAGTGGAGTGTCATCACATGATATCCTCCAAACATTTCCAAATGACACTACGACATAACATCACTCGACAGACAGGCGGAGCCATTTTCCCTATGAGAGAACCAAGGGAGTATGACTTACCACCATAATGGCCTTCCCATGCCCATCCTAAAACATCCTCCCTAGAAACAAGTCATGGGGTCCAAACTATTAATTATCTTGATTGATGAATTTTCCCAAACCCATAATTTTATTATTAATGTTATCACTTGTTTATCAATAAGGAAAAACCTCCATGTGCACTGACAGTCTAGACGGAAGGCTTATCAACTTGACCGCCTATCTCTCATGACTCTAGCCATCACATGAAATCCCACTCCCCTACATGGACCCAAAAAAGAACAACAGAAAAGGTTCTAGAAACATAAACAAATCTGATTTCATACATAAATCTGAAAACATAACAACTCATATACATCCAACAATCCCATCACATAAGCATGAAACATGTGAAAGGCTAGAACATGAAATATGAAACCAATGAGCCTCTTGGCCAAATAAACATATCAAGGCCATAATAAATTCCATAAAATCTGAAATGAATCATCAAATAATCTCACCAAGGCCTATCCACTTGCTGGCACATCATCACAAGCATTTCAATCTCTCTCTCTTGGCACATCAATAAGAGAGGAAATGCAAACAACTCAAATGGCATAAAATGCATATAAAACATGAAAATAAATCATATTAATACTTCAAAAATCATAAATCAACATTAGAAAACATCATAAATTCCCTCAAAAAGCCTCTAGTATGACCCAAAATCCAACTGACATCAAACAAACCTCAAACTGGACAAAGCCCTAAAAATACACAGATTGGTGCATACATTAATTGAAGTAGCACAAATGACTGATCTGTTAGTGAATATGACTATTATTTTGGCTCATATGTTGATTCTTTTATCACATATGAAATCTATTTTAGCGCATATGAAACAGAGTGTAAATTTTGTAGAAAACTACTAAAGTGCGGGATCAAAACTCAAAACTGCTCGAAATATAATGAGACAAATATGATGTATTTATACTCATTGGAATAGGCACAAAATGAACTTAAAGAAGGTATGAAAAACATAAAATAATAAAATTCACTCAAGGAATTCCAATTGAAAACATAATGTAGACTTTGGAGGAAGAACATCTCCAACACAGTCAAAACTAAGACAATACTCAACAACCTTGAATCTAAAACATAGCAAGGATAATCTATGAATAAAATAAATTTAAGAAGACATTCCACATATCAAATAAAATCCATACATGAGGATTAGTGAAAATGAGAAGGGGAAAAGTCCCGTGACTCTCCCTTATGGTAGAGCCAGACTGGGAGCTCACAAAGACTCTCCTCTTTCCTAGATTTCACAATCTCCATAAAAACTCATCCACAAGGATAAAATATCCTTAATAAATAATATAAATATAATATAATGCATACAAAGATTTATAAATTGCAAGACATTCCTCATGTTGTACATTCACGATAATGCACAAGAAGCATTATTTCCAAAACTATAAACTAGGCAAAAGAAAATAGAACCCCATGGCTTCCCATCCCAAATCTAACAAGACTAAAGAGAATGAATAAACCAAATCATTTTTCCCAAAACAATTCAAACACAGAACAAACAATTTTCAGAACTTTGAAAGCAAAACAAGAAACCAATGGAGAGGCCTCCAACCTGCAACCCGTGTGATGGTTTGTAGTTGAAGGAGAGCCCACAAGCTTCTTCAGTCCCACTCTATGCCAAAATATCTTCCAAACCAAGTCCAATCAATCCATCGAGAATCCAAAGCCCAAGAATGGAACTCGTGAACAGTCATAGGAATCCATTAAAAAGAAACAATAACCAACAAACCCTAAAAATCCAACCAATGGGCTAATTCTATTTTGGAATATTTTTCCCATATCATATGGTTTCCCCAAAATAAAATCCTCCAATAGGAGAATAAGGTAGGTAGGAAATATTAATATATATTATAAAGTAGGTAGGTGAGATAAATATATTTTATATTCCATGGTATAATTACCATACAACCAAATAAATATTAGTATTTAAACTATAGCCCTATAGGAATTATTATTTAATACATTATGAACTATAGTTTTTTTTAATTAAATAATCACAAAGTGAAAACATAATCAAATAAATCAACCATTAAATAATTTATTACTTCCAATCTTAAAATATTAATTAACATTTAGTATTTAAACTATAGCCCTATAGGAATTATTATTTAATACATAATGAACTATAGTTATTTTTAATTAAATAATCACAAAGTGAAAACATAATAAAATAAATCAACCATTAAATAATTTATTACTTCCAATATTAAATATTAATTAACATTAAGACTATAATCAATAATCAATAATTAATTAAATAATCCTTACAAAATTATTAATTAAATAAATACTACAATTCTAAAAATCATAAATCAAATAATCAAAAGCTCAAATAGCTTAAATCAAATAATTAAAAATAAAAATAAATAATACTAACTATCAAATCTCTCAACAAATAGACAAATAATCCACCACCACATAAATAACCACGTGACAATTAAACTGACCACCACATAAATAATCCTCATATCAAAAGAGTCAATCAATACTAACATATTCACAAACTGACAAAGCCAAACTAATAACTAACATGGCCAATTATGCCTAGTTACAACTTAAACCTACAGTATGTGAAGGGAACTCGTGTCAACTCTGAAACCACATATTACCATTGGGATTAAAGATATGCTTTCACTTATGAAGCTAGGAGGAACTCGCACCTGGAAACCCAAGAGGAATAGGTGTCTGGTACCTAGCAAGAAAGTGGTAGAATTTTTCAATGGCACATCTCGCTCATGATGAGTGATGTGATGTTGATTCCACCATGAAGATAGTCAAACAATAGATCAAACACAACATATAAGCATCTCATCAAAAATATCCATGAAATAGGGTTAGAACATCAATGGTAACATTGAATACATAATCAATACAAAACTATCCATAATATCATTTAGCATATAATCAATGTAATTCCATCAAGTAAATAGAACATATAATCATCAAGTACATGAACACGTAAGGAAATCTATCAAATGTATATAACCATCAAATCTCATGATCACTAATGATAACACCATCAATCATGAAATCATCAAAGTAGCATAAGTCCACATAATCATAAAGCAATTGAAACACATGTCACAACCTAATCATAATCCATTGCATAATCATCAAGAGTCTAAATAGGTATAATAGGTCTAAATATGTTTGTCAAGCATGAAATAAAGTCTAGTCGAGGAGGGGAACTACATGGAGAGTTATAGGGCATACCTGTTGTTACTACCTATTTTTCTCAGGTTAGTTGGGAGATTGGTGATTCAGGGGGCATGCATTCGGCCACACCTTGTGATTACTAAGTTTGATTCTCTTCTTCCTATGCAATGGGGTTGGGTAGCTGGTGTGTGTGTGTGAAAAGTGGACCTATATCTGTAATCACAACACTTCAATCAAGTCATTACATGCATGGTTAGACAGATATAAATATGAATATGAAAACCATAACAAATCGACCCATTGCCTTCTAAAAGATGCGAGTATAAGATTGCTCTCAAATTTGTATAAGCAATCCAGTGACTAGACTACACCAAGACGAAGGATTAAATCTATATGAGCATGATATTAAGCTAGATGGATGCAAGATTAATCTAACATGATTTGAGCAATATGAATGAGCTAAATGATCTAAATATGCAATATATCAATGAACCTAGAGCAAAAATAGTATAATAACAATATATTCTCCAGGATTTTTTTTTGAATGAGATGAGAGCCTGAATTTATAGAAAATTCAGAAAGAAACCAAAGACTGAGATCAAATGATGATGAGCGGTCAAGATTTTCCAAGAGGAAGCACAATCCAGGTGAATTGATGTGATTGGATGCTTTTCTCAGTTTTAAAGGAAATTGAACTAAAATTAAGATAAAATCAATAAAAAACTGATTTATTCTCTATTTCATTCAATTTTAATATTTAATTGTTTTAATTGCTTTCCTTGAGATTATCTATCAATTTTTAATTTGTTTTTTTCAAGATTATCTCCAATTGATTTCTTTTCAAAAAATTTAATTCTTTTTTGTCAATTAATTCCTTTTTTTGATTTATTTCCTTTTTTGAAGATTTGTGCTCATAATTTCCAATTCCTCTTTCTTGATTTGTTTCTTTTTTTGAAGATTTATGGAAAATTGATTTATTTAATTAAATATGCAAAAGATATTTAATAAAATAAATAAGATAATTGTTTAAAATGATTTACTTGGAATGATTTAATTAATTAAATAAATATTTAATTAATATTGGTTGATTAATTTTGCCATGTGACATTGATGATTAAAGAATTAATTGTGTGCTCAAGATTGATTTAATTGCCTTTGGTTAGGACCTTGGTGATGTTGTTGAGATTAGGGGCTCATGGTTTAGATGACCATTTTTAGGGTATTACATTTGCCTCTCTTTGAATTAATGTGTGAGCAACGCATTGGTTCAAAGAATAGTTGATGTCTAGGAGATGCCAGTTCTAAACTTGATTGATCACGAACTAGATGAAAAGCGAGGTGTTTAGCTTGATTCGAAGTGACGAAGCTGAATGAAGTCTGATTAAAGTGATACCGATCCCAAACTTGATTGAACTAGGAATGATAGAAAACAAAGATACCGAACTTGAACTTGATTGATCAAGAAGTAGATCTTACTAATCTAGAACTTGATTGATCTAGACATAGTGAGTGATGATAAAAATCGATCTTGAACTTGATTGATCAAGATAAGATGAAGATAAACTATCCAGCTTGATCCAAAGCAATGAATACTAAACACTTGCTTAGATTGAGTGGGATCAAAGAAACTCTTTAAACCCTTGCTTGAGTTTAAACGAATAATCAACTTGATGAAAAGCGATGAAACTGATTAATGTTAAGAGATTGATTCAGATAAAAGACAAATATCAGCTTGATATGAAGCGATGAAACTGATATGCCCCTAGAGATTGATTTGATTTAGATGATCGAGAGATCTCAACTTGATATAAAGCGACGAAGTTGAGATGCCCCTAGCGATGAGGATTTGATTGATTTTCTTTAGTTGAAAAAGATTTTTTGCTCATCTTTTGATGAAGATTTGAAAATTTTCCTCGACATTTGAATATGTGAGGTCATAAGGTCACAAGTATATCCTCTCGGGAACAAAATCAAAATATAGCGAGGGTTGTGCAGTGATTGTAGGCAATTTTTGAGCGATGATAAGTTGTTTTGAGCACAAATTAATTCTGAGGAATATTTGAAAAATTTGGCGTTGATTGATGAAATTGAGTGTAGAGTTGATCATAATGTGGATGTGTAAAATTGAAATTGAATTAGGATTTAGCATTGAAATTTGAGCGCAAGTAGAAAAAAGAATGAGCATTTGATGAAAAGAGCGCTAAGTGGTCCAAATTGTGAAATTGACTAGTAAAATGATCTCAAATTTCAATTTCAATCCCAAAAATGGAATCAGAACAGTCAAATTAGCTAAGGGTACAATTTTCATGTCCATTGGAGCAAGTTGAAAAATTAGGTTTTTGGCTATATATGGGACGAAAGTGTCATTGTCAAATCATTTTAACCCTCCAAGTTTGAAAATTCAAAAGGCCTTCTACAAAGAAAATGGTGGTCCCTATTCGTCAGCATCAATTCGAGCCTCAGAGAAGACATAATCAACCCTAAAACTATGAGCCAGTGGTAAGTGATTGATCTTAAGCCTCTTTATGTTTTCAAATTTAAATTTTTTTGTTCATTTTTTAAGTTTTTCGCATGTGTGGGGTCGGGTTTCACTTTTTATCATGCGAGACAGGTCTTATCTTGTAAGAGTAACTATTAAAATTTCTTTCATCATTTAGGGTCATTAGAATTATCGTTCAGGATGCACCCTCATATTGTACGACAGGTCTGTTAAAAGACCATTTTGTCGTGCAGGAGCTAATAGTATTTTGTTTGGGGTTGTTTTGTCATGCAAGAGCTAATCCTAGCTCATATGAGGTTCTGCTTCTCTGTGTTTTGTCATTCGAGAGACAGTGAGCATTTTTGAAGGTGTAAATGTGAAATTTTGATTTTGCATTTGACTTAGTTGGATTTGCGTGATGTTTTACTTCTCTTGTAGGCTCACTTGGAATGTTTTCTGATGCTTCGTTGTTGGGTTTTTTGTAGGTTTGATTACCTCTTGTGCTTTTTAGATGCATTTATCCTCCTATTATGGCATTAGTTCAACATTTATCTGAGGTTGAACAAGCTCATATTGACTTGTGCGGATTGACTCATCTATTGAGATTACCTGATACCTGTATGAACCATGGAATGCTCACGACATTGGTTGAGAGTTTTCATTCAAAGCAGAACACATTTCATCTGCCAGTGGGGGAGTTGACTATCACTCTTAAGGATGTATATAGGATCCTCTATATCCCTTTTGCAGGGGATAAGGTGGATTATGATTCAGGGCACCTTCCAGGATTATAGGCAGTGAGGCATGTCTTTAGTAATCCTGACATTTTGACTCATTCCATTAGTTGGGACATACTGATGAGTAGGTACGGTGAGGAGTATCCTCTGGCATGTGTTCTAGTAGGGTTCATAGGTTGTTTTCTGATGCCAGACAGAGGGTAGCAGGGTTTCCAGTACGGATGGGGTTGTATGCTAGAGAGATTGATAGAGACCCCTCAGAGACTTGGATGGGGTTCGTGTTTATTGGCCCACATGTATCGAGAGATGCATGAGATCATGTATAGAGATGGACAGAGCATGGCTGCTGGTGTATATTTTTTGTAGGTGTGGGCTTGGGAGCACCTTCTCATTTTTCGGCCCATAGTAGATGACAGTAGAGAGCTCGGGTAGCCGATTATATATAGGTATAATGGATACATTACGCAGCACCATCTGGGCAAGATAGAATTTTGGAGATGGCAGTTAGATGACCTGATAGCCATTGTATGGAGACTGTATAGAGGCTTGGAGCCATGGGATGACTAGCGGATGGTTCGCAGGGACCTTTTTATTATACGCCCACTGATCGAGAGATCACAGACTATTGTGGAGCAATTCATCATTTCTCGAGTGATGAGGCAGTATGGCCAGTCTCAAGGGATCTCATAGGAGTACACAACTTATGCATGTTATGCAGATGAGGAGAGATAGGGATGATCTCCGTGGTTGTCCTATGCTTTGGCGATGCAAGAGCTGACTAGTTTACATCACCTAAGGTGGGATTATATGGATGATGTAGCGAATGCAGGGGTATTGCCCTAGTATAGAGATTATTTGCAGCAACATCTGTTCCCTTGATTCATAGATCCGAGTGAGCAAGCTCCTCATATTGAGGATGTTGAGGATGATGTCCCCACACCAGCATAGGGATAGGGTCATAGGTAGGGACAGGCATAGAGAGCTGAGGCTCCACGACGGAGTGGTGGTGATCCTGGTGCTAGCAGCAGCAGGGTGGCAGCTGATGGTGGACAACAAAGGGGTGAGGGCGGATCCCTAGGGAAAGTAGGAGTGAGATTGGGCAAGACTGAGGAGGAACGAGCAGCTCTGAGACAGGTCCGGCAGTGGCGGGATGAGCAGGGTGGAGCTACAGGTGGAGATGGGGGTGGGGAGCCTGCGAGAGGGTAGGGGACTGACGCAGGGCGGTCAATGAGAGCACGTCTTGTAGTGCTGCAGTCACATTTGATAGTGGCTCAGACTCAGCTGGTGGAGCGAGACTGACAACTTGGCGAGGTGAGGGTCGAGAGTGATCGCTAGATCACATCATTGAGAGCAGAGTCGACAACAGAGATAGAGGCTTTATGATAGGAGGTCCTTCTCCAGAATAGTAGGGCAGCCTACTATGTGGCAGTATATAGTGTCCTAGTTCCTGTTGTGCAGCAGGTGATACCCTACTCACAGTATATGGCACGATCAAAGGGAGATCGGGTACCTTGTTAGGATCTCAGGCATCAAGCTCCTCCTCCTCCACCAGGCGATGAGGGAGAGGGTGCTAGCTACATTATTTCTTTTTGTAGCTCAAATATTTTTTGTAGACACACCCATTTTTTTGTAGCCTATACGATTCTTGCTCTGATGGGAGTTTGTATATGTCATTTGACAGCATTTTGTACTCTTATACTTGACATGATATATATACGAGATCCGATTTGACTTCATCATACTTGTGTTGATTCGCTTATGAGATGTCTTTTATATGCTTTATTCTATATGTATGTATTTCTCTTTAGCATGAATGTATGCAATGTAAATGGAATATGGATGTCTATTTTTCTTTCTTTTCATATGCAAATAAATGAATGTGAATGAGTAATGAGTAACACAAATTTTTCATGTTTTTTTTTTAATGCAATGAGATGAATGCAAATGAGTAATAATGAAATGTATGAATCTATATAAGATGTTTATGTATGCAGCTAACATCTCAAAACACAAGTACCCGATCAGAGAAATGATGAAAAGAGACCACTTAGTGAAGAAATGATGAAGCTTCCAGTGCTCATTCAAAATATAGGGAGATCATTGTTACCATACCGACATCACTCTAAATTCACAAGATGCAGAATGAAATGCAAGATGAGATGCAAAACAAGATGCAACCTAAACCTAGTCACTATATTTTGAAACTCTTAATTGTCATCATTGAGCATTTTACAATTATAGCAGGCAGAGTAGAGTTCCTTTCTTTTCATGTGCAATATTAATGATCTTGTCCGCAATGACCTTTTTTTCATTCAATTCCTTGGACACATTTCGTAGGGACTCGGATTGCATGATAAAGAAATTCCCTCAAAACGAACAAAGGAATGATGGGAACCTCCCTATAGCATTCAAATAAGCAGAGTCAACATATGTGAGGTGATTCCACCTTGATGTGAAGGCTCTTATCATAGACACCTAGCTAATTTAGATGTTTCCAGATCATTAGGATCATTCCTACAAGCAGAAAATAAGAAAATATTATGCCCCCAATCCTTGCTCCTCTTAGTCACAATAGACTTCCTCGAGTTACTCAGAGGGATAATAATTGAAAACCAATATAAAAGACAACTCGCAAAGAAATTTTTCATTCATAGCTCAAATTGTTTAGTGATTGTTTTCCGTTATGTTGTTTTGCTTGTTAACTCAGTGATAAAACTCTTCAGTAGTCAGGAGACAGGTGATTGACTCGGAGTGGATGACCAGGTTTCACTGATGTAAGATTGACTTGGTTGACACTACTTAGGACATGTAATGTGTTCTTATCGATTAACCTAAGACTATGACAATGATCGGTTTCAAGCCATGAGGGTTCCAATGAACCAGGATGTCACAAAAGTGACTGAAATATGTACAAGCGAAAGCAAAGATGCATGAAAGTGGGAATGCCAACATTGCATTGATAGATGGAGTGCTTGAGTACAAGAGGTTCCTGTTTTCCAGGTTTTCACCTACTTGGCAAAGATGCATATATTTTTTTACCAAGGTGCATGTTTACTAGGTTTTCACCAGGGCATTTTTTCTCTTTTTTCCTTTTTTTTTTTTTTTTTTTCTTTCCTTTTCTCTTTTTTTTGAATTTCTTCAGGACGTTTTTTTATTTTTAGGATTTTTTTTCAGGACTTTTTTAGATTTTTAGGATTTTTTCAGGACTTTTCCTAATTTTTATGATTTTTTTAAGGACTTTTCACTATATAAGCTGCGGGAGAAAAGAATATTTAGGTGAAGAATTTCTTCGGATGGATGGTGTTGATCGATTCGTGGAGTTGTTCTCCTTCCGATGTTAAGAGTTGATAAGCACTAGAGCTGAAAGCTACAGTAATGCTATAGGGACCCAGCTAGTTGCGTTCAAAATTCCCTTTGTTGTCTCGAAATTGTTGATTTTTAGGATTTTCTGTTAGAACTAAGTCACCAACCTAAAATTCTCAATGTCTAACTTTTTTGTTATATCCTCTTGACATTCTCTTTTGATACACTCTGAAATGATCAAACACCACTTGTCAATGCTCATCTAGCAATTCGAGCTCTTGCAATCTAGATATTCTATAGTCTTCAACAATAACAAGACCTTGCAAGGAAACTCTTAGAGCTGTTATTTCTACTTCAATAGGTAATACTGCTTTGGACCCATACACCAAAGAGAAAGGTGTAGCCTCGGTAGGTGTTTTGATACTTGTTCTATAAGGCCATAATACAGGATTGAGCTATAGATGCCAATCCTTCTCAGATTTGTTCATTGTTCTGTGCAAGATAGTCAGTAGGTTTTTGTTAGATGCCTCTGCTTATCCATTACCTTGAGGGTAATATATTGAGGACCAGTGTTGTTTGATTTTAAATTTCTCACAGAGTTCATCTAGATCTTTGTTCTTGAATTGTCCTCCATTGTCAGTTATAATGGATGAAGGTATACCATACCTACAGATGATATAATTAAGAATAAAGAGAGCTACTTGTTTTCTAGTTGCTTTGATGAGCAGAACCGCTTCTACCCACTTAGTAAAGTACTCAGTGGTAGTTATAATAAATTTGTGTCCATTAGATGATGCAGGATATATTTGGCCAATCAGATCAAACACCCATTGTTGAAATGGCCAGTGTGTCACAAAGGGTAGGAGATCTCTTGCAGGAGCATGGATAAGGTGCCCATGTAGTTGACACTTTTCATAGGTTTTAGAAAATTTTATAGCTTCTTTCTCCATGTCTGGCCAGTAGTAGCCAACCCTTAGTAGTTTTTTTGCTAAAGTTAGACCATTTGAATGGGATCCACAAACACCTTCATGAACCTCGGATAATGTGCGTTGCGACTCTTCGGTTTCTAGACATCCAAGCAAAGTATTATCTAAACCTCGCTTAAATAGGTCGTTAGCAATGATCTTCTCATTTCGGGAAAGATTAGTAGGGACAACTTGGTCACACAAGTAAGAGTAAATGTGGCTATAACGAGATGAGTCATGTCCAATAATAGAACATACAATCTGGGACTCAAGAGAATCATAGGCAGGGTAATGTAACTCTTCCACCAGGAATTCAAAGCAAAAATTAGACTCCTGTAGCTGTGGTATAGATGCCAAATTGGCCATTGCATCCGCTGCTCTATTTGCTATTCTAGGGATCTACTGAAATGATACGAAGGTAAAGTATTTCTTGAGATCATCCACCATTCTCTTATAAGGCATCATTTTCTCATCTCTTGTCTAATATAAGTCATTGATTTGGTTGATGATGAGTTGCGAATCTCCATAGATGTGTAATTCAACAATCTTCCATTTGACGGCTAGCTTGATCCCATTTACCAAAGCTTCATTTTTTGCAATGTTGTTCGTGTAAGGGAAGAGAATATTGTAAGCTTTTGGAATTGAGTATTTTTGGGGAGTAATAAAAAGTATCCCGGCACCAGAACCATGTTGAGTGAAAGACCCATCAAAGAACATCTTCCATGATTGTTCAGTAAGGTGCATGATTGAGTCATCTGGGAATTCTATAAGCAGAGGTTGACTATCTTTAAGTGGAGCCTCAACAAGTTGGTCTGCAATAACCTATCCTTTGATTGCTTTACATTCCACATATTCAATATCAAATTTTGTAAGGACCATGACCCATTTGGCCAGTCTTCCTGTAAGCATTGCTTTACTGAGAAGATATTTGAGTGGATCAATCTTAGCTACTAGCTTAATAGAGTGTGCCAGCATATAGTGCCTTAATTTTTATGATGCAAAGACCAATGCTAAGCATGCTTTCTCTATTATAGTGTAGTTCATTTCATACGACACTAATGTTCTGCTGATGTAATAGATAGCTCATTCCTTTTTATTGTCATCCTGTTGTGCCAGAAGCTCCCCTAGTGAAGTATCTATAGCTGATATGTACAGGATCAGTGGCTTACCTTGAATTGGTGGCATTAATATGGGTGGATTAGAAAAATATTCTTTGATTTTTTGTAAATGTTGTTCACAATCTTTATCCCAGTTGTATTGAATCCCTTTCCTTAATATATTCATGAAGGGTTGAGCTTTGTCTGCTAGCTGAGATATAAAATGCCTTATTGACTGAAGACGGCCTTGTAAACTTCTCATCTGACTGATATTCTTGGGTGGAGGCATTTCCATTATAGCTTGGACCTTTTCAGGGTCAACCTCAATTCCTTTTTTTAAAATTATGTAACCAAGCAATTTTCCTGATGTTACTCCAAATGCACTTTTTAGGATTTAATCGGAGCTTGAATCTTTCCATTCTATCTAGTATGAGGCCTAGCTCTTGAATATGCGTAGATCTCGTAATAGTCTTTACTAGGGTGTCATCAACATAATCTTCCATGTTTTTATGCATCATATCATGGAAGATAGTGGTTACTGCTCTTTGGTAAGTTTCTCCCACGTTCTTTAGACCAAACGACATAACATTCCAGCAGAAGGTTCCCCATGCACATGTGAAAGATGTCTTTTCTTGATCTTCAGGTGCTATCTTGATCTGATTGTAACCAAAGAATCTATCCATTAATGAATACATCTCATATCCAATAGTCATATCTACTATCATGCCAATGTTGGGCAATGGAAAATCGTCTTTCGGACATGCTTTGTTGAGATCCCTAAAGTCTGTGCAAACTCTAATAGATTTGTCCACTTTTCATACAGGTACTATATTTGATATCCATTTTGTGTAGTCTATAGCTTTGATAAATCTAGCTTTTAGTAACTTCTCTAGTTCAACCTTGACGAGCAGTGCCACATGGGGATGCATCTTACGGAGTTTTTGCTTGACTGGTTTAAATCCTGGTGTAATAGAAAGGTGATGCATGATGAGATCAGGATCTAGTCCTGGCATATCTGAGTATGTCCATGCAAAGTTGATCTTCTTTTCTAAAAAAAGGTTGCTGAAATCTTTTAACTCTTCTGCTGATAGTGATTGAGCTAAATGAATGATGTCTGGCATTTCTTGACTCCCAATGTTCATTGGCTGAGTTGGCTTGATCAATATGGAAGATCTCTCCTAGAAGTGACTTTGTAGTATATCAAGTATCTCACCTTCAGGTGCCTCAGAGAGGTTTTCACCCTTAGGTACGTCCTTTATTTTTTCTCTTTTAGATTCTAACACCGCTACAATGTGGTTTTCACCATCAGATCTTTTATTTTTATTTTTCTTGTTTTTGCGACTAAGATACTTGATATCCGCTTCAGTCATGTTTTCATTATGTTCGTTGGTGGAAGAGTACATGGGTTCAACTGCATTGAGATAATAGGCTAATGTATAGTCATTGGCAAAAGTAGGTAGATTCAAGGGTTGGTTATAAAGATTACAATCAATCAGTTCCATATGTATTAAGGATAAGATTGGAATAGGCTCAAGGGAGTTCACCGTACTATCATCATGGCTTCGAACTGACCATTCGAGTTCTAGAAGACTACCTTGCGTATGTGTCTCAAGACCAAGAAGAGTTACGACATGATTATCAAAATTCATGTTAGTATTAATTGGACCTAACCCAACCGACCTACTTCTAGCATTGTCACCTACTTCAGAATGGACTACATACCATGGTGTAATAGTAGACAGTATCTCATCATTCATGACAGAGTAGTCATAATGCATTGTTGAATAGTTGTTGTTATAAATAGAGCTCCTGTCTAAGTCATCAGAGTCATAGGATGAAGTTGTTGACTCATCTTCAAGTGGCTTAGTAAAGGTATATATAGTATCAACACCCACATCTTTGATGCTGCAAGTTTCTTCATGATTTGGTTCATTGATTACTTGTATTTGACACAATTGTGGACATAACTTTGATGGTTCTGTTAATCCTTGTCGTCTATTGCATTTAGATTCTTCTGGATTGATGATTGGTTCTGTTTCTGTAGCTTCTAATTCTTCTTTTGTAGTTTTGTACTTGATTTGTCCTATCTCATTAGGAGGGTTGGTAGGTGAAGGAATTTCTTGTGTCCGATCTTTCTCCAACTATCATTCATAGTCTTCTTGTCTTTTTAGTCTGATTTATTCTATTTCCTTTTGCATTCTTAGGTGGATCAGCTCTTGTGCATCATCTGTGATATCACTAGATTCTTCAAGGGTTTCTGTAGTAGATGTATCTGAGATGTGGTTTGGACCCCATTCATACTCATTTGAATCAGTTTCTAAATCATCTACTTGTTGTTTGCCAGTATATGTGACTGGAACTTTTAGTGGTGCAAACAAATCTCTGATCCTGTATACTTCGTCTCTCATATCCTTTGGGACTTCTACTTCCTATGGTATTATAGCTGATATAACTGGAACTTGATTACCATTTGTTTCCTCTCTCTGGGTGGGCAATTCTTTTTGTTCATCATCACACTCTTCCTAAGTTTGGTGAGTATTAATTTCTTGTGTTGTTAAAGGTGGTACCTTTTTCTTCCACTTACATTGATGGTGAGACGTGTGCTTATGTTTTGATTGATTTCTTGGATCATATCCCAACCTAGCTTTATCATTGACAGACTTAGTTTGTAATTGAATGGGTTCAATAATACCTTGTTGATGCTTGACTAGAGGACTAGCACCGGAATATCCCATGTGTTGAAGCATCTTATATCCTGGACCATATTTTGTCAAGGAAATCTCACAATGTCGTATTTCTTTGTTTGCACTATCTTCTTTGAAAAGTGATTTAAGGACATCATCCTCTTCTATTTCACTTGCAAGTAGAGGACTGTATAAAGAGACCATCATAAATGACTTTTGGAGTTGAAATTTGTGGCTTCATAACCTCTGATGGTTTTCCCGACTGTCTTGGTGATGGAGGAAGAGATGTTAGTGAGAGTATAGGCTCTATCTTGTAGCCATCCATGCCAGTGTTTATGATTTTCAATTTCTTTTGTAAATATTTTAGCAAAGATTCTGAACTTTCAGCTATGGAGGATGCTCTATTATGAGGAACAAAAGCATCAGCACTCTGTGTTAATGTATTGCAGGTATAGCTAGTATCGGCAAGAATATTGACTTCAACTCCATTATAAGGAAAATTCAGGCATTGATGATACGTAGATGGTACTACTTTCATTTCATGAATCCATGGCATACCCAGTAAGATTTTGTATGAAAGATGAAGATCCAGGACTTGAAAAATGACATCTCTTTCCACAGGTCCTACTCTGATTGGTAATAGTACCAGACCCTTAAAAGTTCTTTCTTCTTCATCATAAGCCTTGATTGTTATCTTCTTTGTTGGATCAATAACATTTTTAGAAAATCTCAGCTGTGTCAGTAGATTGTAGGTACAAATATTCAACCCAGTGCCTCCATCTATCAAAACATGTTTAATGCAGTGTTTATGGATCATGGCTTCAATGTGTAATGGCTGGTTATGCGGGTGACTCAGTGAGTTATCATATTCTTTAGAGAAAGTGAGGTAATGAGGTGAAGTCAAGTGACCTACTGTAGATTGAAACTGATCTATGTCTAAATCTTTAGGGACACTGGTAGTAAGTAAAGCTTTGTCCAGGACCTCTTTATGAGAAGAAGAGATCTTAAGCAGTTCTAAGATGGAGATTTGAGCATTGGTTCTCTTCAATTGTTCGACAATACTATAACCAGGAGAAGATGATGAAGCTGGTTGTTTTGATTTAGCCATGATTGTGTCTATTTGTCTATTTGGTAGATTTGATGTTGTTTAGTCAAAAGTTGAGGAACTAGCTCTTGGGAGAGTAATCTTCCTTTGAGCGTGAGTGACAACATTAGTAGTTTGTGTTTGATCTTGGTGATCTGGGACTATGATCACATTGCAATATTCAATTTGAGTAGATTCAATCATGTTGATCACATTATCGTTGTTAGTGTAGGTATAATTGACCCTAGCTCCTCCCTTGGATTTTGAGGAATCTTTTTGCTCATAAGTGGGTAAGGTATCTTTAAAGGCCTTATGATCAACATTAGTCGCGTGATTTCCAACAATGATCTTGCCTACGTCAATGAGATCTTGGATTTCATGTCAGAGTTTCATGCAGTTGTTTATGTTATGTCCCTTGTTTCGATGGTAGTCATGGTATTCATTTTCTCTCCACCATTTGGGTCTAATTTTTGGGTCATATGGTCTAAAATTGTCTGGCAATGTTATCAAATTATTTGCCAATAAAGTTTTAAAAGCCGATTCATATGATTCATCCAGAGTAGTAAAGTCACGCTTAGGCTTTGAAAGCCAAGGTTTTTCTTTAAATCATTCTCTTGTTTTCTTTGGGGGATTCTTTGTTGTAGTTTCAGCTACCTTGAGTGCTTGCATGCCACAGGCCAAGTTAAATATTGTGGATTTTTTTTTTGCTTGGATAGTATCTACCACTTCATCATTAATGACGTTCTTGTTGCTATCTTTTCCATATTTCCAATATTTACTCTTTTCTTTAGAGCTAGAACCTTGTTGTGTTTCCTTCCAAAGTGAGATATCCCCTTTCTTTATGAGCACATCTTCCATCCGAATAGCATTAGCTACCATTTTGTTAAATGATGGGTGTACTTGCATTTGTATACTATATTTCAGTTCTGGGACCAGGTTATTGACAAATATATCCATTTTCTTAGAGTTTGGGATAGGTCGTGGATATCTAGAGAACATCTTTCTCCAATGTTGGAGGAAAGTGAGAAAAGGCTCCCCTATTTTTTGTTTAGTATTGCAAAGATCTATCATAGTCACAGGATGTCGAATGTTGTATGAGTATTGTTGGAAAAATAGTTGGATTAGTTCTTCAAATTTTTTTATCCCTTTGGGTAGACTTGAGAACCATTCCATGGCTTGATCCCCTAAAATCCTTGGGAAAAGGCGCATGAGGTACGTTTGATCATGCATGAACTCCATACAAGCGGCACAAAACTCTCTGACATGATCTTGAGGATCTGAGGTACCATCATATTTGTAAAATTTTGGGATCTCAACTCGTGAAGGAAATGGAGACATGTAAAGGTTTTTGTCAAATGGGAATGGGCATATTGTGTCCAGAGAATATTGTTTTGGCGTTTTATCTTTGTCTTCTATTCTTGTGACCGCAGTTTGTAATTCTTGCATTTGTTTGCTTATTTTTCCCCATGGCATCTCTTCCTCTTTAGCGACGAGGACCTCCACATTATAACTAGTAGGGAGTTTGGTACCTTGCTTTGCTAATTCTAGGAAATAGTCTTCTTTTTCCCTAGCCATGATGACCTTCATCATTTTCTGGAACTCTTTATCATTCTGACATCTATGTACTTCAGCTTCAGGAGGTTCACCAAGCTCATATTCAGTTGATGAGGAATTGCTATCAGTGGCATGATTGCTGAAATCATCGTGAGTATCTCATTTACTAACTTCTCTTTCTTGCCTTTCTCCATACATGGTGGGAGATAGGGGCTGACCAAAGATTGGTAAATCGTAAACTGGTATTTGTGACGAGGACTGTTTACTTTGATAGGGGTTTTCTTTGAAGAATGGATTGTCATTTGATGAAAAGGGTGTTTCTTTTTCTTCTTCTATTTGCTTCGAGATCTTTTGGTTTGAACGGGTATTTGTAACCAACAAGACTGAGAGCGAGATGTGTTGCAGAAGTCAAGATCAAATTATAGCTAGTAGTTTGTTTAACGTAGTGATTGAGAGAAGTAACTAAGATCTGGTCTAGTTTCAAGAATGATCTATCCTGTGTAAGATGTTATCTAAGTTAACTTAGGTTTGATAAGATGTTTGTTTGAACTAGCTTAAAGATGATCAACAAAATCATGCAATGAAATGACAGAGGTACACTATCAAGGTTGTTTATGCTCAGGAGGATGATAACCAGTTTTAGGCTCATTGTAGACTATTTTGGATAGGTTTGATTGTTCTAGACTGGCAAAATTAGAGACTCGTATGATAGAATTTCTAAGATCGTATGATAGTATAACAACTTCAGGATGACAACAGTTTTGTTTTGTACGAGTTGTTGCCTAGCATCGTACGACAAATGGGTAGGTCCTGAATGACAAAGTATTCAGTGCAGTTTTGTCTCATGCAACATAGGATTTAGCTTTAAATGACAAACTGTTGGGTTTCGTACAATAGAGGATTGAGCTTAGGATGACAAATTAGTAGACTCGTACGACATAGGATATGGTGCAGGATGACAAATGATCAGGATCGTATGACTGTTAACAAGACAGAGACAAAAATTCTGAGTTTTTCAATGGCTGGGTATGACAACTAAGTATGACCAATTCTAAGATGGACTGATTTTTGACCAGGATAGACTAGTTTGTGACACAGATAGAGTTTTGATCACTGAGTTTGTTGATTTGTTTTCTCTAGTTTTAGTATTCCAGTTTTAGTTTGAGGGATGAAAACACAAAAAAAATGTAGTATGAATAGTAACTCCAATCACAACATGCAAACCCTATGGAAGTTGGCTTAGAGAAGAAAACCTTTTCTTGCTGACTTAGATACACACCCAATAGCTAATCAGAATACAGCCATTGAGTCTCATGCAATGGATTCTCAATGTCGTATTAGCCGACTCCAAATGCTAATGGGGTTACGATATGGAAAGTGTTTTGGGAGAGTTACTATCTCTCTTGCACAAAGATTATCAACCTTTCAGAGGTGAATCGGGTAGCTTCTAATTTTAATTGGATCTAGTAAGGGTTTTGTTCAGCGCATTGAGGTATAAACTCAATTAAGAGGTCTCCGAGCCTTGAAAACCAAGGTTCAATATACCCGAAGGTACTGAGGAGAGCTATTCCTGAGCATTGTCGTTGACTTGATTTTCATCAAATCACATTTATTTTATAGTGGTTTGGAGTACTTGGCATTTAGCCATTCCCACTTAGGTCATTCCCCTCACACCGACCGTAACGGCTTAAGGGTCTAGATTTCTAATTGTCTTAAAAAGACAAGAGCATACTCTCCTACCTCTTGGAATTTTCCAAAAAAACACAAAAGACAGATTTGTTCATTACCCAGATAGCAAGTTAGGTGCCTAAAAAAATTAAAGAATACACGATGTTTGATTGATTTCTCTTTAGGCAACCTTCAAAAACAACGCATCAGTAGTCATGTTGTTTTTATTCTTTGATAGGAGTATGTTTGATTGATAAATTCTTTGACAAGCGTCCTGCAAGAAACTGGTTAGGCTGTGAAAATACCAGGCAGACAAAAGACAATTCAGGGTTAGCGTTAGCATAATCTAAATTTAATTCAAGAAAAACCCCAAAAAGTGAAACTTGATTTTAATATAACAGAGGACAGAATCGTACGAAAATTCTCATAAAATGAAATGATGAAAGAACTTTTATCGTACAAGTCAGAAATTAGCATAGGACAACAGAGGATAAAATCAAATAACCAGAAACAGTATGTCGTACGAGTCCATACTCTGATTCGTACGATAAAATACAAGGTATAATATTATGTCATAAAATAAACTACAAGCTTCAATATAATTTCGTACGATGCAGTGAAACTACTCGTACGATATTTTGAAGAGCTTGTACGGACGAAACTTGCAGGATAAAAAGAATGATTCTGAGGCCAAAAAAGTAGTTTTCTGCCCCACGGTGGGTGCCAAACATGTGTGTGTGTGAAAAGTGGACCTGTATCTGTAAGCACAACACTTCAATCAAGTCATTACATGCATGGTTAGATAGATATAAATATGAATATGAAAACCATAACAAATCGAGCCATTGCCTTCTAAAAGATGTGAGTATAAGATTGCTCTTAGATTTGTATAAGCAATCCAGTGACTAGACTACACCAAGACGAAGGATTTAATCTATATGAGCATGATATTAAGATAGATGGATGCAAGATTAATCTAACATGATTTAAGAAATATGAATGAGCTAAATGATCTAAATATGCAATATATCAATGAACCTAGAGAAAAAATAGTATAATAACAATATATTCTCCAGGATTTTTTTTTGAATGAGATGAGAGCCTGAATTTATAGAAAATTCAGAAAGAAACGAAAGGCTGAGATCAAATGATGATGAGCGGTCAAGATTTTCCAAGAGAAAACACAATCCAGGTGAATTGATGTGATTGGATGCTTTTCTCAGTTTTAAAGGAAATTGAATTAAAATTAAGATAAAATCAATAGAAATTTGATTTATTCTCTATTTCATTCAATTTTAATATTTAATTGTTTTAATTGCTTTCCTTGAGATTATCTATCAATTTTTAATTTGTTTTTTTCAAGATTATCTCCAATTGATTTCTTTTCTCAATTTTTAATTCTTTTTTGTCAATTAATTCCCTTTTTGAAGATTTGTGCTCATAATTTCCAATTCCTCTTTCTTGATTTGTTTCCTTTTTTGAAGATTTGTGCTCATAATTTCCAATTCCTCTTTCTTGATTTGTTTCCTTTTTTGAAGATTTATGGAAAATTGATTTATTTAATTAAATATACAAAAATATTCAATAAAATAAATAAGATAATTGTTTAAAATGATTTACTTGGAATGATTTAATTAATTAAATAAATATTTAATTAATATTGGTTGATTAATTTTGCCATGTGACATTGATGATTAAATAATTAATTGTGTGCTCAAGTTTGATTTAATTGCCTTTGGTAAGGACCTTGGTAATGTTGTCAAGATTAGGGGCTCATGGTTTAGATGACCATTTTTAGGGTATTACAGTTGGGGCACTAGATCTAGGTACTAGTCCTTAGTTTGATGCTTGGTGGGTATCGTGTAGGCCTATTTCATTGAAAGATCCTCCAGTTTTGATCTCACCATAGAAAATTCAACATCAGAGGCTATGGGGAGGGAGAGGTGGGGATGGGATGGAGGAGGAGGATAGGTTGCAGCTATTGCAGCAACAACTGAGGAGGAGGAGGAGGAGGAGATAGGTGAGGAGGAGGTGGAGATAAGTGAGGAGGAGGGGGATGAGGAGGTAGACATCGGTGGAGACACCGAGTCTAGCTATTCAGATGAGGATGGGAGTGATGATTCTACTTCATTATTATCGAGTAGTGGAGGGGATGGTGATGATGATGGGAAGGACATTGATATGCCCGAGTTGGACGATGCTCCCACTATAGAGGGGGGTGAGGATGGCCGACATGATCAGGGTGGAGATGATGATCGACAAGTTTTGAGACCATGGATTAGGAGTTTAGAGGATGTATTGGATAGAGAGAGATATGCTAGAAGTTAGAGTGAAACTATACAGATCTTGAGAGCATAGGTCTGTAGTCTAGAGGATGTCCTAGAGAGAGAGAGAGATAGGATGATTGGGTTGGATTTTTGTAGGAGCACCAGGCATGGGTCTAGGAGAGGGATCATCTCTGGAGAGAGAACAATGAGGCTATGTGGAGAGCTAGGTTGATTTGAGATGTGTAGGAGTAGTATCCTGATCTAGATACGGGGTCTCAAGATGACCAACATATTCATTTGGCCTAGGAGTGGACATATTGGCGTTGTGAGTACAAGCAATTTATAGGACATATATTTTAGGGAGGAGATTGAGTAGATTGACTAGTCAAGATACTAGCACTACGGCTATCATGGGTCCACCTCGAGCATCATTGGGTCATCCTGGAGAAGGATATAGTAGGCAAGATCCACCTAGTGATAGGGGTAGTGTCGGTTGTGATAGTTATTTGATATCATTCGGGTGTTTGTTTTATACATTGACACATTATCATTTTTGAGTTATATATGATATGCAATTTTGGAAGAAGTTACATGCTTTATGTTCTATTTATGTTGCATGGTTTTATTATTCTTTTATGATGAAGTCTATATGATCTATATGATTTTACTAATATTTTCTATATGATCTATGATTCTATGATGCATGATGTAGTTCTATTTATAATTTATGATGTATGATGTGATGTGAAAATGATGTAATACAATGAATTATATGATAATCCAAACTAATATCACTTAATGCAAATGATTGTATGCAAATTTAAATGAACTATGGACTATTGAATCTTTATTATAATGCAAACCTAAATCAATGCAACTGATGAAATTGATATGTAAAGATAATGAATGTAGTGATCATATGTTTGAATGATTTGAATGTAAACACCTAAATGAAAATGCAACTAAACTAAATGAATGTAACCATGTGAATGAATGAGTCTTTTTTCTTGACAATATTCTAGAATTTATTTGGTTTTCCATTGGACTCTAGCAATGAAGCAGAACTATTAGTAAGATGAAAAGATTAGAAAGACATGATGAGAGAAATGATTTTAAATGATGGAATGATGAGAAAGAATAATTAGGTCGATCCACAAAAAGATATTGATAAAAGAATGATCTTGATTGATACAATCAACATGATGAGATTAGAAAATGAAATGATATGATTGATGATTAATGATGCTTTGTGTCTATATTCATAGTGCAACACATATTCATCACTTAGCCTTATTATGTAACAATGAAGCTATGTACATCAAGATATATGGAACCAAGATGTAAAGATATCACATTGTAAGAACAAACATGTAGCATACAAGGAGTGAACCCTCCATTTTGGGAATGATGCTAGGAGTCGAGGTATGTATGGAATTCAGATATTGAACACACTTATCATAGACACCCATAACACCATTTCCCTAGAACTTCATTGGTTCACACCGCAAACAACAAACAAATAAAAGGATCATGCCCATCATAGCTCCTCTAGTCACTTTTGAACATCCTTGAGTAGCATAGAAACATGATCTTCGCCAATTGATAAAAGATAAGAACCAAATTAGACAAAACTCAGAAGCTATACTAATTTTCCCTTAACTTTGACTATTTGATGTGATGGTTGATAATGTCTGATCTTAGAAAGTTTGGACCCCATTTAAGACTGACATGTCTAGTCTCAAGTCTATCCATCTTTGTTTAAGACAAGATAATAATCACTTGATATGGATAGTGATATGATTGATAAGACAGTTTGATCAGTTGATTGCAGATTTTGGTACGATAGTTTAATCCTTTGTGAACTTCATGTGAAGTGTTTGCTGGATATCAGCTAGGGTGTTTGATTCTTGCAAGACATTTTATTACAAGTTTTTGATGTTTTTCAATTTGTTTTGATGTTTATGGTTTTTTCAGGATCATATTTGAATGTTTTTGATATTTTAAGTTTTTTCAATGTTTTTGGATTTTTAATTTCTTCATGACCATTTTTTGAATGTTTTTGATATTTTATGTTTTTGAATTTTTGTTCGTTTTTTATTTGTTTGGATTTTCAAATTTTGCCAATGCTTTTTGTTCTTTTCCAAGACTTATTTTTTATTTTTAGGATTTTTATCAAGACATTATCTAATTTTTAGGATTTTTTCAAGACATTATCTGACTTTTAGAATTTTTCCAGCTATGCCCCTAGTATGTAGACCTATTATGACATGATGATCTATAGAATACACATGGAGACAATAAAATTTTGACATGACCTATGTTAATGCAGTATGCAAGATGAAGATGGATTTTCTATTTGAACAAGAATGATTGCCTGTGTCTTTGATTCTAAAATACACTAATTGAATTAAAGGTGCGAAACATTTTAGAGATAGGAGTTCAATCTTCTTAGAAGACCTTAGACCATCCAATTTAACACACTATGTAACCAAGATGTATAAATTGAGACGTAGAAAACTTCCCCACCGTTTATTGAGAATTTGATCTTCTTTTGCCCACATGTGTGCAATTGAATTTATCTAACTCTTATAACCATTAAAGACCCTTAGAATCATATGTGACTAGCTACATGAGTTATTATGACTTCAAAAGCATCCTGGATAGAGCCTCGCTGCCAGTCAGACATCTATAGCCCCAACAAGTTTATACACTGTAATCTCAAGAATATTGCTCCATTGCCAGTAGGTGTCCATAGCCCTGATGGATTTACTCGCACTTGTATGCGTGATATTTCAGTTATATATCTTTTCTCTTTTTCCTTGATATTTTGATATTGATTTGGCATAGCATCTTTTCTTTTCTTTTATTTCTTTGACTTGTAAGTAATGAAACCTACTTGGGTATCACAATTACAGTGACGTTGAAGTAGAATATTGGATTCTTCACTAGCCACATGACCAACTAGGTATTTGTAATGACTTAGAGCATTTGATTAATGTGTGAGATATAGTAATTGATAGATTTTGGATAACAAGTCTCAATAGTGAAACCTCTACACAACCATGGATAAAGTTCAATCACAAGGTGACATTGAAGATGAATGTCCTAAGGCTTCCTAAAAACTTCATGTACCAGTATCTAGGAAATGAGACTACCTTGGCTCCCTTTAGTGTAGACAAGTGAAATGACTTAGAAAATGGTCTTTGTTTTATTGATGCAACTATATGCGCAAGCGGAGATAATATACTATGAAGATTGCAAATGTGATGCATTTAGGAAAGAAACTATATGCAAGTGGAGAAAGTAAAGACTAAATTAACCTGGCCCTTAAATGTAATATATTTTAAGGTGCATGTTGTTCATAGGATCTGGGAGTTGATCTCCCTCCATTTTTGTTAGATTATAGGCTCCATTTCCAACCACTTGTGTTATCACAAAAGGACCTAACTAGTTAGGCTCAAATTTTCTTGGTTTTTTGTGTTTTTCTAGGGTCTTTTGATCCTCCTTAAGGACTATATCCCCTACTTCAAAGAAATGTGGTCTCGCTCTTTTGTTATAGCTTCATCTCATTATTTTTTGGTATCCTCATAAATGATACAGAGTGCTTCACCATTTTTCATCCAATAGTTCAAGTTCTTGCAAGCGCGTGACTCTGTAGTCTTCCTTTGATATGATGTGTTTCAAAGAGACTCTTAGCGATGGAAATTCTACCTCATTAAGAAAAATGGCTTCTGAACCATATACTAAAGAGTATGGTGTTGCACTAGTGGCTATGTGTACACCAGTTCGATAGGTCCAGAGTACTGGATTCAATTGAAGATGGCAGTCTCGTTCGCGGATTCATTGACAACTTTCTTTAAATTTTCAATAAAGTTTTGTTTGTTGCCTCGACTTGAGAATTGATTTGGGGATAGTATGGGGTTGCAAAGAATTGATAGATATGGAATTGCTCACAAAGTTATACAACCTCTTGGTTTTTAAAGGGACGCCCATTATTTGTCACAATACACATTGAGACTCCATATCTACAGATAATATAATTTAGGATAAATTTTTCTATCTGTTTGCCAGTGGTATAGGTCATAGGGATTTCCTCGACCCATTTTGTAAAATATTTAGTGGCAGTGATAATAAACTTGTGTCCATTAGAGGAGGTAGGGTTGATTTTCCCTACTAGATCAAGTCCCCACTATGAAAATATCCATGGTGATGTGATGGGTTGAAGATCTTGTGCAAGTGCATAAATTAGATCTACATGTATCTAGCACTGTCTTCATTTCTGATGAACATACTTGTAAGCATCATTTTCCATTGTTGGCCAGTAATATCCTATTCTCAAAATTTTCTTGGCTAGAGCTGGGTCACTGACATGGGCACCGTAGATTCTATCATGAACTTATTTTAGTGCTTGTTGTGCTTCTTCAGAATTAAGATATCTAAGCAAGGTGGTTTCCAAGCTTCTTCTGTACAATATGTCTGTAATAAGTGTGTATCTAGATGCTTTCCATAGGAGGGTCTCTCTCTAATTGGATGAAAGGTCTAGAGGCATGTACTAATCATGTAGATATGAGTAGACTTCTTGATACCAGGGGGATTCAGGTCCCACTATGACACAAACATATTCTAAAGTAGGTATTTCATATGAAGGTACCATCAACTACTCTACTTATGAAATAAAAATGAGTTCCATTATTCAATATATCAAAGAGAGATCCCATAGTTTCCATTGCATCAGTGACTCTATTTTGTACTTTGAGGATTTGCTCAAAAGAGATGTTGGAGAAATGTTGCTTGAGTTCTTCTACCAATTGTTTGTAGGATGTGATTTTGTCATCCTTGGTGATATAATCATCATTCACTTGGTTGATGATAATCTGAGAATCCCCATAGACTTGTAGTTATTTGATCTTCCATTGTATGACAATTTGAAGCCCTATTACTAGTGCTTCATATCTAGATATGTTATTAGTGCACGAGAAGCTTACGTTGAATGATTTGGGGATAGAATCACCTTGAGGGGTGATAAATAGGATTCTCATTCATGCTCCATGGTTGGTATGCCATCCATCAAAGTATAGTTTCCAAGTGCTAGATGCTATGATTGTGAAGGCAGATTCATCTGGGAAGTCTATTAGCATTGGATGATGGTCTTGCATTGGAGCCTTTGCCAATTGATCTATAATTATCTGCCCTTTGATGGCCTTCCTATCAATATACTCAATGTTTAACTCATTCAGGATCATCACCCATTTAGCTAACCTTCCAGTTAATGTAGCTCTTCTTAATAGATAATTGAGTGGATCAAACTTTGCAATGAGCTATATCTTATGACTGATCATATAGTGTCTGAGCTTCTAGGAAGCAAAAAACATTGCTAAAAATGCATATTCAATAGGAGTGTAAATCAACTCATATCCTACAAGGGTTCTACTGATATAGTAGATTGCTCTTTCTTTTCCTTGATCATCATGTTGTGCTAAGAGAGCACCCAAACTAGAGTTTGTGGCAGATATATACAACAATAGTGGTTTTCCATGGATTGGTGGCACTAACACTAGTGTAGTAAGTAGATAGTCTTTCAAAGATTGAAATTCCTCTTGGCATTGTTCTTACCATTTGAATGTTACACCTTTCTTCAAAAGGTGTTGGAAAGGGTAGCACTTATATGTCAATTGTGCTATGAAGTGTCTTATAGATTGTAGTCTCCCTTGCAGACTTCTCAATTGTTTGAGTGTTGTTGGTGTTGGTATTTCTAAGATGGCTTTCACCTTTGCATGATCTACTTTAATGCCTCTGCTTGACACAATGAAGCCCAAGAGATTTCCAGATGTAACGCCAAATGCAAACTTTTTAGGATTAAGCCTTACTTTGTATCGTTCTAATATATACAATATTTTAGCTAGAACTTCCAAGTGATCTTGTCTGGTTTGTGGCTGGGCCAAGATATCGTCAATGCAATCATCCATGATATCATGTATCATGTCATGGAAAAATGTTGTCATAGCTTGTTGATAGGCTGCACCTACATTCTTTAAATGAAATGGCATGACGTTCCAATAGTATATTCCCCAAGGACTTGCAAATATTATTTTTGCTTGGTCTTTTGGCGCAATCCTGATATGATTATAACCAAAGAAAATGTCCATGAGTGAAAGCATTTCATTTTTCATTGTAAGATCTATAATCATATCAATATTTGGAAGCAAAAAATCATCCTTGGGACAAGCCTTGTTTAGATCTCTGAAGTTAGTGCATATTTTGATGCCCCCAATGTGCTTGGTTACTAGTACTAGGTTGGAGATCCACTCTGCATAGTCTATGGGTCTTATGAAACTTACATCTAACAATGTTTGCAGTTCAATTTTGACTAGTAGGGATATTTGTGGATGCATCTTTCTTAACTTTTCCTTGTAGGGTTTTGTTCCTAGTAATAGTGGTAGATGGTGTAAAACCAATTCTGGGTCTAACCCTAGCATATCGACATAAAACCATGCAAAGTTGATAGGCCTTTGCTTGAAAAATTGAATAAATTTCTCTTTTCCAGGGGATTTTGGGATTCTGTTAGGTGAATTTTATGTACATTCTTGGAATCTCCTATGTTGATCTCTTTGGTTTCTTCCATTAGGAGTGTTGATTTCTCTTGGTCTATTGGAAGATCATCGAGTCTACCTTTGGTCATATTTCTTGTTTCTTCTTAGTCATCTAGATTAGAGGAAGAGCTTGCATCTCCAAAATATATTGTTCTATCCAGATCTATGGTGAATCATGCCTTGTGGTCATAAATGGAATCCATCTCTGGCACCCAAGAACTCTGCTATAGTGTTGTTGTTCTCAAACCAATCTAGATTTGGTTTCTCTTCTTTCCCCTAGTCTATTAAATATGGTTACATAAGGCATAGATCTCTTTCATCATACAAGTTTGGGCTTGTTTTTATCATGTAGACTTGATTATCAAATTGTCTTGTGAAGGAATTTGGGTCTATTCCTATATCTTCGTAAATAATGCCATCATCTACAGGTGGCAGATGATCATAATATCTATCCATATCTCCTATGCTACTGCTATGGAGAGATAGAAACTCATATTCATGTGAGTCAGTGATTGTTTTTACATAGGTGTATATTTCTAATATATCATCATATGGTTCCTCCTAAATTGGAGTTAGAGGGAACTCTACAGTATTGATGATGCATGGAATAATTGCATGACTTAATGATCTATCTTTATTTATTGACATGTTGATCAATGCTTGGATGACCGACTTTGGCCTTGTTACTGTGACATTTGTTGGTGCTATGTCAGCATCTATTGATGCATTTGAAGATGAGGATGAGGGCAACCAAGTGTTGATCTCATTTGGTGGTCTTATGCTTATGCATGAAGAAGTGATCCATGTGTTTCTTTTATTGTCAGGTTCTATGTATGTCTTTGTTATTAGGAATTATGATTTCACTGGTTGACTGTTGTGGTATTGTTGGTGGCCTGTTCATAATTACTAGAGTAGCTAATTTTTTAGGCCTTTTTACTGTGTGGATGTATCCCAAACCTTGGTGTTTTAGGTTGTCTATGGGTAAGATGGGTTCCATGATGCCTTGAGAATTTGGCCCCAATCCTATTATTTTATCATAGCCATGTCTTTGTAATATTGTAATTCCATTCCCATATAGGTCTAAGGGAAGTTTGATAACATGGTACTCTTCTTCATCCTTGTATATCCAGGTATCCATGTCTTTGTCTAGGGCATCATCTTGTATATCTTCTCATCTAACAAATGAGAAAGAGTTTCAATATCTAATAATATCTTTTCCTTTATCTTTCTTTTTGCAAGTAGATGAGGATCTCCCAAAATTTCTAGGAGACAGAGATAATGGTCTTGTTGATAATGGTCCAACAATAGAATATTCTCCACATCCCTCATCCTTTATTTAAAATGAAGGTGCAATGGGTATGTATGGTGTATAAATCTGTGTATCTGATAGTGCTAGGTATCCCAACTATGGAGTGATTGTAGATTCATGATTGATTGGGACTTGGTTTTCTGTACTTGCTCTTAAGTAGTTGCAGTGCTGAAAAGGATCTGGGTCTCCATGTATTGTTATTTCATTTCCATTGAATGGAAACTTGATGCATTGATGGAATGTGGAGGGTATGCCTTGTATGTCATGTATCCATGGATGACCCAATAGCATATTATATCCTATTTCCTTGTCTAATACTTGAAAAAATAACATTGGTAGTGACAGGTCCAACTTGTACTAGCAACATGACTATCTCTTTTGAAGGACATTCCTCATCATCATATGCCTTTATGTTGATCTTCTTTGTAGGGTCTATGTGAAAATAAGAACAACCTAGTGCTTGAAGAAATTTGAGGGTGCATATGTGCAGCCCTACTCCTCCATCAATCAACACCCTTCTGATCCTTTTCTTATGAATATATACTACTAGGTGTAAAGGACCATTGTGCATGATTCAGTCTATGGGAACATTTCTTTCTGTGAAAGAAACCAGAGATGAAGTAGCTATGTTTCCTACCATTTCTTGAAATGTAGTCTCATCCATATCTCTTGCAACAATTGAATCTTGGAGTGCCTTGTATAAGATTTTCATATGACTTGGTGATATATGAAGCAATTCAAGGAGAGAGATTTGTGCTGGTGTCTTCTTTAATTGATCAACAACATTGAAGTTTCTTGTTTGAGGAGGTGTATGAGAAGGTACTCCTTGTAGTGTAATCTTTGATCTGTGGGTCACAACGAAACAATCTTTGTTCTTAGGATTAACCTTGATAGTGGTCACTACTGCATGTCCTTCACTGAGTGTATTAATGGTGTAGTCATAATCAACCTTTGTGTAGTTGGTCGTGTTATCTTGCATTCTTGAACCATAAGCTTGACTTTGATTGTGATTAACAAATGGATCTTTGTAGATGTTATGGGTTTGTTTTATAGATCCTTTAGTGGCATCCACTGTGACATCCCCTTGGTCTATTAAATATTGAATGAGGTTATTTAGATTATAACAGTTAGATGTCTTGTGGCCTTTTGCTCGACGGTACTCACAAAAGTCATTGTCATTCCCCCATGCTGGTTTGAATAGACCTAGTTCATATTGCTATACCTCAGGAAATGTTATCACATTGATTTCCACAAGATTCTTCAATGTAGAGTCAATTGGCTCTCCCAAGGGTGTAAAATTTCTTTTTGGTGTGTTATTCCTTGGAGGTTTGAAGCTATTGGATTGTACTATATTTGTGTTGGTAGATGTTGCATTGTTAACCTGTGACTAATTCACATTTGGTGAAGTAGAACTTATTAGTCCTTGCAATGACATTGTTGGTTGAACTCTATTTACCATATGAGCATCTATCACTCCATCATTTGTGACATTTGTATTCCTAGACTAGAATTTAGGCTTATCTGCACTCTTCGTGTTGGATGTACCATTGTCTTTTCTATTTTTAAGGATGCCTTGTTCTAGCAATCCTTTCTCACATTTTAATCCCTTTTCAGTGATTTCTTTAAAGGTACTCAAACATTACATTTGTAAGGGATATTTCACTGGAGGTATGAGGCTTTCACTAAAAATATCTACTTGTTCTATTTATGGTATGTGGCTTGGAAACTGACAATATAGAGATCTCCGCCTTTGTGAAAATGTGGCAAAGGTCTCCCTTTCCTTTTGCTTCATAGAGCATAAGTCTATAAGAGTTACTAGGTTGTCAATATTGTTAGAGAAATTTTTAATGAACAACTCAACCAACTCTCCCCATGAGGTAATTCTTGGTGGTGATAAACTTATAAGGAACTAAGAGGGGGGGTGAATCAGTGCAAGAAAAAACAACAACACAAATTTGATCACCACTTTAAATAACTTAAAGCTTAATAAACATAAAATAAATATCACCACATAAGCTAACACCCAATATATTATGCACCACATAACACAAATATTTATACGTGGAAACCCAAAAGGGAAAAACCATGGTGGGAGTTAATACCCACAAGATTTACTATCTACAGAATAACAATCTTTGACCGGTTAAGGTCTTACAAACATGCCCAGTTAGGAGAAGACCCTATTAGGAGTCACCCAGTGAAGAGATTTCAATATCATCCTTGTTAAAATATTTTCCCTATTAGGAGAAACCTCGCTAGAGGATTTAGAGTCAAGTTAATGAGCTACCTTGTTAGGGGATTTACAATTTCAGGCCTATTAGGACCTACCCAATTAAGGGATTTTGACTACTACAACTGTTAGGAAACAATAGTTAAATGATCTGCATGTAGCACCTCTATGCCTAATAAGATTCTCTCTAGTTCCACTCAATACCTGAACATATCAATACAAAGCTTCTCAATTTACCACACAATCAAAAACTCAATATTTGCTCATGATCTCATACTTCATCTCATAACTCATCACATTTTTTATAAACATCAACTTAGCCGGATAATAACCTTAGAATAATTTCCTAGATTCAATGAATCTAGACAATCTTGAACTTCATACTTTACTTATGTCAGTCACTGACATAACAAACCGAAAGTAAAAAATAATCATTACTGTTTTAACTGATTTAAATCATTTTGTTCTACCAGTTGACTTTCCTTCAAGATAGACTGCTCTATTTATCAAAACTTGTTCATCCTGATTAATCTACCAATGCGGTGTTGAATATACCTATAAGTACCTATCTCCAACATTCCTGTAGAATGGTATCACCTAACTCTTCACTGACTGCTCATACTGGTTGCTTGAGTACAACTTTGTTCTTGTTTACTAATTGAAGTCCTATTTGTCAGTTCACTGATAAATTGTCTCCTCTACCGTTTATGCTTTACCGGTTGGCCTAAAAGACTTAAATGACTATCAAAACATAGTTATTATCAGTGACAACACAAAACAATTCATCATCCAACACATTACATCAAAACATCATCATCAAGCCAACGATCTCTAACATTCTCCCCTTTTGGCATTGATGGCAACACTTAGGAAATTTTTTGTTTGAGTGTGCAATACAAAAATTGACTCAACTTATGACACATACTCCCTCTTAGAAATTACAACATTTTACAAGACTTATCTACTACTCCCCATTATACAACAAAATTTTGACTACACCCAACAACATTTTACCATTACTACTACTTCTACTACTCCCCCTTTGACATCAATGGAAAAGGTAAGAAAATAAAATGAAAAAATAAATATAATTTACATCAAGGATTTGCATTACCATATATAGATAGAAAGAGTGCAACATGTTTTTTTTACAATGAAATTTTAGAAAATGCATCTCCAAAATGAGACTTTAACTGCTTCAAATCATTGTGCCAAGTTTCCAAAATAGTGTCGGTTATCTCAACATGTGTTCTGATCCGAAGTGCTAGCTCCTCCATGTCATCAATAATACTCATCTCAGGTGTAGCAAGGATAGCTCCTGTCTCTTTTTAGCCTCTCTGCAATATTTCAACTTTAGGTATCAATAGTTTTTGTAACTCCTGCAGTGACTTAGTCCTTTTGACCTATTTATTCTCATAAGCTTTGAGCTTATGTTGAAGTTCAACTACCAATCTACCAAAAGTTATTGCAAAATCATTTAGGGGGCTAAATGATTCACTTAGAACTTCAAGTTCCTTTTTAGCTTCCTATTTCTTTGTCATAAGATCATCACAAAATAATAAAAACTTTGCAACAATGGAAAGGATTTTACCTCCAGCTTCGAGTGCATATTTAATGTGATCTTTATTAACCATTAGAGCAACTTTATCTTTATCAATAGCTTTCATCAACCGCTCTACCCTTTTCTTTTTGTATTCCTTTTCCACATTCAGATCACCTGCATCTTCAAAACTTTTGATTTGTTCATCAGCAGATGCAACTAATTATCCTAGCTTATCAATTGGTGGGGGAAGGCTATTTGTGTCTGTCTCTGGTAACAGACTAGACAAAATATCAACAATACTTTGAATAGTTTGAGTCTCCTTTTGTTGTTCCTTTATTCTTTTCTTCTGGGCTCTAGATTGCATTGCAGATGCAATCTCCATTAGTTCTGTAGAACTCAACATGTCCATATTAATGGGTCCTTGTATACTTCATCCATCATCATCCTTATCATCATCAATTTTCTGTTTAGAAGTAAATGATAGGGGTGTCACTTTAGGTTTTAATTTTACTGGTTTCAATTCTTCCTCTTCTTTATTCTCTTTTGTCTTCTCATCTTCCTTCTCCTTGTCCATTAATGGTGGTGTTTGTGTATCAACTGTTTGAGTGATTACCGGTGGCTCTTGCTCAGTCTTCTTTTCTTCTCCTCTCTGTCATTCATGTTCATGTTGTTCAATCATTTCAACATCTTCATCTTGTATATCCTTAATGTGATCTTTCTTTTCCTCCTCAGTACCAGTTACCTTGACTGTTGTATCATCACATGGAATTATAACTGTTTCAGTTTGTACATTTACTAGTTTTGTCTTTTCATCTTCATCTACCGGTTGGTTTCCCATAATAAGCTCATCAAGTGTAAAGTCACTGATACCAACATTGTCTAGAAGATCTTTTTCTTTGATCTTTACCAGTTTCTCTTCCTCTTTAGGTATTAAACCCAATAGTTTCTTCAAAATCTACTCAGTTTCCATGTGTACTGATTGGGTCTCACCAATTAACAATCATGCCAATCTTTTCTTAGATCTAAAAGATGATTTATCCTTTGCAAGAATTTCATCTATCTCCTTCTTTGTGGCTTTAGGTTGCAAGTTTTTAAGAATAAATTTAGTAAATTCTCTATCTTGTTTTATGGTTGCCTACCATCTAGCATCAATCTTATTATACAAAGAATTTGGAATCTACCCTCGCAATTCAATTAGGGCTTTACTATATTTATTCATCATAAAAACAATTGCATCTTCTATCTCTCTTTTTTCATCTTCACCAAAATTGTCATAGAGTTTCTTCACACTAGATAATAAACCATACTCCTTAATATGCATTATTAAATTTTCAAAAGGTGTAAGTTTTGTTACCATTTTCTTTACAGTCTTGACAGTGGAAGTTCCAACAACCTTTCATCTCTTACCACTAGCTCTTAAAGCTTTCTTTTCACCTTCTGATTCGGTTTCTTCATCGTCAATAACTACCAGTTTCTTTGCTTGTTCCTTTTTCCTCTTTTCAGTCACTACCGATGCCTTAGGTACAGGGGGCTCAATGAATTTACCCTTTATCTTGAATGTATCTTGGAAAGCTTCTCCTTGTTTTCTTCAGTAGGTTCTTCTTTGTTAACATCTATAGGTTTCTCCTTCTTGACTTTTCCACTTCTTGTTTTCATACCAGTACTGGTACCGGTTGGGGCACTAGATGCTCTTTCTTGTTTAGCTTCATATTTTGTTCTTCCCTCTATAATCAACTCCTTGGTAAATCCTTTTTGCACAACAAATTCCTCCACTTATTTTCTTACCTTTCTAGCTATCACCGGTTTGTTCAACTCAAAGTGTACTTGTAGATATTTCTCTTTATAGGTTACAAACCTCTCAATAGTAGTATCTACTGTTAGGATTCCCATAGATACTAAGAGGGGGGGGTGAATCAGTATCTAACTGGTTGGTTGATTTTCTTAACTTAAAACATGTAAAGCATATGAATACTGTGTACCGGTAAACAAGAAATAATGCAATAAACAGAGATAACAACAACCACATGAAAAACACACCATAACATAGTAGTTTAACGAGGAAACCCAGTGTGGGAAAAACCTTAGTGGGATTTGTAACCCACAATATTCACTTACTGGACAATAAGAGAATATTACTACTACAATAGGGGCCTACACATGCAGGATGGCCAAGTACCTAGAGCTCACTGCTCAATTACAAAATGGGAAGTCTCACTGACTTACAAAATGGATTATATAAATCCAATGTCTTGTATTGCTTCAAAACAACATCTACTATGCTAGATCCAGTACCGGTTTATAGCTCTTCTTCATACATAAACCCTTAACCTATAATTCGCATAATAGGTCTACCTTATTTCACCTAATTACATTCCTCCATTGTTACCAAAATGTTCTACAATGATAGCCTATATATATGAGTCATTTTACAACTTGCCAAGTCGGCTTACAATGATTTTACAATAATTAACAAACTAAATTACAAACAAAATTCCTGTTGGCCTTTGTGCCGGTATGCTTCCTTTCACTACCAATGCCAATGGTCTGTGTGTCGGTGTAAAGTCTGACCTTGCTAGTGCTGGTGGATTGCCTTGCCGGTGTCATAGGATTGTAAGGTTGCCATCAATGAAAAAACCTTCAATCACCTACAATGTCTCATTGGAGTGTGCATTTTCCAACAATCTCCCCCTTTGGCATTGATGGAAACACTCATGAGAAAAATCCAAAAACTGTCATCCAAAAAGAATCTGTCGGTATTGTCTTACCAAAAATTGTGTACCAAAAGAATGTGTACTCCCCCTGAGTTGATGAGTCATTTACTGATTATTTTTCTCATTCCACTACTCCCCCTTTGGCATCAATGACAAAGGTTGTCAAAGTGTCAATTGAGTGTGGTTTCCAGCTTCATCCTTGTAACCGATTGGTTACAATCTAAAAAAGATCTGCCAAAACCAGATTTAGGCTTTCAATGAACTTTTTGTTGTCTTTTATTGCGGCCTCTGTCCTTTGAACTGTACCGGTGAGGTGTTGCATTTGCTCTGCTGATGTTTTCTGTCCTTGAATCAAAGCATCAGATATTTCTTTCCTTAAGGAGGCGAGGTAGTCCAATTTTGGACTTAGTCTTCATTTAAGATCTTTAGCTTTACCTTTTATTCTTTCTTTTTCTGTTTCCAACTTTAATAGTTCTTCCTCAAAACCTGTTATCTTCTGCTCAAAAACTAATAATGAATCAGATGAATTAATGAAATTGTCAGCTAGTTGATTTATTTCTTCCTATATCTTACTGATCTTCTGGTCTATATCTACTATCAAAAAGTTAGTTTTATATGTATCCTTGTACAAAGTTTTGAATTCCTTCAATGTACTACATAGTTCCGGTAGAAGTGTGTCAAATTTCCTTGTACACTTATTTATTTCTTCCTTGAAGAATTTGTGTTTTTCCTTCTCTAATCTCTCCTTGAATGTTTCCTCTTTTATTTGTTCAACTGTCATAGTATTTTCAGTAATATACTTAGACAAAGTGTCAAGTTGACTCAAAGAATCTTTATTATCTACATTACATTTAGGTGCTATCATTTTCAAAATTGGAATGGTATCATCTATTGCCTTGTATGCCTGTGAGCTACAATTTGTTGTCTTCTTTATGGAATCCAAAAGAACTTTTGTCACATTAGTTGGTTTGAATTCTGCATTTGAAGCGCCAACACTTTGTATCCCGTCGGTGGGAGCAATTTCCTTGCTTGTGGTGACCTCTGGTAGGTCAATTTGTGTTTCCATTTCTTTAAGCAAAGGTTTGGATTGCTCAGCTATTGTCGGTGGCACTGTCTCTGTGTGAACTTGTTATTTTGATGGAGCCTATTGCTTTGTCTATTGCTCAGCCTGTTGCTCAATGTTATCATTTGCTGGTTTACCTTTTGTACCATCTGTTACCGGTGACTCATTTTCCATATCTATTTTCCCAGTTGTATCCTTATCTACCATAATATTGACCTTTTGAGTATCAATGTCAATTGTATATAACACCTCAAAGTTGGGATTTGTGTCCTCTTGTGGTATGTCCATACTCTCACTAGTCGGTTGATTGTCAGTGGTAACTACCGGTGGAGTATCCAGAGGCGGTGGGGATAGATTATCTGTTATTTTTATGCTAGGTGGTCCACCAACCTTGCCTTTTCCCATATCCTTATCCTTCTAATATACTTTGATGGGTTTAGGGTTTCTATATTCTTCTTGGTTTTCCTTCTCTACAAGGAATATGTCCCATGCATTAGCAGTTTCCTCTGCTACCTCATTCACTCTACCAACCATAAGTGCTATATGTCGGTGTGCACTTGAGAATACTGATCAGTTAGCCTTAGAGATCAGATCATCTATCTCTTTTGGTGAGTTGACTGGGTATACAACAAGTAGTTTTTCAATTTTTATTTTCTTATCAAGCTCTACAACAGCTTGCCTTCTAGCTTCAAGCCTTTTAAATAGTTCTGCTGGTAATTCATCTACAACTTGCATTAGAAATTTCTTGTAAATTTCCAAGTGTAGGATTACATTGTTTTCAACTTTTTCTTTGTCATCAGCTGATAATGAATCATATAATTTATTGATGTTTTTCAGCTTTCCATCCTTTGTTATTTCATCTAGAAGTTTGTTAATTGGAGCAATGTTTTGTTGAGTCTCCTTCTTGGGTGTTAACTTCTTTTTCTTTGGAGTTATCTTCTTAGCCGGGGGCCTTACTGCCTGTTGTTTTTGTTTGGTTCTTCTAGGAGAAAGTGTAGATACCAGTGAAGGTTCTCTTTTCCTCACAACTCTTTTAAATGCAGCTAGCATATCACTTTCCAAAGAAGTTGCTATCGGTGAAAGGTGAGTTTCTAGCTATAGTTCTTCTAACTCATCTTCAATGATACCAATTTGCTTAAGTACATCTTCTTTGATAGATTTAGCTTGTCTAGATCCTCTTCTTATTATTGCTTCTACCTTCTTTACCCTTTTCTTAGATTGAATTTGATTCTCAATAGTCTCAGCACTGCCAAATACCTCTTCTTCAGGTTCCTTGGGTGTTTCCAGGAGGGCTTTTGCATTTGTTTCAATTATGTGGTCATGAGTTTCATAACCCATTTTAGTAACCCAAATGGTTCTTGGGATAACTGCCTCCATCAAAATCTCATCCTTCTTAATAACAAAATAGATTTCATCCTTATACTTATTTACAATTGCTTATGATAATCTGTCTTTGGTCTTCATCCGGGCCTTTAATGCCTGAAAGTACTCATTTATATTATTTTCTCTGTTATCTCCCATGTTATTTAGTAAATCAGGTAGTTGTTTGCCTACTAGTATATCAACACCAAGATTTTTATTACCGATAACGGACACTTGTTTTGTTATGTGCAACATTAAATAGACAAGTAGGTTTCCAAATCTAAATGTCCCCTTTTTGTCTTTCTTAATCTTTTAAAGATTTTCAATAATTTCATCTTTCAACCATTCACACACATCTACTTTTGCATTATCTTTGATCATATCATAGGCACTCTTTATGCATAGGCTAGAGATTGAATTTAACCTATTTGCATGTGTGGTTTTGTAGCCTAAGATCATGCTAATGAATATGACATTGATGTCGGTTACATCATTTACTCTTAAAGATATTTTATCAGATGTTGCACCTATTAGATTAATCACTAGGTCATTTGAGACCTTCTTTGTTTTATTAGGTCTATTACTGGTGGAGGGTAACCCTGTCACAACTTTTATTGCCTCTCTAGTGATTTTGTGAACTGAGTCTAACCAGAAGAATGCACCATGTACCCTGCTTATAACTATCCTTATAACTTCCTTAGGAAAATCTGGAATACGGAGAATTTCAGTGAATCCTAGGGTTTCAAAAATTTGGTGTTTAGGTTTCACATTACCAGAATCATCACAAATTACAGTCTTATACATACTCTTGATTTCCTCATCACTTAATTCTTCTATGTGACAATGAATGTACATCCTAGGGTCTTCTGCAAAAACTACTCCCTTGGGGATTTGAGAAAATGCACCAACATTATCATCCTTCTTAGCAATTTTGGGAACTAACTGAAATACGGGTCTAGGGCGTTTAATCACTTCGACTACAGTAGGGTTTTCTATGAATTCAGGAACATATGAAGAAGCCATGATTATAAATACCTTTATCTGCCTTAGGAATGATTTCTTGCTGAATTTCTTCACTTATTTGCTCGAAATGCCTTTGCTCAAGAATTTTCGCGCTCTTTGAATGTTTGAATTCTCGGTGAAATGAAATTGGAGCCAAAACACTGATTTATAATGTTAATTTTACCAACCACCACATTTAATGGTTGATAGTTAAGTTATCACTTAACTTATCTGCTGGTATAGAAGTAATTTCAACTTCTTACCATCAACCGAGGGAATTATAGCATGTTTCACATTTGATTGCCAAACCCTCAAGGAATTTTCTTTAGTTAGATGAAGAGTCTCCTGACAGTGGAGTGTTACTCTGTTCTGCCAGTGGAGGAGTATTCCTATCAACATTTAGTTCTGATTTCCTGATCCATTATTTTGAGAATTCCTGCTTTACTTCTTCAAATTTTCTTTACCTTTCAAACTAGGGTCTTTGTTATTTACCGGTGAGGACTTGCTTCTACAAAATTTAGCAATATTTCCAATCTTGTTATATGCATAACAAGTCACATTGTTTTTCTGAATAGCTTTCCCATATCCTATGCCCGTTTGTGTTCTGCTTTGATTAGATAAGTGTCCAAATGTTCCACAAACATAACATATTACATTCATTCTGCAATTTTCAGAATTATGACCAACTTTGTTGCATTTTGAACATTGACCGATGGGTGTATTGGTATTCTGATAATTTCTAGATCTACATTGATTTTCTCTTTGACCATACTTGTTACACTTAAAGCATTTGCCATTAAATTTATAAGCAGTAGGTTGTCTTACCAGTTTGCCATGATCCTGTGTGTTTGCAGTACTAGAGCTTTCACCAACTTCAAAGCCAATTCCACAAGTATCACCATTAGGTTTCTGATTCTTCAACAAGTCACCAAGTTCTTTTGAGTTTTTCTTGAGTTTTTCTTTGTGCTGATTTGCAATAACGAGTTCTCTTTCCAAGATTTCTTTATGTCTCATAAGTTCATTTGAATCATTTTGTGTATGCATTAGATCTGTCTTCAACAAATCATTTTCATAGCTAAGCCTTGTGTTCTCATTAGCAACATCACTTAGTCTTCTAGTCAAATCTTCTTCATTCTTCTTTCTATCTTCAATTTCCTTACAAAATCTCATAGTCATATCCTGCATCTCATTCTTTGTTGTCATGTTTTCTTGTTTCAGCTTGTTTATCAGATCACTAAGAGTTTCCTTTTCATCATTCTCATTTTGCATGTTTTCACAAAGTTCTCTTCTTTTGTTTCTTGCAATGGTAATATTTTCTTGAAGTGCTTGAATAATATCCTGTGCAGCCTTTAGATCATCTTCAAGTTTGATATTTTTCAACTTTTCTATATCATAGTCTGAGAGAGCTACTTCTAATTGCTTCATCAAGTTTTCCATCTCTACCGGTGTCAAGATCTTCCTCAAGTTGTTAGGCTTCTGAAAATAGAGGACCAAGCTCTGATACCAATTGTTAGGATTCCCATAGATACTGAGAGGGGGGGGGGTGAATCAGTATCTAACTGGTTGGCTGATTTTCTTAACTTAAAACATGTAAAGTATATGAATACTGTGTACCGGTAAACAAAAAATAATGAAATAAACAAAGGTAACAACAACCACATGAAAAACACACCATAACACAGTAGTTTAATGAGGAAACTTGGTGTGGGAAAAACCTTGGTGGGATTTGTGACCCACAATATTCACTTACTGGCCAATAAGAGAATATTACTACTACAATAGGGGCCTGCACATGCAGGAAGGCCAGGTGCCTATAGCTCACTACTCAATTACAAAATGGGAAGTCGCACTGACTTACAAAATGGATTATATAAATCCAATGTCTTGTATTGCTTCAAAATAGCATCTACTATGCCAGATCCAGTACTGATTTATAGCTCTCCTTCATACATAAACCCTTAACCTATAATTCACATAATAGGTCTACCTTATTTCACCTAATTACATTCCTCCATTGTTACCAAAATGTTCTACAATGATCTCTTATATATATGAGTTATTTTACAACTTTCCAAGTCGGCTTACAATGATTTTATAATAATTAACAAACTAAATTACAAACAAAATTCCTGTCGGCCTTTGTGCCAGTGGTCTATGTGCTGGTGTAAAGTCTGACCTTGCTAGTGCCAGTGTATTGCCTTGTCAATGTCATAGGATTGTAAGGTTGCCATCAATGACAAAACCTTTAATCACCTATAATGTCTCATTGGAGTGTGCATTTGCCAACATCTACCAGTTGTACTAGCAAGTGTTTTGTATATGCCACCAAAAGATCTAATTTGACTTCATATCCCATAGGAATCACCCAAGTTGTCTTGGGATTAGCTGCCTCCATTAAACATATGTCGGTATCTACCATGAAACAAATTATGTCCTCATATCTTCTCACAATTCTCTCTGATATTCTTTCTCTTGCATGCATCTTTTTTTGAAAATCTTTGAAATAGCCCCAAGAAATCTTACCAAAATCATTACCCAATAGCCTTATATTGTTCTTCATCTATAACAATGTCGGTGTGTCCTTAGACCATTGAACACCATCGATACCTAGAAAGTAATTCTGAAAATAGAAGAACAATCCAACAATCATTTGTCCAAACTTAAACTTCAGTCTTTAATCTTAATAGATTCAAGATTTAGCACCAACTAACTTATCAATGCCTTAGACAAATCATAATCAACATTTCATGTGCATTGATCACACCAAAGGTGTGACCCCTAGTTGATGTGGGTGCCAAGGTATGCACACCAAGGTGCTCGCCCTAGCCAAGGTGCACGCCATGGTGGGTGCCAAGGAGTCGAGGTGGGTGCACACCCAACACCTGGGCCTGGGAAGCCCCAATGCAATAAACCCCACCAAACACTTAGATGAAAAAAGGTGACCCAATGGTCATACAAAAAACCCCGCTTGGCGCTTTGACAAAAAATAGGGGGTGCTCCATTAATCCTGCTTCGAAGTGCACCAACAACCCCATTTTGGGGCTAGGAAGCCTCGACCCGAAAAACCCCCACTCAACACTAGGATAGAAAAAGGCACCCCAAGGGGTGCACCAGAAACCCCACTTCGGACCTAAGAAGCCCCAATGCCAAAAAACCCCACCAAACACTTGGGCCAAAAGGTGGCTTGAGGGTTGCCCCCGAAAACCTGACTATACACTTGATGGTTACAACAGGGATGTTGTTCATTTTGCTAGAATGATATATTTGGTAACCTATGACCATTAAAGAAAATTTAACTATGGGATCATCAATCTCATTAACAGTCATAACTCTTCCATTGGTCATCTTGGCAACATCATCCTTAGGAATTGATCTCAGTATTGGAAATTTATTGGTGGAACACAATCCAATTACTGCATAAATCACTTCTTTGGTGATCTTATATGGTCTATCAAGCCATATAAATTGGTCATGGACATGACTCAAAACATATCTTACATAATCATCTTCAAAATCATCAATAGAGTTTAGTTCATAGTGAAAACCTTTATCGGTAACCCTCCTATACTGTTCTTTCAATATTCCATTCCCATCACACATTACCTTATATTGATCAAATATAAAAAAAAATTCCAAGATCTTCCAACTTACTGTGAATGAATGACCTAACATCCTCTACATGCAAAACTCCATATGGTACACCGGATAGGGCTGTGACGAGATCAATTTCAATGGATTTAAAAGGGTGCCTCTTAAACTCTGGACGAGGCCTGACTTTAACATCTACTAAATGTGGTGTATCCATCTTCAGAGATTCAAATATAGAAACATATAATAGGATTTGTTGGATAAATATTTTTCAACGCTTCCACAACTAGGGTTTCGACACTGAAGTTGCACTTTCACCGATTACCGAGCATGGATCACTCCAAATATTCTCTCAATCTGATCAAATGTTTCTCACACAAGCTCTTCTCTAATTTTTTAACTCTTTAAGTGCTCTCAAGAATTCAAAGTGACAAATGATATTCAAAAGGTCCTTTTATTTGCTCATTACCTACTACATTAAATGATATTTCCAGTTGTATAAACAAACAAATCCTAAAACACTATTCAATATACTACCTGTTCTAAAAATGTATCAATTGTTGGTATTATGGATGTGTTGCATTGGTTTTGTCATTGATGTCAACACTTGAGAACACTTGTCAACACTTGGAGATCTTTGGTTATGTTCAACGACATGTTCAGTGACTTATGCACAGTCACCAGTATCTGGTTCACCGATAGGTTATATTGTTCACCGGCACAAAGGATGATCTGTTATCATCATCTGGAGATTACTTGGTTATGTCGAAGACATTGTTTGGACACTTGGTTGTTGTGATTTTATTATTGATACAATCGAGTTTGCATATTTGTTGTTACCAACAAATAAGTCTAGGTTATGGACCGGCAAGCATTATCTATTCCAGATCAACACGACACATTATGGAGATGATTTGTTATTATTGTAAATGCATTGAGCTGACATCATGCATCGCATATTGATTCATTTTTAATTGATTTTATTATAATATCTTAGTGACCTGACCTACACATTTGGTCCTAGGTTTTGGTATATATGTAAGATCTCATTTATGAGATTAGAGAGTAGAGAAAAAGAACTGTAATAAGGTATATGCGAATATAAAAAGAGATATACATGCAAACATCATTTAAAGATTCAAGGAAGGTATGAGGAAGAAAATCAGAGCTTAACCGGTATTGAATCTAACATATGAAGATGCTATTTTGAGTAGTACATTGTCATTGGATTTAACCATCCAATTGTAGTCAGTGTGACTACCATTTTGTGATTGAGCAGTGAGCTCTAGACAGTTGGCCTTTTTGCATGTGCAGACCTCATTTGTACACACATACTATCTGTAGTAGTATCATCTGATTGTGGGTAAGGTTTCCCATCATGGTTTTTCCCCTTATAGGGTTTCCACGTACAAATAACCATGTTATGTGTTGTGTATGTTATTTGTCTTTCTGTTTCATGCATTAAACTTTACCGGTACTGTTATTAATTGCTAAACTATCTATCAACATTAAAGTTTAGTTTACTGGTATTATGCACTAAGTTTGGTTAAGTTATATTTGGATTTAAATTAATAGGAAATTGATTCACCCCTCGCCCCCCTCTCAGTTGCCTCTAGGACCTAACAATTGGTATCAAAGCTTAGTCCTCTTTTTGTAGAAGTTTATTAACTTGAGGAGATCCTATGTCTACTAACTATTTTAGGAAGGATAGTCCAAAGCTTGATGGAACCAACTATGGTATATGGAAGATCAGAATGGAGACACATCTGAATTGCATTGGAAAGGACATATGGGATGTTACAAAGAATGGCTATGTTTCTCCTACTCAAGGTCAACCTAATCCACCAACCTTGGCTAAAGATGAAGAAAATGATTGCAAAGCAAGAGAAGCACTTTTGAGCACATTGTTAGATCAGAAAATCATGGGATTATCAGACCGATCTACTGCTAAAGCTATTTGGGACAAATTGGAGACATTGAATGAAGGTGATACCACTGTCAAAATTGGAAAACTGGAATGCTTCCGGGTCAGGTATAAAAATCTGAAAATGGAAGAAGATGAAAGGATTTCTACTTTTATGGAAATAGTTAATGAAATTGTTTTGGGTATACAATGTTGTGGAGGATCCTTAAGTGAAGATGAAATTGTTTCTAAAGTTTTAAGAGCTTTGCCACCGACATACAAAATGAAAGTAATTGCTATTAATGAATTGAGAACATTGCCTAATGCATCAGTATCTAGAGATACTTTGGTTAGAAAACTTTCAGCTTTTGAACTTGAGGAATTTGGTCCTATTGCTACAATTAAGATAGATTTAGCTTTCAAAGCTTCATCATCTACAACATCATCATCATCATCTAAAAAATCTGATTGGAAAACACTTTATGCTAGAGAACTTGAAGAAATCAAAAGAGAGAATGAAGAACTTGAAGAGCTTGAAGCACTATTTGCAAGGAAAATGCCTAAAGGTCTAGTTGGAAGTAAGTATGAAGGTAAAACACCATTTAAATGTTTTAACTACAATAAAATTGGTCATATGGCATCTAGGTGTCCTGATAGACATGCAAGATTGAAAGAATAAGCTAAAAGAATATACAAGCCTAACCCTAAATATCAAAGGTACAGATTTAAGAAGAATAGAGATAAATCATGTTACTATGCTGATGAAGGAGTTACTGATGATTCTGATGAGGAATGAATAGACAATGGATGGGCTTTTGTTGCAATAAAAGAAGATCAACTGACACCTACTGTTCAACCGATAGAGTAGGCCCTGGCAACTAAAATTGAAGAAAAGGATGAATGGATCATTGATTCTGGATGTTCACATCATATGACGGGTGATAAGAGTAAATTCTTAACTTTTTAGGAATACAATGGAGGTCTAGTAAGATTTGGAGATGACAAAGCTTGTTTGATCAAAGGAAAAGGAACTATATCTTTTGATGGTAAGAACAATACTGATAATGTTTACTATGTCGAAGGTTTGAAGCATAATCTTCTGAGTGTTGGTCAATTAGTTGAAAAGGGATTTCAATTATAATTCAAGAATGGTAAATGCAAAATCACGAATAGAACTGGTTTGGAAATTGCAACTGGTAATCAGACTAGAGGTAATATCATTCATTTGAATAACAATGAGAAGATATGCTTGATTGCACATATTGATGAAAGTTGGTTATGATATAAGAGACTGTCATGTAAATTTTGATTGCGTTGTGAAAATCAGTACAACTAAGGCAACAAGAGATTTAATTAAGATTGTTAAACCTCACAATCTGGTATGTAAAGAATGTCAATTTGGAAAGAAAGTTAAAGCATCTTTCAAGAGTATTCCAGAAAAAACCAATAATGTTCTTGACTTAATTCATACTGATTTATGTGGTCCAGGAAGAACTACAAGTTTACAAGGAGATAGATATTTTATGCTAATCATTGATGATTATTCTAGAATGTGTTGGGTTACTTTTCTCAGGGAGAAATCAGAAGCATTTGGGAAATTCAAACTATTCAAGGTCATGGTAGAGAATGAAATCAGTAAGAAAATCAAATGTTTGAGATCAGATCAAGGAGGTGAATTCACATCTAAGGAATTTAATACATTCTATGAAGTGAAAGGAATCAGAAGACAATTATCAGCACCTCAGACACCCCAGCAAAATGGAGTTGTGGAAAGGAAGAACAAAACTATCTTGGATGCAGCTAGAAGCATGATATCAGAAGCAAACCTACCTCATGTGTATTGGAGAGAAGCAGTCAATACAGTTGTTTATACATTCAACAGAGTTCACATCAAAGGTGAAACCGGTAAGACCCCTCATGAACTATGGTTTGGTAATACTCCTACTCTTAAATATTTCAGAATATTTGGAATCAAATGTTATATTAGGAGAGATGATTATATCAGAAAATTTGATCCTAGAAGTGATGGAGGAATATTTCTTGGTTATTCATCTAAGAGATAGGCATATAGATGTTTTAATAAGAGATTGTAGAAAATCATTGAAAGTGAAAATGTGAAGATTGATGAACAGTTTAGAAGGTCTATAGACTTTGAACCGACAGTTGAGATAATAAAAAATGAACCTACTATGAGTGCACCGGTACAGAATGTTGATCCAGTCACACCGACATCATTTGAGAATTCCACAGTGACTGAAGAATAGCAACAAGTGAATACACCCAGGTATGTAAGATGGAACACTCTGAAAGTCAGATGATTGGGAATAAGTATCAAGGTGTTATTACTAGAGGAAGACTGGCAAATGAAGAGGTATGTCTAATTTATGAAATTGAACCAGAAACTATTAATGAGGCATGTGAAGATAAACATTGGATTAAGGCTATGGAAGATGAATTGGAACAAATTGAAAAGAATAACACATGGACATTGGTTCCCCAACCTAAAAACAAAAATGTAATTGGAACTAAATGGGTATTCAGAAATAAACTTAATGAAGATGGTAAGGTAATCAGAAACAAAGCAAGATTAGTGTGTAAGGGATATTCATAGAAAGAAGGAATTGATTACAATGAAACCTTTTCACCGATAGCTAGAATAAAGGCAGTCAGATTATTCTTAGCTTTTGTAGTACACAAGAGCTATAAATTATATCAAATGGATCTTAAATGTGCATTTATGAATGGTGATCTTGAAGAGGAAGGTTACATTGAACAACCTGATAGATTTTCTTTGAGAGATGACAAAGATATGGTTTGCAGGTTAAGGAAAACATTATATGGATTGAAGCAAGCTCCTAGAGCTTGATATGCTAGATTGGACAAATATCTTTTGAAGCTTGGTTACACTAAACGTAATGCTGACAACAACTTATATTACAAAGTGACTAATGATGACATCTTGGTTATTGAATTTTTTGTTGATGATATCATTTTTGGAGGAAAAGATGGATTGTGTAAAGACTTTTCTAATAAGATGCAAGAAGAATTTGAAATGTCTATGATTGGGGAGATAAAATTCTTTTTAGGATTGCAGATTTCACAAACTGATAAAGGTATATTCATAAATTAATCAAAGTACTTGAAGGAATTACTTAAGAAATTTGGCATGGAAAACTCTAAAGCGGTAAGTACACCTATGACTACAACTGATAAACTATCATTGAAGGATGAATCAACACCTATTAATCCGACAAGATATAAGTCTATGATAGGAGGTTTATTGTATATGACACAAACAAGACATGATATTATGAATGCAGTATGTGTTGTTTCAATATTCTAGAGTAATTCTTAAGGAAAATCATGAATCAGAAGTGAAAAGGATTTTCTAGTATCTACAAGGCACAACAAATCTTGGTTTATGGTATCCTAAAGATGAAAATTTTGATTTATGTGAATACACAGATGCAAATTGGGCAAGAGATGTAGATGACAGAAAAAGCACCACCGGTGGAGCATTTTTTCTTAGCATCAGACTAATTTCATTGTTGAGCAAGAAACAAAGTTGTATATCTTTATCAATAGCAGAATCAGAATATGTTGCAACAACAACTAATTGTACATAGGTATTATGGATTAAGCAAATGTTGAAGGACATAAAGGTAAAATGCAAAGAACCTATAATCATTTACTGTGATAATATGGCAGCAATTGATATATCAAAGAATTCGATATTTCACTCTAAAACTAAACATGTTTCTATCAAATTCAATTTTATAAAAGAGAATGTTGAAGAAAAAGAAGTGAAATTGGTTTATGTGAATACTAAAGAGCAGATTGCAGATATCTTTACTAAGCCTTTGCCTAAGGAAACTTTTGAATATCTAACAGAGTAGCTTGGAGTTATACCCTCATTGGTAGAAACTTAGATAGTTGGAGCATGGCATCAGACCAATAGAATTAATAGAGAAATCTTTTTTCTGGCTTTGATGAAGGAGAGCTACTTCTCAGGGGGAGTAGATTGAATAAATGTGGTTATAACAATTGGTATTTGTAACAAGTTCTATGAACTGATTGTATTTGGTTTTGTATTGCTTCGGCATTTGATGTCAAAGGGGGAGAGATATCTATGGAAAAACACATTATCTTTTGGGGAGATATTATTCATTGGGGGAGAGATTGTTATTCTTTGTATCTGTATTATGATGATCTCTTTGGGAGATTGTTGGTTTTTGGTTTTTGGCATTTCTACTTTAGCACTTAGATAGTTTTTCCATCTTGTGTTGCCATCAATGCCAAAGGGGGAAATTGTTGGTATTATGGATGTGTTGCATTGGTTTTGGCATTGATGTCAACACTTGAGAATACTTGTCAACACTTGAAGATATTTGGTTATGTTCACCAACATGTTCAGTGACTTATGCACAGTCATTGGTATTTGGTTCACGGATAGGTTATATTGTTCACCGACACAAAGGATGATTTGTTATCATCTGGAGATTACTTGGTTATGTCGAAGAAATTGTTTGGACACTTGGTTTTGGTGATTTGATTATTGATACAATCGAGTTTGCATATTTGTTGTTACTGGCAAATAAGTCTAGGTTATGGACTGACAAGCATTATCTATTCCAGATCGGCATGACACGTTATGGAGATGATTTGTTATTATTGTAAATGCATCGCATATTGATTCATTTGTAATTGATTTTATTGTAATATCTTAGTGACCCAACCTACACATTTGGTCCTAGGTTTTGGTATATATGTAAGATCTCATTTATGAGATTAGAGAGTAGAGAAAAAGAATTGTAATAAGGTATATGAGAATATAAGAAGAGCTATACACACAGACATCATTTGAAGATTCAAGGAATGTATGAGGAAGACAATCAGTGCTTAACCAGTACTGAATCCAACATATGAAGATGCTATTTCGAGCAGTACATTATCATTGGATTTAACCATCCAATTGTAGTCAGTGTGACTCCCATTTTGTGATTGAGTAGTGAGCTCTTGGCAATTGGCCTTTCTGCATGTGCAGACCCCATTTGTACACACATACTATCTGTAGTAGTATCATCTGATTGTGGGTAAGGTTTCCCACTATGGTTTTTCCCCTTATAGGGTTTCCACGTACAAATAACTATGTTATGTGTTGTATGTTATTTGTCTTTCTATTTCATGCATTAAACTTTATTGGTACTATTATTAATTGCTAAACTATCTATCGACATTAAAGTTTGGTTTACCAGTATTATGTGCTAGGTTTGGTTAAGTTATATTTGGATTGAAATTAATAGGCAACTGATTCACCCCCCTCTTAGTTGCCTCCGGGACCTAACATCAATCTTACCAGTTACAATTCAAAATCACTACATAATATCAGAATGCATCAAAATATGTAGATTTGACTCACCACACATCACCGAGGGGCCTTTGAAATGATCTGACAAATAAGCTCCCCCTAAGCTTTACAGATAGCTTATTTAACCAATGAAGAGTTCTCCACACTAGGAGAAGAATTAGATTCTTCCAATGGTTTCTCATCGGTCTTCTTTCTCCAGATTTTGTTCATTTCAGCTCTAGTCTCCTCCACATCAACTTTCTTCTTCCCTTTTTGGTCAATAGATTTATTTACCGATTGATTAACCTTTGCTCTGCAAAACTTTGCAATATGTCCTAGTTGATGAAAATGATAACAAGCCATACCAGATTCTCTCCAAGGTCATGCATTTCCTCTACGAGTCCTTCTTCTGCAATTCATAGCAACATGTCCAAAATTATGACAGATTGTGCAAATCACATTCATTATCTTTTCCATCTCATAGGGGCTAGACCGATTAGCATAAAGACTTTTCCAATTAGGATTTCTCTGGTCATTGAAAGTTCTTTTCCAATCACTACCAGACCTCTGATTTATGTGAGGTGTCAGATTATTAACTCCATACCCACATTCAACAACTCTATGCCCATACATGCTACAAGTGTAACAATATCCATTAAAGGTTGTAGGTTTATATTCTTGATAGGCATTAGATCTATAACCATCAAAAGGACTAGATCTGCTTCTACAAACATTAGCAGTATGTCCTAGCTTATGACAAATGAAACATACAATTTATAGGATTTCTTACCAGTGTTTTTTTGAATCTTAGGTACATATTTATTTTCTTGCATGTTGTCCTTAATACTGGAAGACTCACCTTTCTTAAAAGTAGTGTAACCCAAGCCTTGTGTCTCACCTTTCATCCTCTGTGATTGAATCTGTTCATCAAGTATAGTAGTACTTTTGTTAAACTTTGCAAGTGTTTCATTAGCATCAGCAAGTTCTTTGGTTAGATCTTCATTCTTCTTCATAAGAGTCTCTCTAAGAGACATTGCCATATCAAGATCATCCTTTATCTCTTCTTTTTCTTATTTTTCTTCATGAAGATGAGCATACAGGGTACCAACTTCTTGATTCAACTTAAAGATCTCATGTTCTTTCTCTTTAATCTTTTCTTCAGCACTTGCCTCCTGCCTTCCAGCTCTTGACTCATCCTTATGGTTAGGACTCACAACTCTCTCCTCAAATTTTCTTTATCATCATTCATCTTTTCTATCTCATTAACCAATGCATCCATGTTTGCTTCCTCAGATGAACTACTTTCACTAAGTTCATACATTTTCTTAGCTAGCTCTCTTCTCTTTGCCAATGAAGCTTTGTACTTAACCCTCAATTCACCTAGGGCTTCTTCAGATTCTGCAAGCTGGCTAGACAAATCTCTATAACTCATTTCTTCCCCCATGTCGACCTTAGGGATCTTTCCCAAGCGTTTAAGACTTAAGGGAATTAGGCTCTAATACAAATTGATAAACTTATAAGGCATTGAGAGAGGGGGGGGGGTGAATCAGTGCAAGAAAAAACAACACAAATCTTATCACCACTTTAAATAACTTAAAGCTTAATAAACATAAAATAAATATCACCACATAAGCTAACACCCAATATATCATGCACCACATAACAAAAAGATTTATACATGGAAACCCAAAAGGGAAAAACCACGATGGGATTTAATACCCACAAGATTCACTATCTGCAGAATAGTAATCTTTGACCAGTTAAGGTCTTATAAACATGTTCGGTTAGGAGAAGACACTGTTAAGAGTCACTCAGTGAAGGGATTTCAATATTAGCCCTGTTAAAAGCTTTGCCCTATTAGCAAAAACCTCACTAGAGGATTTAGACTCAAGTTAATGAGCTACCCTATTAGGGAATTTACAATTTCAATCTTGTTAGGACCAACCCGGTTAAGGGATTTTGACTGCTGCAACTATTAGGAAACAACAATTAAATGGTCTGTATGTAGCACCTCTATGCCTAATAAGATCCACTTCAGTTCCACTCAATACATCAACAACACATCAATACAAAGCTTCTCAATTTACCGCACAATCAAAAACTCAATATTCGCTCATGATCTCATGCTTCATCTCATAACTCATCACAATGTTTATAAACATCAACTTAGCTAGCTAATAACCTTGGAACAATTTCCTAGATTCAATGAATCTAGATAATCTTGCACTTCACACTTATGTCGGCCACCGACATAACTATTGGTGTAAATAATTATTCATCTTGGATATTATTAAACCTTACTTAAGTTTACTTAGGAAATGCATTTCATAGTAGTTTGGGTATGAGACACTTGGGTGTTTGTGCCACATTGGGATAACATGTGTAGGAGAATTTCCACCTTTTATGGTGTTGATCTTATCTTGTTGTTACATTCCACCTCATGTATAACATTATATTATTTCTCCTACCTACCCACACCTATTTCCTACCTACCCTTATTTCTTATTGAGCCACATGTCATGTTTGTGTGCTCACATATCCATAAGCCTTTCCTATATAAGAAGGCTCATCTACATTATTTGTACGGGCAATCAATCTATATATTGTAATGATCTAGTTGATCATATTTTGTATCTTGATAGAATACAATTTATTCCTATCATCTATTTTGTCTCTCTTATTTGTGCTTTCCATTGCCTCTAGATCTTGGCAAAATCTCAAATGGTATCAGAGCTGGTCCATGTATCACATGGTATCAGAGTTGGTCCATGTCTCACAACAACAAACTAAAAGTAAAACGTAATCATTACCAGTTTAACCAATTTAAGTTATTTTGTTCTATCGGTTCACTATCCTTCAAGATTGACTACTCTATTTATCAAAACTTGTTCATCTTGATTAATGTGCCAATGCAGTGTTGAATATATCTACAAGTACCTATCTCCAACATTCCTATAGAACCACATCACCTAACTCTTCACTAATCGCTCATACCAGTTGCTTGAATACAACTTTGTTCCTATTTACAGGTTGAAGTCCTATTTATCAGTTCACTGATAAACCATCTCCTCTACCGATTATGCTTTATCGGTTGGCCTAAAAGATTTATATGACTATCAAAATATAGTTTCCATCAATGACAACACAAAACAAATCATCAACCAACTCATTACATCAAAACGTCATCATCAAGACAACAATCTCTAATTGGTGGTAGATGTGCAAACCACTCTAGTACAAACCCTCCAACACTCTTGGGAAAAAGTCATAAAATATATGTATCTTCATGGGCTACTTCAATGCATGATGTAAATAATTCTCTGATATAATCTCTTGGATCACCATTTCCTCTATACTTGTCAAACTTTGGTGTTTCAAAATGAGGAGGAAAATGTGGCATGTATAATGACCTATCAAAAGGATAAGGTATGAGATCTTCCATAGTGTAATTCTTTTTCTCTTTGTTTGACTGCATTGTTGCCATTTTCCTTTGTATATTTTGTACTTTCTAAACCAAAACCTTTGTTTGCATCAAGGGTACACTTTGTATATATGTATTAGTGAAATATGGTGAAGTTATTGTATAGATTGGTATCGTTGAAGATATTGTTTGATTGTGGAGTTGTGAGTTGAAACCTCCACTAGGTGTCATAAAGTAGGCAAATTGTGATCTTGTATTGGGTTGAGTGTACCCAAAGGGATTGGTATATCCTTGTTGTGTCCCTTGACCACTAAGAGTAGATCTTATAGATACTGTCATTGTCACTTGTGAAGTATTTGCCAATTGTGAACTGACCATGGGTGTTGTTTAGAATGTAGCAAATGTGGTTCTTGACATTTGTGTTGAAGCCATGGCAGCTTGTATTACATTTGATTGTGTTGATGTAGTTTGAGCAATACTTTGCATTGAATTTGATGTTATTGTTTTCAATGCATTTGGCATTTGTGTTGTATTTTGGTTTAGAGTTATCCTAGCTAGAAAGATTGCAAAAATATCAACATCCAAGGGTAACTTTGCTCCATTTTTGATAAAAATAGAGAGGTACCTATCTCTGTTGTTATTGATAAGAGAATTGAGTATTTTTAGTACTCGTGGGTCTTGTTGAGTATCCTCAATCTCTTCTTGTGTTAATCTAGTCTGTACCTTGTTAATTGTGGGTAGTTGATTTGTGTTTGTAGGTAACATAACACCCCCTCTTTATTGTGAATTTGAGGTTGTAGGTGGGCTCATATTCCAATTAGGATTATGATAGGGCTAACTATTCAGATCCATTTGGTGTTTTTCCTTTTGAGATTGTGTTAATGGAATGAATGTAACTTCAAAGTGATCTTGACTCTCTATGATGCACCTAAAATGAGTGTGAAGGACTTGGACAACTAATATGCAAGATTTTGATCTATTGACTATATCAAAACTTAAACTATCATGAGGACTCTCTACTACTAAGTAATTTGTTCTTTGATGGTAAGTCTGTAAAGTTGTCGAACAATTTCTTGTTCTCTTTATCTCTTGATTCCTCGTTCATCTTGCCTTTGAGATTTAGATTGACTTACGAACTTCGTTATCTAAGACAAATTCAACCTCTTCATACTGTGGGAGGTCTATTCTTAATTCCCAAGCAAGATTGTCCAAAACATAAATTATTTCCAATTGATCATTATCTGGTCCAAGGTTTGGTTGCTCAAATGGATAATCACCATCCCTTGGTAGACCCATGCAAATGAAATGCTCTTAAGACTTCTAATGGTGATAGACTATGACTGATGTAGGTATGAAAAATGCAAGAACTAAGATGATGGAGTTTGTTATAGCCTATTGAAGGGTACAAGATTTATTCTATCCTAGGAAGGATGTGAATGATGGCTTTGCAAGGACTATTTAGATGTGAATAGATAACCTTACTTCCTAAGTATGTGGTGAGGACTTGTGTAACATGAGGACGTGAGTTTTGACTATGCATGGATTAAATGCATGGGACCTAAGATCAGAAAAGGTAGCATATTCTCCATTTCTTAGAATGCAGAAATCTTGTTTGATTTGATGATGATGTTGATACTTGATATTGCAATGTTTTCTCTTGAGGTTCTTGACAAGACTTGATTGTTTTTTAACTTTGTTTTGGTTATGTTGTGAATGTTTGTGTTGGCAACAACAATGAAAGAAAACTTAGAGGGGGGGTGAATCAGTTTTCACCGGATATGACAATTTAAGAACAAATTCATATCTAAACAATTACATCAAGAACATAGATAAACACAATAACAACAACACACAAAGATAAAACAAGATTTTGACGTGGAAAACCTAGTTAAGGGAAAAACCATGATGGGAATCTACCCACAATAAGATGATACTCTATAGTAGTAGGTGAAAATATTACAATGGAGAATGCACATGCATTCATACACACTACCTAGATCTCACTCCTCAACAACAAGAAGGGATACAACCCTGAGGAAGGCTCATTGCCTTACAAAGATCAGACAACAATCCAGATTAAATGAACTGAAAAAATAACATCTCCAAATGCCTGGTGACAGTTCCAGTTAAACACATTTATCTTCTCTGCAACACTCTCTTCTCTACACTTCTCACCAAAAGATTAATTCTCTTGTTCAGACATACACTTCTCTTTGATAATACAAACACGGTACTAATATCCAAATTACATGAATATGAAACCTATTTATAAAAATCATCAACCTTGACTACAAGGTTGGCTCAACCCTTAAGACCTAATTCCATAATTACATCAAATGATACATAGATTAACCACCGGACCAATATAATTCTATGACAACATATCATGGACCCAAATCAAATCCATGAACATGCAATACCACTAGAAATATCGCCAAGATCATTCGCAAAATGTTATGTCACCGAAAAATATCACATAACATGAAGAACATCACTGGACCCATAAGATCCTTAATATTGTGCATAATGATCAATGCATACTAAAAAAACAAATAGGACACAATTAATAAACACTAACAAACACATTAGAACCATCCACAATAGCTGCACCAACACCACTTAATCAAATCTTCATCAATCAACACACTGATACTCAATAACGCTCAACAACAACAACTAGCACTAGAAAGATAACTTGCGGAGAACCAAATAATGAACCATCTTAATTGAAGATATGCATGAACACCCCAAACACTCTCCTAGATCCACAACTCAAGATATAATCATTTAAGAGCACAACCAGAACACTGCAACACTAAACACTAAAAAACCAATCCTCATACCAAAATCCATAACTTGATCAAATCTCCACATAGCATTATGAAATCAACACTGAATCAACTAGAGATACTTCATTAATGAAATCACAAATCCTCTTGCAGACTTCTTGATGCAGATTAACTTACCAAACCAACTGAAACAATCAAACTAACTCTCTACAATACCAGAACACAAGAACACAATAATATGTTGACATCAATGACAACAACATATCCTAGCAACAACAATATCCAACAATCTCACCCCTTTGGTATTGATGGCAACATATGAATGTGAAAAAAATCAATGCAAAGAAAGAAATCAACACCAGCAATCCCCCCTTAAGATCATACACACAAATCATCCAAGACAAGTATGTTTTTCACATGCTTATCTTCCCCTTTGACAACAATGCCAAAGACGCATACATATAATGTATCTCTCTCTTTAAGAAGGAAAATCTCTCCCCCTAAGGATAAATTCACAAACACACACACTGACTACTCCTACAGAGTAGGAACACCTTCTCATAAATTTGGATAAGAAGATAAGACTATGAAGTCCACCGGATTGATGCATCTCAATGCATCTAATTCTCATCAGGAGGGGCAAAGACCCCTAATTTATCTCTCAGATATACAAATGTATCCAATAGAAAAGGCTTAGTAAAGATATCTACAATCTGATCCTTTGTAGATACATACTCCAATTTGAATTCTTCCTCACTAACTTTCTCCCTGAATAAATGATACTTGATTGATATATGCTTTGTTTTAGAATGTAGTACTGGATTTTTGGAAATATTAATATCACATGAATGGTCACAATATATAACCGTAGGATCATCATAAACAAATCTAATGTCCTTAGCATTTGCTTCATCCAAAATACCCGAGTACAGTTGCTAGTAGCAACAATGTATTTAGCTTTTGCAGTAGATAGAGAAATAACATCTTGCTTCTTACTTGCCCAAGAAACCAACTCTTTCAAAAAAGAATGCTCCACTGGTAGTGCTTTTCCAATCATCAATATCACTTTCCCAATAAACATTAGTATAAGCACATAACATGAAATCATCATTCTTCGAATACCACAAACCATAGTCAACTATCCTCTTCTCTTAATATCCTCTTTACAATAGTAACTTGACTTTCTTTAGGATCAACTTGAAATCTTGCACAAAGACAAACAACATGCATAATATCTGGTCTAGTCTAAGTCAAGTATAGAAGTCCACCAACCATAGATCTATACAAGGTCTAATTAACTTTTAGAGATTCATCATGCTTAGACAACTTACATCTAGTCACCATAGGATTTCCAATAGGTTTGGAGTCATCTAGCTCAAACTTCTTCAACAATTCCTTCACATACTTAGATTGAGAAATGAAATTTCCTTTATCAGTTGTTGTAATAATTTGCAATCCTAATAACAATTTCATCTCACCTATCATAGACATCTCAAACTCTTTTTGCATATTATCAACAAACCTCATGTTCAAATCATCATCTCCTCCAAAAATTATGCCATCAACAAAAACTTCAACAATCAAAATGTTATCATTATCAACCTTAAAGCATGTACCTTTACAGAATCCCAACTTCATCAAATACTTTTCCAATCTAGCATACCAAGCTCTAAGGGCTTGTTTAAGTCCATACAGTGTTTTCTTCAGTCTGCATACCATGTATCTTTCCTCTGATAGTGAAAATCCATGTGGTTGCTCAATGTAGACTTCCTCTTCCAAATCACCATTCAAAAAGGCTTACTTCACATCCATCTGATATACCTTGAAATTATTATAAGCAGCATATGCAAGAAGTAATATAATAGCTTCAATTATAGCTACTGGAGCAAAAGTCTCCACATAATCAATACCTTCCTTACATACCAATCTTTCTTTGTTTCTAGCCACTACACCGACTTCATTCAATTTAAATTTGAATAGCCATTTTGTACCAATCGCATTCTTGTCTTTTGGTATCAGAACAAGTTCTCATGTATTTTTCTTCTCAATCTGATTCAACTCTTCTTCCATAGATTTCATCCAATTCTCATCTTTACAATCTTCAACAACATCTTTAGGTTCAATCTTGGAAATCAAACATATTTCTTTGGAAACAATCCTTCTCCTAGTCATCACACCTTTAGTTTAATCACCAATAATCTGATTTTATAAATGATTTAATCTCACATATCTCAGAGTCTTCTGATTATTCTGATTCTCAAGTTCTTGAACTTCTTCACTGCCAACAACAATATTTGGATTAACTGTCTCTATTGGATCATTCTACTTTAGGCTATTAGTATGCACTTTCTTTGAAATAACATCCTAATCATCAACCTCAAACTCATATCCACATGCTTTGATCTTCTTTCTATGATATTCACCAACCTTCACATTTGTACTTTTTACTATCTTTCTCAACCTCTTATTGTAACACTGTTAGGCCTTGCTCTTAGTAGAATAACCCAAGAAGTTTCCTTCATCACATCTTGCATAAAAATTTCCTATATCCTCATCTCTTTTGATATAACATTTTATATGACCAAAGCATAACCATAAGGAGTCTTATTGTAATATCAAACCATAGGAACATGACCAAAGCATAACTCATAAGGAGTCTTACTGAAATAACCTTTTATATGCACCTGGTTGAATGTATATTCTCCAAAAGGTCTGCAGAACATTCCCTTCAATCAACATAGTCCTAGCAGCACCCAAAATAGTTTTGTTCTTCCTTTTAACAACTATATTTTGTTGAGGGGTACTAGGAATAGATAACTGGCTTCTAATTCCATGTTTTTCACAAAATGAATCAAACTCATTGGATGTGAATTCTCCTCCTCTATCAAATATCAGACATTTCAATTTCAATCTTGTCTCTATCTACACCTTACCTTTGAATATCTTTAATTTCTCCAGTGCTTTTGATTTCTCCCTTTGAAAAGCAACCCACATCATTCTAGAATAGTCATCAATTAATAACATAAAGTATATGTCTCCCTGCATACTTCTCACTCTTGTAGGACTAGACAAATTAGTAAGAACAAGATCTAATAATCCACTAGATGTATATTTCTTACTCTTGAATGAAATTACTGTTTTCTTTCCCAATTGACATTCTTTACATATCAGATTAGAAGGTTTCACAATCTTAGGAAAATATCTAACAACTTGAGTAGAACTTATCTTAATCATGCAATCAAAATTAATATGGCACATCCTTATATGCCACAACCAACTTTCATCTATCTGAGCAAACAAGCAACTTTTCTCACCATAATTCAAATGAAAGATATAACCTTTAGTCTTAGTTCCTCATGCAATCTCTATACCGGAGGAATTTAGAATCTTGTATTAACCATTCTTGAATTGCAAATCATATCCCTTATCAACCATCTATCCAACACTCAAAAGATTATTCTTTAAACCTTCAACATATAAGAAATCATCAGTATTATGCTTACCATCAAGAGAAATAGAACCTCTACCATGAATTACACAAGCTTTATCATCTCCAAATATTACTATACCACCATCATACTTCTCCATATTCACAAATTTACTTTTATCACTTGTCATATGATGTGAACAACTGCTATCAATTACCCATTCATCTTTCTCTTCAATCTTAGCATCCAAAGCTTTCTCCTCAACAATGCAACTTGTAGAATCCACTGGTACCTAATTATCTTCCTTGACAGAAATAAATACAAAAGCATCTTCTAAATTCCCATTCTCAAACTCTTCATCTATTAGACCTTCATCAAAAGAATAATAACATTTCTTTTGATATATGTACTTTTGGTTGGGCTTATAGGGCTTATCATACTTGTTATGTGTCTCATAGCTATCATGCTTATCAAATTTATCATGCTTATCATACTTTGACATTATTTCAGGATACCTAGAAGCAAAAAGTCCTATCTTATTACAAGAGAAACATTTCAAAGGTAACTTTCCATCATACTTACCAGTTCCCTAAGGCAATCTTTGAGCAATAAGTGCTTCAATATCTTCCAACTCTCTCATTTCTCTTTCATATCTAGAAACCCTAGATGAGCTTTCTCCCGGATCATACTTCTGCTTCCCAGATACAAAGACTTTAAATGCAGTCTCAGATTTACCATGTGATTCTCCAAATTCACTCAACTTAAAGAAACAAGTTTACCAACCAACATGTCTCTTATCACAATGATCATAGTCCAGATCTCATCAATAGCAACAACTTTAGATTTGTAAGTAGGAGGCAAGGATCTCAATACTTTAGAAATAATCTCATCTTCTTCAAGAGTTCCATCGACACATCTGATGTTCATGACAAGTTCATTTACTTTAGCCATAAAGGATGATATGTTCTCATCTTCTCCTATCTTCAACATGTCAAACTTTCCTTTCAAACTTTGCATTTTAGCAACTTTGACATGTTTATCTCCTTCACACAAGGTCTCTAACTTTTTTCAGATCTCATGTGCAATCTACAATCCCATCACATTAGTCATCTCTGAATCGGTTAGGGCACTCAGCAATGCTTCTTTAGCTCTTATGTTGTGTTCAACATCCTTGATCTCATTTGCAGTAACCAGACCATTCTGAGGAATATTGTAGGTATTCTTTGTAATCTTCAAATAATCATCTCCAAGACACTTCAAGTGACACTCATTTAGTCCTTCCATACAATGTAATTGCTTCCATTAAATCTAAGAATCTCTTTCTTGAAAACATAGGTTGCCATCTTACATCTTCTCAAGTGGTCAAGCTTCTTTCGAAGGATCTAGCTTTGATACCAATTGTTGGCAACAACAATGAAAGAAAATTGAGAGGGGGGGCTAAATCAGTTTTCACTAGATATGACAATTTAAGCACAACTTCATATTTGAACAAATTCAACAAGAACAAAGATAAACACAATAACAATAACACACATAAAACCAAGATTTTGATGTGGAAAACCTGGTTAAGAGAAAAACTACAGTGGGAACCTACCTACAATAAGATGATACTCTATAGTAGAATATGAAAATATTACAATGGGGAATGCACATGCATTTAGGAATAGTGCCTAAAGCTCACTATTTGAATGCTTTGATACTGGGAGTAAACTGAGAAGGGGGGGGGTGTGAGTCCACTTACTAATAGAAATCATAACTATAGAATATCATAACCTTTGAACCAAAGCACAAAGAAACCAACACAAGGAAAGATAGAGCATGAAAGCATAGTACACACAACACCAATATTTTTGACATTGAAAACACAGTAAAGGGAAAAAATGCAGTGGGAAACCCTACCCACAATCAGATAATACTTTTGTATTAGTATGTGAAATAATTACAATGGAGATTGCACTTTCAATCAGGCCAAATGCCTAGAGCTCACTGCTCATGACAAAAATAAGTCTCATTGACTTACATAAACATTGGACTATAATCTAGAAAGAAATGAACCATGAAAGTAGCATCTACTAATGCTTGATATAGTTCCGGTTAAGCATAGATGTATGCCTTGCAATACAAAAACTTATCAAACCTTCATTGAATGATATAACCTTTTTCACACATAAACCACTCTCTGTTGATGCAGACGTAACCATCGACACATAGATTACATGAATAAGTTACCTATAAATTTAGATCATCAACCTTATTAACAAGGTCGGCTAAACCCTAAACCCATAAAACCATAATTAAAAAAATTAAATCACATGGTACCACCAAAATAATATTATGATTTACATTACATAGCATGGACCTAAATCAAATATCCAAACAATTACATCCGCCAAAAATTTCACTAAGACCAAAATCCAACATGCTTCACCAACTGATAGAAACCCTCAATGAAATAACATAAAGTTTAACCGGGTCCAAATGTAGTACCCTTACTTGTTTGAACTGATACTTTGTTCTTATTATTCTCAGTGGATACATTATCATTGGTTATTTAGAATTGTATAACATTGTTTCATGTTTTATCTGATTATGAGACATATGTTTTATTTGCAGTATTTATGTATTTATGTTTTATGGCATTATATGGTTCATTGCTATGTACTGACGCTTTACTTCATCTATGTACTGTGTGTTGTGTATCTGCGAGTGTATGGGATGCATGGGGACGATTTTCCTTCACTCATCTCGATGAGACAGGGAACGTCGCGATTCTCCTTCATCAGTGTGTATGTTGAAATTTCTATATATGTATATATGCATGTGTGGTCGGTGATGCAGGATGTTGTAGGTACAAGTACCGGGTAGGTACGGGGTATCGTCTCCACCTGGCTACACAGGTCTGAGCGTGCCTTATATTTTCTGATGGAAGTGAAGGAGATAGTAGTTGACCCTATTTTTAGTCAGTAACACTCGGGTGAGTGCCTTCAGTTAGTCATTCTGTCGATTGGTTTGGTCTTCATATTTTGTTGTTTGATCTTTATAAAAGTCGCTTGATGCTTGCTCAGTCTACGTATCCAGTGTTCCAATTTGTATATGTCATTGGTAAATGTTACATTTATTACGTCCATAAGAGTAGTTTTGGTAATTGGAGGAAAAAGAATCAAGTGATCTAGTGACTTAATATTGTTTATAAAGGACGAGTTAATATCTTAGTATGAGTCGATATGAATTTTATCAACTTGTTAGCTCGATAGTTGCAATTCAATCATTTGAATAAATGTAAGGACATAATATACTCGGAAGGCAATAGTCACTGATAAGTAGTTATTTGAGTTGAGATAAGGTGATCGTATTATCAGTAGTTTATATTGCCATCGGTTTACTGTGATATTGGATTATGCGTGTATATAATTAGAATTATAAATATGTCATGTTTGATAAACTTTTCGAATATATAATATATATTGTAAAGCGGAAAATCACGGTCGAACCCTAGTTGGTCTCCCCTCTTCTAACTCCGAGGAGAGAGAAGGGAGGTTCGCTAGGATTCGATGGGTTTTCACTTAGGGGGAAGACTTTACATTCAAAAGAGGGGTTGAAACTTATAAGATCCAATCCCACATAATGTAAGATTGGATGCTAAATGGATTTCAAGGGTTAGGAAAGCAAGGCTACCCTCTTTTGTAAAGAATGTTGTTAAGGAAATTAAGCTAGGAATGCATAGAAAGTGACAAAGATTCACTTATAAACTGAGTTTGGGTTATAGGATGAAGTTGCGGACCTGGAATTAGCAGTAGAATGTCGATACGGCGCTGTCCCGCAAATTTGAGAAAAAGTTGTCAAGACGATGGCGCTCGACGCCACGGTCCTCCGAAAAATCCGCGAAACGAAGTGGGATCGGTTTGTCTCTGCACAAGGATTCCAGATCTTCAATTTCAGCCGCGTACCTGCAACCTACACACAGAAAAGCGAAGACGATGGGGGGTTAGGGATTAGGGGTTTGCCTTTAGGTCAAACCCCGGTTTTGGAATTAACCAAGAAATGAGCAAGTGTTGTAAATGTAAATGACTGTAATGTAAAACAAGTACTAATACCTTGTTCTAAGGATGTTTGTATCCTTATGTGCAAAGGTTTAGATGTTGTATGTTGTAGTATGTAGCATGTAATAAGTGATCTCCTCTTCAATGGTTGAATCCTTGTCTTGAATGCAACACTTAGCCTTGAATGGAGACTTGGAATGATCAATTACTTGAAGGAATGCTTGAATGCTTGAGTATAGTTTCCATGCTTGTCCACCTATGTCCTTCTTACCCAAATGGGAGAAGAAAATGTAGTTTATATACTTGTCAATTAGGGCTAATAGACTGATTTTCCCGACCTTAGGCCGACCAGGGAAGTATATTTCCAAATTGCAATCAAAAAGACCCGATATCACTTAGGAAACCGGGCCCAAAATAGGACCCAGGGACCAGGGCGCTGGGCGCCCTGGTCCTGAGGGACCAGGGCGCTGGGCGCTCTGGTCCCACCTCCAGGACAGCGGGGTGCAAGGGGGTTCAGGCCAATGGTGCTTGAAAAATGCAGTTTTCAGTGTCGTGAGCAAGTTTTGGGGTCTCCATTCAGGTTGCGTGTTGCGTCGCCATCGTGAAGACCGAAATGCAGTCGAAATTGCAAGTGTCGCAATTTTAGGACGCTACATTTAGCCCCCACTTTAGCGGGAGTATGTATGCTCATACTTCCGGTAAAGTACAAGGAAACAACGTTGAAAGACTTTCACCACGTCAAGGAGGCAAGATACGCCAAGCCCCCAATGGACTAAGAATCTTACGACTTCGATTGACAAAGTAAAAGGGAAGATCATGAGGGAGAACCATGACTGTCAGTAGTCAGGTTCCCTCACTATGAGTCATGCAAGAAAGATATCAAAAATTTTCAAGGCAAGGCTAAATTTACCAAGAAATTTTCAAGTATCTTGAAAAGATATGAACGGGATGTATGCCCCCCTACATTAAAGCGATCGCACACGCCTCACCGGGGGTGATTGTTTTAACGTAGTGATACACATAAGAAATGAGAAAGGAAAAGGAGCACGTTATCGCAAAGATTTAGCCCCCAAGTATGAGATAAACCTAAGGATAATAAACACAAACACAAAGCACGAGGTGTCTTCGCTTTCCTCGGGGTCAGTATGCTGTATGATAAGTCATGTATATATCATATGTATGTATGCATAATTGTTCTTCATTCCCCAATCAAGGAAGGTCACCTAGAAGAAGGGAACACATGTGTCTTTTAAGTCAACATGAGAGAGACCAAAAGAGATCTCAATGCTTTGCATCGTCCTCAAGTAGACAACACTAAGGACGACAAATAGAAGAATGAGAATAACATATAGAAGAATTAACAAAAGAGAGGAGGAAAGAATCTGCTATGCTAATATAACTAGTCTAGCATGTCATCTACCCCCCGATCTTGCTGATCAATGTTTCGGGAAGGCAGGGAACATGCTAGAGGAGGAACATCCAACACAGCAGATGGAGCTATCACAAGATCCAAACAAGGGCTATGTTCATGTTCCAAGCCACATTGTTCTTGTCTAGGAGCTAGGATAAGTGCTTTAGAAAATTCATTAGATAAATGGTTATCAACATCAACAAGTTCATATTCACTGTCAGAAGCAAGAGGAGTAACATTTTCATCATGAATAACATTTTCATCTATATCATCATCAAGATTTATAAAAATAGGATCTTTAACTCGCGCAGGATCGAGACCATCATGCATCTTATGTTTAGGAGATTTAGGCTCAATATCCGGCTGAGGAGAAAATGGAATAATGCTTGTTGAAGGTGTTTTTGGAGATTGTAAAGTTTGAGAAGCAGCTGCTTGAGCCCTAAGACGACGCTTTCATCGGCGTTCCCGTGCAGAACGATTACGTCTAGTCTTAGTAGGAAGTGTAGAAGGTAGAGGAGGAGGAATGTTCTCATCCTTATCACTTGGGTGTTTAGGTTGTGGTCTCTTAGGCTGAATAATAGGAGAAGAAGAAGGTCTCTTCTCTCTATAAAAGGAGGGAGGAGGAACTGCTCCATATAAAGGAGGAATTTTTGGTTTAGGGAGAAGACCAAGTCCATCATGACGAGGAGGTATAGATCTACTCTTAGAAGATTTATTAGGCATAGACATAGTCACATCCATGGGGATGGGTTGGGAATATTCTTGGGGAAAGACATTAGTTTTGTCTTTCAAAGGAAGAATTTCCTTCTCAAGAATGATAGGAATGTCAAGTTTAGGTGTTCTAGGTTCACTTAGAGATAGGATCATATCTGTTTTCCACTTTTGATAAGATTTAAAGAGATGATCACTTCGCGGAGGAAGAGATTGGAATTGTTTGGGCCAAAAATAATCAATAGGAACATTAGAGGTTCTTTCGGCTGGTTTAAAGAGACTATGATTGACAGTAACAACTTCACCATTATGGGGAAATTTCAAACATTTATGAATAGGAGAAGCAATAGCTTTCATGGAAGATAGCCAAGGATAGCCAAGCTTCACACGAAATTGTTCGGAAGAAGGAATAATAGCAAAGTTCACATCAAGAGATTTATTATGGACCTCAATAGGCAATGTAATAGAACCAATTGCAGGAGAAGAAAATGCATCAAATAGTTTCACAATCACATCTGTTTTGTCATAGATTACTTGATTCAATTGCAAAGTAAAAAGAAATTCTTCAGTAATAACATTAACCATGCACGAAGGATCAATAAGCACTCCACGGCAAGGTGTATTCTTGACTTTTGCAACTATGTATAAAGGACCATCAGGTGCTCTAATGGTTTCACTAGAATCAAATGTGATGGAAGGTACTTTAGGGATTCCTTGCTGCTCTACAAAGTTAATCACATTCGGAGTCATAGACACAAGACCATCAGATGAGAAAGAGGAATCATTAGCCTCAATCGCATTAGAGGTATGAGAAGGCAATGGATCAGTGAAAATCTGAAGATTTTGGTTAGGAGGAGCTACAGATGTGTTGCCTTTATCATTCACTCCAGAAACAGAAATAGTATTATTATCAATCAAATCTTGAATTTTACCCTTTAAAGAAAAACATTTTTCAGTATCATGCCCAGGCTGACGATGAAAATGACAAAAAGCTTTGTGATCAAAATAAGGTGAAGTAATCTTTGCAGGATCAATTTGTCATATAGGAGGAAGAGTAAGCACATTTTGTCCCAATAACTTATTCATAATATCATGCAATGATTCATTCAAAGGAGTATACTTTCTTTCTTTCCTGAAAAATTTAGAAATAGGAGGCACACATGATGCTGCATTCACATTGTTGTTGATGATGTTTTCATTGAATTTGATGGAATCTCTGTTCGGTTTAAACTTCCCAAATGGTTGTTGATTGCTATCACCCTTATCACTCGGAGCCATAGGATGTGATTGTTCCATTTGACTCACAGTCAGTTGATAATTGTGAAGAGTGGCACACAACTGTTGGAAAGAAGTAAACTCAGAAAACAGAAGTTTGTCTCGAATATCTTTTTGCAAATTAGAAATAAAGATTCTTTGAATATCATTATCAGGCACTGGAAAAGAAATTTGAGCATACAAATGCTTATATCTACCAATGAAATCAGTCACTTTTTCTTTAACACCTTGTTTACAATGCATTAAATCAATCAAAGTAACTTTAGGACTTATATTGTTTTGAAATTGTTGAATGAAAGCATTTGCAAGTTGTTCGAAAGAAGTAATAGAATAAGAAGGCAATGAGCAATACCATTGTAGGGCTTTGTCTCTTAATGTTCTAGTGAACAGTTTTGCAAGCAACCTTTGGTCATAAGCAAAATCAGTACATATTGTTTGAAAAGTCTTAACATGTGTTAGAGGATCTCCTTTACCATTATAAAGCTCCAAATGCGGGATTTCAACATGTTTAGGAGGAATAGCTCGAACAATATCAAGAGAAAGTGGGCTCGCAACATCAAATGTGGGCACACTAAACTTAGATTGATTCATAGAGGCAATTTGTTACTTTAAAGAAGAGACAGTTTGTGCAAGATTATTAATGGTAGCTTCAGTCGAAGAATTCATATTAGGTGTGTTAGATTGAGATGGAGGTGTTATGTTATTGAAAGAGGGAAAAGAGTAAGGTGGTGGGACCCTATGATAGTCAACCATAGGGGATGATTGGATAGGAGGAACACTACAAGGAGGAATGGAATGGTTAAATGAATTGCCCCCTTGCGTCATGTTCATTTGTGAAGATGTAATAGGAACACTCATTGAAGGAATGTACGAAGAAGTCGGATTGAATGAAGGAAGAGGATTAATTGAAGAAGGAGGATTGCCCCCATGACTAGTGATCACAGGAGGAATGTCTTGTATAGAGGTAGCCATTATGTTTGATGTAAAGGTAGGTATACTAGCAATAGGAGTTGTCAAAGGAATAGAATGATTAACTTGTGTAGGAGGCTGTGTATAACCTAAGGATTCAGCACAACTCTTCATAGGCATCACATTCGAATCCACAATGTGTGCAATACCACGCAAAACATCAATTCCATTCTTATCACTTTGAAGCATACGTTTTAGACCCTCAATTAAAGGAAGAGCTTGACTATCGGGATACTCATGAGACATCCATTGGTGAAAATCGTCAAATTGGTTATCCAATTTCAAAAGTTGTTCAACGGAAATTTCATGGAGAGCTTCTTCATCATTAGGAGGATTAGAGGAATTACCCATGTCCTCGTTAAAAAGGCTACTCAAATTAGGTTCCATCTCCTCAGTAGTTAAACCTCGGAAAGACTTAATTCTATGGCTTCGTCTAACGGGAATAGTGTAAGTAGGGCTTGCTGTTGTAAAACTCATGCACTAGAGAGAGAGAAAAGATTTTGATCTTAGAGGTAGCAATTTTCAGTAAAAAAAACAGCCAATCTTCCAGATTTAAGCTGTTAAATGCAATCACAACAGTCTCCCGAAATTTCGGAAAAAATGTTCGGGACCGTGGCGCTCGGAGTGCAACACGGTCCTTGCAACTTTTTTCGAAATTTGCAGGGATGAAAGGTATGATGATTTTAGAGCTAATCTGAAAAAATTGAGGGATTTTACGATCTGTAGATAGGCCAAATTAAAGTTGCAATCTCAAAATTGAACCCTATCAAGATTGTCGAAAAATGCAAAATTTTGAATTTTGAAAAAGAGAGGGAAACTGAAATTTTGAATTTTATGATTTTAGAGGGAATGTCAAAAGCAGTGCAAGTTTTGAAATTTAAAAATTGATTCAATTTCATGCAAAATTCAATTTTGAAAGCGGAAATCGAGGTTGTTGTAATTAAGCACTTAATTTCAAAAGTCACAAATTGCAAGGATTTGAATAAAGCACTGAAATTTCTAATGAATGCAAACACAATTTTTAGATTTATGATAATAAAAACGCAATTTTGACACAAAATTTTAATTTCAATGATTTTTGAATGATTAGGAGCCTTAAACCAAGCAATCACAAGACCAACTTTGATTGTAATTTTGAAAGTGTTATAATTGACAAAATCAGCCAAAATTCTGGATTTTAGCAGGAAAATACAGCAAGATCTCACTCCCGAAATTTTGGAAAAAATGTCGGGGACGATGGCGCTCGGAGTGCAACACGGTCCTCGCAACTTTTTTCCAAATTTTCAGGGATGAAAGATATTGTGATTTTATTGTAGAATCCAAAGTTACAGCTGATTTGGAGATGTTTTGATCGGTCAAATTGTCAAACAAAGGTTGAATTAAGAGGGTTTCAAAAATTAGGGTTTTGACATTTAACCACTTAATTTTCAAAATTAAAGTACAGATATAAATTGATAATTTATAATAGAAAAGCAGATCTGAAGCAAGCATTAATAATTAAACATTTCGCAAGTTCAATGTTCAAAAAGAAAATTTAGGGTTTTTATGCAATCACCTCTAAAATTTTGCAAAAGATCAAACATGGAAATGTAATCAATTTTTTCAGATCTAAGCATGAAAAATCAGAAAGGATGTTCACGTCGGGTTCACCAAAATGTAAAGTGGAAAATCGCGGTTGAACCCTAGTTGGTCTCCCCTCTTCTAACTCCGAGGAGAGAGAAGGGAGGTTCGCTAGGATTCGATGGGTTTTCACTTAGGGGGAAGACTTTACATTCAAAAGAGGGGTTGAAACTTATAAGATCCAATCCCACACAATGTAAGATTGGATGCTAAATGGATTTCAAGGGTTAGGAAAGCAAGGCTACCCTCTTTTGTAAAGAATGTTGTTAAGGAAATTAAGCTAGGAATGCATAGAAAGTGACAAAGATTCGCTTATAAACTGAGTTCGGGTTATAGGATGAAGCTGCGGACCTGGAATTAGCAGTAGAATGTCGATACGGCGCTGTCCCGCAAATTTGAGAAAAAGTTGTCGAGACGATGGCGCCGGCGCCACGGTCCTCCGAAAAATCCGCGAAACGAAGTGGGATCGGTTCGTCTCTGCACAAGGATTCCAGATCTTCAATTTCAGCTGCGTACCTACAACCTACACACAGAAAAGTGAAGACGATGGGGGGTTAGGGATTAGGGGTTTGCCTTTAGGTCAAACCCCGGTTTTGGAATTAACCAAGAAATGAGCAAGTGCTGTAAATGTAAATGACTGTAATGTAAAACAAGTACTAATACCTTGTTCTAAGGATGTTTGTATCCTTATGTGCAAAGGTTTATATGTTGTATGTTGTAGTATGTAGCATGTAATAAGTGATCTCCTCTTCAATGGTTGAATCCTTGTCTTGAATGCAACACTTAGCCTTGAATGGAGACTTGGAATGATCAATTGCTTGAAGGAATGCTTGAATGCTTGAGTATAGTTTCCACGCTTGTCCACCTATGTCCTTCTTACCCAAATGGGAGAAGAAAACGTATTTTATATACTTGTCAATTAGGGTTGATAGACTGATTTTCCCGACCTTAGGCTGACCAGGGAAGTATATTTCCAAATTGCAATCAAAAAGACCCGATATCACTTAGGAAACCGGGCCCAAAATAGGACCCAGGGACCAGGGCGCTGGGCGCCATGGTCCTGAGGGACCAGGGTGCTGGGCGCTCTGGTCCCACCTCCAGGACAGCGGGGTGCAAGGGGGTTCAAGCCAATGGTGCTTGAAAAATGCAGTTTTCAGTGTCGTGAGCAAGTTTTGGGGTCTCCATTCAGGTTGCGTGTTGCGTCGCCATCATGAAGACTGAAATGTAGTCGAAATTGCAAGTGTCACAATTTTAGGACGCTACATATACATAATTCAATTATTTGAAAATATATACATATAAGAAAACGCCACTCGTTATAAATATTAGAAAACCAAAATACACATTTACAAATATGATTGCTAAGGAAGGATTAATATTTAAATAATTATATTAACAAAAGTCATTAATTAATTATTAAAATATAACAAAGGAATGGTATTAAAACGTAATAACAAAAGTTTATTAAAGAAAATAAATAAAAATTGTTTCGACCTTATAAAGGTGGCGGAGGTAAAGTTTTATTGTTTGGTCTATGGTGGTCGATGGTAATATCGACCACCCCCCTTAATATAGGGAGGGGTCGGTATTACCACCGACTACCCTCCTCCTTCACACACCACGTCTCCTCTTCCTCCATAACTCAGCAGAAAGCACGCAAGGTGAGGATTCCTACGGGTACACTGCAGTCAGCAAGTAGTGGAGGACACCTCTCGCAGTCTAAAATGATAACTATCACCTCTCCACGTTCAGTTTTCTCCACAAGCTCCAGTTCGTTGGCAACTAACAGCTGATGGACCGGTTTGAAAGGAGAATGAACTGGCACGCAAGGTGGAAACTAAACCATAATACTTAATGGACTCTAGACCTGGCAGATTGAATGCTCAAGTCGCTGTTTGCAAATGCATCAGTGAATGAAGTAATAAATTAACCTCTCCACCCAGCCGATAGATGTCATAATCGTTATCAAGGAGCGCTAAAAACTGAAGCTAACTAGAGATGGACTTCCTGCGTGGAGGAAGTAGAAGAGTTAGTAGAAAAAGAGTCTCAATTGATAGCTATCACTAAGCCAGATTTAGGGGAGCGATGGATGTTTTCTTTTAGTATAAAAAGGGGTGTGGGTAGAGAGCAAGGGGGAGGGCTTTTGGTGACATCCAAGGAAGGACGAAGGAACGTAGAGAGGAGAGTAGAGTTAGTGAGGATAGCGCATGTTTTTATAGTATCAAGTATGAGATGTTTTAGAAAGGATAGTAGTTGATAGAATCAAGAGAGAGTTGTTTGCCTGTTCTTTGATAGAGCTGGAAACATTGGTGAGAAGGATTGCAAGCAAGGTATATTTATCAGCAAGCGGGCGTCAAGGACTTGCAAATTGATCATCGCTTCAAGTAGGTCAAGAATTTCTTAGTTTTTAATCATTATTATTTGCAATCTCAGTTATATATCATGCTTATGAAATAGTTATGGTTATGTTTTAGTTATTCATTAGGGTTTGTTAAATAAAATCGTTTAGTAGTAGTTGTGATTACATTAGGACTAAAGAAGTGGAATAGTTTTAAGTTTAAATTTCTTAATGGAAGAAAGGTATGATTATGTTCAACACCTAGATATTAAGATTTATTTGACATAGCTCTAGGAGAGTTCTGAGAAGTAATAGTTTACCATTGATATGTTATAGAGATGGTACGAGCCAAACAAACAGCTCGCAAATCAGTAGCGGGTTATGCTCACTACCTAAAAGTCAAGAAAGATTCTTTGACTCCTGTCAAGCCCGTTGTGGATGACAACCCTGCTGAAGAGAACCCAGCTCCAGAAGGGAGCAAAGAAATAGAAAAAAGTCCTATTCAGAGCCCAACCAAAGAAGCTACCACTGAAAAAGGAAAAGAACCCAAGTCAGAGTGCTCACCTGAAAAGCCAATAGTTATAAGTTCTGACTCGTTGGAGGGGTATACCCCCTTGAGTGATAATGAGTCTGTGGGGTACTTTCCCCGAAGTGAAAGCAAATCTGAAGGATATACTCCTTTAGATCATGTTGATTCTGACGAGTGTACTTCTCCGTATTTTCTGGAAGAATGATGTAACACTCTTGTGTTAAAAAGATAAATAAATAAAAATAAAGGCATTTTTCTATGAAGAAATGTATTACGTTTTATTGTAAGATTTTTTTGATGAAATGAATATTTCTATTTTAATCTTCATTTATTTGTAAAAATGGAATTTATTAAGGTAACATACCTATAGATGTTAACAAGAGTAATAGAACTCTTAAACTTGTCATTAAGTGTAAAATTATGTGTTTTACCGACCATATTGTTCTCTGTGTCTTGACAATCATGTTTACGTTTTGCAAGTTAATTTTGTGATAGGTATTGGTACATAGGGTTATCTTGTTTTATATGGTGGTCGCAACTAAGTACAATATGTCATGTTGTCAATTTGTCTTGTGTTGTGACTTGGCCAGTATATTTAGACGTATAACCTTAAGGGAGTGAGCCACTATGAGTTGTTCGTGATGGCCAAACCTTAGGTTAGTAATTTTGTATCTTTCATTGAGATAGGTCAAGTTTGGGAATGGCTATCTGTGTCGCCATAGAGTTCTGTAAATAGAACTAACCCATAGTGTCCTAAGAGAGAGAGTGGCTTTCGAGCGGGAACTGTGCCGAAGAGGTGACAGGATAACCCATCGGAAGTTGGTTAAGAAAGTGAAAACCTAATATATGACTAGGGAAGGGTAGAATAAAAGTTAAATGAAATAATGTGCCTCGCACATAGGTGAGTGCTAGTATAGGGCTCATAATGTAGCGAGAAGGCCTGGAATGGCAAACTTACCACCTTGTCTTCATGAGAGGATTGGTAAGGTCCGCATGAGTCTTAGTTGGAATCGGAGGTTCGGGAGAGGTCACCAGGATAACCCAGGATGGGGGCCGGGACCTATGGAGGCTGTACCATGGTATCCACCGTAAGACATGCGATGACACTTTCTCCTTAGAGTCACTAGTGTTCTGTGAGTTGGGTCACATGAATGTAAGTGGAGTCTTGTAGTCCTTTTGTTCTTGTATCATTTTGCTTGCTTGAGGGTTATCTACTATCTCCAGCACGGTGGGGTGGTTCCTTTTCGGGATCACATGGTCGGGTGGTAGTGTCACTTCCCATCGGATGTTCTGTTACGTATCTTCGGGTGAGGAAGGACTTCGCTGATGATCTTGGATCATGATTCATGTACCGACTCTTCTTCCTATCCATCTTTCAGTTAAATACTAGAGGTTTTGAAAAGAAACTACATGTAACTTCCATTTTGTATCATTTTAGCTCATGATGTAATTTCTTTTTGAAAACATGTATTTTTTAATATTGAAAGCAAAGAAATATTGTAATATATGCTACTTCAATTACTGATTTTTGATGTATATAATATATGATTGCTTGAAGAAATTTAGATTCTTTCATTGCGGAAATTTTATCTTAAATATTTAATTTATGAAGTAATATTCGTTGGCAACCCTTAGGAAATTCAGGTGTAAAACTTCTGCTATGTTATTAGATGTACTAAGGTTTAATTTATGCAATTAAAAAAAATTTATTAACCCCTTAGTTGCATAGATTATGATGTTTTCCTTTAGGGTTCCTGACGGGGCATTACATTTGGTATCAGAGCTTAAGTTTCAACATTGGGTACTCTGGGTTTGTAGTGTGCCTATTCAACTTGTTTTTTTTATTTAGGTCCTAACATTTGTGTTTTTCCTTGTTATCCTTGTTATAAATCTGCATCTTTTCTCTTTTGTAGTACTCGGTCATGGCTAGGAGAGCTAGGGGAGGTGGCCAGATGGGTGGTCGCAATAGAGGTAGAGGTAGAGGAAGAGGTGGAGGACGAGGCCGTGATTCGGATCATCATAGTCCTTCACCGCCACCTACTCATGTTAGTGCTGAGCTAGAACAGTCTGTTCATCAGAACTTACCTCATGCGGAAGAGCAGGTTCCCGAAAGGGAAGAGCTGAGACAAATGTTTCAAGAGGTTCTTGCTAGGTTAGGCCCTAGGCCTGAGGTTGTTCAGCCAATGCCAGAAGAGAGAGAGAGGGAAAGATCACCTAGAAGGATAGGGGTTGCAAACAATGAAGATCCAGTTTCTTTGGGTCACATAAAGGACTTGATGAGGTCCAATCCTCCTTTCTTTAATGGTATGGGCACTGGTCTAGAGGTGGAGACTTGGCTTATCGGTCTGGATAGGTGTTTTGCTATGTTTCCATATAGTAGCAACACCAAGGCAAGATGTGCTATTATGCATCTCGAAAACTTTGCATCAATCTGGTGGAGACTAGAGGAGGAAATGATCGGTGTATGCATTAACACTGTGACATGGGAGCTGTTTCTAGAAAGATTCAGGGCACAGTTTCTCTCGCCCCAGTGGAAACAGACTAGAGCAGATGAGTTCCATGCACTGCGGCAGTATGGTATGACGGTAGACCAGTATGAGCACAGATTCTATGAGCTCAAGCAGTATGCTGGAATTGGTAATAATGAGGCTATGCTCGTACAACATTTCTTGAGGGGCTTGAATGATCGCATTAGTGGAGGTGTTAGGGTGTTCGAGCCAACCTCGGTAGAGACAGCTGTGGCAAAGGCCCGATTGGTAGAGCTAAACCTTAGCCGTGCTCTTGGTGGGCAAACAGGTGTGCAGATAGGGAGTGCTCCTTCTAGTGGGAATAGAGCTCGTGGTAATCAATTTTAGTCAGCTGCACCATTTAAGGCTCCGCAGGCACCTGCTAAGGGTGGACCACAGCAGTAGCAACCATCAAAATCAAAACAGTTCCAGAGCCAGAAAGGTGGCAATGCTCAATTTAGGAAAAACAGAAATTGGCAGAGGGGCAGACAGGGCCCTACAAGGGAATCCTCGCAAAGTGCATCTCATGCTCCTAGCCAGGGAAATTATCAGCAATCTAATGGTCCGACAAGTAATAGAGGAGCTTGCTTCTCTTGTGGGCAGTATGGTCATAGAGCTGCACAGTGTCCTCAACGTTTCCACAACACAGGTAGTCAACGGCCGGCAGCATCAGAGCCTACAGTGGGAGATGCGGGCAGATCTCACAGAGTGTTCGCAGCGGTGGATAACCGCCAGGCTGATCATCAAGGTATAGTAATAGAAGCAGCAGGTATGTTGCGTGGAATCCCTATCTCTGTACTTTTTGATTCTGGAGCTTCAGATTCTTTCATTTCTTCGTCTATTGTGGAGCGGTGTGGACTCACGTCTGCTAAGGAGATGAATAGGTGGCAAGTAGAGTTGGCAACAGGTGTCCGTGTTTCTATAGATGCCTTTATCCCCAGTTGCGAGTTGAATTTAGGAACCATAGTTACTTCAGTTGACCTTCGAGTCATTCCTTTGGCTTCTTATGGAGTTGTGTTGGGAATGGATTGGCTATCTTCTCATAATGCTCACGTAGATTGTCGCAAGAAGACAGTGGAGTATTTAGATGACCTTGGCAAGGAAGTGAAAATTGTTGGAGTTCAGAGACCAATATCCTTACGTATGATCTCTGCTATGCAACTTAAGCGGTGCATGCGTAGAGGGTGTCAGCTTTTTGCAGTTACTCTTGAGGACATGGATGAGTTAAAGAGTCGAGAAATTGCTCTTGATAGTCACCCTATTCTTCAAGAGTATGCTGATGTATTTCCATTAGATATTCCTGGTATGCCTCCAAAAAGAGACATAGATTTTCACATTGATTTGGTTCCTGGTGCAGAACCCATTTCAAGAGCTCCATATCGGATGACTACTCAGGAGTTAAGTGAATTGAAGTTACAACTAGAAGAGTTGTTAGCCAAGGGATTTATTCGTCCTAGTGTTTCTCCTTGGGGTACGCCTGTTATCTTTGTTAAGAAAAAGGATGGTTCTCTTCGGTTATGCATTGATTACCGATAGCTGAATAAGGTAACCATCCGAAATCGATATCCTTTGCCTCGTATTGATGATCTTTTTGATCAAGTAAAGGGAGCCAAGATATTCTCTAAGATTGACTTGAAATCTGGATATCACCAGTTGCGTATCTAGGATGCAGATATTCATAAGACAGCGTTTCGCACTCATTATGGTCACTATGAGTTCACAGTAGTACCATTTGGGTTGACAAATGCGCCTTCAGTTTTCATGAGCCTCATGAATGGGGTTTTTCGCACCTACCTTGATCATTTTGTCCTTGTGTTCTTAGATGACATATTAATTTATTCTAGAACTATGGAAGAACATGAAGGTCACTTACGATAGGTAATGCAGTGCTTGAGGGAAAACCAACTTTATGCTAATTTGGCAAAGTGTGATTTTTTTCAATCAGAGGTAAACTATCTTGGTCATATAGTTTCAGGGGAAGGTGTATCCGTGGATCCTTCAAAAATACAAGCCATTGTTGATTGGCCAGTGCCAACCAACATTTCTGAAGTTCGAAGTTTTATGGGTTTGGCCGGATGCTACCGTCGATTTGTTCAAGGCTTTTCCCGGATAGGTCACCCGATCACTTCTCTACAGCGAAAAGGGAAGAAGTTTGTTTGGTCAAAACAATGTGAGTCAGCTTTTCGTACCTTGAAGGAACTCCTTTTTAGTGCTCCGATTTTGGCAGTTCCAGATCCATCTAGAGATTTTGTAGTATGCACAGATGCCTCTTTGGAAGGTATAGGTGCAGTGCTTATGCAAGATGGACGAGTGGTTGCTTATGAGTCTCGCAAACTCAAGAACCACGAGTTGAACTACTCGGTTCATGATTTGGAGTTGGCAGCTGTAGTTCATGCCTTGGTTAGATGGCGACATTTTCTATTAGGGCGTCATTTTGAACTGCATAGTGATCACCGTAGTCTACAGTATATTTTTACACAACCAAATTTGAATGCTCGACAACGGAGATGGATGGAATTTCTCTGCGAATATGATTTTGATGTTCGATACATTCAGGGAAAAGAGAACGTGGTGGCAGATGCTTTGAGTCGTAGGCGGCATGAAGTTTCGGTATTGTCCCTTGGAGTTGACTTGAGAGAGAGGATTCTCAGAGTTCTCCCTCAGGATACTTGGTATCAAGATGTTAGAACCGTGATACAGTCCGGAAGGTCTTTAGAGGGAAGATATTCTGGATATAATCTTGAGGCAGATGGACTTCTTCGTCACCATGGGCAGATTTATGTACCTTCTTTAGAGGGTCTTCGCGTCTTGATCATGACTGAGGCCCATCGTGCACCTTATTCGGCACATCCAGGTGTCAAGAAGATGCACACAGATCTCAGACAAATTTATCATTGGGAAGGTATGAAACATGACATTGCTGATTTCGTATCAAAGTGTTTAGAATGTCAGCGGGTGAAGGTAGAGCATCAACACCCGGTAGGGCTTCTTCAACCTAATTTGATAGTAGATTGGAAATGGGATATCATTTCCATGGATTTCATTGTTGGGTTGCCTGTCTCTTCGCGTCGGCATGATGCCATTATGGTCATAGTTGATAGGTTGACTAAGATTGCTCATTTTGTTCCTATTCGAGCTTCCTATACAGCAGTAGTGGTGGCACGAGTCTTCTTGGAAGAAGTAGTGAGACTGCATGGGGTTCCGAGGTGGATCATCTCTGATAGAGATCCTATCTTTACCTCAGCTTTGTGGACCTCACTTTAGCATGCTTTGGGAACTCAGTTGAACTTTAGTTCAGCCTATCACCCAGAGACGGATGGTCAGACAGAGAGAGTGAATCAGGTTTTGGAGGACATGCTTCGCATGTATGTTATGGACCAGCAGTCGGGTTGGGAGGATTATATCTACCTTGTAGAGTTTGCATATAACAATGGATATCATAGCTCTATAGGTATGTCCCCCTTTCAGGCATTATATGGTCATCCTTGCTGTACTCCTTTGAGCTGGGATCGGCTAGAGGATAGGGTGCTCATAGGTTCGGATATTCTTCGGGAGATGGAGCAACAGGTGGGGCGAATTCGAGAGCATTTGGTAGCTGCACAGGATAGGCAGAAGAAGTATGCAGGTGCTCATAGGATAGATCGTCAATTTTCTGTTGGCGACCGTGTGTTTCTAAGAGTGCATCCACAGAAGAGTCCGATCTGTTATGGGAAGGGTTCTAAGTTGGCGCCTCGGTTTGTAGGCCCTTTCGAGATTCTTGAGAGGATAGGTCCTGTTGCTTACCGCCTTGCCTTGCCACCGAGTCTATCCCGCATCCACGATGTCTTTCATGTTTCAGTTCTTCGACCTTATCACCCTGATGTGACACATGTTCTTGATTAGAACTCTTTGCAGGTCGAGGACGGGCAACTTTCCATGGAACCTGTGCGCATTCTTCAGCATCGGGATTTGATCCTCAGGGGTCGCACCATCGACCAGGTAAGGGTCCTATGGGACCCAAATGATGAGACCTCGGCAACTTGGGAAGATGCAGTGAAGATGAGAGAGTTATATTCATATTTGTTTTAGGCTTCCAAGAGTAAGCCTAGTCTTGGGGGGGAGAATGTAGTACCCTTACTTGTTTGAACTCATACTTTGTTCTTATTATTCTCAGTGGATACATTATCATTGGTTATTTAGAATTGTATAACATTGTTTCATGTTTTATCTGATTATGAGACATATGTTTTATTTGCAGTATTTATGTATTTATGTTTTATGGCATTATATGGTTCATTGCTATGTACTGACGCTTTACTTCATCTATGTACTGTGTGTTGTGTATCTGCGAGTGTATGGGATGCATGGGGACGATTTTCCTTCACTCATCTCGGTGAGACAGGGAACGTCGCGATTCTCCTTCATCGGTGTGTATGTTGAAATTTCTATATACGTATATATGCATGTGTGGTCGGTGATGCAGGATGTTGCAGGTACAAGTACCGGGTAGGTACGAGGTATCGTCTCCACCTGGCTACACAGGTCTGAGCGTGCCTTATATTTTCTGATGGAAGTGAAGGAGATAGTAGTTGACCCTATTTTTAGTCAGTAACACTCGGGTGAGTGCCTTCAGTTAGTCATTCTGTCGATTGGTTTGGTCTTCATATTTTGTTGTTTGATCTTTATAAAAGTCGCTTGATGCTTGCTCAGTCTGCGTATCCAGTGTTCCAATTTGTATATGTCATTGGTAAATGTTACATTTATTACGTCCATAAGAGTAGTTTTGGTAATTGGAGGAAAAAGAATCAAGTGATCTAGTGACTTAATATTGTTTATAAAGGACGAGTTAATATCTTAGTATGAGTCGATATGAATTTTATCAACTTGTTAGCTTGATAGTTGCAATTTGATCATTTGAATAAATGTAAGGACATAATATACTCAGAAGGCAATAGTCACTGATAAGTAGTTATTTGAGTTGAGATAAGGTGATCGTATTATCAGTAGTTTATATCGCCATCAGTTTACTGTGATATTGGATTATGCGTGTATATAATTAGAATTAAAAATATGTCATGTTTGATAAACTTTTCGAACGTATAATATATACATATAAGAAAACGCCACTCGTTATAAATATTAGAAAACCAAAATACACATTTACAAATATGATTGCTAAGGAAGGATTAATATTTAAATAATTATATTAACAAAAGTCATTAATTAATTATTAAAATATAACAAAGGAATGGTATTAAAACGTAATAACAAAAGTTTATTAAAGAAAACAAATAAAAATTGTTTCAACCTTATAAAGGTGGCGGAGGTAAAGTTTTATTGTTTGGTCTATGGTGGTCGATGGTAATATCGACCACCCCCCTTAATATAGGGAGGGGTCGGTATTACCACCGACTACCCTCCTCCTTCGCACACCACGTCTCCTCTTCCACCATAACTCAGCAGACAGCATGCGAGGTGAGGATTCCTGCGGGTACACTGCAGTCAGCAAGTAGTGGAGGACACCTCTCGCAGTCTAAAATGATAACTATCACCTCTCCATGAGCTCCAGTTCGTTGGCAACTAACAGCTGATGGACCGGTTTGAAAGGAGAATGAACTGGCATGCAAGGTGGAAACTAAACCGTAATCCTTAATGGATTCTAGACCTGGCAGATTGAACGCTCAAGTCGCTGTTTGCAAATGCATCAGTGAATGAAGTAATAAATTAACCTCTCCACCCAGCCGATAGATGTCATAATCGTTATCAAGGAGCGCTAAAAACTGAAGCTAACTAGAGGTGGACTTCCTGCGTGGAGGAAGTAGAAGAGTTAGTAGAAAAAGAGTCTCAGTCGATAGCTATCACTAAGCCAGATTTAGGGGAGCGATGGATGTTTTCTTTTAGTATAAAAAGGGGTGTGGGTAGAGAGCAAGGGGGAGGGCTTTTGGTGACATCCAAGGAAGGACGAAGGAACGTAGAGAGGAGAGTAGAGTTAGTGAGGATAGCGCATGTTTTTATAGTATCAAGTATGAGATGTTTTAGAAAGGATAGTAGTTGATAGAATCAAGAGAGAGTTGTTTGCCTGTTCTTTGATAGAGCTAGAAACATTGGTGAGAACGATTGCAAGCAAAGTATATTTATCAGCAAGCGGGCGTCAAGGACTTGCAAATTGATCATCGCTTCAAGTAGGTCAGGAATTTCTTAGTTTTTAATCATTATTATTTGCAATCTCAGTTATATATCATGCTTATGAAATAGTTATGGTTATGTTTTAGTTATTCATTAGGGTTTGTTGAATAAAATCGTTTAGTAGTAGTTGTGATTACATTAGGACTAAAGAAGTGGAATAGTTTTAAGTTTAAATTTCTTAATGGAAGAAAGGTATGATTACGTTCAACATCTAGATATTAAGATTTATTTGACATAGCTCTAGGAGAGTTCTGAGAAGTAATAGTTTACCATTGATATGTTACAGAGACGGTACGAGCCAAACAAACAGCTCGCAAATCAGTAGCGGGTTATGCTCACTACCTAAAAGTCAAGAAAGATTCTTTGACTCCTGTCAAGCCCGTTGTGGATGACAACCCTACTGAAGAGAACCCAGCTCCAGAAGGGAGCAAAGAAATAGAAAAAAGTCCTATTCAGAGCCCAACCAAAGAAGCTACCACTGAAAAAGGAAAAGAACCCAAGTCAGAGTGCTCACCTGAAAAGCCAATAGTTATAAGTTCTGACTCGTCGGAGGGGTATACCCCCTTGAGTGATAATGAGTCTGTGGGGTACTTTCCCCGAAGTGAAAGCAAATCTGAAGGATATACTCCTTTAGATCATGTTGATTCTGACGAGTGTACTTCTCCATATTTTCTGGAAGAATGATGTAACACTCTTGTGTTAAAAAGATAAATAAATAAAAATAAAGGCATTTTTCTATGAAGAAATGTATTACGTTTTATTGTAAGATTTTTCTGATGAAATGAATATTTCTATTTTAATCTTCGTTTATTTGTAAAAATGGAATTTATTAAGGTAACATACCTATAGATGTTAACAAGAGTAATAGAACTCTTAAACTTGTCATTAAGTGTAAAATTATGTGTTTTACCAACCATATTGTTCTCTGTGTCTTGACAATCATGTTTACGTTTTGCAAGTTAATTTTGTGATAGGTATTGGTACATAGGGTTATCTTGTTTTATATGGTGGTCGCAACTAAGTACAATATGTCATGTTGTCAATTTGTCTTGTGTTGTGACTTGGCCAGTATATTTAGACGTATAACCTTAAGGGAGTGAGCCACTATGAGTTGTTCGTGATGGCCAAACCTTAGGTTAGTAATTTTGTATCTTTCATTGAGATAGGTCAAGTTTGGGAATGGCTATCTGTGTCGCCATAGAGTTCTGTAAATAGAACTAACCCATAGTGTCCTAAGACAGAGAGTGGCTTTCGAGCGGGAACTGTGCCGAAGAGGTGATAGGATAACCCATCGGAAGCTGGTTAGGAAAGTGAAAACCTAATATATGACTAGGGAAGGGTAGAATAAAAGTTAAATGAAATAATGTGCCTCGCACATAGGTGAGTGCTAGTATAGGGCTCATAATGTAGCGAGAAGGCCTGGAATGGAAAACTTACCACCTTGTCTTCATGAGAGGATTGGTAAGGTCCGCATGAGTCTTAGTTGGAATCGGAGGTTCGGGAGAGGTCACCAGGATAACCCAGGATGGGGGTCGGGACCTATGGAGGCTGTACCATGGTATCCACCGTAAGACATGCGATGACACTTTCTCCTTAGAGTCACTAGTGTTCTGTGAGTTGGGTCACATGAATGTAAGTGGAGTCTTGTAGTCCTTTTGTTCTTGTATCATTTTTCTTGCTTGAGGGTTATCTACTATCTCCAGCACGGTGGGGTGGTTCCTTTTCGGGATCACATGGTCGGGTGGTAGTGTCACTTCCCATCAGATGTTCTGTTACGTATCTTCGGGCGAGGAAGGACTTCGTTGATGATCTTGGATCATGATTCATGTACCGACTCTTCTTCCTATCCATCTTTCAGTTAAATACTAGAGGTTTTGAAAAGAAACTACATGTAACTTCCATTTTGTATCATTTTAGCTCATGATGTAATTTCTTTTTGAAAACATGTATTTTTGAATATTGAAAGCAAAGAAATATTGTAATATATGCTACTTCAGTTACTGATTTTTGATGTATATAATATATGATTGCTTGAAGAAATTTAGATTCTTTCATTGCGGAAATTTTATCTTAAATATTTAATTTATGAAGTAATATTCGTTGGCAACCCTTAGGAAATTCAGGTGTAAAACTTCCACTATGTTATTAGATGTACTAAGGTTTAATTTATGCAATTAAAAAAAATTTATTAACCCCTTAGTTGCATAGATTATGATGTTTTCCTTTAGGGTTCCTGACGGGGCATTACACCAAATAGGACCATCATAACAACACGCTAGCCAATGCAATGCCACCAAATAGTTAGGACATGACAAAGAAGAACCTTCAACATGATAGAAATCGATTCAATAAGTTAGACCAAAATCATCTAACCGAATCACCAAATATCACTTACCAGTAAAGCTAATCGGTACTAGGAAATATCAACCAAAAACAAAAGTAATTGCAACTAGAGCACCAAATTATGAACCAACGGAATATAGAAAACATATAACCATCCAGAATAAGCATCCAAAACCGATTCTAGAGATTTGATCATACCATATCAAAAACATAGCCAAAACGAAGATGATCACCAAGACCAACTAGGATAGATCCAAGCGGGATAGCCTCCAACCAAGATACAGTGTTGACATCAATGAAAATAGTAAAACAAATCCATAATATTGCCAACAATATCCCCCTTTGGCATTGATGGCAACATTGAATGTGAAAAACATCCAAGTGCCAAGAAATGCCAACAATCTCCTCCAAAAAGAAAAAGATTGATCTGAAATATATATCTCCCCCTAAGATTAACAGTTTTTCACATGAATACCTTCTCCCCCTTTGACATTAATGACAAAGGATGGATACCAAACCAAAAATATTGAACCAAACAACTGACTACTCCCCTTGAGTAGTAGCATCATCTCATCAACTCGGATCAGAAAAATGTGTTTGATAAGCTCACCGGATTGATGCATCCCTGCATCTCTAAGTCTCTTCTGGAGGTTTAGTAACCCCCAACTAATCACTAAGATATTCAAAAGTATCTTTAGGAAATGGTTTAATTAAAATATTTGTGATATGTTCCTTAGTAAGCACATAAACCAATTTGACTTCCTTTGCTTCAACCTTTTCCTTCAAGAAATTATACCTTATAGAAATGTGTTTTGATTTGGAATGAAATAGTAGATTCTTTGACATATCAATAGAAGCAATATAATCACAGTGAATAATAATAGGCTCATCATAAACTACTCTTATATCTTTCAACATCTGTTTCATCCATTAAATTTGAGTACAGTTGGTAGCGGTTGCTACATATTCCGCTTCAGCAATAGATAATGAAGTGCATGATTATTTCTTGCTAAGCCATGAAACCAACTTCTTCCCAAGAAATAATGCACCACCACTAGTGCTCTTTTGGTCATCCACATCTCCTGCCCAATTAGAATCTGTATATGCATATAATGTGAAGTCATCATTCTTTGGATACCGTAACCCAAAGTCTATTGGACCTACCAAATATATGAATATCCTCTTGACAACAATATCATGTGTTTCTCTAGGACCTAATTGAAATCTAGAAACAATACAAACATCATTCATTATGTCAAGTCTAGTTTGAGTTAAGTACAACAAATCAGCAATCATTGTTTTGTATCTACTCGGATTCACTTTAGGAGATTCATCATCCCTTGATAATTTACAACTGGTTATCATAGGAGTACTGACAGGTTTAGAATTCTCAAGTCCAAATTTCTTAAGTAACTCCTTCACATACTTAGTTTGACAAATAAAAATATCTTTATCAATCTTAGTAATCTGCAAACCTAAGAAAAAAATCATCTCACCAATCATAGACATTTCAAATTCATTCTTCATATCATTACCAAATTTCATGCATAGACTATTTTCTCCTCCAAAAATCATATCATCCACAAAGACTTCAATAATCAATATGTCATCATGATCAATCTTGTAATATAGGTTACTATCAACATTACCTTTCCTAAAACCAAGATTTGAAAGATATTTATCCAATCTAGCATACCATGTGCTAGGGGCCTATTTTAGTTCATATAAAGGTTCCTTCAGTCTGCAAACCATGTCCTTGTCTTCTGATAAATAAAATACATCAGGTTTCTCAATGTAAACTTCCTCTTCAAAATCCCCATTCATAAATGTGCATTTTACATCCATTTGATATACTTTATAATTCTTATGTGCATCATAAGCAAGAAAAAGTCTTACCGCTTCAATTCTAGCAACTGGGGCATAAGTCTCTCCATAATCAACTCCTTCCTATGAATAATCTTTGCAAACTAGTCTAGACTTGTTCCTCACAGCCTAACCTTCCTCATTCAATTTATTCCTAAAAACTCATTTAGTTCCAATGATATTCTTGTCTTTAGGTCTAGGAACTAGTTCCCATGTCTTATTCTTTTCTATCTGATCAAATTCCTCTTCCATTGCTTTTATCTAATTTTCATCCTTACTTGCTTCAATAAATGATTTTGGTTCAATTTGATAAATTAAACATACCTCTTCAACAACTAATCTTCTCCTAGTCATCAAAACTTTCCTTTTATCTCCAATGATCTGATCTTCAGAATGATTTAATTTCACATACCTGGGAGTCTTTGAGTTTTCTTGATTTTCTGACTCTTTCTATTGTTCATCTATCACTGTTGAATTTTCTGATGTTACCAGTGTCACTAGTTCACTATTCTAAATTGATTCTTGCATTACCAGTTTAGGTTTGATAAATTCATCTTTCGGTTCATAGTCATATGATCTGGTTTTATTATTGCCATGCTAATTCACCTTGACATTTATGCTTTCCATTATCCCATGTCTTATTCTTTTCTATTTGATCTAATTCCTCTTTCATTAATTTTATCTAATTTTCATCCTTACTTGCTTCAATAAATTATTCCGGTTCAATTTAATAAATTAAACATACCTCTTCAACAACTAATCTTCTCCTAGTCATCAAACCTTTCCTTTTATCTCCAATGATCCGATCTTCAGAATGATTTAATTTCACATACTTGGGAGTCTTTGAGTTTTCTTGATTTTCTGACTCTTTCTATTTTTCATCTATCACTGTTGAATTTTTTGATGCTACTGGTATCACTAGTTCACTATTCTAAATTGATTCTTGCATTACCAATTTAGGTATGATAAATTCATCTTTCGGTCCATAGTCATATGATCTAGTTTGATTACTGCCATGCAAATTCACCTTGATATTTATGCTTTCCATTATCCAATTCAATTTTTCGTTAAAACATCCATATGCTTTTCTCTTAGTAGAATATCCCAAAAATATTCCTCCATCACTTCTAGAATCAAACTTCCTTAATGCATCATCTCTTCTAATGTAACAATTACTTCCAAAAATTCTGAAATATCTGATAGTAGGAGTATGACCAAACCATGATTCATAAGGAGTCTTACCAGTATCACCTTCAATGTGTACTCTATTGAAAGTGTATACAACCATATTGAAAGCTTCTCTCCAATAGATATCAGGCAATCTAGCTTCTTTCATCATTGTCCTTGCCGCATCCAATATGGTTTTGTTCTTCCTTTCCACCAATTCATTCTATTATGGGGTTCTAGGTGCAGAAAGTTGTCTTCTAATTCCATTCCTCTCACAAAAGTTGTTGAACTCAATGGATGTAAACTCACGACCTTGATTTGATCTTAAACATTTTATCTTCATTCCTGTCTCAGTCTCAATAATAGCCTTAAAGATTTTGAATTTCTCAAGAGCTTCTGATTTTTCTTTCAAATATGCTACCCACATCATTCTATAATAATCATCAATAAGTAATATAAAGTATCTATCACCTTGAAAACTTTTAGTCCTTGTTGATCCACACAAATCAATATGAATAAGATCAAGAATTTCTAAATTTCTTACCCATTTGACATCCTCTACATACCGAATTATGAGGTTTAACAATTTTGGGCAAATCTCTAACAACCTGTGTTGAATTGATCTTCACTATGCAATCAAAATTTACACGGCATATTTTTATGCCATAACCAACTTTTATCAATTGGAGAAATCAAGCAATCTTTCTCACCGGAGTTCAAATGAAAGATGTTACCTTTGGTTTGAGTTCCGGAAGCAATTTCCAATCCAAATTTAGTGATGATCTTACATTTTTCATCCTTGAATTGCAAATGAAATCCTCTATCCACCATCTGACCTACACTTAAAATATTATGCTTTAAGCCTTCAACATAGTAAACGTTGTCAGTATTAGTCTTACCATCCAATGACATTGTTCCTTTTTCTTTGATCCTACATGCCTTGTTGTCTCCAAATTTGACTAGTCCACCATCAAATTCTTGCAATGTTAGAAATTTCCTCTTGTCACCAGTCATGTGATGTGAGCATCCACTGCCTATAACCCATTCATCCTTTTCTTCAATTTTAGCAGCCAAAGCCTTCTCCTTAGTATGAGTTTCTTTAATAAAAGCTTTCGGAGAATCATCCTAGATAGCAATAAAAACCCTATATTTACCGGAGGAATCTCCATTACTGGTTCCACTCACAAGTTCACCATCATCATCATCATCAGAAATACCAAAATCATCATCACCAACATAATAGCATGAGTTTTCCTTATTCCTTCTAAATCTAGGTCTGCTCTGATATTCTGGATTAGGCTTATAACTCTTCACAAATCTTTCATGATTCCTAGCAGCTCTTTCAGGGCATCTAGAAGCAAAATGACCAATCTTATTGCATGAAAAACATTTAAAAGGGACTTTTCCTTCATACTTACTTCCAGCTAGTCCTTTAGGAATTCTTCTAGCAATCGGGACTTCTAGCTCTTCAAGTTCTCTTTCTTCTCTCTCAATGTCCTCCATATCTTTAGCATACATTTCCTTCCAATCTACCTTCTTCTTACCAAAGGTAGATGCTTTAAATACAGTCTCAGTTTTAGTAGCAATCTGATCTCCAAGTTCTTCAAGATCAAAAGAAATCAATTTTCCAAGTAATATATCTCTGGTAATAGGAGTACATGACATTATCTGGAGTTCATTGATTGTAGTATCCTTCATCTTGTAAGCCAAAGGTAGAACTCTCAAAACTTTTGACACTATCTCATCCTCACTAACTGATCCGCCACAACATTTGATACCCATGACAATCTCATTTAATTTATCCATGAAAGAACTAATCTTCTTATCTTCTTCCATCTTCAAAGTTTCATCTTACCCAGAAACCTTCAAGTTTTACAATCTTTATTGCCTAGTCACCTTCATAAAGAGTTTCAAGCTTCAACCAGATCTACTTAGCATTCTCCAATTCTATGACATTTAATATCTTTTCATCAAATAGGGCGCTCAACAATGCTTCTTTTTCTCTAACATCATTTTCAACTCTCTTATGTTCATCAACAGGTAAGAGTGTTCTAGAATTAGGATCATGAGGTATATACCATTTCTCCACTATCTCCCAAACTTCTGCTTCAAGACATCTGAGATGAGTCTTCATTTGCTCCTTCCATATTTTGTAGTTTGGACCATCAAATTTGGGACTCTCATTTTGATAGGGATTGAATGCAGAACTTGATGCTAATGCCATTGGATCTCCTCAAGTGGTTAAGCTTCTACAGAGAGGACCTTTCTCTGATACCAATTGTTGGAATACTCTGATACCAGGAGTAAACTGAGAGGGGGGGTGAATCAGTTTACTGACAAAAATTAGAACTATAGCATATCATAACCTTTGAACCAAAGCACAAAGAAACCAACACAATGAAAGATAGAGCATGAAAGCACAATACACACAACACCAATATTTTTGATGTGGAAAACCTGGTAAAGGGAAAAACCACGGTGGGAAACCCTACCCACAATTAGATAATAATTTTGTAACCGTATGTGAAATAATTACAATGGGGATTGCACTTGCAATCAGGCCAACCATCTAGAGTTCACTACTCATCACAAAAATAAGTCTCACTGACTTACAAAAACATCGGACTACAATCCGAAAAGAAATGAACTGTGAAAGTAGCATCTACTAATGCTTGATACAGTTCTAGTTAAGCACAAATGTTTTCCCTACAATACAAAACCTTCTCAAACCTTTGTTGAATGATATAACCTTGTTCGCACATAAACCACTCTCCGATAATGTAGACATAACCATCGACAAACAAATTGCATGAATAAGTCACCTATAAATATAGATCATCAACCTTATTGATAAGGTCGGCTAAACCCTAAACCCATAAACCCATAATTACAAAAAAATTACATCACACGGTACCACTGGACCAATATTATGATTTACATTACATAGCATGGACCTAAATCAAATATCCAAATAATTACATCCACTGAAAATTTTGCTAAGACCAAAATCCAATGCGCTTCACCAACTGGTAGAAACCCTTAGTGAAATAATGGAAAGTTTAACCAGATCCAAATATGACCATCATAACAACATGGCAACCAATGCAACGCCACCAAATAGTTAGGACACAATCAAGAAGCACCTTCAACATGATAGAAATCGACTCCATAAGTCAGACCAAAATCGTTTGACCGTATCAACAAATATCACTTATCGGTAAAGCTAACCGGTACCAGGAAATATCAACCAAGAACAAAAGCGATAGCAACCGGAGCACCAAATCAGGAACCAACAGAATATAGAAAACATATAACCATCCAGGTTAAGTATCTAAAATCAATTCTAGAGATCTAATCATATCGGATCAGAAACATAGCCAAAACCAAGATGATCACCAAGACTAACTGAGATAGGTCCAATCGGGATAGCCTCCAACTGGGATACAGTGTTGACATCAATGACAACACTAAACCAAATCCATCATATTGCCAACACTCACTGCTCAACAAGAAGAAGGGCTACAACCCTGAGGAAGGCTCACTGCCTTACAAATATCAAAGAACAATCCAGATTAAATGAACTAAAAAAATAGCATCTCCAAATGCCTAACGATAGTTTCAGTTAAGCACATTTGTCTACTCTGCAACACTCCCTTCTCTACACTTCTCACCGAAAGATGAATTCAATTTTTTGCACATACATAACTCTCTGATAATGCAAACAAAACACCAATATCCAAATTACATGAATATGATACCTATTTATACAAATCATCAACCTTAACTACAAGGCCGACTCAACCCTTAAGACCTAATTACAAAATTACATCACATGATACATAGATCAACCACCAGACCAATACAATACTATGATGACATAGCATGGACCCAAATCAAATCCATGAACATGGAATACCACTAGAAATATCGCCAAGAACATCCGCAACATGCTACACCACTGAAAAATGTTGCATAACACGAAGAACATCACCAGACCCATAAAATCCTCAATAACATGCATAATAATCAATGTAGACTAGCAAAACAAATAGGAAACATGTAGGAAACACCAACAAGAACTTTAGATCCATCCACAATAGCTACACCAACACCACTTAATCAAATCTTCATCAATCAATACATTGATACTCAAGAAGACTCAACATAAGAAATTGGGACTAGAAAGATAACTTGTGGAACACCAAATCACGAACCATCTGAATTGAAGGTACACATGAACACCCCAAACACTCTCCCAAATCTGCAACTCAAGATATAATCATTTTGGAGCACAACTAGAACATTGCAACACAAAACACTAAAAAAGCAATCCTCATACCGAAATCCATAACTCGATTAAATATCCACATAGCATTATGAAATCAACACTGAATCAACTAGAGATAATTCATTAATGAAATAAAGAAACCTCTTGCAGACTTGTTGATGCGGATTAACTCACCAAACCAACTAAAACAATCAAACCAAATCTCTACAATACTAGAACACAAGAATATGTTGACATCAATGACAACAACATATCCTAGCAGTAGCAGTATCCAACAATTTGATCTTTTAAAAGTGTTGCTTAAGACACAACAACAAAATAAGAAAATAGTCTGATATAATCTAAAGAGAGTATTGTTTAAAGGATTTTTTCAAATCCTAATGGTTGTTGGAGTCTTTTCAAATGTAGTGTCCACCCTTGACTTAACTTGTTTTGATTAGAGTTGACTTTTATTTCATGCGTGATAGACTTATCTCGACTATTTATGATGATTTGGATGATGACTATTCATGTTTTTAGTTACACATTGTGATGATAGACATTATTGGGCATATGCTATTTTGGATGATTTATACGATGTTGATAATATCATTATTGATAATGTGATTTAATCGATACTATATGCTTACTATGTGATATATTATCGATAGATTATATTGATCATGGATTTGATGTTGATTATGATTACACTAACCCTGTCTCATGATTACATTTGATGAGATGCTTATGAGTTGTGTTTGACTATTGTTTGACTGTCTTTGTGATAGAGACAATTCCACATAACTCATTGCGAGCGAGATGTGTCATCTCAACTCTATATCACTTGCATGTTATGATATATATATATATATATATATATATATATATATATATATATATATGTATATGTTGTATTATCATTTTGTGGTTGTAGGACCTTGCAAGTACAAGACATCGACTCCACCTGGCTTCACAAGTCTGAGCGTGTCTTTAATTCCAATGGCTTATGTGGTTTAGAGAAGACATTAGTTCCCTCCACTTACTCTAGGTCTAAGATGTGAACCAAGTGTTGTAGCATCTTGGCATAATTTGTCACATCAATTAGTGAGTTTTTTTCTTTTAAGTATTGTGAGTATGTTTAGAGATGGTTGATTTATTTGATTATGTTTAGATTAATTATGTGATTCTTGATGTGTGATTTTATAATTAATAATGCTTATTTTAATCCATTTAATTTATTGACTTGGAGTATTTAATTATTTGATATTTTATGGTTATTTATTTTGTGTGATTTTAATATTTATTTGGTATTTATTGTTTAATCTTTATTAAGGTTTGATCATTTATTTTATATTTAATTATTTAATTACTTATTTATTTATTCATTTAATGTTTATGGTTTAATTACTTATTTGTTATTTAATGTTTATTTATATATTATTGATTTATTGTTTAATTGGCATTTATTTATTTATTATTTATTGTTTAATAGTGCTTTTATATTTTAATGTTGATTAATATTTGTTGGTGAGCTATATTGTTATTTAATATTTATTTAGTATTTGTTAATCTTTATTGGTATTTGATTATTTAATTATTTATTTGATTTTCTATGGTTTAGTATTTATTTGATATTTAATACTTATTTGGGGTTCCTTAATTTATTTTATTAGCTTTTGGTTTAATTAATTTTAATCCCCATTTGGATTATTTATTTATAGCTTATGTTTATTTAATAGTTTGACTTTCATTTCCTAAGTGGGGTGTATGAACACATTAAATTAAAATAATAATATAACATTCACACTTGGCTAGATAAATATATTTCACATTTACTATACCTACCCTTTACTCTCATTGGTTAAATTTGAAATGGGAGAATAAATTATAATATATGGTGGGTTGGTAAAATATATTCCAAAAACGAATATTTTGATTGGTTGGTATTGAGGATAGGGTTTTGATTCTTGTTTTCTTTTTATTTTCATTCCCGTGATATTTTTCGTGTGGGCTATTCTCTAAAAAAGTTTCCTCAAAGCATTTTTCCTTTGGCTTTCGATTTTTGTACTTGGATTTTGGCTGGAGCTTGGTTGGATTTTGGCTAGAGCTTGGTTGGATTTTGGCTGGAGCTTGATTTAGATTTTGGCTAGAGCTTGATTTGGATTTTGGCTTGGCTCTGTGGGGATCTCTTCTTCAGTTGCATTCCATCACTTCTAATTCCAGGTTGGAGTTCTTGTCATTGTAAAATTATTTTATTTTCCTGTATACTCCGTGTTTGCATAATTGTTGTTTGAGGGTTTATTTGGGGAAAAAGAATTCATTATATAGTTTTATACTATAGTTTTAGAGAAATATTTAAGTGCATAAATTTTATTATAAAGTAGAACTATATGGCTTGGGAAAAATACTTTATTTCCATTAGTTGGGCATGCTATCGTGAATGCATGACTTTGTAAAATTCCTGTTGTTTGAATCTTGGTTTTTGGAATTATTAGTGTATTTGGCTTGAAGGATTTTTGAAGATTTTGGTTTTGTTCAGCAATTTTGGATTTATTTGGGAGATTGGATTTTTCCTTTGAGTTTTCTGTACGGGTATTGTTGTGAAGGAAGTTGGTAAAGTTAAACTTTTTTTTCTCTTGTCTTTAGTGGATTCTTTAAGGTATCCTTATGGTGCTTGAGTGTGATTTTATATGGAGAAAGTGATTTAGTCTTGCTTTGAGTTCTCTATTTGAGTTTTCTATGTATTTTGGAAGGAAATCCCTTTTGGTTTGAATTGCAATTTCTCCTTCATATGTTTATGGATTTGAGATTCGTTTGTTGATTTCATTTTGTCTTGACTGGGCATCACTTATTTAGTTGATTTCGTGACTTGGGAAAATTCCCTTGATTTTTAATTTAAACTCATAATTTTATTGTTTTTACATGTTTTTTGTTGTCCAAGTCATATGCACTAAAACAGTGGTCATATGCACTAAACAAAATATCATATGCGTTATTCTATTAATTGTATGCACTATTTTGTTGATTATATGCACTATTCTGTCATTCATGTGCGTTGAAATTTTGGTCTTATGTGCTGAAGGATTAATCATATGCACCGAGTAATTAGTCATATGTGCTATAATGAGTATCATATGCGTTGTTCTATGGATTTTGCTCAGTTTGATTTTTTGTTTGTCTTTTTTTGGATCTGATTTGTACCAGAGGCTTTTTCGAATTTTTATTGATGATTTTCTAGATTGTGCAATTGATGGATTTGATGAATCTTTTATGGTTTTGCTTCTATAAGATCTTTATGATGGATTTATGCCTCTACCATGCTGAGAAGCCATGGTAGAGAGGGTTATTTATTGTGCTCAGTCTAGCACATTGATGTGCCTTATTGTTAATATTTATTTCATTTAATGAGCATGTTTGATTATCTTATTGATGCATTTTTATGCTATGAGGCTCTTGTTGTTTATTTGGTTTTATGACCTTTGGATGGCCATGTATATGAATGGTTGTATGATGATTATGATTTCTAATTTGATTGATATTATGAGCCTCTTATTGCATTTATTATTTGGGCCATGTTAGGGAGGAGTGGGCTTCCATGTGATAATTGGGGCCATGAGAGATAGGCTTGCATGAGGTTCCTTGTAAGGATGCATGAAGTCTATACTGCTAGGGAACATTGGGAGTTTATCATGTTTTGTAAATAAGCAATAACCTAATAATTAATGGTTTGGATAGCTATATTTATTAATAAGATAATTAAATTAATTTGAGCCTCAAGACTTAGTCCTAGGGAGGATGTTTTAGGATAAGCATGAGAAGGCCGTGAAGATGGTAACCTTGTTGGAATTGTATTGTCATTGATGTCAACCGGTATAGGATATCTACTAGTATGAGAGATGTACGTGTAACATTGTCATGGAGGAGTACATGATGAGATATCTTTGATATCACCTTGTGTTGCAGAACACCGGTAAGGTAAAGAATAGAATGTCATTCAGAGGAATGATCATTGGTGTCACTGGTACACAAGTTAGTGACTGACTTGTGTGGATGAAATGAACAGGTTACCGGAATAGTGTATCATCGGTAAGAAGAGTATGTCAACTGATAAGTGAAGTGTTGACAATGAGTAGGATGTTTGGATGTTGTTTGTGATGAAGAGGAAGAATGTTACCTAAATCACATCAACACCGAAGGAGAAGAATGAATAGGTCACCGGTATGCTGTGAGGTTGCAAAACAACAAGACTCCCACCGGATAAAGATGCAGTCACCATGTGAAGAGATGACTGATAATGAATGTGCCCACACCAGATCACATGTGCTTGTTTGAAGATGTGCTGAACAAATAAGGAAGTCACATGAGTGCATTGAAGGATGCATATGATATGGAGTCACTACCACTAGTAAGTGGAGCTTATCTCCTATTATGCATAATGTGCATTATAGTTCTATGAGATAAGGAAGAAGAGGTAAAGGTGAGTGTTTGAAGGCACACACCGGATCTACCGGTAAAACAAAGGAATGCCTCAAGTGCATGAAATCAGAGCTATGCACTAGACCGACAAAGAAGGCATGTTGGGATATCGGTGCAGATGAAGAGTGATGGGTTTGTCAATTTGACAAACCGGCTGAGATGATATTCAGTCTGATGATGAAGAAGGCAAAGTGGTGCAGCTGAAAAATATAGAATGAAAACAACATGCAGATGCTTTAGATGGAAACCACTGAAGATTGATGACATGGTGTCATCGGGATGGCTACCGGTAAGCATGAGAACCGGTAAGAAAGTGAAGAGGCTAAGAGATGTGACTCCCACTTGATGAGATTGAGAATTCTATTGAAACACATGTCTGGTGACCGATTAAGGTGTTCCACTGGTAGTTCAGTAAAGTGTAGACATGAAGGTTAACTGGTAAAGTGTGAGATACCAACGGGGTTAATGAACCGATAGAAAAGTAGAACCAATTGAGTGTTTAATCGCTAAACCTGTCTGAACTGACACAAAGTTCCAAGTTGGCAGTTGATCGACATGGATACCATGTGGAGTCAAGGTGGTGGACTTGCATGCAATGGTAGATGGAATGTACACCGACGAGGTTGTTGAAGAGTTTGTTGATATTAATGGTAGATCTCGTAAATCATGGGATGTGTTGCAGAGACATTGCAGAGGTTTACAGCTCGAGGTTTAGAGGACAACAGAGAGCCATCTCATAGTGATTAAGAAGATCGAAGAAGATGAAGGAAACTGCAAGACAAATCTTGGTGATTGACCAAGAAATTAGCTGACCGGGTAAAAAACAGATTGTCAAATATAGAAGGTGTGATCAAGAAGGCATGAAAATGGCGGTGATGTGTGAATAGCTATCTAGGGGATTAGATTAGATAATATTTGATTGGATTTGGTTTGCCTCGAGGTTGATGAGGAAACCCTAACCGCCTATGATTTGAATTGGCTTTTGGCGGGAAGACTAGGTTATAAATAAGGAAGCCAAAATCATTGAAGGTTGCTGTTGAATAGAAGAAGATAGAGCTGATACGAAGAGATTGAGTGTTGCATGAGAGAATTTGATCAGTCAAAGTGAAAATAGTAGAAGAGAATAGTGACTGAGTGAGTGAAGGTTAAACCGGTGATAGGGTTTAACAGAGGATTAACTGGTATGGTTTGAGCAACCTGTATAGCAGCTAGATTGAATTAGAGGAGATAACTAGTGCGTGCTTATATCGACAGGAGGACAGATGAGAGGACTGAAGAGATGAGCAGTGAGGAGGAGATCAAACAGAGAAGAAGAAGAGTAGAGGTGAACCGAAAGAGGTTATCGACAATGCAGAAGTAGATAAAAGCATCAGAAGAGTTGTAGCCCATCAAAAAGTTACTCTTTTGTAACCAAGATATTACTTTTGTATTTGAATGTTTTTGTGGTCACTGAGTTGTAGCTCAGTGCAAGGGTTGTAGCTCCTTTGGGTTGTATCCCATAAAAAAGTTAGGGGTTGGTGCCCTAAATCGGGGGTTGGTGGTCCTTGGGTTGGTGCCCTAAACATTGTAACAAAGATTCATTGTGAGGCTGGATTGGAGCAATAGTCTCCAGCAGCACTCCTCACCAAGGTTTTTCCCATCTTGGGTTTTCCTTGTACCTATTGGTGTTATGTGATGTCCCTTTGTGTGAATGCATGTGTGTTTAGTCTTCTTATTAACCGGTAAGTCTGCATTCAATTAGTTCTACTAATCGACATACATTCATAAGAATAGTAAAAGGGAAAAGTTTGAGAACCACTAATTCACCCCCATCTCAGTGGTGCATTGTGTCTAATAATCGATATTAGAGTGTAGGTACCCTATTTATAAAGCTTTCTCTCACTTGGGTAGATTCTAGATTAAGGACACACTGGTTTGTTTAGTGTCAATCCCTACTCCAGTTTTTGATGGTTCAAACTATTCTATTTGGAGTTGTAGAATGGAAGTCTACTTGTCCTCTCTAAGGTTTGATGTATGGATCTCAGTTGTTAATGGTCTCCCTAGGAATGTATTTCCTCCCGCTGACTCTGAAGAAGAAAGAAGATGCATGTGTAATGAAGAAGCTATGAAGGCCATATTCAGTGGGCTCACTGGTGATGTTCCCTCATAGGTGGATAAGTGCAGATTGACAAAGAGTCTATGGGATTGACTAAATAAGATTTATGGAAATGAACCCTACACTAATAGATCAGTTTGTGGAAGTGAGAAGAACAATGCAGCAGACACATGCACGGATGACAGAAGTATATCAGATTGTTGCAGTAGCAATGGTGATGAGGAGACTCATCTTTTCATGGTCCATGAGACATATATTGAGAATCGCACATCAAAAGAGGTTAATGTAGATAGATCTCATCAGTATGATGTGTTTGGAAATGATAATGAAGAAGATGAACAAGAAGGAGATAAGGAAGATAGATCTAGCCAGCAAGATCTAATTGATAGTGAAGGTGAAGAAGAGGATGTGGCAGAAATTGATCTTGAAGGAGATCTTGTAAATGCATTAGAAGAACTTAGAAGAATAAGGAATGAATACAAGCTATTCAAGAATGCTACCATTGCAGAGCAAACCTGATTAACAAAATACCTTGAAGAATCTAAGAAAATCATCTCAGAGTTGAAGACTTCAGAAGAAGGCACCAAGGAGTGTCAGTGTAATGAACTAGCATCTGTGCTAGAAGTTAAAGATAAATAATATCTATAGCTGGTTGGAGAAATGGAGATTCTCCAAAATGACCTTGAGAAATGTCAAGATGAGCTCAAGGTAAGAATCCGGTTTGATGGCAGCAGTGATGCCTTGGACAAGATGTTGAAGAAGAAAAATCATGTCGAGGACACAAAAGGTCTAGGAAGTGGTGTTAGTGAATGGTCCACCAGCAAGAATGTCCCCCACAATGACATTTTGTTTGTCTCCTCAAATGGAGAGAACAAGGGAAAAACCTTCATAGTTAGAAATTCTCTCCAGAAGAAGGTTGATCTAATGTCAATTGGTGAAGACTTGCAGACAAGAATGAAGACCAGTGCTACAAGAAGGAGGAATAATGCAGATCCCAAAGGTAAAGGGAATATGGGAGAAGAAATCTTCACCAGAAGCAGGAAAATGAGAAGACATCAAACAAGACCTCCTACCAGTAGAAGAAAAGGAAATTCTACCACCCACATGACAAAGCAAGTGTGGGAGAAGAAGAAATAAGATAGAAGGGCTGCCTAAAATGGACAACCAAGGATCCATCCTAAAAGAAGGAGAAATGGAGATGTTAGACCAGTAAGATCTCCTCATTCATGGTAGAATAAATGTGTAAGTCATATGCCATCCTTTACTGGTTATTGCTTTGCATGTAATAGTGATGGCCATAAGGTAGAAGATTGTAGAAAGAGATCTACAAGAAATAATCTAGGATCTTATAGATATCATGCATATGAGAAATATGTATCAAGGAGTAGATGCATGCATATCTCCTCTCTCAGTTATGCTAGAAAGAATCCATTTGATGTTCCTTATAATGTAAATGTTGTATGTTATAACTGCAATGGATTTGGCCATAGAGAGTTTGAATGCAGGAAGAGGAACTTGCAGTCATATGAAGGCAGGTATAGGAACTATGCTCTGCAGAAAAATGGATCTAAATCATATGGAAGTCAAAATCCCACTTGGAACCAAAGGAGAAATGTCCCTATAGGAGAAAGAGGTCCACTGGTTAAGGTTGATAATCACAGTAACATGACCAGAAGCAAATGGTCAAACGGGTATGTCAAGAGATTCCCCAATCATGAAGTTGGGATGGATGGTGTGTGCTACTATAGCACTATTTCTGGTTGTGATGTAGTGTCCAAAAAAGAAAAGACCCATTAGTAGAAGATGGTAAGACCCACTCCCAAGACTCAAAATGGGAAGAAGAATGAGACCAAGCAGGTGTGGAGGAAGAAACATTGTGCATTCAATGCACAGGTGATATCTCCTAAGGCCTAAAGGAGATGCAGGATCTTAGGGGGAGTAATACACTAAACTTATCATTCACCCCCTCAATAGAAGAGGACACATGGAAGAACATGATGTTGTTGGTATGATGGATGAATATGAGATGATAAGTGTGTGTAGAGGCTGCCTTGACTACACACCTACAGATGAAAGTTGGATCACTACTGCATGTGTCAATGGATGGAGATCAACAATTGGAATCAGATACAAGGTGACACAAAATGTTAGGAATCATAGGAAGGTGCTCCGGTAGTGATAGTGGACCGGTATAGGGAACCGGTATGTGCAAGAGGTTACCGACATGAATGCTAATAGGTACTTGCAGGTTATGTAAGACAATGAGGTTGGAGATCATTGTGTTAGCCCCGGTAACATGGAATTGGGAAATTATGTCTCAGGTGGTGTTGATGAAGACCTAAATGACATATGTTGGCCAGGTGGTTGATCATGCATGCTCGTAGATTTTTGGGCTGACCAGATTGATCTATGACTTGATGATGACATTGTATGATATTGTGTACATCCAAGATCATGTCATAGGTTGTGTTGAGATAATGGAGTTGAAAGATTAGCAAAGGATAACAGTTGCACAACTCAGTCGGTATATGATGAAGATTGGAGCCTCAGTATTGGACCTGACTGGAGATAAAGACTGGAGATGTATAATGCAGGGGGAGTTCAAGTACTTATGATGCAAAGCCTGCATGCTTGAACTTGTAAAGATACTATCTACCCAAATTGTAGATGATGGAAATTGTAGTAGGAATACCTAGGAGAATTTCATGGTTATGGGTATCTACTTGTCATTTGGTTGGTTGTATTCATAGTACAATCACATTTAATTCTAAAGAAAGTTGGGATAAAATGGGAGGTGATGTAGTTTGATCAACAGGTGAGTAGTATTCACTGACACATCCTTCTACAATTGATTGTTTTAACAAATAGTATCAGATTTTCATGCTCAATTGGTGTTAGTTGATGGTTGAGTCCTCCATCTCAAAGTGATGTGACTTGAGAAGATGTAACAAGTGGTATTAAAGGAGGAGATGCATCCAATGAAGATAAAGGGGGAGAAATAATTCTGTCAGTGACCAGTAAATACAAGGAGGAATGATATCCTAACAGTGCCCTTTGCCATTGTTGTCAAAGGGGGAGAAAGATTTTGTAGTATACTGCATACTATGTGTGTGAGAATCCATTGGATCATACAAAGGGGGAGAGAGACTATTTAGTATGCATGAAACTGCATGAGTTGACATCAATGCCAAAGGGGGAGATTGTTGGCATTGTATTGTCATTGATGTCAACCAGTATAGGATATCTACTGATATGAGAGATGTAAGTGCAACACTATCATGGAGGAGTATAGGATGAGATATCTTTGATATCCCCTTGTGTTGCATAACACCGGTAAGGTAAAGAAGAGAATTTCATTTAGAGGAATGACCACTGGTGTCACTAGTACACAAGTTAGTGCCTGATGTGTGTGGATGAAATGGATAGGTTGCTAGTACACTATATCATCGGTAAGAAGAGTATGTCAACTGATAAGTGAAGTGTTGACAATGAGCTAGATGTTTGGATGTTGTTTGTGATGAAGAGGCAGAATGTTACCTAAATCACATCAACAATGGAGGAGAAGAATGAAAAGGCCATCGGTATGTTGTAAGGTTGTAGAACAATAGGACTCCCACCAGATAAAGATGCAATAACCATACAAAGAGATGACTGACAATTAATGTTCCCACACCGGATCACATGCGCTTGTTTGAAGATGTGTTGCAAAAATAGGGAAGTCACATGAGTGCATTGAAGGATGCATATGACAAGGAATCACTAACACCGGTAAGTGGAGCTTATCTCCTATTATGCATAATGTTCATTATAGTTTCGTGAGATAAGGAAGAAGAGGTAAAGGAAGGTGTTTGAAGGCACACGCCATATCTACTAGTGAAAAAAAGGATTTCCTCAAGTGTATGAAATCAGATTTATGCACTAGATTGACAGAGAAGGCATGTTGGGATGTCGATGAAGATGAAGAGTGATGGGTTTCTCAACTTGACAAAATGACTGAGATGATATTCAGTCTGATGATGAAGAAGGCAAAGTGGAGAAGCTGAAAAAATATAGAATGAAACCGGCATGTAGATTCCTTAGATGGAAACCATTAAAGATTGATGACATGGTGTCATTAGGATGGCGACCAATAAGCATGAGAACTGGTAAGGAAGCAAAGAGGCTAAGAGATGTGACTCCCACTTGATGAGAATGAGAATGCTATGGATAGACATATCTAGCGACCAGTTAAGGTATTCCACAAGTAGCTCGGTAAAGTGCAGACATGAAGGTTAACTGGTAAAGTGTGATATACTGATAGGGTTAGTGAATCGACAAAAAAGCAGAACTGGATGAGTGTTTGGTCGGTGAACCTGTTTGAACTGACACAAAGTTCCAAGCTAGTAGTTGATCGACATGGATGCCACGTGGAGTCAATGTAGCAAATTTGTATGTAACGGTAGATGGAATGTGCACTGACGAGGTTGTTGAAGAGTTGGTCGATATTAATGGTAGATCGTGTAAATCATAGGATGTGTTGTAGAGCCAGCTCAGAGTGATTGAGGATATCAAGGTAGATGAAGGAAACCACAAGACCAATCTTGGTGATTGACCAAGAAATCAACCGATAGGGTAAAAAGCAGATTGCCAAAGATAGAATGCGTGATCAAGAATGTGCGACAATGGCAGTGATGTGTGAATAGCTATCTGGGGGATCAGATCGGATAAGATTTGATTGGATTTGGTTTTCCTCAAGGTTGATGAGAAAACCCTAACCTCTTGTGATTTGAATTGGCTTTTGGCGGGAAGACTAGGTTATAAATAATGAAGCCAAAATCATTGAAGGTTGTTGCTGAATAGAAGAAGATAGAGTTGTTGCAAATAAATTGAGTGTTGCCTGAGAGAATTAGATCAGTCAGAGTGAAAATAGAAGAAGAGAATAGTGACTGAGTGAGTGAAGATTAAACTAGTGATAGGGTTTAATAGAGGATTAACAGGTATGGTTTGAGCAACTGGTATAGCAGCTAGATTGCATCAGAGGAGATAACCGATAGGTGCTTATACTGACATGAGGATAGTTGAGAGGACTGAAGAGCAGAGTACTGAGGAGGAGACCCAGTAGAGAAGAAGAAGAGTAGAGGTGAACCGATAGAGGTTACCAACAATGCAGCAGCAAATGAAAGTAGCAGAAGAGTGAACCGGTGTAGCAGAGAAGGTGTCTCATCGACAGAAGGAAGTTTTGTGCAGAGGTTGCAAAACTCTTTTGTAATGAGGATATTACTTTTTTATTTAAATGTTTTTGTGGTCACTGAGTTGTAGCTTGGTGCATGGGTTGTAGCCCATAAACAAGTTAGGGGTTGGTGCTCCTTGGGTTGGTGCCCTAAACATTGTAATAGAGATTCATTGTGAGGTTGGATTGGAGCAGTAGTCTCCAACAACATTACTAACTGAGGTTTTTCCCATCTTGGGTTTTCCTCGTACATACTAGTGTCATGTGATGTCCCTTTGTGTGAATGCATGTGTGTTTAGTCTTCTTACTAACTGGTAAGTCTATATTCAATTAGTTCTGCTAATCGACATATATTCATAAGAATAGTAAAAGGGAAAAGTTTGAGAACCACTGATTCACCCCCACTCTTAGTGGTGCATTGTGTCTAACAAAGCTAATCTCCCTTAGTCTCTCATAGGTTGAGATGGCTCCACATGTTTATCAAGCTAGTGCCTTATATTGTTATGTTTTTAAGGATGGCATGTGATGACACTCCACTCCTACATGTGTCCCCCTTTATGATTTATGATTATGCCTTGTTGGAAGCATTTATGTCTCCGTTGAATTGTACGCCTCTAGGAGTTTTGTATCGTGTGGGTCTTGTATGCAAATATTTGTGTGATTAGTCTCTTTAGTTATAGGTGCCAGCTTAGGTTTAGAGTGTGTGTTGGGACCTTGTGTCATCTCCTAGCACGGAGGGTGGTTCCTTTGGTTCCACATGGTTGGGTGGTTGGTGCTTTTCATCCATTGGGATGTTCTCTTGGTTTCTTCATGCATGGATGTGGATTATTCTTCATGATGATTATGGATATACCTTTTAGCAGATTTATGAATATAATAGAGTTCATGTAATGTAATATTCTTGTATGTGGTAATTGGAATTCTTGTAGTAGGAAGAGCTATGCTCATGATGTATTTTATGTACTTGTATTGTAGTTGGAAATTAGGATTATCGTAAGGATGTGATCTATGTATCTTAGAATTAAAATGGATTAATCTTAAATGTAAGTATTGAGGATATTACATAATATGGATAAGGTTTAGATGATGATGTCTTTATGTGTACACATTAGATATTAGGAAAATTATGCATAGAATGCAAAGAGATTATTGAAGGAAATATAAATGTGAATAGATTATGTTGCTAATGGGTACATCATGATAGAGAAGACATATATGCCCATGTGAGAATTTGAATGTAAAAGAAAATTGGGATTAAAAGGTATTGAGGCTTTAGCATGAAGCTAATAGGAAATGGTTTGATTTGAATAGTAATGGAATATATATCATGCTAGATAGATAGTAAATGACTTATATATGATGTATGCCATGTACTTATATTGAAAGTAATGTATTCATATTGTTATATTTTTAAAGTTGATAAATGAACTCTATGATTGAAAGATTGGTGTTGTGCTTGCCCATGCTTAAGTAAATAAATAAGGGAATTATTTTATCATGTGGATTGAAGAATGAATTACAGTTTATACATTATGAGTAGATAATCATAATATATGGAATGAGATCATGTTAGTATTATATGCGATTGAAGTATGTTTAATTGGATTAGTAAGATGGATTATATCTATGCATTAGGTTTTGCATTATCATGAAAAGGAAAAGAGCATGCAGATAGGAAAAGTTGGGTTAAAACACATTTGGATTTGGTGCATAAAATGAATGTAGTAATATGGGGTTGTTTTGCATTTTTAAAAGAAGAAATGTAACATGCTAGTAAAATGGTACATGGCATGCATATCATGATGGATAGATAATCTAGTAGGTTGCATATCTCATGATTAGGAAACTAAATATGATGGATTAATTCAAGATGGTATATGTTTATCATGTGTGTAGGATGTCATTATGGTAGTTAATTATGTAATGATGTTGAAGTACCCTAGGGAAAGATTAATGATGTTATGTTATTTCTTCTTGCATTAATTAATGCATGAGTAATGATGTATGTTCATAAATGGTTAATGAATGTAGTTAGATGGAGATGTTATGTGTTACATTAGTTGCTATTAGATGTTAATAAATAAAAAATAGCTCCATTAGCATGTTAGATGTTTAGTTTCTCTAGGGTATTTTGGTGGGAAATACATCAAACCTCATTTGTTTTTGATAAATTTTGGTCATACAATAAAAAATAGTCACTCTTTTAGGGTGAAAAGGTCACGAATAATACCATAGCCCACATCTTGATACTCCATCAGCTCAAACAATCCTGTCACACCCTAGAGTCCACCTAGTTTTTTGCATTTGTTCAGAAGTTGAACCAAAGAGAATTGCTCCTCAATTGGCTCATTTTCTTGGGAGATATATGGTGAGTGTCTTGGGGGTGGATTCTTCCCCACCCTTGCACTGTGATATTACAAGTGTCTGGTTACTAACTTAGGTTGGCCTCTAATTCTTAAAGTTTTTGGTAAAGGTTTCGTTTGAGTGGTCATAATCAACAACATTTTCTACTTCATTAAAGGAGGTATCCTAGTTTGTAGAGTTTAGGCTCTACAAATTTTTACCTACCGTATAGGCACTAAGGAGGGCATAACTTTGTTATGACAATATGTAACATTCATCGTTTCCAAATTTTGTCACAAACACATTTATTTATAGTGTCTTGGATTGCTTGACTTTAGTTGTTTCCACTTTGGTCTTTCCCTCTCACTTGTCCTTATGGGCCACTTCGGAGGAAGACTTGCTAAAGGTTTTACTCTATTACAAAAAATGATAGAAAGCATAAATGGTGAGTCTGGTTTTTTGGTCACCTAATTAAGGGGAAAGCATATTCCTATCACCTTCAAGACACAGAAGACAAGATGTTTCTTTTTAACCTTTCATTGCATTTTTTTATAAAATTATTTGGAGATGTTGCTCCAACAAGCCTGATGTTCATTTTAATCCCACATAGTTGTGCAGGAGCACCTAGTTCTACCTAGTTTTGATGCATTTTCACATTTTTGATTGATTGAACATGTTTGGGATCAATGAATGAATAATGGATTGTGGTTAGGTCCACAAGTGTGGTTAAGAGTTATTTGAAGTGTATTTTTCATCAAGGTTTGTATGTTTTCTTAGTTTTGGCCAATGTGCCCTTGTAAGCCTAAAATGACATTATTTTGCAAAATAGGGTAAAAATCATTGTAAAGCCTTATTAGGAATTTTTTCATGTTTTTTTTATGTTAGGGAACCATCCTAGGGGTTTTATAATGAATAGAGATGCATAAATGACAAAAATGCAAATGGGAGCAAAAGTTGTCATTGTTGCTTGACAACTTTTTGCAACTTTTTGAGCAACTTTGCAAAATTGAGCAAATCGGTGGTTAGGAAATCAATGAGGGGTTATTTATGACCAAGGAGGAATATAAAATACTTTTTTCAATATGTGTACATGGGTTGGAAGATCCAGGAGCAAGTTTGAATAACATTTGAAGACAATTTCCAGATTTTTGCATAAGTTGTTATTCTGGTAGCAGCAGTCCATACCAAATGGATTGATCTTATTACTGTCCTTCCATGGTGGTTTAGTAAATGAATTTTTTTTGCTTAGGAAGTGTTTGTATCCTTTCTTAGTGCAGGTTTGGTGTGTGATTATTATTTGTCTTATATTGCATTGCTCTCGGTCTGAGTAAGGGTTTAATACCCTAGACATGGTTCCAACTTGAAATCCCATTGTGTTTTTTCAATGGCCCTTGGGATTCAATTCATGGAACCTTTGTATAGTATATATACTCTTTGGAATGTCCTAGAGGTTGTTTGGAAGCAACTTGATATCATATCCTAGGTGAGCTTTTACATAGCCCAACTAGGAATATGACTGTCTTTTTTGTCTTTACTTGCAAGGATGAACAAATGTGAATGTGCCAAGTGTTTTGCATGGAAGAATGAAGTATAGTAGAGTCTCAGTGAAGAGATGGAGGTGTGAAAAGGTGTAGAAACCAATAAAACCTATTAGAGAATATTTTTAACTCTGAAACCCTCAAAAAAGCCATTTTTGGGGATCCTTTCTGGTTATGGATAGACCAAACAGCCTACCCTAGTGAATCCAAAAGTTTGTCCAAAAGGGTATTCGGATCACCAAATATTTTGGGAGTTCCTTTGGAGTTTTTCTAAGTAATTGCACAAAAAACCAGTAAGGTAGGGCTAATAGGAGCTTTAGGGCTATTAGGCCTAGAAAAGAGGAAGAAGATGAAGCGATGGGAAAATAGAGAGAAACCAATTGGAGAACCACTTGAATGGAGTTGAAATAGTTTCTTTACATCCCATGTGAGCCCTCCAAGTTTGTGTTGGAGGTTTGGATAATCTAATGGTTGGATATACTCTAGTGAATCCCAACCATGCTTGGGAGAAACTGTAGTAAATAAATTGATAGGGAGCACTCTAAAGAAGTTTAATTATTTGACTTGTTAATGTACAAGTGAAGGGTGATGAAAGCCCACTAAAACATCCTTTACCTACCTATTGAGAGAGGTGCAACTCTTTTGTGAGAATCTCCCCATCAAAGTGGTATCAGAGCAAGTTAAGATTTGGAAAGAAACCAGTTGATGTCAGAGATTGAGTTAGTAGGAGAAAATAGCCTCTGGATGGTAACCAATGCAGAGTTAGCCAAAAATGTAGAAGATAAAGAGGAAGAGAATAGAATCCTTTGGGTAAGATTGCAACAGTTGGAGAACAAACTACACAAAGTTGAAGACAAAACTGAGAAGGTAACAATCAAAATCAATGAAGGGAAGGGTAAAGAAGTAGTAGAAGAGGAAGGAACACATGAACCAGATCCTATTCTACCTAAATAACCTTTCCTTAGAGCCATCAAATCTTTAGGAGGGAATTCCCTACAAGGAGTGCCACTTTTTTGTGGAAAAATAGAACCAGAAGTGGTCATGGAATGGATTGAAGGCTTGACAAATCACTTTGAATGTGATGGAATTAGTGAAGCACAAAAGGTGAAGGTAGCCAAATCTAGATTGAGAGGAGCAACCTTGACTTGGTGGAAATTCATCCAAGAGGAGAGGCAAAAGGAGGGTAAGAACCCAATTGCCACTTGGAAATGAATGCTAGTCAAGGTGAGAGAAGCCTATATTCATGAAAAGTATGAAATTCAATTACATAAGAGGAGACAAAACTTGAGACAAAGAGAACTAGATGTGAGTAGCTACACTGAAGAATTTTAGAAGTTATGTCTAAGATCTAAGGTGGTGGAAGATGAAAGCATCAAGGTATCTAGGTACTTGAATGGTTTGAGATGGAATATACAGGAAGAGTTAAGATTGTTGTGTCCTAGTACTATCCACAAGTGCTATCAATTGGCACTCAAGATGGAAGAGAAGAGCAAAAAGAAGCAAGAGAAAAGCAATAGAGGTAGTGGTACGGTAAGAGATGGCAGAGGTCATAGAGGTAGCTATGGTGGAAGAAGTGTGGACCAAAGATCCCAAAGGGAATCCAAGTTGGTAGAGTAGAGTGGGGATTCCAATAGCAAGAGAAACTATAGAGGAAGGGGATCTATAAACTCCAGTAGAGGAAAGTCTAGTGGATCGGGAAGAAGGTCCTATTTTGCCACAATGAAGTGCTACAATTTTCATCAACTTGGACACCCGACCTATAGATGTCTTGAGAATTCTTCTTCATTCCAAGGAGGTGAGAGGAGAGTAAATTATATTCAAGAAGATGCAGCCAATGTGAAGGCATCAGAAGTAAGCTTAGATTCTGAGGTTGGAGAGAATCTCATGAGGATAAGAGTCTTGATCAAAGAACCGGTTAATGAGGAACCTAGCCAAAGAAGATCCTTGTTCAGGATAAAGTGTAAGATCATGGGTAAATTATGTAGAGTGGTGGTGGATTTAGGTTCCATTGATAATATAGTGTCAGAAGAAGTAGTAAGTAAACTCAACCTGCAAATAATCCCACACAGTGATCCTTATAGGGTTACTTGGCTCAATAAGGGGTAACATATTATAGTGAATGAAAACTTGGGTGGAGTTCACTATAGGAGGTTACAAGGACAAAATATTGTGTGTCATCTTTCCAATGGATGCATGCCACTTACTCCTAGGTAGGCCTTGGCAATTTGATAGGAAGGCAATACACCATGGGGAAAAGAATTCCTATACTTTTCAAAAAGATGGGATTACCTATAAAATTCAGTCCATAGGAGATCAAGAAGAGGGCAAATCTAAAGGTTCCAATGTGTTGTTGGTTGGTGAGAAGGAGTTCATTAACACTCTCAAGGGAGGAGAAGGAGTGGGTTTTGCACTTATAGTGAAACCAAAAGAAGAAAGCAAGGATAAGAGAGTATGCATTCCCAATGAAGTGCAATAGATCCTAAATCAGTTCAAGGACATCTTAAGTGATGGAACACCTACAACCTTTCCTGCTCAATGTGCCATAAGTCACCAAATTGACTTCATATTCGAAGCCTCATTGCCTAATAAGGAAGCTTACAAAATGACATCAAAGCTAAAAAAAGAGGTAGTTAAACAAATCCAATAACTTTTGGATAATGGTCTAATAAGGAAGAGCATCAACCCATGTGTAGTTCCCACCATTTTGGCACCAAAGAAGGGAGGTACTTGGAGACTTTTCACTGATTCCAGAGCCATCAACCGGATTACAATTAGGTATAGGTTTCCCATTCCAAGAATTGAAGATTTGATGGATTATTTAGGAGGTGCTAATTATTTTACCAAGATAGACCTCAAGAGTGGTTACCACCAAATCAGAATCAAGGAGGGAGATGAATGGAAGACAACATTCAAGACCACATAAGGACTTTATGAATGGCTTGTTATGTCATTTGGAGTCGAAAATGCCCGTAGCACATTCATGAGACTCATGAATGAAGTACCCAAGGATTAAATTGGTAAATTTGTTGTTGTTTATTTAGATGACATCTTGATTTTTAGTAAGTTTAAAGATGAACATATTAAGCATATAGAGATTGTATTGAAGAAATTATGTGATGAGCAACTAACTATCAATTTGGAGAAATGTGAGTTCATGAAACAGGAGTTGGTATATCTTGGGTTTATAATCTCAAGTGGTGATTTGAAGATGGATACCTCCAAGGTGGAAGCCATAATCAGTTGGCCTATGCCTAAGACAACAAGTGAAGTGAGGAGTTTTCATGGTTTGCCACAATTTTATAGGAAGTCCATTAGAGGGTTCAGTGAGATATGTGCACCTATGCTTGACACAATGAAAGGATGTGTGAAGACTAAGTTTCAATGGACAAAATAAAAACAAAGAGGATTTCATCTTTTGAAGACAAAGGTGGCTACTCAACCGATACTAGTTCTTCCAAGCTTTGACAAGCTCTTCACAATAGAATGTGATGCAAGCAACATAGCAATTGGAGTGGTTCTAAGTCAAGACAATAGACCGGTAGCATTTTTTAGTGAAAAGCTCAATGATGCCAAGAAAATGTATTCTTCCTATGATTTGGAGTTATATGCACTTGTTCAATCACTTAGGAAATGGAGGAATTATTTACTACCTAAGGAATTTGCAGTTTATACAGATAACCAAGCTCTTAGTTTTCTCAACTCACAAGAAAAGTTGAATCATAGGCATATCATATGGGTAGAGTATTTGTAGTCCTATACTTTCACCATTAAACATAAGAAAGTCCAATGCAATAAAGTTGTTGATGCATTAAGTAGAAGGTTTCTAATAGTTAAAGATGTACAGCTCAAGAGCATTGGAGTGGATAGTTTCAAGGGGTTATACCAAGATGATGAAGACTTTGTTGCCATCTACAAGGTTTATCAAGAGTTTAGAAATCATTTTCATGTTGAATATGCATATTTTACCTTACAAGATGGTCTCTTGTTCAAAGGAGGACAACTTTGTGTACCTAGAGGGTCCATGAGAGAAAATTTGATGCAAGAGAAGCACAATGGTTGTTTAAGTGGACATTTTGGGTTGAATAAGACTTTGGAACTTGTCCAAAGATTCTACTATTGGCCAAAGATGCAAAGGGATATCAGAAAGTATGTGGAATAATGTATGGTTTCTCAAAAGGAAAAGGGTACCTCTTCTAATGCTGGACTCTATCAACCTTTACCTATCCCAAACCGACCATGGGAATGTGTAAGTATGGACTTTGTTGTTGGTTTGCCCAAGATCAAATTAGGATTTGATAGCATCTATGTTGTGGTAGATAGATTTAGAAAAACAACCCATTTTATTCCATGTAAGGTGACTAATGATGCTAGTCATATTGCTCACTTGTTTTTCAAGGAAGTCATTAGGATTTATGACTTACCTATCAGTATAGTATCAGATAGAGATGCAAAATTCATTGGTCATTTTTAGAAGACTTTATGGCAGAGATTGAGCACTAAATTGTCTTTCAAATCAACCTACCATTCCCAAATGGATGGCCAAACACAAGTGTTCAATAGAACACTTGGGAACCTTCTTAGGTGTTTGATTAAGGAGTATGGACAAGCTTGGGATCAGATCATCCATCAAGATGAATTTTCTTACAATGACAGTTTGAATAAATCAACCTATAAGAGTCCTTTTGAGGTAGTTTATCGCCTTCATCCCAGAGGTGTGTTGGAGCTCAGAGATATTGGGAAGATGGAACAAAAGAGTGGACATGTTGTAGACATGTCTTGGTCCATGAAAGAGATTCATGAGCAGGTTACGCAGGCCTTACTAGACACCTCTCAAAGAATCAAAGATAAAGTAGATGAAAAGAGAAGGGATATTCAATTTGTTGTTGGTGACTTATTCATGGTTCATTTTAACAAAGAAAGACTTCAGAAAGGTGTCCCTAGCAAGCTTCAAATGAGGAGGATTGGACCTTGTAAGGTCCTGGCTAAGTATGGGCAAAATGCCTACACTCTTGATCTACCCGGAGACATGGCTTTATCTCCTATATTTAATGTTGCAGACTTGGTGCACTATAAAGGCACACTTCTAGAGGAATGTAGTAGAGTCTTAGAGGTATCCCAATCACTTTTAGACCTACCCTTGCCACCTGCATCCTTTCTACAAGCCGAGAAGGTATTGGATTCAAGAATCCTCAAGAAGACTAGGCAAACCGCCTATATGGAACATTTGGTCAAGTGGCAACATCTTACAGAATTTGAAGCCACTTGGGTACCTGAAGAAGACTTTCCTAAGCTTGGAATTCCCCTCTCTTTGTTGCCTAAAAAAGTCACTTGACTTCTTTCTCATTGGGGAGTATGGTGCAGGAGCACCTAGTTCTACCTAGTTTTGATGCATTTTTACATTTTGGAGTGATTGATCATGTTTGGGATCAATGATTGAATAATGGATTTTTGTTAGGTCCACAAGTGTGGTTTAGAGTTATTTGAAGTGTATTTGTCATCAAGGTTTGTTTGTTTTCTTAGTTTTGGCCAATGTGCCCTTGTAAGCCTAAAATGACATTATTTTCCAAAATAGGGTAAAACTCATTGTAAGACCTTATTAGGAATTTGGTCATGCTTGTTTGATGTTATGGAACCATCCTAGGGGTTTTAGAATGAATAGAAATACATAAATAGAAAAAATGCAAATGGGAGCAAAAGTTGTCATTGTTGCTTGACAACTTTTTGCAACTTTTTGAGCAACTTTGCAAAATTGAGCAAATCAGTGGTTAGGAAACTGATGAGGGGTTAGTTATGACCAAGGAGGCATATAAAATGTTTTTTTTAGTGTTTGTACATGGGTTGGAAGATCCAAGAGCAAGTTTGAATAACATTTGAAGATAATTTCCAGATTTTTACATAAGTTGTTATTTTGGTAGCAACAGTCCATACCAAATGGATTGATCTTATTACTGTCCTTCCATGGTGGTTTAGTAAATGATATTTTTTTTCTTAGGAAGTGTTTGTATCCTTTCTTAGTGTAGGTTTGGTGTATGATTATTATTTTTCTTATACTGCATTGCTCTCAGTCTGAGTAAGGGTTTAATACCCTAGACATGGTTCCAACTTGAAATCCCATTGTGTTTTTTCAATGGCCTTTGGGATTCAAGTCATGGAACCTTTGTATAGTGTATATATTCTTTGGAATATCCTGGAGGTTGTTTGGAAGCAACTTGCTATCATATCCTAGGTGAGCTTTGCAATATGATTGTCATTTTTGTCTTTACTTGCAGGGATGAACAAATGTGAATGTACCAAGTGTTTGGCATGGAAGAATGAAGTATAGCAGAGTCTCAGTGAAGAGATGGAGGTGTGACATGGTGTAGAAACTGATAAAACCTATTGGAGAAGACTGTTAACTCTAAAACCCTCAAAAATGCCATTTTGGGGATCCGTACCGATACGGACAGACCAGACAACCTACCCTAGTGAATCCAAGAGGGTATTCAGATCACCAAAGATTTTGGGAGGTTCTTTGGAGGTTTTCTAAGTAATTGTACAAAAATTGGTAAGGTGGGGCTAATAGGGGCTCTAGGGCTACTAGGCCTTGGAAAGAGGAAGAAGAGGAAGCGATGGGAAAATGGAGAGGAACCAATTGAAGAACCACTTGAATGGAGTTGAAACACCTTTTTTACATCCCCTGTGACCCTTACATGTGTGTGTTGGAGGTTTGGATAATCTAATGGTTGGATTTACTCTAGTGAATCTCAGCCATGCTTGGGAGCAACTGTAGAAAACAAATTGATAGGGAGCACTCCAAAGAAGTTTAATTATTTGACTTCTTAATGGACAAGTGAAGGGTGATGGAAGCCCACTAAAACATCCTTTACCTACCTATTGAGTGAGGTGTAACTCTTTTGTGAGAATCTCCCCATGACATAACAATGATGAAATGACTTGCAATAAAACAAGTTTGTTTTGTTCTTTTTAAATAGCACCAAAGGAAGTGTGAGTTAAACTAGGTCTAGTTGTACCTACAAAACTCATGAAAGCATTAGTTTGTATTGTGGGCTTACAAGCCTAAATTTTCCTTTGGTTACAAAAATCTGCTTCACTATCTGGCTGGAAAAATAGAACATTACACCATCAAAACACGAGAAAAAACATAACATAAAGTATCTGACAGTATTCAACAAATATGAATCACTATCTAGGTGATTGCGAATTTATGTCTAAGAAGTTGCGAATTTATGTCTAAGTAGATGCAAATCAATGTTTGAGAAGATCGAATCAGTTATACATAGAAAGAAAAAGATAGAAGAAAATTCAAAAACCAGAGGTTTCATCCCTAATCATATTAGCCATGATCTTGATGTCATCAAATTTGTCAAATTTCTCTAGGTATTTATGCACAAGATGATAGTATTGGGATAGGGAAGACAATTTTTCAAGATCTTGGAGTCTGTTCTCTACTCTTATCATTCGTCAATGAGGTCTCTATTGTATTTTGTCTTTAGATCTCTTCCTAGCACCAGAAATATTGAATCTTACCTTCCCTGCCATGGGGTTAGACACATTTTATATAGCAAAATAAATTTTTTGAGATTTGAAAAAGAATGATGGGTTAACAATGCAAAAAAATTTAGAAACAAAAATGATAATTAAAATTGAGAAAATGATCAATCCAGGTGATTGTGAATCATTATAAGAGATTATGAATTTTTTTATAAGCGATTATGAACTGTTATGAGCGATTGTGAATTCTTGTATGCTAAAATGTGTAGCACTTTCTAATGTGTCTAGACAAAACGTGCAAATCACAAAAAATCATGCTAGAAGGTTAGAAAATTTGTTCTTCACATAGGGTTCACCATTTGTTTTAGGGGTAAAATCAGTCATAATTAATCAGCTATATAAGAGTGAATCACAAAACTCTAATATAATTAAACCAACTCCTAAATGACAATGAAATACATCAAATCAATCTAATATCAAATAATAACATAATGAAACTCCCTCAATTGATCCAAATAGACTTCCATTTTTGTTCTCCAAATTGTGTGATAGGTGGCTCTCAGGTTTTGCACTGGAATTCCTGCATGTGATAGATACAATGATTTCGAAGATCGTGATTCTAGATTGAAATTGAGAAATAAGCCTTTCTTTTATAGATTTTCAGGTGAGATGGGGTGAGATTTGGAACTAAAGTGTTGATTGATAGTTCACTGATTTTGATTGATCAGTTAAGTGGATTGAATGATCTATTAAATTATTTGATTGATTTGTTAACAAGATTGATTAGATAGTTGACTCAATTGATCGGTTAGTGGTCTGAATTGAATGATTAGTTAGAAAAGGTGATTTAGAGTGAAAAAGGGAGATTGGAGAGTTATTCGAGTTAATCGATTAGCTAATTGATTTGATCAATCAGCTAGGATTTTCAACATGTGTTGTAGGACTTTGAATTGAAATTCATTTTTTATTTTTATTTGAATTTTGATTTTTTATTTTCGAATGTTGAAATGCACATGAGATTTATCTGAAATTTGATGAAATTCAGATTTGGTGAAATTTGAATTTGGGGAATTAGATGGAATTGGAGGAATAAGCTAGTTAATTAAATAATTTAAATACAATTATTTAATCATTAGAAATGAGATTAATTAAATAATAAAAAATATTTAATTAAGGGAATTAATCATAATTAATTAAATAATTAATATTTAATTAATATTTGAGAAAGGGGTTTGATGATGAATTGATAAAGAGATGGAAATCGAATAAGTAGTAATGTGAAAGGTGATAGTTGAGTTAGTACAAAAGAATAATTTTCTTAATTAAATAATTAAATAATTATTTAACTAATAGGACAAATAATTAGTACATGATTAATGAGACATTTTTAGGTGTCTATAAATCCCATTATTTTATATGGACATTAATATATAATATTTTCTTATCATCTAAACATATTTATAGATGTTATTTTTTATTTAAAAATAAATAAAAAATTAACCTCCAAAATAACAAACACATACCATTAGAAAAACATTTTATCCATTTAAAGCAGAGATACATATAATATTTATTTCTCTTCGAAGGGATGCTTTTATAAAACAATATTTCAAACTTTTTGTCTTGGTAGGCCACAAGTCCATCATAGAGTGAACTATTTTTTGATGGCCTTTTGGTATTTGTTGAGTAAGTAATATGTACTTTTGGAGAAATTTAATATTCTGATTCAATGGGATCCAAATTATAGTACTTAAAATGTTAATCTAAAATTTAAACCCTTGAAAAATTGGGTTGGTTGTAGGTTTAAGTGTGTTTGATGTTTGCATTTGCAGTATGAAAATGCTTTGAAATTTGACTCATCCAAATTTCAGTCAGCTTATGAAAAGTCTTGCAAAGGGAAGCCCTTGCTTGTAAGCTTATGAGTAAAAGTAAAATTAAAAATTTCTTACAATTCAAAAATATCAAATAAAGAAAATTGAAAAGTTTATATACTTTGTTTGTTGTCATCTAGATAGTTATAATATAGCTATTTAGACTCATTACAAGATGTAAACGTATTTAAAATATATATTTAAACATGAATTGAAAAGTTTATATAATTGGTGTGTTATGTCTAACCAATTATAATTTTAACTGTTTAGATTCTTTACAAGATTAGATTTTTAAACTCTTTACAAGATATTTCAAAATAGTTTAAATATCAATTGTGTAGAGATTTTGATCATTTGACTCGAACCATAATATATAATTATATAAGCCATTTAAGTTTATAATCAAGCACGGTTTATAAGGCAAAGTAAAATTAAATCTTTACTATTCACAAATTTCAAATAAATTAATTAGAAAGTTCATACCATTGTTGTGTTGTTGTCTAAATAGAGATAATTTAATTGTTTTTGATAATAAAGTAGCCAAAACAAGGGGGTTGACATGGATTACATAGTAAGTCTCATAGAGAACAAAACCAACACATACACAGCTACCAAACGACAGCCAGCCAATCCCTATCTTAATCATCAAAAACAAAAACCACCTGCAGCTATAGAATAACCCAAGATTGATAACAATCTCGTCCATATAGCAATTTAAATAGCAGATAATAAAAAATAAATTAACCTTAAGCCATCTATCCTTAGAGATAAGCATATTGTTCATACTATAAAAACTAAAGAAAGTAGCAAGAGTCTTGACAAGCCTCATATGGTTGATAAAGAAATTAAACTTAACAGGGATCCATCCGATCCTGAAACTAAAACTATAACAAAAAAGGAAAGCATCCACCATTAATCATTTTTTCCAACTCCCATGTGTTGGGAGAGCAGAAGCTCGATCTAATCTTCAGCTAGGAACTCAAACAGTTCCTTCATGGTGTCACCTTCCAGCCCACCCTATTTCAATTTTTCCTGGTGTAGCAAGCACATTGATGTGGTCGAGGAGTGCATAACTTTAATGGAAAATTTCTCAATTTTGTTGACATGGGAATCCAGATAGTCCAGCTTCTTCTTCACTCTATTCAGGTCCTCAGAGATAGCATTACATCACGTATAGTGCACCACCTCCTCCTTCTCTCCACCTTTAGTAGCAGTCTGACCGCCCTCAGACTTTCTCCCGTCCACCTTAGAGATCTGATTATGCGGGGGGGAAGTGGCAGAAGAAGGGGAGGTGTTCTTATTATTATCCTTACTAGTCTCAGAGTCAGGGGTGTTGGTATCCATCTTGGAAGACTCCAAGCTGTCTGTGGCCTCCATATCATCGTCAACCTTATCACTTTTTGCCTTCTCTCAGAATCCTCCTCACCCTCATTGACATAGTTCTTCCTCACAACAATTTGTTTCATATGGGGTTTGCTAGCAAATCTGTTGGACCTTCGTGGGGTCACATCATCCTCTGTGTCACACTCAACTAACAGGATCGTAGGTTCTTTCCTGGGTTTCTTGGAGGTAGCTTTAGTAGGGCAAGGATTACTTTTGTTTTTCTCCCCAATTTTGGGGGAAATGAGAGGGGCGTGGTCAGAGGATTAACAAGGCGTAATAGGCTTTTTTGAGGTCTTTTTATTACCTTTTTTAGTACCAGCAGGGGGGCCATGGAGGGAGGGAGCAGGTTGAACAGATATGAGTTTAGGTGGACATAGGGCCCTATGGAAATTGTAGAGCCAAAACATGAAACCCTGGTGGAGGATGGTGAAATTGCTATCTTGACTCATGCAATGACGAACTTCTTTAATAGTAGACTCTAAGGCATGAAGTAAAAAGAATGGAAAGGAAATAGTATCATGGTTGCGAAAATGATTGAGCAACAGGAAATGATAATAATTGAAAACACCATATCTTCCTTCAAGGGTAAAGTATTTCATAATAATTTTACACACCTGATCTCACGAGTAAGGTAGGCAATCTCTATTGAAATCCCCATGCATCTTAATTGGTTCCTCACCCTTTTTGTAGAATCTGTTCAAACTGGTCTCATCCATGACCCTACTAGTTTTCTTCCATTTCCTTCTCTCAGTTGAAAGACTCGTGGCCTGGGCGATGACATCTTCATTAATTTCAAATGAAATATCCCCCATAACAACTCTCCTATCATTCCAGCTACTAAGAAAATGCATGGAGAGTTTTTTGTCAAACGCAGTCATGGCTTCCATGAATGGGATAATGCCTCCTTCCTTGGCATACATCCAAACACATGGGTCATTGCGGAAGCAATCATCAATAATGTCTGGCTCAACCCGAAATAAATCCCCCCCATAGAAGCTTCCTCTAGAGTGAAGTTGGTAAGTAGCGCGGAACTGATAATGGTTATGCAGAGGGAAAAACCAGAGTGAGAGATAAGAATGATCGACAGAAATTTAGCCAAAGTGAGGTGAGAGCTGCAATAATTATCATTAATGGTGTTTCCCAAGGCATGCGTCCACCAACTCCGATAAGCATGTGAAAGGACACCTCTTAACTCGTCCACCAACTTGCAAAGATCTTTATTATGGAGAAATCTTAAGTTCCATTTATAGCAATAAGTGATGTACTTGCTATAGTCTATCAAATTAATGATTAAAACTTGATGCTACAATCCTTCGGTAACACAATTATCAACAACTGGACATGTCATCGTTGGACCAGTGCAGTGGGAAAAATGGGGACCACCAAAAGCCACCTTGGCATAGCCCACCCAATTCAAATTTGAATTTTCCTCCTACATCTTGACATCGTAGACGGGCCAAAACGTCAACCCGTAAAAAATGACATAGCAAATCATTGGTTAGTAGAGGAATTTTGGTCTCTCCCGATGAGGGATTTTTGTCTGTCAGAAAGTGAATCCAGGTGTCTCCAGCACCTCATACCTTTCATCTCAAGGCCCGCCGTAGCTAGAGAGTCTACCACTGAATTTCCCTCTATAAATGTTGGATTTGAAATTCCTCAAGCCAAACTATCATAGACCATATGTCCTTGAGTATGTTTCTAATCATCCAACTAATCCCTGAAGCACCTTTACTTGCCTCAATAATCAGCTTAGAATCCCCTTCAATGATCAGTCTTTTAGCGATAATATCGAGAGCCAATTTAAGCCCCCAAAAGAGCACTAGGGATTCAACCATGTTACTTGAGGTAGAGCCAAAATTCCCCCTATAGGCCAGGATCAGGTTTCCCAAGCTATCCCTTATAATTCCACCTCCCGCCGCAACTCCACTGTGAGTGGTGCCATCAAAGTTAAGTTTGAGCCATGAGGGGGTCCTGGCCGACCATCTAGTGTTAAGCCTCTCCATTTTTTTAGAGTTTTCATATCGGAGGAAGTTGTTAGGCAGATTCCATGTCTTAATCCAATTGCAATCCATCACCAAAGGGGCAGATTGTGGTTTTTTCCATTTGCACACCAGAGCGTTCTCCCTAAGGAGCTTTTCTATTATGCCAACCACCGTGTCAATGGAGTTATTAGTCTCATGGAAGATCTGGTTGTTCCTTTCCTTCCAGATATGCCAATAGATATGAGGAGGGATGAGTTTCCAAAACTGTCTAATCGGAGGGTGGGTAGAGGGGCACTTCCAGTTGCTGATAAACTATTGCAAGTCATCCAAGAAGGTCCACACAATGTTGAATTTCTGTAAAAATTTGTGCCAGACCATATAAGCAAAGGGGTAATGGATAAAAAGATGATTTATGCTTTCCTTAGCAAAATTACACAAAACACACCAGTTGGCTAACAAGAAGCCTTTCCTTTTAAGGTTATCAATAGTTAGGATCTTCCCATGCAGAGTTGTCCACCAGAAAAAAGTTTATTTTAGGGATAAGCTGAGAATTCAAAACTTCTCTCCAGTTGTAGCAGTCATTCACATGGGCAAACATGAGATTATAGGCCAAATTTACATTGAAATACCCTGAGGGATTCATATCCCAAACAAACTTATCAGCATGAGGGAATCGGGGAATCCTGACCTCCTCAAGAAGAGATTGTAACTCTCCCACCAAATGGCCCCAATGAGTATTATCTCCCAGACCTTCAACAAGTCTCAACCAACAGTGAGAGGGTGATATGTAATTCATCACAAGAGGACCCAACAAGTCCTTGAGAGTTCCCATGAGGAAAATGAAGTAGGAAGAGTCCAGGGGTCTATTGCCAATCTAGTTGTCCTCCCAAAATCTAATTTTCTCACCATTGCCCACCTACCATTTTAGAACCTGTTTAAGAAGCTTCCGATTTTTGGCAATGTTGTTCCATATCTTTGATCCAGGTGAGATCTCATTAGAATATAGAAGGGAAGAGAAGGGGGTGTGATTAAAATACTTAGCCTGCATAATCTTCCACCAGTCAGCAAAGCCTTTTTCAGGTTTGAAATTTTTCTAATCCCTAGGCCTCCCATTTACTTAGGCTTGCACACCACCTCCCAATTGACTAAGTTGAGTCTGTACTTTTCCTCAATCCCCTTCCATATAAAACTTCTTTGTATTTTCACAAGTTTCTCAGCCATAGCAATGGAAATCTTGAATAGCGATAGAAAATAGACCGGGACACCTTGAAGAGAGACCGATAGAAGCTAGAGTTTACTAGCACTACTTAGATTTTTTCTAGTCTAGCCAGCAAGTTTCTTCTGCATTCTTTCTAAGATAGACTCCCAAAATTGGGGGGTGACCTCCTTAATCATGAGGGGAAGACCCAAGTAGGAATCGGAAAGATTAGTAGCACAACATCCAAGGATTTGGATAAGTTTACCTTGGAGATTTCTATCTATGTTGAAAAAATAAATTTTGCTCTTATTATAATTGATAAGTTGTCCTGAGGCAAGGGTGTAATCCTCCAACGAGTGTTTCCATTCTTTTGCTTCTATAAAAGACGACTAGCCAAATAGGACGATGTCATCAACAAATTGCTGCATAACCACTGGAGGAAGGGTAGAAGCAACTTTCACCCCTGAGATTTTTCTAGTTCTGATTAATTGGGAGAAGTTCCTGCTCCAAACTTCTGCCACCATAATAAACAAATAAGGTGAGAGAGGGTCCCCCTACCTTAGTCCCTTCCCAGCCTTGAAGAAATCCCAAGGGGTGTCATTGACAATCACCGAATAGTGAACACTTTCCACTGCCACCTTGATAATATTGAGGAATCTTCCCTGGAATCCCATCTTGGATAGAACAACATACAAGAACTTCTAGTTAACTTTATCAAAAGCCTTTGAGATGCCAATTTTAAGAGCCATACCTTGGTTGCGACTCTTCTCCATGGAGTGGATGACCTCATGGGTAGTTATGACTGCATCGAGTATCTACCTACCCAGAACAAAACCCCTTTTGGAGGACTGATACATCTATCAAGAAGAGGTTTGATTCTGTTGACAACAACTTTAGAGAAGATCTTGTAGATCGAATTGCACAGGCTGATAGGGTGATAATCAGTTAGAAACTTCAGGAACCAAAACAATGAAAGTGTTATTCAATTTCTTCAGAAGGTTCCCAGTGTGAATGAAGTCCCTGGCAGCTTTGATTAAGTCATACTTCATAGTTTACCAGAACACCTAAAAGAAAGCTGGAGGGAATTTGTCATGTCCAGGGGCCTCAAAGGAAACCATCGCAAAAATCACCTCTTTAACTTCATCTTCAAACACACAGCTCATCAACAGCTCAATGTCAGCATCATCCAAGACTTGAGGGATAAGATTGATAAGCTTATCACTAATCTTAGTAGGTTCGTTGGCCCTATCATTCGTGTAAGCATTAACAAAGTATAGAGAAGTGTTAGGACCCAGAGGCAACTGAGAGGGGGGGGGGGGTGAATCAGTTGTCTATTAATTTCAACCCAAATATAACTTAACAAAACTTGATGCATAATAACGGTAAACCAAAATTTATGACGGTTAATAGTTTAATAGTTAATAACAATACCGATGAAGCTTAATGCATGAAACAAAAAGATAAACAACATCCACAACACATAACATAGATATTTATGCATGGAAACCCTGTAAGGGGAAAATCCATGGTGGCAAACCTTACCCACAATCAGATGATTCTACTGCAGATAGTATGTGTATACAAATGGGGTATGGACATGCAAAAAGGCCAATTGCCTAGAGCTCACTGCTCAATCACAAGATAGGAGTCACACTGACTACAATTGGATGGTTAAATCCAATGATAATGTACTGCTCAAAATAGCATTTTCTATGCTGTATTCAGTATTGGTTAAGCTCAAATAATCACCTTTATACCTTCCTTGAACCTTCTCTTTGGTCTTCTCATATGATCTTCAATATTCGCACATACCATAACATTTTCTTCTCTGCTCATACCATTCCCATACCTTCCATATTTAATCTCACAAATGAGACCTTACATATATACCAAAACCTAAGACCAAATGTGTAGGTCGACTCACTAAGAATATTACAATTAAATAAATTACAAATGAATCAAGATGTGATGCATCATGTTGGCTCAATACATTTACAATGATAACCAATCAATAAATCATCTCCATAATGTGTCATGTTGTTTTGGAATAGATAACGCATGTCGGTCCATAACTTAGACCAATTTGCCGGTAACAACAAATATGTCAACTCAGTTAGACCAATAATCGTAATACCAAAACAAAGTATCCAAATCATGTCTTCGACATAACCAAGTAATCTCCAGATGATAATAGATCATCCTCAGTGTTGGTGAACAATATAGCTTGTCGGTGAACAGTATATCAGTGACTGTGCATAAGTCACTGAACATGCCGGTGAACACAATGTGTCAGTTCAACATAACCAATGTAACCATAGATCTCTAGAAGGATAAGTGTTGATAAGTGTTGACATCAATGACAAAACCAATGCAGGACATCCATAATAACAACAATCTCCCCCTTTGGCATTGATGGCAACACAATATGGAAAAACATTTAAGTGCCAAAATTTGAATGCCAAAAACCAAAAACCAACAATCTCTTGAAGAGATCAATTCCCAGAAATCAAAATACAAATGCAGAGAGTAAACATCTCTCCCCCTAGGATAATGATTCCTAAATACAGTTTTTCCATAGATATCTCACCCCCTTTGACATCAAATGCCAAATCAATACAAATACCAGAACATAAAACCAATTACAGTAACCAATAGTTATAACCAACTACTCCCCTTGAGAAGTAGCTCTCCTCCATCAAAGCCGGAAAAAAGGTTTCTCTATTAATTTTTGTCGGTCTGATGCCAATCTCCAACTGTCTAAGTCTCTACCGGTGAGGGTATTACCCCAAGCTGCTCTCTGAGATATTCAAAGGTTTCTTTAGGCAAAGGCTTTGTAAAGATATCTGCAATCTGCTCTTTAGTATTCAAATAAACCAATTTCACTTCCTTTGCTTCAACATTCTCTTTTAGAAAATTGTATTTGATAGAAACATGTTTAGTCTTAGAGTGAAATACCAGATTCTTTGATATATCAATTGCTGCTGAATTATCACAATAAATAATTATAGGCTCTTTGCATTTTACCTTTATGTCCTTCAACATTTGTTTAATCCATAATACATGAGTACAATTAGTTGCTGCTGCAACATATTCTGATTCTGCTATTGATAGTGATGTACAACTCTATTTCTTGCTCAACCATGAAATCAATCTGCTACCAAGAAAGAATGCTCCTCTAGTGGTTCTCTTTCTGTCGTCTACATCTCCTTCCCAATTGGCATCGGTGTATGCACATAAATCAAAATGTTCATCTTTAGGATACCATAATCCAAGATTTGTTGTGCCTTGTAGATACCGAAAAATCCTTTTCACTGTTGATTCATGTTTTTCTTTAGGATTACCCTGAAATCTTGAAAAAATACATACGGCATTCATAATATCAGGTCTTGTTTGTGTCAAATACAGTAAACCTCCAATAATAGATTTATAGCTTGTCATATTAACAGTAGATGACTCATCCTTCAATGTCAATTTATCAATTGTAGTCATAGGAGTATTTATCGGTTTAGAGTTTTCCATACCAAATTTCTTCAGTAGTTCCTTCAAGTACTTTGTTTGACATATGAATATACCTTTATCAGTCTGTGAAATCTGCAATCCTAAAAAGAATTTTATCTCCCCAATCATAGACATTTCAAATTCTTCCTGCATCTTATTAGCAAAATCCTTACACAATCCATCTTCTCCTCCAAAAATGATATCATCAACAAAAACTTCAATAACCAAGATGTCATCATTAGTCACTTTGAAATATAGGTTGATGTCAGCATTACCTTTAGTGTAACCAAGCTTCAAAAGATATTTGTCAAATCTAGCATACCAAGCTCTGGGAGCTTGCTTCAATCCATATAAAACTTTCCTTAATCTGCAAACCATATCTTTTTCATTTGTCAAAGAAAATCCATCAGGATTCTCAATGTAAACTTCCTCTTCAAGATCACCATTCAGAAATGTACATTTAACATCCATTTGATATAATTTATAGTTCTTATAAGCTGCAAAAGCAAGAAATAATCTGACTACCTCAATTCTAGCTACCAGTGCAAAAGTTTCATTATAATAAATTCCCTCTTTCTGTGAATATCCCTTACACACTAATCTTGCTTTGTTTATAATCAATTCTTTTCAATTTGTTCCAATTCATCTTCCATAGCTTTAATCCAATGTTTATCTTCACATGCCTCAATAACATATGGTGGTTCAATTTGAGAAATTAAACATACCTCTTCATTTTCCAGTCTTTCTCTTGTCATTACACCTTGATACTTATTCCCAATTATTTCACTTTCAGAGTGATTCAGTCTTACATACCTAGTTGGTATTATGGTAAAACCAATGCAACACATCCATATGTTGTCATATATACCAAAATCAATGGTATTCCCCATCCATAATACCAACAAGAAGCCCATTGACCAATCTTTCTATTCACCACCAATTCCTCATTTCCATTATTGAAAATGGATCGGATAGTGTTTCTCCTTTTGTGCTTTGAAGCAGATCTGTGAAAGAAGGAGGTGTTCCTATCCCCCTCAGTTAACCACTAGATTCTGGATCTTTGCTTCCAGTAGATTTCTTCAAGGCTCATGATTTCTTTCCATTTTTGTCTCCAATATTCCTCCTCTTTGTGGATATCCATTGAGGTGATCCCCTCCGTTCAACCTCCTTCTTTCTCTTAAAGATATCAACAAAGTAAGATTTACTCTAGGCTCTAACCTCACTTTTGATTATCTCCTACTTTTTAGCGATTCTAAACATAGCAGAAACCTTGAACAAGGGAGTTCCACCAATTTTGGATACACTGTTTGAAGTCCAGGTGAGATTGCCACATAATCTCATACCTAAAGGGTATGGGGCCCGAGATCGACTTGTCAACCCAAGAAAAGAGGATCAGGGAATGGTCAGAGATAGTGTGAGGGAGAGACAAGAGTGAGGAATTGCTGCCAAGGTCCCACTTGGTAGAGATCAAAAACCTATCCAACCTGACCTAAATTAGATTAGAGCCTTTTTTGTTGTTAGACTAGGTGAAAGGATTCCCTTGAAGGTCAAGATCAAGTAGCTCATTATTTCTAATGAAATCAGCAAAGTCAAGCATGCTATCATTGTAATCAGTTAGACCTCCTAACTTCTCTGAGGGAAAAAGAGAGGTGTTAAAGTCTCCAGCTAACATGAACATTGCCTCCCTATTATTAGTCATGAAGGTAGTGATTTCCTCCCAGACCAGAGCCCGACCATATCTAGTATTAGGAGCATAAATGTTGAAGAAGTACCATGTGAAGTTGTTCGTAATGAACCTGGTAGTAAGAAAGTTGTGAGAGAGGCCAGCAATGTGCCCATCCAACTTGCTCTTATTCTAGAGAGTAGCAATTCCCCCTAAAGCACCTTTCACCTCACTATAATAGAAGGTAGCACTCGGCCATATACTATCCACAAGAGTAGCAAAATTTTGATAGGTCATTTTCACCTCCTAGATTAGAATATTATCAACCTTATTGGTAACTATGCATTGCTTAAGAGCATGTTGCTTCTAGAGGCTGTTTAAGCCCCTTAAGTTCCGTGAAAGGAACTTCATTTGAGATGTCTCTAGAGTTAATTGCCGTCCACTGGAAATTTCTTTGACCATTACCTTAGTTCTGAGGGTCCTCTCAGAGGGTCTACCTAGTTTAGAGTCATTTCCAACATCCGCCTTCTTATTTCCTCTAGTTTTTATTTTAGGTTCTTGTCATTCCTCTTTCGCTTTATCCACATGCGATGATGGGACAGAATGACTTCCATGAGAGAGAACATTGATCTCCCCTATAGATCTCGTAGCAGAAGAAGAGGAGGTCAGATCCAGAACGTTCACTTTGGGAGGCATGGGCCCAGCCCCAGTGCACCATATGCTTCTCCTGCTTTCTCTGATAGTGTTGGGATTTAGCTACTTGAGCACAAACGACATGGTCTCGTTGTGCCCTTTCTTCTCTCTGAAGCACTCTTCCGCTTTCAGTCCTTCTTGTTCTACCTTTGTTTGGGAGATCTCCTCCTCTTCTAAGTCTAGGCCCAAGCATCTTCCCGAGGAGGGAGGTGTCGCCTTGGGGTCAGAGGTCTTCATCATATTAAGAATACCTTCTAGGAAGGGGTAGCCCTCCTCAATAGTATCTTGAGGACCATGCCTTCCCTTCAAGTCCTTGGTCTGATCCTCAATATTGTTAGTAACCGGGGGATTTGGGGGGGCGGGGGTAACATTTTGAGTTGCCTCCACATTAACAATACCTGAGGAGGACACAACTTCTCCTTCAGTTTTTCCTCTGGAGGCAGAGGGATCGAGCAGTCAACTATTACATGACCATGTTTTCCACACCTTTGACAATAAAGGGAGGCGTTCTCGTAGACAATAGCCTGTGTCCATTTACCCCATTTAGATTTGAGAGCTATGAAGTTAGGAAGGGGGTTGTTAACAACCACATTCACACATAGGTGAGCATAAACTAGTCTAGACTTTTGCATCGTCACATTGTCAGCAGCAACAAACTGACCAAAAGAGTTGCCAATCCATCTAAAAATGGTGTCATCCTAGAACTCCAAAGGGAGGCCAGGGAGTCTGATCCAGACCGGTGCCAATCTGAGGAGGTCTGCACTAGGGTCAAACCCCGACTTCCACTTAGAGAGAGTTAAGAAGTGTTTGTCATAAGACCATGAACCAGACATAATGTAAATGAAGTCTTCTTCTGCAGTGAATCTGAATAAAAAGAGCCCCCCCCCCGACATAGCAGAGACAGAGACACTACCTTTTAGTTTCCATCTGGAACCCGCCCATCTTCTGACCATATCTATCGTGGGTCTGAAGGCTAAGAATCTCCCCACCAAGCAGAGGTGTAGGGAGGAGGCGATATTATCCATAATATTGTCGGGGAGACAAATCTCTAGACCATTCTCCCCAACAGTTACCTTTGGCAGCAGAGTCGACGACCCTGACTTAGTATTTCCGACAAGGGCACCTTTCCAAGTACTCGCTTGAGCTTCCCCAGACGAAGGCCCCACAACATCAGTCTTGGGAACCTTGTTAGGAGAATCCAAGTTGGAGGTCTCATGTGGAATCTTCACATGGGAGGGAGCGTCGTGCAACACCACATTACAAGCATCAACGACACCAACCAAGGGAGCCCACCCAACACTTTGGGAGTGCAACACAAGCGTCAAATCCGGACACAACTACAAATTAGCAGAGGGGGGGAGGGGTCAGGGTCCAAGGAGGATGACCCCACCCTTGCAGAAACGACAACCATTGCAGAAATTCAAAATTCCGGTGAGCGGGAAAGTTGCAGAGCACAAAGTTTAATTGTTTATATTCTTAACAAGATCCTATTTAATTAATGATAAGGGATTTCTACAATCCATAATATAGATAGAAAGCTATTTCTGGATTAATTGTATGCAAGATTTTTGTATCAATGTTTCGGATCACACTCTGTGATCCATCATCCGAATAATGAGAATCAAAAGAATCATATATAATGATTTTTTAACACTCATTATCCTCATGATAAATTACAAAGTGCGATCCAAAACATTTATAGAAATATAAACCATTTGAATTTATGTCCGATGATAGACCAGAGAAATATATAGATTTGAATATAATCAAGTACAGCTTAAACATAATTTATTTTTACATACCTAACCCCTAACAATAGAAGAGCCTATGTTCAGATCTCAGGAGTTTATTGATACCTAACCTGTACTTGGTAAGTACAGATTGTTCAAATTCATTCACGGGAAAGAGAAAAGATTGGCCTGTTCATCTGTTGAAACTTGGGGCGTACGATACCTACCTATACTGCTGCAGCTCAGGATTCTCTACAAAAGTCATAACAGAAATCGAGGCAGCTATAGTTTGTATCAAATTTATAAACTAGCTTTGGTCAAAGCGTATGATTATACTCATCATATAGTTTTCTGCTATCATGTCTTATTGTCGTGGGAAAGGATGACAGACTCCTTTCGTAAAAGTGAAAGCACAGATTCTATTTGATATTTGACAGTGTCTATTCAGTCCACAGAATGACTGTTAGGTTTCATACTCTTAGATTTTGATAGTGTAGTACAATTAGTTTAAGATTATCATAGTATGATAGGGAATCTCTAGATTGATAAATCGGACTTGTTATGTTAGGAAATATAATAGAAGGATATATATAGTTCGATAATTAGAGAATGGATGTTAAATCGAGAAAGATTTTGAAATTTGTATGATATCTGATATGGAAATAGTGTCTCATTATCAATGAAGTGTCTTGATGTTTGTGTTCGATGTGTATCTTATAAGAGGACACATTTGAGAATTTGGGGTGAAGATGAGGTTGCGGATCTACTTAATGGGTTGATACACATCCCTACACACAGCGATGTCCTACTCTACAACTTTTATTAACAAGTGACAGCTTGCTATGCTCTACCTGAATGTTTAGCAACTTGGCAAGATATAAAAATACCTTAAGATTTATCCCTTAGTCATAGTTCTCCTAGATCAAAACCTAGATGTTAAACTATGATAGAGAATAGCAAGCAAGTGCTAAAGTATGTAGATTTGTTACTCCTTTTATCGCACATCTTTCATCACATGCATTATGCTTTCATTGTCATAATTCCACCTTTCATGTTTACCACTATACCCTTATAGTATCTAATTACATCCTTATCTCTTGTTTGCTTATAACACTCTAGTGAGCCAAGTTACATTATTCCTACATTTTTGCTGATCCAACCACCATTATTCCCTGTTTTGGTACACATTCACTACTATATTTTCTATAGATTCTTCATGAGTAGTATATTCTTAGATATTTTTGAGTTTATTCCCTAATATACTATATCACTTATTTTCCCTTGACGATCATGGGTTAACCTTCCTAATTTTGTACTAAGTGTTGATCCCAATGATTCTAGCATACTATGAGATACATAAAAAATGATGTATAACTAGAACGCCATTAAAGTTAAAAAATAAGGAATATTATTATTTGTTTAGCCTAGCTTTCAATAATGAACCCTTACATCTTAATTTCATTGAGTTAGGCTTAAGAAATAATATTATCAAAGTCAAGAAATAAAACAAACAATAAATAAAAAAAACAAAATCAAGAAAAAAAGTGCAAAAGAAAGCACAAACATCAAAGTACAAAAAGAAATAAAAACAAGTATCAAAAATACAAAATCAAAAGTAAAAAAATGCATTCCTTTATTGACCACAATTGCTTTAAAAGTGGATCCATTTGATCAATTCCCCCCTTCCACTTGGAGCAACCTATAGGCTCTCTTTGAGCCAAATGCAATAATAAGTTGAGGATGACCTCCCCTCTTATTTGATCTTGCATGGAATGTGATTTGACACCTACTCATCATTTCATCCATAGTGCTCTTTTCATGATTACTTGTCTCCCTTTATCTTCAAAGTCTATAAATACCTATTAACTTGTTCTCTTGAGTACTTTATGGCATATCTTATATTAGTATTAATTTCAGTGAGCATCATTTATGGCATAACATTTTTTTCTATTATTTTTATCATTTCCTTTACTGTTTTTAGAATTGATGTAGACATAAAAAATAATACAATTTAGTCTAATGTATTAATAGTTTGTGATACATAAGAAATTAATGAAATTATTTAATCTTTATATACTAATTGGTTCCTCATTCTCTTAGTTTTATTATTTTCATATATTTATCATGCCATGCTTTTAATTTAAATGATAGATAATGTTTTTATAATACATGTATAATCTTTCACTATCTTCCTTTGGGGAGGTATTGCATCCTAATTAGTAAAGGGAATGTCTTATCTTTCCTCCCCTTTTCTATCTATACATTTATACAATTACTCTTATATTATTTGTACTCTAACATTGATAATCTACATGAAAATTGATATTTATTAGTCCTAGAACTTTCTATCATTTTGTCATGCCTACCCCTTCCCTAGAGGCATCTCATATTTATCTTAAAATCTAGGTGCATGATCCCTTCTCTCAAGACCAATTCCCAACCCTTGGCTACTCTATACCCATTATTTTTTCACTTACCTATGATGTAGACACTTACCTTACCCAAAATATCTATTGAAATTTAGCCCTCCCTTGATAGCATACTTTAATTGTTATTAGGAGCATAATGTACATGTTCTTTTCTTTCGAATTCTATCATAAAATTAGCATGATACCACTCTTCTTTTTCCTCGACCTATTACCTCAGTTTGATTGACATTTCTATTGATTTATTATGCACAAATTATGCTACTTTCACATATTAAATTTCCATGTAAAGAATGTAAAAGACATGAAGACCTATATCCTTTTTTATGTATCCTTCAAAAATAATGATTTATTACAATATTTTTACTTTAAATTGTTTGTTCCTTTATTACAATTTCATCAACTTACTAAAGTGATGAGAAAATCTAAGGTTGGAAATTGCATACTTCATTATATCTATTTCATATGTCGATGTCCATTTTGGTTTACATTCTCATAGTTTATTTTTTAACATCGCATTTAGTTTTTCCTCTTAGAATATAATGTTATTAGGGGTTATTCTTTAAACATTATATATTATTATAAAATAAGAATATAAAACCTTATTAGCATTGTTGGCAGTGGGCCAGCGTCACTCGCGGGGATTCGCAATATGGTTTAATAGCCTCCTGTGGATTCTATAAGTCTAGTGGTTGTATTGGGCATTGACAGGTCGATCTTTTAGTGCAACGACAACCCTAGCTTGTAACAAGTGGTATCAAAGCTTGGTCACAGGTTCAAATCATGCAGGCCACAATGAGTGATGCTGGGAGGGGGATTGTTGGCAGTAGGCTAGCGTCCCTTGTGGGGATTCGTGACATGGTTTAACAACCTCCTGTGGATTCTATAAGTCTAGTGGTTGTATCAGGCATTGACAAGTCGATATTTTGGTGCAACGGCAACCCTATCTTGTAACAAGCATAATATATTTTCTAAGGTATATATCATTTAATAATTAATAATCTAATAAATTATTATTACAGAGTTAATTACTATAAATAACAATTTTGAATGGGCATGACAACTTTAATTGACATATTTTTTCATTCATCCTATACTTAAGGATCTTCTCATGAAGAATGATATAGATTTTGAGGGAGAATACAGTGCACAAGAGGTTTTAGCATCCATGTGGAAGTGAAGAGTGTTGGAGTAGCAAAAAATTGAAAACACAAATTAACCTTCCAATAGTGAAATAAAATAGTGCACATGATCATGTTTATCAAATAAAAATAAAGTATGAAAAATGTACATCTAGATTCATTGCATATATAAGTGAGGTGTATGAGATAGGAAGGTAGGACTCAAACAATGAATAGCCCTTCGAGAATGGAACATTTGTAAGCTTACTTGAAAAGTGTACGAGCAAGTGTCTAACATGAATGTTGTAGTACCCCTCCATGTTTTTCTTCAGATACTTATTGCTTTAACTTGTTAGACTATGTTCAACTCATTATGTGTGGTTTATTTCATTCGGGTGTGTGTGTGGATACATTCATGTGATCCCTGTCATTAGACTATTTTATGATGCTTATATGTTTTAGGACATGATTATTGTTATACATTATTTGAGTTTTATTTATAATTTTTGGATAACAATTTTATGGTTGACGTTTCTTTTCACAAAATTTTGGGAGAAGAATTATTGTTGCAACTTTGTGGAGAATTTTAAAGTCAATTTCTCTATTGTGAAATTGGAGAAGGGTTTGCATTTTTCAGTGTGGATTGAAGGGTTGTCTTCTGAGTTTTGCTTGGATTTTTGATTGGATTGCTTTAGGCATGATTGTTGGATTTTTGTTACTAATTGGAAGAGGATTCATATTCCAAATATTTGTCTGCAAATTCTCTCTCTTTCTCTATCTTTCTTCACAAGTCCAAGTAGGTCCCTATCTCCCAGTTTTGCTTTCATTTTTAATTGCTATTTTAATGGAAATTTAATATTAGGGGGGATATGGGAATGTTATTTTGAGTATATCTTCTTTCTGAAACCCAATTCCTTATTTGTTTTTTTGAAAGATTGCTATGTGCTTAAATCGGGTGTGGGGATTGATTGAGTTGTTCAATTTTTCTTTGTGCTTGATTGAAATATTTGTATGATTCCTTATGTTTGGTTTTTTTGTGTTTTTGGGATGTAATCAAGCCCTTTCAAATGGGTCTTTTTTGGAATTCTGTTTGGAGTCCTTATTTGCCTCAATTGTACACACTCAGAGCCTCAATTGTACACACTCATAGATTCAATTGTGTAGCTCTAAGATTCAATTGCATACATTTATAAGCCCAATTGCATAGCTAAAATGATCAATCATGTGGGTTTTTTGGGTTTGACTCAGTTTACAATTTTGACCTAATTTTGACTCTCGGTCAATCCTAGAGGCTATGAGTGACTATATACCGATAATTTTGGATTTTTGTGTCTAATTAGACTTATTTTGGCTATATTGGAGTTCATATGTCCTTTTGTGATTTGTCTTGTGAGAAGGAGCAATAATTTTGAAGTTATGATTCAATTTCAGGACTTGACCTTGTGATTAGTCCTTGTTTGGAAGTCCTATTTGTAGATTGTGCAATCTATTCATGTATTGAACTCTTGATATTCCTATTTTTATATCATATGTTTAATGATTTTTATTTTGAGTCATAGAGGATAGTTATCTAGGTGTATTAAGGGGGGTGGCTCTTTATGGGGTCAGGGCCCTAAGTGGCTACCAGGGTAACTTGAATAGGAGAGTAGATTAGTAAGCAATAACATTAACAATAAAAATTTAGGTTGGGTTATAAAAACTAATAAGATAATTTTTGGTACCCCACTCATGGCCTCAAGTTCTCATATAGATAGAGGATGAGTTTGGGAAGGTCTGTCTGTTTGATAGACATTTGTTACTGGCATGATTGTGCAATACCTTGTCTTACCGAAAGTATTGTATGGTACTACATGAGTTCTCATGAGTGCCTAGGTCTGGAGTGAGGAGAGGGTCAGACTATCAAGTTAACCCATGAGAGGCAATGCAATGACACTCTCTCCTTCATGTATCCTAGTATCCTATTGTGCCAGATTGTGTGTGGAAGCCTCTGGGAGTTCTGTGCATGTTCTTTGGTAGTCCTTGGTTGTGAAAGTCTTTTGGAAGTCTTTGGGATGTCTTTTAAATATCTTTTGGATCTTCTTTTGGAAGTATTTTGGATGTTCTTTGGATGTTTATTTGGTTGTTATCCTTACTTTCTTATCTTGTGTAGTGGTGTCTTTGTGTATCGTAGTTGTGGTTTATGTTCATTTCTTTTGTCTCTAGCCTTCTTTCTTGTTGTTTGGGGCCTTGTGTCTATCTATAGCATGGGGATGGACCTTTGGGTTCCACATGGTGGGGTGGCAGTGTTTACCATCCAATGAAATTCTAGAGTTCTTGTTCATGAGAAACTAGATGGATATTAACATGTATTCTAGTGTTTTTAGATGTTATACCACTGTAATATAATTGTTATGTATCTTCCAAAAGTGATGTAAGAGAATATGTAATTGTATATTTGTACTTGTAGTTGGAAGGATAATTGTAATTGGATACTCCAAGAAGGAAGGAATTGTACTAGGACTATTGTAGTAGATACATTTGCAATAATGGATAACTTGTATGTGAGTGTATTCATGTGGATTATATGTATGTTCTTATTCTTGATGAAGGTTATCATTATAAGAATCTTTCATTTGGTGCTTTAAAATGAACTTATCATAGTTGTTTTGATTAAGTAAAAGCAGGTATTTGAAAGGTACTTGAACCTTATACAAGCCAAGAGATCAGAAGAACATGAAAGAAATGTGCCTGATCACTTTACAAGAAAGAAAGATCCCACCCGAACAAAACGGGGATCAACATACATAACATAAAAAACCAGAAATAGATAGCTAAAGGACAACACAATGATAGCATAAAGACAGGACCTAGAACCCCTACAAAAATAGAGACAGAGACCTAAATACTTTTCATGATATCCTTGACATGGACAACCATTTATTTCATGTTGTTCATCGAGGTCTTTAATTCCTCCAGCTCACGACCTTCGATGTCGCCCTTGGTCCTTGTATTGGCTTTAGTCCTCTTTTCATGACCCCTATTGTCCGGCTGATCCCTGTCACCATCCTTCTCTGTATTGTTCTCAAATATATTGATCAGGATGTTCATGTTATCCACCGAAGCTTTGACGACTTGAAAATTTTGTTCTGCAATCTTCTTAACACTGAGTTCCATTCTGTCGATTCTCCTACCCAGATTGTTCATTTTATTTTCCATTTCTTTAATCTCCTTGTTATCTTCCATCCCTTTGACCTTTTTTTCCCTAGCAATGATTTTACCCACCATACTTTCAATTGCTTCCGCATTGTTAAGTATAACAACCAGTTCCTTAACATGTTCCGCCAGGGGTTATCACCAATCATTACTCTTATAATAGCCATCATATCAGTCTTCAAACTGTTAATATCCTTCACTATGGTTCTGATGGAATCACATAAATCTTTTATAGTATCATGATCACCGATACCACTTTTATCCCCTTTATCCTCCTTTTGCAGACTTATGGTGTTCAAACCCTCAATTTTGCCCATCATCGAGTTTTCCTCCCCCTCTTTATCTTGACCCTCATCCCTCTTGTTCTCCTCAACTTCCTCCTCAGAATCTACCAGAACATGGCTGATGTCTTTATTATTTCCCTTTTTAGTGTTATTCCTTTGAATCTGCTTTCCAATTGCTTTCCCTTTCTTTTTTTTAATAATTTTTTTCTCAAAGGATTCAGTTTTAGACTCCAAAAAGTTTGAATCCACCACAATCCTTTTCCTCTTAGCCTTATTCCTCCCTTTTTTACTAGTCTCTTTCGAATCTCCCTCAGTCTTTGAATCAAAGTTGAACCTGTTGGCTTCACTTTCCGTAGTTTGATCTCTTGCATTTTTTCCTTTGTTAGGTTTTTCAGTGCTTTTCCCCTTAAGAATTTTATAAACCAAAACCATAAGCCCCTGGTGGAGGACATGGTCACCTTTGGGATCTTTCTGGACCTCCTTGATAGTATGGTCCATAGAACAGGCTAGGTAATAAGACAAGCTCACCTTTTCCCCATGGTAGAAATGGTTGAGCAGGACAAAGTGATGACCATAGGCTCTAGTAAACCTACCATCCAAAGTAATGTAGGCGATAGAAGCAAATAAAACAAACCTCCATGGCCTGCATATCCTCTTTGGGAAATGGTAGGAATTGTAGATTTTCACCATCTTTCTTCTCTCATCATCTGTGACTGGTAACTTGTCCACTGCTTTATCAGATATGCTATTATCCCTATAAAATTTCATGCCCGCAGTAATCATCCCCGTTTTCCTCAGTAATGACCTCCTCATCAACATTCATCATCTGGGACCTGACCAGGATTTTGCCATTTTTCCAGTTCTTGATTGAAATAGTTGGTAATTGTGGGATCTTTCCCACTTAGCCTCTCCATGAACACATTCAGACCCCCGTGTTAAAGGATATCCCACACTTCACTATTCTTTCTCCAGTCTGAGCAAGAGGTGGGTTTGAATCTTTTCTTATTACCTTCCATTTTTTCTGCACTTTCCTTAAAATCCCTTCTCTCGGCTTCAAAACCTCTTCTCTGGTTTCTGTGGATGCCCTGTAAAAATGCCCAAAATCTATGCCAGACAATTATGAGAAGATGCCTATATAAATTCTCATTACCTCTGTAATAACCCTACATCGATAAAAGTGGAAGAGGCATTAGAAACTATGATTAAAAGTACCACGTTTCCTAGCTTGGCTGCAGTCCAGATTAAACAGGGATTTCATTTCACTTGCAATCTAACTCTCGCCATAACTAGTAATGATGTATTCCGATTGGCACGCTAGGTTGGCAGCCTAATCAGTGCAGGATTTGGCTTCCCTATACACGTGTAAAAACACACATTTCAAATTTCTCACTAATTTTAATAGTCACATTAATAGCATTGCTAATTGACCAAGAAGGTAGGAATTTCATATTTAAACAATTGATTATGTTCAATGAATCTGCTTCACACCAAACTCTAGTGTATTTGGCTTCCTTAGCAAGGATTATCCCATGGTAAGCCATCATAGCTTCAGCTACATGGTTTGTCTGATTTCCTATGGGGATGCTTTTTATGATTTTGCATGTTCCCCATTCATCCCTTAGGACCACTCCACATCCTGCGACACCCAAATTACCCTTTGAAGCACCGTCAAAGTTAATTTTAATACACCCATTGGGTGGGCTGACCCATATGACACCCTCTCTAGGATTGATCCGAAAGTTCTCTCGACCCTTTTATCTCCACTTATTAGAGATAAATTGACCATCCTTGTCTTGAGGATTATCAATGCCCCCTATGATATTGATATTTTCCACAATATTTCTTTTTATTTTCTCAAACACAATTTTAGCCTTAGAAACCTTCTTCTATCATTTTTGTCTTTCCATATACCCCAACACATATGATGTAAGGCAAGTTTCCACAATAAATAGTAGACTTATTCCTTGAAGGATGATGCCAAGAGTTGAAAACCTCCTAAATCGACTCTAGGAAGCCCCAACTAATTTTGAAGTGGTCCAGACATCTTCCCCAAACATCAACAGAGAAAGGGCAATGAAAGAGAATATGATTAATGGTCCCCTTATTCTGCTTACATAGAGTACAAACACTAGGCATACTCATACCTCTTTTTCTGATATTCTCAATTGTTAGAATTTTATCTTGAAGGGCTATCCAGAAAAAAATGTTAATCTTAGGGGTAAGGCCTTTCACCCGGGCCTTAGCCCATCACGGGCTTTCCATTTTAGAGTACTGATGATAATAAAGAGAAGCCACAATGAAAGTACCACTAGCTGTGAGTTTCCAAATTAATTGGTCTTCCTCTTCAACCCTTACCATATAGTTCATAACTTTGTTCAGACTTCCCAAGGACTGATCCACCTAAGATAAATCCTTCCACTGTCCATCTTCCTAGTAATCACCCACCATAGATCCAAATCTTTCCTTGCACTAGTTTTTAAATCTACTCCACTTAGGATTTTCAGTCAAAGGGGACTCTAGAAACCATGAATCCTCCCAGAATTGGATAAGATTCCCTTTCCCCATTTTCCATTTTGCACCTCTAGCAATTAAGTCTCTTGTTCTAGAAACAGTTTTCCAAATGTTGGAGCCAATTAGAATGTTTTCTGCTTTAAGGAAGCTTTGAAGAGTTGGACATTGTCTTTTATACTTGTTTTCCCATATCAGTTTCCATTCTCCCTAATTTTTATACCCTCTCCAAATCTGCTTGGCTATAAGGAACTCATTTACGTCTCTTATTCTTCTAAGACCCAGTCCTCCCTTTCTTATTGGCTTGCATACCTTATCCCAGGCAATCAGATTCATTCTCTTATTCTCCTCAACCCATGTCCATAAAAAGTTCTCTGAATCTTTTCAATAGCCTCCACATACTTGGCATGAATTCTAAAGAGACTAATGGCATAAAGAAGGATACTTTGAAGACTAGATTTCAGCAACTAGACCTTACCAACTTGGCTAAGAAGAGCACCCTTCCAGCCAGTTATCTTCTTGTGGAATTTATCAACCAAAGCTCCCCAAAAAGTGTCAGGTGGATCATGGCATAAGGGAAGCCCCAAGTAGGAAGTAGGAAGACTCCCTAATTGACAACCCAATATATTACTTATTTTAATCCTCCTTCTCTATAGTTTGAAGCAAGAAGACTCCCTAATAGTTTGTAATACAAAAGAAATTAATGGAATTATTTAATCTTTATATACTAATTGGTTCCTCATTCTCTATAGTTTTATTATTCTCATATACTTACCATGCCATGCTTTTAATTTAATTGATAGATAATGTTTTTATATTACATGTATAATATTTCACTATCTTCCTTTGGGGAGGTACTGCATCCTAATTAGTAAAGGGAATGTCTTATCTTTCCTCCCCTTTTCTATCTATACATATATACAATTACTCTTATATTATTTGTACTCTAACATTGATAATCTACATGAAAATTGATATTTATTAGTCTTGGAACTTTATATCATTTTGTCATGCCTACCCCTTCCCTAGAGGCATCTCATATTTATCTTAAAATCTAGGTGCATGATCCCTTCTCTCAAGACCAATTCCCAACCCCTGGCTACTCTATACCCATTATTTTTTCACTTACCTATGATGTAGACACTTACCTTACCCAAAATATCTATTGAAATTTAGCCCTCCCTTGATAGCATACTTAAATTGTTATTAGGAGCATAATGTACATGTTCTTTTCTTTTGAATTCTATCCTAAAATTAGCATGATACCACTCTTCTTTTTCCCTAACCTATTACCTCAATTTGATTGACATTTTTATTGATTTATTATGCACAAACTATGTTACTTTCACATATTAAATTTTCCATGTAAAGAATGCAAAAGACATGAATACCTATATCATTTTTTATGTATCTTTCAAAAATAATGATTTATTACAATCTAAGGTTGGAAATTGCATACTTCATTATATCTATTTCATATGTCTATGTCCATTTCGGTGTACATTCTCACAGTTTATTTTTTAACATCACATTTAGTTTTTCCTCTTAGAATATAATGTTATTAGGGGTTATTCTTTAAACCTTATATATTATTATAAAACAAGAATATAAAACCTTATTAGCATTGTTGGTAGTGGGCTAGTGTCCCTCGCGGGGATTCACGAATGATTTAACAACCTTATGTGGATTCTATAAGTCTAGTGGTTGTATCGGGCATTGACAGGTCGATCTTTTAGTGCAACGACAACCCTAGCTTGTAACAAGTGGTATTAGAGCTTGGTCATAGGTTCGAATCATGCAGGCCATGATGAGTGATGCTGGGAGGGGGATTGTTGGCAGTGGGCCAACATCCCTCATTGGGATTCGTGACATGGTTTAACAACCTCCTGTGGATTCTATAAGTCTAGTGGTTGTATCGGGCATTGACAGGTCGATATTTTGGTGCAACGACAACCCTATCTTTTAACAAGCATGATATATTTTTATAAGGTATATATCATTTAATAATTAATAATCTAATAAATTATTATTACATAGTTAATTACTATAAATGACAATTTTGAATGGGCATGACAACTTTCTTTGACATATTTCTTCCACATTGTTAAGTACAACAACTAGTTCCTTAACATGTTCCGCCAGGGGTTATCACCAATTGTTACTCTTGTAATAGCCATCATATCAATCTTCAAATTGTTAATATCCTTCACTATGGTTCCAATGGCATCACATAAAGCTTTTATAGTATCATGATCACCGATACCACTTTTATCCCCTTTATCCTCCTTTTGTAGAGTGACGATGTTCAAACCCTTAATTTTGCCCATCACCGGGTTTTCCTCCCCCTCTTTATCCTGACCCTCATTCTTCTTGTTCTCCTCAAATTCCTCCTCAAAATCTACCAGAACATGGTTTATGTCTTTATTATTTCCCTTTTTAGTGTTATTCATCTCAATCTACTTTCCAATTGCTTTCCCTTTCTTTATTTTTATAAATTTTTTCTCAAAGGATTCATTTTCAGACTCCAAAATGTTTGAATCCACCACAATCCTTTTCCTCTTAGCCTTATTCCTCCCTTTTTTACTAGTCTCTTCCAAATCTCCCTCAGTCTTCGAATCAAAGTTGAATCCATTGGCTTCACTTTTCGTAGTCTGATCTCTTGCATTTTTTCCTTTTGTAGGTTTTTCATTGCTTTCCCCCTTAAGCATTTTATAAACCAGAACCATAAGCCCCTGGTGGAGGGCATGGTCGCCTTTGGGATCTTTCTAAACCTCCTTGATAGTATGGTCCATAGAATAGGATAGGTAATAAGACAAGCTCACCTTTTCCCCATGGTAGAAATGGTTGAGCAGGACAAAGTGATGACCATAGGCTCTAGTAAACCTACCATCCAAAGTAATGTAGGCGATAGAAGCAAATAAAAAAAACCTCCATGGCCTGCATATCCTCTTTGGGGAATGGTAGGAATTGTAGATTTTCACCATCTTTCTTCTCTCATCATCTGTGACTGGTAACTTGTCCACTTCTTTATTAGATATGCTATGATCCCTATAAAATTTCATGCCCTCACTAATCATCCCCATTGCCTTAGAAATGATGTCCTCATCAACATTCATCATTTGGGACCTGACCAAGATTTTGCCATTTTTCCAATTCTTGATTGAAATAGTTGGTAATTGTGTGATCTTTCCCACTTAGCCTCTCCATGAACACATTCACACCCCCCTGTTGAAGGATATCCCACACTTTTCTATTCTTTCTCCAGTCTAAGCAAGAGGTGGGTTTGAATATTTTCTTATTACCTTCCATTTTTTTTGCACTTTCCTTAAAATCCATTCTCTAGGCTTCAAAACCTCTTTTCTGGTTTCTATAGATGCCCTATAAAAATGCCAGACAATTATGAGAAGATGCCTATATAAATGCTCATTACCTCCGTAATAACCCTGCATCAATAAAAGTGGAAGAGGCATTATAAACTATGATTAAAAGTACCACGTTTCCTAGCCTGGTTGCAGTCCAGATTAAGCAGGGATTTCATTTCACTTGCAATCTAACTCTCACCATGACTAGTAATGATGTATTCCGATTGGAATGCTAGGTTGACAACTTTCAATTGCTTCCGCATTGTTAATTACAACAACCAGTTCCTTAACATGTTCCGCCAGGGGTTATCACCAATCGTTACTCTTGTAATAGCCATCATATCAGTCTTCAAACTATTAATATCCTTCACTATGGTTCCGATGGCATCAGAGAAAGCTTTTATAGTATCATGATCACGGATACCACTTTTATCCCATTTATCCTCCTTTTGCAGACTTATGTTGTTCAAACCCTCAATTTTGCCCATCACTGGGTTTTCCTCCCCCTCTTTATTCTGCCCTCATCCTTCTTGTTCTCCTCAACTTCCTCCTCAGAATCTACCAGAACATGGTTGATGTCTTTATTATTTCCCTTTTTAGTGTTATTCCTTTGAATCTGCTTTCCAATTGCTTTCCCCTTCCTTTTTTTAATAATTTTTTTCTCAAAGGATTCAGTTTTAGACTCCAAAATGTTTGAATCCACCACAATCCTTTTCCTCTTAGCCTTATTCCTCCCTTTTTTACTAGTCTCTTCCAAATATCCCTCAGTCTTTGAATCAAAGTTGAATCCATTGGCTTCACTTTCCGTAGTCTCATCTCTTGCATTTTTTCCTTTGTTAGGTTTTTCAATGCTTTTACCCTTAAGCATTTTATAAACCAGAACCATAAGCCCCTGGTAGAGGGCATGGTCACCTTTGGGATCTTTCTAAACCTCCTTAATAGTATGGTCCATAGAGCAGGCTAGGTAATAAGACAAACTCATCTTTTCCCCATGGCAGAAACGGTTGAGCAGGACAAAGTGATGACCATAGGCTCTAGTAAACCTACCATCCAAATTAATCTAGGTGATAGAAGCAAATAAAACAAACCTCCATGGCCTGCATATCCTCTTTGAGGAATGGTAGGAATTGTAGATTTTCACCTTCTTTCTCCTCTCATCATCTGTGACTGGTAACTTGTCCACTGCTTTATCAGATATGTTGTGATCCCTATAAAATTTCATGCCCTCAGTAATCATCCTCATTGCCTCAGCAATGACCTCCTCATCAACATTCATCATCTGGGACCCGACCGGGATTTTGCCATTTTTCCAGTTCTTGATTGAAATACTTGGTAATTGTGGGATCTTTCCCACTTAGCCTATCCATGAACACATTCAGACCCCCTTGTTGAAGGATATCCCACACTTCACTATTCTTTCTCCAGTCTGAGCAAGAGGTGGACATTTGGTCAAGTGGCAACATCTTCCAGAATCTGAAGCCACTTTGGTACCTAAAGTAGACTTTCCTAAGCTTGGAATTCCTCTCTCTTTGTTTCCAAAAACAATCACTTGACTTCTTTCTCATTGGGGAGTATGGTGCAGGAGCACCTAGTTCTACCTAGTTTTGATGCATTTCACATTTTGGAGTGATTGATCATGTTTGGGATCAATGAATAAATAATGGATTGTGGTTAGGTCCACAGGTTTGGTTTTGAGTTATTTGAAGTGTATTTCTCATCAAGGTTTGTTTTTTTTCTCAGTTTTGGCCAATGTGCCCTTGTAAGCCTAAAATGACATTATTTTACAAAATAGAGTAAAACTCATTGGAAAGCCTTATTAGTCATTTTTTCATGTTTTTTTGATGTTAGGGAACCATCCGGGTTTAGAATGAATAGAAATGCATAAATGACAAAAATGCAAATGGGTGCAAAAGTTATCATTGTTGCTTGACAACTTTTTGCAACTTTTTGAGCAACTTTGTAAAATTGAGCAAATCGGTGGTTAGGAAACCGATGAGGGGCTAGTTATGACCAAGGAGGCATATAAAATTCTTTTTTCAATGCTTTTAGAAGATCTACGAGCAAGTTTGAATAGCATTTTAACGTAATTTCTAAATTTTTGCATAAGTTGTTATTTTGGTAGCAGCAGTCCGTACCAAATGGATTGATCTTATTACTGTCCTTCCATGGTGGTTTAGTAAATGATATTTTTTTCTTAGGAAGTGTTTGTATCATTTCTTAGTGCAGGTTTGGTGTGTGATTATGATTTGTCTTATACTGCACTACTCTCGGTCTGAGTAAGGGTTTAATACCCTAGACATGGTTCCAACTTGAAATCCCATTGTGTTTGTTCAATGAACCTTGGGATTCAAGTCATGGAACCTTTTTATAGTGTATATATTCTTTGGAATATCCTAGAGGTTGTTTGGAAGCAACTTTCTATCATATCTTGGGAAAGCTCTATCATAGCCCGACTAGGAATATGACTGTCATTTTTGTCTTTACTTGCAGTGATGAACAAATGTCAATGTACCAATTGTTTGGCATGGAAGAATGAAGTATAGTAGAGCCTTAGAGAAGAGATGGAGGTGTGATAGGGTGTAGAAACTAATAAAACCTATTGGAGAATACTGCTAACTCTAAAACCCTCAAAAGTGCCACTTTTGGGATCTGTACCGGTACAGATAGACTAGACAACCTACCCTAGTGTATCCAAATTTTTTTCCAAAAGGGTATTCCAATCACCAAATATTTTGGGAGGCCCTTTGGAGGTTTTCTGAGTAATTGCACAAAACCCAGTAAGGTAGGGCTAATTGGGGCTTTAGGGACTAGGCCTAGAAAAGAGGAATAAGAGGAAGCAATGGGAAAATGGAGAGAAACCAATTGAAGAACCACTTGAATGGAGTTGAAACACTTTCTTTACATCCCTTGTGACCCTTGTAAGTGTGTTTTGGAGGTTTGGATAATCTAATGGTTGGATTTACTCTAGTGAATCCCAACCATGCTTGGGAGAAACTATAGAAAACAAATTGATAGGAAGCACTCCAAAGAAAATTTAATTATTTGACTTGTTAATGGAGAATTGAAGGGTGATGGAAGCCCACTAAAATATCCTTTACCTACCTATTAAGCGAGGTGTAACTCTTTTGCGAGAATCTCCCTATCACATAACAATGATGAAATGGCTTGCAGTAAAACAAGTTTGTTTTGTTCTTTTTAAATAACACCAAAGGAAGTGTGAGTTAAACTAGGTCTATTTGTACCTGCAAAACTCATGAAAGCATATAGTTTGTATTGTGGGTTAAACTAGGTCTATTTTGGATATTTCTGTATCGTGAAATTCGAGAAGGGTTTGCATTTTTCAGTGTGGATTGAAGGGTTGTTTTCTGAGTTTTGCTTGGATTTTTGATTGGATTGATTTAGGTGTGATTGTTGAATTTTTGTTACTAATTGGAAGAGGATTCGTATTTCAAATATTTGTTTGCAAATTATCTCTCTTTCTCTATCTTTCTTCACAAGTCCAACTAGGTTCCTATCTCCCAGTTTTGCTTTCATTTTTAATTGCAATTTTAATGGAAATTGAATATTAGGGGGGATTTGGGAATGTTATTTTGAGTATATCTTCTTTTTGAAACCCAATTCCTTATTTGTGTTTTTGAAAGATTGCTATATGCTTAAATCAGGTTTGGGGATTGATTGAGTTGTTCAATTTTTCTTTGTGCTTGATTGAAATATTTGTATGATTCCCTGTGTTTTTTGTTTTTGTGTTTTTGGGATGTAATCAAGCCCTTTCAAATGGGTCTTTTTTGGAATTCCATTTGGGGTCCTTATTTTAATTGCACATATTTAGAGCCTCAATTGTACACACTCATAGATTCAATTATGTAGCTCTAAGATTCAATTTAATACATTTATAAGCCCAACTGCATAGCTACAATGATAAATTGTGTGGATTTTTTGGGTTTGACTCAGTTTACAATTTTGACCTAATTTTGACTCTCAGTCAATCCTAGAGGCTATAAGTGATTATATTCTGACAATTTTAGATTGTTGTGTCTAATTAGACTTATCTTGGCTATATTTGAGTTCATATGACCTTTTTTGATTTGTCTTGTGAGAAGGAGAAATGATTTTGATGTTATGATTCGGTTTCTGGACTTGACCTTGTGATTGGTCCTTGTTTGGAAGTCCTATTTGTAGATTCCTATTTTTATATCATATGTTTAATGATTCTTATTTTGGGTCATAGAGGATAGTTATCTAGGTGCATTAATGGGGAGTGGCTCTTTATGAGTGTCGAGGCCCTAAGTGGCTACCAGGGTAACTTGAACAGGAGAGTAGATTAGTAAGTAATAACATTAACAATAAAACTTTAGGCTAGGTTATAAGAACTAACAAGATAATTTTTTTGTGCCCCACTCATGGCCTCATGTGCTCGTATAGATAGAGCGTGATTTTGGGAAGGTCTGTCCATTTGACAAACATTGGGAACTGGCATTATTGTGCAATACCTTGTCTTACCGAAAGTATTGTATGGTACTACATGAGTTCTCATGGGGGCCAAGGTTTGGAGTTAGGAGAGGGTCAAACTATCAAGTTAACCCATGAGAGGCTATTCAATGACACTCTCTCCTTCATGTATCCTAGTATCCTATTGTGTCATCTTGTGTGTGGAAGCCTCTAGGAGTTCTTTGCATGTTACTTGGTAGTCCTTGGTTGTGAAAGTTTTTTGGAAGACTTTGGGATGTCTTTTAAATGTATTTTGGATCTTCTTTTGGAAGTTATTTGGATGTTTCTTTGGTTTTTATCCTTATTTTTTTTTAGTTTCATTGAAACACATGCAAACCTGATGGATAAGATGGGAAAAGAATTGTGAAATTTTTTAATCTTATGATAAAAACATGTCTTGGGCCTGAAATGGTTGTCCAACCCTTTGGGTTGGGTGCCCAAGTACAATCCAACCCAAAGGGTTGGTTTTTTCCAATACAAATTATTTGGTGAGTGCCAAATATGGCACTCACCCTATTTGGCGCTCACCAAATTCAAAAATTTCACATTTCACATTTTGTGAGTACCAAATTTGGTTCTCGCCAAATGTAAAAAGTCATTTTTTTGCATTTGATGAGTGAAAAATTTGGCAGTCACCAAATGTTTTAATTTTTGAGTTGAAGGTTTTGTGAATGTACAAATTTTCCAATTTAAGTACAACTTATACCCACCCCTGAAGAAGAATATATACATGAAATATAACAATAAGTCATATTTCAATATATCTTTTTTCTTTCTTATACTTAAATGTCTTTTTTATTTCTTATACTTTAAGTTATATTTCATGTATATATCAGCAAGATGTTTGAGAGTGGTTTCAACTCTATAGGAGTTATAATGTAGATTCTAGTTTATAGAGGATCATATAAAATTTCAAACAGTCAAATTTCAGTAATCAACATGCTCCGATTAGCATTATTTATCTATATATCTCACTCTCTTTATCTTCCCCAAACTATAGACCTCTCTCTCTCTTGTCTCTCTCACTTCTCTCTCCCCTCTCTAGGTATATCCCACCCACTACCTTTCATTCCTTCCTTACCCCCATTTCTATCCTTGACTCGCTCCCTCTCTCTCCCTCTCTCTCACTCTCTTATTTTATCTCTTTTGTCCCTCTCCATTCTCTTGATCACTACTTATCCCTTCTATCCTCTCTCTCCCCATATATAGGCATCTCCTTCCCTCCCTATATTATTACCCTCCTCTCTCTCCTCCTCTAGGTTTATCACCTATCTAATTGTCCACTTTCTATTTCTCTCCCTCTCCACCTTTCTCTCCCCTTAACCTTATCCATTTATTAACTCTCTCTCTCTCTGTCTCCAAACCTATCTATCTCCTCATTCTCTAGGTCTCTCACTCCCTCCATGTCTATCTCTACATCCATCCCCTCTTACTTATCTCTTTGTTCTTCTATCTATTATCTTCTCCCTCCCTCCCCTCGCTAGGTCTCTCCCTTCCTTTCTTCCCCTCTCCCTATATATCTCCCTTCCCTACTCTCTTGTATTCTCTCTTCCTCTTTTATTCTCTATCTGCATTGTCTAGGTCATCACCTCTCCATCCCGCCCACCCTCTCTCTCCTCTCTATGTTTCTCCCTCCCTTCCTCTCCACCTATCTACCTCTATATATAGGTCTCATTACCTACCTCTCTTTACCCCCTCTTTCTTTCTCACTCCTTTCTTGCTATCTAGGTATCTCGCCTATCTTTATGTCCCCTCTATAGTTCTCTCCATCCCTCTCTACCTCTCTCTCTCTCCCCCTTAACCCTATCCCTTTATAAAATCCCTCCTCTTTTCTCTCTCCCCTTACCTCTTTATCTCCTCCTTCCATAGGTATCTCATTCCCTCCATGTCTATCTCTCCATCCATCCCCTCTTACTTCTCTCTTTTTTCTTTTTCCTCTCCTCTTCTACCTCCCTCCCCTCTCTAAGTATTTCCCTCCCTTTCTTACCCTCTCTCTCTATTTCCCCATCCATGTATACTCCCATATATATCTCACTCCCCCACTCTCTATTACTCTCTTTTCCTCTTATATTCTCTCTCTCTCTCTCTCTCTAGTCTAGATAATCACCTATCTCTCCCCTCTCTACGTTTCTCACTCCCTTCCTCTCCACTTATCTACCTCTGCATCCGTTTCTCATTATTCAACTCTCTCTATCCCCCACTATCTATCTCAATCCTCTCTCTTGCCATATAGGTCTCTCATCTATCTTTCCCCATCTACTTCTCTCACCTATATATTTGTTTCCTCTCTAGTTTTCTCCCTCTCTCTTCCCCTCTATCTCCCTCTCCCTTTACCCTTCTCTCTCTCTCTCTCTCTCTCTCTCTATATATATATATATATATATATCTCCCCTCACCTCTCTATCTCTTCCTTCCCTAGGTCTTTCACTCCCTCCATGTCTACCTCTCCCTCAATCCTTTCATACTCCTCTTATCCCTCCCTCCCATTTTTAGGTATCTCCCTTCTTTTCTTTCCCTCTCCCTCTCTATCCCCCTCTCCCTCATACCCATATCTCTCTCTATCTTCCCTACTAATTCTTGTTCTTTCTCTATTGTCTACATCATCAGCTTTCCATCACACCCTCTCTCCCCCTCTCTAGGTTTTGCCCTCTTTCCCTCTCCACCTCTCTATGTCTCCATCCATATCTTATTACAAGCCACTCTCTATCCTCCTCCATCTATATCAACCCTCTCTCTCTCACCCTATATAGGTCTCTCACCTCTCTCTCCCCGTCTGGGTATCTTATATCTATATCTAACCCCTCTCTAGTTCAATCCCTCCCTCTCCAACTCTCTTCTTGAAATTATCTATCATTTTATTCTCTTTCTCCCTCACCTATCTAGCTCTCTCATCTTTAGGTATCTCACTCCATATATACCTCTCCCTCCCCCCTCCTTAGCCCTTTTTTTCTCTTTGTTCTCTCCCCCCCTCTTCTCTCTAATTCTCCTAAGTCATCAACTCTTGTCTTCTATTCTCCTTTATCTATCCAACCCCTCTCTTCCCATGTAGGTATCTAACCTCTCTCTCACCCTCTATATATCTCATCTCTCTATATGTACCCCCTCTAGTTCTCTCCCTCCCTCCTTACCACTCCCCTTTATATAATATTGTATTCTCTTCTCTATCTTCTCTCACCTCTCTATCCACTTCCCTAGGTCTATAATTTCCTCCACCCTATTCCCTAAGGAATTTAGATACCCCAAACCCTATATTAGATAGAGAGAGAGAGTGGATGAAGGGAGATGAAGACATGGAAGGAGTGAGGGGCCTTTGGAACGAGGAGATAGAAAAGTGAAGGGAGAGAGAGAGAGAGGTGAGAGAACTAGATAGGGAGAGAGATAAATGACATAGATAGAGTGGGATACAAAGAGGTGGGTAATGATACAAGGATGTAGAATTATAGAGGTAACTCGACGGAGGAAGGGAGAAATTAAAGAGTAGAGAGAGAGAATGGGAGGGAGAGGTGATGAACTTGAGAATGGTGAGAGAGAGTAAGAGAGGGAGAGATAATAAAAGAGATTAGGGTAGGGAGATAGATATGAGGTAAAGGAGGGAGGGGGGTGGAGATAAAGAGAGGAAGAAAGGGAGCGAGAGACCTAGAGATGGGAGAGAGAAATGAGAGAGAAGAGAGAGGAAGATCAAGAGATAGAGAGAAGTATCAATACAAAAAATACCCTCAACCATATGTACCCTAAATTATGTACCATCAATCATGTACCTTATACCCTAAACCTTATATCCTACAACCTATTATCTAAATCCTATACAAGGGAGGGAGAGATGATGACCTAGAGAGAGGAGGGAGAGATTGTTGTCAACAATGTAGAAAACTGAGAGGGGGGCTGAATCAGTTTTGTTACAAACTTTACTAACCTCAAACACAAATTCAAATCTAATAATTAACATTGAAAGCACAAATCAACACCACATCAATAACACACATAAAACCAATTTTTTTGACATGGAAAAACCTGTTAAGGGAAAAACCATGGTGGGAACCTACCCATAATGAGATAATACCTTATTAGGAGTAAATGAAATATTACAATGGGGAATACACATGCATTTAGGAACACTACCTAGAGCTCATTGCTAAAATCAAATAACAAGAAGGGCTACAACCGTGGAAAGGCTCACTGCCTTACAGAAAAATTCATATTACTTTCTGAAGATCATGAACTGATGAAATAGAATCTCCTCATGCTTGACTACAGTTTCTGTTAAGCACATAACACCAACTCTTCTCTTTCGCACTTCTTCACACTTTTTCACACTTCTCCTCTGCTACTGAAAGACCAAATCAATGTTCGCACATGTAGATACATCTCTCACATGATTATTACATTTTTTTATACAAGTCATCAACTAATATTTTAAGATCGGCTCAACACTCATCACAAATTACAAAGCAATAAGCTCACATACTATAACAATACATGTAGACCAAAACAATTTCTACTAAGACATAGTATGGACTTAAACCAACACCTCAAACATGCAACACCATTAAGAATTATGCCTCAAACATCTACAACATGCCACAACCATCATGAATGTTTCATAACATGAATAACACCACTGAATCAAGAAAATGATAAAAAATGTGCACAACGATCAATGTGGACCATCTATATGGATAAAACATGATCTAGAAACATCCACAAGCATCATGAATTACCACAACAACAACCACAATGCCACTACTTCCTAGAATCTTCATCATCATTATATTAAACCTCAAGAACATAAAAAAATTGACTGTCAAACTGAAAGATTCACTTGTGGACCTCCAAATCATGAACCATCTAAATTAAAGACATATATGAACATCCCAAACACTCTGCCAAATCCTCAAACCAAGATATTGCAATTTTGGATCAATGCAGAGAAGAATCCAAATCACTGATCAACACAACTAATTGAAAAACCAACTACAATACTAGATCTCACAACTTGATCAAATCACCATGCGAACCTTTGAAAATTTTGTTGAATCAACTAGATATACTTATCTCAAAACCCATTAATCTTCAACATCTCATCTGCAACACACTAACCAAAACAACTCATCCAATCAGAATGCAACATTGGAATACACAGAAGAATATGTTGACATCAATGACAACACATCATTCTAGCAATCTTCTCAACAATATCCAACAATCTCCCCTTTTGGCATTGATGGCAACATATGAATGTGAAAAACAATCAATGCAAAGAAATAAATCAACAATCAACAATCTCCCATAGCTCACAACAATCTCCCCCTGAGATCATGCATAAGATATAGCCGTTTTTCACATGCTCTTCGCCCCCTTTGACATCAATGCAAAAAGAACACATAAATCATTAATCTCTCTCCCTTAGAACAAAATCACAAATCTGAACACCTAAACCACAACACTAACTACTCCCCTTGAGTAGTAGCCTCAGACATCAATCCAGATCACAAGATATCTTTGTGAAGTCCACTAGACTGATGCAAATCCATGCATCTTAGTTCTCATCAGGAGGGGAAATAACCCCTAGCTTCTCTCTGAGATAATCAAAAGTATCCTTAGGCAAAGGCTTTGTGAACATATCTACAATTTTTTTCTTTGTAGATACATACTCCAATATGAATTCCTTCTCATTCACCTTCTCTCTCAAGAAATGAAACTTGATTAATATATTCTTGGTCTTTGAATGTAACATGAGATTCTTAGAAATGTTAATAGAACTTGAATTATCAAAATATATAGTAGTAGGCTCATAAAAAACAACTCTGATATCCTTCAACATCTGCTTTATCCATATCACATGACTACAATTGCTAACAACAATAATATATCCAACTTCTACAGTAGATAAAGAAATTGCATTCTTCTTCATCCATATCACTTGAGTACAATTTCTAGTAGCAACAATGTATTAAGCTTCTGCAATAGATAAATAAATTGTATTCTATTTCTTACTCATCCATGAAACCAACTTATTTTCCAATAAAAATGCACCACCACTAGTACTATTTATCTCATCTATATCACCCACCCATTCAACATTAGTAAAAGTACTCAAAGTAAATTAATCATCTTTAGGATACCACAAACTAAAATCAACTGTCCCTTTCAAGTATTTGAAATTATCTTAACAACAACAACATGAGATTCCTTAGGATCAGCTTGAAATCTAGCAATAAAACATACAACATTCATAATATCCAGTCTATTCTAAGTCAAATACAACAATCCACCAATCATAGATCTATATCTAGTCTGATTTGTTTTTGGAGAACCATCATCCTTAGTGAACTTACATCCGGCCACCATAGGTGTACCAACTAGCTTTGCATCATCCAAACCAAACTTCTTCAACAATTCCTTCATATTCTTAGACTGTGATAGAAAAATACCTTTATCCAACTGAGTAATTTGTAATCCCAAAAATAACTTCATCTCACCAATCATAGACATCTCAAACTAATTCTACATATCATCAACAAACTTCTTGCATAAACCATCATTTCCAGCAAGGTAATATCATTAATAAAAACTGGCATACTAGGCTCTTGGGGCTTGCTTCAATCCATACAATTCTTTCTTCAATCTACAAACCATATCTTTCTCATTTGTCAGCTGAAAACCAACCAGATGCTCAATATAAACTTCTTCTTCTAGCTCACCATTAAGAAAGGTTAACTTGACATCTATTTGATAAAATTTGAAATATTTGTAAGCAACATAAGCGATAAATAACCCGACATCTTCAATTTTAGCTACCAAAGCATATAAAGTCTCCCCAAATTCAATTCCTTTCATCTAATAATAACCCTTAAAAACAAGTCTTTCTTTATTCCTAAACACTTCACCTTTTTCATCCAACTTATTCTTGAAGACCCATTTAGTTCCAATTACATTTTAATCCTTAGGTCTAGGAACAAGAATCCATGTATTATTATTCTCAATCTAGTTCAACTCTTCTTCCATTGCTTTGACCCATTTTTCATCTTTACAGGCTACACTAACATCCTTAGGTTCAATCTTAGAAATCAAGAAATAACCTTCATCAATTATTCTCTTAGTCATCACACCTCTATTCTTATCACCTATGCTTAGATTCTTTGAATGATTTAACCTTACATACCTGGGAGCCTTAGGATTTTCATGATTTTCAGACTCTTAACCTCTTTCTTCTGCACTAGCATTTGCACCTTCTCCTTTATTCTTAGGCTTTTTCAGAACAGTTTGCACTTTCTTTCATTTATCTGAGCTGACACCATCATCATCTGAATCATATCCACAAGATTTGATTTGTCTCTCATTACCTTCATCAACCTTCATATTAGCACTTTCAACTATCTTTCTCAATCTCTTATTATAACACTGGTAGGCCTTGCTCTTAGTAGAATAACCAAGAAAGATTCCTTCATCACTTATAGCATAAAAATTTCCTAGATCTTCATCTCTTTTGATATAGCACTTACTACCAAAAATTCTAAAATATCTAACTGTAGGAGCATGACCAAACCATAACTCATAAGGAGTCTTATCGATATCACCTTTGATATGAACTTGGTTCAAAGTATATAGTGCAGTACTCACAACTTCTCTCCAGTATATATGCGAAACATTTCCTTCAATCATCATGGTTATAGAAGCTTCTTGAACTACTCTATTATTCCTCTTCACAACACCATTCTGTTGAGGGGTCCACGGAGCAGATAACTATTTCTTCACTCCATGCTCTTCACAAAAAGAATTAAACTCACTTGAAGTGAACTCACCACCTCTGTCAGATCTTAGACACTTCACCTTCAATCCAGTCTTAGTCTCAACCATAGCTTTGAAAACCTTGAACTTCTTTGATGCTTCAGACTTCTCTGTTAAGAAAGTAACCCACATCATCCTTGAAAAGTAATCAATTAGCAATGTGAAATTCCTATCACCCTGCAAGATTCTCACTCTAGAAGGACCACACAAATCAATATGCATAAGATCTAATATTCCATTAGAAGTATAATATTTTCTTTTAAAAGTAACTCTTGCCTGCTTCCCTAATTGGCATTCCTTACATACTGAATTAGTAGGCTTTACCAACTTAGGAAGATCTCTCACTACTTGAGTAGAATTTATCTTAACAATGCAATCAAAGTTTACATGACACATCCTTTTATGCCATAACCAACTTTCATCAATCTGAGAAATCAAACAACTTTTACCACCAACATTCAAGTGAAAGATATTACCTTTAGTCTTTGTACTTGATGCAATCTCATTTTTGGAGCTACTCAAGATCCTACATTTTTCATTCTTGAATTACAAATCATAACCCTTTATCAACAATCTATCCAACACTTGAAAGATTATGCTTTCAACCTTCAAAATACAAGACATCATCAGTGTTATACTTACCATCAAGAGAAATGGAACCTCTACCATGGATTATACCAACTTTTTCATCTCTAAATCTTACTACACCACCATCATACTTTTCCATACTCACAAACTTAATCTTATCACCTATCATGTGATGAGAGCAACCACTGTCAATAAACCATTCATCTTTCTCTTCAACTTTAGTAGACAAATATTTCTCCTCATTAATGTAGCTAGTAGAATCAGTAGTCAACGCATCATCTTCCTTGATAGCAATGAACAACCATTCATCTCCTAAATTTCTCTTATCAAACTCATCATCTATCACACCTTCATCAGTAGCAAAATAACATTTATTTTGATACTTAGGCTTGTATGGAATTAATGGCTTCTTAGAAACTCTTTTTGGACACCTTGAGGCAAAATTTCCTATCTTATTACATGAAAAACATTTAAGAGGCAAATTTCCTTCATACTTATCAACACCTTTAGGCAATCTTCTAGAAAACAGGGCTTCAATCTCTTCAATCTCTCTTTCTTCTTCTTCAATCTCTCTCATATCCTCATATATATACACCCATGTATAACTTTCTCCGAGATCATATTTCTACTTCCCAAAAAATAGTATCTTTGAATGGAGATTCAGATTTAGAAAGAGTTTCTCCAAACTTTCTCAACTCAAAAGCAACAAGCTTTCTAATTTGCATGTCTCTAGTCACATCTGTCATGGTCTAGATCTCCTCAATAGTAGTAGCCTTGTGCTTGTAGGTAGGAGGCAAGGATCTCAACACTTTAGGCATCTCCTCATGCCTGATTACAGTTTCGGATAAGCACATAACACCAAATCTACTCTTTTGCACTTATCCTCTGCTACTGAAGATCAAATCAATGTTCGCACACATAGATACATCTCTCACATGATTATTACATTTATTTATACAAGTCATCAACCTATATTTAAAGGTTGGTTCAAAACTCATCACAAATTAAAAAGCAATAACCTCACATGCTAAAACAATACATGTGGACCAAAACAATATCGGCTAAGACATAGTATGGACCTAAACCAACACCTCAAACATGCAACACCATCAAGAATTACGCCTTGAACATTTGTAAGATGCCACAACCATCATGAATGTTGCATAACATGAAGAACACTGCCGAATGAAGAAAATGATCAATAATGTGCACAACGATAAATGCGGACCATCAAAATAGATAAAACATGATCTAGAAACATCCACAAGTATCATTAATTAGCATAGCAACAACCACAACATAACCACTTACTATAATCTTCATCATCATTATACCAAACCTCAAGAACATCAACATAATTGACTGTAAAACTGAAAGATTCACTTGTGGACCTCCAAATCATGTACCATCTGAATTGAGGACACATATGAACATCCCAAACATTATGCCAAATGCACAAACCAAGATATTGCAATTTTGGAGCAATGTAGAGTAGAATCCAGATCAATGAACAACATAACCAACTAAAAAACCAACCTCAATTCAAGATCTTGAAAATAGATCAAATCACCATGCGGACCTCTAAAACTTCCATTGAATCAACTAGAGATACTTATCTCAAAACCCTTCAATCTAGAATAACTCATTTGCAACACACTGGCCAAACCAACCCATCCAATCAGATTGCAACACTGGAATACACAAAAGAATATGTTGACATCAATGACAACACATCATTCCAGCAAACTTCTCAACAATATCCAACAAAGATAAGAAGAGAGAGGGAAGAATAAAGAGAAAGAGAGGGCTAAGAAGAGAGGGATAGGTACATGGGGAGTGACTAAGAGACCTAGAGAGGGAATATGTAGATAGGTGAGGGAGAGAGAGAAGAAAAAAAGAGAGATAAGTTCACAAAGAGAGAAAGAGGGGTAAAGAGGTGGAGAGGAAATAATTAGAGAGGATAGATATATAGGTGAGATATATAAATCCTAGGAAGACATGGGTGAGACACCTAGGGTGGAAAGATAGAGGTGAGGAAGATAGAAGGGGAGAGAGAGGTGGGTAATGAGATAAAAAGGGAGGGGTAGAGAAGTGAATATGGAGGGAATGAGAAACATAGGGATGGAGAGAGAAGTTGGGAGGGAGAGGTAGTGATCAAGAGAATAAATAAAGAGTGGATAGAAACAATAGGAGGAGAAGAGAGATAGAGGGAGGGAAGGATAGATATGGAGATAAGGAGGGAAGGTGAGAAAGAGAAATAGAGAGTACATAGGAGAGACCTAGAGAGAGGAGAGAGGAGAAAGAGAGAGAAGAGAGGGAGAGTAATAGGTCTAGAGTTTATTGGATATAAAGAGGTGAGGGTAGAGAGAAACAAAGGAGACAGTTCATAAAGGGAGATGGGTAAGGGGTGATCGAGAGAGAGAGGTGGAGAGGGAGGGAGAGAACTAGAAGGGATATATATATATACATATATATATATATATATATGCATATATATATATATATATATATATATATAGAGAGAGAGAGAGAGAGAGAGAGAGAGAGAGAGAGAGAGAGAGAGAGAGCTAAAATACCTAGATGGGTGAGATAGATATGGGGGCATGGACATAGGTGCCTAATGAGACATGGATGGAGAGGTATACAAGTAGAGAGGGAATAAGGGAGAAACATAGAAATGGGAGAGGGAGAGAGAGAGAGAGACGTGATGACCTAGACAATGTAGAGAGGGAATGGAGAGAATATAAGAGAGAGAAGGGGAGGGAAATATGTATGAGGGTAATAAGGAAGGGGGAGAAAGAGAGGGAGGGAGGGACCTATAGAGGGGAGAGAGGTGAGAGAGAGAGGAAAGTATCATTATAGAAAGTTCCCTCAACCCTATGTACCTTAAACCTGTTGGCAATTGAAACTCATCTGGTGGCTTCTGATGATTGATTATTGGTTTAGGTTTATCATTCCCATTTGGGTTTTCACGTAAAAATCTAGTATGATTTTGTGGTTGATTTTTTTATGTTCCTGCATTTCAATTTCATGTTTATGCTTCTGGTGGTTTAAAGTTAAGTCTGAAAATGTGCTAACTGGTAGATCACCGATTCACCCCCCCTCTCACTAATCCCTAATTCCAACAAAACCATGTACCATAAATATTGTACACCAAACTTCATACCAATACCCTCAACCCTAAACTCTATATCCTCAAGCCTATACCTAAACCCTATATCATACTCTTTATACCTTAAACCCTATACAAGGGAGGGAGAGAGAAAATGAGAGATATAAGAAGAAAGAGAAAGTGAGGGATAAGAAGGGAGAGAGGGAGAGGTAGATAGGGAGCGATTGGGAGACCTAGATAGGGGATAGATATAAATGTAAGGGAGAGGGAGAAGTTTATGAAAAGAAAAAGAGGTGTAATGAGGCAAGGAGAAAGGTAGAGAGGGAGGTAAAGAACTAGAGAGGGAATAGATATAAGTTCCAAAGCCTAGGGAGAGAGGGCAATAGACTTAAGGGAGAGATAGAGTGAGAGAGATATGGGGGGAGAGTTGATAATGATATATATAGAGAGAGGTAGAGAGGTAAAGAGGTAAAGATGGATGGAAGGAGAGACCTACGGATGGGGAAAGAGAGGGTTGGAGGGAGAGATATTGATCAAGAGAATGGAGAGAGTGGAGATAAATAATAAGTGAGGGAGAGATAATAAGAGAGAGGATGGGGGGATGGATATATATGGGGGTATGGAGGGAAGGTGAGGTAGAGAGAGATACAAAGAGATCATAGAAAGAGTGATAGAGATATATCTATAGTCCTAGAGTTTGGGGGAGATAAGTGTTGGCATATGATAAAGTGGTGACTATGTATGTTGTCATTGATGTCAATAAGTGAACAGGTATGTGGTACCCAAGCAGGTGAACCGATATGAACCAGTATGAAGACTGGAAGTGGCTATAGTCAACCGGAATAGAGTGAACTGGTGTTGGGGTTCACAGTTTGACTATCGGTTGGTAGTCTCAGTTCAGCTCTAGGGTTTCCGATTTGGCTCATGCGGTGCACCCGATGATGTCATGTGATGAGTTAGTTAAGAACAAGGATAAGGATCAAGATTCCACATTATCTATGTGCACATGAAGGATTTCTTCAAGGTTCTTGCATATGAAGATAGAATGCATTGAATGTCTGCCTCAGGAATGTATGTTTTTCTTAGAGGTATGAGAAAAGCGCATGATGGGTTACTATTTTCCAGATGTGATTAAAATTTGATGATGCAGAATGATTTGAGATCTTTCTTAGTTTTTTCTATTCTATGCAAAGCATTTTAATGGTTAGGATTGGACCGCTTGTAATTGCAAACCTAAAATGCTTAGGGTTTAGGGTTTATGCTAACCGACCTAATGGTTGTTGTCTATAAGGTCAATGATGTTTGTTATTGTTTGTTTTTGGAAAAAGTTGTGTATGTGTTCGCATGTTTTGATACTTTCCAAACCAGAGTGAGGAATCTACAGAGTGTGATTGCAGAAGAGGAACTGAAAAGGATTTCCCTTAGCAAGAAGTGTTGTTATCAGATCAGAGTGTTTTACCTGTTGTCTTCTAACCATTTCAGTAGAAGGTAAATCCCTTGACCGGGTAGCTTTAACAGGCTTTGTTTTATATCCTCTAACCAGGTGGCTCAAGTTCATTGAGTTAATTAAATCCTCTAGTGAGGTAACCTTTAACAGGGTATATAGCCATCCCTTAATCGGGTGATCCCTAATAGGATCAGTTCATAACAAAACCTTATTGTAAAGTCTTTAACCAGACTAGGCTCCTAATAGAGCGAACTTCAAAATATTTCAAAAACAATCTTGTGGGTATTCATCCCCACCATGGTTTTTCCCATTTGGGTTTCAACGTGAAAAATCTGTGTCATGGGTTGTGTATTTTTCATGAGATGATTGAGTAGTTTTTGTTCTAATGTATATGCATGCAGAACTAATGGTTGTGATATTGTTAATGCAACACATGTATGTTCAAACTAGTAAAATAGCTATCTAGATTTGAAAAGTGTTGCATGATATTTGATGTACTTTTTTTTTACTAGTTTAGTTGTTGGAAGCATTTCTGTTTAACTGGTATTGCTATGGTTAAGTACAGTGGCATAGACAACCAGTTATATGTGTCCAGAAAGTGTTAAAATATTAAAACAAGTTTTCTCTATACTGATTCACCCCCCCCCCCCGCCCTCTCAGCACCGGTTAGAGTATAAGTTGTTCATCATTATTCATCAATTGGTATCAGAGCACTTCCAGGTCCTCCATGATATAAGCTTAACCGATTGAGGCAAAATATCCTACTTTAATGATGAAGAGGGAAGGTCCTAAGTTCAATAGGGACAACTTCAAAATATGGAAGGATAGAATGAAGATGTATATCAAGAGTTTGGGTGCTCAACACTGGAACTATGTAATCCCTACTATCACTTTGACTGATGATCATAAAAGAGAGATTCAAGAAAATGGGCAGTTTGTGGAAGCCCTTATTAGCAGCTTGTTTGATATTGAGTTCATTGATGTACAAGATAAGGATAGTCCTAAGGATGTTTGGGACACACTGAAAACCATTTTTGGCAGTGATGAGCATGTCAAGCAGGCTAAGGAAGAAAGCCTTAGAGAAAAATTTGAAGACATGAGGATTGTTGAAGGAGATACCATTCAACAGTATGACATAAGGATCAAGACTATGGTTGGAGATATCAAGGGCATTGGTGTAACAATTGATGATGCCACCATTGTCAGCAAAGCTCTGAGATCATTGTTACCGATCTATCCAATCAGGGTTGCCACTATTCATGAGCTAATGTCTATCGACAAAACCAAGGTATCTTTAGAATCTATTATTGCAAAGTTAACTGCATATGAATTGAATAGCTATGATGGTAGTGTTCAGAAGATAGAGTCAGCCTTTAGAGCATCTATTTCTTTTGCACCAACTAGAAAAGGAAAAGAGGCCAGCACTAGTTATGAATCAAGGCCAAGTAGAGATATGGATGATGAGGAGATTCTGATGGAGTTTGAAGCTCTTCTTGCCAAGAGACTTCCAAAAGGCACCCAAAAATATAGAGGTAAGCTTCCTCTAAAATGTTTTTCCTACAATAAGATAGGACATATAGTTGTTAACTTTCCTAACAATGATAATAAGGATAAACTATAAAGGTTTAGAAAGTATAAAGGAAGAGGTAGGAGAAATTGTCTTGTTGCAGTGGATGAAGGTGTTACCAATGAAGAATTTGAGGATGAAGAGAATAAGGACATAGTGTTTATAGTTGTAAAGGAAGAGGTGTCTGATTAGGAAGCTCTTGTCTCTTGCATTGACAACTCTAATGAGTGGATCATTTATAGTGGGTGTTCTCACCACATGACTGGTGACCGGAGAAAGTTTCTAACTCTGGAAGAATATGATGGAGGTTTTGTTTGATTTGGCAATGATGCACCTTGCATGGTGAAAGGAAAAGGATCCATCTCACTGAATGGAAAGATCAATGTGGATGATGTCTATTGGGTAGAAGTCCTTAAGCACAACCTTTTGAGTGTTGCTCAGTTGAATGACAAAGGACTCATTCTGGAGTTCAAAGGTGGAGTCTGCAGAACAATTGGAAAGAGTGGTGAACTTACTGCCACTGGTAATTAGACCAGAGGAAACCTATTTCAGATGAATGCCAAGATTAGTCAGTGCTTGATGGTGAAATTTGATGACAGTTGGATATCGCATAGGAGACTCTATCATATGAATTATGATAATATTATTAAAGCGAGTAAGATCAAGGCAGTAAGAGAATTGCCTTTGCTGAACAAACCAGACAATGCTTTATGCAGAGAATGTCAACTTGGGAAGATGTCTTCCTCAACATTCAAAGGTAAGTCTTTTTCAGCAAAGAACTTACTTGATCTAGTGCACACTGATCTGTGTGGTCTGATGAAAACAAGAAGTATTCAGGGAGATCGGTATTTCATGATCCTTACCGATGACTACTCAATAATGATGCGGGTCACATTATTGAAAGAAAAGTCTAAGGCATTTGGAAAGTTCAAAGCCTTTAGAGCATTGGTGGAGAAGGAAATCAACAGAAGAATAAAGTGCCTAAGAATCAATCAGGGAGGTGAATTTACTTTTGGTGAATTCAACAAGTACTATGAAGGGAACAACATCAAGAGGTAATTGTTTGCCCCAAGGATACCACAACAAAATGACATAGTAGAAAGGAATAACAAGACTGTAGTTGAAGCGGCAAGGACTATGTTGATTCAAGGAAATTTCACTCACACATTTTGGAGGGAAGCGGTGAGCACTGTAGTCTATACTATGAACTAGGTACTCATCAAGAAAGGTAAAGACAAAACCCCTTACAAGTACTAGAATGGGAGAACTTGTAATGTGAGTTATTTCAAAGTGTTTGTCAGTAAGTGCTATATCAGGAGAGGTGAGCATCTGAGCAAGTTTGATGCTAAATGTGATGAAGGAATATTTCTGGGACATTCCACTAAAAGAAAATCTCTCAAATGCCACAAGAACAGGACTCAGAAAATTGTTGAGAGTATCAATGTCAGGATTGATGAATCCCCTAAGGAGCCCAAGGAAACCAGTAGCAAGCAAGAAGAAGATGAATCAGGTGTAGCCTTGTGGGAACCGGTTAAGAAGGAAACAAGTTGCAAACACCAGAAAGACCTCAGTGTTCCTTTACCAGTAGAATCTATAGTAGGTGAAGTAGAAGATGAAGTGGAAGAAGAAGAGGAAAAGTAAGCGGAACCAAAGAGGGTCATTCCTAGGTATGTGAAACTACATCATGATCTAAAGAAGATCATAGGAGAAAAAGATGCAGGGATACTCACAAGGAAAAGGTGAAAGAAAACTCTTGCATGATTTTAGAGTTTGAGCCTAAGACCACTAGAGAGGCACTTACTGATGAAGACAGGATAAAGGAAATGGAAGAGGAGTTGTACCAGATAGAAAAGATAGTCATTTGTGCCCAGACCAGAACATAAGAATGCTATAGGTACCAACTAGGTCTTCAGGAATAAGCTGAATGAAGAAAGTACAGTGGTAAGGAACAAGGCAAGACTTGTATGCAAGGGATATACTCAGGAAGAGGGAGAAGACTACAGAGAAACCTTTTCCCCAGTGGCGAGACTGGAAGGTGTCTGAATGCTGCTTGCATTAGCAAAATTCAAGGGATTCAAGGTATACAAGATGGATGTGAATTCTGCATTCTTGAATGGAATCCTAGAAGATAAAGTGTATATTGAGCAACTAGATGGATTTGCTTTGTCAGAAGATAGTAAAATTGTCTGTAGATTACACAAGGCCCTATATGGATTGAAACAAGAAAAAAGGGAATGGTATGAATGGTTACACTCTCATCTTGTGAAGATAGGATTTCAAATAACAAGTGAGGAAAACAACATCTACCTGAAATTTGAAGGTGATCAAATACTAATATGTGAAGTATTTGTAGATGGCATAATCTTCAGAGGAGATGATGAAATGAGTCATGCATTTGTAGATGAAATGAAGAAAGAGTTTGAGACATCTCTTATTGGAGAGATAAAGTTCTTCATTGGTCTACAGATTGAGCAAATGAAGGAGGGTATCTTCATTACCCTGTCCAAATATATCAAAGAGGTATTGAAGACCTTTGGCATGGAGGAGAGAAAACCAGTTCGAACATCGATGGTGACCAACTGCAAACTAACAAAGGAGGATGATACAGTGTTGGTGGATGAGAAGGAGTATCATTTGATGATCAGTAAGCTGCACTATGTGGTGCACAACAAACTAGATATTGCTCATGTAGTGGGCATAGTGGCCCATTTTTAGAAGAGCCCAAGAGAATCCCACTTGGTAGTGGTAAATGAGATTCTTAGATATCTTAAAGGGACAGTTGATTATGGACTGTGGTATCCATACAATGGAAAATTTGATCTCAAAGTATTTACTGATGCAGATTGGGCAGGTAATGTGGACGACTGGAAGAGTACAACTGGAGGAGCGATCTTCCTTGGTGGGAGACTCGTCTCATGAACAAGTTAGAAGAAGAGTTGTATTTCCCAATCTATAGCTAAAGCGGAGTATGTGGCAACATTTATGAATTGCACTCAGGCAATCTAGATGAAGCATGTACAAGATGGCTTCAAAGTAATTATATCTGAACTGGTGCGTATTTTATGTGATAATACTAGTGCAATCAATATTTCCAAAAATATGGTATTGCATGCTAGGACCAAGCATATTGAGCTCAAGTATCATTTCTTGAGAGAAAAGGTTTAGAATAAAGAGGTTGTATTAGAACATGTTTCCAATAAGGAGCAGCTAGCAGACATATTCACTAAGCCCTTACCGAAGACTACATTTACCTATTTGAGAGGTGATTTAGGGGTTCTGCCCCTTCATGAATTAAAGTAAATTTGTGTACTCCACATCAGTCAGGTACTACCATGTCAGATCTTACAGGATTGATGTGTTGAAGGATGCTACTCCATAGGGGGAGCAACATAGTCAAGATTGGAAGCTTGTGCCTCCACTTTGGCATTGCTCTCAAAGGGGGAGAAGATATATATTATTGAGAATGGTGCAGATACCTAGCAATGATACACCGAGTATTGCCATCAATGCCAAAGGGGGAGATTGTTGGCATATGATGAAGCGGTGACAATGTATGTTGTCATTGATGTCAATAAGTGAACAGGTTTGTGGTACCCAAGCAGGTGAACTGATATGAACTAGTATGAAGACTAGAAGCATCTATAGTCAACCAAGATGGAGTGAACCGATGGCGGGGTTCATAGTTTGACTATCAATTGGTAGTCTTAGTTCAGCTCTAGGGTTTCCGGTTTGTCTTGTACGGTGCAAGTGATGATGTCATGTGATGAGTTAGTTAAGAATAAGGATAACGATCAAGATGCCACATCAGCTATGTTCATGTGAAGGATTTATTCGAGGTCCTTGTGCATGAAGATTGAATGCATTGAATGTCTACCTTGGGAATGTGCATTTTTCTTAGAGGTATGAGAAAAGCATGTGATGGGTTACTATTTTCCAGTTGTGATGAAAATTGGATGATGCAGAATGACTTGAGATCTTTCTCAGATTGTTCTATTCTATACAAAGAATTTTAACAGTCAGGATTGGACCACTTGTAATTGTAAACCTAAAATGATTAGGGTTTAGAGTTTATGATAACTGACCTAATGGTTGTTGTCTATAAGGTCGATAATGTTTGTTATTGTTTGTTGTTGGCAAAATTTATGTATGTGTCTGCATGTTTTGATACTTGCCAAACCAAAGTGAGGAATTTGCAGAGTGTGATTACAGAAGAGAGGAACTGAAAAGGATCTATACCTGTTGTCTTCTAACCATCTGAACAGAAGGTAAATCCCTTGACCGAGTAGCTTTAACAGGCTTTTTTGTAAATCCTCTAACCAGGTGGCTCAAGTTCATTGAGTTATTTAAATCCTCTAGCGAGGTAACCTTTAATAGGGTTTCAACCTTTAACATGGTATATAGCCATCCCTTAACATGATGATCCCTAACAGGATTGGTTCCTAACAAAACCTTGTTGTAAAGTCTTCAACCGGACTAGGCTCCTAACATAGCGGACTTCAAAAGAGTTCAAAAAAAAGCTTGTGGGTATTCATCCCCACTGTGTTTTTTTTCCATTTGGGTTTCCACGTGAAAAATTTGTGTGTCATGGGTTGTGTATTTTTCATGATATGATTGAGTAGTTTTTGTAATGTTGTATATGCATGCAGAACTAATGGTTGTCATATTGCTAACGCAACTCATGCATGTTCAAACTGGTAAAATAGCTATCTAGATTTGAAAAGTGTTGTATGCTATTTGATGTACTTTTGTTTTACCAATTTAGTTGTCTGAAGCATTTCTGTTTAACTGGTATTGCTTTTTTAAGTATAGTGGCATAGACAACCGATTATCTGTGTCCAGAAAGTGTTAAAATATTAAAACAAGTTTTGTTTGTACTGATTCATCCCCCCCTCTCAGTACCAGTTAGAGTATAATTTGTTCATCATTATTCATCAATAAGGAGAGTGAGATAGAGAGAGAGAAAAAGCTGACAAGAGCATGTTGATCACAAAAACTTGACTAGTATTAAATTTTATATGATCCTCTCAAAATTAGAATCTACATTATAACTCTTATAGAGTTGAAACAAATCTCAAACATCCTGCCAATATATACATGAAATATAACTTAAAGTATAAGAAATAAAAAATACTTAAATGTTATATTTCATGTATATATTCATCTTCAAGGGTGAGTATAGCTTGTGTTCAAATTAGAACATTTTCCCATTCCAAAAACTTAAAATTTCACAATGTAAAACATTTGGCATGTGCCAAATTTGGCACTTGCCAAATGCAAAAAAATTAATTTTCATATTTGGCAAGTGCCAAATTTGGTGCTTGTCAAATATGAAAAGTGAAAATTTGGAATTTGGCGAGTGCCATATTTGGAACTTGCCAAATGATTTTTGTAGACACATTAATTTGTCCACTAATATAATATTTGTTTAATACACTAATATTCTTCTATTAATTAAATTCATATTTAATTCATTTATTTCGACGCCATTCTACTATTTTAATTAAATAAATTTCATAAATTTATTTAAATTAAACTTGCTAACTATAGTGCAACTATTAAATAAAATTATCAATTCATTTAATCTCACTCTTTCATCTCATATTAAATAAATTAAACATTGTATAAAAACCCTCTTTCACATTTAATTAAATACCCTTCTCACATTTAAATAAATCAATATTTTTTTAAATATCTATCGAAATGCAAGTTACACACATATTTAAATAAATTTATATTTATTTAAAAATTCTATTTACCCTCACCCACTTGCATTCTCCTACAAATCCCACTTTCTCACTAACCTTTCTTCTAGAATCTTCTAACCCCTTCTAATAAGCCTAAACCCACTTCTAATCATTTGCACATTCCTAAACTAAAGATTAGGAATGAGTCACTTCTCAAAAACATTTAAATCCATTTTCTCTCCAACAAGTTAACCCTCAAAGTCTCCCAAAAATATTTAAGGCTCTTACAAAGCCTTAAAGGCCTTCCCTTCTTCAACACACTAACATACATGGGTCTTGTCCCTTTGGTCAAAGCCTAACCATGGGTAAACCTTGCACAAAAGTTTACCCATTGGGTAATAGCTTTTCCATTGGATAAAATCTATATCCAATAACCCAACCACATGAGGTTACTCTCATGTCTTCTCAGGCATTAAATACTTCTTCCCTTGGCTCTCAAGCCCTCTCATATTGACACTTGTCAACATGGGATTAGTTTGAAAACTATCACATGGATTGAAAATCATGCAATCCTAGCCCTCCACAATCAAAATCAATCTTGACCATTCATTCAACCATTTTGCCTATAAAAGGGACCCTCATCCTCAAGCAAAGGGGGAAGTATTTTAGCATTGTTATTATATTTGCATAGGAATTTACTTAATATTTCTCATAGCAACATTACTCTTTTGCATTAGCATATCAATAAGAGTTCATATTCAACCATTTCAATACTCCATTTTGTATCCATGACTTCATGCTAAATTGAGAGCTACACTCACACATTTGGATCTTGGAGAGCAGAAAGGCAAGGGATAGCTATCAAAGGGCATCATTTGAGCATCTAAGTGAGTCTCTTATCTCTTCTTTTCTTGTGTTATGCTTCATTTACATGATTTTTAATCTCTCATGGTATTGCATTTGGAGGTTTTGGTTCATTTGGATTGTGTTTGTTTTGGTTGAAGATAATATTCAAACACTTGAGCTCTTGGTTTTGATTGTCCCCTTTCATGTGCATTACTTTAAATTGGAGAATACCAACCCTTTGGGTTGGATTTTACTTGAGAATCCAACCTGAAGGTTTGGATGACCATTTCATGCCAATGACACAGTTTTATGAAAAGATAAAAAGTGGCACCTTTTTGGTACAACTTGGTGCACTTACCCCATGTTAGTAAGTTTTTCTTAGTAGGATGATAGAGAACCCATAAAGGATTTTTTTGAGATGTGAATTAAGTTTCATGCTTAACATTGTTTTAATTCATCTATTAAATAAACTTACTTAGTGTTGCATTGAGTTAGAAATGGTTGATGTATTATGTATCCTTTAAAAAAATAAATTATTTTCTATGTGTTTTGATTTAATAGTTGTTATTTCTCTAGGGTTCCTTGGTGGGGTGTTACAAATGCAATAGATGTCCCACAAAGTGAGGACACATGTATCAACAAGATGAGGTGAGACAAAAGCATGAAAATCTATAAATAAACTTAATTTAGGTATAAATAGGTCAATCCTAGAGAAGTGTTTAGCTAACTAGGTGTGTAATAACTCTATTTACACTACCAACCTTTTTAAGTGCAACTTAGGGAGTAATGTTTTCATGTTGATGAATCTTAACTACTATATGTATAAATGTCTCATGAAGAGGATGTTAGCATTTGGCATAACTCATGCAGACTGGGTCATGCAGTGGAAGTTGGATGACTGCACTGGTAAAGGATAGAAGTCTATTTGTGATGAAGAGATTGAGATTCTATGAATAGATGACATGATTAGTTATTTGTGTTGTCATTTATGGAAACTGATGTTCTTGGTATTTTGTTTTATCATCTAAGTCATTTGGTTTACCAAAAGATAGGGTTTACCAACAGTAGCTAAAGTCTATAAAATAGGAATTTAATTGGTAAAGCATAATTGATTTGATTAGATCGGTTGGTCGACTGATAATGATTGGTGATTTATGGTTTGGATGGTGAACTTGTATCATGGAAAGGTGTATGTGACCAGAACTAGAACTTGTGATGACTACTAGAAGGCATGTTTCAATTTCTAATGAAGTTTTGCTAAGGTTTTAATAGGGTTTAAGTACCGGTGAAGAAATCATCAAACCAATAATGATTTTTGTCAATGAGTCTACATAAAGTTGGTAACATGACACAACCCGCATGAAATATTTGATAGATCTTTTGGTGTGATTCAAGGAAGATTTTCTTGGGAATCAATGAAATACTTTGGAGAGTATTTTGAGGATATAGATCGGATTTCCCTGATGAGTTATGATCAACCAATGGTTGATATTACATTGTAATTTGTTGTAATGATTTGGATAGCAATCTACAATGATCTTTTATGATCTAATTGTAAATTCATGATATAATTAATTTTTGTGGCCGACCTAGTTGAGAAGGCTATTTAGGGTGACATAGTTGATGTTTATTGTGTCGGTGGTCTTAGAGAATATGTTAAGCCGTCCAAGTCAAGTTTGAAATCTGTCGAAGAATTGCAAAATTTGAGTATAACTAGATCTGATCAAGCAAGCAGAGAAGTGCAAGTAACAAATCATTTTATTACTGTTGTTCCCTTATAGTTGTAGCAGGTTAAATCCCTTGACTAGGTAGGTTCTAATAGGCCTTAAACATTAAAGTACCCTAACAGGGCAGCTTTTAAAGGAGTGTTAAATGCTCTCATAAGGTTGATCCTAACAGATCATCAAGCTCCTAATCTAGTTGCAAGGCAAATCCCCTAACCAGATGACTCCTAACAGGGTCTGCTCTTAACTGGGCTTATTGTAAGCTTCTAACAAGGCAAATCTCCTAATAGGGCATACTTTGAAAGAGAACAAATATTTGTGGGTGCCAACTCCCACTGTGATTTTTTCCCTATTGGGGTTTCCACGTCAAAAACTTATGGTGTTCATGTGTGGAAGTTTTATCATGTGATGTTGTTGTTTATATTTCATGCATTATTTCTTAGACACCTGTTATGATGTTTTATCAGAAGTTTATCAGAGGTTACCGGTACTGATAAGAAGTTGTTTGAGAAAGTATTTGATCTTATTGATAAGGTTAATGAGTTGGTAATTGATAAAGTTTATATGATTACTTTGGTGGTGAAAGTATTGGTAAATGATTTGATTAACGTGTTAAGAAAATCTAATAAAGATGTTATTAGATCTGATTATAGAAATTGAGATATTTGTTATATGGTTTTAGATCTGAGATAAGCTAAAATAAGTTTGATTTTGAGTTAAAGTTTAAATTGGTCTTAATACTGACTCACCCCCCTCTAAGTATTAACCAGATCCTCATAGGATTAAAAATTGGTATTAGAGCTTTGGTCCTCTATGTGCAGAAATCCTAACCACTTGAGGAAAATATTATGAGGAATTTAAGATGATGAAGAAAGAGGGTCCCAAGTTGAATAAGGATAACTACAAGATCTAGAAAGATATAATGAAGATCTACAAAAAATATCTTGGTGCACAATATTGGAAGCAAGTTGAAACAACATATGTTGCTCCTACCACTACTCCCTTGACACCCAGATGAACTCATGGAACAACAAGATAACATGCAAGCCCTAGAAGCTATTGTAAGTACTTTATTTGATTCAGAATATATTGATGTTCAAGGATTGGAAACTGCAGGTGAGGTTTGGGAAAAGTTACAAACAATCCATGGAGGAGATGAGCATGTTCAAAGAGTTAAAGAGGAAAGCTTAAGAGGAAAGTTAGATGACATGAGAATGCTTGAAGGAGAGAATATTGGACAATATGGTCAGAGAATCAAAGTTGTTAAGGGCATTAAGAGTGTTGGAGGTAAAATAGAAGATGATACAATAGTAAGTAAAATGCTCAGAACTCATCAACCTCAATATGCTATAAGATTTTCGTCAATCCAAGAACTTAGATCTATTTCAAAGGATAAGGTAACTATTGATTCATTGATTGGTAAGCTTATAACTTTTGAGTTAAATAGTTTTGACAATAGTGTGACAAAATCTACTAAATCTACCTTTAAAGCTTATGTTACTGGTTCATCTGCTAGAAAAGGAAAAGATATATATCAAAATCACGAGTGCAGGACAAGTCATGGAAGAAACCGAGGAAATGATGATAGTGAAGATCAAGTGATGGAACTTGAAGCATTGTTAGCAAAGAGATTTCCAAGAGGTACTGGTAAGTATAGAGGAAAGCTACCTTTGAAGTGTTTCTTTTGTAATTAAATTGGTCATATTGTTGCTAACTGCCCTAACACCGATAAGAAAGAAAAGTTTAGAAGATTCAAAGGAAAGGGATAGAAACATCATTATGTTACAATAGATGAAGGTGTGACTAATGAGGAGTTGAAAGAAGAAGATGACAATGAAGAAATTGTGTTTGTAGCTGTGAAGGAGGAACTGCCTGATAAAAATGCACTAGTATCTCAGTTGGAGAATAGTGATGAATGGATTATAGACAGTGGCTTCTCACACCATATGACCAGAGACAAAAGCAATCTCATAACCCTTAATGAATTTGATGGAGGTGTTGTTAGATTTGGAAACAACTCTCCTTACATGGTGTAAAGGTTCAATCTCTCTAAATGGAAAGAGTAATGCTGATGATGTATTTTGGGTTGACGGTCTTAAGCATAATCTTTTAAGTGTTAGTCAGCTCAATGATAAAGGCCATTTTCTTGAGTTTAAGAGTGGAGTCTGCAGAATTCTTGGAGGTAATGGTGAACTGATGCTACTAGGAAGCAAACCAGAGGTAACTTATTCCATTTGAATAGTAATGTTAATAATTGTCTAGTTGCAAGAATGGAAGACAGTTGGTTATGGCATAAGAGATGTTGCCATTTTAATTTTGATAATCTAATTAAGATAGGCAAGTCAAGTGTTCTAAGAGGATTAACCCAACTTGTCAAACCGGATATTGTGATATGCAAAGATTGTCAAATCGGTAAGATGACCTCTATTTATTTCAAGAGAAAGAATGGTATTTCTGAGAATGCTTTAGATTTGGTTTATACTAATCTTTGTGGCCCTATGAGAACAAAGAGTTATTTTGGTGATAGGTCTTTCATGATCTTCACTGATGACTATTCTAAAATGATGTGGGTAACATTTTTGAGAGAGAAATCAGAAGCATTTAATAGATTTAAATCATTTAAAGATTTGGTTGAGAAAGAAACTGGTAAGAACTTGAAGTATTTAATATAAGACCGAGGAGGTGAATTCGCATCTGATGAATTTGTTAAGTATTGTGATGAATAGGGTAAAAAGAGGCATATGTTAGCTCTGAGGACACCACAACAAAATGACATAGCATAAAGGATGAACAAAACAATAGTGGAAGCTGCAAGAACTATGTTATTATAGGGTAATGTATCCAAAAAAAATTGGAGAGAAGTAGTCAGTACTATTGTATACACTCTAAACCAAGTACTAGTAAAAAGAGGTAACAATAAGACACCTTATGAGATATGGTATGGAAAAAATGCTTGTGTTAGTTATTTTAAAATCTTTGGAAGTCAACGTTTTGTCAAGAGAGATAACTACACTAAGAAGTTTGATGCAAAATCTAATGAGGGAATTTTTCTTGCTTACTCTTCTAAGAGTAAAGCATATAAATGTTACAATAAGAGAACTAAGAAAATTGTTGAAAGTACTAATGTAAAAGTTGATGATTTATCTGATAAGTTTGAAGGTACAAGCAGATTTGAATCTAAAAAGGATCATAATAAGGAAAAGTTTGTGATCATTGAGCTAAAAGAAAAGAATAATGAAGAACTGACAAATGCTTAACTAGGTGCTCAACTGATGAGCAATGACAGTGAAGATGAAGAACCTTATGAAGAAGATGCAAAACCAACACAGGCATTACCTAGATATGTCAGATTAAATCATTCACAAGAGTAGATAATTGGTGATAAGAATACAAGTGTGCAAACTAGGAAAAAGATTAGAGAGAACTCATGTTTGATATCTACAATTGAACCCAATATAGTTAAGGAAGCACTAAAGGATGATGATTGGGTTAAGGAAATGAATGAAGAATTAGATCAAATTGAGAAGAATCAAACATGGTCACTTGTTCCTAGACTAAAGGATAAGAGTGTAATTGGAACAAAATGGGTCTTTAGGAATAAATTGGATGAAGAAAAAAGGATTGTAAGAAATAAGGCAAGGTTAGTCTGCAAAGGGTATTCTCAAGAGGAAGGAGAGGACTATGGTGAAACATTTGCACCTATTGCTAGATTAGAAGGTGTAAGGATGCTATAGGTATTTGCTACATATGAGGGATTCATAGTCTACCAAATCGATGTCAAGTCATCTTTTCTGAATGAGATTATAGAAGAAGAGGTATACATTGAACATTCAGATGGATTTTCCTTAATCGATGATAAATACATGGTGTGTAATTTGCACAAAGATTTGTATGGTCTTAAGAAGGCACTAAGATTATGGTATGAGAGATTACATGCACATTTGATCAAGATTGGATTCCATCGTACCAGTGAGGATAACAATATTTATTTGAAGACTGATGGAGACAAGATGCTGATAGCAGAAGTGTTTGTTGATGACATAATTTTTGGTGGCAATGATAATATGTGTATGGACTTTACTGATATAATGAAAAAGGAATTTGAAATGTCTCTAATCGGTGAAATTAAGTTACTTATTGCTTTGCAGGTTCAAGAACTAGATGGTGGTATCTTTTTTTGTCGAATCAAGTATATCAAAGAGGTGTTGAATACTTTTGGCATGGAAGACTGCAAATCGGTAGGGACACTAATGGTGACTGGTTGCAAATTACCAAAAGAAGATGATTTGCTTGCTATTAGTGAAAAAGAGTACATATATATGATTGGAAAGTTACATTATGTTATCCATAGCAGAACAGACATTGCTCATGTTGCTGGATTAGTGGCTAGATTTCAAAAAGAGCCTAAAGAAAGTCACATGGTGGTTGTGAAAATAATTTTTTGGTATCTCAAAGGCACAATAGACTCTGGTTTATGGTATCCCTATAAAGGTGATTTTATTTTAGATGTATTTACTGATACTGATTGGGAAGGTAATTTGGATGATCAAAAAAACACAACCGATGGAGCTTTTCTACTTGGAGGAAGACTAGTGGCATGGATGAGCAAGAAACAAACTTGTGCTTCTCAATCTACAGATGAAGTTGAGTATGTAGCTACATCCATGAATTGCACGCAGGAAATATGGATGAGATATGTGCTAGAAGTATTCAAGATAGATATGTTAGAACTATTGAATATTTATTGTGATAATACAAGTGCAATCAACATTTCTAAGAATCCAGTGTTACATGCTAGAACCAAACACATTGAATTGAAGTATCACTTCCTAAGGGAAAGAGTTCAAGATAAGGAGGTGAAGATGAAATATGTGAAGAGTAAAGATCAGTTGGCTAATATCTTTACTAAGCCCTTATCGAAGGCTACCTTTGAGTTTCTTAGAGGTAAACTAGGGGTTAGACCTCTACACCTGAAGAACTAAAGTGATGGAGATCCATCAATCTTGTGGATTTCATGTTTATTTTTCACTAAGGATTGATGAAGGTATAGGCTACTCCTTTGGGGAGCGAGTCTGATGTAAAATTTTGATTGAATGCTCTATTATAGTTTTTCTAATTTATTTAGCAGAGACAATGGAGGAGGCAGTAGTGGAATTGAAGACAAGTGATGCATTTATATCTTTGGCATTGTTGTCAAAGGGGGAGAAGAAATGAATAGAAATCAGATTTGGTAAACATGTGAGAAGTTGAAGATTAGATTGAGTGAAGCATTGATTAAGAAGGAAATGACAAAAGGAGAACTAACAGAGATGTGATCATAGATGTGATATCGACAAGCAAGTTGATGATGATGATGTTATTATGATTGCATATCTTATTAGTGTCACCATCAATGCCAAATGGGGAGTTGTTGGTATTTGGCATAACTGATGCAGATTAGGTCATGTAGTTGAAGTTGGATGACTGCACCAGTAAAGGCTAGAAGTCTATTTGTGATGAAGAGATTGAGATTCTATGAATAGACGACATGATTAGTTAATTATGTTGAAATTGTTGGCAACTAATGTTCCTAATGTTCCTGATGTTTTGTTTTATCATTTAAGTGATTTTGTTTACCGGAAGATAGGGTTTACCGATAGTGAGCTAAAGTATATGAAATAGGACTTTAACTAGTAAAACATAATTCTTTTGATTGGATCGGTCAATTGGCAATGATTGGTAATTTGCAGTTTGGATGGTGAACTTGTATCATGGAAAGGTCTATGTGACCAGAATCGAAACTTGTGATGATTACCGGAAGGCATGTTTCATTTTTTTATGAAGTTTTGCTAAGGTTTTAGTAGGGTTCAATGATCGATGAAGAAAACATTGAACTAGTAATGATTTTTGTTATGATAGTGATCGGCAACATGTCTACATAAAGTTGGTAACACAACACAACCCTCGTGAAAGATTTGATAGCTGTTTTGGTGTGATTCAAGGAAGATTTTCTTTGGAATTAGTGAAATGCTTAGGAGAGTGTTTTGAGAATAGAGATTAGATTTCCATCATGAGTTATGATCAACCTATGGTTGATATTGCATTGTAATTTGTTGTAATGATCTAGATAACAATCTATGATGATCTTTTGTGATCTTATTGTAAATTCATGATGTAATTAGGTTTTGTGGCTGACCTAGTTGAGATTGCTATTTATGTTGACATAGTTGATGTTTATTGTATCGGTGGTCTTAGAGAGAGTGTTAAGCTGTCCAAGTGAAGTGTGAAATCTGCCTGAGAGTTGCAAAGTGTTGAGTATAACTGGATCTGATTAAGCAAGCAAAGAAGTGCAAGTAAAAAATAATTTTCTTACTCCTTTTCCCTTACAGTTGCAACAAGATAAATCCCTTGAATGGGTAGGTTCTAATAGGCCTTAAACATTTAAGTCCCCTAACAGGGCATCTATCAAAAGAGTGTTAAATCCTCTAATGAGGTTGATCCTAACAGGTCATCAATCTCCTAATTGAGTTGCAAGGCAAATACCCTAATCGGGTGACTCCTAATAGGTTATGCTCTTAACCGGGCGTATTGTAAGCTTCTAACAAGGCTAAGCTCCTAATAGGGCATAATTCAAAAGAGTGCAAATATTTGTGGGTTCCAACTCTCACCATGGTTTTTTCCCTATTTGGGTTTCCATGTCAAAAACTTATGGTGTTCATGTATGGAATGTTTTTCATGTGATGTTCTTGTTTATATTCCATGCATTATTTTTGAGACACCTGTTATGATTATTTATCAGAAGTTATCAGAGGTTACTGGTATTGATAAGAAGTTGTTTGAGAAAGTATTTGATCTTATTGATAAGGTTAATGAGTTGGTAATTGATCAATTTTATATGATTACTTTGGTGGTGAAAGTGTTGGTACATGATTTGATTAATGTGTTAAGAAAATCTGATAAAGAGGTTATTAGATCTAATTAGAAAAGTTGAGATATTTGTTATATGGTTTTAGATATGAGATAAGCTGAAATAAGTTTGATTTTGAGTTAAAGTTTGAATTGGTCTTAATACTAATTCGTCACCCCCCCTCTTAGTATTAACTATATCCTTATACAATTAATAGAGGAGAAAAAAAGAGAAAACCCAATGGGAACAAAACTGCTCTCTAAAATAGATGATACAAATATAATGAAATATACAAGTGAAAGAAGAGAAGTGATACGAGGAAGGACTCATGATGACTCCCCAAGGACTACTAATATAAAAATGTACAAGAATATACCACCCCCCGATAGGAGAGAAAAGAGTGATACTCTGGAGCCCCCCATAAGATAATAGAACCTATAATACTAAATGATGTTTGGAGAAGAATGATGGACTTGAAAAGAACTAAGAGGGGGGGTGAATCAGTGACTCCAAAACAAACACTACTTTAAACACTGACCGATAGATAAATTTAACAAAGTAGTTAAAAAAAATACATGATATCCAAAATGAAATAACAACATCCACATAGAGTAGAACATCCACCATAACACAAGTGTTTATACGTGGAAAACCCAAATAGGTAAAAACCACGGTGAGATGGAACTCACAAGTTAACAATCTGCAGTAATAGAAAATAGACCGGTTAAGGTCTTACAAAGAGCTCTGCTAGGAGCGAATCTTGTTAGAGATTCCAAGCTTGATTAGAAGCTTATATCCTATTAAGAGTACTACCCTATTAGGAGTAACCTCACTGCAAGATTTGAGAATCCAAACTAATGGATCACCTAGTTAGAGGATTTGTACAATGAAGCTTGTTAGAGCTTACCCAGTTAAGGGATTTGTACCCGTTGTAATGATTAGAAAACAATAAGAGTAGATTGATCTGTTCTGAGTAGCCCAAGACTTGCTTGATTAGATCCTTGTAAGTATATTCAATACTGCTCTGCATCTTAACACTTATCACTTCTCAACAGAAGATTTTTTACTCTTTTCACATAACAACTCTCTATCTGTTCTCATCATCATAAAATTGATTCTCTACGATGTCTTTAAATAGACATACAAACCATATGTCGGCCATAGGAACACAATTTCCTAGGTGCAGTGAATCTAGTCATATAATCATAACTCATCACAAAAATGGCTGCCAAACAAACGGTGCTGGTAACTCATCACAAAACAGATACCGGTTAGAGCAATTTAATACTAGCTGAAATAAAACTAGTGAACCGTTGTTATGAGATCTTCCACTTGATCTTCTTCTTCATATTCATTCTGATTCTAATGCCGACTTAGTGTTAACACAAGTTATCTTAAAGGTACATACCGGTTGTCACAAGATATCAATTAGAGATAGATCTTTAACATACCGGTTGATAGTGTAAACCAATTGAAGTTACACCGGTAGTCAATGTTATCATATATGTGTGTGAGAGTATTTCATGAATGACAACAAGAGATGAATACATTACAATCATCATCAAGCCAAAAATCTCCCCCTTTGGCATTTATGGCAACACTAAGAAAAATTTGAGTAATTTACAATATTGCTAAGTGTGCATACACAACATATCTACATAATGTAACACTCCTCCTTAATGCTGTAAAAATCCCCTTTAATGTATGCATAAATATAAATTTTAAAAAACACACATACATATTATTACTCCCCGTTTGACAACAATGCCAAAATGATAAAGTAAAATATATACATATATATAGAAAAAGTTGTATCAAAGAGTTCAACATATATTACATTTTGAAACAAATTCATGAATTATCAATTCTCATGAAAATATTGTTGAAATTAGGCTTCATCTGAGATAGAGCATTCTATCATGATTCCAGTATGTGATTTGTATACTTTGATGTAGACAACAGCTGAAAATAGAATTCTTCCATTAAGTCAAGCGTGCACGTTTCAGGAGTAGCAAGAATATCTTCTACACTGGAGTAGGCTCTCTCAAGAATGTTGATCTGTGAGGTGAGCTAACTCTTGAGCTCTCTTAGAGATTGGAATCTCTTATCTCTCTTATTATCATTCCTGATCAATCTGTCATGCAGTTCATCTATAGACCGGTTAAAGACATGAATGGATTCCTCGAGTGGGACATATGCCTTGCATAACCTTTCTATTTCTTGCTCAGTTTCAACTTGATTTTTGGAAATATCATAATAAAAAAAGTAACATTGGGGTAGAGGAAAGATACTTTCCTCCAGATTCAATAGCTTTCTTCAACAGACTGCCATTATGAGATAAAGCCATTTTTCCATTATCAATGTTCTTTGCTAGTTTATTTCCATATGCCTTCTTATGGCTCTTCTCAATAGACATTTGAGCAACATCTTCAAGTGTTTTGAATTGATCAAATGCGTCTGCAACTAACTGACCAAGTTTACTGATAGGAGTAGGAATATGTGCGATAGAGGTTTTTGGTAGTAATCCAGACAAGATTTCTACTACATTCTGAATTGTCTTTGCATCAATTCTTTGTTCTTTCATCCTCCTCTTATGTGAATGAGTTTCCATAATATGAGAAAACTTCATCATTTTAGAAGCACTCAGGGTATTCATATCGATAGGTCCTGAAATACTTAAAGGCTCATCATCATCATCATCATCAAGCAGTTTTTGCTTTCCCTTTTCAGAGGATATACACTTAATGATGGCTCTTTCTATATTTGTGTTTGTTTTGTCTTCCTTTTTCTGAGTAACAGCTTCCTCAGTGGTCTCCTTTTGAGTGATCTCAATGACCATTGGAGATTGGGGTTTCTCCAGTTGTTTAGTTCCCGATTGAGGTTTTTGTAGTTAAGTAATTGTTGGTATACTGACTTCCTCTAGTTGAGTAGCCGATTGATCACCTGTTGTATCCTGTACTTCTATGATTGAAGGAGGATCCATATCTTCAGATAGGTCCACTGAATCCTCATTGTCCTCATCAACATGAATAACTGAGTCATCCTTCTTTTTGGTTGAGAAGACTATATCAGCTGGGACAATTTGCTCTATATCTATTTTTGGTAGAGAAACATCATCTGCGGTTTCATCCTTATCGATAGATTGGAGGATATCTACCCTTTGTTTGATTTGACAGGCTAGTTGATGAGTTTTTGTTTCAATAGCTACCCTTTTTCCATTAAGAAGCTTCAATCTTGTTATTTTAAAATCAAAATATACTTTGTATTCCTTAGTCAAAGCACTAATTCCTTCTGATGATAATGTGGGAAAATATTGTACAAATACTTCATCAATAATTTCCTTATCTAACTGAGTGGCTTCTTCCCATTTTCTAACAAAGTATTATACAAAGATACTAAAATATCTTTCTCTAATTCATGCGGATATCTACACTAGTGATTCAACAAAGTTATTACCTATTGGCATATTTTCTTCTGCTCATCTATAGTAAAAGAATCATAACATTCTTTAACATTGTCAAACTTATTTCTTCCCAATGACTTCATTGTTCTTTCAAATGTTGTTGCAGGTTTGTAGGTGGAAATATCTAGTGGTGTAGCTGCCTTTGGCACTACCTTTTCCTTCTTAGATGTTCTGTCAGTTGCCTTTTCCTTTTTTAGGTTCTTCTTCAGACTCTGGTTGCAAAATTAGTTTCGTGTTCCTCCTCTTCTTTGGTACACTCTCCTCTTTCTCAATTATTTTAGGTGCTGGTTCCTTCTTGCTTAGGACACTTTGAGTCACCCTTGTAGTTTTCTTCATAGGATATTTTTCCTCACTTTTCTTTTGCTTTCCTTTAGCTTTAGCTACAAATTCAGTATTGGCTTCAGTAGGTGCAGCTTGGATTGCAAGAATATCCAGTTTTGCCTTCCTTTTGTCTATAGGCGATGCTAACAGGGTATTAGCATAGCCAACCAATAAGTCAAGATTGACTTCGTAGCTCATATCTTCCATCTCTTCCTCTCTGGGTTCTCTTGCTTGCATTAAGAAAAAATCAGTAGTAACCATGAAGATTATGTCTTTTTCAAAATGTCTTACTACATCTTCATGTAACCTCATTCTCAGACTCATTTTCTTTTGAAATTTATCAAAATACCTATTAGTGATAGCCAAAAAGGTATTCTTTATAGCCTTAATGTTGTTTCTAATCTAAGCATTGACAAGTTGTTCTTTGGACCATTCAATGTCACATAAAATTCTGAAAGTAGAAAAATAACCCAGCTAGTAGCTGACCAAATTTGAACTTTTGAGTATTGTCCTTTTTGATGGACTTCAAATTTAGAAATAGTTGGACTCTAATAGCTTCACATATATCATAGCTTCATTTTAGACAATCATACTATGTGCTGTATGAATTGTTGTGGACGAAACACTGTTAAGTCTACTAGAGTAAAATACTCTGTAGCCTATCATCATTGCTGCAAGTTTCACCGCAGGGTCTCTGATATTGTTCATAGAGAAAGCATGCCCATCAGAGGTGGAACTAGTTAGCTTGAAGACTATATTTTGTGATTTTTCTCAACTCAAGAAATTTGCTGGTTGAGCAATAACCCGTTACAACCCTAATGGCTTCCTTGGTAATTGTGTGAGTCCTTTCCAGATACATATTCTCTCCATGTACTCGACTCAGAATTATTCTTATGTGCTCTTCTTCAAAATCTTCAAGGGGGTAGGTGACATTATGAAATCCTTTCTCAAAACCCCTAGAATATTTAGCTTCAATCTTTCCTTCCTTGTCATAGAGTGATTTCAGCTAAGTATACATATGAAGAGTTCCCATATCTTCAATTTTGCAGTCTATATAGCTAGACAAATCACCTTGTATAACGACTCCACTTGGGACTTGCGACAAACCATTATAAGTCATAATTTTCTTTGCCTTTACAGCTTCCTCAGGCTCAATAGTGATCATCAACCTCCCTACAGATTTAGAAGTAGATGTCATTCTAGATAAACAAGTTTCAAGGTGGTAAGCAAGGAAATACCTAGAATTTAGCACGTCACTTCAAAACCCAGTTGGATTGTTCAAATGCGCTCCCATTCGCTTCTCTGCAGCTTCCTATTCTACTTGATTTCTCTTAATCACAAAGCAATTTGCTAATTCGCACCAAGACTATCTTGCTCTACTATGCAATCAATTCAATTCTTTTTCGAAAGGATTAGGGTAAAAATGACAAGGTAAAACTTATTTTTATTCTTTTTACTAACCGTAATAAATGCTCATACTTTTAGGTTACAAACACTAATTTCATCGCTTAAGTGAAATACTAGTTGATTGACACGTCAGTACAAAAGTCACCAAAATTCAAAATTCAAAAAGATTATTTCTCACTTATTTTACAAAAAGGGTCTGAAATATGTTTTATTGTTACGCTCCCCTTAGCCATTTTAGATAGGCTTAAGTCACCGGTGTTGGACTCTCTTCACTGGGTGCAGGAGTGATTTCTTCTACAAGCACTTCTTCACTCTTCTTTTTCCATGTCTGATTCATATCTTCTCTTGTTTCCTCAACATCAATTTTTTGCTTGCCTTTCCGATCATTAGTAGAGTTGACCAGTTTGTAGTTTCTGGTTTTGCAAAACTTTGCTAGATGCCCCAGTTTGTTACAGTGATAACAGAACATACCAGATGATCTCCAGGGTCCTGCATTTACTCTTCCTACTCTTTTTCTAAAGTTCATAGCCACATGACCAATTTTATTACAAAAGGTACACACAACATTTGTTCCCTTTTCCATGTCGAAGGGACTAACCCGATTGTCATAGGATCTTTGCCAATTCCTATTCACTTGATTATCAAAATTCCTTGTTCGGTCACCATATGGTCTAGGACGCATGTGTGGTACAGGATTGTTTGCACCATATCTACACTCAATATGTTTATGCCCATACATTCCACAAGTGTAGCAATGACATTCAAAATTTCTAGATACATACCTAGCATTGGTATTATAACTTGCATTTCGACTAGGTTTGTTCCTACAAACATTTGCAGTATGACCATGCTTATGACAAGAAAAGTAGACAGGGTTGAAAGCTTTCTTACCAGTAGTTTTCTTTACTTTTGAAACATTTTTATTCTTTGGATAGTTTCTTTTGGTACTAGAGGATTCACCTTTTTTAGTTGTATGAAAGCCAAGTCCAGAGATATCACCCTTCATTCTCTATGACTGAATTTGTTCTTCCAGCATGGTAGAAATTTTGACAAACTTTTCCAATTTCTCATTGGCTTCAGCAAGCTTAGTGACAAGATCTTCATTATGCTTAGAAAGATTCTCTTTCAGAGATGATGCCAACTTGAGGACTAGTTTTAAGTTCTCCTTTTCTTTTGTTTCAGTAATTAAGTCCTCATGCATGGTGTCTCTTTCCCGTTTGATTTTTAGAATCTCTTGATCTTTTGCTTTGATAAGATCTTCAGTAGCTCTTCTGGATTCCAGCTCATGACTCATGTGGATAGTGAGACCTTCCAGTTAGCTTCTTAGATTTAGTTTCTCACCTTGCAACTTTTCAACTTCTTCTGATAAGGCATCAATATTAGCTTCATCTGAAGAACTATTGTCATATATTTGTAACAGTTTTTCAGATATCTCTCTCCTCTTGACTTGAGAAGCTTTCAGTTTACCCCTAAGGGTTTCAACTTCATTTCTACTAGATACTAGTTCTCTAACCATATCAAAGTAGCTTTTGTCCCCCATGGTGGTTTCAAGATTCCCTTCTAAGTGGTTAGGCTTCAAAGGAGTCAGGCTCTAATACCAATTGATGGAATTGAAAAGCACTGAGAGGGGGGGTGAATCAATGACTCCAAAACAAACACTACTTTAAATATTGGCTGATAGATAAATTTAACCAAGCAATTAAACAAAATACATGCTATCCAAAATGAAATAACAACATCCACATAAAGTAGAACATCCACCATAACACAAGTGTTTATACATGGAAAACCCAAATAGGTAAAAACCATGGTGAGATGGAACTCACAAGTTAACTATCTGCAGTAATAGAAAATTGACCGGTTAAGGTCTTACAAAGAGCTCTTCTTGGAGTGAATCTTGTTAGAGATTCCAAGCTTGATTATAAGCTTATACCCTGTTAAGAGTACTACCCTATTAGGAGTAACCTCACTGGAGGATTTGAGAATCCAAACTAATGGATCACCTTGTTAGAGGATTTGTACAATGAAGCTTGTTAGATCTTACCCGATTAAGGGATTTGTACCCATTGTAATGATTAAAAAACAACAAGAGTAGCTTGATTTGTTCTGAGTAGCACAAGATTTTCTTGATTAGATCCTTCTAAGTACATTCAATACTACTTTGCATCTTAACACTTATCACTTCTCAACAAAAGATTTTTTACTCTTTTCACATAACAACTCTCTATCTGTTCTCATCATCATAAAAATGATTCTCTATGATGTCTTTAAATAGACATACAAACCTTATGTCGGCCATAGGAACACAATTTCCTAGGTGCAGTGAATCTAGTCATATAATCATAACTCATCACAAAAATGAATGTGAAACAAATGGTGCTAGTAACTCATCACAAAACAGATACCGGTTAGAGCAGTGTAATACCGGTTGAAATAAAACTAGTGAACCATTGTTATGGGATCTTCCACTTGATCTTCTTCTTCATCTTTATTCTGATTTTGATGTCGACTTAGTGTTAACACAGGTTCTCTCAAAGGAACATACCGGTTGTTACAAGATACCGGTTAGAGATAAATCTTAAACATATTGGTTGATAGTGTAAACCAATTGAAGTTATACCGGTAGTCAATGTTATCATATATGTGTGTGAGAGTGTTTCATCAATGACAACAAGTGATGAATACATTAGAATCATCATCAAGCCAACAAAGAATACAAAAAGTGATCCTTGTATGTTGAACAATATTTCTCTCATGGAAGAAGGAGAAATATAGATATGCACATGAATTCTTCCCATCTGATAAGAACACACGTCTTTGAATGATACAAAAGATTCAAATATATTAAAGAAATATCTAAAATTTATTCCATTTCTCCATGCAAAGGATGATGTATAACATGAACCAAAGATTTAGGTGTGTTTAAACCAAAATTTATGTGGTTAACATCAAAAGTGTGTCCCAACTTTGTAAATGGGATTCACTAAACTAGTCTTACATGTCATGTAAGTAATCATCCTAGTCAATTATAGTGGAAAAACACATATATGAATATCCTACTACATTGAATCATGAGAAATGAATAATATAGAAATAATCAACATTAGAGAAGTGGGAGATGAAGGAGATATGGTATCAATGAAAGGTATAGGAACCAATGAGGAGGATAGAACTCCAAGACCTTTAAATAACCAATTGTATCTCCTTCTACATGCTAAAAGTATAAATGTCATTTATACTCAAACCATCATCAAATTTAGTAGAACCAATGAAGAAAATGAATATAATCTAAAACCATGATCAACATGACATGAGGCAATAATCTCTCTATTATGTAAATGTTTGATGATCACATAGGTTGGTGTAAAATGAATTAATTTTTTTCCTATGCTACTATGTATAATTTGATAAATGGAAAGGGTAAACTAATGGATAAGTACATCATCAAATGTTCCTTCACTAATTTTAGTAGATCCACTCCCAAGAGCTAACATATAGGTGTTATTTTCCATCAACATTGGTGGAAATGAACTTGACTCAAATATATAAAATAGTTCATTGGATGCAACCATGTGGTTTGATGCCCCAGAATCAAGAAGTCACTTGTTTGATGTGATTTTTATAGAAGCAAAGAGTCACATACCCCTATTCTTAACTTTTTAAAAAATTGTGGTTGATGAAGATGGAGAAGAAGAAAAACCACTTATCTTGGATTTAGGAAATTGAATGCGATGTTGTTGAAGAAAATGAATCCTTTCATCATTTTCCTTCTCAAATCATTGGTTTTTACCATGATTCCTTTTCTTTTTACAATAAGAACATGTGAGAATCTCCCTAGATTTTTCCCTTTTGATGAGGGAGATCAAGTCTTAAATTTTGGTCCTTGAGGTTGATCCTTAGTTTGCTTCTTTCTTGTTACATTTGGAATCATTTTGTTTAGTATGATAAAAGTATGAATTCATGTCACACTTTAGGCCAACTTATTAGCACAATTGAATTTAAGTATTTATAATTAAAATTAATTTTGGTAAAACATATGGTCTAACTAGATTCATTATACCTAATTAAAATATGGGTCAAATATTTTCCAATTGGAAGTGTCTACTAAATGCCCATTTTATACCACTTTGGGTCTGATTACCCAAAAAATAAAATTATTTGAAAAACTTGATGTTTCAACAACTCATACTAATATAAATAATATTTTTTAAATAAATATAAAAATACTTGTTTAGGGTTGAAAAAGGGCAAGGCTTCAAACTAGGTATCAACTTAACTAGAACCAAATTCTCTTTCAGGTAAACATTGGAATTTAAACCATAAAAGGGATTATAGAATTTGACTAACTCTTTTCCATCAGAGTCAAGCAATACCCTATGGTTTTATTACTTTGCTACTCTGAAAGTTTATTTGAAAATGCAAACTAAGGTCTAAACATGCATAAATAAACAAAAGAATTGTCTTAACTATTTGATATGGAAACTAAAACTATAGAAAGTACAAAATTCAAATGAGAACTCAAAAATGTGCCTATTCTTGAAAATTGAGCTGAAATTGAAAGGTCAATGCTACTAGGTGCCTCTATCTAACCGATGAATTTTTCAGTACTGAAACTGGATTTGGAATCTTGAGACCTTGTGCTTTCTTCTTGCCAAATTTGAGCTAGAAATGGGGGGTCAAGGATGCTAGGAGTCCTTTCCTTAAGGGTCAGATATATTAGGCATCCTCGTCTAGATGAAATTTGGAGAGGTTCTTTATCTCTGGGTCTTAAGAAATTTCCCATTTTCTATTTCTATCAAAAATATGTAGCTAAACCTACAAAAAAGGGTGTGGTTGTTTCTATATAGTGGTTTGCCTTAGTCAAACCCCTATTTTGGTGATTTCCACCTCCACAAATAATCACTATCGAATTTAAAGTAATGCATGTTCTCTTGAATCTTAAGCATGTCCAAGAATGCTATGAGATAAAAAAAAATGCATAAAAGTAAACTAGAGTCCTACTCAAGTGTGTTAGATAAAACTCCTAAATGAAATGATTCCATGTAGACTATAAACTAATTCAAGAATGAATAAATTATATAATTTGAATGATAAAACTCGGTTTTGAAGCTTAATTGCAGAAATATGAGAACATGAAATCATACCCAACCCATTTATGGAGATGTACAAGCCAATCATCAATTTGTGATTCCCTATTATCCTCCAACACCTCTTGAAGCATTCATAATGGTTTATAAGTGTTGACGAAGTCTTGGCATTCCCGATTTATCCTTGAAATCATAGATCTAAAACTTCACATTAGGAAGAGATTTCACATCATAAGGATATTTCCAATTTGCATATTTGAATTCATTTCCAAATGAGGAAACCTAGCATGCTCATATATGGAATCCTAGCTTTAAATTGATAAAAACCTAACTCAGAATTATTATTTTTGCATAGTGGGGATAGTTATGGAAATGGCAAGACCAACTCTTTAACCTCCTAAAAAATTTTGCCAAAAAATGTCATATAAAGATTCTAGAAACCATTGTCTTGACAAAATAGGCCCAAAATTTTACGGTCATCAGATAATAGGATCTTGATTTCAGAACAATAATTTATATGAAAATTTATAATAATTTAGTGGGGAAAAGTTGTTTTAAATTTGAAATGGGGTAGGACTTATAATGAATTAAGATAATAAAAGATAAATTGCACACCTAAAATTAAGGGCCCAAATAAGATTTAAATTAAGAAAAGGCCCATGTTCTTTAATTAATCATTAATTAAATGGTAGAAGAGGTCCTATAATGCATAGAGTGATGAGACATACTAAAATAAGTGCTAGGAGAGTGTGAAATTGGACACCCTAATTAAAGGAGTACAATTTATGATGTTAAATTACCCTTTTGTAGAGCTATAAGTAAAGTTTTCTAAAATATATATTTTATAATATTTTAATTAGCTTTTATATTTTATTTCTATTAAAAGTAGGTCATCAACACTAAAATATATGGTTGATTATCTTGTCAAGGAAAAATACTAAAATTTATTTTAAAAATTAAAAAATATGATGTAGTAGACAAAATAATCTAGGTCAAGCTGATATATTTATTATCTATTTTGGATGAATATTAAAGACAAATGGTGATGCTAAAATAAAAAAGTAATATTTCACTACACAATTTTTTTTTTAAATAAAAAATTAATACCTGGTAAACTTTTTAATGTGACTGGTGATGCTAGCATGACACCCCCTCGGGCTCCAGATGAAATGCTTTTGACTTGAAGCTATGGACCGATGAGGCCACAAATAGGGGACCTCATCCCCACACTCCACTTGTTCAAACCTATGAGAACAACAACCCAGTGAAGACACAAGGCTTGCGAGAACAATGGCCCAACAGAGGTTTGAACCTTGGTGGCCGCTTCACCAATAGAGTGTTTTAACCATGATACATGTCTGAAGACACAAAATTTTAAATTTATTTAAAATTATATATTTTTAAAAAATAGTGAAAAAATATATCCATGCAAAAATATTTCATGTTATCATTGCACACAAAGAAAAAAGAAGAAAAGATAAATTTAACTATACAAAGAATGAAACTTCACATAACTTCAATTTTACTATTTTATCAGCAACAAAATTTAGTGTTTACATTATAAAAAATATATTCAAATGATTTTTTAATTTTTTTATAAACATAAAATACAATTAAAAAATTCAAAACATATACGTCACTTTCTAGTGGTTGAATTTAAAAAGTTAAATTAGTGTTGGCCATTTCCTTTCTAAAAATGTGACACAACTTTGTGTTGGAAACCCAAGTTATTGTGTGTTGTATTGTCATTGATGCAACCAATCTTGTGTTGTTATTGATGTCACTATGTGTTGTCGATGGTCTAGAAGTGAGTGTCTTGGTATTCTTGTGTGGTTTAGTGAAGATGAGGTGTTTTTGGAAGGCTGATGTAGTGGAAGTTTCAATATGCAAGAAACAATATTTATGCAGGAAATTTTTTTTAATGTCTCAATGGAAAAATGATTTACACTTCCTCTAGTATGTGAAAAGTATGTCTTGTGGCTTTATGTTCCATGTATATTGCATTATTAGGTTTGCAGGTCCTCTATTGCTCATATGGTAGAGTTGGTTGTTAGTGTTTCTAATAGTGAGGCTATCTATCAAAACTGGTCAAAAGAATGCTTGGTGGCTTCCAAATATGTGGTTTCAAGTTCTATAGTTTGGAGGATGTATTCATTTAGTTTGTATAGTGCTCCAATTTATTGTTTGGGTGTTTTGATTAATTAGAAAAACAGGTTTTAAGGACCCGAAACCTTTTACAAAAAGATCAAAAGATAGATCAGCAAAGATCAAGTAGACCAGCAAAAAGACAACATACAAAAGACTAGCAAGATAGCCAACAACCCAAATGGACAAAAAAAAAATAGTAACAACAAAGCAGAAAAAATGGGAAATAAAGACATAGACAACTAGCAACACCTACAAAGACTTAAGAAGTTCAGCAGCCTTGATGACCAATAGGTCATGATTCACTGAGGCAACTTTCAGCTCTTCGATTTCCTTGTTTGGATTTTTCTCTCGCATCTTTCCTCTGGTTCTTGTTCTTGGTCCTTGCACACCTTCCATGCCCTCCATGTAAAGTTCCTACTCGAGGGATCCCTTCTCATTCTCTAGCTTACTGATCAGGATTTTGATGTTGTCAGCCGAGGCCTTCAGAATGTTATAACTTTGTTCAACAATTCTTCTGAGACATGTATCAATTTTGTTGAGTCTGTTTTTAGCATCCACCATTCTCTGGTCCCTAACAGTGTTATTGTGTTTTATTTCCTCCGGAGCCTTCTCCACTTGCTCTTACCTTGGATTGAAGGTGTCCCTAATCTCTTCATCCCTCGCAATAGTCTTTCCTAAATCATCAACATTCTCAGCCATGGATTTACCTTCACCGATGCTAATAGTCTCCAGAATTTGAATCCTATGACTCAGTTTCTTGTTTTCCTCCATAAATTTCTTGTGATTGTTTATGAGCCAGTCAAGGGTGTCCACAAACCCCTTAAAACCCTCAACACAAGGGTTAGAAGGGGGGATTTTTTCACCAACCTTGGTCTGATCAGTTTTGGGGTCTTCACCACCGGTATTTTGTTTGGTATCACCACCAACACTCTGGTTGATACCATCACCCATAATCTCCTCAACTTTTTGGTACGCATCTGAATCCTTTCTCTTCTCTTTGTCCTCCATCTCCAGCTCACAATTGCCCTGTCTTTTCTTCTTTTTCCTTTTCTGAGAAGAAGATTTAGGTTTCTTCTTTTGAGGGGATGGAGAGTCATCCTTTTCAAAGTCCTCAGAGACCTCCTCCGAGGAGGAAGAGTGAATCTAGAAGACCTTCTCTTTTCTTTTTTTCTTTCCCTTGGAAGAGGATGGCTTACTGCACTCCTATTTTATTTTCTTCCCCAATTCAACCTCAGAGTCCTCCAGGATCTCCTCAGTCTCACTTTTCGAATCACCGACATAATCCTCACCCACAGAAAATTGAGAGTCCGACCCTTCCTCCTCAGATTCAGAGACGGAAAGTTGGGGGCGAGCGATTTGATTATCTTTAATATAATCATAGATTAGAACCATTAGACCTTGGTGCATAGCAATGTCTCCCTTAGGGTTCTCTCTATGGGCTTTGATAGTGGAATTCATCAAGTAAATCAAGAAATAGGGCATGTTAACTTTGTCTTCATACTTGAAGTTGTTGACCAGCATGAAATGGTAGCCATAGACTTTGGTAAATCTGCCATCCAGAGTGATGTAGCACATGATTGCAAACAAAACCTCCCTCCAAGGATTAGCAAAGGCCCTGGGAGGGTAGTAGGTCTTTCTAGGCTTAACCAGGTGCTTCTTCTCCTTAGTAGTTTTAGCGTATCACTCGATGATCTCCTTGCTAAGATTTCTGTCCCTATAGAAATTACTTCCCTCCCTTTGGAGACCAGTCACCTGAGTAATGAGGTCTTCGTCGATGGTGATAGTTTGATCTCCCATTTTTCAGGGTACCCTTCCTCCAAATTTTGGTGAAAAATTTAGTGAGTTTAGCATCCCTCCCATGGATTCTTTCCATGTACTTCGTTATCCCACCCTTCTACAAGATCCTCCAAATTTCCTCCTTTTATTTCCATTCTTTACAATTACTGGGCTCGTAGCGATGCCTATTACCTCCCATGATTTCACAGCTCAAACCTGAAAGTCGAGAGTTGCAGATAGCTAATGGAAAGAAATCTATAGATGCAGCCCCAAAAAACTAGAAAGCGTGGGAGAAGGTGGCATTCATCTTATCATTATTGGTACTGACACAATAATAATTAATATTAGCCCTCCAAGTCATGTTATTAATAATTATATAATCCATTTAAATTTTTTGAGGTGCAGTTATATCGATCCATGAAAATGATCGATCTAGCATCATTAAGAAGATCCTCTTCACCCTTCCAGGTAATCATGTTGTCATGAGTGACCGCCACGTTAGCTGCCCAATCAGCAGGGCCATTTTCTTCCCGATAAATGTGAGAGATAAAACATTTATCAAAGGTTTTAATAAGATCCCTAGGAGCCTTAATAATATTATTGATAGTCCATGAGGGCTTGGTAATTCCTTTAAGGCAGTTAATGATATTATTAGAGTCCCCCTTGATCTAGAGATAATGACAGTTCCACCTTTTAGCCAGAAGGATTCCTTGGAGAGCAGCCATAGATTTTGCCATATGGTTAGTTTGGTAACCTATAGGAACAACAATAATTTTCTTACAAATGTCATTTTCATCTCTGAGAATTGCACCACATCCCATTGGTCCAGGATTGCCTTTAGCAGCACCTTCAAAGTTGATTTTGAACCATCTAGGAGGGGGAGAGTACCACTTAGCTTCAAGTCTCTTACTTTGTTTAGTATCAATCCTAACAACACTCTTTAGGTTCTAGGAGTTGAGGATGTGAGCTTCGAGGAAATTGACAGGAGTGCAAGGTTCTCCAATGGTCTTGAGGTTCTCCACTATAGCCCTTTGAATTTGCTGAAAAATAACAGCCTAGGGGAGATAAGTATCCCTAAAGATACGTCTATTCTTTTCTTTCCAAATCTCCCACAGGATGTGAGGAAGAGAGAGCTGCCACAAAGTTCTCAAAGAGGGATTAGACTAATGGTAGCTCCAAGAATGGAACGTCTTGAATAGAATTAGGGAACACCCATACCATACAAAAATTATTAAGAAATCTTTCCCAAATAGAGCCAGTGAAAGAATAGTGAATAGCCAAGTGGTCCACAGACTCTTCCTCCTCATGACACAAAACACACCTATTGGGGAAATTAAAACCTCTAATCTTTAGGTTGTCTAGTGTCAAAATTTTGTTTTAGAGAATAGTCTAGAAGAAGATATTGATCATCAGAATAAGACCATTGATCCAAGCTTTAGACCAGAAGGGGTTCTCTAATGGGGTTGGAGTCAATACTCCATACATGGAAGAAATAGTAAGGTTGCTTTTGGGCTCAAAATTCCAAATAAGAATATCTTCTTCATTATTCAGCCAAGTAGAAAACAAGTGTTTCTTGAGATTGATGAGGCCAGGGTGTATACCTTCAATATTTTTCCATTTGTCACCTATCCAATACCCCTGAACCAAGGAACCAAAAACTCTTTTACAAGGGGTAGCAAAAGGTGCCCAATCATGGATTTCCAGAAAAGGCTTATCAAGAAACTAGGAATCTTCCCAAAATATGGTTTTCTTACCATTACCAACTCTCCATTTAACCCCTTTAGCTATGTTGTCTTTACACTTTGAATAATGGTTCCAAATGTGAGTGTTAGGATTAATGATAGTCCCAAAGATATTAAGAGGGGAGGGGTGAATCAGTATCTAACCGGTTTACAGAATATTTGACCTTATTAAGTATTTTACTTTCCAAAACAGTGTACTGATAAACAAGAATTAATGTAGTAAATAAGAACAGTAAAGACAACATAGAAAACACACCATAACACAAGATGTTTAACAATGAAATCCTGTGTGGGAAAAAATTCTGTGGGATTTGTGACCCACAATATTCACTCACTGGCCAATGAATGGATATTACCTATAAGAGGGGCTTACACATGCAGGAAGGCCAACTGCCTAGAGCTCACTGCTCAATTACAAAAGGAAGTCTCACTGACTTACAAAATGGATTATGAGAATCCAATATAATGTACTGCTATAATTCAACATCTGTTATGCCAGGTTCAGTACCAGTTTAAGCTCATACTATAACCATAAACCTTATACAAAATATTGGCTCATCACTTCTACATTATCCATGTCCATCCTATCTATGTCAAAATGATTTACAAGATCTCATACATATATGAGTCTTATTACAATATGCCATGTCGGCTTTACAAAATATTTTTACAATTAAATACAATAAACAAAATCCTATCGGCTGGGGTGTCTTTATACATTGTTGTCATTATGTCGATGATTTACCAGATGAATGTTGGGTGACTTCCTATAGGTTTCCATCAATGACAACACCATCATTTCTCACTAGAGTGTAGAATGCCAACAATCTCCCCCTTTGGCATTGATGGCAACACTCATGATAAAAATCTAAAAATCTGTCCCAAAAATGAAGTCCAAAATTTTACCAAAAAAGTGCACTCTCCCTGAGCAGATGATCTCCTCTCATAACCATTTTTCTCTGTCCACTACTCCCCCTTTGACATCAATGACAAAGGTTGTCAAAAATTGTCAAACGAGTGTAAAATATCAACTTGAACTTTGTAACCAGTTGGTTACAATCTGGAATATGTCTGCTAATACCAAGTTTAAGCTCTGTATAAATTTGTTACTATCCTTCATGGCTGCCTCAGTTCTCTGAATCGTATGGGTGAGATGATGCATATGTTCCTCTAGTGTCATTTGTCCTTGAATTAATGCCTCAGAGATTTCTTTCCTTAGAGAGATAAGTTTATCTAACATAGGACTTAGTTTGTACTTAAGCTCTTTGGCTTTTCCCTTTATCTTTTCTTTCTCTTTCTCTAACTTCTCCACTTTTTCCTCAAATCCAACAATTTCTTGTTCAATAACTGATATAGGCTAAGATGAACCAATGATATTATCAGCTATATCATTTATCTCCTTTTGAACTTTGTTAATTTTCTTATGAATGTCAACTGTCAACAATTTTGTCTTGCAAGTATCTTTGTACAGTTCTTTATACTCCAAAATTGTTGTATTTAGTGCCGATAAAAGTGTATTGATATGTTCTGTGCACTTGTTTATTGTTTCCTCAAAGAATTTTCCTTTTTCCTTTTCCATTTTCTCCTTGAATTTTTCCTCATTAATTTGATCAACTTTCAGTATATTACTAGTAATATATTTAGACAATGTGTCTAACTAACTTAAAGAATCCTTTACATGCTCTAAATTGAATTTGGGTGCAATCAACTTAAGAATGGGAACTGTGTCATCAATCGCCTTATAGGACAATGCATTACAATTTGTTATTTTCTTTATTGAATCCAGAAGTACTTCAGTCACATTAGTAGGTCTAAATTCTATTAGTGAAGTACCAAATGTCTGGCCAACTACCTTTATAATTTATGTGCTTCTAGTGGGAGTAACCAATTTTCCTGAATCAACCTCTAGTGGGTTAGTTTGTGTTTACATTTCCACTAGCAATGGTTTTGGTTTCTCTGTGATTACTGGTTTCACTACCTCAATGTGTACTTGTGACTCTACTGGTTTCTCAGTTTTTTTTTTCTATGTTATCCACTGTTGGTGTCTCAGTTACTATCTCTATAGGTTTCTTAGTGCTTGCATCAATATTATCAGTAACCATTCCACTATCCAATGTTTCCACTGACTGCTTAGCTTGCTCTGCTTGTGTCTCAACCCCAATATTATCTGTCGGTTGCTCAATAGCAATATCATTTTTTTTTCCTCTATTTTCTCCTTATTAACTACAATGTTTACTTCCTAAGTGTTAATATTCATAAAGTATAAAATTTCTAACTCAGGGTTGGTATCCTCATGTGGTGTATCCACATTCTCAGTAGTCGGTGTGCTATTAGTCTGCACTGGTGGAGTAACCAAAGGTGGTGGTAGGTTTTCAGTTACTTTAATGTTGGGTAATCCACCTACTTTACCTTTCCCCTTCTCTCTGTCCTTTTGATAAACTTTGAAAGTTTTCTTTGGTCTATTCAGCTCTTCCTATTTTTCTTTCTCTACAAAGAAAATATTCAACTTGTCTATTGTTTCTTCTACAATTTCATTTACCCTACTAGTCATTAGGCTCACATGTCAGTGTCCACTTGCAAAAACTGATCTATTAGCTTCACTAATTAATTCATCAATTTCTTCTACAGAGTTGACTGGATATATAGCTAGTAGTTTTTCAATCTTTAGTTTCTTGTCAAGCTCCATGAATGCAATTCTCTTTGCATCTATCCACCTATATAATTCACTAGGAAAATCATCTACAACTTCAATTAATACTTTCTTGTAAACATCAAAATGTAAAATAATGTTGTTCTCAATACTTTCTTTCTCTGTATCAGTAAATGTATCGTACAGTTTGCTAACATTAGCTAAGCTACCTTCATCAGTTATTTCACTTAGTAAGTTATCCAGAGGTGGTATAACTTGTTGTTTCTTTTTCTTCTTTGGTGTCAACTTCTTTGTCGGTGGTCTCACTACCTGTTTCTTTTTCCTTGGCATTCTTATTTTCTTGGGAGGAGGAGAGGGTACCAGTGAAGTTTTCTCTTTCTATCAATTCTTTTAAACTCAGCAGGAATTTCACTATCAGAGGATGTACCAACCAGTGAGAGATGTGCCTCTGGTTGTAATCCTTCTAAGTCACTTTCCTTTATTCTAGTTATGTTCATGACATTTTCTTTTATTTCCTTAACTTGTTTAGATGCACTCCTTATATACTTTTCTCTTCTCTTTCTCTATGTCAATGGTTGTACATCACTTTCTATTGTTTGTGCATTTCCAAAAACCTTTTCTTCCGGTTTTCTAGGGGCTTCTAATAGAGATTTAGCATAAGTTTCAATGATATTTACATCTTCCTCATACCCCATTTTTGTTACCCATACAGTTCTAGGAAGAACTGCCTCCATCCATATCTCATCCTTTTTAATTACAAAACATATTTCCTTTTTATACTTGTCTACAATACTTTGTGGCAATCTCTCTCTTGTTTTCATTTTTTCTTCAAAGGTTTTGAAATACTTTGTTATATTGTTATCCTTATCAGTGCCCATACCGGTGAATATTTCTAATAGTTGTTTTCCTACCAGTATATCATAACCAAAGTCTTTCTTACCAATATCGGGAACCTCTTTTGTGAGATACAACATCAGACATACCAGAAGATTGCCAAAACGAAAAGTACCTTTCTCATCTCCTTTGATCTTTTTCAGATTATCTATTAATTCATCCTTTAACCATTCACATACATCTATTTTTTCATCATTGTTGACCATATCATATGCACTTTTAATACGAAGACTGGAAACTAAGTTGTCGGTCTGCATGTGTGGTTTTGTAACCTAGGATCATGTTTATAAATCTAAAATTCTCATCTTTAACATCATTTACTCTCAGGGATCTACTCCTGTTAATGTCATGATAGTATTATTAGGAACCTTCTTGGTCTTATTTGGCCTGCTAATGGTGGAGGGTAAACCAGTCACTGCCATAAATATTTCTCTGGTGAATTTACAAACAAAATCTAGCCAAAAGAATTCTCCATGAACTCTGCTAAGGAAATCCTTACTACCTTAGAAAAATCAAGGATGTCCAAGATTTCCACAAAACCTAAAGTCTCAATTACCTTGTGTTCAGGTTTTATATTTCCATTTTCATCATAGATAATAGTTCTAAAAATTTTCAATATTTCCTCTGAACCTAATTCCTCAATATTGCAATGAATATAGATACTAGGGTCTTAAACATATGCAACACCTTTTGGAATTTTTGAAAAAGCACACATGGAATCATCCTATTTCACTATCTCAGGAATGATCTTAAAAATGGGCCTAGGGTGCTTCACAACTTCTACAACAGTAGGGTTTGCAATAAATTCCAAAGCAGAGGAGGAAGCCATTTATAAATACCTTAATCTGCCTAATAATGGTTTGAATATTTCAAAGAGATTGCTTCACTTCTTCGCTATGGATGCCTTCGCTCAAATTTTCACGCTCTCTGAAAGTTTGAATGCTTAGTGAATTGAAAAAGAGACAAAATAACCTATTTATAATATCTTATCCTCCAACAACCACATTAAATGCTCACCAGTTAAGTGAAGCTTAACACATCTGCCGATGGAGTAATACTCTATTCTACCGGTGAAGGAATAGTCTCATCAACATTCTAATTTTTCTTTCTAATCCATTATCTTGAAAATTCTTGCTTTACCTCATCAACCTTCTCTTTGCCTTTCAAACTGGGTCCTTTATTGTTTTCTAGTGAAGTCTTGCTTCTACAAAAAATTTCAATATGTCCAATCTTATTACAAGCATAACAAGTCACATTGTTTTTCTGAATAGCCTTTCCATATCCTATGCCGGTTTGTGTTCTACATTGATTAGATAAGTGCCCAAATCTTCCACAAACATAACATCTTACATTCATTCTGCAGTTTTCTGAATTGTGACCAATTTTGTTGCATTTGGAACATTGATCGGTGGGTGCATTAATGTTCTGATTGTTTCTAGATCTACATTGATTTGCTCTATGACCATACTTGTTACAGTTAAAGCATTTCCCATTAAATTTGTAAGCATTGGGTTGTCTTACCGGTTAACTATGATCATGATTGTTTGCAGTACCAGAGCTTTCTCCAACTTCAAATCCAAGTCCGTTAGTGTCTCCATTAGGTTTCTAATTTTTCAGCATACCATCAAGTTCTTCTGAACTTTTCTTGAATTTCTCTTTATGTTGATTTGTAGTAGCCAACTCATTTTCCAGAATTCCCTTTTGTCTCATAAGTTCAGTTTTATCATTTTCTATGTGAATCAAATCTGTCTTCAACATATCATTTTCATGACTGAGTCTTAGATTTTCATTTCCAGCATCATTAAGTCTTCTAGTCAAGTCATCTTCATTCTTATTTCTATCTTCAACGTCTTTACAAAATCTCATAGTCATGTCTTACATTTCATTCCTCAAAGTCATGTTTTCTTGCCTCATCTTGCTCACAAGCTCATTAAGAGTTTCTTTTTTATCATCATTACTCTGCATCTTCTCATGAAGTTCTTTTCTCTTATTTCTAGAAATAGTGAGATTCTCTTGTAGTCCTTGAATGAATTCCTGTGTAGTCCTTAGATCATCTTCAAGTTTGATATTTTTCAACTTCTCTGCATCATAGTCCACAAGAGCTCCTTCTAATTGCTTTCTTGAGTTCTCCATCTGTACCTATGTCAGAATCTTCCTCAAGCTGTTATAATTTTGAAAATAGAGGACTAGGCTCTGACACCAATTTTTATGATTAATGATAGTCCCAAACATACCGAGAGGGGGGGGGGGGTGAATCAGTATCTAATCGATTTACAAAATATTTGACCTTATTAAGTATTTTGCTTTTCAAAACAGTGTACTGGTAAACAAGAATTAATGCAGTAAATAGGAACAGTAAAGACAACATAGAAAGCACACCATAACACAAGATGTTTAACAAGGAAACCCAATGTGGGAAAAACCTCAGTGGGATTTGTGACCCACAATATCCACTCACTGGCCAATGAATGGATATTACTTACAAGAGGGGCCTGCACATGCAGGAAGGCCAACTTCCTAGAGCTCATTGCTCAATTACAAAAGGAAGTCTCACCAAATTACAAAATGGATTATGAGAATCCAATATAATGTACTTCTATAATTCAGCATCTGCTATGCCAGGCTCAGTACCAGTTTAAGCTCATACTATAACCATAAACCTTATACAAAATATTTGCTCATCACTTATACATTATCCATGTCCATCCTATGTATGTCAAAATGATTTACAAGATCTCATATATATATGAGTCTTATTACAATATGTCATTTCATCTTTACAAAAGATATTTACAATTAAATACAATAAACAAAATCTTGTCGGCTGGGGTGCCGGTATACATTGTTTTCACTGTCGGTGAAGTGTCTGACGGTGTCGGTGCCTACCGATGATTTACCAAATGAATGTCGGGTGGCTACCTGTAGGTTTCCATCGATGACAACACCATCATTTCTCACTAGAGTGTAGAATTCTAACATGAGTGAGAGCCATTGATGCTGAAATCAGAGTTGATGAAAGAGACAAGAGATGATACTTACTTCTCCAAATTTCACACTACTCACTATCAGAGTGCAAAAATCTCCATATCTGTTTGGACAAAAGAGCTTTATTGAGAGTCTTGATCCTCCTCAGACCCAGACCACCCTTTATTTTTGATCTACAAACCTTGTCCCAAGCCACTAAAACCATTCTCTTCTTTTCCTCAGCCCCAAACCAAATTTTTTGTTTTGGATTTTTTCAATAACATCAACAAACTTAACAGGGATTCTGAAGAGACTAAGAGCATAAATAGGAATTCTTTGAAGGGATTCTTTAAGAATTTGTAACTTGTCAGCCTGACTTATGAGAGAACCTTTCCAACCAACAACCTTTCTCTAGAATTTATCCACCAGAGAACTCCAAAAGGAATCAGGGGGAGAGATGCTCAGGGGGAGGCCAAGGTAGGTAGCAGGAATAACAACAATTTGAAATTCCAAAATTTTGCTAATTATATGTTGTCTTCTCTCAGCAGTGTTGATAAAAAACACTTCACTTTTAACCCAATTGATAAGCTGGTCAGAAGCAAAAGAAAACTTGCACAGGGTGTCCTTCAGGATTCTGGCTTCTGAAATAGTGGAATCCCCCATAATGATGGTATCATCCACAAATTTCTGGTGGGAGCAGGTTTGATCAGCAAAAGAGGGTTGGAGACCTTCAAAGATATCTCTAGTCACCATACTGGTGCAAGAGCACCTCATCAAACCCTTCAAGATGACATGACAGACTCTTCTAATGGAGGATAAGGCATTAACAATGTCTTTAGGATGCTTTATATAGGTTTTTAATCATGCATTATATGTTTGTAATAATGAATCCCATCTTGTGAGCCAAACTCCTATTTTGGCATTTCAATGAGCCAATTAGGAATTTTGGACAATAAGGATCCAATTTTTTGGTTTTGAGTGTTTTAAGATGTTTTAGGAGGGGTTGAACTTGACCCAAGGCATTAGGAGGCTAAAGATGACATTTTGACAACTTTTGCAAAAGTTGTCATGAGCAACTTTTATGCACTTTTTTTGCATTTTGTAATTTGAAACTTCTCCAATGGCTCTAACCTCTTGATTTTTGGTTGAGAGTAGTTGAGGAATGGTTTATACACCTCAAGGATCTAATTTTCAAGTGCGTGATTGTACGAAGAAGAGCTTTGATGCAAACAAACAAATAAAATTCCGAGTTTTGGTCTGTGGTATGGTTATGTATGAATTGGGATCCATTCCCAATTATATGAATTGATTTGAGAGGAGAGTTGACTCTATTTTTATTTTGACTTGGACACTTTATTATGTGTGTTGCTCCTAATATTGAAGTTTTGTTGTAGGTACCCGGAAAACCAGGGTTTACCTTGGGTTTTTCCTCATTCATGGCCATATCTTGCACTTCACCAATCTGAGGCTCATGCGATTTGGTGAAAGGAAAATATTGTCAATGTATTTTAGATTTCTAAGAGTTTTTTGTAGGAGGATTAAGAGAGAGAAGTGTTTGAAGTGACCCTAGGTAGACATCTCTATGTGGCTACCTAGACCTTGAACAAACAAAATCTCCTTTTGTGCAAATGGCGATGCTTCTAGGCGTGTAACCCTGGAATTTTTGTTGATTTATGTTTTCCAAAATTCCCATGGGATGGTAACCCACCGATTCATTCATCTGAGTATATTTGTTTCACAAAAGAGACCTAATTATCCTTTCTAGGACAGTCAAACTCCTACCAGCAAAGACCTTTATTTTCCAGACCTTGACCCTTACTTTTGGGGACTTGTATAAATTCCAAAAGGGTATTTGAATTCATAATTTATTTACCAAGGTGTTTAGGAAAATATGAACTTATGATCCCTTTACCCGCTAAATATGGCTACAAGCAACTAGGCCTAATTGAGTGAGTTTCTTAAGGAATGAGTAGGTACCCTTGCCACCAGTGCTTTGTTTGAACTTGGGGAGTTTTGTATGACCCAAAACCGGTGTGAAACTGATTTGTAACCATTGGAGATACCATGGAGTATGTTGTAGCAAGATACCCGTAATTGAGTAAGAGAGGGTCTTGGAGATGTTGAGAAGATTGTACTAAAGTTGTAGAGTGTTGCCTAGATAGGATCCCATCCATGTGTTAAGGGGTCAGTGTCATACATTTGGAGGTGTTTGGTAGGTAACAAGGAGGGTTGTGCATCAAGGGGTATTAGAGCTAGTAACGGATTTGGTAAAGAGATATAAAATTGAGAGATGTCAGAGGGACAAGAAGAAGAGGTCCCTAGAGGACCAATCACCAACATGGAATTGACAAAGATTGTAAGAGAGTAGGCCACTTCTTGCAAGGCAATGCAGAGGGCGCTATAGAGATTGAGAGGTAGAGTAGATGGAAAGGAAGATGGAGGCACAAGTAGTTGTGATGAAGGGGATGAGGATGAGATCCCTACACAAGAGGAAGAGGTGATTCCTCCTGACCAGAGGTACTTTCTTAATGCCCTCAAATCCATGGAGAGGAGAACCATGGAGCAGAAGATTTATTTGCCAACTTTTACTGGGAAGATGGAACTAGATGTTGTGATGGATTGGACATAATCCCCATATAGTTTCTTTGAGTGTGAAGACATTCCAAGACACCAGAAGGTGAAGATTTCTAAGTCCAAGTTAAAGGGAGGAGCCCTAACTTGGTGGAACTTTTTCCAAGAGGAAAGAGAGAAGGACAATAAGCCCAAGATTGTTTCTTGGAAGAGGATGGTTTCCTTAATCAAAGAGGCCTATGAACCCAAAGACTATGAAATACAACTCCATAAGAGGAGACAAAATCTCAAGTAGAAAGAGATGGATGTGAACTCATATATAGAGGAGTTCCAAAGGCTATGCATGAAGTCAAAAACAAAAGAGGAAGCGAGTGAGAAAGTTGCCCAGTACCTGAATGGATTAAGGTACAACATTCAAGAAGAATTGAACCTTCTTAGCCCGGAGACCATTGGTAGATGCCATCAACTTGCTATCAAGGTGAAAGAGAAGATCAAAAGGAGACAAGAGAAGAATAATAAAGGAAGAGGAAGATAGCAGAGGGGTGGAAGAAATTTTTTCAGAAGAAAAGGAAATGGCTTTGGAAATCAAAGTGAAATCAGTCAAGAAGGCACTAAAGGAGAGAGAAGTTCCAATAATAGTGGAGGATACAATTAGAGAGGTAATTTCAGAGGAAGAAGACTACCATTCAGAGGGAGATCTCAAGGTAGAGGTCTAAGCAGATGTTAAAACTACAATCAAGAAGGATACATGGCTAATGGATACCCAGAGAAGCCTACTAGTTCCATAGGAGAAAGAAGAAGTAACTTGATTCTAGAGGCTAACTGCCAAAGTGTGGCAAGTGCAAACACATACCAAAGTATCAATGCCCCTGATAGTTATGGATACCCTGAAAGAGGTGAAGCCTTGATGATCAGAAGAGTAGTAACCACTATGAATATGTCTGATAGAGAACCCCCAAAGAGGAAATCTCTATTCAAGACCACTTGCAATGAAGGTGGAAAAGTTTGCAAGGTCCTAATAGATTCCGATTCAACTGAGAACTTTGTGTCTCTAGAGATGGTGGAGAAACTGAAATTGAGGAGACAAGCTCACCTTAGCCCCTACAAGGTCTCATGTCTCACACAAGGACAACAAGCTATTATGGAAGAGCAGGCTTGGGTAAAATTCTAGATTGGAACCTATAGTGATAAGTTGATGTTTGACATTGAAAAGATGGATTCTTGCCATCTCCTATTTGGGAGACCATGATAGTTTGATTTGAAGACACAACATGATGGTGCTAGAAATACATATTCCATTACCAAGGATGGTAAGGTAATTGAGTTGCTACCTTTAATGGAGAGTGAGGAGCAAACTAAACAAAAGGAAGCCAAGGTGTTGATATTAGGAGGGAAGAAGTTCATGAAGAACATGGAAAATGAAGGCATAGTCTATTATTCCATTATCCTTATTCCAATAGCAACAAAGGTGGAGAGGTCTGAGGATAAGAAAGAGGACAAATTGAGATTGATTGACCCTACAGTGCAGCAGCTACTAGACAAATACAAGTGTGTCATCTCTGATGGCATACCAAGGTCACTACCTCCCATGAGGGATATAAAACATTGTATAGACCTTATACCTAGATCCACATTGCCTAATAAAGCAGTATACAAGATCAGGCTAGATCAGAATATTGAGATGGCAAAATAGGTTGAAGAATTGTTAGAATTTGGACTGATTGGAAAAAGTTTGAGCCCATGTGTAGTCCCTACAGTATTGGATCCTAAAAAAGGAAGGCACTTGGAGGCTTTGCACCGATTCAAGAGCTATCAATAAGATTACTATCAGGTATAGGTTTCCCATTCTTAGGATTGAGGATTTGTTAGATTGTTTGGGGGTGCTAGGTATTTTACAAAACTTGATTTAAAAAGTGGCTATCATCAGATTAGGATTAGGACAGGAGATGAATGTAAAACTTCCTTTAAAACAAATGAGGGTTTATATGAGTGGAAAGTCATGCCCTTTGGCTTATCCAATGCACCTAGTACCTTTATGAGGTTAATGAATGAAGTCTTGAGGGATTTCATAGGGAAATTTGTTATAGTCTACCTAGATGACATTCTAGTTTTCAGTCAAACCAAAAGAGAACATCTAAAGCATGTAGACTTGGTCCTAAGGAGATTGTATGAAGAACAATTAATGATCAACTTGGAAAAGTGTTTTTTATATATAGGAAGAGATCATTTACCTAGGATTTGTGATCTCATATGGTGAATTGAAAATGGATCAAGAAAAGGTGAGTGCCATATTGTCTTGGCCTACACCTAGGATAGTTAATGATGTTAGGAGTTTCCATGGCTTAGCTACCTTCTATAGGAAGTTTATAAGAGGCTTTAGTAATATTTGTTCCCCTATGCTTGATACAATAAAGGGAGGACAAAAGTGCAAGTTTAGTTGGACAGAAGAAGCGGATAACTCTTTTGAAACATTGAAGAGAAAAGTTGCAGAACAACTGGTCCTTGCCTTACCTGACTTCAACAAGATTTTTCAAGTAGAATGTGATGCTAGTCATATGGCCACTAGAGCAGTGCTCAGTCAAGAGGGAAGACCTATTTCTTTCTTCAGTGAGAAGTTGAATGAGGCAAAGAGAAGATATTCATCTTATGACCTAGAGATGTATTCTCTAGTCTGATCCTTGAAAAAGTGGAAACACTACTTTCTACCAAAATAATTCATCGTTTTCATAGACAATGAAGCCCTTAGCTTCATAAATAGTCAAGAAAAGTTGAATCACTGGCACATGAGATGGGTATAGACCCTATAAGCTTTCACTTTCATTCTTAAGCACAAGAAAGGAGTCAAGAATAAGGTGGTAGATGCTTTGATTATAAGAGTCCTAATTACAAATAAAATTCAGTTGGAGAGTGTTGGAATACACTCTTTGAAAACCATGTATGAAGATGATGAAGAATTTGGAGAGGCCTACAAGGTATGTACTTCATTTGATGAAAGGTTTCATGTTGAGTATTCTAAATTTTTGATTCAAAATGGATTATTTTTTAAGGGTGCAAAACTTTACATACCCAAATGCTCTATGAGACTGAATATCATTAAGGAAAAACATTGTGAAGCAATGGCAGGACATTTTGGTCTTGACAAGACATTAGATTTGGTAAAAAGACACTATTTTTGGCCCAAACTATAGAAAGATGTTTGGAGATTTGTGGAGACATGTGTGATTTGCCAAAAGGCAAAAGGAAAATCTACCAATTCAGGTTTATACCAACCTTTACCCATACCTTCAAGACCATGGGAAAGCATAAGTATGGATTTTGTTTTAGGATTGCCTAGGACAAGGAAAGGATATGATAGTATTTTTGTAGTGTAAGATGGCACATTTCTTGCCATGCAAAACAATTTGTGATGCTTCTTATGTAGTAGATTTTTTCTTTAAGGAGATTGTCTGGATACATGGTTTACCTTTGACCATAGTCTCTGACCGGGATGTAAAATTTGTTGGTAAATTTTAGAGGACCCTTTGGAAGAAAATTGGTTCAAATTTATCCTTCTCCTTAGCCTACCATTCCCAAACAGATGGTCAAACTGAAGTTGTAAACAGATCACTAGGGAATCTCTTAAGGTGTTTGACTAGACAATATGGAGAAAGGTGGGATAGTATATTGTCTCAGGCATAATCCTCCTATAATAATACAATGAATAGGAGTATCAGTAAGTCACCTTTTTGGATTGTCTATGGCATCCACCCAAGGAGTGTGTTGGAGTTGAGAGAGATACCTCAAGGAGAACCCATTAGTATAGATGGAGAAACCTTTGCTATTGCTATACAAGAGATCCATGACCAAGTGAAGACTCACCTTCAACAATCTGCAAAAAGATATAAAGCCTATGCTAATAAAAATAAGAGGGATGTTCAGTTTGATGTAGGAGACTTGGTGTGGGTTCACTTTAAGGAGGAAAGACTTCCAAAAGGAAGATACACAAAGTTGATGCAAAGAAAGATTGGCCCCTACCAAATCTTGAAGAAATGTGGTTCAAATGCCTATGCACTTGAACTACCATCTGATCTTGGTTTATCACCTATTTTTAATGTTTGTGAATTTACTCTCTATAAGTGTAGTGTTGATGCAGGCAAAGACACAATGTAGGATATTGTTGATAATGACATTCCTAAACATGAACCAACAAAGTTACATAAGGTTCTAGATACCAAGGTTGCCAAGAACACCAGGATTAAATTTTACATGGAGTATTTAGTGTCTTGGAAAGGACAACCTGATACTGAAGCATTCTGGATGACAAAGCAACAAATCAAAGATCATGGTGCCGACTTGTAGAATCTCATCTCAAATGGACTTGAGATTTCTTCTTCTAGGGAGTATGGTGTAGGAGTACCTCATCAAACACTTCAAGATGATATGATAGACTTTGATAAGGTAGGATAAGGCATTAACAATGTCTTTAGGATGTTTTATATAGGTTTTTAATCATGCATTATATGTTTGTAATAATGAATCCCATCTTTTGAACTAAACTCCTATTTTGCCATTTCTATGATCCAATTATGAATTTTGGACAATAAGGATCCAATGTGTTGGTTTTGAGTGTTTTAAGATGTTTTAGGAGGGGTTTAACTTGACCCAAGGCATTAGGAGGCGAAAGATGACATTTTGACAACTTTTGCAAAAGTTGTCATGAGCAACTTTTATGCACTTTTTTTGCATTTTGTAATTTGAAACTTTTCCAACAGCTCTAACCTCTTGATTTTTGCTTGAGAGTAGTTGAGGAGTGGTTTATAACCCTAGACAATCCAATTTCCAAGTGTTTGATTATACAAAGAAGATCTTTGATGCAAACAAACCAATAAAAATTATGAGTTTTCCTGCAATTCTGGAGCTTTGGTCTGTGGCACGGTTCTGTACAAATTGGGATCCATTCCCAATGATATCAATTTGTTTTAGAGGATATTTGACTCTATTTTGATTTTTATTCAGAGACTTGATTGTGTGTGTTGCTCCTAATATTAAAGTTTTGCTGTAGGTACCTGGAAAACCAGGGTTTACCTTGGGTTTTTCCTCATTCATGGCCATATCTTGTACTTTACCAATTTGAGGCTCATGGTATTTGGTGAAAGGAAATTATGGTCAATTTATTTTATATTTCTAAGGCTATTTTGTAGGAGCAAGGGAGAGAAGTGTTTGAAGTGACCCTAGGTAGACATCTCTATGTGGCTACCTAGACCTTGAACAAACAAAATCACCTTGTGTGCAAATGGTGATGTTTCCAGGCATTAAACCCTAGAATTTCTATTGATTTATGTTTTCCAACATTCCCATGGGGTGGTAACCCACTGGTTCATTCATCTGAGTATAGTTGTTTAACAAAAGAGACCTAATTAGCCCTTCTAAGATAGTCAAACTCCTACCAGCAAAGACCTTTATTTTCTAGACCTTGACCCTTCCTTTTGGGGACTTGTATAACTTCAAAAAGGGTATTTGAATCCATAATTTTCTTACCAAGTTTTTTGGGAAAATATAAACTTATGGCCCCTTTACCCGCTAAATAGGGCTACAAGCGACTAGGCCTAATTAAGTGAGTTTCTTAAGGAATGAGTAGGTACCCTTGCCACCGGTGCTTTGTTTGAACTTGGGAAGTTTTGTATGACCCAAAAAGAGTGTGAAACTGATTTTTAACCCTTGGAGGTACCATGGAGTATGTTGTAGCAAGATACTCGTAATTGAGTAAGAGAGGGTCTTGGAGATGTTGATAATATTGTACTAAAGTTGTAGAGCCTTTCCTTGATAGGATCCCATCCATGCGTTAAGGGTTCAGTGTCATACATTTGGAGTTGTTTAGTAGGTAACAAGGAGGGCTCTACATCACATACTTTCCATGTACCTACCAAAACATTCATCCATAATGATGAAGAGAATAGGGGAGATGGGATCTCCTTGCCTCAAACCTCTAGAGGCTTTAAAAAAAGGGGAGGGGGAGCCGTTAATAAGAAAAGACAAAGGAGGTGGAGGAGAGAAGCTACTTGAAGAGGTCCACACATCTATTAGAGAATCCAAAAGCCAAGAGAACCTTCATGAGGAAAGACCAGTCCACTCGGTCATAAGCCTTGGAGAGATCAAGCTTGAGAATAAAACCCTGATTCTTGGTCATAACAAGGGAATAAATATTCTCATGGACAGTAATGATGGAATAAATAATTTTCCTTCCTAGCACAAAACCATTTTGTTGAAGACTGATCAAGGAGGGAAGGACATTCAAGAGTCTGGAGGTGAGGACCTTGGAAATAATCTTATAGAAAGAGTTGCATAAACTGATAGGCCTGAACTTATCCATGGAGTCAGCTCCTTAAATTATGGGGATCAAAGAAATGAAGGTGCCTTTAATTTATTTTAGTAATCTTCTTGCCCCAAAAAATTCTTTAACTCCATTGGAGACATCTTTCCCAACAATATCCCAGAAATCTTGGAAGAAGAACATAGGGAAGCCATCAGGACTAGGAGCTTTATTGCCCTCAAAAGAAAAGACATCATTTCTAATCTCCAAGTCTGAAGGGATGGAAGTCAAAAAAGCATTCTTATGCACATCAATAAGGCAAGGAATGTTCTGGAGGAAGGAAATTTGAGCATGATCATCCAAGCTCTGATCCCTACAAAGAAGATCAGAGAAGAAACTTTTTGCCTCAATTCTAATCTCCTCCTCCTTGACAACCTCCACATTGTCCACCATCAGTTTGTTGATAGTCAAAATATGGAAGAATCTAGTGTTCTTATCCCCTTCCTTCAGCCAAATACATCTAGATCTTTGCTTCCAAAAATCTTCTTCTTTTGCACTAATATCGTGGTATCTTTTGAGAATCTCATTTTCTTCTGCAATTGTAATAGTGGAGAATCCATCCTTCTAGATTTATGGACCTAAATTTTGTTGAGGTCTTCTTGAATTTTTCCTTTGGCCCTCAAAAATACTCTCAAAGTTGGATTTATTCTAGGTCCTTATGTTATCTTTTATGTTTTTAAGTTTCTTCACAACTCTATACATGGTAGTACCCTCAACTTGAATGTTCCACCATTCCTGAATTTTATGAGTTAGATCTGGATGTAATGTCCACATTTTTCAAACTTAAAGGGAAAATGCCTTCTCCTGTTGATAGGTTCAACAATAAGAGTTATAGGGTAGTGGTCAGACCCAACATGAATGTGAGAAGACAGAGAGCATAAATAATGTCTGAACCAATCATCATATATAAGAGCCCTATCAAGGTGAACTTTAATAAGGTCATTTCTAGCCCTCCTATTAGTCCAAGTGTAGTTGAAACCCTGCATCTCCACATCATTAAGGGCCCAAGTATTTATAAAATCCATGAGGGCTAGTCTACTATCAAGCTATGAAGGGCAACCACCAAATTTGTCCTCCTCTTTCAACATGGGTATTAAAGTCTCCCATGATTAGCCAACTGAGGTTCTTGAAACTGTCCCTTATTTCCATAAGTTTTTTCTAAAACTTGCTTTTGGCTTTCAAGGTATTGGGAGCATAGATGTTTGTGAGGACCCAAGAGGTATCATCCTTTAAATGCTCAAACTTAATGCAAGAAAAAATGTTCTCTTGAATAATAACTTGACCTCTAATACTATTGAGATTCTAGATTGTTGCAATGCCTCCAGAGACACCTTTAGAGCTACCACCATAGATGCTACGAGATTTAAAGAAATTCAAAGATTCAACCTTTTCTCTAATCATCTTATTTTCTTGAATAAGAAAAATGTCAAGTTTATTATCCCTAATCATATTCTTAATAATATCATGCTTGTGGGGATTATTAAGTCCCCTTATGTTCCAAGAAACAATCTTCATAATCACTTACCAATTCCTAACTCCTTCAGAGTCGTCTGAGTCCCATCTACTATGTTCTTGCTAGCCTCCTGATCTCTGACTTTGTGGTTTGAAGGTCATCCTAGGGATGATGAGACATGCCCTACATCAACTTAAGAAATTCTCCTAGCCTTCCTTATTTGGGTAGCAGCGGGAGTGAAGCCTTTCTTGTTCCTATGTTTTGGAATTTTCCACTCAGCTTCTTTCTCAAAAACCGCTTCAGGATCCCTAAGGAGACTAGAAATCTCCTCTTCATTACCCTAGATAGGTGATCTAGAGTCATGTGAAGAGCTATTAACTATTTTAGAGGCATGATCTAAATCAGAAAGATTTAGTCTCAAGATAACACAATTCTGGGCCTCTTGAAAATTAGAACTATTTGTGAGAGGGGAAGAGTCAGCCTTCTCTTCATGTGATCCAGTGATCTCCCCTTATATTTCTCCACTTCCTTAATATTTGTATCCTTCTAATTCTCTTCGTTGGAAGCTTCCTTACTAGCCAAGGTGTCAACAATCACCATCTGGGTAGTTTCTTTAGAAGATTCATGATGTTCTATTATTTCCTCTCTTGGGATATGCCCTCCCAGGATATTATCTGCTCCCATACTTTCCTTCCTCAAAGATTTCTAGGGGGAATGATGTTTAGAAACATAGGTTGAGGAGACCACATCCTTGTTCTCCCCATGGGGTCCAAAATAGTTGATCTCAGCTGGGTCAACTTTTTTGATTTCTGTATTTTTGACTTGCCATACCTTTTTCTCTAAAGCCTTTCTACTCTCAACTACAGTTTTGGCTTTCTTGTTATCCCCTCTAGGCTTTAGAGGGAAATGTTTAGCCCAGTGACCTACTTTTTTACAATGGAAACAAGCAAATGGGTTGGATTCATATTCGATCTGTTGTTTCCAAGTACCCAACTTAGACATAATATCTATTTTCTCAGGCATATCTGTGTCGTGGGAAACCCCTACATAGAATCTAGCATGAGTGAGCCTTATTTTTGAGGTTGTGATCGGATCTATTGAGAGGAGCTCACCAAAAGAGATTGCGATACCTGAGAAAATACTTTCTTCTTGGTATTCAAAATGCAGACCTGGGAGCTTAACCCAGACTAGGACTTGCACCATAAGAGATTCACTCATATTTAGATTTGGGTGTCATTTCTAGAGGACCAGAGCTTTCTTTCTAACCAACCAAGGGCTACCACAAATAATCCTTATATTTTCTTCTTCACAAGAGAAGACAAAGAAGAGAAGGCCTTTGGGCAGAGTCAAAATTTCAACATTGCCTTTCAAAGCCCATTTTCATTTAACATAAGCCCTAACAACCTCAATGTTTGGGCATGGTCCCATGAATTTACCCACCAGAGAGTTTGACATACTACTTATGTTATGATCCAAAAATGAGTCAGGAATAGAGATGGCAAACTTACCACTAGACGGGTATGATATATTTTGAACAAGAGGGAGGGAAGATTTACCAGATGGTCTAGTTCCAAAGAGGGTTGACCACCTTCTAATTTATTTTCCATTCTTCAATATAGCTTCACATAGGCTAGACCCCCCAACCACGTTTCCAAGACCCACATTCTTTTCCAACATAGTACCACCACCCTCTAGAATATTCAGAGGCTTGTCCTTCTCCCCCATCTAGCTAGCTTCATCGATTTGGCCACTACCTCCATTGGAACCAGAGTTCCCACCTTGTAGAGAATTCAAATTTTGAATTCTTCCACTGCCACCTACTCCTCCTCTATGCGAGCTCTCCATCTTATTAAAATCATTTTTTGGGTGTTAAGTTTACTAGCAATTGAAGCTATGTTGTTTTATGTTCGACGTGCTCAATTGTGTTATGTTCAGGCTGGTTTGGTTGGATTATCTTACTTGGATCATATTATTTTGGTCAGGTTTTTCTTTGGAGAATGAGTTTGATTAGTATTTTGGGTCTAATTGTAGCATGTGGAGATCCACATTATGTAATTTGCATTGGAGGATAGTTCTAGGTCGACTGGTTAACATATAATGCTTATCTACACATTTCATTTGATGTCGACCTTGGAGGATGCATTAGCATGTGAATTTCATTGGAATCATTTGGAAAGAATGTGTTGTGGTGCATTTGAGTTCTCTCTATTTCTTAGAGTTGACTAGAATGGATATTTTTGGTCTGAGTGGCCGAATTTGTGGAATTATGTATATTTTGTCTATGGTCGACCTAGTCAAGGATTTTAATGATTAATATTATATATAAAGGACCGTAGATGTGTGAGTGAAGGTATGGGATGTATGTGATATTGATCAAGTTGAAAGAATTGGAATACTAAGAGGAGGGTGAATCAATATTCCCATAGATTAAAGAAAAACAAATTTTCACCAATTATAACTATCCACAAAAATATCAAACAAAATTGACTGATATAAAGTAGCTAATGCAGAATAAGCATGAAGAACCCAACCACCAAATAAACACCCTATTTTATACGTAGAAACCCCAAATGGGAAAAACCATAGAGAGTGTTAACTCTCAGGAGAATATAACTAGTTATATTTGAGTTTACAAGAAGGTGGCTCATTTCCAAATTACAAAAATGACTCACTATCAGGTTGCTCACTTTAGATATACAAAGTGATGGATAACTACCATAATACTCACTACAATTGAAAAGTTTTGCATTTCCAAATTCACGGGATGAGTTCCAAGGCTAAGCTCAAATTATAAATCTCAGATTCTACAATAGATCTAATTAGAGATCTCTACACAACTATCCTACACTAGGTCCGGTAAAGGACTAATGCACTACTGCAACATTGTCTACCTTCTCTATCTACAACGCACACTTCACAGACACTGCTATCTTTGCTACCAACTTTCTTTCACATATCACACACACCTTCACACACTCAATCTCTTGTTCAATTTGTCTTATGCTACTACACATGTATATGTATATGTACCTAAGGAAACAAATACAAAATAGTGTGTCGGCCAAGCACAACATGTTATCAATAATCTCATGTTGGCCTCTGCAAGACTTCTACATGATTCCTTTGCATACTTCCATTTCTAATGCATATATTGAGATTACCAAAAAGTGATAGGGTCATACAAACCCAAGAATTCCGACCCAATATCACAAGATCAAGCCCAATATCTCCAAAATGTAGACTCCACGCATACCAAGAAAATCACAATAAAAAACTTGAAGAGATACTTCTGGCAATTACCAAGACTGCTAACATCGGGACACATAACTAATACTACAATCCATGAGAACTCCTAATGCTAGGATACCAGGATCAATGAGAACTCAAGGACAATCCATACTACATAACATCTGAACTACACATATGTACTAACTACATACAATATTCACAACAACCATAACATCCATAACATTCAGACTAATATCCGAACCTCATACTTTTTATAATCCAAAACCGGAGGACTGGTTTGACATCAATGATAATATTTTTCACACAAGTATAACAATCTCCCCTTTGTCATTGATGGCAAAACATATTCAAAACATAATTTCACAACTCCCCCTTACTAATGCTATTCATCAAATCAACATTCCTTTCTCCCCCTTTTGACATCAAGGACAAAGGATTCCTCTGGTGAAAAAGGAAAGAACAGATATATACTATTAAAAATGTCAAAATCTAAATCTCACACAAGAACTTTCAGCTGCTCTTCTTCGAAAATATAAGCTTGTATTTTTCCCACAAATCCAGAAGAAGAACTTCCCAATAATGTATATCCAGTTTGATACTTATTGAAATACTTCTGCAATCAACCATTAGATCAACTGAATTTGAAAAATTATCTAAAGTAGTTGGATTCTTCTCATATTAAACTACATTCTCAAGCAATACTGAAAAGTGCTCTAGCTTAGCTTCAACAATTTCCTTAACTTTCCAAAAAATGCTCACAAAGTCTTCTTTCTACCTTTGCAGCAAAAGGACCTCAACTTGAAGAGAATTAACTATTTTCCTTTTCTCACCATCCTTATGATTCAAAAAATCAAAAGGCTTTCCTAAACTTTTCAGTTCATCTTCAATAGAATCAATCTTACCTTTGTGCTTCACTACAGTTGTCGGCAAAGAGGCACAATATATGTAAACTTTTCTAGCACCGTGGATACAATCTCTTAATTATGAAATAAATGTTGACAAGTTCTTTTGTGTAATGATACACTCATTCAATAGATTCTGCATATCCAAGCCTTTTACTTCAATTGACTACTCAAACATTCTTTCTTTCAGAACTTCATTCAAATATTTTGGGAGTAGATTACTGATATCTTTAGGGATCATGTTGTTCCAGATCAAATACATCATCAGAATGCTCTCGATTATGTCTGACTTGACTGAAGACATCCATCTATTAGTTAACAAATTTGTCTCCCCAAAATAATTATAAGAAAGACTCAACATTTTCGACAATGAGAGACGAACACGAAACTAACACTTGGAGAGATTACTAAATAAATCAAAAATCTTCCTCTGAATTTTAGAGGTACAACTCTCTCATATGATTTAATTCTAATTTTCTAAGATATTATTTTAATCAAAAATTAGGAAAGGGAAAGGGACAAAGCTCTCCCACATGGTCGGGAGAGTAGAACTTGAGATGAGTCTAACAATCGAGAATATGAACAACATAGAGTTTGCCCACAGTGTAATTAATTGTATGAAAAAAGAAGAAATGCAATGTAAATAAACAAATATTTAGCATGCAGAATCCAAATTTTCTTCACCATTCATTTTAACCATGTCAAATAGATGAGTATCAAGTGAAATTGTAGCAATTCAAAGCTTACTTCTAGCATACAAGAATATAGGAGACACAAAGTTTATATATATATATATATATATATATATATATATATTGATTTATCAAAGATATCTAGAATATAGTTCAAAGTCCATCAACACTACAAAACATGGCTAATCATCCAAAATATTATAGTACTTTTCATTCTTTTCCTCCCCCATTTTCTAATCTATCTTCTATCTATTTATACCTAGAGTTCCCTTTTTCTATTTCCAAGAAATAGTTTCTTTAAAGTAATGGTCTTTAAAATGATTGCTTTAAACATGATTTTAATGAAAACAAAAAATATCAGATAAACCCTATTAACACTAAACTCTTGAACTATTAGTTTCATGATCCTTCTTCTTCATCAGGCACTAGGTTCTGACCTACAATCTAGTTGTCAATCCTCTCTACTATCATCTCCTCTTCAATCAACATGTAGAGGACCATTGTAAATTCGTCTTCATCCCTTATGAGTGTCCGGGAAAGGTCACTTAGGTCTAGGAGAATATCATCTTGCAGGTGTTCAACATCGGGTTGGATCATAGGACCTTTACCTTTGAGTACCATCCTATGTGTTGTTTCATAACTAATTATCAAGAACCCTTTATGAAATGAGCTCTTCTTGTAGACACCATTTGTGGTTCTTAGCCCGATTTGCAATATTTCTCAACAAAATGATAATTTTCTATATTCTTCAAAATTAGTGTATTGTTTCCATGCAAAAGACCACAATTCTCGGATGATATTTTCTTGTTCACTTTCTGGCCAATTTAAGTATGGATTATCAAATGGCAGATCACCATCATGGGGTAAAACCATTATGGTAGAGGAAGCTCATGATAGAATACATTTCTTCGGCCAGTTTCAAAAGGTGGTGCATTAAATTTTATTTGCAAGGGTGATAGAACACATGTTGCCATCTTTACGTGTCCTTAACTATTTAACCTATCATTAATGATGGTACTTTACAAATCTTTTTTGATTTTTTTTTGGAGAGTGTGTGTTGCATGGCGACATGACAAATTGAAGTTGGTAATGACAGAGGTGACTGCCTTTACTGGGTAGATAAACTTAATCATTTTTTGTCGGTGATTAATTATGACTCACCCCGTGTCAATACTCATGTCGCCACTTCAGGAGGCATGTTCTATCAACCTTTAGGTCATGTTATTGAGAAATGTGCCAACTCCTAAGTCAGCTATGTGGCTTCCCCTTGAAGCTTCATGAATCACTAAATTCAATGACAAAACAAAGTGTGTTGGGGAATCAGACGGATTCACAACTTTTGAACTAGTTTAAAAATCAACTAGAAACTCGACCTCCTATGAGTCCTTGCGGAGAGTTATCAGCCTTCTGTGAGTTTCTGCAATTATGTTGGGTGGTCGGGAACTTACAAAACCTTAGAACCTTGCGACAAGGTTAACAAAATGCAAGGGACTGACAACTAAGTTTAAAAATACATAAAAGTTGCAACCCAGGATTTGGATTATTAAAGAGAATAAGGGAGAACTCTAAAGAAAAACCTCAAGACATGAAAAGACTTGTGACATGGTGGCAAAATTTAATTTTCATGGATAACATGGGCTCTAAATGGGGACAAGGACTAGAAGGATGAAGAGAACCCCAAAATCTCGAGTAAGACCAGTGCCTTATCCATTGGTCTATAGAGTCAAAAATAATAGTAGAAGGGAAGGGTGATGCTATGTGGATGGGTGGAGGGGCAACAAGGCACAAACCAATAATGAACACACCCAAAAGAAATAGGAAAATAAACTAAACAAAAACCAAAATCTTCTAACTATGTACATTGCCATAAGGCCCTACCTCAAGACTGCTTAAGGTTGCTCAAGTAAATCCATCAATAGGTTTAGAAAAGTAGGCACCTATGTGTAATAATGGATCGAAGCCATATGATACGATGAAAATCAATTGCTCCCCTACGATACCTCCGCTACCCAATCTCAAGCTAATGGAATGTAAAAATTTCATGTATACACATTCATGCCCAAACAACCATTCCTCCCCATATACTTCTTAGACATAACCAATCATACCCTCATAATTTTTCTGAGATGATTGAAAACCACCTATTTGAGAGGACTTGGCTGATATGACTTGATTCAAATAAGATCCCTTTGACCCAAATCAAAGATACATCATCGCAACTATTATAACTTATCACAAAGTCATTTCTCACCTCATTATTTTCAACCAACACCAACTCCATATTTGACTTTTCACCAGCTGAGGAGTCATTAGTAATTTAATTTATAAACCAATAATTATCATAAAGTTCCTTGGAGTCTCTAGGTTTGGAAATTCAACATCACCACTTTCCATTTGTATACAACAACATGAAAACTCAGAATTATCATCCATGGTGTTGGAGCCAATCTTAAGAACATATCTTTCCTTTTTGATTTTGTCATGAGGAGATAATAAATCATTGTCAATAGGCTGGGGATCACATAATTCAAACAGAGGATTATCTCTAACTCTTTAATTTTTACCAAACACTATTGGCATGTGCTCCAATCATATTTACTCTCTGGATCTCCTAGTTGTCTCTCTTTTGTTATTACTGCTGCGACATGCTCTCTAGGCACCACATTGCTTTCAACTTCAGTTGAATATTCTAGAGAAGAATAAGGAATGGAATGTTCTTCTTGCATACCCAAAGCTAAAATGGAATTTGTGCATGTTTCCTACTGTGACCTCTAGGAATTACACTCTAGAAGCATAGGATCAAAATTAAAAAGAACTTCTTCTTTTGTATAAGGAAAGTGTCATTGGGAATACAAGTAGGGTGAGGGAATGATATACTTATATCTTCAGCAGGTTTAACTAAACCAGTTTCCCAAGCCTTAATTTCATTTCTTGGTATTTTCTTCTCCTCAAGTCTTTCATCAAAAGATTCTGATAATGGTAGATCAATACCTTTTTCATCATCACATGACCCTGGTCATCACATGAATCCCACTCCCTCTACTATATGCAAAGTCCTTAGGGTATAACAAATATCAAATAATCATCATAAACACATAATGAAGGCTCACAAGAGACATACAATTTCTCATAAAAAAAATGAGAACATGTTGAACATAATCAGAATCCATAGGCCACATAGAAGGCAAGAACATTCACTAAAGCATAACAAACAAAGAGCCAAAGCATTATTATGTGCCAAATATGAATCCAAATCCATTCTAAATCCTCAACAATGAGGAAAAACACATCCCATTGGTGCCATGATATTAGTCCTCAAAAAGAAGGAATTCAGCCTCTTGCTGGATAAATGCAACTCATATGAAACCACCTCAATGGTAAGGCACAAACCCTCTTACTAGAGCATAAATAATATCATGCAAGATCAAAATACACCATGAACAACTCAGAGAAGCTCAACAGAATCCAACAATTCCTCTGGGGAAAGCACAAAACTCGGAAAAACCCTCACACAAGTCAAACTAACATTCCCAACACCTCTGGAACAATTCAGAGCCCCTAGAACCCAGAATGGAATTTTTGGTATATACTCCAGCGTTCTTGGTTTGTACTCCAACATTCTTGGTCTATTTGCCAATGTTTCTAGTTGTTTTGCCAATGTTTTTGGTAAAAGAGAAAAAATCAAAGTAAAATTGACATGTAAGGATAGGTCACTTGCCCAAGTCCACATAGAGATCCAAACCAACATGAATACAAATCCCAAAAGGTCTGGGAAGTCAAAAAATCAAAGAGAAAACACAAAAATGTGAAGTTGTAGACTCCTAGAGAGAAGACAACTTGAAAAGCTTTCTCTCACAATGCTCAAAATGCCACCTTGAATGCATATCAACAAGGGGAGATATCTTAATACTTCAATAACTACAAGAAAGCATCACTAAGGATATCTGAAGCCCAATTACATTCTCAGATCTTTCCAAATGGTCTTTTCCCAAAAAATGCAAATCACAAAGAAGCAAAAATGACTCCCGACAAGCTACAGGAGACCGAAATGCTCATAATTTCAACACTATAATAAGGGAGATGCAGAAAACATACAACAAAGGAATATCTTACTCCATAGCAAGGTTGTTAAGCCATCTAAGTCACAGGAATAATAAATCATAAACACTCATAGAGAAGAGACACAGGAAAACACTTCCAGCAAACACATTTTCAAAATTTTGAAATCAACCAAATGCAAGATTTGTTTCTAGAATCTCTTCCCAATCCCAAATTTAATCTTTTAAAAAATAATTCTAATCCCTCAAGCAAAATTTAAACAACTCTAGAATATAATCATTGAATAGGCACAGTGCCAATAAATTCCTTTCTAAAAAACAAATGTGAAAGATGAAGAAGCCAATCTAAAAAATTGCAATCCAATAATGGTAGATTCGAAGAAGAGCAATCAGTCCAACACTTCAAGAAATCCAATCTTCAACCAAGCTCCAAACCAATTCTAAATCCAATTCCAAAATTTTGCTGGATGGTAACCCGACAACATCCTAGAAGCTCCAAATAAATAGAAAACCAAAACTCAACAATAGAAAGATTCCAACCAATCTAAAAATTCGAAAAAAACAATATAATATACCTATCATGCATAGTTTCGAGGAAAATATTATTTAATTATATTATTTACTTACCCATTCAAAAATAATCAATGAACTAGAAGGGAAGGTAAACTCTACATTGTTTTTGTTTATATAAACAATATTAATGTAACAATATAGTTACAAATAGATATTAAACCATGATAAATAATTAAATACACAAATTAAATAATAAATCAATAATAAAGCAATAAATAAGTAGTACAACAATATTAAATCAAATAAATTAATCTTCAACAATAAATTAATAATTAAATAAATTAAAACAATAAATAAATAGATAAATAAATAAAATCATAAATAAATAATAAATAAACCATTAAACAATAAATCAGTTAAATCAAAATAAATTAAATTAAATTAATCTTAATTAAATAAATACAACTCTCAAAAATAAATAATTATCAAATAATAAAATAACCAAATAAATAACCAACGGTCATACTATAGGATAAATTAATACAAATATTAATAAATCACATGTCACATTAATTAATTAAATAAATAGTAACCAAGCACTCACATCACCACAAGCAACTCAACGAAAGGAAACATTGACACAAGACTAACCACCAACTTATGCCACACCCAACTGATAAGATGAACAACTAAGCCTAGAGTATAAGAGGGAAACACATGCCATCTCTGACAACTTGCAATTGGGATAGGACATGCTCAGACTTGTGAGACTAGGCCGAGTCGGTGTCTGGTACCTACAATCCTACATCCACCACCAAATGCAGTACAACATATATACATCATAAGTGATCAGGCAAGTGATAGAGAATAACAATGGCATATCATGCTCACAATGAGTGATATGACATCATCTCTAATCACAAATACACTGGAAGACACTCAGAAAACAACAACATCAACTCATCAAGTAATCATACTCGCAAAGTAGGGGTTAGTATCATCATAACATCATAAGTCATATAGTCCACATATGAATGTCAATGCATATAATTCGTCCAATAGAGTAATTGATGATGTATCATCAACCATATGAATCATCAGGTGCCATTATTCATATAAATCTTCTAACATCGTCAAATATAATTCCATCATGATATCCATTGCAATAATGGAATTGGGTTAATACGTAACATGATACCATCAAATCATCAAAATTAGGCTAAACTATATCAATATAATCCTTTGATGTGCAAAGGACAAGATGAATTAGGGATGAGCACTACATCCTCCCCCTCTTGGGCTCACCTTACTCCTGGAAGTCACCAAGGGTTAAGTTGAAAGCATACACACATCAACCCAAAACTTCTTAATTCAACTATTTCCTAACTCAAAGTAAGATAATGTCTACGAATTTTCCTTTCTATATTTCAATTATCCAAAGTAAATATGTTACATAAGAGATAAAACAAGTCACAAAACTATTACTAGCTACAATAAGCATTCTAAATCATTAAAATATCTTCAAGGGAAATATTATTTAACCATATTTTGCAAGACTAAAACTATAATTTTTGTATCCAAGTTAGCATCCATAAGAAAAAATCACAATAACTCACATTACTCAAGCATGACAACACTTCTTTTAACATCTAGTTGAATGTAATTAAGAAGATAAATATATATTTTACACATTACTTCAAGCATAGGAAAATCCTTAAGAATCCACATGTCATAAACTAATATGAGGAAAGTTGAATAAAATTTCTTCAAGACCGAATAACATCAAGAGAAACTCGCAATTATCAGAAATCTATGTCCTATAATTCTCAAAAGAAAGAAAGATTTGTAGTATTCAAACTTCTCAGTCCCTACCACAATTCTGTTGCACTACTTTGATACAAGCATTTACGCATCTATCGTCCAATAAATTATTCAAAGACACTCCAACTCATTCACTTTCATGATATATATACATAAACACTCAATGAAGATGAAATCAACAATTTTCTTTTCTCCTACCTACTTCACATATTACAAATTCTTCAAATTCCATTGCACTTCTATTAAACATTTCATGAAATCTAGAAAATTCCAATACATATCATCTTATAAACACATTTCATTATTCTAGTAATATCATTATTATCTAATTGTTCACTAAGTCTAGTCCACTTCTCTGCAATGTCCTCCCTTACACACACTATCAGAGGTTCAAAATGAACATGATAGAAACAACATTGATATAGAATGAGGGCCCACAATACTGAACATACGAATTGACCACTATGGACAACAATATGAAGTCAAAAGGAAAAATCCTCAAACCAATTATTAAGTCATGAAGAGAAAGAAAATTTGCTGGTGAAATCAATCAAGAAAATAAATTGTGACAAGCATCACCACAAAGTACAACACAAATGAAACAAGAGTTTTGTGGTCAGTCCTAAAGAAAAGAGGTCCAAAAATACAATTAACTCCAATGGTACTTAGCAAAATCACAAAATAACTCAAAACAAAATAACCAACTCATACAAATCTCCATCACAAGGTGACCAATATCAGTCACACTAAAGTGAGTAACTATTACACAACACCCAAGAGTACAATGTGCTAAATGTGTTAGAGAGTGTGTGCTGGACATTTTTAATCATAAATTTATTTATATACCCAATTTATTTTACCATTTTATTGCAATACAATTCTTTACGGTAATTGAGGCAACTGTCCTTCATGAAAGATAATGTATGGAAGAAGGGATTAAGGTGCCTCATACATAGACCAGAAATACACTCATACATGAATAATTTTCAAGATATCCTATCTATAATATGATCACCTTTATTGAGTTATAATAGAAATAAATGTTAGAGCTTCAATTAATCACTTCATGATATATTTTAACATACCTATACTATTTCTAGATCAATGCTCAATAAATAGTAAGAAGATAATTAGAATTCCCTACATGATGTCATTAAACATTTGGTCATTCATATATTTACTCAAATTGATCACTCATAACAAATAAATGTCTGTTCTGATTTTTTATGTAATGATGTATTAAGCTGTGCCCCATCCGGTGGGTTCATTTTGTCTTTTTGAAGTGATCAGGCACTTTTTTTAGCATTTCTATTTTCCTGGCTTCTAAAAGGTTCGAGCACCTTTCAAATACCTGCTTTTACTTAATCAAAACAAATAAATCTTGTTACTTAAAGAAAAATTTAATATCAGATCTCCACTTCAATGACCGACGGTCATTTCCCTACATGCCATTAGCTAGTCAATTTTCTATATTAAACATAAAACTTTGATATCATAGCCTTACTTGCCACCACTTAATTTTATTTTAATGCCACATAAAAATTTAACTACATACATATATTACCTTATTAAATCTTATCTCCTACCATCACTTAATTATATTCATTCGCAAATTTGCAAACTAAGCATTCCTAGTGAACAAGAAGTACAACCATATAGAACACAATACAACTTCTCACAATGCACTATCAATTCATCTTGCTCGAATTCATGGAACAAACACTTTCTTAAAATTTGAATAGGATAAGGAGATAACATCCTATCTTAAACCATCCATTGATCAAGTCGAACATTTCATCAAACCACACAACTCCTACTTAAGACTAAGACTTTTATCTTTCCACACCAAATAAGACATAACGATATGATTCCAAATTTTCTATACATGCAATGCACCAAGTTTTACTTCATTCAACACGCATATTATAACTTTATCTTTAACTTGTTAGTTTGAAATAACTTCCTACATTTTTTATGCAAAAGAGATTCTATCTAATTCACTCTTTTTTTAATATATGCAATACCACGTTTCATCATTGAGTATCCAATGCTTCTACTCATTATTATTAAACTTGTAAGCACTGTGATTATTTTACTCAAATGGAGAGAAGAGGAAGGAATAACACTGCCAATAAAACAATGTATACACACAATAATTATGCATGAACAATTTAAAATTCCTAGACATGTCACATTTATAGTACTATGAAACTATTCACATCATTTTCTAAGATATGCAAATTCAACTTCCCGTGAGGTCTCCTAACATTACAAATGTAGGTAGAGATCTTAAGTCCTTATTGAAAGTATGATTTATTAAAACAATCTCTTCTTAAATGTAGAGTCACACACATGTAAAAACACCCGATAGTTCTATTTAGTACCCATATTTCACTAATTAAATTCCTTACATTTTACATAGGAGATTACAAAAAAGAGAAGGGAATCATCAACTTCTATTTTCTTATATAGGTGCATCCCATACAAGTTCTTCAATTTCACATCATGGTCTACACTAAATCATTCTTATATGCATAATAGAAACACTCCATCTTACTATTCATAAGAAAAGTCAACATAACAAGCTAATCCTATAAACATAGCATTGTTAAGTGAACACACACAATTTTATTTCATTCCATAGCATGATATTTATATTGGGAAAGCAACCTCTGATATTCAGGTAAGCACTAGAAATTACAAGAAAGACCACATAGAGTCATATAGACATCACACTCATCTAAGAGACATGCATAGAAATGAATACCCATATTGCATACAATTATGATTTCTATGGAGGATTAAAGAGAAACACAAAGAACCAACATATAAAATCTACAAAATTCTAATTTCCATCACAAATATCAAATAACAACTCAAGTCAAGAGAACATTATAGTACATCATGGAAGACTAAGAGAAAGAACCTTAACCAAAGATCCCAGTGTTTGCAACAAGGACTCTGATACCAGATGCAATGTCCGCCAAAATACCCTAGAGAAAGAAACATAATCTAACCACAATAGAGATTTTTTTTTAAAAACAACATCTACTAATCAACATGTGCAACTATGATTAACTTCTATATATGTATCCCATGCATCATTTACTATTCATGAGAATTTATAAAACATCATGAACATAATCATAGCATTATATAACACAAGTGGAAATTATAATAACATAACATCTAACATCTCATTACACATATTAATTCATACATCCATTCCCTAGGGTATCTCAACGTCACTACTTATTAGCAACATCTCAATAACATACCATGATAACTCTCATTTAACCTTATTCATCAAGTTCCTTTTATAACACCAAACCAAATGTTCATAATTATCATTCTTATATTAATAATTCAACATAAAATGAATCCACCTATCCATCTCTACAAATAGGACTAGTTAATTTCCTTAAGAATTACATTACATATCATCAAGATTACTAATCACATTACATGTCATCAAGATTACTAATCACATGCATGTACATTAATTATAGCAGTAAGTATTAACTCCCCTAACCACTTGATTCCATCTAAGTTTACTTACAACAAAACTATCTCAATCCTATTCAAAATGAATTTTTCTATATTATAAACCATATGATCTAACATCATCTTATTACTCTCCAAGATCATGGTCTTTACATCATCAAGTCCTAATACATAAGAATACATGGCACAACACATAGTCTCTTCTGCCAAATCATAACCTAATCCATAATATTACAAATTACATACATACATACTCTTGTTCCACATATACAAGTCAACATGATACAACATTATCTCTAATACACATAAATAGACTCCATAACTCAACCATATGATGAAGAATAACTGAGCCCATATAAGTCTATAACTATTCATCCATTTCCATGTCCCAAGAATAACTATCACTAAGGAATACCATCTTTCATATCAAGGCATACATGACCGTTTTCATATTCATTACCATCCACAAGATATACACAAGACATTGCAATCATATCACTTAAAAAATTAACATCTTTCTAGTCTAGAGATTACATATACAATGAATATTTGTTGACAACAATCTTATCCAATATATCTCATTTTGAATTCAATCTACTACAAGTCCTATTAAACATGTTCTCAAGATACTGATTACATAGTCTTCTTTAAAATTACATCCTTTTTGAGTTGCATACCACCTATTAAAAATCCTAATTACATATATTATGCTCCAAGATCCATCCAGATGATGAGATAATATAAATTAATTTCCATGCACAAACCATCCAATGAAGAACATCCCAATGGAAGAAGGTATCAAACCACCCGACCATGTGGAACCAAATGAACCACCTCGTATGCTAGGAGATGACATGGGGTTCCAGCTCACACTCAAGACCTAGGATGACACCTATCAACCATAAGACTCAACATGACATAACAAAGATATACAACATATCAATAACCAAATCACAACACATGGCTATAAACAATAAGAATAATTCTCCCAGAGGCATAATAACAAAACAAGGCATAAGGACCATGGTCATATGTAGAAGTGGAGTGTCATCACATGTTATCCTCACATAGAAGGGAAAATGGCCAACCATGATAGAAATGTCACTACGTGCTATCCTCAAAAAGAAGGTAAATATACACCCATACTAGTCATGCATGATATCCTCATATAGAAGAGTAATCCATACTCTTGATATACATACAATCTACTGTAACATAGAAGGGTAAAATCAATCCCCAATAGACATGTGGAGCCATCTCAACCTATGTGACAACAAGGGAGATTATCTTACCATCTCAAAGTCCTCAATCCAATATTATTATTATCTTATTAAGTGAATCCCAACCCAATCAATTGATTGTTAATATTTTCACTTGTTTATATCAAGAAAAGTTCCAATGTGCCCTAGCAATCTAAGTTCTAAACAACCCATCTCACATGACCCTGGTCATCACATGAAATCCCACTCTCTAACATATTCCAATACCTTAGGGTATAATAAACATAAAATAATCATCATAAACGCATAATGAAGGCTCATAAGAGACATAAAAGTGTTCATAACAAAGTTGAGAACATGTTGAACATAATCAGAATCCATAGGCCACATACAAGGCAAGATCCTTCACCGAAGCATAACAAAAAAAGAGACAAATCATGATCATGTGCCAAAGATGAATTCAAATCCATTCCAAATCCTCAATAGTGAGGTAAAACACATCCCACTAGAGCCATGATACCAGTCCTCAACAACAAGGAATTCACCCTCTTTCTCGAGCAATACAACTCATATGAAACCACTTAAATGGTAAGGCACAAACCCTCTTACCATAGAACAAAATACATCATGAAATATCAAAATACACCATGAATAACTTAGAGAATCTCAACAAAATCCAACAATGTCTCTAGGGAAAGCACAAAACCCAAAAGAACCCTCACACAAGTCAAACTGACATTCCCAGCACCTCTAGAGAAGTTCAACACTCCTGGTACACTGTTCAGCACCCCTGGAACCCAGAGTGGAATTTTTGGATGTAATCCAATGTTCCTAGTATGTACTCCAGTGTTTCTAGTCCATTTGCTAGTGTTTTTGGTTGTTTTGCCAGTGTTTTTGGTAAAAGAGAAAAAATCAAAGTAAAACTAACATGTAAGGATATGGAACTTGCCTAGGTCTACACAAAGGTCCTAAATAGAACAAATACACATCCCTAAAGGTCTAGGAATTCAAAAAATCAAATAGGAAACATAAAACCATGAAGTTGCAGACTCCCAAACAAAAGACAACTTGAAAAGCTTTCTCCCACAGTCCTTAGAATGGCACCCTGAATGCATATCAACAAGGGCAGATCTCTCAACACTATAATAACCACAAGAAAGCATCACTAAGGTTATCCCATGCCTAATTAAATTCTTAGAACTTTCCAAATGGTCTTTTGCCCAAAAATGCAAACCATAGAGAAGCAAAAATGACTCCCGACAAGCTACAAGAGAGCCAAATGCTCACAATTTCAACACTATAAGAAGAGAGATTTAGAAAGAACAACACGAAGGAATATCTAACTCCACAAAAAGGCTATTAAACTAGCTAATTCATATGAAGAATAAATCATAAACACTCACAGAGAAGAGACACATGAAACACTTCCGACAAACACATTTTTTTTTAAAAGTTTTGAAAACAACCAAATCCAAGATCTACTTCTAGAATCTCTTCCCAATCCCAAATTTAATCTTTTAAAAATCAATTCTAATCCCTCAAGCAACATTTTAAAAACTCCAAAATACAATCATTGATAGGCACAATGCAGACAAATTCCTTTCCAAAAAAAAATGCGAAAGATGAAGAAGCCAACCTAAAAATCGCAATCCAATAATGGTATATTCAAAGAAGAGCAATCGGTCCGACACTTTAATCAATCAAATCTTAAACCAAGCTCCAAACCAATTCAAAATCCAATTCCAATTTTTTTCTAACATCCTAGAAGCTCCAAATAAATAGAATATCAAAAGTCAACTACAGAAAAATTTGCACCAATCAGAAAATTCGAAGAAACAATATAATATACCTATCATGCATAGTTTCAAGGAAAATATTATTTAATTATATTATTTACTTACCCATTAAAAAATAACCAATTAAATAGAAGGATATGTAAACTTTATATTATTTCTTTTATTATAAACAATATTAATGTAACAATATAATTACAAATAGATTATTAAACCATGATAAATAATTAAATACCTAAATTAAATAATAAATCAATAATAAATAAATAAATAAGTAGTACAACTATATTAAATCAAATCTAGATTAATCTTCAACAATAAATCAATAATTAAATAAATCAAAACAATAAATAAATAGAGAAATAAATAAAATCATAAATAAATAATAAATAAACCATTAAACAATAAATCAATTTAATCAATGATAGAGTAGAATGGGGGGCATTGTGTGTTGTTCTACTTAAATTGGGCTTTTCCAAGGCATGGGTCAAATGGATTCGTGTTGCATTTCTTCTGCAAGGTTCTCGGTTCTAATTAATGGCTCCCCTTGTGGTTTTTTCTCCTCTTCTAGGGGTTTGAGGCAGGGGGATCCCCTGTCTCCTTTCTTGTTCATTCTTTTAGTTGAAACATTTAGTTGGGCTATAAGAGCCACTAAGTTGGGAGGGATTTGGAAGGGAATTAGGATTCAGAATGTTCCACAAAGCATTTCGCATTTCTTGTTTGCAAATGATACCTTGTTATTTGGTCAGGCCTCTTTGGGTGAGGCAAGCGTGATAAAGGGGATAATACAGAATTATGCATCCTTTTCTGGTCAGAGAGTCAATGTTTATAAGTCAAAGATTTTTTTCCTTTATGCTTCACAATTGGTTCAGGATAGATTGAAGATTTTTTGGAGATTTGCATCTAGAAATCTTCCTTGTTCTTATCTTGGTATACCTTTCTTCATTAAGCAGGATAGAGTTGAGTTTTGGGATAAGATCATTTCAGCTATCTCTAGAAGGATCCTATCCTGGAATCATAGATGGTTATCTTTGGCTGGTAAGATTGTTCTTATTAAGTCTGTCCTAAATGTTGTTCCTATTTATCTCATGTCTATTTTGCAATCTCTGAAAGCGGCTCTTGTTAGTTTGCAAGATACTCTTAGGTCCTTCCTTTGGAGTAATAATAAAGATGGTAAGAAGAAACTCCCTTTGGTAGCATGGGATAAAGTTTGTTTGCCTAAAAACCTTGGGGGCACAGGCATTAGGAGTCTGGAAAGTCAAAATTTAGCCTTAGGTGCTACGCTGGTTTGGAAATTGTATGAGAGACCATTCTCCTTTTGGGCACAGATTATGTTTGCTAAATATTTAAATAACGGACCAAGAGAATATGTTTTTCAAGTTTCTAATTTACCGTTTGGTTCAGCGATTTGGAATTTTCTATGTAAATGTAGATCAGTGATTTTGCCTCATCTCTCATGGATTGTACATAATGGTAGGAAGGTCAGGTTTTGGGAGGAAGTTTGGAATGGACATCCCCCTTTGGTGAAATCGAGGGATTGGTCTCCTTTAATTTCCACTCTTTCTTCCCTTTGGGGTGTCTTTGTGGCTGATTATTTTGAAATTGAGTATAGTGGGAATCTTAAGGTGGCAAAATGGAAATCAATTGAGTTTTTAGATATTGATCAAAATGTGAAATTGGAATATGAAAAGATGTTGGTGGAGAGAGTAATAATTCTTTCTAATGCTGACGATGAGTTTATCTGGACAAGGAATATCTCTTGTAAGGACATAGTTAAGGATGGCTATAATTCTCTCTTAGTTGCTAAAGATTTATCTACTTGGCCATACAAGTTGTTTTGGCATATGGCTTGCCTCCCAAAGGCTGGTGCTTTTGCTTGGTTAGTAGTGCAGGACAGGGTCCTTACAGGAATGAGGTTGGACAGGTTGGGTATTACTGCAGTACTTTCTTGTGTCTTTTGTAGTAAAAATTTAGAATCCTCTGTACACTTGTTTCTTCACTGTGATTTTGCTTATGCTTGCTGGCAGTGGTTGTTTGAAAAACTTAATCTATCCTTTGTTATTGGTAAGGATCTCCTTTCCCACTTTAGAGCCTGGCCTCTCCTGTTTGCCTCATCTTTCTATGCACATCTTTGGATTATTTCTCCATCTATTGTGATTTGGAATATTTGGTTAGAGCGTAATAATAGGATTTTTAAACAAACAAGTTCTTCCTTGGCTGAGGTTTTATTGAGGATTGAATCTTCCATCTTTGAAGTTGCTTTGTCTTTTATCTATAAGAATTTGGAAACCCTTACCTCTTTTTCTCATTAGGATGGTAGGGTAACTCGAGTTTGGAGAATGTTATCAGTCTTACCTTCTCATGGATCTATTTTAAATAAGACTAATGCTATAAGTAAGAGAAATTTTGCTTGCTGGAAACCTCCTCCGCAAGGGCACTTTAAATTCAATTTTGATGGTACTTCTCATGGGAACCCTGGCCTGGCAGGGGCAAGTATGGTAATTTATGATCATAAGGTAAGATTTATTCAGGCTCGTTGTCATGCGATTGGTTTCAAGTCTAACAATTGTGCAAAATTATTTTCTTTGTCCTTTGGTTTGGATATGGCTATATCTTTGGGAATTAAGGACTTGATAATTGAGCGTGATTCTATGGTTATTATTCAAAGTGTCATGAAAAAGAAGTTGAATTGTTGGCAATTACAATATATACTTGATCATATTTTGCAAAAATTAGACTTTTTTGATTCCTTCTTGATTTCCCACTGTTATAGGGAAGTGAATAAGATTGCAGATTTCTTAGCTAACTTAGCCATTGACAGTGATGCTAATATGTGGGAGGTAAGTGTGGATGAGATCCCTTCCTCGGTTTTGGAATATTTGAAGTAAAGAAGGGCATAGTTGTAGTCTTCATCAACCTCCTTATTTGGTGTGGGTTCTGCTATGCTTGATCACAATGTTTATTTTTATAGGGTGTTTGATTATGGTTTCATTTCTATATGTGGTATAATTCTAAATAGTGGTTAGAGAATTGTGTTTCATAGACAAGGGTGGTTCAGACTGGTGTTTTTTGGCAGTAATGGATATGCATCCTCCGGTGATCATACTTTAATCTTCCTTGTATATGCTTCTATTGGTGGCTTCCTTTATATCTAATGTGGCTTATGTAATTGGGATGGGTTTTTTGATGTACTATGTCAATGGGCATTTGGTATTGGGTAGAATAGGCTTGTGTTACTTAAGCAATACTAAAGGGTTTTCTTACTAGTTCTTTCCCTTTAGTGCTTTTTGAACCAGACACTGTAAAAAACTTTTAAAATTTAATATAGTTTAGTGGTTCTATCCACTTTTATAAAAATAAATAAAAATAAATCAGTTTAATCAAAATAAATTTAATTAAATTAATCTTAATTAAATAAATACAACTCTCAACAATAAATATTTATCAAATAATAAAATAACCAAATAAATAACCTATAGTCAAACTATAGGATAAATTAATCAAAACATTGATAAATCACATATCCCATTAATTAAGTAAATAAATACTAAACAGGCACTCACATCACCACAAGCAACTCAAAAAAATGAAACATTGACATAAGACTAACCACCAACTTACACCACACCCAACTGACAAGGTGAACAACTAATCCTAGAGTATGAGGGGGAAACACATGCCATCTCTGACAACTTGCCTTTAGGATAGGACACGCTCAGACTTGTGAGACTAGGTGGAGTGGATGTTTGGTACCTACAACCCTGTATCCACCACCAAATGAAGTACACAATATATATATATATACACACACACACACATATATATATGTATATATATATACATATATATATATGTATGTATGTATGTATATACATATATATATGTGTGTGTGTATATATATATATATGTATGTATATGTATATATATACATACATACATACATATATATATATGTATGTATATATATATATACATACATATATACATATATATACATATATATATATATATGTATATATATATGTATATATGTATATATATATGTATGTATGTATGTATATATATACATATATATATATATATACATATATATATATATATATGTATATATGTATGTATATATATGTATATATGTATGTATATATATATACATACATATATACATATATATACATATATATATATGTATATATACATATATATATATGTATATATATATGTATATATATATACATATATACACATATATATATCATAAGTGATCAGACAATTGATAGAGAATCACAATGTCATATCGTGCTTGCAATGAGTGATATGACATCGTCTCTAATCATGAATACACTAGAAGACACTCACATAACAATAACATCAACTCATCAAATAATAATACTCGCAAAGTAGGGGTTAGTATCATCATAACATCATAAGTCATATAGTCCACATATATATGTCAATGCATATAATCCATCCAATAGAGTAATCAATGATGTATCATAAACCATATGTATCATCAGGTGCCATGAGTCAAATAAATCTTCTAACATCATCAAATATATGTCCATCAAGATATCCATTACAATCATGGAATTGGGTTAATACATAACATGATACCATAAAATCATCAAAAGTAGGATAAACTAGATCAATATAATCCTTTGATTTGCAAAGCACAAGATGATTCAAGGAGGAGCACTACAAAGAAAGGAATATCTTGTGGAGGAGGTTTTTCCTTTCTATCATCATGTATATCCTCTTTAATAGTTTGGGAAGGAAGATCCTTATCAACTAAGGCCTCATCTTTTCTTAATTTTATGTTTGGAGATAGATCATAAAAAAAATGTATAACATCATCTTCTCTACAAATATTTTGATGAATAAGATAGGCTCTAGGAGAATAAGGAGGATCTAAAGATATTGAAACACCAATATTTTTATATTGCCCCCCTTGTGCTAGGGTATGTGTATGAGAAGAATATGGTACCATGTTGTAATTCAATGCTTGTCACCCATTAGAGAGATCATTGATAGGAGTATTAGCCTATTTTTAATTCATATTAGATACCCTAAGAGTGAATAACACAAATAGACCACTGAGAGGGAGGATGAATCAATGGAACTTTTAAAATTTCATTTTAAACTATGAAAGGACTAAATTCAAAGAGAAATTATATCAAAATGAAACATTAAACACACATGAATATCAAATGTTCATAATATTGAATGTATGAGGAAAACCCATGGTGGGGAAAAACCACACCGAGAAAAGTTGCTAGAGTCTCCTACTCTAATCGAGCCTCACAAGTAAAAGTTTTGATTACAAATTTTATGGGCACCAACCCAAAGGAATACCTACCACTAATCTAAGCACCCACTCATATGACATTGTTAGGACCCAGAAGGAAATTGAGAGGGGGGTGAATTAGTTGTCTATAAATTTCAACCCAATTATAACTTAATCAAACTTGATACTTAATACCGGTAAACCAAACTTAATGCCGGTTAATAGATTAATAGTTAATATCAATACCGGTGAAACTTAATGCATGAAACAGAAAGAGAAACAACATCCACAACACATAACACAAATTTTAATGTGGAAACCTTGTAAGGGGAAAAACCACAGTGGGAAACCTTACCCAAAATTAGATGATACTACTGTAGATATTATGTGTATACAAATGGGGTCTGCACATGTAGAGAGGCCAACCGCCTAGAGCACACTACTCAAATGGGAGTCACATTGACTACAGTAGGATGGTTAAATCCTAGAATAATGTACTACTAAAAATAGTATCTCCAATACTAGATTCAGTACTAGTTAAGCTCTGATAATCACCTTCAAACCCTCCTTGAACCTTCTCTATGGTCTTCTCATATGATCTTCAATATTCACATATACCATGTTATAATACCATAACCTTACATACCATATCCCATATCTCATCAATTAAGATCTTACATATATACAAAACCTAAGACCAAATGTGTAGGTCGGCTCAATACATTTACAACAATATCCAATCGATAAATCATCTTGTAGACATCCAAAAATGGTCAATGCTTGCGAAGTCATACTTTAACAATTGCGCATTGCCTCATTTTAGGTTTTTGCATCGCATTAACATTTCTCCTATGTCACGCACTTGGTCTTTATCATTTGCGAACATCAAGTCATTCTTCTACATTCTTCAATCATCTCGTCTTCGAATTTGGTCTTGTCGACAACATTATCCAGTCATGATTTTGATCAATCTTATCCTATCGCATCAATGTGCGTATTCAATCTTATCATTCTGGACATCGTCAATCCTAACTAGGGTTTTGTCCTTCTATCAATCTTATCAATCGTATCATCAATCCTTCAATCTTGTCGTTTTGCGATCGATTTGTCATCGATCGCTGTCGTGTGCAATCTTGTCATTTTTGCGATCGATTTGTCATCGATCGTGGTCATTTCCAATCTTGTCGTCTTGCAACCTATTTTATCATCGATCCTTGTCCTCTTGTCAATTTTGTCATTTTGCGATTATTTCGCTATCGATCATTGTCTGTCTCAATTATGTCAATTTGGATCAATTTGTCATTGTTCCTCGTCAATTGGCACATCAATCAAATCATTTATCGCATTGGTCATTTATCAATTCAAAATCATGACATTAATTATCTTCAATCAAGACCTAATTGTCATTTTCGCATTTCTAATTCGTCTTCTAGGGTTTTATGATTTAGTCATTTAACCTAATTTGCCATTTCTTCCTTTAGGATTAAATAAATTACTTATTTATCCTAAGTCTTCTCATTACAATTAAATCTTTATTTAATTGGCTAATTATTCCTCTTTGTGAATTGATTAATAAATGAAAAATTATTAATTAATTCACTAAATCCTAATTTCTAATTTCTTTCAATTTCTAATTCCTAATTTTCATCAATTTCAATTTTCTAATTTTTCTTAATTTCTAATTTCAATTTCCTCCTTTTTCATCTCCTAATTCCATGGGAATGACATTTCAATTTGTCATAAATTGTCATAATTGACAATCAATCAATTTGACATAGAATGTGTCATAATTTGTCATCAATTATCAATCAATCAAATTGTGCATGGAAAGTGCATAATTTGTCATATTTTGTCATATTGATTTGCAATTTCCATTTGAATTGCATCATGCCAATCTTGTCATTTATCCAATTTCTCTATAAATTGGATGTTTTTTTCAATCAAATTCCTTCGAATCCTTTGAATCCTTCGAATCCTTCATGAATCCCGAATTTCTGTCAAACTACCGAACTTACGTTTCTAGTACTCTTGAGATTTTTGCTTTCAATTGTGTGAGCACTTGTAGGTGAGATCCACAAACCCATTGAAGAGGAAAGAACAACAATGGAGCCACATGGAAGAAGCATCCGAATTGTTATATGGTTTGCATGATATTTTCTTTTAGATGCTTTGTTTTCATACCTCTATTGAATGTGCTTTGGAATTAGGTTCATTTCAATGAGTGTTCTTTTGATTGAGCTATCATGTCTTGTGTTTTGATTGATCTACTTATCTTGTGATGATTCCTAATTTCTACGCTACACATATCCATAACGTGTCATGTTGATCTAGAATAGATAACGCATACCGGTCCATAACCTAGACCAATCTATTGGTAACAACAAATATGTCAACCCGATTAGACTATTAACCAGAATTCCAAAACCAAGTATCCAAACCATGTCTTCGACATAATCAAGTGATCTTTAGATGATAACAAGTCATCATCAGTGACGGTGAACCCTATAACCTACCGGTGAACAATATATCGGTGACTATGCATAAGTCACTAAACATGTCGGTGAACACAATGTGTCGGTTCAACAGTAAACCAATATAACCATAGTGCCAAATCAACAATGTAGATCTCCAGAAGGATAAGTGTTGACATCAATGACAAAACTAATGCAACACATCCATAATTCCAACAATACCCCTGACATTGATGGCAACACTAGATGGAAAAACATCTAAGTGCCAAAGCAAAATGCCAAAAACCAAAAACCAACAATCTCCATAATAGATCAATACCAGAAATCAAAATCAAAATGCAGAGAGTATATATCTCTCCCTCAATGAATTATCTCTCTCCCTAGGATAATGTTTCCTAAATACAAAGTTTTTCCATATATATCTCTCCTCCTTTGACATCAAATGCCAAAGAAAATAAATACCAGAATATATAACCAACTAATATGACCAATTAATATAACTGACTACTCCCCCTATGAAGTAGCTCTCCTCCATCAAAGTCGGAAAAAGGTTTCTCTGTTAGTTTCTACTAGTTTGATGCCAATCTTCAACTGTCGAAGTCTCTACCGGTGGGGGTATTACCCCAAGATTCTCTCTGAGATATTCAAAAGTTTCCTTAGGCAAAGGCTTAGTAAAGATATCTACACTCCACTCTTTAGTATTCACATAAACCAATCTTACTTCTTTTGCTTCAACATTCTCTTTGAAAAAGTCATATTTGATAGAAACATGCTTAGTCTTAGAGTGAAATACCGAATTCTTTGATATATCAATTGTTGTTGAATTATCACAATAAATTATTTTAGGTTCTTTGCATTTTACCTTTATGTCCTTCAACATTTGCTTAATAGATAATACCTGAGTACAATTAGTTGTTGCTGCAACATATTTCGATTCTGCTATTGATAATGATGTACAAGTTTGCTTCTTGCTCAACCATGAAACCAATCTACTACCAATAAATAATGCTCTACAAGTGGTGTTTTTTTTTCTGTCATCTACATCTCCTGCCCAATTTGCATCAGTGTATGCACATAAATCAAAATTTTCATCTTTAGGGTACCATAAACCAAGATTTGTTGTTCCTTGTAGAGACCGGAAAAGCCTTTTTACTATAGATACCGGAAAATCCTTTTTACTATTGTGCCTTGTAGGTCTTGTTTGTGTCAAATACAGTAAATCTCCAATCATAGATTTGTATCTTGTCGGATTAACAGGAGCTGAATCATCCTTCAATATCAATTTATCAGTTGTGGTCATAGGAGTACTTACCAGTTTAGAGTTTTCCATACCAAATTTCTTCAGTAGTTCCCTCAAGTATTTTGTTTGACCTATGAATATACCTTTATCAGTTTGTGAAATCTGCAATGCTAAAAAGAATTTTATCTCCCTAATCATAGACATTTCAAATTCTTCCTACATCTTGTTAGTAAAGTCTTTACACAATCCATCTTCTCCTCCAAAAATGATATCATTGACAAAAACTTCAATAACTAGGATGTCATCATTAGTCACTTTATAATATAAGTTGATGTCAGCTTTACCTTTTAGTGTAACCAAGATTCAAAAGATATTTGTCCAATCTAGCATACCAAGATCTAGGAGATTGCTTCAATCCATACAAAGCTTTCGTTAATCTACAAATCATATCCTTAACATTTATCAATGAAAATCCATTAGGTTGTTCAATGTAAACTTCCTCTACAATATCACCATTTAGAAATGCACATTTTATATCCATCTGATATACTTTATAGTTTTTATGAGCTACAAATGCAAGAAATAATCTGATTGCCTTAATTCTAGCTACCAATGCAAAGGTTTCATTATAATAAATTCCCTTTATGTGAATATCCTTTACACACTAATCTTGCTTTGTTCCTGATTACCTTGCCATCTTCATTAAGTTTATTTATGAATACCCATTTAGTTCCAATTACATATTTGTCTTTAGGTCGGGGAACTAATGTCCATGGATTGTTCTTTTCAATTTGTTCTAATTCATCTTCCATTGCTTTAATCCAATGTTCATCTTGACAAGCTTCAATAACAGATGCTGGTTCAATTTGAGAAATTAATCATACCTCTTCATTTTCCAGTCTTCTTCTTGTCATAACACCTAGATACTTGTTCCCAATTATCTGATTTTCTGAGTGATTCAGTCTTACATACCTAGGTTTATTCACATGTTGTTGTTCTTCAGTCACTGTGGAATTCTCTGATGATGCCAGTGTGACTAGATCCATATTCTGTATCGGTGCACTATGTATAGGTTCATTTATGATCATCTCAACTGCCGATTCAGAATCTACAGACCTTGAATTTCCTCTAAAGTGTTATTTTATCTTCATATTAGCACTCTCAATGATTTTCTATGTAAACCAAGGAAGTATCCTGGATGAAACCCTATGGCTGCTCCATATAAATCTCCTCATCAAGATCACCATGAAGAAAAGCACTCTTCACATCCATCTAATGTACAACCCAACCATGAGCTACAACAATAGCAAGTGTCAAGCGAATGAAGTTCATCTTGGCTACGGGCGCAAAGGTCTTAGTATAGTCAACACCTGCAACCTGAGATAAACCTTTCACAACAAGCTGAGCCTTATACTTATCCATACTACCATCTGCAGCAAACTTGGTCCGATAGATCCACTTACATTAGACCATATTTCTCCCCTTAGGGAGATGGACTAAATCCCATGTGTTGTTCCTCATTAAGGAACTATACTCTTCCTCCATAGCTTGGTCCTACTCAAGAACCCTTGATGCTTCCCAAAATGTTTATGGATAGGAAGCGGCAACAATGAATGCATGTGGTGGATCCTAATGTTGTGATCAAGTTCTCCATGTATATGAAGGATCCCCAACAAGAGAACCCATAGACTCAAGTGTCTATTGAACCCAATGAGGTCTAGGGGGAGGTGGAGAATGAGGCTCCTCAACTACAAGTGGACCCTGCGGAGGTGTAACCCTACGAGTCAGAGTTGAAGGAGTCTCATCATCTGAATCACTAGCATCACTATCCACAATGGAGGAAGGTGGAGGAGGTAGAGAGGATATGCTAGGAGATCTTTCCTCAAAGTGAAAACTCCTCTCAATGAACACCTCATGTGTGTCACGATCCATCAATCTATATGCCTTAACACCCTCAGGATATTCAACAAATATGCAAGGCCGATTCTGAGGTTCCAATGCCTTGCATTTCTGTGGAGGTAGGAAAGCCCATGTTGGACACCCAAAGACTCTGAAATGTCTCACAATTGGTTTCCTACCAGCCCAAGCCTCAAAAGGAGTAATACCTTGCAAAGCTTTGTGAGGAACCCGATTCTGGATGTATGTGGCACAACTAATAGCCTTTGCCCAAAAGGCGAGATCAAGAGAATGTATATGTATCATACAACTAGCCATTTCTTTGAGAGTTCTATTTGTGCGCTCTGCAACTCTATTCTACTATGGAGTGTATGCAATAGAATATTGAAGATCAATCTCCTCAAATGTACAAAAATCCTCTAGTCTCTTGTTAACATATTCCCTTCCATTATCTATACGAAGAATCTTGACCACTTTCCCAGATTGCTTCTCCACATGAGTCTTGAAGTTCTAAAACCTATCAAATACTTCACTCTTATGAATGAGAAAGTAGACCCAAGTGAAGCAGGAGTAGTCATTAATGAAGGTAAGGACATAGCAGGCCTTGCTAAATGAAGGTGCTGGAAATGGACCTACTACATCATTGTGAACAAGTTGAAGAACTTCCAAAGCTCTCCAAGCTTTCCCCTTATCAAACTTCTCCTCAGAATGATTGCCCATGGAACAACCTAAACATACACCATCTGAAAAAATGATTCGAGGTAGACCTGTGACCATGTCTTTAGTGCTGAGCTGCTGAAGATAGCGGTAGTTGAGGTGACCAAACTGCTCATGCCATAGCTTACTTTCAAAATTTGAATGAGTAAGCAATTCCCTGGAAGGTGAAATTGACACATAGTGGGAGAATGAATAAAGCCTTGAGTTGTCATTGACTTGTCCCACTGCTACCAAGGCATCATCATCAAGTTCCTTTACCACAACTGGATCAGGTGTAAACTCAACCTTTTTCCCATTCCCATAGTGAGTGATTTGGTAGATGGAGAGAAGGTTGGTAGACAAGTTAGGAACATAGAGAACATTCTGAAATGTTCCATCATCCATGTCAACTGAACCTTTCCCTTCAACCTCTACTTGTGTATCATCACCTATGTAAATGTGAGGTACCTTAGGTGGCTCCAATGAAAAAAACTGCTCCTTTGTAGAACCCATGTGATATGAGGCACCCGAGTCAAGTATCCATTGCTATGAAGAACCTATTGTAGCCACAAATGCTTGCCCTTTTCCCTTAGAATGTGAGGAAGAGGAAGGAGATGAATCCTTCTTTGTGTAGGTGGATCATGGCAAGTTGATGCTATTTTTCTTTAGAAGATTAGTTAACTCATCAACTTGCTTTGTGTGGCATCGATGCTCATCATGACCATACTTCTTGCAATATGCATAAGTTGGTTTATCCTTCTTAGGTGGTGTCCCCTTCTTGGAAGAGGATAAAAAGTTGCCTTGTGATGGAGATGATGATTTTCCTTTTTCTTGTTGTGGCTTTAACTTAGATTGCTTCTTCTTCTTATTGGAATCTTTGCCTTGACTTCCTTGATTCCCTTGATTAGCCACCAAAGCTTGGGACTTTGAAGACTTGAGAAGCCCCATGTTCAACAACTTAGATTGTTCCAATATCAACATTTCTATGAAAACATCAAATGAAGGCATAACATAGGAACTCCCCACTATCAAACGATGAGTTTGGAAGCTAGACACAAATGCTGCATATTCTGGTGCAAGCTTGTCCAACAAGTTGAATATCAACTGAGCATCCTTTTTGTCAATTCCACAATCCTTAAGCTTTTCTCTTAGATCAATTGCTTTGGTGACATAATCTTGGATTGTATCAAAACTCTTGGGATCTAAGTTGGTGAGCTCATTGTCAATCTTATAACCTTTGATTTCATCAACTTGACCATACAATTTCTGAAACATATCCCAAGTATCTTTGATTGTAGTACACTTTTCAATATGAAAGATGAGATCATTTGATACATACTTGTGCAAAGTTCCAAGAGCCATGAAATTATCAGTGATTCATTCTAATTGAGAATTAGAATCAGCCTTACGATTAGGTGGTGCTGCTATTGTTCCATCTATGTAATGTGTGAGACCTTTTTCCATTAATTTGGTCCATACTTTAATTTTCCATGATGCATAATTATGTGGAGTTAAAGGTGGAAATTTAAGAGGAACCATTGCAACAAAAATGAAAGAGCACAAGGAAAGAGAGGCACAATCACACAAGACACCCCCCCAAATTCACTCAATCAAAGAACCCCCCCAAAAGTGATGATTTGGCACTTTATACTTAGTGCGTGTACAATGGGCCACTTGCAAAAAATGGCAAAGTGGACTTCTGATTTCAATTTTACAATTGCCTCAATAAGGATAAAAGAGACTTAAACTAATAGTGCAAGAGATCTAAACTAAGATCCAAGCAATTTACAAGTACCAAATAGGTCAAATAAGACCAATATCTGAAAGTATAATTTTTACTTAAAATCTCTAAAATTTGATCATAGATTATGAAAGTAGACCAAAAAAAAATGCACTTTAAAAAAAATGCACCTGAAAAGGAGGTCGTATGAGCTCAAATGAGGCCTTTGAAGTTGTAGAATTGAGGATTAGATAGGTACAGCTGAGAGAATCTAAAAATTTTGAAAAAAATGTGCACCAAAACTAGAAAATAACCACACCACTGTAAAGAGAACAAAAATTTAGCCCAAATAAAAAAAAATTGCACCCAAAAAGGAGCAAAATTGAGCACATTATGAGCCTCCAAAGTTGACCCAAAAATCCAAACTGCTTAACAGAGAGGGGTCTAAAAATTTACAAAGAAAATGCTAACTAGGCACTAACTTGGCATTGCTGACTTAGCACTGACTGTGCGCTGCTAACTAGGCACTGATTGTGCGCTGCTGACTGGGCAGAAGGTACGGATCCCAAAAACAATTTTCAATTTTTATTTTTTTTTTGAAAAAAAATCCAAAAATTTCATACCATACCGCCCGAATTGGGCAGAAAATTTCCTCTACACCTAAAAATTGGTTTTCGCCAAAATAGGTCAAATTTGAAAATGCTCCAAGATGCCTCCAAAAAGTGCAGTTCCTCAGATCCAAAAAATAGAAGCCTTCCAAATTGTCTCCAAAAACCAATCAATGAAGCCCCAATGGCTCTGATACCATGTGAGATTTTTCCAAGATCAAGGCCACAATGAAAAGTATAAAATAAATACAAAAGAATGACAAGAACTATCTGTATTCTCATCAATATGCAAATGATCAACTGGATTCGTCAATACAATGAATATAGGCCTGCTTATATAGGCAAGGCCATATAGATGTACGTGCACACAATCATGACATGTGGCTCAATGAGAAATAAGAGTAGGTAAGAAATACTAGAGGTAGGTAGGAGAAATAATATAATATTCCATAAGAGGTGGATGACCCACCGAATGTGGAGTGTAACAACAAAACAAGACCATAAAAGGTGAAATTTCTCCTACAAGCTCTATCCCTATGTGCACACTTCCCTAAGTTTCTCAAATCCAAACTACGAAGAGATTCATTATCCTAAGTTAACTTAAGTAAAGTGTAATAATATCCATAATGAATATTTATTTACACCAACACATCTATATGCCTTGCTCTTAGATGAATAACCAAGAAATATTCCTTCATCACTTCTAGGATCATATTTACCAATATACTCATCTCTCCTAATATAACATTTGCTTACAAAAATTCTAAAGTATTTAAGAGTAGGAGTATTACCAAACCATAGTTCATAAGGGGTCTTATCGGTTTCACCTTTGATGTGAACTCTGTTAAAAGTGTAAACCGTTGTATTCACTGCTTCTCTCCAATACACATGAGGTAGATTTGCTTCCAATATCATGCTTCTAGTTGCTTCCAGAATAGTTGTATTCTTCCTTTCTACAATTCCATTTTGCGGAGGTGTCTGGGGTGCTAATAGTTGTCTTCTGATTCCATTTACTTCACAGAATGTATTAAAATCCTTATATATAAATTCACCTCCTTGATCAGATCTCAAACATTTTATTTTCTTACCGGTTTCATTCTCTACCATTGCCTTCAATAGTTTGAATTTTCCAAAAGCTTCTGATTTCTCCCTAAGAAAAGTAACCCAACACATTCTATAATAATCATTAATAATTAGCATAAAGTATCTATCTCCCCGTAGACTTCTTGTTCTTGCTGGACCACACAAGTCAGTATGAATTAAATCAATAATATTATTGAATTTCTCATAAATACTCTTAAAATTTCTTCTAACTTGCTTTCCCATTTGACATTCCTTACATATTGGATTACGAGGTTTCATAATCTTAGGTAAATCCCTTACTACCTTAGTTGAACTGATCTTTACAATGCAATCAAAATTTACATGAAAAAGTCTCTTATGCCATAACCAACTTCCATCAATATGTGCAATCAAACATGTCTTATCACTATTGTTCAAATCAAAGATATTACCTTTAGTCTGATTACCAGTTAAAATCTCCAATCCATTTTTGTTCATGATTTTGCATTTACCATTCTTGAATTGTAATTGAAATCCCTAATTGACCAACACTCAAAAGATTATGCTTCAAACCTTCAACATAATAAACATTATCAATATTGTGCTTACCATCCAAAGATATAGTGCCTTTTCCTTTGATCAAACAAGCTTTATCATCACCAAGTCTTACTAGACCTCTACTATATTCTTGAAAAGATAAGAATTTACTTTTATCACCAATCATATGATGTGAACATCTGAAATCTATGATCCATTCATCCTTTTCTTCAATTTTAGCTATCAGGGCCTACGCTACCAGTGGAACAGTAGGTGTCGATTGATCTTATTTTATTGCAATAAAATCCCATCCATTATCTACTAGTTTTCATCAAAATCATTAGTAACTCCATCAACATAGTAATAATATTTATCTCTGTTCTTCTTAAATCTGTATCTCAGATATTCATGGTTAGGCTTATATCTTCTTTTTGCTTCCTCTCTCAGTCTTGCATGTCTGTCAGGACATCTAGATTCCATATGACCAACATTATTTCAATTAAAACATTTAAATGGTGCTTTACCTTGATACTTAGTTCCAATTGGACCTTTAGGCATTTTCCTTGCAAATAGTGCTTCAAGTTCTTCCAGTTCTTCATTTTCCCTTCTGATATCTTCAAGTTCTTTTGTATACAGTGCTTTCCAATCAGATTTGTTAGATGATGATGATGATGATGTTGCAGATGATGATGTTCTAAAGGCTAAATCTATTTTAAATGTAGCAACATGACCAAATTCATCAAGCTCAAATGTTGAAAGTTTTCCAACCAAGGTATCTCTAGATACTGATATATCAGGCATTGTTCTCAACTCATTAATAGTAGTTACTTTCATTTTGTATGCCAGTGGCAATGATCTTAAAAAATTAGAAATAATTTCATCTTCACTTAAGGATCCTCGACAACATTGTATTCCTAAAACAATTTCATTAACTCTTTCCATAAAAGAAGAAATTCTTTCATCTTCTTCCATTTTCAAGTTTTCATATGTGACCTATAAACATTCTAGTTTTGCAATTTTGATAGTGGTATCTTCTTCATTCAATGTCTCCAATTTATCCCAAATAGCTTTAGCAGTAGATCGGTATGATAATCCCATGATTTGCTGATCAGGTTATGCACTCAAAAGTTCTTCTCTTGATTTGCAATCATTTTCTTGATCTTTACCCAATGTTGGTGGATTAGGTTGATTCGGTGTAGGACCAACATAGCCATTATTTCAAACTTTCCATATGTCTCTTCCAATGCAATTTAGATGTGTTTCCATTCTGATCTTCCATATACCATAGTTAGTTCCATCATGTTTCAGACTATCCTTCCTGAAAATGTTTGTTGCCATAAGATCTCCTCAAGCTGTTAGGCTTCTACAAAAAGAGGATTTAGCTTTGATACTAATTGTTAGGACCCAGAAGGCAACTAAGAGGGGGGGTTGAATCAGTTGTCTATAAATTTCAACCCAATTATAACTTAATCAAACTTGATACTTAATATTGGTAAACCAAACTTCATGTCGGTTAACAAATTAACAATTAATATCAATACCAGTGAAACTTAATGAATGAAACAGAAAGAGAAACAACATCCACAACACATAACATGGATATTTTAACATGGAAACCCTATAAGGGGAAAAACTACAGTGGGAAACCTTAGCCACAATTAGATGATACTAATACAGATAGTATGTGTATACAAATGGGGTCTGTACATGCAGAAAGGCCAACTGCCTAGAGCACACTGCTCAAATGGGAGTTGCAATGACTACAGTAGGATGGTTAAATACTAGAATAATGTATTGCTTAGAATAGCATCTCCAATGCTGGATTCAGTACTAATTAGGCTCTAATAATCACCTTCAAACCTTCCTTTAACCTTCTCTATGGTCTTCTCATATGATCTTCAATATTCTCACATACCATGTTATAATACCATAACCTTACATACCATATCCCATATCTCATCAATTGAGATCTTACATATATGCAAAACCTAAGACCAAATGTGTACATCGGCTCACTAAGAATATTACAATTAAATCAATTACAAACAAGTCAAGATGTGATGCATCATATTGGATCAATACATTTACAACAATATGCAATCAATAAATCATCTCCATAATGTGTCGTATTGATTTGGAATAGATAACGCATATCGGTCCATAACCTAGACTAATCTGCTGATAACAACAAATATGTCAACCCGATTCGACCATTAACCAGAATTCCAAAACTAAGTATCCAAACCATGTCTTCGACATAATAAAGTGATCTCCACATGATAACAAGTCATCATCAGTGTCGGTGAACCATATAACCTGCTGGTGAACAATATATCGATGATTGTGTATAAGTCACCGAACTTGTCGATGAACACAATGTGTCGGTTCAACAGTAAACCAATATAACCATAGTGCCAAATAAACAATATATATGTCCAGAAGGATAAGTGTTGACATCAATGACAAAACTAATGCAACACATCCATAATACCAACAGACATACACTAAATAAATAATCAATTACAATTAAGCACCTCATTATAAATGAAGTTTTGTAACTCACTTTTGTTTTTTATTAAGGTAAAAAAAGGGTTTTGAAGGGGCCTCGAAACCCTTTTACAAAAGATCCTTATGAGAAAATAGCATTAAGAAACCAAAAGGAACATACATAAGAAAAACCAGCATAGCAACTAAAAAAACTAGCAAAAAAGCCCCCAAAAACAAGCGACAACCAGCCAAACGAGACAAAGCACAGAAAAGGAACTATTTTATGTTTTTCAGGGCATTAGACAAGTTACTGCTAATCCCATATAGTTCTTTAATATTATCCCTAAGATTAGGGATTTCCTTAGTAGGAGTCACAATAGCTTTCTTCAAGTTCGTCCTAGTTCTCTTTGCCTCTCCACAAGGAGTAGATTCCCCGATCCCAATCTCGATAGAATCTTCATCAATGTCGAGGTCCACCACCGGTTTGGGAGAGCTAGAGTGTTCAAGGATCTTAGATGTTTCCTCTAGGTTCTTTGTAACAACAGTCAAGATGTTCAGAATCATTCCCAACAGGTTTTTCATTTCCACTTTACCTTCTTCCAGATAGTCAATCTGAGCTTCCAATCTTCATAGGTTTTTCCTCCATGTCCTACTTCCACTGCTTCTAGTTCCTATCATCTTCCTTACTTTTCTCATCCATCTGATTACCATTTTTTTCCATATTCTTCAAAAATTCATATGTCCACCTATCCAAAACCCAATCTAGCCTTGGTAAGGTTTTTGAGGTTATCTAGGAATAACCCTTCTCCAGCACCCTCCTTATCCTTACTAAGACTATCCTTAGCCATTTCCTTCTCGGGTTCCTTATTCTTCTCCCTCTCAGAATCTGTTTATTTTTCCTCATTAACCTTACCATCCTTCTCCACCATAGGCTGGCTGTTGACATTGCCTAAGCTAGCACTGTGAATTGGACTATCTTGGTCAGACACGTCCTCAACTTCATCTTCCTCTGCTCCCACGACCTCATCTTTCCAACTTTCCTCACCTATAGACTCATTCGTTTCCATTTCACTACCATCTTTTCTAACATCCTTTGTGTCATTCTTGTCCTCTTGGTTTTCCTCCCAGTAGCACTCTTTCTCTTTTTGCTTTGAGTTGACTCTTCCTTATTGGGTCTGCCTTCCTCCAGCTTTCTCGTGCCTTTCCCTAGAGAAGTAGATAGTCTCTTGTTTTCCTGAATGGAAAGGATTTTGCAGTGCTCATAAATGAGCAGAATGAGGCCACAATGAAGCACTAGGTTCAGAGGATTCTTGTTGTGTTTGTTGAGAGACCTCGACAAAGACCTGAAGAGGTAGTAGGGCAAGGAAACCCTTTTCTCATGCCTAAAGTGGTTTAATAGCACAAAATGATAAATATGGGCCCTAGTAAAACATACCTCCACTATTATGTATTCCATGATAGCATTCAACACACAGCCCCAAATTTTTTTGATGTTGGAGGCATCATAATAACCCCCCTGTGGCTTTACCTATTTTAGCCCTCTCCTTTTCCTTACGCGAAAAAAGTTTAACCACATTATTGGAAACTTTAAGATCTCTTAAAAAATTGAGACCTGAGTGGGGAATACTTGTTATAGTCGCAATGAGGCCCGCGTCCAATTTGAACCTCACACCATGGATTTTAAAAAACCCATTACTCCAATTTTTAGTTATTTTGGAGACTGCAAGATTAACCCTACCTTTATCATAATCAACCAACTTCTCCATAAGATTCTTTAGGGACCCTTTTTCTAGCTTCGTCCATACTTTTGGCATTTCCTTCTATCTGGATATGTTATCTGGTTCCTCCCTCCTTTGATCCCCTTCCATATTCAATTTCAAAATGTCACCTCCATTCTTCTACAAACTCAGAGCTTCTTTCCCATTGTCTCTCAAAATTTTGAAAATGTTAACCCACAAAGTGTGCGGAGGGCTAATATATTTGATTATGATTCTACCACTTTGCCAAGTAATCATTACCTTTCTATAAATGCATAAACTACTCATTTCAACTATCATAATTGTGCGGTCCTTCTTTCCCCGTGAATCTAATCTTTCTTAGGAGATCTTTAATACTAAAATTGATATTATCTTCCCCATGCCAAATGGTTTGAGCTTCAGAATTAATGCCTAGGTTCGCCAGGCCATCTGCAACCAAATTTTTTTCTCTAAAGACATGTTCAATTATTATAACTTTAAAGCTATCAATAATTTTTCTAGCTTTAAAAATTATGTTTTCTATAGACCATGATGGCTCAGTTTCCCCCTTCAAGCACTTGATAATATTTAGTGAGTCTCCCTCCAACCATAAGTTGTCATGATTTAGGTTCTTAGAAATAATTAAAGTATTCAGAGTTGTTGAAGCTTCAGCATAATGACTGGTTTGACTACCCAGAGGACCAACGACCGCCACTAGACAACTTCTAGCAAAATTCCTAACAATACCCGCATAACCAGCTTTACCTGGATTCCCCTTCGACACCCCATCAAAGTTGGCCTTTATCCATCCCTGAAGTGGAAAGCACCACACTAGACCTTCCCTACCCTTCTCCTTATTGGATTTGGTGATAGAAAGATTCCATCTATCATTATTGTCTTCTTTAGCTGCTAAACCATGATCAGTACCATTGAGATATTTGAATATACCTCTATATATTTTATCCACCACAACTTCAGGGTTAGCACTTTTATCCCTAAAGATCCTATTATTGCACTCCTTCCAGATGGTCTAGATAACATTAGGGAAAGTAAGTTTCCAAAGCTCCACAATCTTAGGGTTGGAATTAGGATAGTACCATTGCTACAATGACTCTCCTAGAAAGTTCTGGAAAACCCATCTCAACTTCCACCTACTAAAAATAATTTTCCAAATTTCCTAGTTGAAAGTACACTGGTGGATAATGTGGCAACCAAACTCTTCTTCCCTGCAACAAAGAGAACACCTGTTAGGAAAAAAAAATCCCCTCTTTTGAAGGTTGTCCAAAGTCAGCACCTTATTTTGGATAAAGATCCAAAAAAAGATATTAACTTTAGGAATTAATTTCTTATTCCACACTTTAGCCCAAATCAGAATCTCTTCCATAACTTTTTTGTGGATAGCCACAGCTGACAACATAGATTAATTCCCATCTGAGGTCTCCCTCCAAATCAAACTATCCTCTTTGTTGTAACTCACTAATGTTATGCTACTTGCTCACAGTGTTGTCATGCTCTGCCTCTATGTTATGCTAACGCTCTAATTTATGATCTATGCAATCCAACTATGTTCTCTTCTCTCTGTCCTCTTCTTATCTCTACACACAACTCTCTCTGATCGTTGCTTGGATCAGTTCTCTTTCTCTGCTCCACTCTATGTGAATAATCTTTTGTGTAATCATCCTCGATTCTCAACTCTTTGATCTTTTCTTATCTAGTTTCTGATATTTTCTCTCCACCTCTCTTCTTTATAAAATTTAAAGTCTCTTCTCTCTATCCTATTATTCACCTCATGCATTTATCACTTTCAATACTTCACCGCTAACATTTTCATACACATTATTATCTTTGTATTGAGCACGACAATGACAACAAAAATTTATCGCTAGAAGCTTAATTTGAATGATGTATATGATGATTTTATCTCCTGGTGGCGGCCATAATTAAATGCATCCATCTTCTATATTTAGTCATTCTCTACATTTAGATTACTATATTTAGTAATATTCACCTACTCATGGATTTTGATATCTTGTCAACCAATCTTCTCAAGCCACTCAACCAATCTTCCACCAGTTCTGCATTAAATGCGACTACCTCTCATCTCTGCAATTCAATCAGATTGGTTAGCTAACTATCATTTTGAGTGCATCCATATAGTTATTCTCTATTGGAAAATTCTCTTTTTTTTTTCTCATACTTGCCATGTCTTCAACTTCTCCTTTGTCATCGAGTTGTCTTTGGTCAATAATTACATGGACCACTTTTATGTTGGCATCACTTCCACTTTTTTATCACTATATTGCACAAATATACCTATGGTATGGAGGGAATATACACGTTCTTCTACTTCATTATGTCATGATATCATCTTTCATCTATCTTCTTGACTATAGGATGGTAGGGCATGTCATATATCTTCTTTCTTGTTACCTTGTAGGGTTGTCTTCTTCTAAGCCTCTTTCTCATGGGATGACAGCATTTGTCAAACTTCTTTGTTTTTTGTTACTGCACATGGTCATCTCTCTTTAGTTTTTCTCTGCATGGGATAGCGGGGGCCACCTCTTACTTCATGGTTATGTTATCTTGCGAGGCCATTTCACTTAAATCTTACTCACTATAGGGTAGCAAGGGATGATATTAGCTTTACTTTTATGTTATCCCATAGGCTCACATTTCTCTAGACTTTCATGTCACTCAATATTCGCCAACATGAATGAGGTGGGGTCCAATTGTTTCTTCCTTACCACACAAGTTGCTGACAATGGGGTTGCTTCCATCGGGGAGATGGGTTATTGGGAAACTCAAAAATCATGGAACAACAAAACATGTGTGCATAAAAGTCCTAAAAGTGCAATCAACTGATATGGGACTTGTGAGGGGCCCACTGACACACCACTATTGGCGATTGGAGATCAATGGAATGAGACTCGATCACTACAAAAACTAGTGGATAAATTTCCATCAGAGAGTGATAAACCGATAAAGAAATGGTGTTGAGGAGACTTGTAGGATCTCTCACCAAAAAAGATCAAGTTCACAAAGAATGGCTACAAACACATTGTGTAGTGACATGAAAGAGCTCTCATGCATTGATGTCAAATTTGAACCAACATGAGTCCAAATTGAACCAACACTTATGTAACTCATCTCCCCTTGCTTACTTAACCAAATCAGCCCTACACTGTGCATGTTGACATCAATGACAACTTAGAGCCAATAATCCCCCCCTTTGGCATTGATGTCAACTTCATGCCTCTACGCCTCCTTTGACAACAATGAAAAAGGGTGGGGCAATCAACTGCCAACCTCGCTCATCTTCTCACCCTTTTCCCTAATTCACTCAACTAGAAGCACACATCACTCCCCCTATAACAAATGCATTGTACCTATAGCAGATAACAGGTTGTGTATGCCAACTACACTTCTCCTTTTGTGTCTGTAGATATAGAAAAATTGTTATCATTTTGTTGACCCCTATTTAGTAGTGGTCTCCCCCTAAGAACCATAACCATTATGATCCATCACCATTGGATTAGACATGGGTACAAGGATGTATGATTTTGAGCTATTAGATCCCACTAAACCACATACCTCTAAATGCAATTAAGTGTTGAAAGAAGGAGGGATGACTCCCAACCTTAGTCTTAGATATTCAAAAGTGTCCTTTGGAAGAAGTTTCATAAAAATATCAGCCACTTGCTCACCATAACATGCATATTCAACCTTAACTTCCTTTTCAACTACCTTCTCCCTTAACAAATGATACTTAATTGCTATGTGTTTTGTTCTTGAGTGCATGACAGGGTTCTTGGAGATGTTGATTGCACTTGAATTGTCACATTTTATGGAGATTGGATCAGCATACTCTACCTAGATATCTTTGAGTGTCTACTTCATCTAGAGAACTTGGGAACAACATGCAGCAGTAGCTATGTACTTGGCCGCTATTATGGATAAAGAAATAGATTATTGTTTCTTGTTGTGCCATGAAAATAATGTCACCAAGGAAGAAAGTTCCACCACTAGTGCTCTTCTTGTCATCCACACAACCTATCCAGTTTGCATCCATGTAGGCTTGCAAAGTAAAGTCATCATTTTTTGGATACAAAAAACCATAATCAAGTGTACCCTGCAAATATCTAAAGATTATTCTCATAGCATTTATATGATATTGCTTTGTGGTAGCTTGAAATCTTGCTACCATGCACACAACTTACACAATATCCATCTTAGAGGCATTTAGATAAAAAAGACTTCCAATCATAGATCTATACATGGTTTGATCAACCTCAAGTGACTCATCATTTTTACTTAACTTGCATCTAGTCACCATGGGAGTACTAACAGGCTTGCAATGTTTCATTTAAAACCTTTTCAACATATCTTTTGCATACTTGGTTTGGGAGATGAATATATGTTTATTTAGCTATGATATTTGTAGTCCCAGAAAGTAGGACAACTCTCCTAACATTGACATCTCAAATTCTAATTGCATTTGATCAACAAATTATTTGCATAAACTATCTTTATTCCCAACAAAGATAATGTCATCTACATAAACAACAATTATAATCATAAGATTACCTTGAATTTTAATGTATAAGTTTCTATCAACACATCCCTTCTTGAAGCCTTGTTGATGTAGATATTTGCCCAGCCCGGAGTACCATGCTCTAGGTGCTTGCTTCAGACCATATAGTGCTTTCCTTAATCTTCATTTAAAATCTTCATTCTTATGCAACTGAAATCCTTTAGGTTGTTCAATATAGACTTCTTCTTCAAGTTTTCCATTTAAAAATGTAGATTTTACATTCATTTGGTACACTTTATAACCTTTGTATGCAAAAACTTCCAAAAATATTCTAATGGCATCAAATTTGGAAACAAGGGAAAATGTTTCTTCAAAATATATACCCTCTACTTGTGCATACTAATCTATCTTTATTTCTAACCACTTTTCCATCCTCATTTACTTTGTTCCTAGAGACCCATTTTGAGCCAATTACATTTTTATCATCATGCCTTGGTACCAAATCCCATGTTTTGTTCTTTTCAATCTACCGAAGTTCTTCTTCCATTGCCTTCACCCATTTCTCACTCTTGCTAGCCTCATTGTATTTATTTGGTCTCATTTCAACCAATAGACAAAAATTGACTTATTCATTGTTCCTTGCATGTCATCTTCTTGTTTGTACACCTTCATTCTTGTTGCCAATGATTTTATCTTTACGATGATTCTTTTGCAGATATTTGTTTGGGGGCTTGTTAGTAACCTCTTCTTTACTTCCAGATTTCTCTTCATCTTCATAACATGGTTCCTCAATCTTATTTAGCATATTTTGCTTTCCTTTTTGCAAGTCTTCATTAATTCTTACATTTACAATTTCCAAAACTTTTTGAAAGTGTTTGTTGAAACATTTGTATGCCTTGTTGTGAGTTGAGTGGCCTGAAAATGTTCATCACACCTTGCATCAAAACTTTTGAATCCATCTTCATCTCTTTGGATAAAGCATTTGCTTCCAAAAACTTTAAAGTGTTAGATAGAGAGTTCCTTGTCATAACATAACTCATATGGTGTCATTTTGTTATTCACTCTTAGTTGTACCCTGTTGAGTGTGTATATAGTTGTGTGTACTACCTCCTTCCAATAGACATCAGGTAGATTTGACTCATTTAGCATTGTCCTTTCTATTTCTTTGATGATCCTAATCTTTTTTTCTACAACACCATTTTGTTGTGGTGTTCTAGCAACAAAGTGTTGTCTTTTAAATCCATGTAGCTCATGGTAATCTTCAAACTCATTTGATGTAAACTCACCTCCTCGATCTGATCTCAAACATTTCAGCTTGTATCCACTTTCTTTCTCAGCCATTTTTCTCAAAATTTTGAACCTTTCAAAGGCTTGTGACTTATCCTGCATGAAGGTAACCCATGCCATCCTTTAATATCATCTATGAGCAGTATGAAGTACTTTTACCATTTAGAGCTCTTGTCCTAGTAAGGCCACATAAATTTGTATGCACTAGTTCCAATGGCCTAGAGGTTTTAGAGTATTCCTTTGTCTTGAAACTCAACTTGGTTTTCTTTCCCTTCTATCACTCAACACAAATAGTGTTGTAAAGGTGGTAATATTCGACTCGGGTTCTTCAAGTTTCTTTCTTGGTAGGTTTGTTCATTTATAGAAAATTTCTTATATTTGGCATGCTCTTTCTTTAATCTACTTAGTTCTCCAAGAGCACATATTAATTCTCCTTCAAGGTCAACTTCAACATCAACTTCATCTTCCTCATCACTATCAAATAGATTTGAGTTTTCAGATTGAACTCCATTCTCATTTAGAACTTCCTCAACCATGGAAAGGTTGACTTTGTTGGCATTTTTTATGATTGATGTTGTGATTTTCATTGATGGACACACACATGCTTTGAGATCACCTTTTTGCATGTATGAGCTAAGCTCAACCAGTATTTGTTCCAACCGGTATCATGTGTTAGTCTTTAGACTATCAGTGTTTTGAAGAAAGTGTTTACTGATCCCAAGCGGTATGAAGACCCCAAGCGGTTCGAGGATCTCAAGTGGTACAAAGGATCAAAGCGGCAGAACACATATTTCCTAGTCTTCATTTTCGTCAAACCGGCAACCGGTATTTTGCGTAAACTAGTACTTTGCATGAACTGGTAATACTCTGTGATGAGTTACCAACTAGCATTTTGTGATGAGTTACCATCCACTGATTGTTTGGTGGTGCCGACATTTTGGCAGTTCTTTTTGTGTCGTGTTACCAAATATGTCTAGATGCACTAAACCTAGGAAATTGTACTGTAATCCTATTGGATCGACATGAAATCAGATTCCTTTATAAGGACAACATGTCTAGGGTTTTATGTTGTTGTTAGGGTTTTGAAAGTGGTTGATGAGTTTTTGTAAGTACGATCAAAGAAGAGAAGTTTAGGTCTATGAGAGAAGGTAGAGTGTGAATGTGTTGAAGATTGAAGTAATGTTGGAATGCATTAAGAATGAGCTATCAAGGATCTAACCAAGCAATCTGTGCTATCTGCTAGATCACTCACTTGTTGATTACTGACATCTTTAGCAAGTCTGAAGCCCTTAACCGGGTAGGCCCATAAAGCCTTTTGTAAATCCTCTAACAAGGTGGTTCACATCTGTGGATCTAAAATCCTCCAACAAGGTAGTCTTTAATTGGACCTATCTCCTAATAGAGATTGAGATTCCTAACAAGATTTGTTCTGGCAAAGAATATTGTATGACCTTAACCAGCATGGTTTCTATTTTGTAGATAGTTACTTGTGAGTTTCATCTCACCGTAGTTTTTTCCCATTTAGGTTTCCACGTCAAATATCTTGTGTTATGGTGTTATTGCTCATGTGGGTGAATGCCTTATTTGCTATTTGGTTTGCATGTGTGTTAACCAGTTTGTTTGTTAAACTATTTTACCGGTTTACTTCTAGACTATTTAAGTGTTTAAGTTTAGTATTTTTTGGCATACTAATGCACCCCCCCTCTTAGTATTCATCAATTGGTATCAGAGCCAACCTTTCTATAAGTCTAACCACTTGAAAAGAGATATGGGGGAATACACTATGAGGGAACTTACTCATCAGCTCACTTAGTTTGAGCAAGCCTATGATGAACTTATGGTAAAAAATAAGGCCCCTCAGGAAAAAAGAAGAGAGCATACTGAAAAACTAATGGAGCTATCTGAAAATAGTTCTTCTGATGAAGTGGACATGGAAGCCCTAATTCAAGAAGTAGAAAAGCTAAATGAATCCAATTCCAACCTGAGAAAGGAGTTGGAAGGACTGACTATCCGAATGTGTCAAGAGCTTGATAACTAGAGGAAACCTGAAGGTTTGGTAAAAGACAAATATCATGAGATCTCCAAGCTGAAGCAAGAGATCAGTGCACTTATTGCTAGTATTCATGAAAGAAAAATGGAAAAAGAAGGAGTACAAGGTGAACTAAACATGGCTATCTCTGAGAATGCAACCTTGAAGGAATCCAATGTTGCTATTTCCAAAGAACTCACTGAGTCAAAGGAAGTACTTGCCAAATTCAATAAGAGGACTATTAAGCTAGAGCAGAAGCTAGAATCAGCTAAACCGATAAAGAATACCAATGGACTTGGTTTCTTTGATTATGAGAAAGGTGAGACCTCTAGAATAAAAGATGGAGCATCAAAGAAACAAATGACATCAAAGGATAAAGGTAAGCAAAAGTTCAAACCTATTTGCTTTAACTGTCTCAAGGAAGGACACACTACTAATGTATGTAGAAGTAAGGCTTACAATAATTTTCCTTATTTTCGAAATGATAAGCCTAGATCCAATAGATTCAATGATAATTGTTATGCATGCAACAAGTCTGGGCATAGAGCATTTGAATGCAGGACTGTCATGCACAATACCAGAAGGTATCCTCAAAGGAGTCAAGGAGTTTTTCCTGAACCCTCTGGGAACTGGAACCCAAACTGGTTTAATACCTATAATCATCAGTCGGGTAGTGGTGTCTATCAAGCAGCAATCGGATGGAGAGAAAATTGTTGGATTTGTCATGGTCATGGTCACACTATTGCAACATGCAGAAGGAAGAATGGAAACATGAATAATGGACCTTGGAGAGCACCTAGAATGGTTTGCTATCATTGCAACAAACCAGATCATTCAACAAGATTCTGGAAAAGTAGAAAGAGTATATCGGAAGACATACCGGTCACTTCGAAAGGAAAGATTGATGTTGAAACTGTTCAAGCGGATATGAACAAAACCTGGATAAAGAAACCAGGGGTGTTGCAAGAAGAATTGGTTTTTGCACCTAGTGTGGAAATTTTAGAACTGACAAACTAAGCATCAGAAAAGCTTAGGGGGAGCAAATGGTGAAATGTTTTGAATCCCCAGTTTACACTAGTAAGAGACCTTGACCAGTATGTGATACCTATCAGATTGGCAAAAGACCCGAAATGGTAAAAGGAAAATTAGGGTTTATGCCCTAATAGTGGAGCATTTATTATGGTAGCTAGAGAAGTTGTTTAAAAGGAATTTTCAAATCATTTCTCACTATCATTTTTCGAGCGAAGAAGTTTTTCAAGTGCAGAGCGAAGAAAAGCGATTTACACTACGATTCAAAGAATTTATCAAAATCCTGAAGAAGAATCTGAAGCAAACATCTATAGGAGGAGTGTAGAACACAAAGCGGCAATTCAACAACCGAAGGAGTGTGTGGTGAAGTTCAAATTGTGAAGCCCTAAATTTTGATTAATGAAGGTATTTTTCAAAATTCTCTGTTTATCATGGCTTCTGCATCACATACTAGTTCCAGTGCACACGTTGATTCTGTAGACTTCCTTCAACAGAAGTCAAAATACAATGCCCTATCTCAAATATCCGCTGGTGTTATAGTGGAAGAAGGCATTTCCAATTACATAGACTGTAAAATCAAAGACCTAGGGTCTCTTGTGATCCATTCCCAGTTGAGTTTGTTCTGTGGGAAGGATAAGAATATTAAACCAGAATTTAGCATTTTAGAAAAGAAGAAACTCCACAACACAGTCTATTTTCTTGAAGAATTTTCAGATGATCACATTCGCATCATTCTGAGCAGAGTTCATGGTGATAAGATGCATTTAGAGTGGACGCATGACATCACACTGGAAGTGATTCATGCTGTCACCGGTTTCTGTAAGATTGGGGAAGTGCCAGCCCTAAGGAAGGTCAGTAAGACTGGAATGTCCAAGATCACCATTTCAGTGAGTGACTCACGAGGAATGACTGTCAACTCAATCAAGGACAATCTGGTCAAGTATGCTTGCATGGTGATAGGTTACCAGATGTTCTCTGCTAGCAAAATTAACTCTATCTCTGCTGCAGTGATAAATGCCACTTACAAGATGATCAAGGAAGATGCATCATTTGATTTGTGTACTTATATGCAAAGACAACTTCTATTGAACCTCAAGTTGATCAAATAGGACAATGCATTGAGATTTAAGATTGGACAATTATTGGTTGGGTTGTTCTTCTACTTCCAAGGTTACTTCCTAGGAGTCAAAGATATTCAATGGTCTGCTGACCAATTAGTTTCAAAGCAAATCAAGGAAAGCCTATAAGCTGTTGGAATAGGTTATCTGGAAGTGTTGAAAAAATACTTTGATGAGTTCAAACGCAAGATGAGCCAAAGGATAAGAATATCCAGTGATATAGTAAAAAAGTATTAGGAGGACATCTACTTCACCATCAAAGTTGATGTGTGCTTAATGGAGGTGGTTGAGCCTAGACAGGAAGAAGTGGAACCAATGGGATATGAGGTAATGAATGATATGTTGGACGGGTATGCCTCTACCCTACTTGCCTTGCCTCTTGATCCAAAGGCAAAGAGAACCAACACCTATCTAGAAAGGGTTACACCGGTTAAAGAACCCTTAGTAAAGAAGGGAAAGGTAGTGCCTTCAGCATCGACACTAGTTACTCCAACAAGTCCCAAAGTGACCAAGAGGTCACCAGTAAAGAAGAAACCGGAAGTGGCACTTGCCAAAGTCTTCGAGAAGAAGCGGAAGACAAAGAACAATTCACCAGACTCAGAGAACACTATATCTGAAGAATAGCCTAAGAAGACTAGGCAAACAAGGAAAAAGACAAAGAATGAACTGACAACATCAGCACCAGTAAATGTTGACATGTCTTCTTACAAACCTTTGAAACATTGTCAAAGAACCGTTAAGAATATTAGGAGAAAATTGTTGAATGATTTAATAGATCATTTTGATGATTTCAATAATGATGAAAAGGAAGAAGTTGAATAGGAAATCATTTAGTATTTATGTGTTAATGACCCATCGCCATCAGACGTCAAATCTGTGACACCGGATTCTTTGTATAATTCTTTAGACATCAAATGGCACATTTCCATTGAAAAAGAACAAGAAACAAGAGAGGAAATATTTGCACAATATTTTCTTGACATATCTAATTCAGAACTCTATGAAATCATGGAGAACTTTAAAGGTCTCTTCTTCATGAGAAGAAGAAGACTCATGTTGCTTGAAGGAAAAACCTCTGAAGTGGTGAAAGATAATCACTCTCATACCAAAGCCACTCTGAGATTGCATCAAGTATCTGAGGCAAACCGGAAAGCTGAAAAGGAATTAGAAATCAAAAAATTGGACGTGGTCTTCGACAATGAAGGAAACCTGGTTACTGAACCGGTAGACACTATTGATGTTGATGCTCTAGATGTAGAGGATGTTACTCCAGATGCACCAGCAGAAACAGAAGGTCAGGAGAAACAGGAGGAAGACAAGAGAAAACGGGCAGAGAAGGAAAGGAAGAAATAGGAGATGGAAAAGACAAAACAGGCAGAATAGGAAAAGGAGAAAAAGGAAGAGAAGAAAAAGAAAGAGGAAGAAAAGAAAGAGGAAGAAAAGAAAGAGGAATAGAAGAAAAAGAAAGAGGATGAGAAGAAAAAGAAAGGGGAAGAAAAGAAAAAGGAAGAGGAGAAAAAGAAACAAGAAGATGAGAAGAAGAAGAAGGAAGCGGGAAAGGAAGAGGAAAAGAATAAAGAAGAGGAGAAGAAGAAGGATGAAGATGAAGTGAAGCAGAAAGAGGAGGAGAAAATGAAGGCAGAAGAAGACAAGAAAAGATAAGCGACACAAAGCACTCAGATGGAGACTCCAAAGGCAACCGGTAGTCAAGCCAAGCTAGCTGACATTACCAATCCCATTGACCTCCAGTCTGCAAACAAATTGGAGCTGTTGCAGAGCATTAAAATTGCTCAAGAGCGATTGGATGCTCTAAGGAGGAAAAAGGAGGAAGATGTTATCCAAACTACAGTGGAAACACTCACCAATCTGATATCTGGTACGAACCTCCCTAGTACCAATTCCTCACTTTCCCGATTAAAACTTCTATGTACAGTTGTGGATGACCAAGTCTAAAGCCTGGAAGAAGTTATAGAATCAAATGCCAAAAAGGAGCATGAAAAGGCTTTGATTATTGCCTTGGTGAAAAGTTGAATGAGCTTCGGACAAAACTTTAGAAGGCACAAAAGGACATCAGAGATGCAATGGATGAGGGCAATCTACTACTCAGTAGGATTTGTCAACCTCATTTATTCTATGATGATGTGCTCACTCAGAAGAACAAACTGCAATCTAATATGCAGACATTTATTAGCACCTTCAAGATGCCATATGATTCATATTCCACATATGGTCAAACTATTCACTGACTTCAACTCTAGTCTACAAGACTTGAGGCAGAGACAAGCAACCGGACACATAACTTGCAGGAACTTCAACTGATCCTACTACCACGACTACAAATTCTCTAGAAATGCTATCTAAATCTAGATGCCCTAACAGTCAGTCAAGAGATGAGCACGATAGATGCCATGGAATAAAAGGTCTCTCAGATGCAGACAGAGAAAGAGGTGGCTACCTCCCTACTTGAGTCATGGTCCTTATCCATGAAGCAATTTTTGTAGGACTTTAAATCAGTTTTCGACAAGTTTTACTCTTTACTGTCATAAACATTTATTATTTCAATACTAATGAAATAGGGGTTAGTCTGCAATGTTTTTGTCATTATTGGCAAAGGGGGAGAAGTATATAAAATTTTGATGTTTTGATGTATACTTTCATGTTTATCTCTATTACGGAAAAGTATACATTGTATTTTCTGCAAAAGGGATAGTGTATATGCTTAGGGGGAGTAATTTTGATTATGGCATATTTTTTGTTGTAGAACACTTAGATGTCAAAATTTTCTTAAGTGTTGCCATCAATGCCAAAGGGGGAGATTGTTGGCATTTTTTATGATTGATGTTGTGATTGTCATTGATGGACACACACTTGCTTTGAGATCACCTTTTTGCATGTATGAGCTAAGCTCAACTGGTATTTGTTCCAACGGGTATCATGTGCTAGTCTTTAGACTATCGATGTTTTGAAGAAAGTGTTTACCGATTCCAAGCGGTATGAAGACCCCAAGCGGTTCGAGGATCTCAAGTAGTACAAAGGATCAAAGCAGCAGAACACATATTTCCCAGTCTTCATTTTCATCAAACCGACAACCGGTATTTTGCGTAATCCAGTATTTTGTATGAACCGGTAATACTCTGTGATGAGTTACTGATCAACATTTTGTGATGAGTTACCATCCACCGATTGTTTGGCGGTGCCAACACTTTGGCAGTGCTTTTTGTGTCGTGTTACCAGATATGTCTAGATGCACTGAACCTAGGAAATTGTATTGTAATCCTATTGAACCGACATGAAATCAGATTCCTTTATAAGGACATCATGTCTAGGGTTTTAAGTTGTTGTTAGGTTTTTGAAAGTGGTTGATGAGTTTTTGTAAATACGATCAAAGAAGAGAAGTTTAGGTCTGTGAGAGAAGGCATAGTGTGAATGTGTTGAAGACTGAAGTAATGCTGGAATGCATTGAGAATGAGCTATCAAGGATCTAACCAAGCAATCTGTGCTATTTGCTAGATCACTCACCTGTTGATTATTGACATCTTTGACAAGTCTGAAGCCCTTAATTGGGTAGGCCCATAAAGCCTTTTGTAAATCCTCTAACAAGGTGGTTCACATCTGTGGATCTAAAATCCTCCAGCAAGGTAGTCTTTAATCAGACTTATCTCCTAACAAAGATTGAGATTCCTAACAGGATCTATTCTGGCAAAGAACATTGTATGACCTTAACTGGTCTGGTTTCTATTCTGTAGATAGTTACTTGTGATTTTCATCTCACCGTGGTTTTTTCCCATTTGGGTTTCCATGTCAAATATCTTGTGTTATGGTATTATTGCTTCGGTGGGTGAATGCCCTATTTTCTATTTGGTTTGCATGTGTGTTAACCGGTTTGTTTGTTAAACTGTTTTACCGGTTTACTTCTAGACTGTTTAAGTGTTTAATGTCATGCCCAAAATTTAGGGCAATAACGGGATAATTTTTTTTTTTTTTAAGAATAACTATATAACAAAAAGTTTGCTAACACGACATGCACTATTATGTTTTGATAAAACTATATTCGAGCTAACTTTGAAATTAAATCAAGTAACGAAATTTATTTTAAATTTATTTGTAGAATATTAAACGATTTAAATTTGTTTTCTCAAGAAACCTAGGTAATAGATTAATTAAATCAAACTCATTAAAATAGTAGATGAAGATAGAATTAATCTCCAATAACCAATTCTTGCATTTTTCCCTAGAAAACTAGTTAATTTAGTCCTAACTCTTAGATCATAAAAGTCTAAAATTTATTCAACATTAATTAAAATAAGATTGAACTAAATCAACTAAGGTTCAATTAAATTGGTAATAATTATTTTCCTATAAAGCGTAAATATTCCCAATAGCCAAGTTAACCTTTCCCAACTTAATTTAAACTTTTTTTTGAATTTTAAACAAAACAATTTCATAACTTAAACGTGACCCCCTATGTTCAAAAAAAACAAATATAATTTATTACCACATATTAAAGTATTTAATCCTAAATTGTCTTATTCTCTTATACTTTCAACTCATTAAGTATTGGAAAATATATATATATATATAAAATCAAATATCATATTGATTTCCACTTGTTAAAGAAAACCCCATGCAAACCCTAAAATTTAAATCACATTATAAATTAACCTCTCTATACCTCCTTTTTTTTATACTTCTTTATTATTTACCCTAGCTCTAACCGAGCTAGGGTTTCATTTTTCTTTTAATGCTCAATGTTAACTTGTAGGTCTGCATGGAGGGTTAAAGCGGCGGCCATGGTGGTTGAGCGGAGGGCGCCACCAGTGGGACAACCCACTGTGGGGGTTGCGGCCCACATAGTGGCCTTGGCCGCTATGTGTGTTGCGGCCCGCATAGTGGTTGCGGCCACTGGTGCAAGCGCGGCCCACACAGGGAGCTGCAGGCCCCTACGAGGGATGCAGCCCGCACAGAGGTTGCGGCCTCTGTGAGGGTCGTGGCCTGCACAGGGATTGCGTGCCCTACGCGGCCGAGGCCCCGCCCCTCCCTTTGTTTACCTTTTTTTTTTATTTATAATTTTTTTTTTAAATGTAATATATATCTTTAGATATATATAAATATATATATATATATATATATATATTTATATATATATATATGTATATATATATATACATATATTTTTATATATATGTATATATACATATATATATATATACATGTATATATACATGTAGGCATAAATACATTGTTTTTTTTTATCATTTATAATAGTGCATTTTATATAAATATATATATTTTATATGACAGCAATTTTGAAATAAATAGGTCTTAGTATTTTGATTTTAGATATATAAAAAAATAAATGGATTAATAATTTCTTAATTCATTTACAACAAGGGTATACTTTTCTAAGCAATAATTATATAGGTATTTTATTTCTACCTTCAGCTATATACATGACTAGATTTAATAGTTTTACCAACAACTAAATAATCTAGATTTTATTTAATAAAGACTATATTAGAATTGCGATTATCATTTTTGAAATAAATAAATTTACAGAATTTGCAAAAATCTACAACAACTAATAAAAAGACAGATTTGGATTATCCTATGCTTAAAGTAACTGACCGATTTTAGTTAATTTCACACAGCAACTGTAACAAGTTAAATTTACATTGACTAGGTAAACTATCTATCTTAGTTACTAATTTCTGAAATAAATGAAAAGACCATTTCCAAAACTATAATGTACTAAAATGCATTTACAGAAAACAAAATTTAAATAATTTTTATGCAGACTATAACATGCATGCAACTCTAATCTCTTTATTTCTTTTCTTTTTCTTTTATTTAGAATGCATAAGAATTAAATTACTTTCTTGCTTTGCAATTTGTTATAAACACATCAGATATAATATTTTGAACTTTGGGAAAATTCTAAATTTAGGAATACTCATTTCTTTTCTACAATGAATAACATACTAAAAAAAATACAACTTTTAAAAGAAACGTATTTCAAAAAACAATCTTGTCACTATACAATGGGTCTCTCATTTCCAATAGATGAGGACCCTTTTTTTTTTTAAATAAGAATTACATTTACACTTATTTTCCTACAACAAATAACTCTTGCAACCTTCCACTTGTTCTACTTTTTTTCTTCCGACAATCCTGCATTTAAAAATCAAAACTATGACCATGGAGTGCTCACCTCCCAGCCTAGGCTAATTGGTAGCCACCCCCGAGCTCGGAGAACCAAGCCCTAGACAAGAAACAAACATGCAAACATAAAGGGACAGAATGCACACAAATTCAAACACACTCCCATCTCGGCTACACTGCACCACACCTTGGTGATGACCTTTTTTAAGGGTGGTAGTGGACCAAATACCCTGAGGAGAACTACAAGTATGGAAAAAAAATATGTAGCCACCTCATGGCACACCAAAATTATCAAGAATAGCAACCCCTTATTCCTTATGCCCCCCAAGGCATTCATGCCTTATTTCCCTCCTTATGACCCCCATTGCACAAACAAGCCATGTAGCAAGGGTCACACAAAATCCCTTGTGATCGCTCTCATAATGAGAGTCTCTCACTCGAGGGCTGTCACTTCTACCACCCAAAAGATCCTCCTCTCTCCCAAGAGTAAGAGCTCTTGATGACTCCCAAAAACACATACAATATATAACACAAAATACCAAATGAAATTTCCAAAAGAACATGCAAGGAAGCAAATCTTTTACACCAACATTACTTTCAAACACATGCAATAAGGAAGCCATTTTAAGAAAAATGCAACCAACCTTAATCTGCCCAAAGGTAGGTTAGTTTTGTTGAGGATGAGTAGCCCAATTCCACGGTTCTTCTCCTTCTACCCTTAGCTAGAATTCTCTATATCAAATCTAGACTATTCTTTTCAAAATTTCTCTTGTCTCCAAAAATGGAGAGTGGGTGATTACCCACAAATTTTCTAATTCTTGCTTAAGAAGCCCCTTGTGAGAGTTCTCACAAGTTTCTAAAAACTAAAGAGGAAGGTAAGATAGAATGGGAAAGGGAACTCTCATTTGAAAAGGAAATTTTACAACTAGGTTCAATCTTCTAATTTCAATTTTCGCACAACTCAAAAAAGTTAATTTTAAGGGTGTCAAAAAGGTCACTTGGGAGTAGAAACTTTCCTTAAATTACCCCTAACCCTTAGGTATACCTTATGGGCTTTAGGAAACTCTATTAAACTACCCCTAGGTGTTCATTTAACCCTTTTTAAACCCCTCTGAAGTTTATTTTCGGGTCAAACCTATGTTGACCATCCCAAAGATTCTTTACCCAAGGTATTTATGACATCATGTTACATTAATTGAAAAAGCTATAGTTGAACACTTTCCCACCAAGAGACAAAAATAAAAATTCAAACTTAAATCCACACGTGTCAAGTGACACAAAGAAAACACTTTTACAATTTAATACATGAAATTGTCTCTTGTGGATTTTACACAAATCAATTAAATAACACTTAACACACATGCATCATATACTGTTATGAATAAAATACAACACAAATGGGGTGTTGTCTCTCCGAATAAACAAACCCTGGCTTACGAACATACATAGGTCTAGGTTTGGTTCTCCATAATATTTCCATGGTCACATGGATAACTTCCTGCGCATCTCAATTTACACATTAGTAACTTTCAAATAACCACATATAATATAAATCACAAGAATAAAAATACACATCATCACTTGCATACAAATTACATCTGAACAATTAATACATCTTATATCCAAGCAATTTCACATAAGCAATTCATCCTAATCCTCATAATTTTGATCCACACTTAAACGTACATCATAATTCTATTATCCTAGTAAAGTCCTGCAAATTCAATAACGACATTTATCACCGCAAATTCATCTTATTCAAAAATCATGTAGTGTTCTATATCATTAAGCATATAAATAAATCATCAACATATAACAATATTATCCAAATCATGAAATCATTTAAGTTCTAAATCCATAATGCATAAAAATAAAGCATCCATAATAGTCTCAATATATAAACCACTAAAATGTCAGACTGAGTCGAGGTGGGGCCTCACATTTAAGTTCAGTATTTTTCAACATACTAATTCACCCTCCCTCTTAGTATTTATCATACTTCATTTTCATTATCACCATCACTTTCAGCTGGCTCACTTTCATCATCTGAGACATCACAGTCTAGGGTAAAGAGACTTTTCTTCTTTTGTAAATTTCTTCTTCTTAGTCTAAAATACTTTTTATCTTTATGTTTCATACTTTGGTTCTCATCATCTCCCTTCTCTTCATATGGACACTTAGTAGGAAAGTGTCATATCTTGCCACAATTGAAACATTTGAATGGAATCTTACCTTGGTATTTTCTCTATCCTTTCTTTAGCTTCTTAACAAAATTTTCTTCAACAATGTCAGAGTCATTTTCATCTACACTTGTTGCTACTTCTTTCTCTTTCTTAGTTGTGTTGAAGGAAACCTCTCTCTTTGAAGTTTTAGTACATACAATCCTCAATTCATAAGATGATAATGAACCAAATAATTCATCCATGAAGAAGGTTTTTAAGTCTTTAGCTTCTTCAATGGCAGAGAGCTTTGTGTCATACTTTGTTGTCAATGATCTCAACACCTTCTTGACAATTAATTCATCCGAAACATCCTCTCCAGGTCCTCTTAAAGAACTAACTATTTCATCCACTCTTTGAAGATAATCAACAATCTTCTCTTCTTCCTTCATCTTTAGTCCTTCAAACTAACCTCAAAGATTTTGCATTTTGTCCTCCTTTACCTTCACATCTCCTTCATAGATTATTTGCAGCTTGTCACATGTCTCTTTTGCAGATGTGTAGTGTATAACTTTGACAGACTCTGTATCAAATATGCCACTTATGATAGCATTCTTGGCTTTAGTGTTGTACTCATATTCTCTTTTTTCATTTGGGTTTGTAGGAGGAGCTTGAGGAACTATATACCCATTTTTAGCTAAGATCTAGACATCAAAGCCTGGAGAGGATAAATAGGTCTCCATTCTCCTGCTCCAAAAGGCATAATTTGTGCCATCAAACATTGGTGCTTTAGTAGAGGATTCATTTATAGACATTGTGTTCATGGACCAGAATCTACCCAAGCTGGAGAAATCTTATCTAATAGGGAAAGTAGGGCTTTGATACCAATTGAAGAACACAAATAGACCATTGAGAGGGGGGTGAATTAGTGGAACTTTTAAAATTTTAATTTTAAACTATGAAAGAACTAAATTCAAAGAGAAGTTATATCAAAATGAAACATTAAACACACAAGCACATCAAATATGCATAACACTGAATGAATGAGGAAAACCCATGGTGGGGAAAAACCTCAATGAGAAAAGCTGCCAGAGTCTACTACTCTAATCTAGCCTCACAAGTAAAAGTTTTGATTACAAATTTTATGGGAACCAACCCAAAGGAGCACCTACCCCTATTTTGAGCACCCACTCAGATTAAATACACTAAATAAATAATCAATTACAATAAAAAACCTCGTTACAAATGAAGTTTTGTAACTTACTAGTGTTATGTTGGTTGCTCACAGTGTTATCCTGCTCTGCCTCTGTGTTATGTTGATGCTCTAATTTTTTATCTTTACAATCCAACTCTATCATCTTCTCTCTATATTCTTCTTATCTCTGCACATAGTGTAGACACCTAAAATTAATATTTAATTAATTGAAGCCTATCAACATAATTAATTAATTTGATTGTGTTATCTTTATTCCTCTTAGAATCAATTAAATCTAATTTAATTAATCCTGTCACTATTGTCCAATAATTAATTTATCAAATAAATTAATTATTCCCCTATTCTTCCAAAGTTCCCTCCAATAATTATTTCCTCTAAACCCACTCGGTTAATTAATTCTAATTAATTAACCTAGTCATGTGATTCCTACAAATCACTTTTCCTAATCCCACTCAACCTAATTAATCCTTCTAGAATCTCTCATAATCATTCTTATCATTATCCCTAAATTTTTAATTCCCACTCATGTCACATAAACATTGAGTCTCTCAAAAAAATTCAAATTTCTTTGAATCCCTCAATGCATCCTTATTTTGGAATTTTTAATTCCTCATATTAAAAATTCAAATTTCTCTCCCCTTTTTCCCAAGGAATTTTATATTCTTGTTTATTTTCCCAAGGTACCCTTGATCCATGCCTTCTATCTCAAATCAATCTCAACCCTTCATGATCAAATCAATCTTGGCCCTCCATTGGCCTCCTCCAATCGATAAATTGGAGCCTCTTCTCCTCACAAATGATCCACTTCTCATGCATTGTCATGTTGCTCTTTTCTCCTCTCTCTTCATAATCCTCTATGAAATCCATCCATCCTTAATCTTTCAATCCAAATCCAACCCATCAATCTATCTTGTTGAGCACAAATGAGATCAATCCACATCCAAATCAAGCAAGCAACACACAAGTGGAGCATCAAGGGCACATCCTCATCATCCACTTCATCAAGCTCAATCCGAAGGAGAAGGTAAAATAGGAAGGTTAAAATGATCTCTTGATGTTTTAGTGTTTTAAGGCTTATTTCATTATGTTTTTTATCATTTAACCTTTCATCCCATTTTCCCCTCTTCATTCTAGCATGCCCTGTTGGACCCACATCCCTAAATCTAACATTTTTGTGAGTGTGCAAGTCGCAGGTATTCGAATAGCGCGAGCACTTGCAAATTAGTGCTAGTGACTAGGGTTTAACATGACAGAAAGCCCTATCAGCGCGTGCACAAGAGCATCAACGTGAGCGCAAGTGCACTAGTGCGAGCACCTTAAAATAAAATAAAAAAAAAGAAAATTCTTGCTTCCATTTTTAAAATATGTTAACTCTTTTGGTGTTTTTAGCGCAGGTGCACGCATTTCAACATGTACACCTACATTTTAGCATGGGAGAAACTGTATCAGCACGACTATTTTCGGAATGTCACCCACTACAAAAAAAATTTAAAAAAAATTAAATTTTGAAATCTAATCGCTAACTTTTATTGCAAGTTTCTGTGTTTTAGCGCCAGCGCACTTGTTTCAACGCTAGTGCGGGCATTTTAGTGCATGCACAAGCACTTCAACATGACCAATCCTGAATAGCGTGATACATAGGTATAAATCATGAGTTCTGTTTATGTTGATTTCCTTTTATTTGTTTAGATTTTGGCCCACTGTAGCGCATATGCAAGATGATGAGGATGTGCCCTTGATGCTCCACTTGATTTGGATGTGGATTGATCTCCTTTGTGCTCAACAAGATAGATTGATTGATTGTATTTGGATTGAAATATTAAGGATGGATGGATTTGATAGAGGATTATGAAGAGAGAGGAGAAAAGAGAAGCATGAAAATGCATGAGAAGTGGATCATTTGTGAGGAGAAGAGGCTCCAATTTATAGATTGGAGGAGGCCAATGGAGGGCCAAGATTTATTTGATCATGAAGGGTTGAGATTGATTTGAGATAAAAGGCATGGATCAAGGGTACCTTGGGAAAATAAATAGGAATATAAAATTCCTTGGGAAAAAGGGGGGAGAAATTTGAATTTCAAATATGAGGAATTAAAAATTCTAAAATAAGGATGCATTGAGGGATTCAAAGAAATTTTAATTTCTTTGAGAGACTCAATGTTGATGTGACATGAGTGGGAATTAAAAAATTGAGGGATAATGATAAGCATGATTATGAGATATTCTAGAAGGATTAATTAGGTTGAGTGGGATTAGGAAAAGTGATTTGTAGGAATCACATGACTAGGTTAATTAATTAAAATTAATTAACTGAGTGGGTTTAGAGGAAATACATCTCGATGGGCAGGGTGATGGATTGATTGATGGATGACAAAAGACAAGTTGGATGTATGAGGTCTGGAGATGAGAGGATTGTTGCTTGGATTTGATTAGTAGAGTATAGATGGGTGCTTGGATTAGGCACAAGTCAGTGTGAGCTCAGGTAGATGGGGAAAGATCAGTTTGATAGATTGGATAGGATTGGAAGAAGGATAAATGATTAGATAGGATGAAAAAGGGAGATGGATGATTGAATAGGATTGGATTGTGGATGGGACTATTAATTAAATTGGAAGAGATGGAGAATATGATTGGATGAGATAGGGTTGGATTATATTAGAAATTGGATAGGATGGGGCGGATTGGTGGATAGAATTTGATTGAATGGAACCAATAACAAGGGAGAACCAAGGATTGGTAAAAGGATGGATGAATGGAAGGAGGGAGTTGTTGTTTGGATAGGATACTGATGGATGGAGTGGATGGATTTGGATAGGAAATGGAGGAATAAAGGATGGAGGGTAGGATGGTGGAGACCCAAGGACTATGCTGCAAAGGAGTGAAATGCCCCACACTAGACGTAGTGGAATTAAGGATACAAGGATGGTGGATAAAGATGTATGCGATGGAAGGATAATGTGTAATGGATATGGATGGTAGAGGATTAAGGCTTGAATGCTCCAAATAATGCATGCATATACTTTATTTTGCCTCTATATGATCATGACAAAAAATAATAATGGAGGATTCATTTTAATAGGATGAGGGATATGAGATAGAGGATATGTATAGGATAGTCAAGATCAAAGATAGGAAAAGAGAATGGACTTAGATATGATGTAGATGAATGGGTCAATTATATGGATGAATCTTTCCCCCAAGTTTAGAGTGCAATGGGATGAGGGGATTACACATGACTCTTATTTGCCAAGTTTTCATCATGATACTTACCTAAGGCACCACAATAAGCATTTTTCACCATAGGATGAAATGATTTTTTTCTTTACTTTTTAAAATTTTTTTTTTGTATTTTTCTTGATTTTTTTTTTTTTAAAAAATTTTTAGAATAGTTTGGATGGATAAAGATGAGGATGAGTGGATATGAAAGATAGTGGATGCATGAAAGAGGAAGGGAGGACTCAAGCATCTAGTTCCATAGATGGTATCCCTTAGTATTGCTTTGAAGTGGAGGTATGCTCATAGATGTTGATAAAAATGAAATGGATAGGGGATGGAAGATAAGGATTTGGAAGGGATTTAACTAACGGAATGGGATTGTGAAAAGTGGATGGTGGAAAATGGATGGGGTTTTGAAGAATTTGTGGAAGATCAACATTGGCACACACCTTGAAGGGTGGTGGAGTAGTGGAGGAGTGTGTTTTGAATTAGATGGGGGATAGAGTGTGGATTTTGGGAAATGACGACCCAAAATAGAAGAGGGGGATGATGAAGTTGGGATGGTGGATTTTGGGACATAAGGACCCATAATTGATTTTGAAGATGGAGGAGTGTTAGATGGAGGATTGGAGGATTTATGAATGGATGAAGATTTTGGATTAGCAAGTTTGGATGCCAATTTTGATTTTTCTTTGGGATGCATTGCTTCTTTGGGAATCCACATTGTTTTTTATTTTTTCTTTTGGGGCCTTTGTGGCCTTTTTTATTTTTCTTTCTTTGGGATCATGTTTTTGTTTTGTGCATGTCATTTTGAAAGGACATGTTGATCCTTTGATTTTTGTAGATTTTGAGATTTATGCTTTTTAGATTGGGCATCCAAATTACTTCCAATAGAAATAGGATGGGTGTATGAGGATGAATGAGTTAAGGATTTTATGGATGGTGGGATAATGGAGGGAGTGTGTTGGGAGGCATTCAATGATGTGTGCCTTTGTTGATCTTTCTTAGGGATTATTTGAAGTGGTAGGATGGTAGATGGAGGAATGTAAGGACCCAAAATGGATGGAAGGAATGGAGGATTTAGTTTTGGAGTATAGGTTCCCAAAATGGATGTGGATGACAAGGGATAACAGGATTTTGATTTGTATGAAGGAAATTTGTATTTAGGAGGAATAGAGGATGTACCAACATCTTGAGCATTAGCTTGAGGACCCTTATTATTTCAAAAACAAGATGCAAGTCCATTTTGAGGGGGATGAGCTATGGAAGGAATATTAGGATCTTTAGATGGATTGGGATCATGACATGGAGATGAAGGGATACTTTGATATTGATTAGGAAGGGTATCATGAGATGGAGTGGGAGGGGCGATTTGATCATGAGATGGAAGAGGATCATGCAATGGAGGGAGAGGGGTGATTAGATCATGAGATTGAGAGAGAGGGGTGATTGGATCATGAGATGGAGAGGATTCTATGTAGCATGCTTTGGAACAATATTTTGGTATGTTTGGAGTTGTGGGGGTTGTGTGATGGAGGAAGGTATGGAAGCTTTGATGTGAGTAGATGGGGAAATGGGGGTATCATGAAGTGCGGAGTATTGGGATTTGTTTTGAGATGGAGGTGATTGGGGTGGATGGAGGACTTGAGGAGACTTGGCCACTTTGCTTCGAGGTGAGGAATTTGTCTCCTTTGCTAGCATGTCTTGGATAAGATTATGGATAATGGATTTGGAGGATGTGGACAGTATGGAATTTGGAGGATTAGGATTAGATGGAGAATTGGGATTAGATGGAGGTTTGGGATTGGATGGAGGATTAGTCTAATGGACTAGGGAATTAGGATTAATGATTGGAGTGTTGGCATTTGGCATTATAACAGACAAGGAGAGATTGTTGGCATTTCAATAAGGATATTGAGAATGTTGTTGATGATTATGGATATAACTAATTAAGGATATTTACTATCTTAATATTATTATTTTTTCAATGATGTCAAGAAATTGATTTTCTAATTCAGTATGATGTTGCCATATCCTGAGAAGTATGATTTGATGAGTATAAAGATGTCGGTAAAAGACACAGAAAGAATATGATGAATAAGGGGAGGAATAAGTTATTCAATGGGCAACTATTACCGAGTTAGACAATGATGAGATCATGATGTTTAGATTGTTTTGATATCATACATATGTTATTGATTGTAAGGTTAATACTATACTATGTTATCGAGCAAAGAAACTAGTCAGTAAACCCTAAGGAACCCAGTTGGTAAACCCTAAGGTTATCGCTATCAGTTCTAAAGGCGGAATGTCTACCAAGTGAAGTTTAGTATTTACTGAGTTGCAACCGAGTAATAATAGAATGCATTGAATGAATAAAAGCATTATTTAATGAAGGAAGCTGATGAGCTGGCTATGATTAAATGATTGGTATGTCGTGAACGAAGTTTGTTAAAGAATCTATGGCAAAGGAAAATCGGCAGGAAGATCTACAACTCAGATTGAACCACAATACCCTAGCACAAGTTCCAAGAAATGTATGCAAGTTCCTAGGCGGGGTAAAACATTTTCAGATCAAAGGATACATTGAACCTGGTCAAGTTTGAAGATCTGATGGCTATGATTGATCATGGGAAATGTGATCAAGGAGATTAAGCGGTTAGCCATTGTTTATAAATAAGGAACTATTGATAAACAATGTATGCAGGCAAGTGTATGCACATGGATGCTACTTAGTAATTACTGAGCACAGAAGCTTGAAGACCTTTTTTGAATAATAGAGTATAGAGCCTAGCAGATGGACAAGATTAGTTCTATGTCTATATTGTATTGAGAAAATAAGAATCTGCTTTAGCATTTTAGATGTGAAGTTGTAGATAGATTTTATTACTGTTATATTGTAAAGTGATAGAAAATCTCTTAACCGAGTGGACTTAATAGTCTTATTTGTGAAACACTCTAGCAAGGTGACATTCCGATTGAGTGTTTGAAATCCTTTAACAAGGTCACTTCTAACAAGGTGAAGATCCTAATAGATCTGAGGAAAATCCCTTAACCGGGTCACATCTAGTAATGTGTTTGTAATCTTTAACAGGATTTTCTTTTAACCAAGCATACTCTAGATGAGTATATTTCTTAGTGGGTCCGAAATCCCACAGTGGTTTTTTCCTATTTGGGTTTCCACGTTAAATCTAGTGTTATGAGTGTTATGATGTTTATATGCTTTTGAGTTTGCATGTTTAGCAATTTTGGTTATATTATTGATGTATAGGTTACTGAGGTTGAATCTAATGTTTTTATGGAAGATTAAGTTTGTATGATTCACCCCCCCTCTAATCTTATTAGTTTGGCATGTGTACTTAACATTAAGTATCAGAACTATCAATTGGTATAGAGCTTTCGACTCCAAAGGAAAATGTTTAAAAGTACTTGAGGAAAAGATCCAAAGATGTATAAGAGGGATACACCGAAGTTGAACAAGTTAAGTTTCTCTACATGGCAGAAAAGGAAGAAGTTGCACCTATCAGGAGTTGGAGAATATGTTGTATATTATTTGGAGAATGATTTCATCACACCAAGCACCTATCCATTGAAAATGGAAGAGATAAAGGCAAAGCAAGAACATATTCAAACAATGATTGAAATAACATCTGCATTGACCGATTCAGAGTTTAATGATCTAGAAGGTTGCAATGATGCAAAGGCAATGTGGTACAAGCTCATATTTGTGTATGGACGTGATGAACATGTTCAAAGAGAAAAAGTGGACAGTCTAAAAGGACAACTTGAATCTATGAGGATGAATGAAGGTGAGAACATAACCCAGTACAGTACAAGACTAAAGGAGATTGTCAATCAAATCAAAGGAGTAGGTGGAACTATTGAATAAAAGGATATAACAAGTAAGTTGTTAAGAACCCTTCTACCAGCTTATGCAATCTGAGTCTCTGCAATCAATGAATTAAGGTTTGTACCCCATATTCTAGTTTCTTTTGATGCTACTATTGGCAAGCTACATGCATTTGAGTTAAGTAACTTTGATAACAGTGGGCCATTGGTAAATAAATTTGAATCTGCATTTAGTTCTTTTCATCTTGATGAATCTAATGATTACAATGAAAGAAAGTATAAGTAATCTGAAGGAGATCATAGTGGAGCAAGTGAAAGATTTCGCAAGAACATGGAGGAAGTACACAAACTGTATGAGGAAATCAGAAAGCAAGAAGAGTTTGAAGCACTATTAGCCAGAAGGTTACCGAGAGGCAAAGGTAAGTATAACGGAAAACTACCTTTGAAATGTTTCAATTGTGATAAGATAGGACATATGGCTTCTAATTGTCCTGACAAAGATTCTACTGAAAAGAGAGATTATCGAGATGATAGACAGAAAGATAATCATTACAGAGGACACCGAGACTTTAGAAGAAGAGATAGAAAGACATGTTTAATAGTCGATGAGGAATCCAATGATGATAAATCAGATGAAATTGATACAGAGGAAGTAGTTTATGTGGCTATCAAAGATGGATCAGATGAAGAAAGGTATGAAGAAAAAGCCCTAATATCTCACAAAAATACTAATGATTCTTGGATCATAGATAGTGGATGCTCACATCACATGATATGTGATAAACACAAGTTTGTTATGTTAGAAGACTATGATGGAGGCTATGTAAGATTTGGTAATGATGCACCATGTCCAGTAAGAGGTAAAGGATCCATAACACTTCTTGACAATGCAAGATGCAATGATGTTTATTGGGTTGAAGATTTGAAATATAATTTGTTGAGTGTAGCATAGCTAAACAATACATGATACCGAATAGAATTTCAAAAAGGAATTGTCAAAGTTCATGACAAGCATGGAAAGTTACCTACTATCAGGACACAAAAAAAAGGTAACACATTTCACCTTGACTCAACTAGGAATAAATGTTTGTATGCAAAGATAGATGATACCTAGTTATGGCATAAAAGGTTTTGTCATGTAAATTTTGATAATCTGATCAAAATAAGCAAGAAGCATCGAGTAAGAGGTCTACTGAGTTTGGAAAAACCTGAGAATGCTATGTGCCAAGCATGCCAGATGGGTAAAATGACAAGATCAAGCTTTACAATTAAGTCTTACACTTCTAAGGGAATTTTAGATCTTGTGCACACTGATCTTTGTGGTCCTATGAAAGTTTAAAATTATTATGGTGATAAATATTTCATATTATTTGTGCATGATTACTCAAGGATGATGTCAGTAATGTTTTTAAAAGAAAAATCAAAAGCTTTTCAAATGTTTAAATGGTACAAGGCAAGAGTTGAAAATGAAACAGGAAGACAACTGAAATGTCTTAGATCAGATAGAGGAGGAGAGTTCACATCTGATAAGTTCAACTTATTCTTCAATCATCATGGTATAAAAAGACAAGTCTCTGTATCGAGAACTCCACAACAAAATGGAATTGCAGAAAGAAGAAACAGATCTATTGTGGATTGTGCTAGAACCCTGATGATTGAAAAGAAAGTGCCACAAACATTTTGGAGAGAAGCAATAAGCACAACAGTTTACACCCTGAACCAAGTACAACTGAAGAAAGGAACTTTGAAGACACCATATGAAATCTGGTATGACAAGAAGCCTAATGTAAGTTATTTTAAAATCTTTGGAAGTAGATTCTATGTACACAAAGATGATAGAAATGGTAAGTTTGATAAAAAAAAGTGAAGAAGGAACATTTCTTGGTTATTCTTCTAGAAGTAAAGCATTTAAATGTCTAATCAAATCATCTAACAAAATAGTAGAAAGTGCAAATGTGAAAATTGATGAATTTGCAAAAAGAAATGATGAAGGAAGTTCCAAGGAACCAGAAGATTATGATGAATTTGTCTATGTTCAACTGACCAGTCTTATTGAGAAACTTGCAGAAGGAAATAAAGAAAATATCTAGTTACCAAGTGATGAAGAAGATCATACAGAGCCTACTGAGCCTGTATTAGACAAGTATGTCAGAAGACATCATGTATCAAGTCAGATTATAGGACATAAGGATGATCCAGTGATGACAAGGAACAAACTGAGACAGAACACATGTTTGATATCTGAATTTGAATTGAGAATAGTGAAAGAGGCATTTAACAGTGAAGATTGGATAAATGCTATGAGAAAAGCGATTGATCAAATCAAGAAGAATGACACATGAATACTGATCCCAAGATCGAAGGACAAGAATGTAATCGATACAAAGTGGATTTTCAGAAACAAGCTGAATGAAAAAGGTGAGGTCATTCGAAATAAAGAAAGACTAGTTTGCAAAGGTTATGCTCAAGAAGAAGGAATTGATTATGGTGAAACTTTTGCACCTGTGGCTAGACTTGAAGTAGTAAGAACATTGTTGGCATATGCTGCTTTCAAAAATTTCAAGGTATATCAAATGGATGTCAAATCTGCATTTCTGAATGGTATATTAGAAGAAGAAGTTTTTATTGAACAACCTAAAGGATTTGTTGAAGACAAGAATAAAGATCAGGTATCTAAATTGAACAAAGCTTTATATGGTCTGAAACAAGCACCTAGAGCATGGTATTGAAGATTGCACTCTTATTTAATTAGGATTGGTTTTATAAGGACAAGTGAAAACAACAATATGTACATGAAGAATGATGAAAATGGAATACTAATCTCAGCCATATTTGTTGATGATATTATATTTTGTGGAAATGACTCTTTATGCAAGAACTTTGGAAATGAAATGAGCAAAGAATTTGAGATGTCATTAATCGGTGAGATAAAGTATTTTATAGGTTTACAGATACTGTAAATGAAAAATGAGATTTTCATTACTCAATCCAAGTACATAAAGGAAATCTTGAAGAAATTTGGAATGGAGGATTCAAAACCAGTAAGTACTCCTATGACTACCAACTGCAAATTATCAAAGAATGATGAATGTGAATCTGTTGATGAGACACTTTACCAATCCATGATTGAAAAGTTGCAATATGTTGTTCACAATAGGTTAGATATAGCACATGTAGTAGGTATAGTTGCAAGATTCTCTACAGATCCTAAGGAAACACACATGACAACAATCAAGAGAATTTTCAGATACTTGAAAGGAAATGAGGATTATGGCTTAGTATATCAGAAAGGAAATGACTTTGATTTAAAAGTTTATACTGATGCTGATTGGGCAGGCAACATTGATGATAGGAAAAGCACAAGTGGAGGAGCTTTCTTTTTAGGAGAAAGACTAGTAAGTTGTCTTAGTAAGAAACAAGGATGTGTTTCACAGTCAACAGCAGAAGCTGAATACATTGCTGCAGCATTGAATTGTACCGACATAGCATGGATCAAACAACTGTTGGAAGGTATAAATGAGAAAATTACCGAGCCAGTAACTATATTCTGTGACAATACTAGTGCCATTAACATTTCAAAGAATCTTGTTATGCACTCTAAGACAAAGCACATCTCTATCAAATATCATTATCTTAGAGAAGAAGCTCAAGAGAAGAAAGTGGTGTTGGAGTATGTTAGCATAAAGGAACAAATAGCAGATATCTTCACCAAGCCACTGCCAAGGAACACTTTTGAGTATCTCAGAAGTAAGTTAGGGGTCCTACCCCTATCTTCTACTCACTGACCAAGTTTGGTGAAAGCATCAATTAGATGACTCTACAAAATATCTTTTAGGAGTTGATGCCTATTTACACACTTTAGGATGTTTTCTAAAGGTGTGCAGGAAATAATACAGGGAATAGGAATTGAAGACAAAATGCTTTGACCGAGACTAAATTGACACATAGCAACATGAATTCACTTCTCAACAGAAGAAATTATGTTTTAGTTCTTTACTTTTTGGCATTGTTGTCAAAGGGGGAGAAGACTGAAGAAAAGCAAGACAGAAGAAGAGGAGAAGACTATTGTATGGGGGAGAATTCTGATGACAGGGGGAGAGCATTTCAGCATCTCAGAATCTCATAGCAATTTGAATCAATTAGGTCAAATCAATTGGTTTTGCCTTCAATGCCAAAGGGGGAGATTGTTGGCATTTGGCATTATAACAGACAAGGAGAGATTGTTGGCATTTCAATAAGGATATTGAGAAGGTTGTTGATGATTATGGATATAACTGATTAAGGATATTTGCTATCTTAATATTATTATTTTGTCATTGATGTCAAGAAATTGATTTTCTAATTCGGTATGATGTTGCCATATCTTGAGAAGTATGATTTGATGAGTATAAAGATGTCGATAAAAGACACAGAAAGAATATGATGAATAAGGGGAGGAATAAGTTATTCAATGGGCAACTATTACCAAGTTAGACAATGACGAGATCATGATGTTTAGATTGTTTTGATATCATACATATGTTATTGATTGTAAGGTTAATACTATACTATGTTACCGAGTAAAGCACCTAGTCGGTAAACCCTAAGGAACCCAGTCGGTAAACCCTAAGGTTATCGTTATCAGTTATGAAGGTGGAATGTCTACCGAGTGAATTTTAGTATTTACTGAGTTGCAACCAAGTAATAATAGAATGCATTGAATGAATAAAAGCATTATTTAATGAAGGAAGTTGATGAGCTGGCTATGATTAAATGATTGGTATGTCGTGAATGAAGTTTGTTAAAGAATCTATGGCAAAGGAAAATCGACAAGAAGATCTACAGCTCAGATTGAACCGCAATACCCTAGCACAAGTTCCAAGAAATGTATGCAAGTTCCTAGGTGGGGTAAAACATTTTCAGATCGAAGGATACATTGAACCTGGTCAAGTTTGAAGATCTGATGGCTATGATTGATCATGGGAAATGTGATCAAGGAGATTAAGTAGTTAGCTATTGTTTATAAATAAGAAAATGTTGATAAATAATGTATGCGGGCAAGTGTATGCACAGGGATGCTACATAGTGATTACTGAGCACAGAAGCTTCAAGACCTATTTTGAATAACAAAGTATAGAGCCTAGCAGATGGACAAGATTAGTTCTATGTCTATATTGTATTGAGAAAATAAGAATCTACTTTAGCATTTTAGATGTGAAGTTGCAGATAGATTTTATTACTGTTATTTTGTAAAGTGACAGAAAATCTCTTAACCGAGTGGACTTAACAGTCTTATTTGTAAAACCCTCTAGCAAGGTGACATTTTGATTGAGTGTTTGAAATCCTTTAACAAGGTCACTTCTAACAAGGTGAAGATCCTAACAAATCTAAGGGAAATCCCTTAACTGGGTCACATCTAGCAATTTGTTTGTAATCTTTAACAAGATTTTCTTTTAACCAAGCATACTCTAGAAGAGTATATTTCTTAGTGGGTCTGAAATCCCACAGTGGCTTTTCCCTATTTGGGTTTCCATGTTAAATTTGGTGTTATGAGTGTTATGATGTTTATATGCTTTTGAGTTTGCATGTTTAGCAGTTTTGGTTATATTACTGATGTATAGGTTACCAAGGTTGAATCTGGTGTTTTTATGGAAGATTAAGTTTGTATGATTCACCCCCCCCCCCTCTCATCTTATTAGTTTGGCATGTGTAATTAACATTAAGTATCAGAACTATCATGGAGGACTATAGAGTAAAATATTTGGATGGGGAGTAGAGGTAATGAATTCATTGTAGAGGGATGTGGATTGGGATGTAGACGGAGGGGGAGATGGAGGTATACATACTGGATTAGAGGAGTATGTGGATGAGGGATAATATGGAGATACAGATGGGGAATAAGATGTATTTCCCTCATCAAAAATAGAGGAAGGATAAGAGATATGGTATAGATTGGGATTGGGTGTAATGTGTTGAGATGGGATGGATGAAGGTGTGATAGGCGAGTGGGAGATTATGTGATTAACTTGGTAGGCAGGTTCCTGAATTTCCATGAGCATCTTCTCATACCAAGCTTTGAAATTCTGGGTAGTCATGTTGAGAGTGAAGGAATTGATTAGAATTGGATGAATATGTTTTGAAGGGGGAAGATTATGAAAATGAAGATTAGGACTTGGCTTGTAATGATGATGGATTATATTTGATTAGATTTGGATTGCGTTTGATTTGGATTGGAATTGGATGAGTCGTTGGATTAGGACTTGATTTGATTTGATTGGTCCTTGGATTAGGACTTGATTGGATTGGATTGGTATTTGGATTAAGACTTGATTGGATTGGAATGGTCCTTGGATTGGGACTTGATTTGATTTGATTTGATTTGATTGAATTGAATTGGATTAGATTGGATTGGATTTGATTTAATATGATTGGATTAGTCTTTGGATTAGGTTTGGTTTGATTGGATTCAGATTGGATTTGATTTGGATTGGTCCTTGAATTAGGACTTGATTGGATTTGGATTGGGTCCTTGGATTAGGACTTGATTGGAATTAATGATGAATTGGATTTGATTGGATTAAAGGATAGGATGATTGCTTGATGGAGGATTGGATAGGTTGATTAGGAAGATGGATGGATTTGATTGATTGGAATTTTGGAGATTTTATTGGATTAGAGGGAGAATGATTATGGAAGAACTTATAGATAAAAGGAAGAATAAAAGGGGAGGTTACCCAAAGTTGGTTGAGGAAGGATGATTGTTTGAATGGATTAAAGTGGATTGGAGAATGGAGAATTTCTTGGATAGATAGAAATGGATTAAAGATTTGATGATGACAAGATAGAATTTGGAAAGAGGGAGGATTGATTGGTTGTGGGGGATGGACTTGGCAAGAGATGTCAAGTAAAGAAAACACAATGGTCAAAAGAATTTAGACTCAAAAGACACTCATGCTCCTTCACAACATATCTTATGGTGAGAAAAGACAATAGTCAATGGATCCCAATTGGTTTCCCAACTACGCTTACCCAGAGCGGACACTTAGATGCTTGACCCCACTGGCTCCCCTCCACAACACTCACTTCTCCAAGGCAGCCAAGCATTAATTCCCATGAAAAATCCTCATGGAAAACTTTGTGTCTCTACTAAGGGCTGTAAAAATATCAGTGGGTTCGGAGGTCTGACCTCCTACACCAATGACTAGAAGGTTTTTGGCCACTATGCACAAGTTGTTTATTATGGCTTCTTGTTAGGATCTACCCTTCATAGTTGTGTAAGTGTAATTGAGGCCTATATCCCAATGAAGGACCAAGAGCTTAGTAGTCATGCAAGCGTGATTGAGATCTCTAGTATCCTACTAGGCACCAAATGTGAGAGTGAACTCTCATATAGCCCCAACCATTGACCCTTTCATTATCAATGGCCTATTTATTATAGTGAGTTGGGAACCCCAAGTCCCAGTGTAATCACTTGGGTCATTCCCCTCTCACCAGCTCAAAGAGAAAATTGGGAGGGTAGGCCCACTAAGGGTAAACATGCAACAAACATGAAAAGCTTGGAGGGTCTGGATTTTTAATCATCTAGCAAGACGAGAGCATACTCTCCTACCCTTACGCTTTTCACAAACACAAAAAACAATGGTTAATTTACCCCCTAATTAGATCTAGGTGCCTAGTTAAAAAAAAAGACACAATGTTTGGTTGAAACTCCTAGGCAACTTGCAAAACAATTGGATTAGTAGTTTTTGTATTTCTTAGGTCTTGGACAGTCGAAGAAGTTGCAACACTCATAAAAAATATCAGTAGCTACTAGCCTATAGAAATAGCATACACATTAAAATGCAGTCAGTCATACTGAAGCGCCTACGCAAGTGCCAAAATGTCTGTGTACGCGCTGCAATGGGCCGAAATCTAAACAAATAAAAAGAAATGAACACAAACAAAACTCATGATTTATACTTATCTATTGTGTTGTTTGAGATTGGTCGCGCTAAAATGCCTGTGCTCATGTTGAAATGCTTGTGCTCACGTTGAAACACATAAACTTGCAATAAAAGTTACTGGTTAGATTTCAAAATGCAATTTTTTTTAAAAAAATTGCAGTGGGTGGGATTCTGAAAAATAGTCACGTTGATACAGTTTCTCCCATGGTGAAATGCGGGTGTGCACGCTGAAACGCATTTGCCTGTGCTGAAAAGACCAAAATAGTAAGAAGATTTCAAAAATGGAAGCGAGATTTTTATTTTATTTTTAATTTTAAGGTGTTCGTGCTAGTGCACCTGCGCTCACGCTGATGTGCCTGCGGACGCTCTAAAAGGTCTTTCCATCGTGCTAAGCCCGAGTCACTCACGCTATTTTGATACTTGTGATTTGCACACACAAAAAATCACAAAAACGTTAGATTCAGGGACGTGGGTCCCACTGGGCATGCTAAAATGAAGAGGGGAAAATGGGATGAAAGGTTAAATGATAAAAAACACAATGAAATAAGCATGAAAACACTAAAACATCAAGAGATCATTTTTACCTTCTTATTTTACCTTCTCCTTTGGATTGAGCTTGATTAAGTGGATGATGAGCATGCGCCCTCGATGCTCCACTTGATGTGTTGCTTTACTTGATTTGGATGTGGATTGAGCTCCTTTGTGTTTAATAAGATAGATTGATGGATTGGATTTGGATTGAAAGATTAAGGATGGATGGATTTGACAGAGGATTATGAAGAGAGAGGAGAAAAGAACAACATGACAATGCATGAGAAGTGGACCATTTGTGAGGATAAGAGGCTCCGATTTATAGATTGGAGGAGGCCAATGGAGGGCCAAGATTGATTTGATCATGAAGGGTTGAGATTGATTTGAGATAGAAGGCATGGATCAAGGGTACCTTGGGAAAATAAACAGGAATATAAAATTCCTTGGGAAAAAGGGGGGAGAAATTTGAATTTCAAATATGAGGAATTAAAAACCAAAATAAGGATTCATTGAGGGAATCAAAGAAATTTGAATTTGTTTGAGAGACTCAATGTTGATGTGACATGAGTGGGAATTCAAAATTGAGGGATAATGATAAGAATGATTGTGAGAGATTCTAGAAGGATTAATTAGGTTGAGTGGGATTAGGAAAAGTGATTTGTAGGAATCACATGACTAGGTTAATTGATTAGAATTAATTAATTGAGTGGGTTTAGAGGAAATAATTATTGGAGGGGACTTTGGAAGAATAGGGGAATAATTAATTTATTTGATAAATTAATTATTGGACAATAGTGACAGGATTAATTAAATTAGATTTAATTGATTCTAAGAGGAATAAAGATAACACAATAAAATTAATTAATTATGTTGATAGGCTTAAATTAATTAAATATTAATTTTATGTGCATACATTTTGCCCCTCTTTACTCTCTTCTTGGATTACTCCTCTTTCTCTACTCCATTTTGTGTGAATAATCCTCAGTGTAATTAGCCTCAATTATCAACTCTTTGATCTCTTCTTCTCTAGTTTCTGATCTTTTCTCTCCACCTCTCTTCTTTATCATCTTTCAAGTCTTTTCTCTCTATCTTTTTCTTCAAATTATGCACTTCAGTCTTTCAACACTGCACCACTCACTTTTTCATACACACCATTATCTTTGTATTGAGAATGACAACAACAACGAAAAATTTCCTGCCAAAAGCTTCATTTGAATGATCTATAGGATAATTTGATCCCTTGGTGGCCGCCATAATTAAATGCATCCATCTTCCATCTTTAGTCATTCTCTACATTTAGATTACTAGATTTAGTAATCTTCACCTACTCATTGATTTTGATATCTTGTTTACTGATCTTCTCAAGCCACTCAACCAATCGTCCACTAGTTTTTTATTAAATGTGTTTGCCTCTCATCTCTGGAATTTGATCGGATTGGTTAGCTAACTATCATTTTGGGTGCATCCACATAGTTATTTTCTGTCAAAAATTTTATTCTTTTGATTCATCTCATACTTGCCACATCGTTGACTTCTCCTTCTTTGTCATTGGGTCATCTTTGGTCAATAACTATGTGGACCTCTTTTATGTCAACATCGCTTCCTTTTTTATCACTATATCATAAAAATATACCTACGGGATGGTGAGGTTGTGCACCTTCTTCCATTTCATTATCCCACGAGATCATCTTCAATATGTCTTCTTGATTGCGGGCTGATGGGGTATGTCATATTTCTTTTTTCTTGTTACCCCACAAGGTTGTCTTCTTCTAAGCTTGTGGGCCGCAAGATGGTAGGGGGTGTCAAACTTCTTTGTTTTTTGTCACCTCATGAGGTCATCTCTCTTTAGTTTTCCTCAACCTAGGATAGTGGGGGCCACCTCTTATTTCATGGTTATGTTATCCCATGAGACCATTTCACTTCAATCTTACTTTCCACGAGGTAGTGGGAGATGCCATTTTCTTTGCTTTTATGTTACCCCGCAGGGTCACATTTTTCAAAACTTCCATGCCACTCAATAGTTTCCAACATGACTGAGGTGGGGTGTACTTATTTCTTTCTTACCACATAAGTTTTTGACAATGGGACTTCTTCCATCCAACAGTCAGCCTATCAAGCACCTTAGAAATAATGGAGCAACAAAATATGTGCACAAAAGTCCTAAAAGTGAGATCAACAGATATGGCACTTGTAAGGGGCCCACTGACACAACACTATCAGGGATCGAAGATGGGGTGGAGTGAGACTTGATCACTACAAAAAATAGTGGCTACAATTCCATCAGAGAGTGATTAACTGATAAAGTAAGGGTGTCGAGTAGATTTGTAGGATCTTTCACCGAAAAGCTTGGGTGCGCAAAGAGTGGCTACAAACACATTGTGTAGTGACATGAAAGAGCTCTCATGCATTGATGCCAAATCTAAACCAACATGAATCCAACTCATACCAACACTTCTACAACTCATCTCTTCTGCAACTCATCTCCCCTTGCATACTTAACCAAGTCAGCCCTACACTATGCACATTGACATCAATGATAACTTAGTGGCAACAATGAGAGCTACACATATTAGGTTTTCCATTAGAATCTCTAGGGTTGGGATCTAAAAAATATTTAATGTGATCTACATATGCAATGCATTTTAGTAAAAATATCACAGTAAAACAACATGCACTATAAATGAAAGCTTTGAGATCTAATTGATTGAAAGGAAAGAATTAGAAATTTCTAAAAATGTAATATGCCAAAGTGCTATGAATGAAAAGAAGCAATGTGAAGTGAAAGAAGCCATTATCCAGCACATGATTACGATAAATGTATGTGAAGAGAAAAGTAATAATATGTGAAATAGAAAATAAATCAGATCTATTAAGTGCCATTATTAATGTTTAAAACCAGATTTAAAAATTAAAGTGATGAATTATGCAACCCACAAATCAAATTAACCAAAATAAATTAGGGTTTTTATGAATAAACCTCTAAATTTATATAATTTGAATAACATAAGATATATGAATGTTAATTTGAAATATAAAATGTTACCAAATCAAATCTGAAATAATTTGCAACCCAGAAGCCCAAATTAAAAATTTAAAAATTAAGGTTTTTGTTGATTTGACCTCTAAATTTTGAAACTCAATTGAAAAATTAACTTGTAAATGTAAATTTTAATTTTAAATTGCGTAAAAATTCAGATCTAAGAACACAAATCAGAATTATAAGTGTAAGGAGTTGGGTTCACCAAAATATATTGGTAAAAAATTAGGGTTTCCACCACAAGATGAATGAAAATCGCTAATTTTACATACAAACCAATACATTAGGAAAATATGGGAATTTGATAGATATAAACCTCATAGATCTAGATGCAGATCAGATTCTAGGGATCTTGAATGAGCCTCTTCTTCCCCTTGAGTTGAATTGAATTGTTGAAGATGCTAAAATTAGGGTAAATGTGTAGGAATTGATGTAAAAATACATGAACAATGAGTTGTAGTTGTCAGATTGAGCCATGAGCCTAGATCTGAGGATTATAAGAGTATTTGGACTTGTTCCTAGAAGGAGGTCCTAATTTTTTAGGATCGTGGTGGTGGTCACCCTGGTTCTCTGTACTTTTTGCACTTTAAAGGGGGACTGATTTGCATTGTAAAAAAAGCCAGTTCTAAATATCGTAGCTTTGTACCTCTTCCTACACATAATAGAGAAGGGAAATAGGTTGGGAATAGGGTTTTGCCTAAGTCAAACCTAGATTTAGGAACTAACAAAGTTAAATGAAATATTGCAAATACTTAAATAAAAAATTGAAAGATATACCTCAAATCTGCAATGACTGGTAACAATGCTTTTCTTCTTGAATGTAATCACATATGTTGTATGAAATGGCATGAACATTATAAAACCCTAATCACAAACACATTTTTTCATATGAATTATGTAACTTGCTCCATAATGGTTGAATGAAGGAAATGTAGCCTTGAAGATCTCTAGAAATGCTTGATGATGAACACTTCAATACTTGAATGTGTGATTGCTTGAATGAATTGCTAGGATGAATTTAGATTGAACAAATGCCTTTATATATGAGATCCTAGGTCAATTTACTAATTAGGCCGACCTCCAACTATCACATAGAGACATAAATTTTATTTCCCGTTGAAGTGATAGTTCACACCCTCCACTTGAGAAATGAGCCCCATTGAGGGGAACCAGGGTACTCCTAAATCAGGGATATCAACTTAGCCCCAAGGAGAAGGACATGGCTTTAGAGCATCAATTATCATGTGTATATGGCATAAAAAACTAGAGTTAAGGCACTAAACAAACCTAGATAGTATAATGGGGAGACGAGCTAAAGTAGGGGCACAACATAAGGTGTAACTAGCTTGGTGACAATTTACAACTCTACAGTACTAATTTATTTATTTGTGTAATTGTGAATATTCTATTGTATTTGTATATTTTATTTTTTATCTTATTTATATTAATTAATTAATAATTTTTAAATAAAACTAACCATATTTTTAATTTACTATGTTTAATTGAACATGATATTAGAGAAAACATAATGTTAACCATTTTTCTATGTCATTACTTACAAAGATCTTTTAGCCTATAAGACTTAAAAAAAATCTTATTCTAAAATATTGAATGAAATAATTTAATTCAATTTTTTTAGGTTTTTAAAAGAATTTGTATATTGATTCAAAGGTATATTTAAATTTAAATTATATATGCATGTGCAGTTATATAGATATGATATAACAAATATATAAATATATAATATATAAGTAAAATCATTTAGGGTGTTAATATAATTATATCTTCTATATATATTTTTCTACTCATGTTGTGAGAGACTTACCAAAGATTATCAAACCTACCAATAAGTGTGCAAGGAATTTCACATGGGAAAGAAAACTAGGAACAAAATAAGGTTTCAAGGAGTATTCTAACTCAAAACCTCTAGAGTTGATTCTTACAGATCTATGCATATGTACATGAACAAAGGGATATAGAATGGTGATAGGTATTTAATGCTTTTAATTAATTGTTATTCTATAATGACATGGGTTACTTTCTTAAAACAAAAGTTTTAATCATTTGATAGATTTAGGTTATTCAAATTTATGGTTGAGAATCAAATAGATGTAAAATTAAGTGTTTGAGGTCTAATAAAGGAGGAGAGTTTAAATCAAATGAATTTGATAGAGTTTGTAAAGAAAGTGGTATTAGAAGACAATTATCTACACCTAGGATTCCTTAGAAAAATAGAGTGATTGAGATAAAGAATAGGATTGTTGTTAATATGTCTAGAACTATGTTGAAAGATTCTAACCAACCTAATGTGTATTGGAAAAAAATTGTGCATACTATTGTATATATTCTTAATAGGGTACAAGGAAGAGTGAATCACACAAAGACACCCTATAAACTGTAGCGTGGATGATCACCTATATTGTCAAGTATTTAGGGATATTTGAAAAAAAGTGCTACATAAGAAGAGATGAAGAAGATTTGGGAAAGTTTGATGCAAGATCAAATGAAGGAATATTATTGGGATACTATACAAAGAGTAAAACATATTTATGATACAATAAAATATTGAAGAAGATTGTGGAAAGTATGAATGTTATAGTGAGTAATGAATAGAATCATATTTCACTTGACCCTGAGGTTGAGATAGAGGATGCCCTTGTTGTTATGGAAGGGATGGATGATCTAGAAGATAAAGAAGGGACAAATGCAGAAAAGAAGGAACCTATATGATAACCTAAGACACTTTTAAAGTATGTGTAGAACCACCACTCAAAAGATTATACCATTGGAGAAAAATAAAAAAGAAGTTCAGACAAGAAGAAGACTTGTTGAGACTACTGAACAAGAAAATTTATGTTTCATATCTCAGGTAGAGCCAAAAAAATTATAGAAGCTAACAAAGATGAAGGTTGGATGAAAGCAATGGAAGAGGAGTTTAATCATATGTAGAAAATAATTAGACATGGGGATTGGTACCTAGATCAGTGGACAAGAATGTGTTAGGAACAAAGTGGGTGTTCTAGTTTCTAATAAGCTAAATGAAAATAGAGAAGTCATTAGGGACAAGGCAAGGATAGTTTATAATGGTTATTCACAAGTTGAAGGTTTATAGCTTGAGGATAATTTTTCTTTGATACCTAGGATGGAAGCTATGATGATGTTTCTTGCATTTGTTGCTTATAGTGACTTTAAGGTATACCAAATGGATGTTAAGTCATCATTATTAAATGAAAAACTTGAAGATAAAAAATATATTTAACAATCCAAATATGATCCGTAGACTCAAGAAGGCACTCTATGGACTCAAGAAAACTCCTAGAGACTAGTACACAAGGTTGGATAAGTCTTTGTTGTAGAATAATTTCATGAAAGGTACAATAGATAGTAATCTTTACTTGAAAGTTGAAGGTGGTAGACAATTCATAGTTGTTGTGTATGTTGATGATATCATTTTTGGAGGATATGATGGTGTTTGCAAGAGATTTGCAAAAGAAATATAGAAAGAAATAAATACGTCAATGATTGGTGAGTTATCATTTTTCCTTGATATTTCAGTGATAGTCAGAAGATGGTATTTTCATTTCTTGGACCAAGTATATCTAGGAGATGTTGAAGAAGTTTGGTATTCGGAATTGTAAACCAATTGGAACTCCTATGGCTATTGCTTACAATTTGAGTAAGGATAATGGATTTATGGAAGTTTGTTAAAAAAAATATAGGTATATGATTGGAGGATTGTTGTATTTGATTGCTTCAAGACCAGATATTTATGCATGTTGTCAATTTGGTTGCCATATTTCAAGCTAGTCCAAAGCAATCACATGATCAAGTAGTGAAAAAGATATTCAAATACTTCAAAGGGACTTTAGATTTTAATTTGTTGTACAAGAAGAATGATGGTTTCACTTTAAAAGAATACACACATGTTGATTGTGCTAGATGTGTTGATGATAGAAGTACAAGTGGTAGTGCATTATTCTTTGGAGACAAATTGGTCCCTTGGATGAGAAAAAAGCAGTTTTCAATTTCATTATCTACAACATAGGTAAAATATAATGCACTAGAACCTTGTTTCACTCAGGTCATGTGGATAAAAAAAACTCTTAGAGATATCAAGGCGATGGGTCAATGCAAGAAGTTGAGTCCACTTTTTCGTCAAAAACTTGAAGTGTTTTCCCTGATTTTTTAAAATTTTCCACATTTGACCTAAAAATTTCAAGCACTTAGAGATTTAATTTTGAAAAAAGTTAGTAATATGAAATGAATTAATCAGAGTCTAGTTTATAAATATTTAATTTATTTTAATACCTAGATAATAGAAATTGACTTTACAAAGGGATTTCTAAAAACCACTATTTAAAAATGCTTGTTTCAAGACATACTATGCATGTGTATGACCACCATTATTTGACCTAAACATATGTTTTTTTATTAACCCTCCTAGGAAATGATTTTTAAGACACTAAATATTAATGAGGATAGTTTTTTGTAGTTTTTTTGAATGTTTTTTTAATTAATTTTTAAGTAGCCTTAATTACTGTTTTAAAAACTTGTCATGTACAACCATCGAAATTTGACCTAAACTTGTCATTTTTTTTTAATAGAATTATGTGTAGATTGATGTCATATAATCTATTTTTCAAAAAAGGTAAAATTAAAAAGTTATTAAATAAATAAAATAAACTAATATTTCAAGTTTATTGACCAGATTCAGTACAAATTAATTGGAAAGTAGAAAAAATTATCAAATCTTTAAAAAAATTACTATAGACGTTTAAAATTAATTAAATTAATATTTAATTAATTTAAGCCTTCTCACATAATTAATTAATTTAATTGTGTTGATCCCCTTCCTCTTAAGGTTAATTAAATCAAATCACTATAGTCCCATAATTAATTTATCAAAATTAATTATTCCTATTCTTCTAAGGTTATCTCAAACATTATTTCTTCTAAATATTTATTAGTTAATTAACTTCAATTAACTAAGCTAATTCCTTGATTCCTACAAATCACTTTCTCTAATCCTCATCTAGCCTAATTAAATCTTCCATAAGATCATTCTTATCATTATCCCTCAATTTTATATTCCTCCATTCATTATCTCTCCTCATGTCACATCCTCCTAATTTTTCCCACTTGAATCCTAATCCTTCATTAAGCCACCTAATCAATCTCCTTAATAATATGCACATCCCTAATCACCCTGATTAGGGATGAGTCAACTCTTTGCCATAATGCTACCCACTTTGTTCATGTCAAAATATTTCAAATCCTTTTCACATCCCCATGCCCTCTCTTCCCAAGGAATTTTAAATTTATTTTCTTCTTTATTCTTCCTATGTAATCTTCTATTTGAGAATTTTTCATTCCCTTGTCCCTTTCCAAGGAAATTTAAATTCCTTTTATTCTTCCAATGTGCCTAGGGATCTCTTCCTCATGCACCTAGAGGAATGTGGAGACAAGAAATGCCTTTATGGAAAATCTCTTGGTCTACACACCATGTCCTCTCAATCCTTCTCATCACTTTCATTCAATCTCCACCCTCCATTCTAAATTAATCTTGGCCCTCCATTTTGGCCACTTCAAATCTATAAATTGGGTCTCCTCCCCTCATTCCCATATCTCATAGCATGTAATCTTATGCTACTCCATTGTGCTTAGAAAATCATCCCTAGCATCCACACCATAGCCAAGTCCACCCACACTTAGTCATTTTGCAATCATTGTCGTTCCATCATATAATCCATCCATCTTGTTGTTGTGCAGTGCAAAGAATTCCACATCCAACCATGGATCCAATCCAAACAAGTGGAGATAGGGCACTATTCCACTTCACCAAAGGCTCAATCAGAGGAACAAGAGGCAACATTGTGAAGATATAAAGGTTTATTTGGTATTTGCTTGAGTGATATGCTTATTTTGATTTAAATTAACCTTGACCATCATTGTATGTTTTCCCTTGGTTCATTTTGGCATGCCTAGTGGGACCCATGTCCCTAAGTACTAATATTTTTGCGATTTTTTGTAAAGTTTTAGTCATAAGTTCTAGTGTAGTGTCTCTACAACTTCTAGATCAACGTTTGCATGCAGTGTTGGGGTTTGCATTTGAATTTTCCCAAATTGTTTTGTAGGTTTTTGTCAATTGCGTCTGCGCATTCACTATTTGTACGTATCCACCCCTTTAGTATTCTTAAACACTTTCTTTGTATTTATCACATTTTGATTAGAAAAAGTACAAAAGCATTTAAACAATTGTTTTGAAAAATACAAAAATGCTTAGATTTTCATTAATAGTAATTTAAATTGTTTTAAAGTAAATTGAGCATTATTTTTAGGGGCATCGATGCTTCGACATCTGCACAGACGGTTAACGTTTGTGCTCTGGTTCGGCATCTCCACTGAGCCTATTTTGCCACACATTTTCAAAATTTGAATTTTGAATTTCTTGTGATTTAACCATTTTTTTGTAGAGCCTTCTTTAGCATCTAAATAAATGATTGACATCTATGCTTTGCATCAATGCCTCTGTACATATAAGGTTCACACTTATCTTTCAAATTTGAATTCAAATTTATTTTTTTCCCAGTTTTTATCTTCTACTTAGGACCATGCCCTACTTTGGTGCCTATGCAGATGTTCAGCATTTGCACTGAAGTAGTTAGGATTTTTGTTACTAATATGAGTTTTAAGTTTTGCATATCCCTCTTGTAAGTCCAAGGCTTCTTGATAAACTACTAACTTGTTTCTTGCAACATGTTAGTCAAAGACAATTATTTTATTAGATTTAGTTTCATTTTATTGTACCTAGATTAGAAAACCTTTGTCACGTGGGACTAAAATGAACTAGTGTTTTATGTGCTTTGTGCATTTGCACTAGTGTAGAGTTGACCTGAATCGCCAACACACACTATCCTCTCCCCCTAATTTTCATAATCTTGGGTGTATGAGAAAAGTGTTAGGAACACTCAATTTTATTTTTTTATAGGTAGAGGGCCTATCCCCCTAAGAAGAACATAAGGCTAATGAGGGGAGAATGACCCAAGCGGTAATGGGCTATTAGCCAAGTCCCCTCTTAGTCGCTATATAAAACATGTGGGATGAAATTCCTCATGACGGGTATTAATTTCCTACCTACGTCAACCTCCCTAGTACCTATATTCTACAAGAAGGAGGCCTCCCAAGGGAGAGAGCATATACGGACACTCAAAAGAGAGTCCCATACTAAGAACCATGTTGTAGAAAAGCCAAAATATTACATTAATGGTGTAGGGGATGCAGATCATACCTCAAAGTTACCTCTCATGTACCCACTCAATATGAGACAAGAATCCCTTGGTTAAAAGATCTTCAGATCTTCAGGGTAAGAGAATCTGGTATGCCTGAGAAGTGAGTGTCATTCTTGTTTGAGGTATCATTTTGTGTGAGAGGCACATATAATGGTTTCCATTTTTTAACCTAGGATGTATGCCTGAAGTGTCTTCTTTTTTGCATCTTTATATTTGGGATAATCTAGGTCCCCAATCACTTTCATGCTTGTCATAAAGAATTCAAACCTTGGATAATGTCTTTATTATCTAATGTTTTCTTTCCAAGAGTAGACACGACTTGATTTGACCAAGTTTGAACAAACTTCAATAAAAAATTTACATTTAAAACTGTCTAAACTATCTTTTAACGTCTCCACCCTGTCAAAAGTATCCTTTAGTGTCTCTGCCTCACTATTTTGGTATCTCTGATCCTTGGTTTCAACATCTCCTTTTTTTTGAGTTTTGGTGTCTCCTCCCAAGTCAAATCCCCAATCAGATTTCATTCATCCAAATGATCATCAATCCCCAACTAATAACTTTATTCAATCATTAATCTAGTCTTAAGTAACTTTCCCCTTCATTTTCCTATCATCAATTCATTCTTCCATAATTATTGAGGACTTATCAAATCAACCTAATTAATCCTTTAATCCAATCATTAATAATTAATCATCAATCCTAATCCAAGGTCAACACTTTTGTGAAATTTTGATTTAGACCTTTATCCTTAATCAGAACATCAATTGTCTTTTTTTCTTGGGAAATATTCTCCTCCATGTACCTTTTCTTAATCATTTTCGGTTGATGAAAACCCTGATCCTTTTACCCTATTTTTTGCTGAGGAATAAAATTATATCCTAAGTAGAAGAAGGTTTAATCAATTGTGCCTAATCCAAGGTCTTAATTTCACTTATCTTGGTTGTCATCTTGCTTGCAGCTCACATTATCAATCCCTACCTAAGTTCTAATCCAAGAGCGAAGGTTTCATCTTAATCCAAATCAATCTTGTCCTCATCCAAGGACCAATCCAATCCAATCAAATAAAATCAAACCCAATACAATCCAAACAAATCAAACCCAATCCAATCCAAGCAAATAAAATTGAATCCAATCAATCCTCAATCAAATCCAAATTTTCTAAGTCCTAGTCCTCATATTCATCTAACATCATCTCATCACTTTTATCGATCAATTCTATCCATTCAATTCCAACTTGTCATCCCATTCTCATCATTTTTAGGTTACCCTTACATGGTCTATATGCATTCACAAAACCAAAAGCTGGCTACCAAAAACATACATTCAAACATCATGGGTTGGTTCAAAGAAATAGTTATTGAAGTTCGCAGATCATCCTATCAATCATGCCCATATAGCTCATGCATGCTTCAATGCTATCCAACTTCCACCTATTCATGTCTCCCACCCTAGCCCACTCATCAAGTCAATCCCAATTCATATTACATCTCTTATCCTTCCCCTACCTTTGACAAGGTAAAACCATCTTATTCACCATCCATGTCTTCATATTATTCCTCATCCACATACCTCTCTGATCTAATATGTATACCTCCATCATTTTTCCCATCCACATCCCAATCCATATCTTACTATAACACCTCCACCATATCCACTCACCATCCAAATCATGTATACTATATCTCCCTAAACCTTAATCCTAATCCCCCAATTCATAATCCCAACCATCCATCTACCACTAAACCTCTGCATAATCCTTATCCTCCAAAATAGACACCATCCCCATCCTCCAAGTCCTTTCTGCATAATTTTATGCAATAATTACTAGAAAAGGAGACAAAATCCCTACCTCTAAACAAAGTTGTCCAATCTCTCCAATTCCTCCATCCACCTCCATCCCCTCCAAATCAAGACAACCATCAATCTGCTAAGCTTTGTGATACCACCATGCCCCCATGTACCCAAGTTAAAGAATCCATATCCTCTGACATCACACCATCCCCACAACCCCAAACATGTCAAGAGCATGTTCCAAAGTATGCTAGCATAGATTCCTCTCCACCTCATTATCAAAGCATCCCTCCTTCTCATAATGCCACTCCATTTCAAAATTCAGATATCCCCTCCACCTCATCACATGATCCCCTTCCATCTCAAGATCCAATCATTCCTTCCACTCCACCATAGGATCCCATCCCAATTTAAGATTAAAGTACTCCACCATCTCCATGTCATGATTCTAAAAATCCTTATAATCCTTCACATGATCCTATTCCTCCACAAGATCCCATCACGCCTATCCAAGCAATCCATGAATCCCATACCTATCAACTTGGCTCTTCCACCTTCATCCATTTGGGTTTCCTCCAAGAGCTTACAATTCCTTCCATGTCCCATCCCCCTCAAAATGGACTTGTATCTTGTTTTAAAAATAATAAGTATCCCATTGGAAAAAAGAATTTATCAAAAAATGAATTATCAAGGCAAAGGGTTAGGCCTCCATGAACAAGGCATATTGGAACCCCTTCAAGTCAATGAAAATACAAGTTCATATGACTATGGCTATAAATCTCATGCTCAAGATGATGGTATACCTTCCATCTCTTTTGAATATAAAATCTCTTCATATAAATCCAAAGGTTTCCATCACCCATCTTCCAAACCTATTTTGGATCCTTATGTCCTAAAGTCCATTCCTTCCTCATCCACATCCAGTTTGGGTCCTTATGCTCTAAAGTTAGACCTTCCATCCCTTCCATCTATTTTGGGTCCTTACATCCCTCCATCCACCACCCCATTGCCACAATTTATCCCTAAACAAGATCAACAAAGGCACACATCCTTGAATCCATTCCCGCACTCTCCCTCCATCATCCCACCCATAAAATCTTTAATTCATCCATCCTCATGCATCCATACCATTTCTATTGGAAGAAATTTGGATGCCAAATATAAAATACATAAAGATAAAAATACACAAAAATCCAAGGATCAACATGTCCTCTCAAAAAGATGTGCTCAAGAAAAGAAAAATATGATCAAAAAGAAAGAAAAATCCAAAAGGCCACAAGGCCCAAAAAGACAAAATCAAAAACTATGTGGATTCCTAGATTACTCATAGAAGAAATGAATCTAAAAGAGAAATCTCAATTGGCATCCAAACTTGTTAATCCAAAAGCTCACTCCACTCATAAGTCCTCCAAGCCTCCATCTTCAAAATCTATTTTGGACCCTTCTCAAAATCCACTATCTTAAGTTCACCATCTCCTTCATCTATTTTAGGTCCTCATATCTCAAAATCCACATTTCATCCTCCATCTAATTTAAAATCCTCCTCCACTGCTCCACCACCCTTCAAGGTGTGTGCCAATGTTGATGTTCCTAGAATATCCATCTATTTATCCACAAGTATTTCACAACCCCATCCATTATCCAACATCAATTTTTTTTAATCCTATCCCTTTAATTCAATCTTGCATAAATCCTTATCCCTCCATCTTCCATCCATTCCATCTATGTCTATCAACATCTATGAGCATGCCTCCAATTGTATTTGTCTATTATAGCACATCTTTAAGGGATACTATCCATGGAACTAGATGTTAGATTTCTCCCTTCATCTCCCTTTCATGCATCCACTACCTTTTACATCCAATTATCCTCATCCTTATCCATTCAGACTATTCCGAAAAAAAAAAAAAAAAAAAGAGAAAAAAAAGGAAAGAAAAAAAGTAAAGAGAAAAAATTCATCCAATGGTGAAAACCACTTCTTGTGGCACCTTGGGTAAGTACCATGATGAAAAATTAGTAAAAAGCGTCATGTGTACTCCCCTTATCCTCTTGCACTCTATACTTGGGGGCAAACTTTATCTATTCCATCTAGCCATCCACATCTTCCATTTCCATTATCTTCTATCCACATCGTATCTAAGTCCATCCTCCTTTCATATATTTGATCTTGACTATCCTATCCATATTCTACATCTTATATCCCTCATTCTATCTAAATTCATCCTTCATTCCTACCTTTGATATTGACCAACATAGAGGAAAAATAATATCCATGCATTCTTTGGAACACACAAGCCTATATTTTTCCTCCATTCATATCCATTCCACATTATCCTTCCATCACATGCATCATTATCTACCATCCATCTATCCTTAATTGCACTACCTTTAGTTGGGCATTTTCCTCCTTTGCACAATAGTTATTGGATCCCTATTCCACCTACCTTTCATGTTTTACTCCTTCATATCCTGTCACTATCCATCTACTTAATCCCTCCATATCCTATTCAAGCAATCTATTCCTCCATTCCATCCTTTTATCAAGCCTTGGTTCTCCCTTGTCATTGGTTCAAATCCATTTATCCTATATCCTATATCCAATCCTATCGTATTCAATCATATTCCCCATCTCATCCATTCTAATACAATCATATTCCCCATCCCATCCAATCCTATTCAATCATTAATCCCCCTCCCATATTATCCAATCCATCTATGATCCCCATCACACTAAGCTTTATCCAATCAAACTGACCTTTATCCCATTTACACTAAGCTTTCCCCATCACAATGATATTTTCCCATATATTTGAGCTTATATTGACTTGTGCATAATCCAAACACACATCTACAACATGTTAACCAAATCCAAGGGACAATCCTCCCATTTTTAGACCCTGCACAACTTGCTTGTCTATTGCCTCCCATCAAACTATCAACACCCTGCTCATTGAGATGAATCCTTCCAATGTCTAGTAATTTATCTAAATCCATCACCTGCCCATCAGGATGTATCATTCCCATGTCTGAAAGTATATTTAGATCCATGTCTTACTCTTGGAAAGAGATATCAATTGGTCATATTCATTTTGTTTGCATGATTTATCTTTTCACATTGATTTTTATCTTATGTCCTAGGACAATACCTGTTCAGGGCTGTCTTGATCATCCTATATCTCAATATGTCTTGGTTGGTGTATAATGGGGCATAGTTTTTGTGGTACGACATATTTGATGGATTCTCTTGTATGATCATACAATATTTCATCTACAACATCATCATTGTTTGCGAACTTGTATGCATAGAGATAACCAATTGTTTGAGAATCTAAGTCCATGCATCGGATATTCACAACATCCTGACTTCTATAGTTAGTGGTGTAGATAGTTTGTTGCAAAATTAAAACAAAATTTTCTCTCCACATATACATAAAAATAAATCCCATCCACTTACTTCATTTTGTTCATTCATGTCATTTCATCCATTTATCTTGGATACTCCAATTCATTTATTCATCCTTCATCATCTTTATCCTTTTTACATTCTTTCATCCTCAATCCTCTAGTCCTCTAATCCATTTTGAGAGGACACCCATGTTCTTACAACCTGCATGTCCTCTCAAGGGGGCATACAACTACCACCTCATCATCCTTCCTCATCTCACCTATGACTAGGGCATCATGCCACTAGTCCTTATCCTTTCCATCGACTATGTTTTATTCTTCTTTGATATAACATCACTTCATGACGCTATATCAAAGAGGGGAAAAATATAGACGTCTAAAATTAATTAAATTAATATTTAATTAATTTAATCCTTCTCACATAATTAATTAATTTAATTGTGTTGATCGCCTTCCTCTTAAGGTTAATTAAATCAAAACACTATAGTCCCATAATTAATTTATCAAAATTAATTATTCCCAATTCTTCTAAAGTTATCCCAATCATTATTTCTTCTAATTTTTTATTAGTTAATTAACTTCAATTAACTAAGCTAATTCCTTGATTCCTACAAATCACTTTCTCTAATCTTCATCTAGCCTAATTAATTATTCCCTTATAATGCTTATCATTATCTCTCAATTTTATATTCTTCCACTCATTACCTATCCTCATGTCACATCCTCCTAGTTTTTCCTACTTACATCCTAATCCTTCATTAAGCCACTTAATCAATCTCCTTATTCATTTGTGCATCCCTAATAACCTTAATTAGATATGAGTTAACTCTTTTCCATAATGCTACCCACTTTGGTCATGTCAAAGGATTTCAAATCCTTTGCACATCCCCATGCCCTCTCTTCCCAAGGAATTTTAAATTCCTTTTCTTCTTTATTCTTCCTATGCAATCTTCTATTTGGGAATTTTTAATTCCCTTGTCCCTTCCTAAGGAAATTTAAATTCCTTTTATTCTTCCAATGTGCGTAGGGATCTCTTCCCCATTCACCTAGAGGAGTGTGGACACAAGAAATGCCTTTATGGAAAATCTCTTGGTCTCCACACCATGTCCTCTCAATCCTTCCCATCACTTTCATTCAATCTCCATGCTCCATTCCAAATAAATCTTGGCCCTCCATTTTAGACTCTTCAAATCTATAAATTGAGGTCTCCTTCCCTCATTCCCATATCTCATATCCATGCAATCTTATGATGCTCCATTATGCTTAGAAAATAATCTCTAGCACCCACACCATAGCCAAATCCACCTAGAGTCATTTTGCAATAATCCTCCTTCCATCATATAATCCATCCATCTTGTTGTTGTGTAAAGAGAATTCCAACATCCAACGTTGGATCCAATCCAAACAAAAGGATATAGGGTGCTATTCCACTTCACCAAAGGCTCAATCAAAGGAACAAGAGGCAACATTGTGAAGGTATAAAGGTTTATTTGGTATTTTCTTGAGTGTTATGTTTTTTTTGGTTGGAAATTGACACTCATCTGGGTTATAGGTGTTGTCAGTGAGGGAAACACACTTCATGAGAGATCCAGAAATAAAGGTAACTGGTATTCAAGGAACTGACAGACATGTAACTCGCAAACTTGGAACTAGTATTCTAAGGCCGATGTAGAATATTGATCCTGCAAGCATGGAAGCGGCAACGATCATATTGTTTCATGTTTATATTTTGTTTGGGCTGACATGTTTCTTATCTTTTGTAATATGATTGTAAGCTGACATAAGGCATTTGTGTTCATTCATGTAAATGGGTATATAAGTCAGTCCGGGTTAGGTCATTTTGAATATATGACAGATAAGAGATGCGATAGGTTATGTGATGTTATGCGAGCGAAATCTTGATCACTAGAATGCAAATGTAAAGATCTATAATTAGTCTTGATTATTTGTGTAGAGGTTTTGGAAGTGATCTAAGTTACCGGTAAGGGAGGTTACAGTATAAATCAGTACAAATAGTACTTAAACCAAAACTCATCTAGCATAGCAGATGCCCATTCTGAGTTTAATTTTTGTTTGTAATCTAGTACTTTGGATCTGTAGTCAATGAGGCTCCTTTTGTGATGAGCAGTGTGCTCTAGGTAGTGTGCCTTCTTGTATGTGCATGGCCCTCTTGTAATATTTATCTAGTTGGCTAGTGGATAGATATTGTGGGTCTCCAATCCCACCGTGGTTTTTCCTCCTTGAGGTTTTCCAAGTATAAATATATGTGTTATGGTGTTGATTCATGTGGTTGCATTAATATTACTTGTTGTTACTTTCTTTTATGTATACAGGTTAATAAGTGGATTTGTTAATAAGGCTAAAATATTATAACCAATAGAACACTAATTCACCCCCCCTCTCAGTGTTCTTGGATTCCAACAATTGGTATCAGAGCTTGGTGCCTCAGAATAAGTCTAACAACTTGAGGAAGATCCTGAATCCAGAATCCATGGAGATAAGTCTATAGAAGGAACTTGAAGTAGCACTTGAAGACTATGATGCTGAAAGGTTGAAGAACTTGAACCTGGAAGATGAATTGAATTCTGCAAAGAAATTCATCCTTACCCTGTAGAAGAGGTTATCATCTGCTCAAGCTAAAAGGAAGGAACTCTTACAAAGTCTAGATTATGAAGAGAAGAATTCCCTTAAGGAATTATGTCAAAAGCTGAGTCATGAGAATAATGTCATCAAGAATGAAATGCAAGCTATGACCATGAGAATGTCCAAGGAGATTCAAGATCAGAAGAAGAATGAAGAAAATCTTGCCATATCTCTGAAAGATAGTTGTGAGGAATGCATTAGGTTGGCACATGAGAATGATGTGTTGAGAACTGAATTGGTGCAATCACAGAACAATGAGAAAGAGTTAGAAATAATGGTGGCAGTCCTAAGAAGTGATTTGGATGTTGCAAATGAATACAAAGAAAAGTTCAGGGTCCATTTTTGCAAAGTTTGATGAATTACTGAAGCATCAAAGAGACATTGGAGACACTAGAGGTCTTGGATTTGAGCATGGAGAAAGCTCTGGTGCTGCAAATCAAGGGAATCTACCAGACAACCAGAATCAAAGATCACTGGTAAGGTGACCCAATGCACACAAATTTAATGGTAGATGCTTTATTTGCAATAAGTTTGGTCATAGATAAAGTCAATACAGGAATAGAGAAAATCAAAATAATCATGTAGTTCTCAGTCAATATTCAAATTACAAGAAGTATGGTCATAGGAAAGAAGATTGTAGAATGAATGTGAGATGTCATGCATGTGGAAAGTTTGGACATATGGCTAATCAATTTAGGTCAAGAATGGTCAAGGAATCAACAAGTCAATTCAAAAGAACAATGTTACTTGCTATGTATGCAAAAAAATAGGACATATTGCTAAATATTGCAGAAGCAAGAATGCACCGAAAAGGAATGACACATCCAATGAGAAGGGAAAGAAAGAGGTTGATGAAATCCAGCAAGCTCATGCTAAACAGTGGGTTAGTAAGACTGATGATCAATTGGCAGAGGCAAATTCTTCAGTTACTCAATCGACAAAGTAGAATGTTCCTGCACCAATAGGAAACACATCTAGTAACTAAGGCATTAGCCTTAGGGGGACGTAAATGAATGACAGATTTTGTATTAGCCCCGGTAGTGGTCTGAAGCTTGTTTCAGATCTTGGTGAAGTCAAGTTGAAGGACAACTGGTGCTGAGATAATGGATTTTGAATTTGGTATGATATGCCGGTATGCATTAATGTCAATAAGAAATTAGGGTTTTATAGGATAAAAATGATAAGTTCCTTCATTTATGATCATACAACACTCAAAGTGAAGCAGATCTAGTTTAAGGCGATCAAGATGATTAAGATCATTTTCCAATGATTTCTAGTATTTTCTGAGCGAATTTTCAAAGTTTTTCACCAGCTTAGGTTGAGAGGTATTTTCTCTATTTTTCATGCTACTTTTCTGAGATTGTGATGGCTTCTAGATCTTCTCTCACTCTAGTAGATTTTTCTACCCCTGTTGTGGTGGATATTAAGGATTGTCCATGTCCAGAATTCAAGCAATGCCCTCAAATTGTAAAGGTCAATGACTCAATCGATGCATTTTCTAGGGTTCCTGATGGAGTTCTCTATGTGGAAGATGTGAGAGTATATATTCATTGTACTCTAAAGGATCTGGTATCATTGGAAATTAAATCAATGTACTTTTTCACTTTATTGAACAAGAATGGATTGATCAAACTGGAATTTCAAATTCTGAAAGATTAGGGTTTCACCGATATTCTAGAAATGCCCGAGTTCAAGGATGAGATGATTTAGTATGTGCTGAGTCAAGTCCATGGAAAGTTCATGTGGCTTGAATGACCCTACCAAATCACTAAGGAGGCAATTCACGCTATCAACGGTTTACTCCAGGTTGGACAGACACCAAGAAATAGGAAGATTCTAAACACTAAAGTGAACATGCTAAACTGTGCCACCTTTGACAACCGGTCGATGTGGATTGTCACCATCAGGGAAAAAGATGTTCAATTTTCAAGCATGGTGATCGGATACAAGATAACTCAATCCAACCGGTTAAACTTTGTTTCTAGTTCCTATATCTTTTATGCACACAAGATGGTAAAGGAAAATAAAAAATATGATCTATGTCAGTGGATGTATGATGAATTGATTTCAAATTTGGGAAAGATTAAGGGAGAAAGGAAAGGTACATTGTGGTATGGAAATCTCATTGTTTGTTTAATACTTTTCTTTTTAAATGAGATGCCTGGATCTAGTAAGAGGTAATGAGCCTTTGATATACCAATAGAAAAACAAATTAAGGATGTCATGAGGAATTTGGGTCAAGACAAAGACTCCATTATGTGGGGTTATTTCAAAGCATTTCAGAAAGCAATGAAGAAAAGGGAAAGGATACCTAAGCATATAGTTTCAACAAATAATCTATTGACATATGCTTCATGGTCAAGAAGGATGAAACCTTAATGGAGGCAGTGCAACCTAGAACTATCAGGGTTACTGAAATTGGCTATGAAGTTGATGCACAGATCTTGGACCTTTATTCCAAGATGTTTATAGATGCCTTGGTTGATGAAAAGGAGAAAAATTTTGGTACTACAAAGCAGAAGGAATCTGAAGTGAAGATAGGTTACAGTAAGAAGAAAAGGGAAGGACACATAAAGAAGGTTGGATAGGCTATCTAGAAGATGTCCTTTGAGATCAAACAAATCATTGGTTTAATAGAGACATCTCCTTCGGCAGCTATACAAGCTTCTCCGGAAGAAAGGACCAACAAGGGTATATCAAAGAGGAAGAAACCAGAGACCTTTATTGCCACTATTGAATCTGGTTCTGAAACTAAAGAAGAAACCCTGAATATTCCTAAGATCTACATGAGGATTCAAAGGAAGAAGCTTGAGGAAGGGAAGATATAGAAAACCAAAGTCACTCCTCTGGTAGCTCAGAAGAAAATTTTGGAGAGGAAGGCTCTGAGAAAAGTAAACCGGTCAAGGATTCTTCTCCCACGCCCGGTAAGAAGAAGAAATCAAATCTAGATAAAACTCTTGAATCTGTTAAAAGTGTTAAGGTTATTGGTCCTCTTTCTATTTCTAAATTAATTGATCAAATTATGAAGGATGATCTTTTGAGTAACATACATCATTATTATGTTGATAGGGATGATAAAGAGAAAAAGGAGATAGAGGAATTAGTTTTGTTATAATTAGACATATATAAGAAATCTTTACTTGAGATTGAAAGCAAATACTGGTAGAGTTGTATAACAAGTTAGATGCTAGGAGATTGGCTGCTATTAAGGAAGACAAACACATATGTTGGCATTTTCCATATAGATTGAATTAATGATATGTTGTCATTGATGTCAATTGAACCGATGAATGATATTCATGATATCACTAATGTTATTGTTGTTATTACTATTGTCTTGTAATCGGTATGATAAACCTTGAGGAAGATGTTGTAAACTGGTATATAGTAGTTTGTAAGTTCAACCGGTGTAAAGGGTTAAACCTTTCTATGTTATGCAACCAGTAAACCCTACCATTTCTTTTCTGTTAAACCTTAACCGATCAAGTTTGTTGGTTTAATATCTAATGTTGAGTGGTAATGATGGAGACACATGTGATCATTGAATAAGGATTAGTTCAGATTGATTTAGCATGTTTGTTATCTTGGAAAGGAGCAAAGTGGATTGCATCTAATGCATAGTGCATGATGAGTTACAAAGCCCGATGAAGCGGTGATCATGGAGCGGTTGGAATTTTCTTGAAGAACATGAAGAGATTGTTATGATTTCTAAAGGTCAAGATTGTACCGACTGGTTTGTAATCACAAAGATGAGAATTAAGTTTTTGTTATGTTACCGACCTAGTTGATTTGTATTTAAGGTTGATGATATTATTTTGTTAGGTGTTGGCAAAGTTGACAAGATTGGGAGAACCCAGTTGAGTGTGTGGTTTCCTAACCGATGGATGGATCTGTAGTTTGAGTAAAGGTAGATTGAAGCTTAAGAAGGATTTGATCAAGCAAATGTAGTTTTATTCAGACAAATCAAGAAAACCTATTGTTTTCTAACAATTACAACAGAAATTGAAATCCCCTAGCCGAGTAAGCTCTAAAAAGCTTGGTTACTTTTTGAATCATGTAACAAGGTGGTCCATTAGTTTGGATTCTCAAATCCTCCAATGAGGTTACTCCTAATAGGGTATTATTCTTTTCATCAAGGCATATTCATAAATCCCTTAACTAGGCGATTCCTAACTAGAATTAGTTCTTAAGATGACTTACTGTAAAATCGTTAACAAGCTTGGTTCCTAATAGGGCGAAATTCAAAATAGTTCAGATAGATATCCTTGTGAGTCTCATCTCACCACATGGTTTTTACCTATTTGGGTTTTCCATGTATAAATATTTGTGTCAAGTGGTGAATGCTTTTTTGTTTATGATCTTATTTGTTGATTTTATTAACTAATTAACTATTCTGATAAGGCATGATATTTGGAAACATTGAGAGATGAATATGTTGACATATGATTAAGCATTTTTTATGTTTACAAGATTAAAGTTGTTTACTGTTAAGTTGTCATAACAGTTAAAAAGGTTGATCATAGTTGATGTTGATAATATTTGAGATATTATCTTGACTGAGTTACTTGTTGATAAGTTTATTTTTGAGTTTGGGAGTTTGTATTAGTTTTTTAGTATACTGATTCACCCCCCCTCTCAATATTCTACCAAATACTTATTCTTTCATCATACCATCAATTGGTATCAGAGCGTCTCAAGTCCTCTTTAACCTAAAAGCCTAACAGCTTGAGGAAAATATCTTATAGAGCACAATGAAGAAAGAAGGTCTAAAGTTCAACAAAGATAACTATAGGATATGGAGCGACATAATGAATATTTACATTAAGAGTCTGGAAAGTCAATATTGGGATCATATAGAAACTTAGTATAAAGCACCTACTAGAACTCTAATTGATGATTAGAAGAAAGAACAATTAGAGAATCATCCAACATTAGAGTCTATTATCAGTTCCCTATCTTATGTTGAATATGTAGATATTCATGGTCTTGAAACTGCATATGAAGTTTAAAAAAACTTGAAGAGATTTATAGTAGTGATGAACATGTTAAGATTTCCAAAGAGGAGAGTTTAAGAGGAAAATTTGATGACATGAGAATGTGTGAAGGTGAGAATATCCAGCAGTGTGGTTAAAGGATAAAGAAATAGTTGGTAAAATAAAGAGTGCAGGAGGGAAAGTGGAAGATGCCATAGTGACCAGTAAGGTACTCAGAACCCTACTACTGGTCTATGCTATCTGAGTTGCAACTATTCAAGAGCTAAGATCCATTGACAAAACAAAGGTAACTCTTGACTCGATCATTGGCAAACTTGCCGCTTTTTAAGTAAATAGATATGATGGTAGTGTACAAAAATTAGAATTTGCATTTAGAGCTTCTGTTTCTAACTCATCTGTGAGAAGAAGTAGAGATACTGACCATAGCTAAGAATATAGATCCAGCAGAGATGTTGATGATGAAGACAGTTTAGTAGAGCTTGAAGCATTGTTGGCAAAATGACTGCTTAGAGGCATTGGGAAATACAAAGGTAAGCTATCGTTGAAATGTTTTTCTTGCAGTAAGATTGGTCATATAGAAGCTAATTGCCCTAATGGTGAAAATGAATACAAGAGAGACAAATTTAAGAAGCATAAGGGTAAAGGCAAGAGAGATTATCTTGTAGCTATTGACATTGGTATTACTGATGAAGAATCTGATGTTGATTCTAGTAAAGATATTGTGTTTGTGGCTATAAAGCAAGAGATATCAGATTAGAAAGCACTAGTGTCCGGGATGGATAACTCTGACGATTAGATCATTGATACTGTTTATTCACATCACATGACCAGTGATCGAAGAAAATTTCTTTGCTTGAAGGAATTTGATGGTGGTGTTGTCAGATTTGGAAATGAATCACCTTGTATGGTTAAAGGTAAGTGAGTTATTTCTCTTAATGAGAAGAGAAGTGTTGACGATGTCTATTGGGTTGAAGGCCTAAAGCACAATCTTCTAAGCATAGCACAACTTAATGACAGAGGATACCCACTGGAGTTTAGAAATGGAATGTACAAAATCTTTGACAACAAAGGTGAATTGATTGCAACCGGGAAATAGACCAGAGGTAATCTACAATATTTCATCTTAATCCTAAAGTTAGAAACTATTTGATTCCAAAAATAGATGATAGCTGGCTTTGGCATAGGATATTTTGTCATGTAAACTTTGATAACATTGTTAAAGTGAGCAATTTAAGAGTGTAAGAGGTCTACCTCAGCTAGACAAACTGGTTAATGCTCTTTGTAAAGAATGTCTGTTAGGAAAGATGACTTCTTCAACTTTCAAGAGAAAGTCCTTATCAGCAGAGCACTTGTTAGATTTGGTTCATACATATCTATGTGGACTAATAAGAACTAGAAGCATTTCAGGTGAGATATTTCATGATCTTCACTGATGATTGTTCAAGGATGATGTGGGTCACATTCTTGAAGGACAAGAATGAAGATTTTGGTAAATTCAAGGCATTAAGAGCCTTAGCTAAGAAAGAGAGTGGAAAAAAGATAAAATGTCTAAGAATAGATCAAGGCAATGAATCTACTTCTGAGGAATTCACTAAGTTTTGTAATGATAATGGTATCAAGCAGTAACTTTTTGAACCAAGGACACCGCAATAGAATGGTATAGAAGAGAGGTGCAACCTATCAGTAGTTGAAGCAACTAGAACTATGTTGATACAAGGAAATGTAGCAAAAACATTTTGGAGAGAAGTAGTAAGTACAACAGTCTACACAATGAACCAGGTTATGGTGAAAAGAGGTAAGGACAAGACACCTTATGAGTACAGGTATGGAAGAACACCTAATGTTAGCTATTTTAAAATCTTTGGTAGTAAATGTTTTACAAAAGAGGTGATTACATAAGTAATTTTGAAGCTAACAGTGATGAAGGCATATTTTTTGGCTATTCCACCAAGAGTAAGGCCAATAAATGCTTCAACAACCAAACACAGAGAATTGTTGAGAGTGTTGATGTTCATCTAGATGAAAGTCCTGAAATTTCAGAAGGAACTAGTTCAGAGAAAAAGGATGAAGATCCTTACATTTTACTTTTGGAACCTAAAACTGTTAAATCAGAAACCAGTAAAGAAAATCCTGATGTACTTTTTCAACTAGAACAAATAAATTCAGAGGAAGAAGACAATGAAGAAGTTGAACCTGATGAGATTGATCATATTATTCCTAGGTATGTAAGACTGAATGACAGTCCTGAGCAGATTATTGGTTATTAGGATGCTGGAGTACTAACTAGAAGGGAAATTAGAGATAAATCTTGCATGATCTCCACCATTGAACCTAGAAGTGCTAAGGAGGCATTTTGTGATGATCATTGGGTAAAAGAAATGGAGGAGGAATTGGATCAAATTGAGAAGAACAACACTTGGACCCTGGTACCCCAATTGGTAAACAAGAATGTTAGAGGTACTAAATGGGTGTTCAGAAACAAGTTAAATGAATATGATGTTGTAGTTCACAATAAGGCAAGATTAGTTTGCAAAGGTTATGCACAAGAAGAAGGAGAAGATTATGGAAAAAAAATTGCACCAGTAGCAAGACTGGAAGGAGTTAGAACATTACTTGCATTTGCAGCCCATAAGAAGTTCAAGGTATACCAGATGGATGTTAAGTTTGCATTTTTGAATGGGATATTGGAAGAAGAGGTTTATATATAATAGCCTGATGGTTATGCATTGACAGATAAGGAAGAGATGGCATGCAGATTGCATAAATCTTTGTATGGATTAAATAAGGCACCCAGAGCATGGTATGAACAACTTCATACACATTTGATGAAGATAGGCTTTGCAAGAACCAGCGATGACAACAACATTTATCTCAAGTTTGAAGGAGATGAAATACTGATTAGTGAAGTATTTGTTGATGACATTATATTTGGAGGTAATGATGTCACGAGAAATAGTTTTGCAGATGAAATGAAGAATAAGTTTGAGATGTCATTAGTAGGGGAAATAAAAAATTTCATAGGCTTGCAGTTATAGCAGATGAAGAATGGTATTTTCATTACTCAATCTAAATGTGTGAAAGAAATTTTGAAGACTTTTGGCATGAGTGACTGTAAACCAGTTGGAACTCCAATGATTATAGGTTATAAATTATCCAAAGAAGATGCATCTAAGTCTGTAGATAAAAACAAATATAGGTCAATGATTGGAAAATTACACTATGTTGTTCATAGTTGACTAGATATTGCCCATGCAGTTGGTATAGTTGCTAGATTTTAGAAAAATCAAAAGGAAGCACATCTAATAACAACCAAAAGAATTTTTAGATATCTGAAAGGTATAGTTGAGTATGGAGTATGGTATCCATATTGAGATAATTTTATTTGAAGGCATACGCTAATGTTGATTGCGAAGGAAATATTGATGACCCGAAGAGTACTACCGATGGAGCATTCTTTCTAGGAGGAAGGCTAGTTTCATGGAGTAGTAAAAGTTAGAGTTGTACCTCACAATCTACTACTGAAGCTGAGTATGTAGCAGCATATATGAATTGCACACAAGCTATTTGGATGAGGCACATTTTGGAAGGTTTTAAGACAAAGATCTTAGAACCTATAAATATTTTATGTGATAAAACAAGTGCAATAAATATTTCTAAGAATCCTGTTTTGCACACAAGGAATAAGCACATTAAATTGAAGTATCATTTTTTGAGGGAAAAAGTTCAAAGTAAAGATGTTATCTTAGAGCATGTTTCTACCCAGGAGTAGCTTGCAGATATCTTTACTAAACCTCTTCCTAAGACAACTTTTTAGTATCTTAGAAGTCAGTTGGGGGTTGTCCCTCTTCATGAAGTAAGTTGAGCATGATGTTGATTGTGTCAGTCCCCGAATTACTTGCAAAATCTTACATGGATTGATTATTTTTTTTGAAAGTGGATGTATTCCATAGGGGGACCATTAAGTTGCAGTATGTTGATGCATAGTGAGAATTTGGAATTACATGTTTTACTTTCAATTTGGCATTGTTGTCAAAGGGGGAGAAGAATTATGTGATTAAGTAGAAGAATTATGTGTCTGATTCGGTAAGCCAGTGACAGATTGAAGACAAACAGAGCATGTTGAATACTTGGTAATATAAACCAGGATTCCTATTCACTAATCACATCATCAATCAGAGGCATTGATATTTGTATTGACATCAATGACAAAGGGGGGGATTTTTGACATTTTGCATATAGATTGCATTAATGATATGTTGTCATTGATGTTAATTGAACCGATGAATGATATTCATGATATCACTGATGTTATTGTTATTATTTCTATTGTCTTATAACCGATATGATAAACCTTGAGGAAGATGTTGTAAATCAGTATATGGTAGTTTGTAAGTTGAATTGGTGTAAAGGGTTAAACCTTTCTATGTTATGTAACTGGTAAACCCTACCATTTGTTTCTTGTTAAACCCTAATCGATCAAGTTTCTTGGTTTAAGATCTAATGTTGAGCAGTAATGATGGAGACACGTGTGATCATTGACTGAGGATTAGTTTAGATTGATTTGGCAAATTTGTTATCTTGGAAAGGAGAAAAGTGGATTGAATCTAATGCATAACACATGATGAGTTACAAAATACGATGAAGAGGTGATCATGGAGCGGTTGGAATTTTCTTGAATAATGTGAAGATATTGTTATGATTTCTAATGGTCAAGATTGTAACGACTTGTTTGTAATCTCGATGATGAGAATTAGGCTTTTGTTATATTACCGACCTAGTTGATTTGTATTTAAGATAGATGATATTGTTTTGTTAAGTGTTGGCAAAGTTGACAAGATTGGGAGAAACCAGTTGAGTGTGTGGTTGCCTAACCAGTGGATGGATTTGTTGTTTGAGTAAAGGCAGATTGAAGCTTAAGAAGGATATGATCAAGTAGATATAGTGCTATTCAGACAGATCAAGAAAACTTGTTGTTTTCTAACAATTACAATAGAAATTAAAATCCCCTAACTGGGTAAGCTCTAACAAGCTTGGTTACTTTCTAAATCCTTTAACAAGGTGGTCCATTAGTTTGGATTCTCAAATCCTCCAATGAGGTTACTCCTAATAGGGTATTGTGCTTTTCATCAAGGCATATTTATAAATCCCTTAACCGAGTGATTCCTAACTAGAATTAGTTCTTAACGAGACTTATTGTAAAATATTTAACAAGCTTGGCTCCTAACAGGGCAAACTTCAGAAGAGTTCAGATAACTATCCTTGTGAGTCTCTTCTCACCATGGTTTTTACCTATTTGGGTTTTCCACGTATAAATATTTGTGTCATGTGGTGAATGCTTTTGTGGTTATGTTCTTATTTGTTGATTTGATTAACTACTTAACTATTCTTATAAGGCATGATATTTGGAAACATTGAGAGATGAATATGTTGACATATGATTAAGCATTTTTTATGTTTACAAGATTAAAGTTGTTTACTATTAAGTTGCCATAATAGTTAGACTGGTTGATGTTGATAATCTTTGAGATATTATCTTGACTAAGTTACTTGTTGATAAGTTTATTTTTGAGTTTGGGAGTTTGTATCAGTTTTTCAGTATACTGATTCACCCCCCCCCCTCTCAGTATTCTATCGGATACTTATTCTTTCATCATATCATCAACATAAAGGTTCAGGAATTATTAATTTTTGTGGTGCTATTACTAGAGATCAGATGCAGCAGTGTATAGATTTTGCTAACAAAACAATTTTCCAGGGTAGACACTGACATATAATCCTTATGGCAGTCAAAGTATATGAAATTGTCAAGGAAACTCACAAGGATTAGGTTAAATTCTTTGTTGATAAACCAGGTTTATTTACATCACTAGATACACCACCTAAGTTTGACATTCTAGATATCCCTCCCCCTTTGACATTAATGCCCAAAAAAATATGTCAAAGAATAATAACTGTACACTAAATACCTCCAAAAATGTCTTACCGAAGCTTGACCAATTTCAAGATTTCTGAGTAAGATTTCTCTAATAAATCAACATAAGTATCATGACCAGTTTTGAATATGTTAAAGATGGATACAAGTCCACTCAGTAAATATGAAAGTGATTCTTTCTCAGTGACTTCTTCCGATGTGGGCTTACCAAGCATATCTATGCATTCCTTCTTATGTACACCAAGTGAATCCAATCTTGGACTCACCAAACCTCTGAGACTTCTAGCTCTCCGAATGATCTTATCTCTTTCCTTTTCAAGAGATTAAATTTGATTCTCCAAGGTCAATATTTGTCCATCAATAGATGTGGTCAGTGAAATTAGTCCAACAAAAGAGCTAGCAATATTAACAATCTTGTCTTGTAGCTCTTTTATCTTTTCATCTACTTTTGATGTAAGAATCTCAGTATTGCAACATACCCTGTATATGTTAGTACCTTGTTTCAAAGAATTTTCTATCAAAATTAGTTTCTCCTTAATCTTTTTCTTCCCTCCCAATGATTTGATAAAAAGTGGATCTCTTATCCAAAGTAAATTTTTCAAGTTCTTTTTGGTTATAGATCTACTGTAATGATTGAAAATCTTTAGAGATATGCTTTGTTATAGCCTTAAGCTTGTTGGAAGGGCTCGCTTCAATCTCAATCTTACATTCCGAGACCAATTTGTGCAAAATAGTTATGGATTAATCTATAATCCCTTTATTTGTTGTTCCTTCCTTCATTATTTTTGTGGGACTCATCTCTGTGATGTTTTTATTCTCAACTAGAGAAGTGTCAATTGTCAATAATGGTGTGTTCCAGTAACTAGTTCCCTACCAAATTCCCCTATTTTCTCTGGTGATTTAACTTTTATTAACTCCCACTTGCACTGGTGGCTTTGCCACTTGGTGTAGTATGTGCCACTACTGGTTCCTCTCTAGGAATAGTATCCTCAACCTATACATTAATATTCAAAGGACAAGTATCCTTAATGTTAGTATCTTGTACAATGTTCACTGTATTAACAGGTGCCTCTGTATTTGTCAATGCATTTATGTTAACCGATGGCTCAATTTCCACTATCTTGATATTCTTTAAAAATAAGGGTGTACCCATAATTCCTTTACCTTTCCCTTCAACCAGTGTATCTACAATATCAGTCTTTGTCTTCGGTGAGGTGAAGAATCCTCTATGCTCTCCCAAAAAATTTATCCAACCCTTTTGTGTTTCCTTTATTATCTCATTCATCCTTCCTAACATTGGGCTAGTTATTCTATGTTTGCTATTGAAAACCTTTTTTCTAGTAGCCTCTATTGTCTTCTCCATTTCATTTGGAGGTATAGCAACACATATAGCTAAATTTTCTTGTATCTTAATGTGTTTGTCTTCTTGCATTGTAGATAACCTTCTAGCATCTAACATGTTGTATAGCTCTATCGGAATTTGATTTTTTATTTCAATTAATGCTTTCCTATAATATCTAAATATAGAATAATTTCTTCCTCTACCTCTCTTAGTTCATCATCTTCAAATGTATCATAATAAGTCTTAACATTTTTTAGCATCCCATCCTTATTAATTTCATCAACAATTTCAACACAAGACATAGTCACATTACCAATTTCTGGTGCCAAATCAATGTCACTCTTCTTCCTCCTTCTGGTAGTATCAGATGCAGCTATTAATGTGGCCTTAAGTGCCTTCTTCTATGATGGTATTTTGATGGTAACCTTCGTAACCAGTTGTTTCTTTTCTTCCACCTTAGCTTCTATCGGTTTCTTCCTCACAACTCTTTTGAATGCTAATGGTGTCTCATCTTCAAGTTCAGAATCTGTAGTCATAGGTGTTGGCATTTTTTTGATGTTTATGTTGTGATTGTCATTGATGGACACACACTTGCATTAAGATCCCCTTTATATGTATGAGCTAGAGCTCAACCGGTATCTATTCCAACTGGTATGTTGTATTCTAGTCTTTAGACTATTGGTGATTTTGCAGAATGTGTTTCCCGGTCTGAAGCGGCATGTTGACCCCAAGCGGTTCATAGATCTCAAGCAGTATGAGGGAGCAAAGTGACATAACACATTCTTACCAGTCTTCATTTTTGTCAAATCGGCAACCGGTATTTTGTATGAACCGGTAATACTCTATGATGAGTTACCAACCGACATTTTGTGATGAGTTACCAATCCACTGATTGTTTGATGGTGCTGACACACTGACGATGCTTCTTGTGTCATGTTACTGAGTATGTCTAGATACATTGAACCTAGGAAATTGTAATGTAATCCTATTGGACCAACATGAAATCAGATTCCTTTAAAAGGACATCATGTCTAGGGTTTTAGGCTGTTGTTGAAAGGGTTTATGTTGTGCTAGGGTTTAAGGTGGTTGATGAGTTGTTGTAAGAGCGATCTTATCTGAGAAGATCAGGTTGTAACTGAGTGAGAGATAGAGAAGACTGGAGTAATGCTAGAATGCATTAGCTGTGAGCTATACTGGATCTAACCAAGCAGTTTGTGCTATTAGATAGATCAAACACTTGTTGATTACTCACATCTTTGACAAGTCTGTAGCCCTTAACTGGGTAGGCCCAAAAGCCTTTTGTAAAATCCTCTAACAAGGTGGTTCACCTCTATGAATCTAAAATCCTCTAGCAAGGTAGTCTTTAATCGGACTTATCTCCTAATAGAGATTGAGATTCCTAACAGGATCTGTTTTGGTGAAGAACATTGTAAGACCTTAACCGGTCTGGTTTCTATTTTGCAGATAGTGACTTGTGAGTTCCATCTCATCGTGGTTTTTCCCATTTGGGTTTCCACGTCAAATATCTTGTGTTATGGTTGTATTTCTTTTTTGGGTGAATGCTTTATTTGCATTTTGGTTTGCATGTGTGGTAACCAGTCTATCTGTTAAACTATTTTACCAGTTTATCTTTAGATTGTTTAAGTGTTTTAGTGCAGTGATTTTTGGCATACTAATTCACCACCCCCTCTTAGTATTCATCAATTGGTATCAGAGCCTACCTTTCTATAATTTTATCCATTTGGAAAGAGATATGGGGGAATACACCTTGAGGGAACTTTCTTAATGGCTCACTCAATCTGAGCAAGCCTATGATGATCTTATGGTCAAATACAAGGCATCTCAAGCAAAAAGGAGAGAACATGCAAAAAAGTTGACGGAGCTATCTGAAAATAGTTCTATAGATGAAGTAGATATGGAAGCCATGATAGCAGAAGTAAATAAGTTGAATGAATCAAACTCCAACATGAGAAAGGATTTGGAAGGACTGACTATCCAGTTTAGTTAGGAGCTTGAGAACAGGAGGAAAGCTGAAGATCTAGTGAAGGACAGAGATCATGAGATCTCCAAGTTGAAACAAGAGATTAGTGCATTGACTGCTCACCTTCATGAGAGCAGAATGGAAAAAGAAGGAGTACAAGATGAACTAAACATATCCATCTCTAAAAATGCAAGCCTAATGGAGACAAATACTGCTATTTCCAAAGAACTCTCTGAGTCAAAGGAAATACTTGCTAAGTTCAGCAAAAGTACTGTCAAGCTAGAGCAAAAGCTTGAGTCATCTAGACCAGTAAAGAATACCAATGGACTTGGTTTCTCTGGACATGAGGAAGGAGAATCCTCAAGGACAAATGCTGAAGCATCAAAGAAGCAACCGACATTCAAAGGAAAAGGTAAGCAAAAATTCAAACCTGTTTGCTTAAACTATCTTAAAGAAGGACACACTACCAATGTATGTAGAAGCAAAGCCTACAATAATTTTCCTTACTTTATTAACAATGTACCTAGATCCAATAAGTTCAATGGTCATTGTTATGCATGCAACAAGTTTGGGCATAGAGCATTTAAATGCAGGTCTATGATGAATAACACTAGAAGATATCCTCAAAGGACCCAAGGAATTGGTCCTGAACCTTTTGTGAAACGGAACCGCAATCGGTTTAATGTCTTCAATCATCAGCCAAGAAGTGATGGCCATCAAGCGGCAACCAGATGGAGAGAAAATTGTATGATCTGTCATGGTCATGGTCATGCTGCTACAACATGCAGAAAGAAGAATGGAAACATGTACAATGGACCTTGGAGAGCACCTAGATTGGTTTGCTATCACTGCAACAAACTGGGTCACATTGCAAGATTCTATAGAAGCAGAAATAGTATATCTGATGATATATCGGTCACTTCGGAAGGAGAAATTGATGTTGAAATAGTTCAAGCGGACATGAACAAAACTTGGAGGAAGAAACCAACAATGTTGGAAGAGGAACCAGTTTCTGCACCTAGTGTGGAAATATCGGAACTGGCAAACTAAGCTTCAAAAGGCTTAGGGGGAGCACAACGGCAAAATGTTTTCAAACCCCTGGTTTACACCAGTAAAAGACCTTAACCGATATGTGATACCTATCTCATGGTAGAAGACCGAAAATGGTAAAAAGGCAAATTAGGGTTTACGCCCTAATAGAGGAGCATTAATGGCAGTAGGTGAGAGACATGTATAAAAGCATTTTTCAAATCATTTCTCACTATCTGTTTTTGAGCAAAGAAAAGTTTTTCAAAGAGCAGAGCGAAGAAAAGGTGATTTGAGCTTAGATTTCAAGAGATTGACAAATTGTGAAGGAGATTCAAATTCAATTTGCAAATGGTCAAATTAACACAAAGCGGTGATTCGGCAACCGACGGAGTGTGGAGTGAAGGAGAATTAGAAAGCCCTAAATTCATGTTTTAAAGGTATTCCTCAAGTTCTTAAAATATTCTACAATGGTTTCTGCATCTCACACCAGTTCTAGTACATCCATTGAGTCTAAAAGTTTCATTCAAAGGAAGTCAAAGTATAATGCCCTATCACAAGTTCCAACTGGAGTGATAGTAGAAGAGGGAATCTCTGACTATATTGATTGCTAGATTGAAGACCTAAGGTCTCTAGCCATCCACTCCCAACTAGGTCTATTTTGTGGAAAGGACAAGAAAATCAAATCGGAATATAGTATCTTAGAGAAAAAGAAACTCCATTAAGTTGTATACTTTCTGGAAGACTTTACAGAAGATCATATTAGGATCATTTTGAGTAGAGTCCATGGTGACAAGATGTACCTGGAGAGGATGCATGATATCACGCCACAGGTAATTCATGTAGTCACCAGTTTCTGCAACACAGGGGAAGTGCCAGCCCTAAGAATGGTAAGCAAAACTAAAATGGCCAAGCTCACCGGTTCAACAAGTGATTCATGAGGCATGACAGTCAACTCCATCAAGGATGATCTTGTTAAGTATGCCTTCATGGTGATAGGCTATAGAACATTCTCTTCCATAGAATTAACGTTGTATCTGCTGCAGTGGTAAATGTTGCTTACCAGATGATTAAAGAGGATGCATCATTTGGCCTATGCACCGGTATGCAGAGGCAACTCCTGTCTAATCTGAAGTTGATCAAACAAGATAATGCACTGAGATTCAAGTTTGGAAAACTATTGATTGGGTTGTTCTTCTATTTCCAAGGCTACTCTCCTGGATTAAGAGATGTCCAATGGTCTCCTGACCAACCGGTAACCAAGCAGATCAAGGAAAACATTCAAGCTATCGGAACCGGTTACCCTGATGTGCTGAACAAGTATTTTGATGAGTTCAGATGGAAAATGAGTCAAAGGATGAGGATCTTAGGTGACATCATCAAGAAATATGAAGATGACATCTGTTTCACCATCCAGGTGGACAAATGCTTAATGGAGGCTGTTGAGCCTAGAATGGAAGAAGTGGAGCCAATGGGCTATGAGGTGATGTACGATATGCTAGAAGGGTATGCCTCAACCCTTATTGCCTCACCTCTTGATCCCAAGACAAAGAGGACCAAAACCTATCTGGAAAGGATTGCACCGGTCGAGGAACCCTCTATTAAGAAAGGAAAAGAACTGGCAACAAAGAAAGCAAAGGCAGTGCCTGCAGCATTGGCACCGGCTACTACTGCAACTCCAAGAGTGACCAAGTGGTCACCTGCAAATAAGAAACCAGAAGTGGCACCAGAAAAAGTCTTTAAAAGAAAAAGGAAGACTAAGTCAAATGAACCAGACTCTGAAGAGACTGAGTCTGAGGAGATGCCAAAGAAGGCTAGACAGACAAAGAAAATGAAGAAGAATGAACCGACAGTGTCTGCACCGGTAAATATTGATATCTCCTCATATAAACCTTTGACACATTGTCAAAGAACAATAAAGAATATTAGGAGAAAATTACTTCATGATTTAGTAGATTATTGTGATGATTTTAGTGATGAGGAGAAAGAAGAAGTAAACAGGAAATTATTATTTATTTGTGTATGAATGATCGGTCGCCATCAGAGATTAAATCTCGGACACTGGATTTATTATATAAGGCATTAGATAATAAATGGCACATTGCCATAGAAAAAGAACAAGAGATTAGGGAGAAAGTCTTTGCACAGTACTGTCTCAACCTCTCAAACTTAGAATTATTTGATGTTTTGGACCAAAATAAAGGACTCTTCTTCACAAGGAGAAGAAGACTCTAGTTGTTAGAGGGAAGAAATGATGATGTTGAAAAAGAAACTCATCAGCATATGAATCATGCTATCCAAGCTCACAAAGCACGTATGGCCAACCTGCAAGCGGAAAAAGAACCGGTCATCATATCCAAACCAGATGAAGTTTTTGATGAAGAAGGAAACCCAGTTGAAGAACCAATCGACACTATTGATGTTGATGCCCTGGATATAGAAGATGTCACTCAAGACATACCTTCTGAGGGAATAGAATAGGTGCAATAGGCCAAATAGGGTAGTGAGAAAGCCAAGGATAGACAAGAAGCGGCTGAGGAACAGGCAGAGAAGAAGAAGAGGGATGGAGATGAGAAAAAGTGGAAAGAGGAAGAGAAGAGAAAAGGGGAAGAGGAGAAGAGGAAGGAAGCTAAGAGGAAAAAGAAAGAAGAGGAAGACAAGGAACAAGAAAAGAAGAAGGAAGTAGAGAAAAAGAAGAAGGAAGAAGAAGACAAGGTAGTGGAGAAAAGCAAAGCGGACAATGCAGTGGAAGCGGTGAAGAGCACACAGATGGAGACTCCGAAGGCAGCTAGGAGTCAAGCCAAACCGGCTGATATCTCCAGTCTGCAAGTGAATCAGAGCTAATGTAGAGTATCAAGGTTGCTCAAGAGTGCCTTGAAATTACTCGAAGGAAAAAGGAGCAAGATATGATTCAAGCGGCTGTAGACACCCTTACCGGTTTGATCCCTGGTACCAATCTTCCCAACATTGAATCATCACTAGCACAACTTAAGCTACTATGTATTGTAGTGGATGATTAGGTGCAGAGCCTGGAAGAAGCAGCTGAGGAAAATGTCAGGAAAGAGCATCAAAAGGCTCTTAACATTGCTCTGGTGAAGAAGTTGAATGAACTCTGGTCTGAACTGCTGAAAGGCCAAAAGGATATAAGGGACGCTTTGGATGAGGGAAATCTCCTACTAAGCAAAATCTATCAACCCCATCTATTCTACGATGATGTGCTAACCCAGAAGCAAAAGCTTCAAATGGACTTATAGTCTTACTTAAGCACATTTAAGCCACCTTATGATTCCTTTGCAACTTATGGGCAAACTGTTCACTAATTTCAGATCCAGTCAGCCAAAATGGAGTAAGAGATCAGTATACGGTCTAGAGATTTGCAGGAGCTACAACTGGTTTTACTTCCACATCTGCAAATTCTTTAGAAGTGTTATCTGAACCTGGATGCCTTGATAGTTATGCAGGAGATGAGCACAGTTGATGCCATGGAAGAACAGGTATCCCAGATGCAAACAGAGAAAGAAGTGGTCACCTCCCTACTTGAGTCATGGTCTCTATCAATGAAACAATTTTTGTAGGACTATAAATTGGTTTTTGACAAGTATTATTCCTTGTTGTCATTAACTTTTATTATTTTAATATGGAAACAGGGTTGTTGAACGGTACTTTGTCATTGTTGGCAAAGGGGGAGAAGTACTCTATCTATAATAGGGAGAAGTATCTGGCTTTAAAATTTTGATATATGCTTTGATATATGCTTTATGCTCTGATATCTCAATGTTTATGCTCTGTATGCAAAAATGTTATACATTGTATTGATTAAGGGATAATGTAAATGCTTAGGGGGAGCAATTTTGTTAATGGCATGTTTTTGTTGTAAAACACTTAGATGTCAAAATTTTATTTTCCTAAGTGTTGCCATCAATGCCAAAGGGGGAGATTGTTGGCATTTTTTTTATATTTATGTTGTGATTGTCATTGATGGACACACACTTGCATTAAGATCCCCTTTATATGTATGAGCTAGAGCTCAACCGGTATCTATTCCAACTGGTATGTTGTATTCTATTCTTTAGACTATTGGTGATTTTGCAGAATGTGTTTCCCAGTCTGAAGCAGCATGTCGACCCCAAGTGGTTCGTAGATCTCAAGCGGTATGAGGGAGCAAAGCGGCATAACACATTCTTACCAGTCTTCATTTTTGTCAAACCGACAACCGGTATTTTGTATGAACTGGTAATACTCTGTGATGAGTTACCAACTAGCATTTTGTGATGAGTTACCAATCCACTGATTGTTTGATGGTGCCAACACACTGACGGTTCTTCTTGTGTCATGTTATTGAGTATGTCTAGACTCATTGAACCTAGGAAATTGTAATGTAATCCTATTGGACCAACATGAAATCCGTTTCCTTTAAAAGGACATCATGTCTAGGGTTTTAGGCTGTTGCTGAAAGGGTTTATGTTGTGCTAGGGTTTAATGTGGTTGATGAGTTGTTGTAAGAGCGATCTTATCTGAGAAGATCAGGTTGTAACTAAGTGAGAGATAGAGAAGACTAAAGTAATGTTGGAATGCATTAGCTGTGAGCTATACTGGATCTAACCAAGCAGTCTGTGCTATTAGATAGATCAAACACATGTTGATTACTCACATCTTTGACAAGTCTGTAGCCCTTAACTGGGTAGGCCCAAAAGCCTTTTGTAAAATCCTCTAACAAGGTGGTTCACCTCTGTGAATCTAAAATCCTCTAGCAAGGTAGTCTTTAATCGGACTTATCTCCTAACAGAGATTGAGATTCCTAACAGGATCTGTTCTGGTGAAGAACATTGTAAGACCTTAACTGGTTTGGTTTCTATTCTGTAGATAGTGACTTGTGAGTTCCATCTCACCATGGTTTTTCCCATTTGGGTTTCCATGTCAAATATCTTGTGTTATGGTTGTATTTCTTTTGTGGGTGAATGCTTTATTTTCATTTTGGTTTGCATGTGTGGTAACCGATCTGTTTGTTAAACTATTTTACCAGTTTATCTTCAGACTATTTAAGTGTTTTAGTGCAGTGATTTTTGGCATACTAATTCACCCCCACCCCTCTTAGTATTCAACAATAGGTTCAGTGTGAACTACTGGATCCTTCCTCTTTCTCCCTTTCTCTAGGATAACATTAATCAGTGCCTTAATGTCCTTAGAAAATTCCTGTATAAACTTTCTAGCCTTACCTTCTTGTTTTTCCCTCTTCTTTCGGTTGAATTCAATTTCAACTTCAAGAGTATTTTGTTGTGTTGTTCCACAAGGTTTTTTGCTTGATCTATATCTACATCAAGTAGAATTTTCGCTATGAATCAAGAATTAATGCATCCACCTCATAGCCCATTTCATCTATCCAAATCTTCTGGGGCTTGACTGCCTCCATGAAGGTCTCATCCTTTTTTTACCAAGAAATATATGGTAGAGTATTTCTTTAATATATGCTCACGTACTCTTATTATAGACCTAATGGATTTCTGAAAAGCCTTGAAGTAACCCCATACCTTATCATCTCTAAGACTTCCCAATGTAGCAATTGATTGCTTTAGTTGTCTTCCTTTTGGGATGTCAAAAGCCCATTGCTTCCTTCTAGAATCGGGAGTATCATTCAAAAAGTATAACATTAAGTAGACTAATAGATTTCCATACTAGAAAGTTCCCTTCTTCTCACCTTTAATCTTCCCTAAATTGATCAATAACTCCTCAAGCATACACTCATAAAGATCTAACTTGATATTTTAACTCATCATTCTATAAGCGGCCAAATTACATGAACTTGAAACTGAATTCAATTGATTAGACTGAGTTACCTTATAGCCTATGATCATATTGCCAAATTTGATATCAGTGTTAGTGATGGTTCTCACCTTCATCGATCTCTTGTCTAATGTGGTGTCGGTCATCTTCCTTATGAATTCATTTGATACTTTCTTGTCCGGATTTTTCCCTATTGATGGAAAACCAATAATTGCTCAGATGGCTTCCTTAGTGATTTTGTAGGGTTGGTCCAACCATATGAATTCTCCATGCACTCTGCTTAGTACATATCTGACAATCTCATCATCGAACTCTGGAATATCCATAATAGCAATGAACCCTTGATCTTTGATGTGTTTATATGTTGATTTGATCTTACTAGATTCTCCCATGAGTTCATTCATATGAATCCCCTTGATCTTTGAAGAGCCTAGGTCCTCTATATGACAATGAATATAGGCCCTAATATCTTCCACATATACCACTCCCTTCAAAACACAATAAAATGTTGCAATCGAATCTTCCTTGGTAGCCACATGTGGATACCATTTGAAAATTGTCCTAGGGTAGTCCTTAACTTCTACTACAATTGGATTTGCAATGAAAATAGGAGAAGAAGATGATCCCAATTCCACAATTCAAAACAAATACCTTTAGAATGCTGCCAATGAAAACCTCTAACAAATCCTTTCGGATTTCGGTGTAGTCACTCAAGAAGAAATCTGATCATCTCTGAATAGCTTCTGATTGCACTAAGTTGCTCTGAATCGCTCTAAATGCTAGGTGATTAACAATGAAGTGTAATCAACCTTTTATCCATCAAGAAAACCCTAATTTTCTGTTGACATAAATGATTGTTGGTGAATGATACCGGATCTCACTCTGAATATATCAATGTCAGATAATCCTTTCCAATATCTGGAATAGCTTCCAGAATCTTCTTCAAGGGCATATGCATCATCTTCCATGAAATTTTCCTACCCTTAAGGCATCCGCCTTAGTTACCGAATGAGCTCACTACTGGTGCAGAAGCAACCTCTTCTGCTAGATAGGTAACCAGGACATTCCCATCTAATGATTTCTCTTTAGTCTTTCTAACCCATCTCTGAGTATGATCTTGTCGGATTTCACTAACCTTCTCTTTGTCTTTATCTTTTTATCCTCCATTTCCAATTGGTAGATTTATGCTTCTATAGAACTTAGCGATATGTCCAACTTCATTGCATGCATAACATGTAACATTGTTCTTTTGAATCACCTTGCTAAAACCGGTGAAATTTATTGACCTGCACTAATTAGCCATATGTCCAAATTTTCCACAAGCATAGCATTTTACATTCATTCTACAATCTTTTGTCTTATGACCAATTTTATTGCATTTAGAATATTTTGTAGGAGAAGAATCAGGGTTTTGATTTGCTCTGTTTCTACATTTCCTAGCCATGTGATCAAATCTATTGCAAACCAAACATCTACCATTGAATTTATAAACAGAAAATTGCCTTACAGGTGTGTTGTGGTTTTGATCTTCATTAGTAGTACCGGAATTCTCTCCTTACTCAAATCCAAGTCCATCGAAATCTCCAATCTGCTTCTATCTCTTCAGTAACTCATCAAGTTATGCTGAGATGATCTTGATTTTTTCTTTGTACTCACTTGCAGTAGTTAAGTCATCTCTTAGTATTGACATTTGTCTCTCAAGCTCTTCCTCATTTCTTTGGGATTGTACCAAATTAGACCTTAATATCTCATTTTCATGAACCAACCTACCAAGTTCTTCAAATTTGTTCTTTAGGGATACAACAAGATTTTCTTCCTTTTTCTTTATGTCCTTAATATCCTTAGACATCCTCATAGTCATAGTTTTCATTTCATTTATCATAACCATGTTCTCTTGACTCAATTTTAGACATTGTTCCTTAAGTGCATTTTTCTCATCATCATCCTGATTTTGCAAAATTTTCTTCCTCCTAGCTTGAATAGATGATAGTCTCTCTTGTATGAAAAGAATAAATTCTTTAGAAAAAATCAACTCATCTTGTAGCTTTAAGTTCTTCAATCTTTCAGCATCATAATCTTCAAGTGTAATCTCAAACTGCTTCTCCAAATCCATATTCAATGATCCCGATTTCAAGATCTTCCTCATACTGTTAAACTTCCTTTGAGGCACAAGGCTCTGATACCAATTGTTGGAAACCAATAACACTAGGAGGAGGGGGTGAATCAGTGTTATACTGAAAAAGTATATTGTAGCCTTAACAAAACATTCATACGCCAACCGATATACCAGTATAAACACAATTTAAAGAAGTAATGCAACCAATAAGCCAAACACATTATTGAGAAACATAAAACACATATTTATATGTGGAAAACCTCAAAGAGGAAAAACCACGGTGTGATTTATGACCCACAATATCAATTCACTGACCATATGAAGAGATATTACAATAAATGATGGGCCTACACTTGCACGAAGGCTTACAGCCTAGATCACACTGCTCATCACAATAGGAGCCTCACTGACTACATAAAAATCCAAACAACAATCTAGAGAAGTATGAACTACTTAATATAGCATCTTCTATGCCATAATACAAATCCAGTTTAAGCTCTATTTGTTCTGGTTAAAACCCTAAACCTCAGTACCGGAATAACCCTTACAATGACTTCCTCACATACATAGTCTCTCTGATATATTTCTCATTACATCACATCCATATATCCATTCCACATGTATATCCTTCTCCTTATTTTAAAATGTTCTAATCAATCTCTCCTATATAACCCTATACAAATTTATGCCTTATGTTAGCTTACAAAGATATATACAATATCTTATTTCATGTCGGCCATATAACATAAATGAATAAGGATTAAAATAAGTTGCAGATGTCAGATTCAAGATGTGTCAGCCTCCAATACTGATGACCTTTACTATACCATGTAGACCTACATTGTCAATGACCAATGAAATGTTCTATCCTATCGGTGTCGGTGTAGAGTTTTTCATGTGCCTATCAGTACATCATATGATGTCGAAACCCAAAATCATGTTTCCATCAATGACGACATAATGAAACCAACCAATAGAGTGTCAATTACCAACATTATGTTCACATTTAGAGATATCTAAATTTCACTATCATAATTCAAATTTCTTAATTAATTTGTTAATCAATCATTTTTACAATGAATTACATTTCTTATTCATAGTTTTTAAACTTTTGTATCCAATTTTCCCTTCTTTGTGCATGAGTATTGTTACCATTAGCCCTACATACAATATTCCAATGAGAAGAAGTTTTAGACTTAAGGCTTCCCAAGGTTTTAACACTAAGGATATGGAGCTTGAGCTAAACACCTTATTCCATGTGAATGTTAGTGCTTCCTCTAAGCTAACAAATGATACCACTTATCCCCTTTCTCCTCATACTTCTCATGATATGGATGAATCATTAACTAGGGTTACTATTGACCAATTGGAGAATATGGGCAATTAATTTAAAAATATTCATCAATGGATGGGTCAACAATTCTTGTATAGTGACCGAATCCCCTTCATTGAAGGATTAAAAAGAATGGGGAAAAATGATAAGATAGGTGTGGATTGATTGTGTGAAATTTCTCATATAATTGATACTAATATTATATCAATAAAAATTTGTGTCGAAGTCCTTGGTTACTCTCAACCCACTATTCAAGCTAACCATTCCATTCATATTCCTACATCCTTTCCTAGCATGCCTAGTTTTACATCTTCTATCATGACTATTTCCACACAAAATGTAAATCCTACACATGTTAGTCATCAAGGTGACCCTACTATTCAATACTCTTACATACCTCCTTTCATGAGTCTTCCATTTATTTCACAACCATCTCCCATACCAACATACCACAATATTGCCCCTCCTTATTCTCAACCTCCACCTACACATAAAAATATTAATCCTCCATCACAATTCAATATGTTCAATTTCAATCCTTCCACCAAAGCAATCATTAATAACTTAGCCCAAAATATTACATCCTTACAACATCAATTAACTTTCATAACTCAACATATGTTCAACGTTCCCACATTTGATGTAGAGAGCTCACTATCTGATGGCATTTCCCATGTGGTTCCCCCTAAACATATGGAAGTCCATCAATTGGAGTTGTATAATAGAAAAGGTGACCCCTTGACTCATGTGAAGATATTTCAAACTTTGTGTAGTAATTTTCCTGATTACCAAAGACTTATGGCTAAATTGTTTACTAGAAACTTTAGAGATAAAGCATTGCAATGGTATTGTTCTTTGTCTCCTTATTCTATTAATTCATTTCAAAAAAATGGCTAATGTTTTCATTCAAAAATTTTAAAATAACATTGAGTCTAAGATTACTTTAAATGATTTGATTCATTGTAAGCAAGGAATTAAAGAAAAAGTGACTAATTTTATTGGTAGATATAAATGTTTGCATTCTCAAATTTCTTATAAAGTGCCTGATCATGATTTTCAATAAATTTTCATTGCTAATTTATAAAAAAGACATTAGAGATAAGCTTCTATTTTCTAAGTTTACTTCTTTTACACAATTGTGTGCAGTGCTTCATAATTATCATCTTTAAGTGAGACAATTTGAATCATCCTCTCCAATGTCTCTGATTGATAAGAATGAGAGTTCTCAACAATCATTTAAAAATCTCAATGCCAAGAAATATTTCATCAAGTTAAATGGAAACATCAACACTTAAGTGGCAGCCATGACATTAGGTTTGGCCCCTTTATTCAAATACTTAAGAAAATAATTAACTCTTGTTTTTGAGTCTTTGCATAGTATAATGTTGAGGTTAATGAATGCAAATGTGTTGCAACTTCCTCCCATCAATCCAATTGAAACTTCTAAACCATTTACACCTTACTGTGATCCTAAAGCTTTTTGTCAATATCATCGTCAACCTAGCCATGATACTGAGATGTGTTGCAAGTTTAGAAATAAGATCCAAGAATTCATTGACAATAATACTATATCCGTAGTTGGTGTTAATAACAAAGGGAATAAATATGTAGCTCCTCCAAATCTTTACCAATCCATTGCCTTCACATTCTACCAATGTTCTTGAGTTTGACTCCCTTTATTTTTCTCCTAATGACTTTGGTATAGAATCTAATAATATTGTGAACCTTGTTGACAAACCTACACCTCCCAAAGACTTATGTGATCCTATGATAAATCTGATGTTATGGTTAAGGTGTATGAGGGTTTCTCTTTCCCTACTATTAGTTCTATTATTCTTCCCATTGAGGTTGGTACTAAGTGGTTAGATGTCATGTTTTTTATTATTTCTACATCAAATAATTTAGTGTGAATTTGGGAAATCCTTGGCTCTCTTCCATGAAATCTATCCCTTTTGACAATTCATAAATGTTTGAAATTCCCTCATAATGGCACTATTATCACAATTAATCATAGTCTTTACCAACCCATGATAGAGCATGGAAATTTCACTCTTGATTACTTTTGGCATAAATAAATTGAGCCTCTTAAGCCTCAAAATGACATCCTTTTCTTAGCTTATTAAAAATGGAAAAATAAACTGACCTAGAGATCCTACACCCATGGATATTCCTCCTCATTATGGACCTAGTATTCTTCCTAATCCTTCTATTCCTCCTATATATGCGTCAGTCTTGTCTCCTACTTCTTATAAAGGAAAGTGCTTGGCATCAAGTCTCCCTCAACCTATTGGGGTTTCTTCCATTCCTCCCCCTATAAGGGAATTAAATAAGCCTTTGTCCATTAATCCAAAATCTTTGCAAGTCTTGACTAAAAATAAAAGGAATCATTGTGTGAGAGAACCCTGATGATGACCATGTGCTAAGGTTCATGAGCTTGATTCCCAAACGATTTCCTCCCCAAAGACACCAACTATTGACTTGGTCCCATTTTTCCAACCTTCACCTAACCCTAGGGAGGAAGTTCAGTTGAAATCACTTAAATTAAAACTACTTAAGAAAAAATGATGCTTCAACTTCTTTTTGTGTTAGAGATCCTATTTTTATTAATCTACATGATGATATGGATGATGATAATGTTGCTCATGCTAACAATGTTGATTATATTTATTATAATGATATGTATAAGCTTTTTTAAATTAATCATGAGTTATCTTCACATTTTTGAAAAGCATTATCCCTAGAGACAAACAATGTGATTCATCATTAGAGTATGGTCCTTGTTTATAACTTGCAGTAACTCCATCTATTGTGCTCAAAGCGGTTCCTCTTGTAGCTTGTCCACCATCCCTAGATGATGTTAAGAAAGATTGAGAGGCAAATGATTTGCTTGACTAGATTTATTCGTTCCATAGATTATCTTTTGTATGTTTTCCTGTTTATAATGTGTTTCTTGACATGTTTTCATGTTATGTTAGGTTCTATTTGGATGACCCTTGTTACTCTGTTGGTGTAAAGAATAAATAGGTTGATTAATCCACTGTGACATTATTCTATTTGTATCTCAATTCTTCTATATGTTGTCTCAATTCTATCTATTGTTGGTGCCTTGTGTTGTCTACTTGGGAATGATGCAAAGCATTGATATCTCTTTTTGGTCTCTTCCATATTGACTCAAAAAGACACTTGTTTGTTATCTCTTGTTCTCTTCTTCCATTGTGTTCATAGTTCCACTACCTTTGGGGGATGAGGTCAATTCTATAGAAATATTCTTATATACAATTTTTATCATAAGAGCATAGTAACCCCAAAGTTAGTGGATCCCTTCTGTTCTTTTTCCTATATGTTTTATGATCATTATCCTTTGATTTTTCCTTTCTTGAGGGCATCTCATTGTGGTAATGTTCTTTTCTTTTGCATGGATTCTACCTTAAACTAATTTCTCCCAATAAGGCATACACAATCACTTTAACATGGGGGCATACACTTCGCTCAATGTTACACTTTATGCACACACCATGACATGTTTTTGATACTAGACTTAATTTGAAAACTAAGCCTTTTTCTTTGTAATTTGGTATTTTACTTTTCCCTGACTCATAGTAAGCAAATGTTACTAGGCTAGTGCAGTCATTCTCTCTTTCTTTCCCTTTAATGTGTTGTCCCTTTTATCTTGATATTAAAGTGAAATCCTAAAGTCCCTAGGGGCTTGGTGTGTCTTGTCTCTTTGATATCTTGGTGAAATTTTTTCAATACTTTATACTTTACCATGAGTATGATTAGTCACATACTCCCACTAAAGTGTGGGCTAAATGTAGCATCATAAATTATATCCACATATAATTTCATCCTCACCTAGACCTCATGATGGTGCTTCGAATTTCAATGTTTGATGCATGTTTTTATTCTTCTCACGCCATTTGCAATCTTGCATTTTCATCTCCTTCTCTACCTTCCCACCAATGCTAGGTCCAAGGTGACCAATGCACTGGTCCTCTCAATTAGGACTCATTTTTGTTCCTCATAATAGTTATCTCAATTGAGTAGGAAATATAATTCTACATTGGGCTGCTCCAAAAATTCAATTAATTTTTGGGTAGTCAAGTATAAAAGGATTTCTACTCCTCTCATTTGAAACCTAACTTTTCCAAGAGAAAAAATTATTATCCTAATTGAAAATTCAATTCAAGTGAGCAAGCAATCAGTCATTCGTCAAGCATTGAAGCAGAAGTGAAGTCATGTTTATGCATTCAAGATGGCATCCATGATGAACCTTGTTTGAAGATATTATACAAGACATCCTAAAACCCTTGCATTAGGATCAAACAAAACTTCATCAAGGTATACATTTCAGTTACAAGAATTATACTTTAGATCTAACCTTCCCCTCAAAAGGAAAGCATTTTGTAGTAATCCCCATTTTAATTCCTATTTCAATTTCAAGGTTAATTTATAAACTAGGGTTTGACCTAAGGAAAACCCCTATCCTTAACATGTTTCTCTCTCTTTCTATGTGTAGGAAACAGGTTCAAGAGCTATACTCAGAGATTTAGATAAAGTTGACAATGACAAATAGGTTCAGCTTTCGACGAAGAAAAAATTGGATGACTAGGAAAATTTGTACTACCTGGTCCTTAAAAATTAGGTTGACCTTTTGAAATAGGTTTTAAACATCTTCCTTTCCCCAAATCTCATTTTGTGTCTCCATGGGATATCTGTAGTAGTTTTCTTTCAATAATTTTCTTCAATTATTCATTGTTTTACACTTTTTCACAATTACCTTCCAAATTCAACTAAGAAAGAGGATAAGTATTAATAACTAGTGAATCTAATCAAAATTTCAAGCTTTTCGTTATTTGGATTGTGGCTAGATCTATTGGATTCACCCTTCTTTCAATGCGTTGGCTAATTTAGCTTCTTAGTGGTTTATTATCTTAATTGAAACTGTAATTCCAAATTATCCCCAATACACAATGAATTTAAGAGTCGGGTTGTTCCCAAATATGTGAAACACTCCTAACATGACTAAAGGTTTGATTGACAATTTCACATATGTGAGAACACATTTCTTGTTAGAACTGGATTATTAGTTGTTAATTTTGCAGAAAATGACATTCTGACACCACAAGAAGAAACCCAATCTTCGTATTATAATTCAATGCAAGTGGAAATTTTTGTTCATATTAAATATAGACATGCACATGATAGTACAATAGATAATTTTTTTTAGGGAGAATCATTTCTATGTGAGTGATAATCAATTACAATCATCAGATTTTGTGCAGTATTGCTTCAAGGTCTTTTATGACAATTTAAAGGAAAGATAAATTCACATGATACAACATATCATATGGTTAGATAATTGCACTAGACAATTCAAAAATGCAAGAATTATTTATTGGCTAAGCAGGGCTCACAAGGAAACCAATGTCCAACATATGTGGATTAGTCTAGACATGGTAAAGGAGAACATGATGGAGTTCGTGCATGTGTAAAAAGAGAACAATGATCATATGTTTGCATCAAATGACTATGATCATGTTTCAGATCTTATACAAGAAGGTATAATTTAATTAATTTTTTTTGGCTTATTAAACAATATGTATATAAATGCTTGTGTATATATGTGAATTTTATTTCTCACTAAATATTTAATTTAACTTGGTTTGTTGGACATGTGTATGTTGTTGTTACACCTGAGGACAATGAAGAGGGGATAGAGTATTGGTTGGCTTGATGTGTAGAGTCAAAACATAAGTTAACTCATTCTTGAGTAGATGATTATGGTTATGAATATCCAATAGGATTTGTGGTTTTTGTTGGCACATGGCTACACAAATATCTAACAAGAATGATGGCCTACATGTGTTTGAATATTATGAATCAAAGAAGAATATTATACACTAATCACATTTTGTAGTGGCAACTAATATAAAATTGAATGGATATTGCAGGAGACCTACTAATAAAAAGTTATGGACACTCTCTATGGAAGAAAATGAGACAATCATAGATGCATTGCAAAAGAGAGAGGATGTAGATGGTACAATAAAATGAATGAATACATGTAAGTTTTAATAAAACATCTTTGTTAAGTCATGATGTATACTATACGTGGCATTTTAAGTTATAGATCTTAATTATAAAAGATAATCAGATCATTTTTGTTTTAGGTCTCCCACAACTATAAGGCATCAGTGACTACTACTATTTGTGCATTCAAGGATATACAATAAATAATTATTTCTCTAACATGGTACAGTCCAATTGTCTAGCTTTATTTTAATAAATATTATTTTCTTGTAAATGATCTAGAGTTAAGTCATCTCCCTTTAAGTCATGATACATACGTTATGTTGCATTTTGAAGGATAGATCCTAATTATAATTGAAGCTGATTGGATCATTTTTGTTTCATGCCTCCCATATCTAGATGGAATCAATGGCTACTATTGTTTGTGCATTAAAGGATATATAATAAAGAATTATTTCTCTAAGACGATAAGGTCCAGTTGTCTAACTTTATTTTAATAAATGTATTTTTTTTGCAGGTCCCTTATAAGACGATCCCAATGATTATAGATAGGCTTGGTAGGCTTTTGGTCATGATAGGATTTAAATCTTTATGTAATATGTAATTTATAGGTTTGATAGGATTTTGGTCATGATGACCACTATATCTCCTATTTTTGTCTCATATGCTTGATAATAAAAAAAAAGAATGATTCATTTTTCCAATATGCATATATCATTAAATCTATTTGCAAACCTTATTATCTTCTTTCATTCTAAAAATGTGACTAATAGGTCTTTTATATTAATTCATGGTAAATGTGACTAATAAGTCCCTTATATCAATTCATTATGTTGATTAAGTTCATTATGTTCAATTAAGTTCATCGTGTTTGAATTAAGATGGTACATTCGACTCATTATGTTTAATTAAGTTTGAATTATGTTCTTTAAGTTCATTAAGTTCATTTTCTATGACTCATTAAGATGTTAACATGACTAATTATGTTCATTAACCTCTTTATGACTCATTAAAACTTCTATAAGTTGACTCATTAAATTCATCAAGTTCATTAAATTCATTTACAAAGACTCATTAAAAAGGTTGTATACATCTTATTAAATTATATCTAATTTCACATGTACACTTTCAAAAAGAAGATCAACATATACATTCCACATAATGTAACTTCCAAAAACACATATAAATCTAGTCCATATATATAATGTATGTCCAAAAAAACATATATATAGTCCATGAAATGTGCTCTAAAAGATGCCAACAGTCCATAAATAAATACAAAGTATAGTTCAACATATACATGTATTGAAATTATATATCAATATGTGATAAGTGAAAATAGAGCTATCATTAGTAAAATCTAAGTCCTATGATTACTAAAATTTAGTGTCCCAAATCTATGTGTACTAGATTGACATATCTCATGTTGTACAAGACAAACAAGTTTTTCAAATCAAAATTTTTTTAAAAAATTAAACATTTTTCAAATAAGCATGTGCATATCAGTTTGATGTAAATTTATTAAACTTATCGTATGCAAGTACTCATCGCATCCAACAACTTTCTCAACATGTACTATCTACTCAAGACTTATGTCATCTTTTACAAGATAGAAACACATGCATACACATGTTTAGAATTTTTTTAATTTATAATTTATTTATAATTTGATTAAATAATCAGCATTTAAAATACCGTACATGAGGCTTCTCATCTCGTCTACCAATATCTTGTGCACCTAGAAGTCTAGGTGTACTTGAATCAAGACCAAAAGTCACAATATCTAACTCTTGTACAAGGTCAAATAAAGTGTGCATGTACAAATTAGGTTAAAACTTATATTGAAGTATGCACTTTGGTAATCCCGTTAAATAAATTTATATTGTAAATTCCTCAAATGATGTCGATGATAATTAATTTTGGTTCTGATAAATGTCATGACAACAACATATCCTAATAGTAGTGTCCACCTACAAACATGTATAATACAATAAAATTATATTTATTGAATATATGTGTGTGAGTTGTATTGAATTGACCTACTACAAATTCTTAAGTTTACAATTTTTTTAAAAGATACATACAATATATGGATCATGCTCAATGCTTGATGATATATGATCTACACCCTCTAGTCAGTACAACGTAGATACCACATGACCTAGGCCCTAGAGCAGCAACAATTCAACGTTCAACATGATAATTTAATTGATTTAATTTTTAATTATCAAAATTCAACATGATAACTTTGTTGGAGATTGTTGGTCATTGTTGCTGCTAGGACATGTTGTTGTCATTGATGTCTACATATTCCTATGATTTACTCTAGTGATTAGAGATTGGGAAAATCTTATGATCCGGTTTGTAGTTTTGTTTTGTTGATCAAGGCTTTGCAGAGTTCAGTATTTCCTCTGGTATATTCCAATGTGAATAGACCTTGTGCTGATTTTTTGGGAGATTTTTTGGGATGGTCTTATACATCTTCATTTCAGATGGATCATGATTTTGTGCTCTGCAAGTTATCCTTCTTTGTGACAATTGCTAATTGGTTGTGTTCTTGAGCCTTCAGATGTTGATCGATGAAGATTTGATAAGTAGTGTTGGTGCAACTATTATTTATGATTCTAATGTGCTTGCTAGTGTTTCTTAATTGTGTCCTATTTTTTTTTATATTCCACATTGATCATTGTGTGAGTTTTTTGTGGTCTCTATGAACCAGTGATGATTTTTGTGTTATACGGTATTCCTGGTGGTATAGTGTGTTGCGATTGATCTTGGCGTGATTTCCGGTGGTGATGAACATTTGGAAATTTAATTTAGGTCCATGCTATGTCATGTAAATCATTATATTGGTCCGGTGGTCGATCTTTGTATCGTGCGATGTAATTTTGTAATTGTGAGTTGAGCGTTTAGCCAACCTTGTTATCAATGTTGATGAATTGTATATATAGGTGATATTGTCATGTAATTTAGTGGCAGAGGTGGTGTCTACTTTATCAGAGAGTCATGTAGATAAGGATTCATCTTTCAGTGTGAGGTATTGAACAAAGATCAGTGTTACAAAGTAGATAATTGTGCTTCACCAGAACTATAAGCAGGCATTTGGAGATGCTATTCTTTCAGTTCATTTCTTTTGGGTTGTAGTCTAAATATTATTGTAAGTCAGTGAGACTTCCCTAAGGCTTGTAGCCTTCCAAGTCATTGTATTTGAGCAATGAGATCTAGGCAATATTCTTGAATGCATGTGCATTCCCCATTGTAACATTTACGCATACTACTGCAGAGTATCATCTTACTATGGGTAGGTTCCCACCATAGTTTTTCCCTTAACCAGGTTTTCCATATCAAAATCTTGGGGTTGTGCGTTGTTCTTTCAAATTCCTTATCTTTGTTATGGTTTATCATATCTATTTTGTGGTTAAGTTAGTAGATCCAGTGAAGACTTATTCACCCCCCCTCCCTCTTAGTCTTCCTTCATTGTAGCTTCCAACAATTGGTATCAAAGCTAGATCCTCTGGAAGAAGCTTAATCATTTGAGGAGATCTGGGATGGAAGTTGCAGGTGTTATCTTTATGAAGGATGGTTTGAGATTTGATGGAAGTAACTATGCTATATGGAAGAACCGGATGGAAGTGCACTTGAAATGTCTTAGAGAAGATTACTAGAAGATTACAAAGAATGCCTATTCTACTCCTCTGAATGGACCGGTTACTGTTGATGAGATAAAGGAAGTTGGACACAATATTAGAGTGAAGGAAGCACTTCTTAGTTCCCTGACTTATTTAGAAATTACTAGGTGCCTAATTAAAAATCACAAAGACAAAGTTTGGTTGTTTCTCCAAGGCAACCTGCAAAAAACCCAAGTTAGAAGTTTGATACGCTTATTCTTTGACTTTTGAATCTGCACAAAGCATGTTAGTAGTTTGATTTATTGTCTTTGCCATGTGTATGCCAAGATTCTGCATAGATAATTAGTACCAAAATCCAAAGCACAGAAAATAGAATGCAAAAACACAACAAATTTCAAGTAAACACTGCATTTTTTTACCTCTGTTCTGGACTTTACACAGGCGCAGAACCCATGACATAGGCGCAGAATGCAGGACACAAGCGCAAAATGTCTCTAACACAAGCGCAGAATGCATAACACAGGCGCAAGTTGTCTGACACAGGCGCAGAAGTCTCCAGAAAACCCTGCACGACCCTATTTGTGGGTTTTTTTGGCCTGCAAATCAACTTGAGAGCACTCAAAACACCATAAAGAGGTTAGAAGGTTAGTTTTTCACGTCGGGTTCACCAATTAATGTATGTTAGGAAATAGGAAATCATCAAAGCATATATAAAAATACTAGTCATTAGCTCAATCACAAATGCATTCATTGCAATGAATCTATCCTAAGACACACTCAATAGAGACATGAAAACAAAGCATACAAAACTAGAAATTATGCAAACCATAGACACGATTTGAATGCTCCTTCATGCGGCTCCATTGTTCTTCTTTCCTCTCCAAATAGTTGTGGATCTCACCTACAAGTGCACACACAATTGAAAGCAACTAGACGGGATTTTGATCAAGAGTACTAGAAGCTTAAATTCGATAGTCTGATTAAGGATTATTCTCATTATTAGCCAAGATTGAAGAAATTCATCCAATTTATAGAAGAATTGGAGAGATGACAAGATTAGCATGATAGTGATTCGAATAGAAATTCAAATCAAGAATAGCAAAATTATGACATGTCTATGACAAATTGCTATGCAAGGGTTTATGACAATTTATGACAAATTCTATGTCAAGAATTTATGACAATTTATGACAAATTTCTATGTCAAGAATTGATTGATTGTCAATTATGACAAATTATGACAAATTTCTATGTCATTTCCATGAATTTAGGAGAGAAATAGGAGGAAATTGAAATTAGGAAATTAGAAAATTAAGAAATTAGAAAATGAGGAATTAAGAAATTAGGAAATTTGATGGAAATTAGAAATTAGGTAAATTAATTAATAATTTGTCATTTATTAATTAATTCACAAAGAGGAATAATTAGCCAATTAAATGAACATTTAATTGCAATGAGAAGACTTAGGATAAATAAACAATTTATTAATCCTAAAGGAAGAAATGACACACACAAGGTTAAATGATTAAATCACGAAACCCTAGAAGATGAATTAGGTCTTGATGAAAGATAATTGACTCGATCATGATTTGATTTTTGGATTAAATGATTTGATTGATAAATATGCCAATTGACGAGGAACAATGACAAATTGATCCAAATTGACATAAATGAGACAGACAACAATCGATGACAAATCGATCGCAAATGACAAAATTGAACAAGAGGACAAGAATCGATGACAATATTGAAAATGACCACGATTAATGACAAATTGATCGCAAAATGTCAAAATCGAACATGACAACGACCGATGACAAATCGATCGTCAAACGACAAGATTGAAAATGATAAGGATTGATGATAAATTGATCGCCAGAGGACAAGATTGACAAGAGGACAATGATCGATGACAAATCGATCGCAAGATTGACAGGAGGACAAAACCCTAATTAGGATTGATGATGTCCAAAATGATGACAAATAAGCACGCACATTGATGCAATAGGATAAGATCGATTAAAATCATGACTGGATAGTGTTGTCGACAAGACCAAATTCGAGAGCGAGATAAATGAAGAATGTAGAAGAATGACTCGATGTTCGCAAATGATAAAAAACCAAGTACGTGACATAGGAGAAATGTTAATGCGACACAAAAACTGAAAATGAGGCAATGCGCAAATGTTAAAGTATGACTCCACAAGAATTGAGCATTTTTAGGTGTCTACATTTTGCCCCTCTTTGAGACAATGCGATTTTAAGCGTTGTTTCAAAGAATAGTAATGAAAATGCCCCAGACAATGATAATGACATATGCATGGCCCCTTGAGGAATTGGCCGGAAACATGCAGAGAAGAGGCCAATTGATCGATAAAAATGATAGAAAATGATAGGTTCGAATGGATGGACAATCAGATACCAGATGCATGAAGGACAAGCAATTTAAGGTGCAAAAGACCGTGACCAACATAAGATGGAGAGGATACACATCCATCTATGCATGGACAAAGATCTATAAATGAGGCCAAGAGAAGGAAAAGTTCTCATTTGCACTAGCCAAGGAGGAGAACTTGTTGCTCTAGACAAGAACACTTGCAGAGAGATGGCGAACATTCCAATGGCGGATCACCTTGGGGAACGTGTATGCACATTCAGACGATCGGACGACGCAGGAGCAGCGATATGGATCTCAAATACCCATGTTTTCAATTTCATGAATTTTGATTGCTTGTGGGACATTGCGAGGCCCACAGGGGATGCAGAAAAGGACTTCTGCGCTTGTGTAGGGAAAATCCTGTGCTTGTGTAGGGTCTTCTGCGCTTGTGTAGGGAGACACAGGCGCAGGTTACCTGACACAGGCGCAGGTTCCTGGACACAGGCGCAAGTGTGCATTGGAAACCCTAATTTTGATCAAAACGGCATGCAAATGCTCCGGAAAGGGGGGACAAGGATAGGATAGGTCAAATGAGATGAAAAACACCCTGATTAGACATGAAAATGAGGAAATTCAACCCATAGGAGCAAACCCTAAAATTGACAAAATTTGCCCCAATTGTGATGCAGAGTCGACAGTATCCGTTGATCACACGGGAGAACCGACCGGATTGCTTCATGCTATGACATAGACTCAGGAGCACAGAGAGAGATACCTTAGTAGGACTTGGGATATACTATGTCACATTCATGCCCGAGATTAGGGCAAACACAGGACTGCTGACCGCATTGGCAGAGCAATGGCATTCAGAGACTTCGTCCTTCCATCTGGCGACTGGAGAGGCGACGGTGACACTGGAGGATGTGTGGCGTATCCTCTGCATTCCGATTCATGGAGAGATGATAGAGTATGACCCAGTGACAGGGAGAGACACATTGTGCAGATTGTTTGAGTGCGACACAGATGAGTTGGATATCATCGAGAGGGAGATTGGCTGGGAGACTATGGCATCAGAGTATGATCGACGATACGTGGTGATAGCAGTGGTGATAACATGTCTACTAGCAGGAGACAGATGAGGACATGGATTCCCTATTGGATGGGGAAGAGTGCTAGAGTGGATGGCAACAGAGGGGACAGTGTACGCATGGGGACCATGTGTACTGGCTATGCTATATTTTCAGCTGCATCAGATAGCATATCAGGGAGTGCAGACTTTGAGCTGTGGAGTTACATTGCTATAGGTATGGGCATTTGAGCACATAGCCATATGTCGACCAATCACAGATAGACAGGTAGTACCACACCGACCATATGTGTATTGCTATGGGGGAGCATTGAGACAAGGTCCTTTTGGATATATATTGTATTGGCGACATGAGTTAGACCGACTGAGAGAGTTCATATGGAGGCCATATCATGATTGTTCGGGATGGTCAGATGACAGTGAGGAGTTACCATATTGTAGACAGGAGAGGTACCTGATTGGGCGACTAGTGAATCGCCAGAGAGTGATTGAGTTGTACCTGCCAGAGAGAGTCAGACAACAGTTTGGAGAGAGGCAGGATGTACCTAGGAGGACTGCACACTTTGCCTGATCTCACAGAGAGATGAGTCAGTGGGGGAGTATGATTCAGCCACACACAGCATATGCAGACTTCTCACAGCTACAGCAGAGACAGTGGGATTGGAGATCAGATGTGGCAGACGCCGGGATGACGGATGAGTATGATAGATGGTTTGCACGATGACGGCCAGTGCCATTGACAGATCCGGATATTCTAGTACCGAGGCGACAGGAGGACTTCCCACTCATAGGAGAGGAGGAGGGAGATGATGAGGATGAGGAGGATGAGGACGGGGATGAGGATGAGGACAAGGATGAGGATGAGGACAGAGATGAGGATGGTGGGGATGATGAGGATAGAGATGAGGATGGCGAGGAGGAGGCATTACAGGACATACCCATAGAGCCAAAGACAGCTAGGATAGAGGAGATGGAGATATACAGGGCTACCATAGCGAGTCAGCAGGATCACATTGAGACTTTAGAGAGAGAGCATGAGCAGTTCAGAGCAGAGATAACTAGACTCACAGTGGCTCAAGATGCAGTGATTGCTCAGGCACAGCGAGAGGAACAAAGAGTCACTGAGTATATTGGGTCGATTCGGGATGCCAGTGTACGGGAGCTAGGACAGATGCTGGTAGAGACTGGAGAGGAGATACGCCATTGGAAGACACTATACGAGAGTGCAGTTCCACCAGAGAAGAGAGAACCTTCATATCAGGCACGATCGAGGACAGAGAGCAGGGCATGCTCTTGGAGGTCATTGAGCAGCATGGGGGTGAGTGGACCTATGAGACCACCACAGCCAGGACTAGGAGGGACATCATCCGCGAGACATTGCAAGGATGAGGAGGACCGAGGGAGCACCCAGTGACAGAGGCACGTGCTCCTTAGGACAGACAGTGGACATTATGTAGTTTGACATTTTGTAGTCAGTCTGCGGGCCATACTTAGGACAGACAGTCCAATTTTGTACTCCGATATTATTGTGACAGATGATATGATATGCATCGATATGATGGGATGCAACATGTTATGACTTATGTTATTTTTCCATGTATGGATGACTTATGCACTGTTGATGTACCATTGTGGAACATGTATGGATATATTTTTTTTATGTGTTTTTGATGCATTTATAATATGAAATGGATAAGATGCTTGATGGGATGGTCGATGTAATGCAAGTGTACTAACCAAATGGATGTAGGATGCAGCATATGCACGGGGAAATCGGAGCACTAAATCGAACTGACTATCCGAACTGATGGAAGAAATGTTAGTAAGAAGAAAATGAGACAGAAGACAGTTAAAGATGAAGAAAACTTGCTTTCAGTAATGCACTTTGTAGGTGAGAACCTTTATTTTTATGTAGAAAAATGGATGCGTAGCATCATGGCATTGAAGGCCAGAGCTGAAATGCAACCCTATTTGCGAAAGACAGACACATCATAGACAAGCAACAATCACAATCAAAAAAGAAAAGGATCATGAACCATCCTGGTCACTCTAAATCACTCAGTGACATCATCGAGCAACATAGGAACATGACCGAAGCCAAAGATAAATCAATAAAATGATAAGATGCACAAATTCAAATCAAACAAACATCTTGATCTTCATTGTCAAAAGTTGAAAGTGTTGATAGGACGATCATGCTGTCTGGTTTCAGGACATGTGGTACCCCGTCTAAGACAGGACACAGTCTGGTTTCGAGTATACCACACCCTCTATAAGACTCATGATAGTAAGGACAAATGATTTGGAGGTTGATTGATATGACAATTCGGATCAGTTTGAATGTTTGGTTTGAGTAAAAAGTTCATCTGTTAACGCATGATTTCATTAAAGCACAGTACGCAATTGCGAGTTGTTTGATGTATACTCAGTGATCTGTCTATGCACAAAAAGAGATCCTTTATTGCAAAATGCATGTTTTTGGATTTTGAGTTTTTACAATTTTTTTTGTGGTCATTTTTTTCAGGACTTTTTATGACTTTTTTGGATTTTTTCAAGACATTTTTTCAATTTTTTAGAGATTTTTTCAGGACATTTTAAATGTTTATGATCTTTTTTTTTTTAAGAGATTTTTTCAGGACATTTTATGATTTTTTTATGATTTTATCTCAGGACATTTTCCAATTTTTTTGAATTATTTTAGGACATTTTTTAATTTTTTTGAATTATTTTAGGACATTTTTTAATTTTTTTGAATTATTTTAGGACATTTTTTATTTTTTTTGAATTATTTTAGGACATTTTTCAATTTTTTTTTATTTTTGCCCCCAGTGTCTAGCAAGGAAAGGAATATGATAGGTGAATAAATAGGCTTTCTGAAATGTTGGTGGATAGAGGAAAGACAAAGGCCTTTTATTATGGAGACAATGCGGATGCAATTTTCAAGGGCTATGGCGTGATGGGACAAGAGACTGGATATGACAATGTAAAGCAGGAACATGGATAGTGATAAGATATGGATAGGATAAGCAAGACCAAGAATGGATATGGGACATGGACTGAAGGTCGGGATAGGATACGGGATAGTGGCAAAAAGTTGCAATAAGCTAGGGAATATGGATGAAAGGTTGTAATAAGCAAATGGATAAAGACCAAAAGCTATGATAGACTGAAAGCTGTGAACAAGATGCATGATGCTCATGATGATCCTCAGCCTTGTCAAGATCAAAGGTGGAAAGGGAAACTAGACATGAGGGACAATAGGATATGAAAGATAATGACAAGGGTTCGATAGGATAGTGGAACAATGAAGGACAAAAGGATACGATAGGATAAAACCTGCCCCCAAGTGTGGTATGCAAGAAGTTCATAGATTACGCATGACGCCTGTTTGCCAAGTTTTCATCATGGTACTTTCCCAAGGTGCCTGTTTGCCAGGTTTTCACCAGTGGACGAATTATTTTTCTTTACTTTTTTTTTTCTTTTTTTTTTCACTTTTTTTTTTTTTTTTTTGTATTTTTTGACTTTTTTCAATAGAAGATGGACACATGATAGGGGATGGAAGAAGGACTCAAGCGTCTTTTTTTTTTTTTTTGGATATTAGCCTTGAGAAAAAATGGACCATGACTTTTAAAAGTATGCTCAAAGACGTTGGTAGGATAAGGACATGGAAAATAAGATGAAACTAAGGCGAGGATTTATGCAAAGGATTGGACCAAAGGGATGGAAGGATGGAAAATATGCATTGGATAATGGATAGGGTATTGGAAGAATTGGGCTTTGGTGGATGGAAATGAAGGCAAGATCGACATTGGCACACACCTTGAGGGGTGATGGACTGATGGAGGAAAAATGTATTTTGGATATTGAGATTTTGACGAAGGAAAGGCTATGGATTTTGGGACATAAGGGCCCAAAATGGATAAAGAAGGTGATGGAGGAATATTGATTTTGGATGCCAATTTTGATGTTTCTTTAGGCTTTTGTGCTTCAAGGAGCCACTTAGGGATCCACATGGTTTTTGATTTTTCATGCTTTTGTGGTTCCTTGGAGTGCATTGCTTGCACAAGGGATTTAGGAACCCATATATATTTTGACTTTGCTTTATTTTGCTTAGTGGGCCTTTGTGGCCTTTTGGATATTTCTTTTTCTTTATAGATCATATTGTTCTTTGTTTTGACATGTCGATTATATTGGACATGTTGATCCTTGAATACATGTGGATTTCTAGACTTATGACTTTTATACTTGGCATCCAAATTGCTTGGAGGGGGAAAGGAATGCATGGATGGATATGAATGAAATGGACTTCTTTTGGATGGATGAAATTTGCTCAAGGATGTGTGCCTTTGTTGACCTTGCATAGAGGATGAAGGGATATAAGGACCTAAGATGGATGGAAAGTATGATGGGGAAGGTGTATGTTTTGATTTTGATGGAGGGATACCAATGTCTTGAGAGTGAGTTGTGTAGACATGACCCTTAAGATCTTCTTTGATATGGAGGGGTTTTTTCTTATGAAGGTCTACTCCTTTGCCTTTATGAATATCTTGACTTGTAGGATACTCTTTTCTTTGGGAAAAAGATGCGAGTCCATTATGAGGTGGATATGATATGAGAGAAATAATGAGATCTTGAAGTGGATCGGATTGGACCAAAGTGGAAGAACCCATTATGCATGTCGAGGGTTCATAAACATCTTGCACTGACACGTTAGAATCATGAGGGGGATTAGGATCATGAGGGGGACTAGGATTGTGTAGTGGACATGGTTCAATGACGGGCTCTTCAAGAGATGGAATGGGAGAAATAATGAGATCCTCAAAAGAAATGTGATCTTGGAGTGGATATGGATCATTAGGACAAGGAGATGGAGGAACAAGTGGATCTTGTGGAGATTCTGAAGGAATAATTTGATCTTGACAAGGAGGAAGATCATTGGCATCCTCTTTAAAGATTCTTTGCTCTTGACTTTTAATGGGATCATCGGAAAGGATGGAAGGGATATCTTGATCTTGTTTAGGAAGTGGAATGTCAATGGGTTTTGAAAGGATATTGTGTTCTGGGAAGATGGGGTCCTGGTCAACAATTGGATAGGATGATAAGGTTTTAGGATCTTGATCTTGGTCTGTTTCAAGACACGTTTCTTCATGCTCTAAATTATCCTCTTGACATGGGGTTGGACTTTGGATATGCATGGAGGATTCTGGCAAGGGCTCAATGTTTTGGCATGAAGGAAATGCACTTTGAACATTTGGGATGGATTCTGGCAAGGAATCAATGCTTGAACATGAGGAAGAGGGACTTCGAATGGGGTCCTCTAAAATAGGTAATGGCAATAAAGTGCATGGTGCAATTGGGTCTAGTATTTCCGAAACATGACAAGGATGTGCATCATGAATCGGATTATCGTGGCAATCAATTATGGATAACTCTTGGATAATTGCATCCTTGGGTGTATTGTTTGATGAGGACAATATGGAAGGTTCTTGTGAAACTTCTAAAGGTGTAGGGATAGATGCCACTGGAGAGTCAATTTGCTTGTGAGGGGATGAAGCATTGCTAGACATAAGTGTATTATCTTGATCTTCCTCAAAGAACTCACTTGGTAGTTTCCTTAAGAGCATTGCAATAAAGCCACCTTTCTTTCGAGGTTTTGACATGGTTGGATCTGGAATTTGAACTTGTTTTTGGTTTGATGTCATGTTTTGATATTGGACTTGGTTCAATTGTTTTGACATGTTTGAAACTTGGGTTGGTGTGCGCTACAACCTTTGTTTTTGAATGTTTGGTTGTGGTTGTTGGCATTGATATTCCACCATTGGTTGAACTATTTGTTGACATTGTATAGTTGGTTGGACATATTGTTGAAATTGGACCATTGGTTGTGTTGGTTGCATATGTTGGACAATTGGTTGTGATGGTTGTATTGGTTGAAAATCTGATTGATAGTAAACACCTTCTTGTTCTTGATGTGAAGGCACATAATGTTGTTATCTCTTTTCTTGAAATTGTTTCATCATCTCTATTTGTGAGAGGAGAGCTGGTATGTCTGATCATTCGATAAGAGATCTTACATCAATTGGTTCAATATTTAGATTTCGACCTGGAAATTTTTGAAACATTTTGGACATTTGTGATCTATTCTTCTCAATGTTTTTCACTCTTTGTTCCAATATCTCCTCTTCTTGAGCTAGTTTCTCCTCTAGTTTTTGTATTTGGAGATTTGTTTCATCATAAAAAGTTTGATCAATATTGCCTTGTTGTTGGGTTGCATTGTCGGTTGATATGTCAAACTTTGTTGCATCATCCGTGCTTGGAACCTTGTTTCAATAGACATGTCACTATGCAAATGCAATATTTTTGGAATTTTTTCAAGGACAATGTATGATATGCAACTAAATGTGAACTAAATGAATGAGAATGCAATCTATGGCAAGAATGCAACCTATGTTTTTTGGTTGTTTTTCAAGATTTTGACAAACATTTTGGAATGCAAATCTAAGAAAGAGACCCTTAGGAAATTGAAATGATATCTAGACCTCAAAGGACAAAAGGACCAAGTGACAATAGGACAAATTGACAATGTCTCCCCTATATGCTTGGATACTAAGCTAGGTTTGACCAAATGATATTGATGACAAAAAGACAAAAGTTTGATAAGGTCTAGACTTCTTAACAATGACTTAGGGTGTATTCAAAGATTTGGATTACCCAAGTATGACAAAACTTAATTTTGGCACTATATGCAAAGGGACATTACTATGCAAGTGACCTTAATATGATATGATAATGACCTAAGCTTAATGAAGAGACCTAGGGTATGCAATGTATGACAATGGTATGACTTTAATGCAAGAGGACACATGCAAATGGCTAACTCTTATTGATATGCAAAGGAGTATGACTTAGGTGAAACCTAACCTTGGTAGTTGACAATGAACTTTGCAAAATGCAACCTAGGATGAACCTAAATGTAAGTGACATGAATGTTGAGAAAAGATTTTGAACAATGTTTGACAACCATGTTTGAAAGTGTTTTGAAGTTTGTTGGATGAATGTCTCTTGTGTTTAATCTTATGTTGGATCAATTTGTCTTGTTCTTTGAAATGAGATACAATTCAACTTTTGACAAGTAAAGAAGACAAGATATTTTAACATAGACTCAAGACAATCATGCTCATTCCCACATTTCTTATGGTAGGCAAGGACATTAGGTACTTGAGAGGTAGACTCATTATGGGATTCAAGGAGAATACATAGATGCTTGACCCCACGGGCTCCCCTCCATGGCACTCACTTCTCAGGGCAGCCAAGCATCAGTCCCCATGGAAATCTCCCCATGGCAAACTTAGTATCTCTTCCAAGTATCCGAATTTGTCCTTCTCAAGCAACTAGAAGGGTTTTTGGCCTCTAAAAACAAGGTGTTTAGTAAGGATTTCTGTTAAGCATTACTCCTTGATGTCACGCAAGCGTGATTGAGACATTAAGCCCATCAAGATACCAAACAAATGTAGTCATGCAAGCACAATTTAGACCAAGAGGCCCTACTTAGATGTTGATATGAGAAAGAGTCCAAGGGTCATCACTTCCCAAGTAACTGCAATTCCCACGTAATACTTCCTTCAAAGCTTTCGCTCATCAGGTATTTTTTTATAGTGAGTTAGAATGCCAAGGAATTCTAGCCATACTCACTTTGGGTCATTCCCTTCTCACGATTATCACTTGCTTGCAAAAGCAAAGTGGTCGGGAAGGCAGGCCCTCTAAAGGAGACGCACAATCAACAACACAAGCATGGTATCGAAGATCTGGATTTCTGATCACCCTAAGAAGGATGAGAGCATACTCTCCTACTCCAATGTCATACTCAACAATCAAAGCAAACAAATATTCATTCCAACCTATTTAGAAATTACTAGGTGCCTAATTAAAAATCACAAAGACAAAGTTTGGTTGTTTCTCCAAGGCAACCTGCAAAAAACCCAAGTTAGAAGTTTGATACGCTTATTCTTTGACTTTTGAATCTGCACAAAGCATGTTAGTAGTTTGATTTATTGTCTTTGCCATGTGTATGCCAAGATTCTGCATAGATAATTAGTACCAAAATCCAAAGCACAGAAAATAGAATGCAAAAACACAACAAATTTCAAGTAAACACTGCATTTTTTTACCTCTGTTCTGGACTTTACACAGGCGCAGAACCCATGACATAGGCGCAGAATGCAGGACACAAGCGCAAAATGTCTCTAACACAAGCGCAGAATGCATAACATAGGCGCAAGTGTCTGACACAGGTGCAGAAGTCTCCAGAAAACCCTGCACGACCCTATTTGTGGGTTTTTTTGGCCTGCAAATCAACTTGAGAGCACTCAAAACACCATAAAGAGGTTAGAAGGTTAGTTTTTCACGTCGGGTTCACCAATTAATGTATGTTAGGAAATAGGAAATCATCAAAGCATATATAAAAATACTAGTCATTAGCTCAATCACAAATGCATTCATTGCAATGAATCTATCCTAAGACACACTCAATAGAGACATGAAAACAAAGCATACAAAACTAGAAATTATGCAAACCATAGACACGATTTGAATGCTCCTTCATGCGGCTCCATTGTTCTTCTTTCCTCTCCAAATAGTTGTGGATCTCACCTACAAGTGCACACACAATTGAAAGCAACTAGACGGGATTTTGATCAAGAGTACTAGAAGCTTAAATTCGATAGTCTGATTAAGGATTATTCTCATTATTAGCCAAGATTGAAGAAATTCATCCAATTTATAGAAGAATTGGAGAGATGACAAGATTAGCATGATAGTGATTCGAATAGAAATTCAAATCAAGAATAGCAAAATTATGACATGTCTATGACAAATTGCTATGCAAGGGTTTATGACAATTTATGACAAATTCTATGTCAAGAATTTATGACAATTTATGACAAATTTCTATGTCAAGAATTGATTGATTGTCAATTATGACAAATTATGACAAATTTCTATGTCATTTCCATGAATTTAGGAGAGAAATAGGAGGAAATTGAAATTAGGAAATTAGAAAATTAAGAAATTAGAAAATGAGGAATTAAGAAATTAGGAAATTTGATGGAAATTAGAAATTAGGTAAATTAATTAATAATTTGTCATTTATTAATTAATTCACAAAGAGGAATAATTAGCCAATTAAATGAACATTTAATTGCAATGAGAAGACTTAGGATAAATAAACAATTTATTAATCCTAAAGGAAGAAATGACACACACAAGGTTAAATGATTAAATCACGAAACCCTAGAAGATGAATTAGGTCTTGATGAAAGATAATTGACTCGATCATGATTTGATTTTTGGATTAAATGATTTGATTGATAAATATGCCAATTGACGAGGAACAATGACAAATTGATCCAAATTGACATAATTGAGACAGACAACAATCGATGACAAATCGATCGCAAAATGACAAAATTGAACAAGAGGACAAGAATCGATGACAATATTGAAAATGACCACGATTAATGTCAAATCGATCGCAAAATGTCAAAATCGAACATGACAATGACCGATGACAAATCGATCATCAAACGACAAGATTGAAAATGATAAGGATTGATGATAAATCGATCGCCAGAGGACAAGATTGACAAGAGGACAACGATCGATGACAAATCGATCGCAAGATTGACAGGAGGACAAAACCCTAATTAGGATTGACGATGTCCAAAATGATGACAAATAAGCACGCACATTGATGCAATAGGATAAGATCGATTAAAATCATGACTGGATAGTGTTGTCGACAAGACCAAATTCAAGAGCGAGATAAATGAAGAATGTAGAAGAATGACTCAATGTTCGCAAATGATAAAAAACCAAGTACGTGACATAGGAGAAATGTTAATGCGACGCAAAAACCTAAAATGAGGCAATGCGCAAATGTTAAAGTATGAATCCGCAAGCGTTGACCATTTTTAGGTGTCTACAGTTGCTATTGATGAGATCAAGAGTGTGACTTTAGTGACAAGTTATATGCTGGTTAGAAAGATTGCTACATTTGAGCTGAGCAAATTTGGAGAATCACATGGAAAGCTTGAGACAACATTTAGAGCATCAACATCTATATCCAAAAAGAAGAAATATGATCTTGGTGAGTGTAGAATATCCAAATATGAAAGAGAAATGAGAGAGATGAAAGCGAAAGAAAGAGAATTAGATGAGCTTGAAGCATTGATTGCCCAGAGATTTCCTAAAGGAGCTGGTAAGTATGATGGCAAATTGCCTCTGAAATGTTTCTCTTGCAACAAGATAGGACATTTTTCTTCTAGATTCCTAAAGAGAATTGCTAAGTATGACAGGGATGATAAGTTTTATAAGCATGATAGGAATTATAGATATGAGAAGCATGATAAATATGATAAGCCTTACAAGTCTAACTAGAAGTATAGAAATCAAAAAATTGTTATTATGTTGTTGATGAAGGTGTTACAAATGAAGAATCAGAAGGAGATGTATTTGTATTTCTTGTCATTAAGGAATATGGACCTGTACCTGTTGATTCCACTAGTTGTGTTGTTGAGGAGAAAGCTTTAGTTGCTAAAGTTGAAGAGAAGGATGAATGGGTGATTGATAGTGGTTGTTCACATCATATGACTGGTGATAAAAGAAAATTTGTGAGCATGGAAAGATATGGTGGTGGAATAGTAAGATTTGGAAATTTCAAATCTTGTGTGATCTGTGGTAGAGGTTCTATTTCTTTTGATGGTAAGCATAACACTAATGATGTCTTGTATGTTGAAGGCTTGAAGCGTAATATTTTGAGTGTTGGAAAAATGGTTGATAAAGGTTATGATCTACAATTCAAGAATGGAAAATGCAAGATTCTAAATGCCTCTGGTATAGAGATTGCATCTAGAACTAAGATCAAAGGTAACATTTTTCACGTGAATGCCAGTGAAAAACTTGTTTGATTTTTCAAATAGATGAGAGTTGGTTGTGGCATAGGAGTATGTGTCATGTTAATTTTGATTTAATAATTAATATCGGTTCTATTCAAGTTGTTAGAGATCTGCCTAAGATTGTTAAGCCTGCCAATCTGGTATGTAAAGATTGTCAATTGGGTAAGAAAAGAAAACAAGGATTTCTTTCAAGAGAAAATAGTATACATATGATGGATTGCTATATCTATGCATATCAACCTATGTGGACCTACAAATGTTAGAAGAGTGCAGGGTGATAGATATTTTATGCTACTAATTGATGTTTATTATAGAATGACGTGGATTGTCTTTTTGAAGGAGAAATAAGAAGCATTGGAGAAGTTCAAGATATTCAAAGCAAAGGTGAGGACTTAGTTTGGATTGAAGGTGAAATGTCTGAGATCTGACAAAGGTAGAGAATTATGTTTTGGTGAGTTCAATTTATTATGTGAGAAGCATGGGATTAGAAGACAATTATCTGCTCCTAGAACCCCTTAGTAGAATGGAGTTGTTGAAAGGAGCAAAATTGTCTTAGATGCTGCAAGGACTATGTTGATTCAAGGAAATGTTTCGAAGATATATTGGAGAGAAATTATTAGCACTGTTGTTTACACATTCAATAGAGTTCATATCAAAGGTGATACCAGTAAGACCCCTTATGAGATATGGTTTGGTCATGTTCCTACTGTGAGATATTTTAAAGAATTTGGTAGAAAATGTCGTATCAAGAGAGATGAGGATATAGGAAAGTTTGATGCTAGAAGTGATGAAGGAATTTTCTTGGTATATTCAACCAAGAGAAAACCCTACTGGTGATACAATAAAATACTGAGAAAGATAGTAGAAAGTGAAAATGTGAAGGTGAATGAGAACCTTGGAAAAGAGATCAGAGAATGTGGATATGATGATGGACAACATGATTTAGCCCCTATTCAGACCAAATAATTGAAGTAGACTAGTCCGGTAGAGACAGTCAACCCAGATGTTGTTGTTGCCAGTGAAGAGGTGTAAGAACCTATAAATCAGAACAATCAAAAGACTCTAAGGTATGTAAAATTGAATCATTCTAAAAAATAGATTATTGGTGATAATAATAAAGGTGTGATGACCAAAAGAAGGTTAGATGCTGAAGAAGTATGTCTGATTTTTCAAGTTGAACCTAAATATGTTTCTAAAGCTTGCAAAGATAAAAATTGGATGAGAGCTATGGAAGAAGAATTAGATCAGATTGAAAATAACAACACTTGGGAACTTGTGCCTAGACCTAAGGATAAGAATGTGTTAGGTACTAAATAGGTATTTCGGAGAAAATTGAATGAAGTCGGTGAAGTTGTCAGAAATAAAGCTAGATTGGTTTGCAAAGGATATTCACAGAAAGAAGGAATTGATTATGAGAAGAATTTTGCTCTGGTGGCTAGACTTGAAGTTGTTAGATTGTTGCATGCATATGCTTCTTATAAAGATTTCAAGGTATACCGGATGGATGTCAAATCTGCCTTTTTTAATGGTGATCCTAGGGAAGAAGTCTACATTGAGCAACCTGATGGATTTTCATTATCAGATGATGGAGACAGGGTATGTAAACTGAAGAAATCTCTTTATGGATTAAAGCAAGCCCCTAGAGCCTGGTATGCTAGATTAGATAAATATTTATTGAAATTGGGATTTAATAAAGGGACTGTTGATAGTAATTTGTACTTTAAGATTCAGAATGATAACATCTTTAGTGTTGAAGTCTTTGTTGATGATATTATCTTTGGAGGAGATGATTATTTAAGCATGAAGTTTGTCGGAGATATGCAAAAAGAATTTGAGATGTCCATGATTAGTGAGATGAAATTTTTCTTAGGTTTGCAAATTTCACAGATTGGAAAAGGAATATTTATATCACAAACTAAGTATGTGAAGGAATTTCTAAATAAGTTTGGGTTAGATGACTCCAAACTGGTTGGAACTCCTATGGTGACTGGCTCTAAATCGTCTAAGATTGATGAATTTCTGAAAGCTAATCAGAGCCTGTACAAATCTATGGTTGAAGGACTGCTCTATCTTACTCAGACTAGACCGTACATTATGCATGTTGTGTGCATGGCTAGTAGATATCAAGCTAATCCAAAAGAGAGTCAATGTTGTGAAGAGGATATTTAGATACCTAAAGCAAAATGTGGATTATAGTTTGTGGTATCTGAGGAATGATGATTTCATGCTATGTGCTTACACTGATGTTGATTGGGCTGGTGATGTTGATGACTGAAAGAACACTATAGGTGAAGCATTCTTTTTAGGTAAGAGGTTGGTTTCATGGGCTAGCAAGAAACAAGATTTAGTATCTTTGTCTACTACTAAAGCTAAGTACATTGTTGCTGCTAGTAATTGCACTTAGGTAGTTTGGATGAAGCAAATGTTGAAAGATATCAAAATTATCTATGATGAGCCTACTCTCATATACTATGATAATTCCAGTGCTATTAACATGTCAAATAATCTAGTGCAACATTCAAAGACTAAGCATGTGTCAATTAAATATCATTACTTGAGAGAGAAAGTCGGTTAAGAGAAAGTGAAGATGGAGTATGTATCTACAAAGGAACAAATTATTGATATTTTCACTAAGCCTTTGTCTACAGTTATATTTTTATATTTGAGAGACAAGTTAGAGGAATCCACCCCTCTTGACTAGAACTAGATGCATTGAGTTGCATCAATCCGGTGGACTTCAGAGCATTATCTTTTTATCCGGATTGATGAGTTGGTGTTTCTCCTCTCGTGAGTAGTTTGTGTTTAGGGGAGAGATTTCTGAGATTCCTGGATCATGTTTTTGTTTTGGAGAGAGAGTAGTTTTTTGTTTTGAGATCTTTGGAATTATTGTCAAAGGGGGAGAGAGACCATGTGAAAAACTGCTTTATATGTCTTGATCTTAGGGGGAGTTTGTTGGATATCTTCTTTCTTTGCATTGATTGTTTTTCACATTCATATGTTGCCATCACTGTCAAAGGGGGATATTGTTGGAGATTATTGGTCATTATTGCTTCTAGGCTATGTTGTTTTCATTGATGTCGACATATTCCTATGATTTTCTCCGGTGATTGTAGATTGGGAAGATCTTATGATCCGGTTTTGATTAGTGCTTTGCAGAGTTTGATATTTCCTTCAGTATATTTTGGTGTGAATAGATGTTATCCTGATTTTTTGGGAGATTGTTTCAAATGGTCTTATGCATCTCCACTTTAGATGGATTGTGATTTGGTGCTCCACAAGTTATCCTTCTTTGTGGCAGTTGCTGATTGGTTGTGTTCTTGAGCCTTCAGATGTTGATCAATGAAGATTTGATAAGTAGTGTTGGTGCAACTATTATTTATGATACTAACATGCTTGCTCATGTTTCTTAATCATTTCCTATTTGTTTTGATGATCTGCATTGATCCTTGTGCAAGTTTTTGGTGGTCTTTATGAACCGATGATGATTTTCATGTTATGCGGTATTCTTGGTGGTATAGCGTGTTGTGGTTGATCTTGGGGTGATTTTTTATGGTGATGAGCATTTGGGAATTTAATTTAGGTTCATGTTATGTCATGTAAATCATCATATTGGTCTAGTGGTCGATCTTTGTATCGTGTGATATAATTTTATAATTGTGAGTTGAGGGTTTAGCCGACCTTATTATCAAGGTTGATGAATTGTATATATAGGTGATATTGTCATGTAATTTAGTGACAAAGGTGGTGTTTAATTTATCAGAGAATTATATATGTGTGAATAAGGATTTATCTTTTAGTGTGAGGTGTTGAGAAGAGATCGGTGTTGCAGAGCAGATAATTATTCTTAAACGGAACTGTAATCAAGCATTTGGAGATGCTATTCTTTCAGTTCATTTCTTCCAGATTGTAGTCTGAATCTTATTGTAAGTTAGTGAGACTTCCTTGAGGGTTGTAGCCTTCTGAGTTATTATATTTGAGAAGTGAGCTCTAGGTAGTGTGCCTGAATGCATGTGCATTCCCCATTGTAACATTTACACGTACTACTATAGTGTATCATCTTAACCGGGTTTTCCATGTCAAAATCTTGGGCTTGTGTGTTGTGCTTTCAAATTGCTTATCTTTGTTGCATTTTATCATATCTATTTTTGTGGTTAAGTTAGTAGTTCCTATGAAGATTGATTCATGCCACCCTTCTCAGCCTTCCTTCATTGGTGCTGCCAACAAACTTAAATACTTCAAATTGTAGATAAACTGTTATTTTTACCCCAAAAGGTGTGCCAAGTTGTGTAGGTGTCGATGAAAGCTTGAATCAAACATTAGGTATTTCCCTAATCTACATACAACAAAAAATTTGAATCAAACATAATATTATATTAAAAAAGTAGTCACTTAATTTATATCACACACACACACACACACACACACACACACACACACACACACAGATCATCTAAGAAAAGTAAATCCATATATAATGTGATATCATTTGATGTGGGTACATTTGAAGTGGATTTAAAAGAAAGAGTAGGACCTATACATATCTTATTACAACTCATACACATGTGGCATTGACCATGGAACACCTACCATGTGGGAAGATTGATCATTGAGGTTACTTGAGAGGGCACTCAAAGCACCAAAGGCATAAACCACTACTCTATTGTGCATAGGTGCAGGAATAGTAGTAACAGTAGGAGCAACCATGGTAGGAGTAGGTACAAGTGTAATAGTATGTGCCCCTAATCTGTGTTGTGGCATGCCACCACCAACAACCTGGAATGACCTCATGTCAAAATAATTGGGTTTTACTCCCAATAAAAACTCACAATATAATTTCTCTAAAAAATAAAAAGGCACCTCATAACCACAATGTGGTGTATGATAAAAAACCACCTATCCCAAAAATGTGCTTATATATGTGGATGCTAACACCACCTAATTGAAATTCTTTTTTTGGTGGCAGGAATGGGTAGACTAGTTTGAGGGTTAATGAAATAAGGGGCTATCTGTGTTTTGTTTATTTTTAGATAATTTATTTTCTTATAAGTGTATCCATTGGCATAAAACTGATGCATCCAATCTCTATATTGGTGGAATTTATCTAATTTGTATCAATGGATTGAACAAAGTCTAAAAAACTTGCATTGAAGTTGCAAATTATACAAGATGAGGGGGGGTGACAAGCTCATTTCGGATTGCATTAATATTTTGTTGTATGATTTCAATATTTTTATTTATTTATGCTCTCAATTTGGGGCAGTCACCGGTTAGGAGGGACCTCAAAGAGATCAATCCGGACCGGATAGAAAGAGTAAACACAACAAAAATAAGAAACTACGATGGAAGCAATACAAAACTGAATGAATTAGATCATGAAAACTATTTACATAAAACTTGTAACATCTCAGTCACAAGATCTGGCTCACTCACTTGCTACAAACATGCTTAATTATAGAATAGGTCTCCCCCAAACCTCCAAACCTAAGATCTATCTACTATATTTTATTTGATTTCTTCTTACTTTATTCCTTGACTTCTAGTTCTCAATTATAATGATTTATACGATCCAAATGGAACCGATCAGCCCAAAAAGGGATCAAATGTTAAAGAACAAGAAACCAACCATGTAAAATGAATAGGTCAACCTCCACCAAAGAGATTCCTCCAAAAAATACAAAGGATAAAGTGCAGATCAAAGGGAATTTCGCCCACACGCCAAAGACCATTGGAATCAAAGCATAGGGCTCTACAAGCTACGGAAGGGATCCAGTAGATTCACTAATGTAAATAGGTCCAAATAGATCTGGTGCCACAAAACTGTCTCAGAAACCGGAATTGATAACTTGTCAAAAAATGATCCAAATTCTTTGTGGTTTAGGAATAAAGAATATGATCATGTCCTCAAGAAAATCGAACTCCACAAGATTCAGTGATCCAATGCAAGAAAATGCAGAATAAAATTTTGAAACTGCAAAATAGAAAACAAGCAGAAAAAAAAATAGTTTTGGTTGATGCAAGATTGCCAAGAACCAGGGATGCTCCTGCATCAGGCATTTGGGGTTGTTGAAAAAACGTGAGTCTCTCACTTTTTCTGAGTCAAAGGAAAACCAAGGCGGTCTACCTCTACCTGAGAAATCCAAGATGAACCTTGAACTGGTTTGTCCTTCCATTTCACAAGATACCCCTTATATTGACTTCTCTGGGTGCTACACCCCATCCTACTATCCAAAATCTCTTCAATCTGATCTATCTCCTTCCGGGGAAACTATTTCTCCAAGTTTGCAATACTATCCTCACCTAATTTCAGTTCATGATACTAATGTAGATCTGTAATGTTAAATATAGGTGAAATACTCAAACTATCTAGTTGTTAGATATTTGGTTAGTCCCAAAGACAGTGAGAGGAGGGGTGAATCAGTGTCTAACCAGTGGATGAAATATTTAAACTTATTTGCAACTTTACAACCCAAATTAATATACCAATAAGAAAGTAATAATGCAATAAAGAGAAACAAAATAATAAGCATCAATGCACACCATAACACGAATATTTTTTACTAGGAAACCCGGTAAGGGAAAAACCTCGGTGGGATTTGTGACCCACAATATTTACTCACTGGCCAATATGAATAAATATTACTTAGTACAATAGGGGCCTGCACATGTAGGAAGGCCAATTGCCTAGAGCTCACTTCTCAATACAGAAATGGAGTATCACTGACTACATAATTGGATGGTTAAATCCAATAACAATGTACCGCTCAAAATAGCATATGCAATGTTGGATTTAGTACCGATTAAGATTTTTCTGATACCTCTGCCAAAATATTGCTTCACACTGCTCTATGCTTATTCTCTCTTAAGATAAAAAAACAAAATACATATACAATTATTCACTCTCATATACTGCTTACATACATACCTACATACTTACTTTTTCTCTCTATTCAAATGACCTACAAGATCTCATACATATATGAGTCCTTACAATACATCATGTCGGCTATATAAATATAATATTATAATAAAATGTAATTCGTATAAACAATATTAATTCCAAGTCGTCTTGTATTGCCGGTATGATTTGTTGCCAGTGTAACTGGATGCTAGTGTGAATAAACTTTTGTAGTGACTGTCGGTGTCAGTAGGTGAATTTTGATGCCAGTATAACCTTTGAACCCTGTTACCAGTTGGTTGCCATTAATGACAATATCAACTATTCTCATCTAAGTGTATAATGCCAACAATCTCCCCCTTTGGCATTGATGACAACAGTCATGAGAAAAATCCAAAACTGATATCCAAAATTTGAAGTCCAAAAACTAAGAGTGCTCCCCCTAAGAAAGTGATCTCCTTGTGAATGTTTTTCTCATTACACAACTCCCCCTTTGACATCAATGACAAAGGATGTCAAAAGTATCAAAAATCCAGAATTTACCTAGAAACTTGTAGTCGATTATGTACAATTTGAAAAATGTCTTCCAAAACCAAGTTAAGACCTTGTAAAAACTTTGTACTGTTAGAAATTATAGTCTCTATTTGTTGGATCATCTCGGTGAGATAATGCATCTTCTACTCTAGTGATCTTTCCCTTTGAATAGTTGCCTTAGATAGATCATTCTGGTATGTTAGCAAATTATCCAATCTAGGACCAAGTTTGTTCTTTAACTCCCAAGTTTTCATTTTTAGCCTTGCTTTCTCCCTTCCAATTTCTCAATCTTCTCTTCATAAGTAACCATCTCTTGATCCAAAACTGATGTGAGTTCTGAAGAACCAGTCATATTGTCAACAATGCCATCAATTTATTTTTGTGATTTCTTTATTTTCTCATCAATATATTTTGTTATATGGTCAAGTTTACATGCTTCCTTGTACAATTCCTTGTATTCCAGAATGGTGAAATTCAGTGTCGGTAGCAATGACTCAATCTGTTATGTGCAATCCTTTATTGTTTTATCAAAGAATTCATCGTTCTCCTTATTGACTCTTTCCTTAATGGTCTCCTCATTTATCTTATCTATAGTTTGAATATTAGAAGAAATGAATTTGGACAATGTGTCCAATTTAACTATAGACCCAACAATATGATCAATCTTGCACGTTGGTGGAATCATTTGCACAATTGGTAAAGAATCATCAATAGCCTTAAATGCTAAGGCATTGCATTCTGTTATCTTCTTTATGGAATCTAGTAATACATCAGTTATATTTGTCGGTATGTAATCCATAGCAAAAACACTGGGAGGAGTGCTAGGTTCAGCAATACCCTTCTTCTCTTCTCCAGATACCTTAACCTCTTCCTTATCCACTTTCTCTTCCTTCTTATATTCACTCTTATCCTCATTATTATTTACTATCGGTTCTTATTGTGTCTGTTCTTGTACCTTTTCTTTTACCATTGGTATCTCAATATTCTGCTGAGTGTCAACAGTCTTGATTGGTGATTCAGGTTTCTTAATATTTTCAGACTTAGATTTCTATTCTTTTGTAGTTTCCTTGTCCAACACAATATTGATGTCCTGAGTGTCAATATTCATTGTGAATAGAATGTCTGACTCAAAATCAACATTATCTAGTTTTCACTTCCTCTGGTATCTTTTCTTTGGGCTCATTTTCCTTTTTTGTCGGTGCCTCTGATACTACCCATGGGGTGTCCTATGCTAGTGATGGTAAGTTATCCTTAACTGTGATTTCAAGTACATTTCCAACCTTACCCTTGCCCTTATCTATTTTCTGATATACTTTAGTAAATGATTATCATTTTTTTGTCTATCTTTCTCCTCCCTCTTCTCCTTCTCAACAAATAATATATCCCATTTGTTAGTTGCTTCATCTGCAATCTCTTTTACTTTGTCGGTCATAAGACTAACTTGCTGATGACCACTCACAAAAACAATCCTGTTAGCTTCAGATATTAAGTCATCTATTTCTTGCTTTGAATTAACAAGATGAACAGCTAACAGTGCCTCAACCTTCAATTTCTTATCTAACTCCATAAGAGACATTCTCTTTGCTTCAAGTCTTAAGTACAAATCATTAGGAAGAGTTGTTCACCAAAAGTGATAACCCAAGACACCTGCAAATCTATCTATGAGATAGCCGATCTCAATCAATGAAACACCTCAGGGCTTGGACAACATAACATAAGATCCTAATGATCCTCCTGCACTTCAGGTTCTGCTAGACCTAGGAGGGGACACCCTTTTGATGCATTAAATACAACAATCACAAACATAAGACTGCATCAACAATAAGTAGACAAACCATTCCACAAGCTCACCAAATTAGGTAACATGTATAGATGGGTTGGATCTTATACAAATAATAGGTGAAATAGAGCTTTGGAAGGATAGAACATTAACCCCTAAACATAAAGGGAAATAGATTTATCTTTTAAATTGTTTGATCTGAAAAACATCCCCAAACTTGCAAGACCAGTGCCTTATCCAAGGGCAACAGAGTCACACATCAAACTATAAATGAAAGCTTATACTACAAATCCATCTTCATTACTAAATATTCATGCATTTAATGCCTTGCATAAATGCATTACTCAGCTCACTCATAGAAAATATCAAATCCAGAAACTATATTCCATTATTCATGATTTATTACAGAATTTAAATTCTTCCTTGAAGAATCCTTACAAACAATCACAATTACCTCCTTGAGGATCTGATTTGAATATAATGAAAATACAAATCCAAAGACAACTTCTATGTGAATTTGTGCATGCCTTACATACACAAGAACCTGCAACTAAGAACACCTATATAGCAAAGAATTGAACTCCATTACTGAAAGGATAGCCTTGCTCTGTACAATCTGGAAGAATACTCAGAATTGGAAGCCATGAAAAAATGGAGCCATTCTCCAAATTTTTGGAACCATTACAACTGAGAAGAATTGGGAATAAGAAGGAGAGGGAACCAAATCAAATCTGTAACTGAATTGCCAAGTGTCTCCTCTCTAACTGAATTTCAATCTCGACCAAACTACTTCCAAAATATCTAATCTTCACCAAAATTAACTTCATAATCAAATACCTCATTCTGAGAGCTTTCTGAAAATATATAACACTTCATACTTTGGCGAAAAATTGAGCCCTGGGCGAATTAATTCCCCAATGTGCACCATCGTTTAAATTTTTCATTTATTCAATATATTCAGAACTATATCATAAACTAATTTTAATTTTAATTTTTTGCTCTGAATGTGCTCTGACGCCTTGCCATGTGGCAGGATCTGATTGGCTGATGGGGTCCACTGGGTAACACTTGGGATGACACCTCATCACTGCCATGTCATCCGCTTTGTCACTAACACCTAGCCGCCATGTGTATGCCACGTCATCACCACCTCACCGGGACCCACCTGCTGGACCACTAACTGGACCTGCCACTTGTGTGCCACTTGTGTGCCACTTGGCTTTCGCCATTTCGCAGCCTCTAACATTCATGCATCTTCAATCTGCGAAACCACGCGGGTCATTGATCTCCATCTAACATGCTCACTAGTTAACCTGCTGCATTTTCGCCATTTCGCAGGGCTTAACTGGCAAGCAACTTCGGCCTGCAAAACCGCATGCACCGTTGATCCATCTCGAACCTGCTCACTAGTTAAGCCAGCCTTTCTCTACAAAATTCTGCCTGTTTACCTCGAGAAGCGTGCCTGCATGTGGGGTCCACCTGGTCGTCGCTCAACCACCATCTCCATCACCTCGGGATCCACACCCACGTGTGGGCCCACCTTGGGTGCCCATAGGTACCATCTGTCAAAAGCCTTTATGGCTTAGACATATTGCTACTGTGTGGATTTTCTTATAAACATTTTAAAATACAACTTCCCAGCCAATGTGGGATTAAGCGATTTGCCTGTAGTTGCACTTTTGGAGGTTCTATGCTGAGTTTTAATGGCGAGTTCTTCTATTTGCATGAGGTTCGATGGCTTTGTAAGCAAACCATAATGCCACTCACAGGGAGGAAACAATTTCAAACCTTGGCATTGGCCTTTTAAATTAATTTGATGCTTTAACTTTCATTCCAAACACCATGCCTGTCAAAAACCATGTAGAGGATAGAATGGATGCTACTGGTCATTAATCACAGTGTTGGAGCTTCACATGGGGGGATGCTATGCTGGCATTTACCATAACGTGAGAGGACTGGGCTTTAAAACATTACTGCTAGCTTTTGCTTGGTCTCTCAATGCTTCAGACATGCCCACGCAGAGGAGAGAACCTGGCTTTACAACTGCAAATTGCATTTTAATGTTTCAACATTCCCCTTTTCACCAGTTACCACATGGGAGAGTTTTAATTGCTGCATTTCTCTTTTGAAATCTGAACAGTGCCAGTTCATTCACCACATAGAGGCTGGAGGGAGATGAGGAATGCTTTGGGAGGCCCACGCCACACTCCAAACACCACGCCAGCAGAAAAAGAAAAGGGGGAGGCACATGAGGGATTAATTTGCATTAGTTTGGAATGTTCTGTGCCTTCCTCAAAACACAACGTAGGAGGAGAGAAAATGGGTTGCAGATTACCACTAAATATGGAAAATGAGTTGCAGATTACCACTCCACAACGCAGGGAGGAAAAACATAACATTTATTGATCCAAAATGCCCCTTCACCAATCACGTGGGAGGAGAAGCTGATTGCCATTTGTTTTGAGTTTATTTTGCAATCCTCTGAAGTCCCTTCAACGCCAATGTAGAAGCATTGAGTCTTTTGCATCCATTCAAACACCACGTGGGATATGGGGAGATTTTTTTTGTTTTGTTTTGTGGCCTCTAAAACTCCATGCAAGGAGTCAACTACTGTTTGCATTCCATTCCCCTTTCTTAGCCATGCCATGTGAGGGAGAATGCTAGTCTTCAATCATCTGCTGGAGATATTTTCCAAAATAAACCTACGTGGAGGGAGGTCTCTTTGTTTGATTGGCATTTAATTTGCCAAAGTCTGCATTCTCTTATGCTTTCAACGCCCCTTACATCTGGTTAATATTTCTCAATGAAGATGTGTGTGCCTCTGCAGTTGCATCTGAATAGTTACGAGCATACCCAGCAGCTAGAAGATTATGCATAATGTGCTTATATTTCATGTCTATAATTGAAGAATTTGGAAACAACACACCATCACTTGAATTTGAGTAGTCAATGTTTGCAAAATGTACCCCTTTGGGCCCATCTTAGACCATTGGTTTTGAATGGTTGGATCTAACAGATACATTGCAATAACTTTTCTATTTGATAATATATATTGGTAAACTTGACATTCTTTCTGAATTATTTGAGGTTTGAAACTAGAATGCAAGACACACACTCATCAATCCATTAACAACAAGTAAACTGAAGTCACCTCTCACCATCCCACTGGCGAATTGCAGTCGAGCCAGGTCGGGCCCCAAAGTGGGTCCGACTAAAAAGAAAAATTTGTTTTCATACAACTGACCTCTGAAATGCTTCACGAACCTCAAACATACCTTTAGAAATGATCGGCATCATTTTCAGATCATCAGACTGAATTTTGCAACCTTCAGGCGATTACACCACATTTTCACATTTAATCGCAAAGACGTATTTTTCAAACCTGTCAAAACACCTTTATGGAGCTCGCCATCTGACAGGCGTGTACTGTGATATACAAGGATGACTTCTACCAAACAGTTTCTCAAGATGAGTCCCGAGAGAAGAGATATTAATCGGCGAAAATGGCCAACTAGCTTTGTCGACACTACGAACCTGATGAAGTCAATGTTCTGGCAACACATGATGTCTTTCTCAAAAATACCAAACGACCTCTGTAGGCCCTCAAATTTGGAACACAGGTACCTTAAAGTAGATATTAAAACTTTGAATTCTTGGTTCAATCACCAAACTGACAGGATGCAAATGGTGCACTCACAAAAATGGCTACATTAACTGATATAACAATGGAAGTGCGGATAACCGCATTTCGTGGCAAAATGATCTTTTGAAAATCGATCAAACGGATTGGTAGAGGATTGAAATTTGAAACGTAGTTCATCATTTATACCAACATTAGCCCAAAACAAACATTTTGACATGATGCTTACTGAGGCAACTTTTACACTTGTGCGAAACAGGGACTAGTCAAACCACACAAACTGCAAACGGATTTGGCTTCAAAAACTGAGCAAATGGATTCATCAAGACCTAAAATTTTGTAGGCTGACTCATATTAATGCATACAATTGAATCCATTTTGAATTTATCCATGACGATCAACAGGGCAAAAGATGTAATCGCTCAAAGAAGGCTACTCAATAAAAACTGCATTTATGCCTAAAATGCACTTTCAGCTCACCCCTCAAAATGGGTACCTCATAAACTTATCCAAACTGAAATCTAAAATTTGCACATAACTAAATAGGCTAAATGAAAGGTGTGGGACATGAATCCCGAGCCTTACCCTCTGAAAATCAACCGGCTCCATTTTACCACCTTGCTAACTAGGCCATTCAAACTTACTCATTTAGGTACTTTTCTGACATGCAGAGCAAAATTTTGAAAAGGGCCTCTAAACTTGACTGAAATTTAAATAGTCCCAATAGCGGCTTTGACTGGGGATGGTTGATTGCAAGATCAACACAAGAACATAGAATCTATGGTTAATCAGACCACCCAAAAACAAATCAAATATCTTCTCTTCTCTTCTAAAAAATAGGGCTTCCTTATTCTACCCAAACAGCAGGGCACTTTATTGAAAACCACACAACTGAAGCAAAGCGATTATACAAAATATACAACTTATAAATGGCCCATGGCCATCAAAACTGAAATCACTTCCTACCTTTGTCAAAAACATGATTCTCTTTTCCACAAACCGGAGGTAAGTTGAGATCATCATTCCAATCTGCCTAATCAAAAACACTTCCACTTCTAATCAGCTGGTCATATAAAACATAATCATCAACATGTTTATAATCATGATATCTCTGAAAATCAAACACATGCTAAGAGGGTTGGTCATTAGCTGAGCAAAGAGTGTCATATTTTTTACCATTACTTCTCTGCTGAAACGAGAAGTAATCTAACTCCCTCTGAAAGTTGGGAATATCAGATAGATCCTTATTGCTAGTTTGCTGAAATAATAAATACTCTTTCACAATAATATCCTGCAAACTAGAGAGGAAAACTTCCTCATAACCTGACTGCACTTAAACTTGCTGATCACAAAAACTATCAGCATTTTGCACACATGAAAATACATGATTTTTACTTGCCAATGGTTCATTTCCTCCTTGCAAATCTGAGAAAAACACCCCAGATCTATCATATCTTCTAAAAGGTAGATCCTCATTGGTGCAGGAGCACCCAAGGCAAACATGGCCATCATAAGGCCACATTGAAGGGCAATGAAGATTATAAATATTTTGATGTTGTAAGGTCAATCTTGACCATTTAAATATTTAATCATGGTTAATAAGACCATTGGAAGTCATGAAACTCATAAAATGAGTTATTTTGTAATGAGTTGTAAAAATTGTCAAAATGGGCAAAATTGGGCAAATTGAGCATGTAATGGGGTTCAAGGGTAAAGTAGGAGTTTTGTTTAATGTTTTGTGTTCATAAGGTCTCAAAAGACCATATTCATGTAATAGAAATTCTTATTAGTTTCATAGCACAAGGGAGGTCAAAAGTTGTTATGTAAACCAAGTGAGTGATTATGTGTAAAACAACCAAAGTTGGTTAAAATGGTAGTTAGGGAGGTTGATTTCGGTTTTGGGAGTCTAAATGCATTCAAAAACCTCATTCTCACATGGGGAGAGGTTGGTTGTTATTGGAGTATGGTCGAAATTGATTGAAATGTAAGAGTTTTGAAGTTGGAGCAATGAATACCTAGTTTTCCCTGCAATTTTGATCAAAAATCTGAACTTGCAACCATTGTAATTTCATTTTTACAAGACCTTTTGATCTGATTCCTTTTGGAGGTGATAGGGAAATGTTTTTACTTTCATTTTGCATTGGTTTGAAGGTTTAATCAATCACTTTGTACGTTTTATATTGACTGTCCTAAAATCTGCTGTAGGTGACAGTTTAAGAGGGGTTTGAGAGTCATTTTGTGAATCTGACCCATTCTACTTTATGTGGTTAATGTGGCTTGTGGAATGGGTCAATAATAATGTAAAATATGTGCTTTAATCATTCATGTGCAGGGAAGAACCTGGAGTTGAAGTTTTTGATGCCCAAGAGTATGGGGTTGAGTGAGAAAGAGTGCATTTGGGGTGCCACATTCAAGGTCTGAGCAAAATGTATTAACAAGTGCTTGGTTTTATGTTAGATTATGTTTGTGTAGGTTAAATATGAGGTTTTTGATCCATTAATAGGATCTGAAAGTTTTTGGAGAGTCGGATTTGAGAAGGCCCTAGTTTTGGAGGCCTAAAAGTGAGGGTTTGGGATTTCACGGGATAGATGAGATTGGCAGCCCCTAAAACCTTGAAAATCCTTTGTTTGGGAACATTTCCTAAGACTTTTTTTTGGTTTGGAGTCATTTGGAGTTGATTCAATAGGGGTTGCTTTGAAAAAGTGACCTAATAGGCCTAAATTCATGCATAACAGCAGGCTGATCCGTACAGGTGGTCCAAAAGAGTAATATCTGGTTTTGGGATATGTTTTAGAGCCTAGTAATGGTTATCTAAATATGTAATTTTTTTTGTCAAGTTTTTTGGGATGATTTGGAGAAAATTTGAAAATACCCGATTTGGAGGCTACAAGGAATAGAGCCTAGAAGAGCAAGTTTGGTTTATGAGTTTGAGTCTGAGTTTGGGGGTGTGTAGAACCTTGTCTTATGGTGTTTGGGATGTGTTAAGACCAATAGAGGTGTTGGAACAAACCATTTTTATGTTATCCTTGGTTGGGTGTGTTGAGTTGAGTTTGGTTTTGAATCACCTAGCATGTAGAGGATCCTTTGATGTGTCTCCTTGAGTTGATTTAATCCTTAGGGAGAGTTCCAGAGTTGATCTCTCTGCATCACTCATAATGCATATCAAAGCCAGAATTCATATCAACATATGAACCTTCATTATCATACCTATCAACCATATATGCATTATATTTTTGTCTATCAAACATAGGAAGAGAATCAACATCATATGTATCATTTTTTACACCCTCAAAAACTTCATTAGAATCAAAACATATACTGAGTGGGTATGAAAGATTGGGCACATTTTTGAATCCACATCTCTGAAAATCAGCAGCTAAGAGTTCTAAAATTTGCTCACTACATAGTGAACCTCCTTCTTCATTTTCGTTTTCCTTGGCTTCATCCTCTGAGCTGTAAACATTGTCCCAATCTGATAAGGGTATTGGATCTGCAATGCTCATGTCTCTATGCACATTTATTTCATCATCACAACAACTTGCATCTGCATCATATCCTTTATCACGCTGCTCATAATGTGTTGCTACATGTTGCAACATAGTTTCATAACTGGGGTTGCAAACATATTGTGGATTGAAATCAATAACAAGGTGATCTACATCATTAGCATCTGAAACCTCAACGGGCTCATAATTAGCTGAACAATCACTGTTCTCACAAATTTATTCTCGCTTTGAATACACATCTGAACTTTCATGCTGAGAATAATCACATTCAGCATCATAGGAGGTACATCCACTCAGGGGCTCATCTCCTTCATTATTTTTAATCTTGTGTATATTTTCAGATTGGTTACTTTCAATCATATCTATCCATTTTTTAATAGATTCAACACATTCTTCTCTGAAGGCAGTAGACCAATTAACTGAGTTAGGCTCATAAAGCTCTAAGAATATCTCAATTAAAATAGACTCAGGGGTCTATTATCAATTGAAAGCTCATTCAATGCAGCTAAAAATCTTTCATAGAAGACATATGATGATTCTCCTTTACTTCTTAGCCCTACTTTCCCTTTTAACAACTAGACAAATATCGCTTGGATCATTTGAAGACATTTTTCAATTTCTATATTGATCTCTTTCAAATTTGACAAAGGATTCATGGATCTAGGAACTACATCTGGGTCCATCAGGTTTTATAACAGTCACTGAACCATTATTTTTTGACCATGCATCTTATTGTGTCATAAATTCATTCCAAAACATATGCAGTCACTAATTTTCGGAATCATACACACTTCTCACCATATTTCTGACTAAAAACTTATTTCAATGAAGTATATAAATTGTAAAGTTCTTTTCCTTTTAACAGTGACTTTTTCACCTCATAAGGAACATGAATTGTCTCATTAATACTTTCAGGAATACCTAGAGTAAATTTGTTGCTATTGTTCACTTCACTTCTGACTGGAAATTTGAAGAACTCCTCCAAATCTCAGGTTCATTCTTATAGAGTTGCCACCTCCCTGAAGAGGAATAAAATCTAAACACTGATCTTCACTCTGAAACACTTTCAGATTTCTGGGTCTCACCACACACAGCAGAGTCACATAATATTTTTCAAATGTCTTAGCAACAAGAATTTCCAGGGTAAACACTTCCAAATCTAAAAATGACTTTCAGATTTGTACACTTCTAAGACTCTTCCCCAAATGAATTTTAGCTAAACTCATGGGTTTGACTGGAATCATAAAGGTTACTAGAACTTTTCTCAACCTTACTGAATAATGCAATTATAAAACACTGTTATATCCCCAGCAGAGTCGCCATTTTTGTTGTTCACCAAAAGTGATAACCCAAGACACCTGCAAATCTATCTATGAGATAGCCGCTCTCAATCAATGAAACCCTCAGGGCTTGGACAACATAACATAGGATCCTAATGATCCTCCTGCACTTTAGGTTCTACTAGACCTAGGAGGGGACACCCCTTTGATGCATTAAATACAGAAATCACAAACATAAGACTGCATCAACAATAAGTAGACAAACCATTCCACAAGCTCACCAAATTAGGTAACATGTATAGATGGGCTGGATCTTATACAAATAATAGGTGAAATAGAGCTTTGGAAGGATAGAACATTAACCCCTAAACATAAAGGGAAATAGATTTATCTTTTAAATTGATTGATCTGAAAAACATCCCCAAACTTGCAAGACCAGTGCCTTATCCAAGGGCAACAAAGTCACACATCAAACTATAAATGAAAGCTTATACTGCAAATCCATCTTCATTACTAAATATTCATGCATTTAATGCCTTGCATAAATGCATTACTCAACTCACTCACAGAAAATATCAAATCCAGAAACTATATTCCATTATTCATGATTTATTACAGAATTTAAATTCTTCCTTGAAGAATCCCTACAAACAATCACAATTACCTCCTTGAGATAACAAATCTTAGCCTCCTTGAGGATCTGATTTGAATATAATGAAAATACAAATCCAGAGACAACTTTTGTGTGAATTTGTGCATGCCTTACATACACAAGAACCTGCAACTAAGAACACCTATATAGCAAAGAATTGAACTCCATTACTGAAAGGATAGCCTTGCTCTGTACAATCTGGAAGAATACTCAGAATTGGAAGCCATGAAAAAATGGAGCCATTCTCCAAATTTCTGGAACCATTACAACTGAGAAGAATTGGGAATAAGAAGGAGAGGGAACCAAATCAAATCTGCAACTGAATTGCCAAGTGTCTCCTCTCTAACTGAATTTCAATCTCGACCAAACTGCTTCCAAAATATCTAATCTTTTCCAAAATTAACTTCAAAATTAGATTCCTCATTCCAAGAGCTTTTCGAAAATATATAACACTTCATACTTTGGCAAAAAATTGAGCCCTGGGTGAATTAATTCCCCAATGTGCACCATCATTTAAATTTTTCATTTATTCAATATAGTCAGAACTATATCATAAACTAATTTTAATTTTAATTTTTTGCTCTGAATGTGCTCTGATGCCTTGCCACGTGGTAGGATCTGATTGGCTGATGGGGTCCACTAGGTACCACTTGGGATGACACCTCATCACCGCCATGTCATCCGCTTTGTCACTAACACTTGGCCGCCACGTGTACACCACCTCAGTGCCACATCATCGCCACCTCACTGGGACCCGCCTGCTAGACCACTGACTGGACCTACCACTTGTGCGCCACTTGGCTTTCACCATTTCGCAACCTCTAACATTCATGCATCTTCAATTTGCGAAACCATGTGGGCCGTCGATCTCCATCTAACATGCTCACTGGTTAACCTGTTGCATTTTCGCCATTTCGCAGGGCTTAACTGGTGAGCAACTTCAGCCTGCAAAACCACGCACACCGTTGATCCATCTCGAACCTGCTCACTGGTTAAATTGGCCTTTCTCTATAAATTTTTTCCTGTTTGCCTTGGAAAGCGTGCCTACATGTGGGGTCCACCTTGTCGTCGCTTAGTCACAATCTCCGTCGCCTCAAGATCCGCACCCACGCGTGGGCCCACCTTAGGCGCCCATAGGCACCATCTATCAAAATCCTTTATGGCTTAGACATATTGCTACTATGTGGATTTGCCTATAAACATTTAAAAATACCACTTCCCAGCCAATGTGGGATTAAGTGATTTGCCTGTAGCTGCACTTTTAGAGGTTCTATGCTGAGTTTTAATGGCGAGTTCTTCTATTTGCATGAGGTTCGATGGCTTTCTAAGCAAACCATAATGCCACTCACAGGGAGGAAACAATTTCAAACCTTGGCATTGGCCTTTTAAATTAATTTGATTCTTTAACTTTCGTTCCAAACACCATGCCTGTCAAAAACCACGCAGAGGGTAGAATGGATGCTACTAGTCATTAATCACACTGCTGGAGCTTCACGTGGGGGGATGCTATGCTGGCATTTACCATAACATGGGAGGACTGGGTTTTAAAACCTTTTTGCTTGCTTTTCATAAAAGGGGAATGTTGAAACCAGTTACCATGTGGGAGAGTTTTAATTGCTGCATTTCTCTTTTGAAATCTGAACAGTGCTAGTTCATACACCACACAGAGGCTAGAGGGAGATGAGGAATGCTTTGGGAGGCCCACGCCACACTCCAAACACCACGCCAGCAGAGAAAGAAAAGGGGGAGGCATGTGAGGGATTAATTTGCATTAGTTTGGAATGTTCTGTGCCTTCCTCAAAACACAACGCACGAGGAGAGAAAATGGGTTGCAGATTACCACTCCACAATGCAGGGAGGAAAAACATAACATTTACTGATCCAAAATGCTCCTTTCACCAATCACGTGGGAGGAGAAGCTGATTGCCATTTGTTTTGAGTTTATTTTGCAATCCTCTGAAGTCCCTTCAACGCCAATGTAGAAGCATTGAGTCTTTTGCATCCATTCAAACACCACGTGGGATATGGGGAGATTTTTGTTGTTTTGTTTTGTTGCCTCTAAAACTCCATGCAAGGAGTCAACTACTGTTTGCATTCCATTCCCCTTTCTTAGCCATGCCATGTGAGGGAGAATGCTAGTCTTCAATCATCTGCTGGAGATATTTTCCAAAATAAACCTACGTGGAGGGAGGTCTCTTTGTTTGATTGGCATTTAATTTGCCAAAGTCTGCATTCTCTTGTGCTTTCAACGCCCCTTACATCTGGTTAATATTTCTCAATGAAGATGTGTGTGCCTCTGCAGTTGCATCTGAATAGTTACGAGCATACCCAGCAGCCAGAAGATTATGCATAATGTGCTTATATTTCATGTCTATAATTGAAGAATTTGGAAACAACACACCATCACTTGAATTTGAGTAGTCAATGTTTGCAAAATGTACCCCTTTGGGCCCATCTTAGACCATTGGTTTTGAATGGTTGGATCTAACAGATACATTGCAATAACTTTTCTATTTGATAATATATATTGGTAAACTTGACATTCTTTCTAAATTATTTGAGGTTTGAAACTAGAATGCAAGACACACACTCATCAATCCATTAACAACAAGTAAACTGAAGTCACCTCTCACCATCCCACTGGCGAATTGCAGTCGAGCCAGGTCAGGGCCCAAAGTGGGTCCGACTAAAAAGAAAAATTTGTTTTCATACAACTGACCTCTGAAATGCTTCACGGACCTCAAACATACCTTTAGAAATGATCAACATCTTTTTTAGATCATCAGACTAAATTTTGCAACCTTCAGGCGATTACACCACATTTTCGCATTTAATCGTGAAGACGTATTTTTCAAACCTGTCAAAACACGTTTCTGGAGCTCGCCATCTGATAGGCGTGTACTCTGATATACACGGATGACTTCTACCAAATAGTTTCTCAAGATGAGTCCTGAGCGAAGAGATATTAATCAGCGAAAATGGCCAATTGGCTTTGTCGACACTGCTTACCTAATGAAGTCAATGTTCTGGCAACACATGATGTCTTTCTCAAAAATACCAAACGACCTCCGTAGGCCCTCAAATTTGGAACATAGGTACCTTAAAGTACATATTAAAACTTTGAATTCTTGGTTCAATCACTAGACTGACAGGATGCAAATGGTGCACTCACAAAAATGGCTACATTAACTGATATAACAATGGAAGTGCGGATAACCACATTTGGTGGCAAAATGAGCTCTTTTGAAAACTGATCAAACGGATTGGTAGAGGATTGAAATTTGAAACGTAGCTCATCATTTATACTAACATTAGCCTAGAACAAACATTCTAACATGACGCTTACTGAGGAAACTTTTACACTTGTGCAAAACAGGGCTCCAACTAGCTGTCGAAACAGGGATTAGTCGAACCACACAAACTGCAAACGGATTTGGCTTCAAAAACTGAGCAAATGGATTCGTTAAGACCTGAAATTTTGTAGGCTGACATACATTAATGCATACAATTGAATCCATTTTGAATTTCTCCATGAAGATCAATAGGGAAAAAGATGTAATCGCTCAAAGAAGGCTGCTCAATAAAAACTGCATTTATGCCTAAAATGCACTTTCAGCTCACCCCTCAAAATGGGTACCTCATAAACTTATCCAAATTGAAATCTGAAAGTTGCACATGATTGAATAGGCCAAATGAAAGGTGTGGGATATGAATCCCGAGCCTTACCCTCTGAAAATCAATCGGCTCCATTTTACCCCCTTGCTAACTAGGCCATTCAAACTGACTCATTTAAGTACTTTTCTAACATGCAGAGCAAAATTTTGAAAAGGGCCTCTAAACTTGACTCAAATTTAAATAGTCCCAATAGGAAGAACATCTACAACCTCAATAAGAACCTTCTTATATATGTCAAGATACAAAATAATACTTTCCTCAATAGTATCCTTATCTAAATCAACAAAATAATGATAGAACTTACTGACATTACTAAGATTTCCTTCTTGAGTTATTTCATTTATTAGCTCTGTCAGTGAAAGAGTGTTTGGTTCCTTTTGTTTCATTTGCTTCTCTAGTGTGACCTTCTTCTTTTGATCGCTGGGCTCTCTCACAACCTGTTGTTTCTTCTTGAGTGTTCTAGATTTCTTAGGAAATGGAGTAGGTTCCGGTGAGGGTTTTCTTTTCTTCCTTTCCACCATTTTGAAATCAGCAACCTTACCACTGTCAAAGTCAGATGAGGTAGCCATGGGAGAGATATGTGCTACCGGTTTTTATTTAGATTTTCTTTCTTGTTCAACAACACCTCTCATCTGATCTAGCTTCAACAATCCATTCTTAACAACTTCTACAAACTTCGGAGCATCTTTTATTTCTTTTTCTCTTTTCTTCCTCTACTTCTACATAGAAATGTCACTTTCTATAGTTTTAGGATTACCAAAATTCTTCTCAGTGGGTTCTAGTGGAGCATCTAGTAGTATCTTGGCATAAGATTCCAAGATGTGTGAGTCCACTTCATAACCCATCTCTATTATCTAGATAGTTCTAGGTATAACTATTGGCATTATAACAGAGAATGAGAGACTGTTGGCATTTCAATAAGGATATTGAGAAGGTTGTTGATGATTATGGATATAACTGATTAAGGATATTTACTGTCTTAATATTATTATTTTGTCATTGATGTCAAGAAATTGATTTTTTGATTCAGTATGATGTTACCATATCTTAAGAAGTATGATTTGATGAGTATAAAGATGTTAGTAAAAGACATAGAAAGAATGTGATGAATAAGGGGTGAAATAAGTTATTCAATGGGCAACTATTACCGAGTTAGACAAAGATGAGATCATGATGTTTAAATTGTTTTGATATCCTACATATGTTGTTGATTGTAAGGTTAATACTATACTATGTTACCGAGCAAAGAACCTAGTTGGTAAACCCTAAGGTTATCGCTATCAGTTAATGAAGGTGGAATGTCTACCAAGTAAAGTTTAGTATTCACCGAGTTGCAATCGAGTAATTACAGAACGCATTGAATGATTAAAAGCGTTATTTAATGAAGGAAGCTGATGAGCTAGAACTGATTAAATGATTGGTATGTCGTGCATGAAGTTTGTTAAAGAATCTATGGCAAAGGAAAATTGGCAGGAAGATCTACAACTTAGATTAAACCGCAATACCCTAGCACAAGTTCCAAGAAATGTATGCAAGTCCCAAGGCAGGGTAAAACATTTTCAGATCGAAGGATACATTGAACCTAGTCAAGTTTGAAGATATGATGGCTATGATTGATCATGGGAAATGTGATCAAGGAGATTAAGCAGTTCGCAAATTATTTATAAATAAGGAATTGTTGATAAACAATGTATGCAAGCAAGTGTAAGCACAAGGATGCTACATAGTGTTTACTGGGCACGGAAGCTTGAAGACCTGTTTGAGAAACAAAGTATAGTGCCCAGCAGAAGGACAAGATAAGTCCTATGATTAGATTGTATTGAGCAAATAAGAATCTGCTTTAGCATTTTTAGATGTGAAGTTGCAGATATATTTTATTACTGTTATTTTGTAAAGTGACAGAAAATCTCTTAACCGAGTGGACTTAATAGTCTTATTTGTAAATCCTCTAGCAAGGTGACATTCTGATTGAGTGTCTGAAATCCTTTAACAAGGTCACTTCTAACAAGGTGAAGATCCTAACAGATCTAAGGGAAATTGCTTAACCGGGTCACATCTAGCAATGTGTTTGTAATCTTTAACAAGATTTGCTTTTAACTAAGCATACTCTAGAAGAGTATATTTCTTAGTGGGTCCGAAATCCCATAGTGGTTTTTCCCTATTTGGGTTTCCACGTTAAATCTGGTGTTATATATTCTGTGATCTTATCTATTTATGAGTTTTCATTCTTTACAGTTTTTCTAATAAGGTTACCGAGGTTGAATCTGTTGATTTTATGGAAGATTAAGTTTGTATGATTCACCCCCCCCTCTCATCATGTTAGCTTGGCATTTGTACTAAACATTTAGTATCAGAACTATCAATTGGTATCAGAGCTTTGGACTCAGGAACAAAAAGTTTAAAGGTACTTGAGGCAAAGATCCAAAGATGTATAAGAGGGATGCACTGAAGCTGAACAAGTCAAATTTCTCTACATGGCAAAAAAGGATGAAGCTGCACCTATCAAGAGTTGGAGAATATGTTGTATATTATCTGGAGAATGATTTCATTACACCGAGCACCTATCCATTAACAATGGAAGAGATAAAGGCAAAGCAAGAACATATTCAAGCAATGATTGAAATAACATCTGCATTGACCGACTCAGAGTTTAATGATCTAGAAGGTTTCAATGATGCAAAGGCAATGTGGGATAAGCTCATATCTGTGTATGGTGGAGATGAATATGTTCAAAGAACAAAAGTGGATAGTCTAAGAGGACAACTTGAATCTATGAGAATAAATGAAGGTGAGAACATAACCCAGTATAGTACAAGATTAAAGGAGATTGTCAATCAAATCAAAGGAGCAAGTGGAACTATTGAAGAAAAGGATATAACAAGTAAGTTGTTAAGAACCTTTCTACCAGCTTATGCAATCCAAGTCTCTGCAATCAATGAATTGAGGTCTCTACCCAATATGCCAGTTTCTTTAGATGCTACTATTGGTAAGCTACATGCATTTGAGTTAAGTAATTTTGATAACAGTGGGTCATCGGTAAATAAAGTAGAATCTTCTTTCTATTCTTTTCATATTGGTGAATCTGATGATTACGATGATAGAATGAGTAAGAACACTGAAGGAGATCACAGTGGAGCAAGTGAGAGATTTTGCAAGAACATGGAAAAAGTGCACAAATTGTATGAGGAAATCAAGAAGCAAGAAGAGTTTGAAGCACTATTAGCTAGAAGGTTACCGAGAGGCAAAGGTAAGTATAAAGGAAAACTACCTTCGAAATGTTTCAATTGTGATAAGATAGGACATATAGCCTCAAACAATCCTGACAAAGAATCTAGTGAAAAGAGAGATTATCGAGATGACAGACAGAAAGATAATGATTACAGAGGACACTGAGACTTCAGGAGAAGAGATAAAAAGACATGCCTAATAGCTGATGAGGAATCTAATGATGATAAATCAGATGAAATTGATACAGAGGAAGTTGTTTATGTGGCTATCAAAGATGGATCAGATGAAGAAAGGTATGAAGAAAAATCCCTACTATCTCAAATAAGTAAAAATGATTCTTGGATCATAGATAGTGGATGCTCACATCACATGACAGGTGATAAACATAAGTTTGTTATATTAGAAGATTATGATGGAGGCTATGTAAGATTTGGTAATGATGCACCATGTCCAGTAAGAGGTAAAGGATTTATAACACTTCTTGACAATGCAAAATGCAATGATGTTTATTGGCTTGAAGGTTTGAAATATAATTTGTTGAGTGTAGCACAACTAAACAATACAGGATACCGAATAAAGTTTCAGAAAGGAATTGTCAAAGTTCATGACAAGCATGGAAAGTTAGCTGCTAACGGGACTCAAACAAAAGGTAACACATCTCACCTTGACTCAACTCAGAGTAAGTGTCTATATGCAAAGATAGATGATACCTGGTTATGGCATAAAAGGTTTTGTCATGTAAATTTTGATAATCTGATCAAAATAAGTAAGAAGCACCGAGTAAGAGGTCTACCGAGTCTTGAGAAACCTAAGAACGCTATGTGCCGAGGATGCCAGATGGGTAAGATGATAAGATCAAGCTTTACAAGTAAGTCCTACACTTCTAAGGGAATTTTAGATCTTGTGCATACTAATCTTTGTGGTCCTATGAAAGTTCAGAGTTATTATGGTGATAAATATATCATATTATTTGTGGATGATTACTCAAGGATGATGTCAGTTATGTTTTTAAAAGAAAACTCATAAGCTTTTCAAATGTTTAAATGGTACAAGGCAAGAGTTGAAAATGAAATAGGAAGATAAATGAAATGTCTTAGATCAGACAGAGGAGGAGAGTTCACCTCTGATGAGTTCAACTTATTCTGCAATGATCATGGTATAAAAAGACAAGTCTCTGCACCGAGAACTCCACAACAAAATGGAATTGCTGAGAGAAGAAACAGATCTATTGTGGATTGTGCCAGAACCCTAATGGTTGAAAAGAAAGTGTCACAAACATTTTGGAGAGAAGCAATAAGCACAGCAGTTTACACTCTGAACCGAGTATAACTGAAGAAAGGAACTTTGAAGTTACCATATGAAATCTGGTATGACAAGAAACCTAATGTAAGTTATTTTAAAATCTTTGGAAGCAGATGCTATGTTCACAAAGATGATAGAAATGGCAAGTTTGATCAGAAATGTGAAGAAGGAACATTTCTAGGTTATTCTTCTAGAAGCAAAGCATTTAAATGTCTGATCAAATCATCTAACAAAATAGTAGAAATTGCAAATGTGAAAATTGGTGAATTTGCAGAAAGAAATGATGAAGGAAATTCCAAGGAACCAGAAGATTATGATGAATTTGTCTATGTTCAACTTGTCATGCCCAACTTTTGGGCACGAATGGAAATTTTTTTTTTTTTTTAAAAAATACTGACCTACTTAACTAATATAATCAACTAAGTGCAATTATCTTAAATAAAATAATGCATTTTGGGTTGGGTCTTAACTATATTTGTGTAAATCTGGTAATTAAATTCAATTTAGTAACTAGGTTCACTAAGTTATCAATGAGCTAATATTTCTCCAAAAAAAGTAATCGCTAAGCTTCATTAATAAGTAATTAAAATCTTAAATACAACGATTAATTTCGAATATAAATGTTTTAAAATTTATCTTATCTTCCTTAATCCACTAGGATTCTAAGTTCAATTATCCTCGTAATTTAAAAACACCTTATTAAAATAAATTCCCCCGGAATTTAATATACCTTTTTTTTTTTTTTACCTTAGACTTAATTGGCCCTCTTGGCCCTACAAGGAACTTAGTGTTTATACCCCTTTATTTTTAAATCTAACCTACCTAAGTATTAAAATTCCTCTTATAAAATTACTTCTACATTTGCCCGAAAATTAAAAAAAATACATTCAAAACTAATTTCTATATTCATTTACAAATAACTACAAAAATAAATCCTCTTTTATATATATATATATATATATATATATATATATATATATATATATATCGTTATTCCTTTATACATATCGTTATTCTTTTATACAATCTAACTATGGATGTATTTCTAAAGAGAGAGGGGCTTTTAATTCTATTATTAAATCACCCCTTTTTAAATACTCTTCTCCCACCAAAATCATTCTCATTTTAGAATTAAATATGTATGTGTTGCCCTAACCCGAAGCTAAGGTTAGGGCAAGTTTGATCTCATCTTTTTTTGTTGTTATGTTCTACGTGGGTGAAGTCCCTTACATTTTTTTTTTTAAACCTCTGTGTGTGTTTTTGTTGTGTGCAGGGTCGGCCGCCACGGAAGGGGCGCGCAGGGCCGAACCCCACAGCCAAGATTACCTTTCTCCCCATTTTTTTTTTGTGTTTTAATCGCTTGGGGCGGAAGGGCGAAGGAGGCCGCGAGAGGGGAGGTAGCGAAGCACATAAACGACGTCGTTTCACCGTTTTCTGCCACCACGCGGGGTCTGCGGAAGGAACAAGGGGAGGCGGGGCGGGGAGCACCGGCAGCGCGGCACCACCGGCTGCGGACGGCGCCACTCGCGGGCTGCGGCTCCCGCAGCCTGCGGATGCCGCCGCCCACAGTCTGCGGGTGCCGCAGGCAGCGGCCGCCGCCGCCCGGGTGCTGCGGCCCCCGCCCAAAACATAACTCCGACCTATGTTTATTAAACATTTTTTTTTTTTGCGATGAGTTTGGAACAGGGTTTAAACCCTCGATGGTTTATAATATGTTTTCTTTTGTTTACTTTGTTTCTTGGGTTATATTAAATACGAAAATTCTTCTTCTTTTTTTTTGAATGTAGTGTTCTGTGTATATATATATATACACACACACACAAATATAAGGATATGACATAGTTCTTTTACTAGGGATGAGCAGATTACATTTTCAATAATAAATGATATATATATATATATATATAGGAGGCATTTTGTATGGTTTCTTAGATATAAAGAGAATATATTTACAATGTAAAAATCATATATATATATATATATATATATATATATAAGGCATTTTGTATGGTTTTCTTGAGATATAAACAGAATATATTTATATATATGTTTTTTTTTGTTTGAATGATCTAGAATAGGAGATTAATCAGTTTTCTCACTAAGTAATATATTGGATCTGAAAAAGTCATCATTTTCTCTTTTTTTTTTTTTTTTATAAGCAGATTTTAAAGGGGAATGAGTAATATATATATATATATATATTTGTGAATACCATTTTTACTTATTTAAGTATCTTTGAAATGCTTTAAGAACCCTCCTATATCTATTGCAGATTGATTTATGAGAAAGAACATATATATTTTTTTAAATATACTAAGACTAAATGCTAACCCTTTGGAAAGAAATAGACTACAAATGCTAAGATTTCATTTTCTGCAACTAATGGAAAATAAATGACTGTTTTTTTAACTAAATATACAGCAGCATATTCAACTTAAAGAAAAATGGAGTAACATCTAATCTTTAAATTTCAGTTTACTCAAAAGTGCATACATTTCTCCTCTTTTTTTTTTATGCAAAACATTAAGAATCTAGATGCAAACTAACATTTTCATTTTCTTTTGCAAAACTACCAAGTAGGGAAAAATATGTGTATTCATTGACAAATGTAACTACAAAATAGATATGGATACAAAATAAACATGAATACAAATGGGATGAAATCCCAACAATGCTTTTTCTCTACATAATAACTTGAATATAATACAACACTTTCTCTTTCTTGAAAGTAAATACTACACATGCTCTCTTTTCTTCTTTTATACAAACTACTACATTGGATCTATCTTTTTTTTTTTGAAACACTTTTCTGCAACACAAAACAGCAACATAGTCTCTTAATCCTTCTTTTCCCATTCCCATGCAACCTGCAATAAAACATTTTTTTGACCGTGGGAAGCTCACCTCCCAGCCTAGGCTTACTAGAAGCCACCCCCGAGCTTGGAGAACCAAGCACTAGACAGGTTACAAACAAGCAACTCCACAACAAACATAGGAAGACACTTACATTCAAATTTCCCTTCCCAAGCTACACATTCACCACTTTCATGGTGACTCTTCCATGGGTGGAAGTGGACCAAGTACCAATGGGGAGAATGCATGCCAAAACAATACAAGCCACCTCATGGCAATACAAATGCTACAAATACTTCCACAATCCTTATGCCCCCCAAAAGGGCTCAAGGCAATATTTACTCCCCTTATGACCCCCAAATGCATACACAAGGCTATGCATCAAGGGTCACCAAGGACACCCTTGAGAACACTCTCCATAAGGAGAGCCTCTCACCCATGGCTGTCATACTCCTTCCACCCCAAGATCTTCCTACCCTCCCAAGAGTAGGAGATCTTGGACACTCCCAAAACAACAAGAACACAAAACAAAATACATAGAAAAGAAAACTACACTTTCTTAACTTCAACAAAAAAGCTTCATAAAACATTCTCATTACAAGCAACTCTTTTCTTTTACAAACAACATAAACTAACACATACAACATAACAAGAGGAGATAAGAAGAAACCAACCTTATTCTGCCAATAGGTATGCTAAAATTAGTTGGGGATGAGCTGCCCAATTCCACACTAACTTTCTCCAAATTCCACCAAAAGTGCTAATCTCCTACTAACTTTTTCAAAACAAGCATAATCTCCAAGAATGGAGAGTGGGTGATTACTCACTAAGTTTCCAAATTCTTGCCTAAGAAGGCCTCTCACACACTTCCCAACCCCTTGGGTGAGGTGTGAGTTCCCATTGGTTGCCCTTCCCAAACTCTTACACATTACCAAAATTGGAAAGGGAAAAGGTGGAAGAAGATGGGGAAGAGGGTTTGACATCAAAAGAGAAGGTTGTCTATCCTAGGAGGAACCTTCTAAGTTGAATTTTCGTGCATCTTGGAAATATCACTTTTTGAAGTGACTACATAGTCACATGGGAGAAGCCACATGTTGCAAAATACCCCTAACCCATAGGTATACCCTTTGGACCTTTGGAAAAGCCTTAAAACTTACCCTAGGGGTCCATTAAACCCTTTGGAAACCCAATTGAAGTTTACCTACGGGTCAAACTTGAGTTGACCACTCCCAAGACTCCCTACCCAAGGCAAGGTTGGGACCACACTCATGTTTTTTGAATGGCTTTGGTAGAAACAAAACTCCCTCCAAGAGACAAGTCAAAATAAATGACACTAATCAGCACATGTGTCAAGTGACACAATAAAAATACAATATAAAAATCACACATGGAATTTGTCTCTTGTAGGATTACACATATACATATAATTTAATTTTAACACTCAAGCATTATACACTTCACAAAGAAAACACATTACAATGGGGTGTTGTCTCTCCAAATAGACAACTCCCGGCTTAACAAACGCACATCGGTCTAGGCTTGGTTCTCCATTAAATTCCATGGTCACATGGATAATTTTCCTGCGCATCTCAATTAACACATTAGTAATTCCAAATAATCACATTTATACATAATCAAATACATGGATTCCATTGCACATCAAACACTCATGCATTTGGCAATCATAATTCAATATCTCATTTGTTCAAATTCAATTTCACATAAGCAATTAACATAGTTTTCCAAAATTGAACCACTCATAGATAAGCATCATTTTTCTATCATCAAAATAAAATCCTGCAAATTTCCAATAATGACATTCACCATCATAATGTAATTCTATTCTAGTAACATATCTAAAGTTTCATAATCATCATGCATGAAATAAAGCATCAACATATGTCAGTGTGATCCAAATCATGGAATCATATAAGTTCTAAGTCCATAATGCATAAAATAAAGCAACCATAATAGTCTCAATATGCAAATAACTGAAAATGTCAAACTGAATCGGGGTAGGGCCTCACACAACTGAGAAGTCCTACTGAGAAGACTGTTGAAGGAAATGAAGAGAATATCCAGTTACCGAGTAATGAAGAAGATCATACAGAATCTACCGAGCCTATATTAGCCAAGTATGTCAGAAGGAATCATGCATCAAGTCAGATTATAGGAGATAAGAATGATCTAGTGATGACAAGGAACAAACTAAGACAGAACACATGTCTGATATCTGAATTTGAACCGAGAATAGTGAAAGAGGCATTTAATAGTGAAGATTGGATAAATGCTATGATAGAAGAGATTGATCAAATCAAGAAGAATGACACATGGACACTAATCCCAAGACCAAAGGACAAAAATGTAATCGGTACAAAGTGGATTTTCAGAAACAAGCTAAATGAAAAAGGTGAGGTCATTAGAAATAAAGCAAGGCTAGTTTGCAAAGGTTATGCCCAAGAAGAAGGAATTGATTATGGTGAGACTTTTGCACCTGTGGCAAGACTTGAAGGAGTAAGAACATTTTGGCATATGTTGCTTACAAGAATTTCAAGGTATATCAGATGGATGTCAAATCTGCATTTCTGAATGATATATTAGAAGAAGAAGTTTTTATTGAACAACCTAGAGGATTTGTTGAAGGAAAGAATAATGATCAGGTATGTAAATTGAACAAAGTGTTATATGGTTTGAAACAAGCACCTAGAGCATGGTATGAGAGATTGCACTCTTATTTGATCAAAATTGGTTTTATAAGAACTAGTGAAAATAGTAACATGTACATGAAGAATGATGAAGACAATGGAATATTGATCTCAGCCATATTTGTTGATGACATTATATGTTGTGGGAATGATTCTCTATGCAAAAAATTTGGTGATGAAATGAGAAAAGAATTTGAGATGTCACTAATCGGTGAGATAAAGTATTTTATAGGTTTATAGATACTACAAATGAAAAATGAGATTTTCATTACTCAATCCAAGTAAATAAAGGAAATCTTGAAGAAATTTGGAATGGAGGATTCAAAACTAGTAAGTACTCCTATGACTACCAACTGTAAACTATCAAAGAATGATGAATCTACACCTGTTGATGAGACACTTTACCGATCCATGATTGGAAAGCTGCAATATGTTGTTCACAATAGACCAGGCATAGTACATGCAGTAGGTATAGTTGCAAGATTCTTTGCAGACCCCAAGGAAACACACATGAAAGCAATCAAGAGAATTTTCAAATACTTGAAAGGCACTGAAGATTATGGCTTAGTATATAACAAGAGAAATGATTTTGATTTAAAAGTTTATACTGATGCTAATTGGGCAGGCAACATTGATGATAGCAAAAACACAAGTGGAGGATCTTTCTTTTTAGGAGAAAGACTAGTAAGTTGGCTTAGCAAGAAACAAGGATGTGTTTCACAGTCAACAACAGAAGCTGAATATGTTTCTGCAGCATTGAATTGTACTAATATAGCATGGATCAAACAACTGTTGGAAGGTATAAATGAGAAAGTTACCGAGCCAGTAACTATATTCTGTGACAATACTAGTGCCATTAACATTTCAAAGAATCCTATTATGCACTCTAAGACAAAGCACATCTCTATCAAATATTATTATCTTAGAGAAGAAGCTCAAGAGAAGAAAGTGGTGTTGGAGTATATTAGCACAAAGGAACAAATAGCAGATATCTTCACCAAGCCACTACCAAGGGACACTTTTGAGCATCTCAGAAGTCAGTTAGGGGTCCTACCCCTATCTTCCATTCACTGACTGAGTTCAGAGAAAGCATCAATTCGATGACTCTACAGAATATCTTTTAAGAGTTGATGCTTATTTACATACTTTAGGAGGTTTTCTAAAGGTGTGCAGGAAACAATAACAGGGAACAAGAATTGTAGACATAATGCTCTGACCGAGACTGAGTTGACACATAACAGCAAGGAATTCACTTCTCAGCGGAAGAAATCATGTTTTAGTTCTTTACTTTTTGGCATTGTTGTCAAAGGGGAAGAAGACTAATGTATGGGGGAGAAGATTGATGATAGGAGGAGAGCATTTCAGCATTTCAGCAATCTGAATCCGAATCATTTAGGTCAAATCAATTGGTTTTACCATCAATACCAAAGGGGGAGATTGTTGGCATTATAACAAACAATGAGAGACGGTTGGCATTTCAATAAGGATATTGAGAAGGTTGTTGATGATTATGGATATAACTGATTAAGGATGTTTATTGTCTTAATATTATTATTTTGTCATTGATGTCAAGAAATTGATTTTTTGATTCAGTATGATGTTGCCATATCTTAAGAAGTATGATTTGATGAGTATAAAGATGTCGGTAAAAGACATAGAAAGAATGTGATGAATAAGGGGTGAAATAAGTTATTCAATGCGCAACTATTACCGAGTTAGACAATGATGAGATCATGATGTTTAGATTGTTTTGATATCCTACATATGTTGTTGATTGTAAGGTTAATACTATACTATGTTACCGAGCAAAGAACTTAGTCGGTAAATCCTAAGGAACCTAGTCGATAAACCCTAAGGTTATCGCTATCGGTTAATGAAGGTGGAATGTCTATCGAGTAAAGTTTAGTATTCACCGAGTTGCAACCGAGTAATAATAGCATGCATTGAATGATTAAAAGTATTATTTAATGAAGGAAGTTGATGAGCTAGAACTGATTAAATGATTGGTATGTCATGCATGAAGTTTGTTAAAGAATCTATGGCAAAGGAAAATCGGCAAGAAGATCTACAGCTCAGATTAAACCTCAATACCCTAGCATAAGTTCCAAGAAATGTATTCAAGTACCAAGGCGGGGTAAAACATTGTCAAATCAAAGGTTACATTGAACGTGGTCAAGTTTGAAGATCTGATGGCTATGATTGATCATGGGAAATGTGATAAAGGAGATTAAGTGGTTGGCAAATTGTTTATAAATAAGGAACTGTTGATAAACAATGTATGCAGGCAAGTGTAAGCACAAGGATGCTACACAGTGTTTACTGAGCACAAAAGCTTGAAGACCTATTTGAGAAATAGAGTATAGAGCCCAGCAGAAGGACAAGATAAGTTCTATGATTAGATTGTATTGAGAAAATAAGAATCTGCTTTAGCATTTTAGATGTGAAGTTGCATATAGATTTTATTACTATTATTTTGTAAAGTGATAGAAAATCTCTTAACCAAGTGGACTTAACAGTCTTATTTGTAAAACCCTCTAGCAAGGTGACATTCTGATTGAGTGTTTGAAATCCTTTAACAAGGTCACTTCTAACAAGGTGAAGATCCTAACAGATCTGAGGGAAATCGCTTAACCGGGTCACATCTAGCAATGTGTTTGTAATCTTTAACATGATTTTCTTTTAACTGAGCATACTCTAGAAGAGTATATTTCTTAGTGGGTCCGAAATCCCATAGTGGTTTTTCCCTATTTAGGTTTCCACGTTAAATCTGGTGTTATATGTTTTGTGATCTTATCTGTTTATGAGTTTGCATGCTTTACAGTTTTTTCTGATAAGGTTACCGAGGTTGAATCTGTTGATTTTATGGAAGATTAAGTTTGTATGATTCATCCCCCCCTCTCATCTTGTTAGCTTGGCATTTGTACTAAACATTTAGTATCAGAACTATCACTAACTGCCTCCATCCATACTTCATCTCTTTTCACAACAAAGCATATCTGTTTGTCATATTTGTCTACAATGCTCTGAGGTATTCTTTCCCTTTGCCTCATTTTTGCTTGAAAGTTCTTGAAATATACTTTTACCAGTTTTTCACCATCTGAACCTAAGCTGGTAATTGCCTCCTTAATCTGTTTTCCAATAGAAATATCATAGGCAAAGTCCTTGTGTCCAATACCAGGAATCTCCTTTGAGAAATATAACATTAAGCATACAATCAAATTCCCAAACTTGGAATTTCCCTTCTTGTCACCTTTGACCTTGCTCAGATTGTCTAATAGTTCATCTTTTAACCATTCACAGATGTCAATTTTAGTATTATTCATAATCATCTCATACGCACTCTGAATGCATAAACTTGAAACAGAATTTAGTCTATTAGTGTGAGCAACTTTGTCTCTAATAACCATACTAGCATATTTGATATTGTTGTCAGTTATATCACTAACCCTAAGTAATCTATTATCAAATGTAGCTTCGGTTAAGTTCATAACCTCTTTGTTTGGAATTTTCTTTTTCTTCTCGGGCCTAGTGTCGGTAGAAGGTAAACCAGTAACAACTTTTATTGCTTCCTTAGTGATCCTGAAAACTAAATCTAACCCCAAAAATTCACTATGTACTCAGCTAAGAACATAATGGACAATCTCATATGAGAATTTAGGCATGTGAAGGATGTTAGTGAACCCTAAATCTTCAATAACCTTGTGTTCTGGTTTGACTACACCTTGGTTGTCAGCAATAACATTCATGAACATGTTCATTAAATCTTTGGACCCTAAATCTTCGATGTTATAGTGAATGTATGTCCTAGGGTCTTCAACAAATGCAACTTCCTTTGGAATTTTTGAAAATGCACCAATGGAGTCATTTAACTTTGCTATCTTAGGGATGGTTTTAAAAATTGGTCTAGGATGCTTGACATTTTCCACAATAGTAGGGTTTGCAATGAATTCTGGAGTGGAAGATGAAGAAGCCATGTCATATGATAAATACCTTTTACTGTCAAATGCAAGTGAAAACCTTGGATGCTCTGAGAATCTTGTTGCTTTTCTTCCTAAATGCTTGTGCTCAACTTCCACACTCTTTGAATGCTTTATTTCTTTGGTAAGTTGAAATGAGAAATTTAAGTGCTTTATAACCAAAAAGTTAACTTACAACCGCATTAAATGCTTCGCCGGTGAACTGAATTTCCAACATATGTGTCGGTATAGAAGAATTGTGACTTCTTACCACCGAGGGTAAATGCATAATCTTCAATTAGTTGCCTTACCCCTAAGGATTATTCCTTGGTTAGATGAAGAATCTCCTACCAGTGCAGAATTACTCTGTTTTGCCGATGCAAAGACAAATTCATCATTCCTCTGATCTCTCTTCCTAATCCATTGTTTAGTGAATTCTTGCTTGATTTCATTCACCTTTTCTTTTCCTTTGTCATTAGATCCTTTGTTTTTTTTCGATACATTCTTGCTTCTACAAAATCTTGCAATATGCCCAATCTTGTTACATGCATAACAGGTTACATTGTTTGTTTGAATAGCTTTTCCATAACCTTGACCGGTTTGAGTTTTGCATTGATTAGATAGATGTCCAAATCTACCACAAACATAGCATTTTACATTCATTCTAAAATTGTCTGAGTTATGACCATTTTTATTGCATTTGGAACATTTACCAATGGATGAGTTTGTATTCTGATTATTCCTAAATCTGCACTCATTTGCTCTATGACCAAATTTGTTGCAATTAAAATATTTACCATTGAATTTATAAGCATTAGGTTGTCTTACCAGTTTGTTGTGATCATGATTGTTTACAGTTCCAAAACTTTCTCCATGTTCAAATCCAAGTCCAAATGTTTCTCCATTAGATTTTTGACTTTTTCAGCATATCATCAAGCTTGTCTGAACTATTCTTGAATTTGTCTTTGTATTCATTTGTTGTGACCAACTCACTTTCCAAAGCAATAACTTGTCTCATAAGTTCCTCTTTGTCATGTTGCATGTGAATCAAATCTATTTTAAGCATATCATTTTCATAACTAAATCTTAGAGATTCATCTGATCTTTCATTAAGTCTTCTGGCCAAATCTTCTTCATTCCTCTTTCTATCTTCAATATCCTTACATAGTCTCATGGTTAAATCTTGCATCTCATTCCTCATGTTATTGTTCTCTTGTCTCAGTTTCTCTGCAATATCTCTGAGAGTTTCTTTTTCTTCATCATCTTGGTTTTACAGTTGCACATGTAGTTATTTTTCTATAACTAGGTTATCTTGAAATGCTTTGATAAATTCTCGAGCAATTCTGAGTTCATCTTCCAATTTGATATTCTTCAATTTTTTTGCATCAAATTCTTCAAGAGCTCCTTCCAACTATTGTCTCAAACTTTCCATCGGTACTGGTTTTAGAATCTTCCTCAAGCTATTAGGATTCTGCAAATAGAGGACTAGGCTCTAATACCAATTGTTAGATATTTGGTTAGTCCCAAAGACACTAAGAGGGGGGGTGAATTAGTGTCTAACCGGTGGATGAAATATTTAAATTTATTTGCAACTTTACAACCCAAATTAATATACCAGTAAGCAAGTAATAATGCAATAAAGAGAAACAAAAGAATAAGCATCAATGCACAACATAACATAGACATTTTTGGTGAGGAAACCCGGTAAGGGAAAAACCTCGGTGGGATTTGTAACCCACAATATTTACTCACTAGCCAATATGAATAAATATTACTTAGTACAATAGGGGCTTGCACGTGCAAGAAGACCAACTACCTAGAGCTCACTACTCAATACAAAAATGGAGTCTCATCTACACAATTGGATGGTTAAAATCCAATAACAATGTAGTGCTCAAAATAGCATCTACAATGCTGGATTTAGTATCGGTTAAGCTTTGTTTGATACCTCTACCAAAACCTTGCTTCGCTCTGCTCTACTTATTCTCTCTTAAGATAAATACATCAAAATGCATATATAGTTATTCGCTCTCATATACCGCCTACATACATACCTACATACTTACTTTTTCTCTCTATTCAAATGACCTACAAGATCTCATACATATATGAGTCTTTACAATACATCATGTCGGCTATACAAATATAATATTACATTACAATACAATTTGCATAAACAATATTAATTCCAAGTCGATTTGAACTGTCGGTATGATCTATTGCCGGTGTAACTGGATGTCGTTGTGAATAAACCTTTGTAGTGATTGTCGGTGTCGGTAGGTGAATTATGATGTCGGTATAACCTCTGAACTATGTTACAGTTGGTTTCCATTAATGACAACATTAACTATTCTCATCTGAGTGTATAATGCCAACACTAGTAACTCCACTTCATATCCATTTCCAGAACTGAACTTCCTCAAGATCTGACAAGGTCCAAACTTCCTCATTTGCAACTTGTTATAGGTTCCAACTAGAAATCTTTCTTTTCTCAGATGCACCATCACTTCATCTCCAACTTCAAATTCCTCGTGTCTTCTTTTCTCATCTTCTTTCTCCTTATGCTTGTTGTTCATGTCCTCCAAATGTTGCTTAACCTGAATATGCAAGGCCTTCATGTGATCTGCAAAGTTTTTTGCCTATGCGATCCACTTGTCTTCATTACTGATATCTCTTAATTATGATATACCTCTAGGGTGTGCTCTAGTAACAATCTCAAAAGGTATTCTTTTGCTACTCCTATGCACTAAATTATTGTAGGCAAACTCTGATTGTGCAAGAATAAAATCCTAGCTTATGGTCTTCTCCTCAACCAGGCATCTCAACAAATTTCCCAAGCTCTGGTTTACTACTTTTGTCTATCTATTGATCTGAAGTAGAACTAAACTTCAAATCTATCCTCATCTTTTTCCAAAGTGTTCTCCTAAAATAACCAACAAACTTAGTATATCTATCTGAAACTATGCTCTTAGGTAATCCATGCAATCTCACCACTTCCTTCAAAAATAGGTTATCTATATGCACTACATCTGATGTCTTCTTACAAGGTATAAAATGATTCATCTTCGAGAATCTATCCATTGCCACAAATATAGAATCATTCCCTCTCCGTGTCCTAGGAAATCCGAGTATGAAATACATGCTTATATCCTCCCAAGGTCTCTCTGGTACTGTCAAAGTTTTATACAATCCCACATTCGGACTGCTGCCTTTTACAACTTGACAAATTCTACAACTCTGCACAAATTTCCTAACATCCTTATGAATTTGAGGCCAAAAGTAATACTCACTCACCATTGGTGATGTTTAATCAATACCAAAGTGTCTGACTAATCCCCCACTATGTTTATCCTTTATCAAGTTCTCCCTCATAGAAATCTTAGGTATACACAACCGAACTCCTTTGAATTACATCCCATCCTGAATGAAGTAATCCAACCACTTGCTTCTATCTACCATAACCAATTCTCTACATGCTTTCCAAGGTTCTGAAATTTATATGGGTCATCATCATACAAGGTCTTCAACTCCTCAAATCCTAATACTAGCACTCTCATTTATGTTAGAAAATTCCTCCTTCTACTTAATGCATAAAAAAATTTGTTAGATTTCCCACTTCTATGCTTCAACACAAAGGTGTAACTCTGCAAAAATTCTACCCATCTCATATGTCTCTAATTCAACTTACTCAGACTGTTCAAATACTGCAAGGCTTGATGATCAGTATATAACACAAATTTCTTAGGAAATAGGTAATGTCTCCATTTCTTCAAGGCTTTAACTATGGCATAAAATTCTTGATGATACATTGAATATCTCCTTCGAGAATCATTCAACTTCTCACTAAAATAAGCTATTGCTCTCCCTTCTTGACTCAATACGACTCCAATTGCAGTTCCACTTGAATCACAATCTACTTGAAATACTTTGTTGAAATTTGATAAAGCTAACACAGGCTTCTCAGTCACTTTCTGCTTCAGTAATTCAAAAAATTTGTTTTCTATGGTTGTCCACTTGAATTCCTTCCTATCTCCCCTCATTTTCTCAGTCATAGGGTTACAAACTAAACTGAAATTTCTTGTAAACTTATGATAGAAACTAGCCAATCCATGAAATGATATTACCTTTCCAATGCTTTCTGGTGTAGGCCATTCAACAATTTCTTTTACTTTCTCAGAGTCCATCTTCAATCTATCTGCATATATCACAAATCCTAAATAGACTAACTCTTCCTTCATGAAAGTACACTTCTTAAGATTTATCAACAACTTTTCTTCTCTCAACCTCTGCAAAACTTGTCTTAAATGCAACAAATTCTCCTCTTTTGTCTTACTAAAAATTAGAATGTCATCCAAATATACAATAACAAACTTACCCAATAATCTCTTTAGTACCTCATTCATCAACCTCATAAAAGTACTCGGTGCATCAGTCAACCCAAAAGGAATCACCAACCATTCATACAATCCTTCATTTGTCTTGAATGTTGTCTTCAACTCATCTCCTTCTCTTATTTTGATCCGATGATATTCACTCTTCAAGTATATCTTTGTGTACTATTTGGCTCCACTGAAATAGTCTGTTATGTCATCCATCCTAGGTAAAGGAAATGGGTACTTCACTATGATCTTATTTATTTCTCTAGAATCAGTACACATCCTCCATTCTCCATTCTTCTTAGGCACTAAGGGACTCAAAATTTCTCTAATCAAACCTTTCTTCAATAATTCTTTCACTTGTCTATTCAACTCTTCATTCTCTACCAGTCTCAACTAGTGTGCAACTTTGTTACACAAACTAGCTTTGGGAGTCAGGTCCATGCAATGATTGATACTTCTCACATGTGGTAATTCATTAGGCACATTATTTGAAATAATGTCTTTGTTCTTCTTCATGCTCTGAATGCTCACTCTTCTTAATAACTAAGGCAAAAAACATATTCTTGTGTCTCATTCCATCCAGGAATTTCCTTCCATCCACCAAACGGATTCTAGCATTCTACAGACTTCACTCTTCAAGGGTTCCTCCAAGGGTAACAAGGTTTGTTTCATCCCATTTTTTACAATAGTGTATATTTTGGCATATGCACACTCCAATGAGACATTGTAGGTGATTGAAGGTTTTGTCATTGATGGCAACCTTACAATCCTATGACACCGGCAAGACATTCCACCGGCACCAGCAAGAATAGACTCTACACTAGCACTTAGACCACCGACACTGGCAGTGAAAGGAAGCATACCGGCATAGAGGCCGATAGGATTTTTGTTGTAATATATTTTGTTTATTATTGTAAAGTCTTTATAAGCTGACTTGGCATAATGTAAAATGACTCATATATATAAGAGATCATTGTAGAACATTGTAATGAGGTAGATGTAAGAAGAAAGATGGAATGTAATTAGGCAGACCTATTATGCGAAATATAGGTTAAGGGTTTATGTAAGAAGAAGACTAGAAACCGGTAATGGATTTGGCATTATAGATGCTATTCTGAAGTAGTACAAGACACTGGATTTATATAATCCATTTTATAAGTTAGTGAGACTTCTATTTTGAGCAGTGTGCTCTAAGCACTTGGCCTTCCTGCATGTACAGGCCCCTCGTGTAGCAGTAATATTCTCTTATTGGCCAGTAAGTGAATATTGTGGGTCACAAATCCCACCAAGGTTTTTCCCACACCGGGTTTCCTCGTTAAATCCTTGTGTTATGGTGTGTTTTTCATGTGGTTACTTTTATCTCTATTGATTGCATTACTTCTTGCTTACCGGTACACTATTCTAATATGCTCTACATGTTTTAAGTTAAGAAATTTAATATACAAGTTAGATATTGATTCACCCCACCTCTCAGTATCTGTAGGAATCCTAATAGTATATGGTCTTACTCCCATCATGTATTGCCTGTCTATCAAATTGCCAAGGTCTACCCAACAAAAGGTGACAAATATCCATAGGCATAATATCACACAAGACTTCATCATGATAATTCCCAATTTTTAATTTCACCAAAAATTTATCACTTAATAACAACTTATGATCATCATGAATCCATGCTATCAGATAAGGCTTAGGGTGTTTCAATCTTTCCAACTTCAACTTATTCACCATTTTTTCTGAAACAAGATTATCCAAGCTACCACTATCAATAACAACTTTACAACACTTATCAGATACCTTACATCTGGTCTTGAACAAATTTCACCTCTGCAAGGGCTCCTCATCTCCTCCGATATGGCACAAAGCTCTCCTCATCATCAATAGTTCTCCATCTTCTGGTTTGTTAACTAATTTGGTGGGACTTTCTTTAACCAATGTTGTTCTCCCAGTATTCTCTATCTTCTTACATTCAAAAGCATGATGTCCTTCTCCTCCACACTTATATAAAGTTCCTCTAAACACTCTTTTATCTTGTCTTCTATCATCTTTTCCAAAATTTTCATTCTGATAGCCATCAGGTACTCTCCTCCGATAGAAATTTATGTCATCCTTTCGGTATGAACTACCTTCTTTACTTACTTCCTTGTCCTTTTTTTGATATTTACAGGTTCCTCTTCCTCCTTGAAATCTTCCTCCAAAAAACCTTCCACCTCTACCTCGCTATCCGTGCTCATATCTTTTGTTCATCTTCTCTTCTTCTTTAAGGGTGTACTGGTACGCTTCTTCAACACTTTGCAACTTGATCAAACTAAGTTCATCTTGTATAGACATTCGTAGTCCATTCAAATATCTCAAAATTTGTTAAACCTCATCATCAACATGTCTGGATCTGATATTCAAATTGTAGAATGATTCAGTGTACTCCACACTAGATTCCTTCTGGTTCAAGTTCTACAACTTTTGAAATAGATTTACTTGTAAATCAGCTGGCATAAACTTTGATTTTAACTTAGCAACCATCCACTCCCATGATTTTATCTTATCTTTACCTCTTCTCTGTCTATCAACCTACAAATTATCCCACCAAAAAGATGCATGACCTTTCAACTGGGTATAAGCATACTTCACCTTTCTTTACTCTGTGGTGTTCTCAAAATCAAAATATTTTTCCATCTCCAAGATCTAATCCATCAATTCATCATAATCCAACTTTCCATTATACTTTGGTTGGGTAAAATATGGTTTAGTGTTCACCCTACTCAAAACCATCAATAACCTTTCTTCATCTAGATCAATCCTCGGTGGATTTTCTACATGTTATGTCAGGGCCTCTTCTACCTCATCTTCGCTCACATCTTCAATATGTCAGCCTCTTCTCTAGGTTCTCTCAATGACTTCCAACCGGGCTGCAATTCCTCACACATTTCCATCACAACAAGGTCTGCATTCCTATGCTCTCCACCATTCCTATTTCCTCTTTGCACCATCTTCACACTAATCCTCTGCATTTGTAGGTTGGATTCACAGTCTGTCACCCTACAAAAAAATTCTTAGGACAATGCAATCTCTAGAATGAAATCTCTCTCTGATACCACTTGGTGCAATCACCAATTTGGAGGGACCTCAAGCATATCAATCTGGACTGGGAAGCAAGAGTAAACACACCCGAAACAAGAAACTATGATGGAGGCAATGCACATTAGAATGAATTAGATCATGAAAACTATTTACAGATAACCAGTAACATCTGGGTTACAAGATATGGCTCACTGGCCTATTACAAACATGCTTAATTACAAAATAGGTCTCCCCCTAACCTCCAAACCTAAGATCTATCTACTATATTCTATCTAATTTATTTTTACTTTCTTCCTTGACTTCTAATGCTCAATTACAATGATTTATACGATCCAAGGTGATGCACTTAGACAAAAAAGGTCTCAAATGCTGAATAACAAGACCAAACATGCAAAACAAGTAGGTTGGTCTCTGCCAAAGAGATTCCTTTGAAAAATCCAAAGGATGAAGTGCAGATAAAAGGGAAATTTGGCCACACACCAAAGAACATCGGAATCAATTCATAGGGCTCCGCAAGCTATGGAAGGGATCCGGTAGATTCAATAATGTGAATAGGTCCAAACGGTTCGAGTGCCACAAAACTGTCTCAAAAATTGGAATCGATAACTTGCCTGAAAATGATCCAAATGCTTCATGGTTTAGGAATAAGGAATATGATCATGTCCTCAAGAAAAATACAACTCCACAAGATCCAGTGAGCCAATACAAGAAAATGTAGAATGAAATGTTGAAATTGCAAAACAAAAAAGAAATATTTTTGGTTGATGCAAGATTGCCAAGAACCAAGGATGCTCCTACATCACAATTGAGCCTCGCCTGATCTAAGGGATGGAAGTGGAAGTGGAGGGGGTGGAGGTGGGGTTTTTTATCGAATAGATTCTCTATGTAAAATTTTGTTTAACACACATCAAGTGTTGAGAGGAGGATGAGTCGTCATTAACTAAAATTTCAAACTCCAATATGCATCTAAGAAGTTTATTCCAAGCATTCACTTCAAGGAGTTTAAAATTATGTTATGATAAAACCATTTACACCAGTTACACATGAACACTAATATTTTATATGGAAAAATCCCAAACTACGAAAAACCACAGTGAGCGCCAACTCACAAAAATGATCCACTATATAGAAATGTTTTACAAAAGGGAGCTAACTACTCTGAACTTGTAGACCAAGGATAACTACTCTTGGAGAAAGATACAAAATATGGCTTGTTGACCTGATACTAACTACAACAGGGCAAGATATATAAATGCAACTTATAAAAAAAGTATTGCATGAATAAAGGAATCTCAAGATGTTTATTATAGTCTCTATTATAGCACAAATTCTAACCTTACTAAAATATCTTGACCTCCAAGTCCCCGAATCACTACTCTTATATCATTTGTTACCTTTGTACTACAATAATTTCTAATGTAGCTACTTCACTTGCATTGCCATCCTTACATCAACTCACACACATATTCACCACTATATTCCACACACCATATATATCTCTATTTTATCTTGTTAGACACAATGTACTGTTGAGAAGGGGGTGAATCAGTGGTTTTCAATCTTTTCCCTTTAACTATCCTATGTGAGTATACCAGTTATCAGATCTAACTCAATACAGGCTTACCAGTTAGTGGGGAGACTAATCACAAATGCATTCACCCAAAAAGGAACATCACATAACACCAGGATATATGAGGAAAACACAAGATGGGAAAAACCTTAGTGAGAAATGCTACTAGAGTCTACTACTCCAATCCAGCCTCATAATGAATCCTTGATTACAATGTTTAGTGCACCAACCCAAGGAGAACCAACCCCTGATTTTAGGGCACCAAACCAAGGAAGACCAACCCCTAATTTAGGGAACCAACACAAGGAGTTACAACCCCTGCACCGAGCTCCAACTTAGTGAATACGAAACATAATCATTTACAAGCTAATAGCCTTGTTACAAATGGATTTTTTAACTCTTCTTCAAGACTCTCTACTAGATCTTCTATCCATTTCATTGTTGGTTCTCTCTCTCTCTCACCCTCTCACTACTACAACCTTATCTCATGTTGCAAACTTATTGGTTTAGCCTTTTCTCCTTCTCTACTAGTTCTCTCCCTCTATCAGTTCTCTCTATTTGTTGTCTCTTCTCTCAACTGCTCTATTGTTCTCCACTGGTTCTATCTTCTACCGGTTCTTTCTTGCCTACTCTGCACTCTTTTGTAACTCTTCTCTACCAATTTGGTCACCACTAGTATACTTCTCACAGACTCACTTGTAAACTACTAGTTCCTCACCATTTCCAGTTGATCCTCTCAACCTGATTCTCAATCGCACACACTCAGTCTCATTTTAGATACTCATTGAGTTCTTAACTGATTTGCTCTTACATGCAGTAGCAACACTCTCTCCTTTAGCAGCACTATCCATCAATTTTGGCTAGACTATTTATTAACTTGTTTTCCCACAAAAAACCAATTCAAACTTCATGGGGTTAGGGTTTCTTCCATTGATCACAAGGCACATCAAATCCAATCGGATCTCATCTGATCTAAGCTCAAAGATGCTATCTGCACATCACCATCATTAACATGTCATTCAATACATGTTTGCTAAACTTATCAAATATGACCCTGTATGTCAACTTGCATCTATCAAACGCCATAAATATCTTAGTTGTTTCCTTTAACAAGCATGCACAAAGATCAGATCGTACTTTCTTGATCCACTCACCAAACTGCTCCTTCAATCTACTTTGATCTGCAAGATCAGTCCTTTTTGGATTTTTGTTGTTTTCTTCATCTCAAACTGCAATCATTTTTCTTTTCTTCCTTGAGCCTCGCAATCAATATTTAATATCGACCATCCGCCAGCTACCTCACTGACATGACACTTCACCAACCTCTGTGAACTTGCCACTTCAACTTCATGTGGCATCCTTTGTCGGTATCCACTTCACAAAGATCTTTGTGTCGCCTCAGATAGGATCACCAACCAAACACTCAACCGGTCCTTCTTTTCTATCAGTTCACTAACCCTTTTGTTATCTGACACTTTTCCGGTTACCTTTCATGTCTAGACTTTTCTTATCTATCAGTGAAACACCTTAATCGGTCGCCAGACATGTCTATCCATAGCATGCTCATTCACATTAGGTAGGAGCACATCACTTAGCCTCTTTTCTTCCTTACTAGTTCTCATGCTGACCAGTAGCCATTCTGATGACACCATATCATCAACCTTCCACTTATTCTATCTAAGGCTTCATACCAGTTGCACTTTCTCTCTGTAACTTCTCCACTTTTCCCTCTTCATCATCAGACCGAACATTATCTCAGCTAGTTTTTCAAGGTGACAAACCCATCAATTCTCTACTATTCCTTTTTATTTGTCTTGGTGGTATAACATGCCTTCTATGTCATTCTAGTGCATATCCCTAATTTCATGTACTTGAGGCATCCCTTTGATTTACTGGTAGATCAAGTGTAATCCTTCAAGCACTTACCTTTACCTCTTCTTCCTTATCTCACAGAACTAAGATGCATACTTTGCATAATAGGAGATATGCTCCACTTACTAGTGAGAGTGAGTCCTTGTCATCTAAATCTTACAATGCACTCGTGATCCAGTGTGGGTATATTCACTATTAGTCATCTCTTCACATTGTGACTGCATCTTCATCTGGTGGGAAACCTATTGTGCTGCATCCACACAGCATACCGGTGACCTATAAATTCTTCTCCTCCTATGTTTATGTGATTTAGGTAACATTTTGCCTCTTCATCACAATCAGCAGCTCAACATCTTACCCACTCACAGTTGTCATCACGTACCAATTATTATATAATATCAGTCTCTTGTCCATATCTTCCACACAAGTCAAAAACTAACTTGTCTACTAGTGACTCTAGTGTTCATTCCTCTGAATAACATTCTTCTTCTTTATCGGTGACCTATAATATTGGTTGACATCAATGACTTCATGTCAACAATACTTTCATATCGCTTGTCCTTCTATATCGATTGACATCAATGACAACACAATGCCAACAATCTCCCCCCTTGGCATTGATGTCAACTCATGTAGTATCCAACATACTACAGAATCCTTCTCCCCCTTTGATAGCAAGGGAAAAGGGCACTGTCAGGGTCTCTCACTTCCTCATATTTACTGGTCACTATCAGACATTTTTCTCCCCTTTTTCTCTTTACCGGATGCATCTCCTCTTTTGATACCAATTGGTACAATTTCTCAAGTTACAACTCTTGAGATGGAGGACTCAACCATCAAATGAAACCAATTTCTTAGAACCAAGTGTTTATGCAAACTAGAAACAAATGCATATATAAGTCTGAAACCAATTGAAGACCTATGTGTCAGTGAACAAAAACTTACATGTCGGTCAGACTGCATCAACTCCCCTTTGATATGCAAAATTTATTCTGACCCCAAGATGCTGATACTAAGTGTTGAAGTTGACACTGATACTAATTGTATCTTCTCCTATACCAAATGCATGTTCACCTGTACAGGTAACACTTCCTTTTTGCAAACAATTCTTTCGGTGATCTAGTTGTGATTTCAATTGAATAGGCATTGAAATATCTCACAACCCCGGACACTTCCAAAAACACTATCACACCAGTAGAGCCATAGACACTTGCACACCCTATGTGTCCAACAAATTTGCTACAAGTCAAATGTCATGGATGTCAACTCCCCCTGCGTTATACATCTCAGGTCCACAATATTGGTCAGGTCCAAAATCGGAGCTCTAATCAACTCTATATAATAGTTGAGCTATGCATATGTGATCATCTGATGATCTTTTAGGTCCATCATATCCACCATAGCCTATTACATGATCCTGGATCTTCACAATGCCATACAATGTCATCATCATGATATGAATCAAACCGGTTAGCCCAAAAACATGTATGCTTGCATGATCAACAATCAGGCTAATATATGTCATTCAGGTCTTCATCAACACCACCTAAGACATAACTTCCCATTACATGTTACTAGGGATAATGCAATGATCTCAAACCTCATTATCTTACATAACCTACAAGTATCAGTTTAGCATTCATGTTAGTAACATCCTATACATACCGGTTTCTTGTATCGGTTCATCATCACTACTAGAGCCCCTTCCCATGACTCTTGACATTCTGTGTCACGATGTATATAATTTCAATTGTTAATCTTCCTCCATTGGTACATGGAGTAGTGATCCAACTCTGATCTGTAGGTGTGTAGCCAAGGCAGCCACTACACACACTTATCTTCTCATTTCCATCCTTCATACCAACATCATCTTGTTCTTCCAAGTGTCCTTCTTCATTGAGGGGGTGAATTATCTAGTCAACATGCTACTCACCCTGAGGTCCTTCATCTCCTTTAGGCCTTAGGAGATATCACCTATGCTTTGAATGCATAGTGACATTCCATGGTTGCATCCTCTTTCTTCTTCCTCCATACCTACTTGGTCTCATTCTTCTTCCCATTTTCAGTCATGGGAGCAGGTCTTACCTTCTTTTGCTGATGGGTCCTTTCATTTCCAAACTCTACATCACAACCAGAAGTAGTGCTATAGTAGCACACAACATCCATTCCAATCTCATTATTGGGGAACCTTTTAACATGTCGGTTAGACCATCTTCTTCTGGTAATCCCATTGTATCCTACTACTAGAACCAATGGACAACTTGATCTTATAGGAAAATAAGCTTTCCTACTTTTGTTCCATGCAACATTTTGTCTCTTATATACTCTATATCCATTTATATGTTGAGCATAGCTTCTATACCGACTTCCATGTGACTGCAGGTCTTTCCTACATTCATAACTTCTATGGCCAATACCATTGCAGTTATAACAAATAATATTTGCATTACCGAGAGAGGGGATATGCATGTATCTACTCCTGGATACCTTTTTCTCATATGGACATGACCATTACATGCAAAGCAATAACCTGAGAAGGAAGGTTTATAACTTACAAACTTATTTTTCGATTCATGAAGAGATCTTATTGGCCCGGCATCTCCACTTCTCCTTCTCTCAGGATAGATCCTAGGTTGACCATTCTTTGCATTTCCTCCATCTGATTTCTTCTTCTGCCACACTTGTCTTAACATGTGTGTGGTAGCATTTATTTGTCCTCTATCGATAAGAGGTCTTCTTTTCTATCTTCTCATGTTCTTAATTTTGGTGAGGCTGTCTTCTCCCATCTTCCCCTTTCCTTTGGGATATGTAGTATTCCTCCTTGTAGCACCAGTCTTCATTCTTATCTACAAGTCTTCACTGGTTGTGGTTAGATTAGCCTTCTTCTAGGGAGCATTTCTAACTATGAAGGTCTAACCCATGTTCTCTCCATTTGACAAGACAAATAGAATGTCATTTTGGGGGACATTCTTGCTGGTGGAGCATTCACCAGAAACACTTCTTAAACCTTCAGTGTCCTTGGCATACTTTTTCTTTTATAATATTTTGTCCAAGGAATCACTGCTTCTATCAAACTAGATTCTTACCTTGAGCTCATCTTGATACTTCTCAAAGTCATTTTTGAGAACCTCCATTTCTCCAAGTAGCTTTTGATATTCTTTATCTGTTACCTCTATCTTAGATGCTAGATCATTACACTGACACTCCTTGGTGTCTTCTTCTTGAGATACATTTCTTGGATTCTTCAAGACATTCTATCAACTGGTTCTACTCCACTATTGCAACATTCTTGAATAGCTTGTATTCCTTTCTTACTCTACTGAGTTCTTCAAGTGCATTCACAAGCTCACTTTCAAGATCAACTTATGCTTCCTCTTCTTCTTCACCTTCATTATCACTGCCAAACACATCTTGTCAGTAGGAGTGATCTGCATGATCATTTTTATATGTGTGCCTCTCATCTTATAATTTTTGAGCCATGCAGAGGTGGGTTCCTTCTTCATTAGTGTTGTGATAGCTAGTCGATCTTCCATCATCCTCTATGGATACATGAGATATATTTCTCATCCTAACATCACAAGTCAGTTCTGCAATAGTGGGCTCATTTCCATGCAGCTTCTTCAATCTCTCCCATAAGATTTTTTCCGATTTGCATCTATCCACCTATAAGGAGACATCATCTGGTAACCCACATAGTATAGCCTTCATTGCTTCTTTATTGCACTAGTTTCTTCTTTCTACATCTAAATCAGTGGGAGGACTAACTTTTCTACAACAACCATTTACAATAGACATCCACACATCAAACCCTAGAGAGGATAGGTAGACTTCCATTCTACGACTCCAAATGGAATAGTTTGAAACAATAAAAAATGGATTAGGGATCCACACTAAACAAACCATTGTGTCCTTAAGCTAGAATCTACCCAAGTTGGAGAAAGATCATCTAACTAGAAACCTACACTTTGATACCAATTGTTAGACACAATGAACCACTGAGAGGGGGGTGAATCAATAGTTTTCAATCTTTTCCTTTTAACTGTCCTATGTGAGTATACTAGTTATCAAATCTAACTCAATGCAAGCTTATCAGTTAGTGGGGAGACTAATCACAAATGCATTCACACAAAAAGGGACATCACATAACACCAACATATACGAGGAAAACTCAAGATCGGAAAAACCTCGGTGAGAAATGTTGTTGGAATCTACTGCTCTAATCCAGCCTCACAATGAATCCCTGATTACAATGTTTAGGGCACCAAGCCAAGGAGCACCAACCCCTAATTTTAGGGCACCAACCCCTAATTTAGGGCACCAACCCAAGGAGCACCAACCCCTACATATAGCTTCAACTTAGTGAATACAAAACATAATCATTTACAAGTTAATAGCCTTGTACAAATGGATTTTGTAACTTTTCTTCAAGACTCTCTATTGGATCTTCTATCCAGTTCATTGTTAGTTTTCTCTCTCTCTCACCCTCTCACTGCTGCAACCTTATCTCCTACTGTAACCTTATCAGTTCAGCCTTTTCTCCTTCTTTATTGGTTATCTCCCTATGCCAGTTCTCTTTGTTGGTTGTCTCTTCTCTCAACTGCTTTATTGTTCTCCATCGATTCTATCTTCTGTCAGTTCCTTCTTTCCTAGTATGCACTCTTCTATAACTCTTCTCTAATGGTTTGGTCACCACTGGTATACTTCTCTCATAGACTCACTTGCAGACTACTAGTTCCTCACCATTGTCGGTTGATCCTCTCAACCTGATTCTCACTTGCACACACTCAATCTCTTTTTAGATACTCATTGATTTCTTGACTAATTTTCTCTTACATGCAGCAACAACACTCTCTCCTTTAGCAGCACTATCCATCAATTTTGGCTAAGCTTATTTATCAACTTGTTCTCCCACAAAAATCCAATTCTAACTTCAGGCAATTAGGGTTTCTTCCGCTAATCACAAGGCACATCAAATCTAATTAGATCTCATTCGATCTGATCTCCAAGATAGCTATCTGCACATCACCGTAATTAACATTCCTTTCAATATGCATTTGCTAAACTTAGCAAACACGGCCCTGTATGTCGACCTACATCTATCAAATGCCATAAATATCTCAGTTGTTTCCATTAACAAGCGCACACAAAGATTGGGTCATCCTTTCTTGGTCCACTCACCAAACTTCTCCTTCAATCTACGTTGATCTACAAGATCAGTCATTTCTAGATTTATGTTGTTTTCTTCATCTCGAGCTACAATCCTCTTTCTTTTCTTCCTTGAGCCTCACAATCATCATTTAATGTCGACCAACCGCCAGCTACCTCACTGACACGACACTTCATCAACCTCTGCGAACTTGCCACTTCAACTCAATGTGGCATTCTTTGTCAGTATCCACTTTAGCAAAGATCTCTATGTCAGCTCAGATAGGATCACCAACCAAACACTCAACTGGTCCTTATTTTCTATCAATTCACTAATGATCAGAAGAAAATTTGAATTATATTTTTTTTTACTTTAGTTTGTCTATATGTTAGTAATTTACATTTTTTAAGGTCTTAAGGGCATTTTTAGTCCTTGAAAGCAGCAAAAGAGCATAGCCAACATATGCTTTTTCAAATTCATGTCTAGAACTCTTGGAGACCTTTCCAATGAGATCAATGGCTCATAATTTCGAGTCCTGAGCAGAAAGTTATGTCTAGTTGAAGCTAGGATAAAATTTCATATAGTTTTTTGAAAATTTCATAGTTTTAGATTTTATTATGTAATGAACAGATGTGACTATTGGACTTCGATTCTCAAGAGGTTTTCTGTTACTCTTAGAATCTCATGAACTTCTATATTTTGGGTTTTTGAATGAAATAGATTACTTTTTGGCTTGCTTCAATTCTATGATTTCTGGTTCTTGTAATAGAATTTACAATATCGCAGGTTCTCACTCAGGTGTTGTCATCCAAATCCATAATTCGGATCAACTAACCCTACTTGTGTCTCACACTTTACCGGTTACCCTTCATGTCTGCACTTTGTTGATCTACTGATGGAATACCTTAATCGGTCGTTAGACATGTCTATCAATAGCATGCTCATTCACATTAGGTAGGAGCACATCACTTAGCCTCTTTTCTTCCTTACCAATTCTCATGCTCATCGGTAGCCATTCTAATGACAATGTCCTCAACCTTCAACTGATTCTATATAAGGCATCTTCATATCAGTTGCGCTCTCTCTTTGTAACTTCTCCACTTTTCCCTCTTCATCATTAGACTGGATATTACCCATCAATTATTTACTCTTCCTTTTTTTTGTCTTGATTGCATAACATGCCTTCTATGTCAATCTAGTGCATATCCTTGATTTCATGCACTTGAAGCATCCCTTTGATTTACCAATAGATCCCGTGTGATCCTTCAAACACCTGCCTTTACCTCTTCTTCCTTATCTCACAGAACTAAGATGCATAATTTGCATAATAGGAGATACGCTCCACTTATTGGTGGGAGTGAGTCCTTATCATCTGCATCCTCCAATGCACTCATGATCCAGTGTGGGTATATTCACTGTCAGATATATTTACATGGTGACTGCATCTTCATTCAGTGGGAGTCATGTTGTTTTGCATCCACACAACATACCGGTGACCTGTACATTCTTCTCCTCTTGTGTTGATATGATTTAGGTAACATTTTGCCTCTTCATCACAATCAGTAGCTCAACATCTTTCCCACTCATAGATGTCATCATGTACCAGTTGTTATATATCATACCAGTCTCCTACCCATATCTTCCAGACAAGTCAAACACTAACTTGTGTACCAGTGACTCTAGTGGTCATTCCTCTGAATGGCATTCTTCTTATTTACCAGTGACCTATACCACTGGCTGACATAAATGACTTCATGTCAACAATACTCCTATATTGGTTGCCCTTCTATACCAGTTGACATCAATGATAATAAAATGCCAACACATCTATCCTATTTATATATACTAATTCGGAACAAAAACATCTTCACCAAGTCGACCAAAAGAAAGGTTGTAATGTGTATACATGTGTCTAACCCAAAACATACAACTAGACCAAAATATGAAATAAATTGAACATAATATGGACCAAAACCAAAACCAAACGTGTAACATCAGATCAAAAAAATTCTTCTCATGCCATCATCGAACCAAAAATATATGTTACATCTTACTTTGATTGCATAACCCAAACATATGTACCAATCATATCATCATTCACAATTATGTAAATTTGGACCAAAATAAACAACACCCAGACCACAATAATCAAATTTCTAATTGTCCTCACCATAAACAACATTCAAACATGCTAATATCAATCAAATAAACTCCCACTACAAATTGTCTATGTCTGAACCATAGAACCAGTCCAGAGTGACCTTTGGTCCAAAAGCATAACTACAAATACTTCAACATTGTAGCTAACTCTGCTGGTGTCTGAACCAGAACCCATTTGTACCACACTATTTGACATCAAAGACAACAACATATAACCAAAACCCATCTAGACCACACTGTTTGATATCAATGACAACAAAGCATATATTTGTAACAATCTCCCCCTTTGGCATTGATGACAAACCACCAAAAATATTTTCCCTCAATAAAACTTTCATGAATAACAACCCCCCCTAACTATAACAATCCTTCTGTTCACTTTAAGAAACATTCATTATTCTCTTTCCAAAGTAGATATAAAACATTTTTTAGTATTTTCTCCCCCTTTGCCATCAAAGACAAAGGCCAAAACAAAGAATCATAATGCATAACACAAAACATCATTAAAAATTATCTGACCAAATATCTTTGAATTGTTTCTTCAACCTAATCATTGAGGCATTCTATGCATGAATATCAGTAGCAATAACCTTGCTCTAACATTCATAGTCAATACACTTTTTTACAGCTATAGACACCTAAAATTGATTAATTTAATTAATTAAATTTAGCTATCCTAAGCACCTTTAATTAAGTAATTACACATTATTTAATTAATTAGTGTCCCTTCCCTCTAGCTAATTAATTATATTGATTATGATATATTTCATCTTTAATTAAGTATTTGACACTCAAAAATTATTTAATTAATTGAATTTGCCCCTTTTCTTCTATTAAATATATCAAATTTTGTAATTTGATTATTTAATTCATGTTGAATTTTTCCTCCTAATATTCCCTCATAGAATTATTTCCCCACATGTCTGCTAACTTTAACCCTTATCTAACCCTTCCTCTAGCCTAACCCACCTAGCTAACCAAGGGTTTAGTAAACCCTATCCCTTATCCTCATCATATGTGTGTATTCCGAAAATATCCCAAATATCCTAAAATTTGGGGAAAATATTCTAAATATATTCAACCATGGAAATATCCTTATTTTGTGGGGGAGCCAATTTCCTAAAATTTGGGGAAATATCCCAAATATCCTAAGTCATGGAAATCTCCTCATTTTTTAGGGAACCAAATGTTGGAAACCAAGAACACTGAGAGGGGGGATGAATCAGTGTTCTACTGGGATGCTCAATTTTAACCTTATTAGAACATGCATATACCAACCGGTATACCGGTACATATAGAATTGAAAGAAGTAAAGCAACCAATAATCCAATCACACAAATGAATACCATAACACACAGAATTATACGTGGAAAACCTCAAAGAGGAAAAACCATGGTGGAATTTATGACCCACAATATCAATCCACTATCCATATGAAGAGATTACAAAATATAGGGGCCTACACTTGCAGGAAGGCTTACATCCTAGAGCACACTACTCAATCACAAAAGGAGCCTCACTAACTATATACAAAACCAGACTACAATTCAGAGAAATGATTGAACTGCTAAGATATCACCTTCTATGCCTGAATACAGTTCTGGTTAAGCTCTGTATGTTCCAGTCTAAAACCCTAAACCCTTTACGAGAATACCCCTTACATAAATATCCTCACATACATGATATCTCTCATATATTTTGCCTCTCCTTCATTATTTCCTTCCTAATACATATTATAAAATGATTTAATCAGCTGACCTATATACCCTTTACAAATCATCATGCCTTATGTCGGCTTATGAAGATAATTACAATATGAATATACATGTCGGCTAGATAACATAAATACATAAATATTAAAAACAATTATCGATGATGAATCTCCAAATGATGTCTGATGTCAGCCTCCAATACCGATAACCTGAATGTGAACCATGTCGGCCTGCAATGTCGGTAATCAAAGAAATCTATCTAACATGTCAGTGTCAGTGTCAGTGAAGTGTCTATGAAGTGTCTGCTGGTACACAACTAACCCAAATATGAAGCCGGAACATGTTGCCATGTTGCCATCAATGACAACATATTGAAACCAACCAATTGAGTGTCAATTTCCAACAATCTCCCCCTTTGGCATTGATGGAAACACTCATGTGAAAAATGGTCATGGTTTCCATCTGTCGGTTTCATCCTGAGCTTGCTCCCCTTGAGCTAAATATCCATCAATACAAAATAATTCATACCTCCATATCTCCTTAATATTTTTCACCTATACTCCCCCTAATGTATACAAATCCCTTTTTCCTTTTTCACATTAATATCTCTCCCCCTTTGACATCAATGCCATCAAAAATACCATAAAGTACCAAAAAACTGGGACAAAGAATGAAAGACTGTCAAATGAATATGTCCCAAAATACCTTACTGGAGCTTAATACACTTGAAAATTTCCTGAGAGGCCTTCTCCAAAATCTCTAGATAGGTATCCCAACCTGATTTGAAAGTGTCAGAAATAGATACAAGTCCATTTAGCATATGGGCAAATGACTCTTTCTCATTAAGTTGTGTCAGTGTGGGCTTACCAACCATATCTATACACTCCTTCTTATGTACACTTAATGAATCCAACTATGGACTCACCAAACCTCTAAGACCTCTGGCTCTCCTTATGATTTTATCATTTTCCCTCTCAAGAGCTAAAACTTGGGCTTCCAAAACCAAAATTTGACCATCAATAGATGTCGTCAATGAATTCAATCCATCAAAAGAATTGGCTATATCTACAAAATCCTCATGAATATCCTTAATCTTTTTATTTGTCTTAGCTATGAGTAAACATGTGTTACAACATACTTTATAAATATTAGTACATTCCCTCAATGCATTATCAATCAATTTCAACTTATCATTAATATCCTTCCTCTCCAACTCAGTCATTTGATCAAATGTAGCTCTCTTTGCCTGTGTGAACCTATCCAGTGCTTGTCTGTTTGATATTTGTTGTAAAGACTAAAAATCCTTTGAAATGTGCTCTATGATTGTCTTAATCTTGTCGGATGGGATTGCTTCTTTGTCAAATTTTCACTTTGGGCCAAGTCTATGTAAAACAGTGATAGACTGATCAATAACCCCTTTATCCATAGATCCCTCCATCATTTTATGTGCAGCCATCATCATGAGTTCGATAGAACTCATCTCGGTCATTCTTTTCTTTTCAACCTACGAGGTGTCAATTGACAACAATGATGGACTCACTACCGATTCCCTTTTGGATTCCCCTTTCTTCTCCTCTAATTGCTTAACCTTTATAGCTTCCTTACTTGCACCAGTGGCTTCACCACTTGGTTTAGTCTCAGTAGTTGTCGGTTCCTCCCTAGGAACTATGACCTCATCCTATACATTCATATCCGGAGGAATATTATCCTCAACATTAGTAACATGTACACTTTTAACCTTTACACTCTCTGATTTTTTTGATATCTCAACATTTTCCTATACATTAGTATCTACCGAGGGCTCAATATCCACTATCTTAATTTTTTTTTAAATTGAGGGTGAAGTACCCATAATACCTTTACCTTTCCCTTCAATTGGGATGTTTGTAGTATCTGTCTTTGGTTCCGATGAAGTATAAAAACCATAGTTTTCCTCAAATAACTTAACCCATGCCTTGTGGGCCTCCTTGATTATCTCATTGACCCTAGCTAACCTAAGACTAATTATTATATGCTTGTTGTTAAGGATTTTCCTATCTACAACTTCAAGTTTCTTGTCCATCTCCTCTGGAGTAATAGAAACACAAACAGATAACAATTCCTGAATCTTTATATGCATGTCCTCTTGCATTGTTGATAGTCTTCTAGCATCTAAAATGTCATACAACTATGTTGGTATTTGGTCTTCAATTTCTATCATGGCTTTCTTATAAATATCCAAATACAACAAAATTGATTCCTCTACTTCTCTTTGTTCATAATTATCCAAATGTTCATAATAAAATTGTAGATTCTTTAACGTACCATCTTTAGTAATTTCATCAGCTAACTTTGCACAAGTCTTTGGTGGAATAATAGTTACATTACTAGATTCAATTGCAAGATCAACGTCATCCTTCTTCTTTCTCCTTCCAGTACCGGATGGGGCTAAAGGTGTTTCTTTTGGTGCTCGTTTCTGTACCGGTACCCTGATAGTAACTTTTCTAACTGGTTGCTTCTTAACTTCTACCATAGTCTCTTCATTTTTCTTCCTCAATACGCTTTTGAATGCTAGGGGTGTGTAATCATCAAACACAAATTCTACTACAATAGGCTCAATGAATATTTATGGTTCTTTCCTCTTCCTGTCTTTCTTTGGAATAACATCAATCAATTCTTTGATGTCCTATGAAACTTTTTCAATAGATTTACTTGCCTTACCCTCCTACTTCTCTCTCTTCTTCTGGTTGAACTCAGTTTTGACCTCTTGCTTCTTCTGCTTAGTAGTGCTAAAGGTTTTTATAGATTCATCAATAGGTGCCTCAATTAGCATCTGTGCATAAGCATCAACAATATGTGCATCAAATTCATAACCCATTTCCTCAATCCAAATCTTCTAGGGCCTTACAGCTTCCATCAAAGTTTCTTCTTTCTTGACCATGAAGAATATCTCAGTTGAGTACTTCTCAACAATGTGCTTTGGAATTCTCACCCTAGAATTCATAACCTTCTGAAATTCCTTAAAAGTAACCCCACACTTTGTCATCTCTTTGACTACACAATGTAGCAATAGACTGTTTTAGTTGCCTCCCTACCGGGATATCGAATGCCCATTTTCTCTTCCCAAAATCGGGAGTCTCATTGATGAAAAATAACATTAAACAGACAATTAGGTTACCATATCGGAATGTTCCTTTATTTTCTCCTTTGATCTTTCCTAGATTAATCAACAATTCATCCAACATCCAACCACATAGATCTAACTTCTCATTCTCCCTCATCATTTTATGAGCTACATAAATGCAGGAGCTAGAAATACAATTCAAACAGTTGACTAAGTTACCTTGTAACTGATGACCATGCTTCTAAATATGATATCTATGTCGGTAACAATACTAATCCTCATTGATCACTTGTCTGATGTTGCACTGGTGATCTTGTTGACCTGATCATTTGAAACTTTATTCTCTAAATGTTGTCCAACCTGTAGTAAATCAGTGATTGCCCTGATGGCCTCCTTCTAAATATTATACAGTTTATCCAACCAGATAAAATATCCATAGACACTTCTCAAAACATACCTAACAATCTCATCTTCAAATTCTAGAATATCTAGAATACCGATAAACCCTAGATCCGCTTAATCTTTCCAGAATCTCACATTAACTCATTCATGTACATGTTCTTAATAGCAGTCATTCCTAAATCCTCAATATGATAGTGAATGTAAGCTCTTACATCTTCAACATACATGACTCCTTCCAGGACATAGGAAAAAGTGCCAACCAAATCATCCAGGGTAGCAACATGAGGATATTGCTTGAAAATTGGCCTAAGATAGTCCTTGACCTCAACTATAGTAGGATTTTCAATAAACATAAGTATAGATGATGATCCCACTTCTATGATGAAATATAAATACCTGTGAATAGCTATCGGTGAAATACCCTAAAGACCTCTTCCAATCGCTGGTGAAATCGCTCAAGATGATATCTATTGCACTGAATCACCTTAGACTTCCTCTGAATTGCTCTCAATCACTCTAAATGCAAAGTGATTAGAAATGAAGTGAATTAGACCTTTTAACCTCCAAGAAACCCTAATCTGTCATTAATATTAATGACTTCCGATGGAAGATACCGGATCTCGATCAAACATCTCCATGTCGGATAAGAATCTCCAATGTCTAGAACATCTTATAAAACCTCTTCTAGGGGCATATGCAACATCTTCATGAATTTTACTTACCCCTAAGGCATCTGCCTTAGTTACCGGATGAGCTTCCTATCGGTGCAGGAGCAACCTCCTCTACTAGTTGAGTAACCGATGCATTTCCATCTGCTAATTGTTCTTATGTCTTCCTGGCCCATTTTTGGGTATGATCTTGTCAGATTTCTTTAACTTTTTCTTTTCCTTTATCATTTCATCCTTCATTACCAACTATTGGATTTTTGCTTCTACAAAACTTAGCAATATGTTCAACCTCATTACATGCATAACATGTAACATTGTTCTTTTCAAATTGCTTTGCTAAAACTAGTATAATTTCTTGACCTACACTGATTAGCCATATGTCCAAAGTTTCCACATGCATAACACTTCACATTTATTTTGCAATTTTTTGTCTTATGACCATACTTATTACATTTAGAACATTAACCAGGAGCGAAATCGGGGTTTTGATTTGCTCTATTTCTACATTGCCTAGTTGTGTGACCAAATTTATTACAAACAAAGCATCTACCATTAAATTTATAATCATTAAACTATCTTACCAGTGCCTTATGATTTTGATCTTTATTTGCAGTACCAAAACTCTGACCTTGTTCAAATCCAAGTCCACTGGAATCTCCATTATGCTTTTGTCTTTTCAATAACTCATCAAGTTGTGTTGAACTAATCTTAAATTTTTCTTTATACTCACTTGCAATAGTCAGATCATCTCTCAAAATTATAATTTGTCTCTCAAGCTCTTGTTCATTACTCTAGGATTATACTAAATCAGTTCTCAGCATATCATTTTCATGAACGAACCCTCCACATTCTTCAGACTTGTTTTTCAGAGATACGGCAAGATTTTCTTCCTTTTTATTCTGGTCCTCAATCTCTTTAGACATCCTCATCGTTATAGCTTTCATTTCATTCCTCATAACCATTTTCTCCTAACTTGGCTTAAGACATCTCTCATTAAGTGCATCTTTCTCATCATTATCCTTATTCTGTAAAAGTTCCTTCATCCTAGCCTAAACAGATGACAACCTCTCCTGTAGGACAAGAATGAATTCTTGGTCAAAATTCAATTCATCTTGTAGGTTTGAGTTCTTCATCCTTTCAACATCAAAATCTTCAAGTGCCACCTCAAGTTTCTTCTCCAAACTCATATCCATGGATTCTAAATTCAGGATCTTCCTCAAGCTCTTAAACTTCCTCTGAGGCACAAGGCTCTAATACCAATTGTTGGAAACCAAGAACACTGAGAGGGGGGGTGAATCAATTTTCTACCGGAATGATCAATTTTAACCTTATTAAAACATGCATACACCAACCGATATACCAGTACATATAGAATTGAAAGAAGTAAAGTAACCAATAAGCCAATCACACAAGTGAATACCATAACACAAAATTATACATGGAAAACCTCAAAGAGGAAAAACCATGGTGGGATTTGTGACCCATAATATCAATCCACTAGTCATATGAAGAGATATTACAAAATATTGGGGTCTGCACTTGCAAGAAGGCTTATAGCCTAGAGCACACTGCTCAATCACAAAAGGAGCCTCACTGACTACATACAAATCTAGACTACAATCTAGAGAAATGATTGAACTACTAATATATCATCTTCTATGCTTGAATACAGTTCCAGTTAAGCTCTGTTTACTCTAGTCTAAAACCTTAAACCCTTTATTGGAATACCTCTGACATAAATATCCTCACATAAATGATCTCTCTCATATATTTCTCATCTCCTTCATTATTTCTTTCCTAATACATATTACAAAATGATTTAATCAACTGACCTATATACCCTTTACAAATCATCATGCCTTATGTTGGCTTACAAAGATAATTACAATATGAATATACATGTCATCTAGATAACATAAATACATGAATATTAAAAACAATTGCTGATGTTGGATCTCAAAATGATGTCGGCCTCCAATATTGATAACTTGACTGTGAACCATGTCAGCTTGCAATGTCGGTAATCAAAGAAATATATCCAACCTACCAGTGTTGGTGTCAGTACTGAAGTGTCTGTGAAGTGCCTGTCAGTACACAACTAACCCAAATATAAAATCAGAACATGTTTCCATGTTGCCATCAATTGGACAACATATTGAAACCAACCAATTGAGTGTCAATTGCCAACACCAAATTCCTTAAAATTTGAGAAAATATCCCAATTTTCCTAAACCTTGAGAATCATATTTTGTAATCTCTTTTGGAATATAACCTTCCAAATTGGGTATCTCACTCCCAAATGGGCATGTGTCCTCAGGGACACATGTCATTCCTTCAAATGACACATGTCCTTCTTAAGGACACATGTCATTTTCATCCATGACACATTCCCTTCCCAAGGACATGTGTCTTCCTCTCATCCCTCTCCATCTCTCCCTCTAGCCTATTTAAACCCCCCATTTTCCTTCCTTATTCAACCACTTTTCATTTTTGTAACCTCATAATGCAAAATTGTTCATCTATTTCCATTTTTATAACCTCGTAATGCCCAAATATTTACTCCTTTTACTCATCCACATCTATTTAGAATAAAATTTTGTATCATATCTTAATTAAATATCCACCTTGCATTCAGTATCATAAAGCATAATCAAGAATCTATCATTCAACAAGCACACATCAAATCAAGGGACTATCAAATTGAAGGATAAATCTAGAGTTTGCATTTTAATTGCTATTATGTTGTTTATCTAGTTTTCCTTCTCAATCGTCATGATCTTGAGTGTTTGAATGGATTTTGTGTAGTTATATTGTTAAATAACTTTTATTTTATTTGCACACATTTTCACTCGCACAACAACATCATCAAAAGAATCTATATTTTTAGAATCTTTCTCAACATTTTTTGCATTAGCCAACAATCTTTTGTAGTAAGAAATTTTTAGCTCAATATTAGCTCACAACTCTCCAAACATCATCATGTAATCATATCTTGACATCTTCTCAAGGCTAATTGTTCATGCAATTCCCAAGCCTTATCTCTCTTTGCCATAAGCATCTGCATAAATTTAATAATTCTTAGTCATTTCCACTAATTTAGACACAATAAGATCAATTTTATCCTTGAATTTTTGAGTGGCAACAAGCCACCACAAACAAAATTTGTATAAATTTTTAGCAACCTCCATTGATTTCCTAAAATTTATTAAATTTAGTTATTAGCACCTGATGTGCTCTTTTACATTTTTCTATCATCTTTTCTTGCAAGTTTGTTTTAGTAAATCCTTCCATAGCACCATTGTCATCTCCATCAGTCATTCTTTCTACAAGTATCTTAACAAGATTCTCCAGAAGAAGATCAACAATATTAGTAGCAACTAAATTATTTTGAACCAAGTACTTCATAAATGACTTTTCAATAACACCTTTCTCATAAGATACATGATTGTGATATGAATTACTAACAGTTTGCACTCCACCAAGATTCCTAATCATTTCAAGAACCTTCTCTTCAGTAAGTCCATCATCATCAGTGATCTCATCAAAATCTTTTTGCTCCTTTTCTTCTTTCTCTTCATCGCTATCAAATGTTACCAACTTAATGTCCTTCTCTCGAACCATCTTTTCACTCTTCTGAATTTTAGAACTAGAGGCAAAGAAATCTGCATATAGCTTCCTTATTTTTCTTACTCTTTTCTTTGGTTCCATCATTTCAAACCTTCCTAAGATCTCCTCTTTTATTCCAAACCTTCTTGCATTTGGATCCTTTGGCATTTTCAATATTTTTTCTGCTAAATTCATACATTCATTTTTAGACACTTCATAGGTTAACAGGTTTACCCAAGAAACTGTTGAAACCACAACTTCAAAAAAGAAATTATTTTTATCTACTAAAAATGCAATATCATTCCTATACCAATATACAAGATTAGGAGGAATCCAATTCCTCAAAACCAAATCACTTTTGAACTTTACAAAGAAATTTCTACACATTTTTTAACTATCTTCCAACCCACCTAAATAACCCTTAATCTGTGACCCAATAATTATTTCATTTCTCCATGCAACATTTTCAGCACCAGGCAGAGTATTTAGAAAATTTACAAAACTTAAACAAAGAATTAGAGAACCATACCAGAATGGATACATATCACTCTTTGACATTTTGATGTTATCTAACAACTGTCATTGTAGAATATCACATGGATCATATTTTGCATTCTCATTAATCATTTGGTAAGCCACATGACATTGGTGGATGCACAAGAACCTTCTCTAATTCTGTAGTAAACTTTGTAAGATATCCCCATTATTGCATACCTGACATCCACATCCCTGATAGTGTCAATTTTTAATTCTCTTCCATTTGAATTTACCTCGATCAAATAAATCACCTCAATATTCATCACAGACTTTAGCATGGGTATTTCTCCAGTTGCACACAGTCCTATTACAATTCGTAGAACCTTCTTCAAAATAAAGTGTGTTCTATCAAGCCAGATAAATTCACCATGGATCCTATTGAGAATATTCTTATAACCTCTTCATCATAAAGCATCGAAAAACAATTCCAAGTGTCTAAACCCTTGTTCCCTAGATCACCAAATTCACTCTTCAACCTATGTGAATTGTCAACCAAGTATTTCTACCTAAAAGTCCTAATCTTCTCATGATCATATTCCTCTAGATTAACATGAATGCACTGAAAAAATGTTTTCCTTTTTAATAACATGATCGTTTGATACCATAAAATTCTCCAACCAAATCTACATCCATCGGAATGAAGGGTTTCAATTCATATTCAGGTCCAAGTTTATCATTAATACACAATTTTTTCCATTCTGCCAAACAATTGCTTTGCAATATTTTCTCTCTTTTGATTGAATTCACTCCTCTCCTTCATTCTTCAAATTGCCAAGTGCATAAATGATTGAAATCACAAAATTAAATACTCACAAGTTAAGTTTCCAAAAAGTTAATACAGTGTTTACTGAACCATCACGAATCAATTCTGGAGCACAAAATATGTTGAGAACCTCCGGAAAATCTTCACACACAACTCTCATGTTGAAAAGAGACTCAAGATCACACCAAGAGGGGTTGAAATATGTTTTCATTAAAGCTCCCCCTCAGACCTTGCTATCTGAGTTAATTACCAAAAGAGGGAACCACATCCATAGCAAATGTCGAACCACCTTTAATATTTCCTTCAGTCTTTTCTTTTGATTTCTTCACCTAAAGAAAATTTCCCTTTCCTTTAGAGTCCACTATTCTCTCCAATCTAATAGTATTTTCTTTACTTCTTTTACAAAATTTTGCAATATGCCCAACATTGTTACAGTTATAGCATACCAGACCATTTTGCATCATACTCTTGTTGTCATTTTTTTTAAGTTCTTATTCATCCTACATTCAACAGCTTTGTGCCTATATCCAATGCAAATATAGAAATATCCATTGAAAAATTTGAAATTTTTGTTTACATTCATTTTTCTTTTACATTCTCTAGCCTTGTGTCCAAATTTGTTGCAATAATGACAATTTCTATTGAAAGAATAACCCCTTTTTTGATTTCTACACTCACTTGTTTTGTTCCCTACTGCATTACATGAAAAATAGTTTCCTTTGCAAGAAAAATACCTAGAAGAAATGGGAGGAGGTCTCTGGTTTATTGAAAAATTCTTAGAATTCCATTTAGGCATGAAACTTTGCTTATCTTCAATAGCATTCTTCATTTCTTTGCCCATTACTTCATTGATCTTCGAGCATTCACCAGACTCTTCATTATTCTGAAACTGCAAAATAGATTCTCATATCTACTTTCCACCTTTCAAGCTTAAGCCATTACTAATATTATCTTTAGCATCTTTGAGTTCCTTTTTTAGATTCATCACATCTTCAAACTTAAAACATTCTCTAGTCTTCTTTTTTATCCCCAAAATCAACTTTCGCCAACTTTCAAGGGCAGTTCGAGAAGTTCACAGGAGTGGGACCAGGCGTGACTTGTGAAACGACCTTCATGATTTTAGAAGATGACTCTTAAAATTTTAGAGGGGATGGAAAGGGAAAGAGGAGATACATAAGTAAGTCTAACCTAAGCCGATGCACCAAAGATTTTACAAAACTTTAAATCCCCTTTAGAAATAACGGGAACATGCAACCCCAAAGGATGAACACAAAATACCATAGACTCTTCATTGTTGGAAGGAGAATAGAATGTAAAAGTGACACAGACATAGGGAAAAATATTCAGATCCTTCTGCGAGAATCACCCACTAAGGCTCGCAAGGGGAGTTCCTATTATCCTACTAGAACTATTATTCCTCATGGATTTTTCATACCAAATGGCATAGTATAACTCCAAACCATAATTACTACAGATGATTGAAAGAGTAAAATATGATTCAATGACCTGTGCATCTATGATGAAATTATAAAAGCCAAAAACCATAACAATTAATAGCTACATTCATTTGAAATGACATAGAGCTACAAATTTGTCCAAAAAATAGAAATAAACATGCAATAGAGGCAAATTGGGCACAATCTGATATGTTTTTTTCTTTCTATCAATTGATTGAATTACAATGCTAAGGTCTAAACTAAATTTGTAGCTATTCTCTAAGTGTTCTTCTTTAAAATTGGTAAAACAATTGGGAACCCCCTTTTACAATGCACCCTAGGCTTATATAGAGAAAACCTCTCTGATCTAAAACGGTGATTGTAACTAAATAGATTTATGCATACTAGTTGTGTGTCCATGACCATCATGGAGGTTGTTGCAACTATCTAGATCGTAATAATTGTTTCCCTTTCTGTGCACAACATGGATGCCACCCAGAAATTCCCTTTTTCTATTGCAACTTCTTGATCACGTGGGCTTCTTTTAAATTTGTGCTCTCTAGTTTCACCATGTAGCACCTCCTACAGGCTTCCTCCCTTGAAAGAAATAAAGGCATGATTTTGAAATCTCCCTAGGCTCAAAACGTCCATGGGTCCACGCTTTATCGACACGTGGCATGCTAGCGGATCTTTTAGAGACTTCATTTTCTCTTGCCTTTGAAAACCCCACGACACCGACACGTGGCACTCCTGTACTCCTTTGAAAGAGTAAGAAGTCATAGACCTACTAGAAGCCGCGCCATGCTGACATGCGGCGTGCTCATACCTATTCTCTGTGAACAACAAATTGGTCTTGACTTAGCGGGATCATAACTTTCTTCTCGGTGTTCGAAATCTTAGGTCACTTTCAGTCCCTTAACATGATGCCTCCAACTATTGATTTAAGGTACTAGGGACATTTTTGACCCCAAATTTTGCTCCGAAGGCCTCTAAAAATGTAAAATACTGAAACATAGGAGAAATACCAAAAAATTGGATTTTTGATCTTTCTCACCTTTGATCGGTTTGGATCTCCTTCGGGCTGATTTTGATATGTTTTCATCAATGCCTTGATCATAAACCCCCAAAAGTGTAGATATTATCTACACTTTTCATCAAGCTTTGTTTCACATTCATTAATAATCTTCTTTCCTCTATCCAATAACCCCTTTAAGTGAGAAATCTTACACTCAACTACCTTCTCATATTTGTCTTTGCACTCATCTAGATCAGCTAATGCAGATCTCAGTTCTCCTTCCATATCAATGTTGGCATTTGACTAAACCAGTAAAGGATTGATTGGTGAATTTGATGAAGAGATTGAGATTGATGTTTGATGTTTGATGACTAAGTCTTATGTTGTCATTGATAGAAACAATGCTTTTGTAGTCATCTAAGTCTTGGAAGCCAATCGGTAAGGTATAACCGGTACATAAGACAATTTACTAGTGAACTAGGAAATAGGTTCTTAATCGGTGAACAAAGACAGAGTTGCATTCATGCAACTGGTACAAGTGATTGATGAAGAGTTAAATGATGTGGTTTTATAGGAGTGATGGAGACAGGTATTTAGAGCTATGTTCATGAATGCATTAGTAGATGCAACCGGACAAACAAGATTTGATGTACAGAGTAGGCATTCTGATGAACACTTAACCAGTAGTGTTAAAGACACTTAAATCGATAAACCGACATAGGTTTTGCTTTACTTTTTGTTTGTTATGTCGATGGCTGACATAAGTTCAAAGTGTAATGTTAGTTTGTCTAGATTAATTGAACCTATGAAATTATTCCAAGGTTGTTAGTCGACTAAGTTGATGTCTATAAAAAGTGTGATGAGTTATGAGATAGACATGTGTGTGTTAATAAGATTGAAGGCAAATGTTGAGATTCTAATTATGCGGTGATCAGTGAAGCTCTATATTGATGTGTTGTTGAAGTTTTGAGGATCTGAAGCAGATCTTATCAGACATAGAGGTGTTATATGAAGATCATTTGAACTGTTGCTATCCTAATAGTTACAACAACAAAATCCCTTAACTGGGTAGGTCCTAACAGGCCTTACATTGTAAATACCTTAACAGGGTAGCTCTATATGAGAGTGTTAAATCCTCTTGCAAGGTTGATCCTAACATGTCAAATCTCCTAACAGGGCTCATCATTTAAATCCCTTAACCAAGTGACTCCTAACTGGGTTTGCTTCTAACAGGGCATATTTGTAAGACCTTAACTAGTCAGGATTTCTATTCTACAGATAATAAATCTTGTGGGTATTAACTCCCACCGTGGTTTTTCCCTTTTGCGTTTCCACGTATAAATATATTGTGCTATGTGGAATTTTTTTTATTGGGCATTAGCTTCTATGGTGATATTCCTCTTATGCTTGTTCAATTTTAAGTTGTTCAAGTTGATGATCAGATTCATATTGTTTTTTCTTGCACTAATTCACCCCCCCTGCTCTCAGTTCCTTATTAGTTTATCATTTTGTATCAAATCCAACCTTATTTGAGGCTTAACCACTTGAGAAGGATTCCTAAGGCAAACATGGGGGATATGAGTTACAATAGTGTGTTATAAGATATTTTAGGGTTTTATCGGTAATGACATTTAATGTGGTAGATAATGGGCAAATAAAAAGAAATTTTTGAATGTTATTTGTCACATTGCACTTGTGAGCACATGGCGAGCAAATAGAGAATTTGCAGCATTGACAGAGATTTGAAGTGATTTGGTGTGATTTGTGATTGGGAATCTTCAAGATAGCTTTGTTGGTGTTTGGAACCTTAGTGCAGAAGCGGTAAAAGGTATTTACTTAGAAATCTTGTTATCTTCTTGTCTTTCTAAATCATTGAAGATGGACACCCCACACCTAGTTGATGTTACTGATAGACCCCACCCTAAATTTAAGAGGCACCCGTTTAAGTCTGAGGAAATTGATCCCGCTAGAGCCCTATCAAGAGTTCCTTATGGTGTCTTATATGTTGAAGATGTTAGATCATTTTATCATTGCAAACTAGAGGATCTTGATATTGTTGTTATTTTTTATCAGTATAAAGAATTGTGTGATAAGAACAGAGTGATAAAAGAACAATTCAAATGGGTTATCGAGAAAGGGTTTCACCATGCCCTAAATTTTATTAATGATTTTGATGATGAAGTTGTGAGATATGTGCTTAGTAGAATTCATGATGAGTTTATGTGGCACGACCAACCACATTAAATTTATAAGGAAGCTATTCACACAGTCACTGGATTTTGTGCCACTGGTGAGGTCCATGTACTCAGATTCATTCCTAAGAATGATGTAGAAAATTTAACAAGATCTAAATGGGATGGAAGAGAAATGGCAGTGAATAATATCAATGATCCAATATTAAAGTATGCTTCTATGGTGATCGGTTGTCGGATCTATTACTCTAGCAGGATGAACAACATCCCTATTGTTGTCATTCACACTACCCACCAGATGATAAAAGAGGATGTTGATTATGAATTTTTGGAGGCATTGAGGATTCAACTGATGCTGAACCTATAATCCATCAAGAAGGATAAGAGGTTCAGGTTCAAATTTGGTCAATTAATTCTTGGTTTATTCTTTTACTTTTAGAATTATTTCCCAGGTATTGGTGATATCCAATAGATAGACAACACTCCTGCATTGGTGCAAATGAAGAACACCATTAGAATGTTGGGTAATGGTTTTGAAAATATTGCATGGGGATATTTTAAATATTTTCAGAAGACAATGAATGCAAGGGAAAGGATACTGGCAAAAGTTGTCAACCAGTATGAAAACACAATTTTCTTTATGGTTGATACAGATACTTAGATAATGGAGGTGGTTGTGCCCCTGACTACATGGGTTATGCCCATGGGATATGAAGTATAAAAGGATCTTTTGATTGTATGTGTTGATCATTTTCTTGCCCAACTAGTAGATACAATAGAAGAACATTTTGGCACTTACAAGGAGAAATCCCTTCAAGTGCATTCATCACTTAACAGACTGGTAATAGAAAAGAAAGTTAGAAAAGAAGTTGAAGCATTTGTAGAGCAAGAAGGATTCAAAAAGGAAGCCATTGTTGAAGCAAGAGAAAAACATGTTTCTCAACAGGCCAAAACATCAAGTGCACCGACCGGTACCCCCACTGGTTTAAAAACAAGAGCTGGAAAGGAGAAAGTTGCAGAGAAAGAAAAACCAATAGTTGTTAAGAAGGAGAAACCATCAAAGATTATGTTCCGAAGAAAAGTTAAGATTGTTAAACCACCTACTGCATTGGTTAAGACTGGTAAAAGGAAAAAGCAACAAGCACGGAAACTAATAGATGTTGATGATGAGACTGAGTCCAAAGGAGAAAAGAAATCCCTAAGGGCCAGTGGCAAAAGGTCAAAGGGTGTTGGTACTCCAATTGTGAAATCTCCAAAGAAACTGATAATCAAGCTCTCACCTCTTGAAAATTTAATAATAAACATTAAAGAGTATGGTGTATTGATTGGTGTGAAGAAACTCTATGATGAGTTTAGTGACTATGAACAAAGGGAGATAGAGTATGCAGTTGTTTACATGATGAATAAATACAACAAGGCCATAATTGAATTGCAAGGGAAAATTCCAAATTTATTGTATAATATAATTGATGCTAGATTGAAGGCAACCATGAAACAAGATAGAGAATACATTGAATATTTTATGAAAAACTTGCAACCTGAAGCTACTGAGGAAGAGCTAGATGAAATTTTTGCTAAGGCAAATTCATCTTTTAGGTCAAAGAAAAGGTTTACAAGAATGTTAATTGGCGAGACCCAATCAGTTCATGAGGAGACTAAACAAATTTTGAAGAAGGTATTGGTTTTGACTCCAGATGAAGAGGAAGAAGTTAAGGAAGATGAACCAGAGGTATTTGAGGCTGAAGATCTTCTGAAAGGTGTTAAAATAATTGATTTTAAGCCTGATGAAATTGTGTTGGATGATCAACCGGTGAACACACTAATTGAACCTGTGAATATACCTGATGATGATGATATTGGTAATATTGATGATGTTGATGCTACTAACAATGTAAATGTACAGGGTGTTGATGTTGAAATGTCTGAGCAACATGAACAAGAATAGGGACAGGAAAGAAAGAAAGATGAAGAATAAAAAGATGAGGAGCCATAGGTAGTAACTCAAACCATTGATACACAACCCCCACCGGTATAGGAAATAGAAAAGGAAAAGGAAAGGGAGAAAACTGAAGACAAAGAGGAAACAAAGGAGAAGAAGTCAAAGAAGACTGAACCTAAAGTGTCATGTTTGTCACTTGATTTCAAAAAGAAAATTGTTGATGAAGATGGTGATGATTCTATAAGCTTCAAAGGACCCCTAGACATGGAAAATTTAATCTCAATTGAGTTGATGGAGATTGCAACTGCCATAAGAATCCTAAGCCAAGAAGAAGAGGATGAAAGAATAACAGAAGGAGGCAGAGACAATAAAGAATGATGTTGATATTTTGTCAAGTCTCCTACCGGAGACTGATATTGATAATTTTGTTACACCTATTGACAAGCTTGGTCAACTTGTTAATGATGTCAGAGAATAGATGAAATTATTTGAGGATGAAACTTATGTCAATGTTGAGAAGGATTACAAGAAGAAAAGAACTGAGAAATTGATGACTAAAATTGATAAAGGGAAAGTTTCTCTTACTGTCAATAAGGACTATTTGAAAGAAGGGCTTGAGACCGGAGGTAAAATCCTCTCAACTGTTTCTAAATTTTTATTGTTTTGTGCTGATTTGAAAAAAAAGGATGAAGATGAGCAAGAACTTGAAGTTCTTAGTGGGTCATTCAAGCCCCTCAGTGACTCTGCTATCAAATTTGGAAAATCGGTTGTTGAACTTCAGCATAAGCTGAAAGCTTATGAAAATGAACAGGTTAAGAGGATCATATCACTGCAATAATTATAAACACAATTGATACCGAAGGTGGAAATCTTGCAGAGAGCTTATAAAGAAACTGAAGCCATCCTTGCAACACTGAAGATGAGTTCCATAAATTCTATGGAGGAGTTTGTTGGGTAGATAAAGACACATGTGGAGATTGACACCATTTTGGAGACTTGGCATAATGATCTGAAGCAGCTGAAATCATATTTTAGTGATTCTTTTTCTATGATTGCACTGTAAAAACATTTTGAACCCCTATATCAATATATGCTATGCAATTTTGATGCAATTTTGATGTAAATGTCTTTATCTTTCATGTATTTACTTCTTTGTTTGGCATTGTTCTCAAAGGGGGAGTAATAGTTGAAGAGTTAGTAAAATATTTGTATGTAAAAGTAAAGTTTAAGTTTTTTTAACAGCATGCAATTTCTAAGGGGGAGTATATGTCATGAAGTCAATTTTTGTTTTGCACACTTAGTTGACAAAAAAAAAATCCTAAGTGTTGCCATCAATTCCAAAGGGGGGGAATGTTGGCATTTGACTAAACCGGTAAGGATTGATTGGTGAATGTGATGAAGAGATTGAGATTAATGTTTGATGACTAAGTCTTATGTTGTCATTGATGGAAACAGTGTTTTTGTAGTCATCTAAGTCTTGGAAGCCAACCGGTAAGGTATAAATGGTACAGAAGATAGTTTACCAATGAACCGACAAATAGGTTCTTAACCGGTAAACAAAGATAGAGTTGTATTCATGCAACCAGTACAAGAGATTGATGAAGAGTTGAATGATGTGGTTTTATAGGAGTGACGGAGACAAATATTTAGAGATATTTTCATGACTGTATCGGCAGATTCAACTGGACAAGCAAGATGTGATGTATAGAGTAGGCATTCTGATGAACAGGTACTTAACTGGTAGTGTTAAAGACACTTAAATCGGTAAACTGACACAGGTTTTGTTTTATTTTTAGTTTGTTATGTCTATGGTCAACATAAGTTTGGCGTGCTTGATGTTATTTTGTCTAGATTCATTGAACCTAGGAAATTTTTCTAAGTTTGTTAGCCAACTTAGTTGATGTCTATAAAAAGTGTGATGAGTTATGAGATAGACATGTGTATGTTAATGAGATCGAAGGCAAATATTGAGATTCTGATTGTGCGGTGATTAGTGAAGCTCTATATTAATGTGTTGTTAAAGTTTTGGGGATCTGAAGCAGATCTTATCAAACACAAAGGTGTTATATGAAGATCATTTGAATTGTTGTTATCCTAACAATTACAGCAGCAAAATCCCTTAATTGGGTAGGTCCTAATAGGCCATACATTGTAAATCCCTTAATAGGGTAGCTCTATATCAGAGTGTTAAATCCTCTTGTGAGGTTGATCCTAACAGGTCAAAGCTCCTAACAGGGATCATCATTTAAACCCCTTAACCAGGTGACTCTCAACCCGGTTTTCTCCTAACATGGCATATTTTGTTAGCATTTTTGATGATTATGTTGTGATTGTCATTGATGGACACACACTTGCATTGAGATCATTTTTGTATGTATAAGCTTAAGCTCAACCGAAATATGTTGCATTATAGTCGTTAGACTACTGGTGTTTTGCAGAATGTGTTTACCGGTCGGAAGCGGCATGTTAACCCTAAGCGGTTCGAAGGATCAAAGTAGCAAAACACATATTTCCCAATCTTCATTTTTGTCAAATTGGCAACCGACATTTTTCTTGAACCGGTAATACTTTGTGATGAGTTACCAACTGGCATTTTGTGATGAGTTACCATCCACCGATTGTTTGACGGTGCCTACACGTTAACGGTGATTCTTGTGTCATGTTACCAGATATGTCTAGATGCATTGAACCTAGGAAATTGGATTGTAATCCTATTGGACTGACATGAAATCAAATTCCTTTATAAGGACATCATGTCTAGGGTTTTAGGTTGTTGTTGTTGGTGAAGTTAATATTGTTGCTAGGGTTTAAGGTGGTTGAGGAGTTAGAGAGAGTATGAATGTGTAGAAGACTGAAGTAATGCTGTAATGCATTAGGATCGAGCTATCAAGGATCTAACCAAGCAATCTGTGTTATTTGCTAGATCACTCACTTGTTGATTACTCATATCTTCGACAAGTTTGTAGCCCTTAATCAGGTAGGCCCAAAAGCCTCTTGTAAATCCTCTAAAAAGGTGGTTCACATCTGTGGATCTAAAATCCTCTAGCAAGGTAGTCTTTAATCAGACTTATCTCATAACAAAGATTGAGATTCCTAACAGGATCTGTTCTGGTAAAGAACATTGTAAGACCTTAACCGGTCTGACCTTAACCAATCTGGTTCCTATTCTGCAGATAGTTACTTATGAGTTCCATCTCACCGTTGTTTTTCCCATTTGGGTTTCCACGTCAAAATCTCTTGTGTTATGGTGTTTGGGCTTCTGTGGGTGAATGCATTATTTTCTATTTGGTTTTCATGTGTGCTAACCAGTTTTTCTACTAAACTGTTTTACCGGTTTACTGTTAGTCTTGCAAAGTGTTTAAGTACAAAGATTTTTGGCATACTAATTCACACCCCCCCCCCCCTCTTAGTATTCATCAATTGGTATCAGAGCCTACCTTTCTATAAGTTTAACCACTTGGAAAGAGATATGGGGGAATACACACTGAGGGAACTTACTCATCGGCTCACTCAGTCTGAGCAAGCCTATGATGATCTTATGGTCAAATAAGGCCTCTCAAGCAAAAAGGAGAGAACATGCTGAAAAAGTTGATGGAGCTATCTGAAAATAGTTCTTCTGATGAAGCGAACATGGAATCCCTTATTCAAGAAGTAGAAAAGCTGAATGAATCAAACTCCAACCTAAGAAAGGAGCTAGAAGGACTAACTATTTGAATGTGTCAAGAACTTGAGAACCGGAGGAAAACTGAAGATCTGGTGAAAGACAAAGATCATGAGAAATCCAAGCTGAAGCAAGAGATCAGTGCACTAACTGCTCAACTCCATGTGAGAAAAATGGAAAAGGAAGACATGCAAGGAGAACTGAACAGTGTCATCTCTGAGAATGAAAACCTAATGGAAAGAAATGCTGCTATTTCCAAACAACTCTTTGAGTCAAAGGAAATACTTGCTAAGTTCAACAAGAGCACTTTCAAGCTAGAGCAAAAGCTTGAATCTGCCAAACCTATCAAGAATACTGATGGACTTGGCTATTCTGGTCATGAGGAAGGTGAGACCTTTGGTACAAATGCTGGAGCATCAAAGAAACAACCAGCATCAAAGGATAAAGGTAAGTAAAAGTTTAAACCTGTTTGCTTTAACTATCTTAAAGAAGGACATACTACAAATGTGTGTAGAAGTAAGGCTTACAACAATTTTCCTTATTTTCTAAATGATAAGCCTAGATCCTATAAATTCAATGGTAACTGTTATGCATGCAACAAGTTTGGGCATAGAGCATCTGAATGCAGGTTTGTTATGAATAACACTAGAAGATATCCTCAGAGGACCCAAGGAGTTGGTCCTGAACCTTTTGTGAACCGGAATCACAACCGGTTTAATGCCTTCAATCATCAGCCAAGAAGCGGTGGCTATCAAGCGGCAACCAGATGGAGAGAAAACTCTTGGATTTGTCATGGCCATGGTCATGTTGCAACATGTAGAAGAAAGAATGGAAACATGAACAATGGACCCTGGAGAGCACCTGGATTGGTCTGCTATCATTGCAACAAATTGGGTCACATTGCCAAATTCTATATATCAAGAAAGAGTATATCAGATGATATACTGGTCACTCCGGAAGGAAACATTGATGTTGACACTATTCAAGCAGATATGAACAAAACCTAGAAGAAGAAACCAGCAGTGTTACAAGAGGAATCGGTTTCTGCACCTAGTGTGGAAATCATGGAATCGACAAAATAAGCTTCAGAAAAGCTTAGGGGGAGCAAACGGCGAAATGTTTCGAACCCCTAGTTTACACCAATAAAAGACCTTAACCAGTATGTGATACCTGTCATTTGGCGGAAGACCGGAAACGGTAAAAGGCAAATTAGGGTTTATGCCCTAATAGTGGAGCATTTATTGCGGTAGGTGAGGAATATGTTTAAAATGATTTTTCAAATCATTTCTCACTATCAGTTTTCAAAGTGAAGGAGGTTTTCAAGTGCAGAGCGACGACAAAGCGATTTGTGCTGCGATTCTAAGAATTTAAGGAATCTTCAAGGAGACTCAAATTCAAATTGCAAATGGTCAAGTAAAGAACGCAAAGCGGTGATTCTGCAACCGTCAAAGTGTGAGGTGGAGAAGAATTTGAAAGCCCTAAATTCACATTTTTTGAAAGGTATTTTTTGAGTTTTCAGTTTCTATCATGGCTTCTGCATCGCATACTAGCTCTAGTACATCTGTAGATTCAACAAGCTTTATTCAACACAAGTCTAGATATAATGCCCTATCACAAGTTCCATCTGATGTGATAGTAGAAGAGGGAATCTCAGATTACATAGGCTATAAAATAGAAGACCTAGGGTCTCTAGCAATTCACTCGCAGCTAGGTTTGTTTTATGGATAAGATAAAAAGATCAAACCGGAGTATAGTATCTTAGAGAAGAAGAAGCTCCACAATGTTGTTTATTTCCTGGAGGATTTCACAGATGATCACATTTGGATCATTCTGAGCAGAGTTCATGGTGACAAGATGTACCTGGAAAGAATGCATGATATAACACCACAAGCAATTCATGTCATCACTAGTTTCTGCAATACAGGGGAAGTGCCAACCCTAAGGATGGTAAGCAAAATTGAAATGTCCAAGCTCACCAGTTCAGTGAGTGACTCATGAGGTATGACTGTCAATTCTATCAAGGACGATCTGGTGAAATATGCATGTATGGTGATTGGATACCAGACGTTCTCAACCAGCAGAATTAACTCTATATCTGCTGCAGCGGTAAATGCCACTTACCAGATGATCAAGGAAGATGCATCATTCGACCTCTGTACCGGTATGTAAAGGCAACTCTTGTTGAATCTTAAATCGATCAAACAGGATAATTCATTGAGGTTCAAGTTTGGACAACTACTGGTTGGGTTGTTCTTTTACTTCCAAGGCTACTTTCTAGGAGTAGGTGATGTCCAGTGGTCTGTTGACCAACCAGTAACCAAGCAAATCAAGGAAAGTATTCAAGCAGTTGGAACTGGTTACCCTAAAGTTCTGAACAAGTACTTTGATGAGTTCAGACGCAAAATGAGTCAGAGGGTGAGAATATCAGGTGATATTGTCAAGAAATATGAAGATGATATCTGTTTCACCATTAAAGTGGATCAATGCATAATGGAGGGTGTTGAGCCCAGATAGGAGGAAGTGGAGCCTATGGGCTATGAGGTAATGAATGATATGTTGGAAGGATATGCCTCTACCCTTATTGCCTCACCGCTTGATCCAAAGGCAAAAAGAACCGGCACCTACCTAGAAAGGACAATACCAGTTGAGGAACCCTTAGCAAAGATAGGAAAAGAACCTTCAGTGAAGAAGGCAAAAGCAGTGCCTTCAGCATTGGCATCGGCTACTACAGCCAGTCCTACAGTGACCAAGTGGTCACCAACTAAAAAGAAATCTGAAGCGGCACCTGCTAAAGTGTTCAAGAGAAAGAGGAAATCAAGGAATACCTATCCAAACTCAGAAGACACTATGTCTGAGGAAAAACCAAAGAAGACACATCAAGCAAAGAAAAAGACAAAGAATGAACTGGCATCATCGGCACCGATAAATATTGACATCTCCTCCTACAAACCTTTGACACATTATCAAAGAACTATCAAAAACATTAGGAGAAAATTGTTGAATGATTTAATTGACTATTTTGATGAATTTAATGATGATGAAAAGGAAGTGATTGAAAAGGAAATAATTCAGTATTTATGTGTTAATGACCGGTCGCCTTCAGAAATTAGATCTAAGACACCAGATTCTTTGTATAAGTCCTTAGACAATAAATGGCACATTGCCATAGAGCAGGAATAGGAAATGAGAGAAAAAGTTTTTGCTGAACATTTTCCTGATGTATCAAATTCAGAACTGTTCGAAGTAATGAACAAATACAAAGGCCTCTTCTTCATGAGAAGAAGAAGACTCCTATTACTGGAAGGGAAGGGTAAAGAAGTGCCCAAGAATACACACACCCTTTCTCTAGAAGCTCTGAAGATGCATCGAGTGGCTGAAGCCAACTGGAAGGTTGAGGAAGAACCGGTAATAACAAAACCAAATGAAGTGTTTGATGATGAAGGAAACCTGGTTGTTGAAGCTATTGACATTATTGATGTCGATGCTCTGGATGGAGAAGATATTGCTCAGGGTACACCATCAAAAGCTACAAGTCAAGAGAAGCAGGAAGAAAAGGAAGTAAAGCAAAAGGAGATAGAGGACAAAAAGGAGGAAGCAAAGAAGCAAGCTGGGGAGAAGAAGAATGAAAAGGAGAAGAAGAAGAAAGATGAAGACGAGAAGAAGAAAAAAGATGAAGAGGAAAAGAAGAAGAAAGATGAAGATGAGAAGAAGAAAAAAGATGAAGAGGAGAAGAAGAAGAAGGATGAAGAAGAGAAGAAGAAAAAAGATGAAGAGGAGAAGAAGAAGAAAGATGAAGACGAGAAGAAGAAGAAAGATGAAGAGAAGAAGAAGAAGAAGGATGAAGAAGAGAAAAAGAAACAAGAAGATGCAAGGAAGAAGAAAGGGGAAGAGGATGAGAAGAAGAGAAAGGAAGAGGAGAAGCAAAAGGAAGCAGAAAAGAAGAAGGTAGATGAAGATAAGGCAAAGGAGAAGTAGAAGAAAATAGAGGAGGACAAGGTAGGAGAAGCAGCAAAGAGTACATAGATGGAGACTCCTAAGGCAACCGGTAGTCAAGCCAAACTGGCTGACCTCACCAGTCCTATTGACCTCCAATCTACAAGAGAAATGGAGCTGCTACAAAGCATTAAGGTTGCTCAAGAATGCCTTGAGGTGTTAAGGAGGAAGAAGGAGGAAGATGTGTTCCAAGTTGCGCTGAACACTCTTACTGGTTTGTTACTCGGTACAAACCTCCCCAGTACCGACTCATCACTGGAACAACTAAAGCTCCTATGCACAATAGTAGATGATCAAGTGTAGAGCTTAGAAGAGGTAGCAGAGGCAAATTCTAAGAAAGAGCATCAAAAGTCTCTAAATATTGCTCTGGTGAAGAAGTTAAATGGGCTCCAGACTGAACTCCAAAAAGCACAAATGGATATAAGGAACGCTCTGGATGAGGGTAATATTCTACTCAGCAAGATTTGTCAACCCCATCTGTTCTGTGATGACGTGCTTGCACAGAAGCAAAAGATTCAATCTGACTTGCAGTCCTACATGAGCACATTCAAGCCACCTTATGACTCCTTTACAGCTTGTGGGCAAACCGTTCACCGGTTTCACATCTAGATAGCAAAAATGGAGCATGAGATCCGCACCCAATCTCAAGATTTGCAGGAGCTACAACTGGTTCTACTCCCATGTCTGCAAATTCTTCAGAAGTGCTATCTAAATCTATATGCCTTAACAGTGACATGGGAGATGAGCACAATTGACGCCATGGAAGAGCAGGTTTCCCAAATGTAGATAGAGAAAGAAGTAGCCACCTCCCTACTTGAGTCCTACTCTTTATCTATGAAACAATTCTTCCAGGACTTTAAATTTGTTTTTGAGAAGTTTTATTCCTTATTGGCATAAACTTTTATTATTTTAATACCAAATGGAAATAGGGGTTGTTCAGCTATACTTTGTTATTGTTGGCAAAGGGGGAGAAGTATTCTAAAGGGGAGAAGTATCTGGTATTTAAAATTTAGATGTATGCTCTGATATCTCTATATGCAAAATAGTTATACATTGTATTATTAAAGGGATAGTGTATATGCTTAGGGGGAGCAATTTTGCTAATGGCATGATTTTGTTGTAAAACACTTAGATGTCAAAATTTTATTTTCCTAAGTGTTGCCATCAATGCCAAAGGGGGAGATTTTTGGCATTTTTTATGATTATGTTGTGATTGTCATTGATGGACACACATTTGCATTGAGATCATTTTTGTATGTATAAGCTTAAGCTCAACTGGAATATGTTGCAACCGATATGATGCATTATAGTCGTTAGACTACTGGTGTTTTGCAGAATGTGTTTACTGATCTGAAGCAGCATGTTAACCCCATGCGGTTTGAAGGATCAAAGCGGCAGAACACATATTTCCCAGTCTTCATTTTTGTCAAACTGGCAACCGGCATTTTGCTTGAACCGGTATATTGTATGAACCGGTAATACTCTATGATGAGTTACCATCCACCGGTTGTTTGATGGTGTCGACACGTTAATGGTGCTTTTTGTGTTGTGTTACCAGATATGTCTAGATGCATTGAACCTAGGAAATTGGATTGTAATCCTATTGGACCGACATGAAATCAGATTCCTTTATAAGGACATCATGTCTAGGGTTTTAGGTTGTTGTTGTTGGTGAAGTTGATATTGTTGCTAGGGTTTAAGGTGGTTGAGGAGTTAGAGAGAGTATGAATGTGTAGAAGACTGAAGTAATGTTGTAATGCATTGGGATCGAGCTATCAAGGATCTAACCAAGCAATTTGTGCTATTTGCTAGATCACTCACTTGTTGATTACTCATATCTTCGACAAGTTTGTAGCCCTTAACTGGGTAGGCCCAAAAGCCTCTTGTAAATCCTCTAACAAGGTGGTTCACATCTGTGGATCTAAAATCCTCTAGCAAGGTAGTCTTTAATCGGACTTATCTCCTAACAAAGATTGAGATTCCTAATAGGATCTGTTCTAGTAAAGAACATTGTAAGACCTTAACCGGTCTGGTTCCTATTTTGCAGATAGTTACTTGTGAGTTCCAACTCACCGTGGTTTTTCCCATTTGGGTTTCCACATCAAAATCTCTTGTGTTATGGTGTTTGTGCTTCTGTGGGTTAATGCATTATTTGCTATTTGGTTTGCATGTGTGCTAACCGGTTTGTCTGCTAAACTATTTTACCGGTTTACTGTTAGTCTTGCAAAGTGTTTAAGTACAAATATTTTTGGCATACTAATTCACCCCCCCCCTCTTAGTATTCATCATATTTGTAAGACCTTAACTAGTCAAGATTTCTCTTTTGCAGATAGTGAATCTTGTGGGTATTAACTCCCACAATGGTTTTTCCCTTTTGGGTTTCCACGTATAAATCTCTTGTGTTATGTGGAATTTATTTTATTGGGCATTAGCTTATGTGGTGATATTCCTCTTATGCTTGTTAATTTTTAAGTTGTTTAAGTTGGTGATCAAATTCATTTTTTTTTTGCTTGCACTGATTAACCCCCCCCCCTCTCAGTGCCTTATAATTTTATCAATCAACAATTCCTTCAACATCATCCCAACCACATTGATCTAAAGCATTCATATCATTCAATTCTTCTTCAAACATAGTGTTTGAGACTCTATATCTACATCAAGTATGTAAGCTTACTCAAGAGGAAATTTGTTAGGATTCCAATTGTGGAACACACAGTAGATGCTAAGAGGGGGGTGAATCAACAATAACTAAAATTTCAGACTCCAATCTACATCTAACAAGTTTATTCCAATCATTCACTTCAAGGAATTTTAGATTATGTTATCATAAAACCATTCACACCAATCACACAGGAATGCCAATATTTAAAACATAGAAAACCCAAATTGGGAAAAGCCACGGTGGGCGCCAACTAACAGAAATGGTCCACTAAATAGAAATGTTTTACAAAAAGGAGCTAACTACTCCAAACTTGTAGACCAAGGCTAATTACTCTTGGGGAAAGATACAAAATATGACTTGTTGACCTGATGCTAACGACAACAGGGTAAGATATATAAATACAACTTAAATAGAAAAAGTATTGCATGAATAAAAGAATCTCAGTATGTTGATTATAGTCTCTATTATAGCACAAATTCTGACACTATTGAAATATTTGAACCTCCAAGTCTTTGGATCACTTCTCTTATATCAACTATTACCTCTATATTGCAATACCTTCTAAATTGGCCACTTCACTCACATCGCCATCCTTACATCAAGTTGCACATGCATTCACCACTATATTCCACACACCATCTATATCTCTATGTCATTTATCATGTATATATATATACCAATTCGAAATGAAAACATCTTCACCAAGTCAGCCCAAAGAAAGGTTATAATGTGTATATACATCTTTGACCCAAAACACACAACGAGACCAAAATATGAAACACATAGAATATAATTTGGTCCAAAACCAAAACCAAAAATGCAATATCAGATCAAAAGAGTACTTCACACACCATCACCAAACCTAAAATATATGTTACATCTTACTTTAATAACATAACCCAAATATTTGTACCAATAATATCATTTCAGAATTACGTAAGTTTGAACCAAAACAACCAACACCAAGGGCACAATAATCAAATTTCCAAGTGTCCTAACCATCAACAACATTCAAACATGTTAATATCAATCTGATCAACTGCCAATGCAAATTGTCTATGTCCAAACCATATAATTAGTCCATAGTGACCTCTTGTCCAAAATAATAACTGCAAATACTTCAACACTGTAGCTAACTTTGTCGATGTCCTGACTAAAACCCATCTAGACCACAGTGTTTGACATCAATGACAACAAAGAACATATTTGCAACAAAGTCGTTCATGATAAAGATATCATTTGCATATATATAAATATATGTAAATTGCATACAAAATTACAAGTTCAAGAATATATTTCTATATTAAAAAAAAGGTATTTTTCAGTAAAAAGATGAACAATTTAATACAACACATGTGATCAAAGTTGACTATGTAAATTTACTACTACATTTAATTCTAAGGTTTTAAAATTCAAATCACTTGTACAAATACATGACAAATAAACACATGCAAAACTAATTATTCAAATAAACTATCTAGTAAGTTTTGAAGTTAAATTAAAAAGGACCAATTTATAAGGATAGAGAATATAGGAGATTATAGACTCTCTTTTTTATACAAATTCTCAAGTCAGTGTGATTTCTAAATTTTGGTTATTAACAATGATTATACACATATAAAGCAATAAGAAATGTGAAAATGTGAAGGAAAAGAAAGCATACATAGACAAACAAAGGATATGAAAAATATACCAAGTTGCAAATGGAAGCAAATCAAGTAGTAAAGCAATGAGTGAGGCTTGAAAATTCAATAATGTAGCTTCCTCTCTCATTAAGAAAGAATAATGAAAATGGAAAATGAATTAAATTTATTGATACATTATTCTATTGATGTGGGGAATGTGTTTACAAGTTTGTGAGGTATCCATCATAAGTGTCATCTTGAAGTGGCTAGTGACTTCATTACGACCATCTAGTTTAGAAATGATGTGCAACATGTCAAGAAAATGACTAAAGTATTTAGAGGGCCTCGCTTTGCCTCCTTGGATATTTCTTGGGATGAGAACCTGAAGGAACCCAATAAAATTTAAGAGGAAATGAGTGGTGAAAGTAAATGTGTTGGTGTCCAAGAATTGGGAGTTGAAAATTAGCAATATTGATTCCATGCTAGTATTGTTTTTTTTATGATAATATTGGTGCTTCAAGTTCAAGGCCAAGTAGTGGAGTTTGATTGTTTGTTGTTAAGGGAATATAATGTATATTATTTTATAAATTTTCATTTAAGGGATAAACATGATGAACCACAAATAACTAATTACATAAACTAATCTTGCATAATCCTTCTACAAATAGAAAATATCATCCTACTACTCCATAGTGTTATTGTATGCAAGTAAGCATGTACATTTCCTATTGAGAATCATGAAATGAGAAAAATTGTTTACTTATTTATATTTGTCTTATTCTTTAAAAAAATATGGGCTAAAGGGTCACCTACCCTTAGTGACAACCAAACAATAGAGTCTAGAGGCCTTTGTTATATATTTTAATCCCTTTTCCAATAATGGATTGTCTATGTAGTGAAATTTAATGGGCACATAGTGAAATGCATGTTTCATATTATACTAAAGATAAATGCATAGATAATTGATGGAGACCTTTATCTCTGTAGATGAATATAACTCTTGATGTTTAGATATGGCAAGTTTGATTGAATAAAATTATTTTATATTGCAGATTTGAATAATATTTTCAAAGAATAATTAACTAATTAAAATTCTTTACAAATCAATTTCTAAGTAGAAATACTAAAATGACCTCACAAAGGTAACCAAACTTTGTTTGATGTGTTAAATGCTTAGTAATTATTATCCCATAAGCCATTAGTTATTGATATAAATATGTTTATCCAATAAACCCTTTGCTATTGATCTAAATATACTTATCTAATAAATCTTTAGTTATTGATCTATATATGTTTCTCAAATACTAATGATATAAGGGTGAACATAAATTTGTCTAACAACACAATAAAATAGATAGATTTTTTAAATTTGAAAAGTAGTAGAAGGACAATAATTTTCATAAAAATGATCCTATTTAGGATACAAAAAAATAAAGTGGAATCCCTTCCTAGAGATAGACTAAATATGTGACATAATACATCACATGAATATATATAAGTAATTGAATCATGGAATGTCATTTCTTTCATAAACACAAACCCTAAACAACCCTAAATTATGAACACAAACCCTGAATAACCAAAAAAATTAAAATACAAAACACTTAAAAATTTTCAAATGTCAAAATACAAGAAATAGCATACCTGGGAGGCCAAAAAATTGTTTGCAGGAGATGGGATACACTTTGCAAAATTGGGGCCCCATTCTAGTTCTCCTTAATTGCTTCTCGTTGCCTAGAAAAATGAAATCGAAGACTATTTTTAGAAAAGAATAACTTTCGCATAACGAGGCCCCATTATTTTTTTCACCTTGGGTGCCTGAAGCATAACAAGGCCCCATTTACAAAATAAATGGGTCCCCGTTCCTAGTGAGATTCTTCCCAACGTGCATGCTTCCCCCTAATTAGGACCCAACTTCTTGGAATCACTCTTATGTATGATGAGACAATTCCTATCATGTGTGACAATACAAGTGCAATTAATATTTCAAAGAATTCGGTAATGCATTCAAGGACTAAACACATTTCTATCTGGTATCATTTCTTAAGAGAGAAGGTTGTAGAGAAGGAAGTTAGATTGGAATATGTGCCTACAAATGATCAAATTTCAAACATCGTTACCAAGGCACTAGAGAAGAATACATTTAAGTATCTCTAATATAAATTAGAGGTTATTTCCCCTCATTATTCAAATTAGATGCATAGAAGTTGTGCATCTTTCCAGGGGGAGATTCAAATTTTATCTTTTGTCTCCTAGATTGATGTGGTGGTTGTTCTTAGGGAGAGTAGTGAAGGTTATGATTTTCAAAAGGTGTGATATAGTTATCAGATCTATATGGAGAGGGAGAGAGAGAGAGAGAGAGAGAGAGAGAGAGAGAGAGAGAGAGAGAGAGAGAGAGAGAGAGAGAGAGAGAGAGAGAGAGGTCAATTATTGTTTGTAGTATTATTCCCTTTGTCCTTTACATTAAAGGGGAAGAGAGTTCAGTAGAATGAGTTGATTGTTAGCTAGTGGTATACGCATTTTCATCAACGACAAAGGGGGAGATTGTTGGAAACTTGAGGTGTGTTGTGATTGATGTCAAACTTGTCTAGTGTTGTCATTGATGATACAGTCTGTATTGTTTGTGATTGCACTTTGAGGTAACATAAGTAAAAAGGAAGTTGGAGTGTAGATGTAGTATAAGGTCTAAAAATGAGTGTTCAAGTATTGTTATGATGTCTAATGGTGATGTTAAGTGAATATGAGGTTCTTTCAGAATTCTATAATAGTGGAAGTTATAATATGAAGGAAAGAGTATTTAATATCCTTATGGAAGAATGATCCACATTCCCCCAAATCTTGATGCCGATGGCTTGTAATTTTGGATATAATGTTTGCATTCTATAGATGTCGCACTATCATGTTTTCAGGTCCTCAATTGCTCATATGATAAAGACTTTGGTTGTGGTGGTTTGCTAACAATGAAGTTGTCTGTCTAGACTGGTCTAGAGAAAACTTTGCATTGCTCTTCTGTTTTGGTTCAAGTGTTGTATATTGGAGGACATGTTCATATGGTTCATGTACTGTTATAGTTTAAATTTCTAGTGTTGGTTTGATCGACAAGTGAATATATGTTGTTCTGTGTTTGGTGCTATCAATTATATTGGTCTTAAGCTGACTCAATTGATTTATCTTATTTGGATCATACTCTTTTGATATGAATAGTTATTTTAGGATGAGTTAGACTATTGATATGGGTCTTACAGTCGCGTATGTAAATCCACATTGAATAATTTTCATTGGGTAATGTTTTTGGGTCAATTAGTTAACTTGCTTCATTTCTTTTATACACATTATATTTGATGTTGATTATGGAGGATGTGCTAGTGTGTTTGGTTTGTTGGAATCAATTTAGGAAGATGTGTTGTGATATATTTGGGTCTCCTTTATCTCCTAGAGTGGATTGCATTGTATGATTTTGGTCTAGGTGGCCAACTTAAAGTAGTTTATACATGTACATATTTTGTCTATAGTTGAACTAGTTGAGGGTTTTAATGTATAACCTTGTATATATGGAAGTATGGATGTGTGAATTGGATGTGAACGATATTAAAGTGTTTGTGAAGAAGTAGAAGTATGAATTTTAGCTTGTGTTGAGCTTTGATGATCATATCTCTAGTATGACAATATTTCAAGACAACAAATGAAGTGAGATAAGTTTTCCATGATATTGTTTGCTTGACACAATGGTTCAAGTATAGTTTCATAATTGGGAGATCTAATTCATTTCAATTCATCATTTTCTTGTATCTGTTAGAAGATAGTGAGTCCTTTGGCAACTTGTGCAGTCTTTGTATCTTGCCCTGAGATTGTGTCTTAGTAATGCAAGTCCTTTATATCTTTTCCTAAGGTTGTGGACCTTAGTCTTGCAAGTCCAATTAGGTGCAGTGAGATTCCTTGGCCTCGAGCCTAAAACATTGTAATCAATTATTCATACCATGAGTGTGATTCTTGCCATAGTTTTTCCCCTCTTGGGGTTTCCACATAAATTTAGTGTTCTTGTGCGTGTGTTGTGCTTTTTATGGTTTCACGTTTCATAATTTTAGAGATGAGTTAATTGTGATTTGAAGTTTAAAGAATTATTTAAATAAGTTGTTTTAAGGTAAGAACTAATTCACCCCTTCCCCCCTCTTAGTCTTGTTGTGTGTTAATTGTTGAAAAATATATACATGTTTTTTTTCTGGTATATTTCAATTATAATTAATAATCAAATGCATCTATTCACATTTTATATCAATTTCTCATACTTTTTTGTGTAACAATGCTCTCCTCTATAGAAGAATCATTGTTATAGAGATTCCTAGCTTATATAGAGCTACTTATCAACCCTAACATAACTTCCAAGAGCCTCCCATGAAGCACTAATTGAACCACTAAATAAGGAGTTCAACATTCTTACAAATCCAAGTTATGCATCCCCCTCATTAATGGTTCATTGTAATAATATTCCCATGTCCTCGGAGAAAAATAAATAAATGATATATGTCCCCACATTCACCTAATAATCTTATTTTTCTCACTTTTTCTATGATTATTCGAGATAAATAAAATATTTAATTATATTTATATATATATATATATATATATATATATATATATATATATATATATATATATATATATATATATATATATATATATATATATATATATAAAATTGACCATAAGATATACAAGATGAATAATCCCAACATTTTGAAATAGACTACAATTATGTTTCTAAATTTCACACAAAAGATTACCCAAATTTTCACCTTAGATCATTCCTAGTTTGTACATCATAAAAATAATTCCTTTGCATATTCATCAATATTCATGGTCTTATATCTAATTTATACATATTTTTTTCTTTTCTCAAGTTAATAATAGGTTGGAGTATTTGTTGGCCTTTGTTGCCAAGTCTCTTTCCATCATAACCCATCTTGGTTAACATCTTAAGACCAAATCTTTTGTTATGCTTATTTATGACCATTGTCCTTACTTTAATTTAAGTTAGTGTTTTTTTTTAGAGGTACATCTTCTTTCCTCTCTCATCCCAACACCATTGTATTAAGCTTTTTGAACATTTTTTTTCAATTTTGCAACTCTTCTATAATGTATATAAGAAATTTTCCATGGCTTGTCAATTGAACTTACAATTCTTCACTTTTTAAATAAAAATTAACAAATTTCTCAATATTTTTTTCCTTTATTTGTAATAGCTAATTATCCCGATGGATCCCCTTAAAATGTTTCCATCTTCAACTTTTTTCACATGGTAATGTTCTTACAACCACATAGCCTACACTAGTAATCAATAATAGAAGCTACTCCACACAATTATTGTGTTAGCAAATCCTTCAAGTAAAAGGAAACTTATCTTCATGGAGCTCTTCAAAATATTTTCATTTTCAAGGATTTTCACATGGTAATATTCTTACAACCACATTACCTACACTATAGCAATCAATAATGAGAGCTACCATATAAGTATTGTGTTAGCAAATTTTTCGATCACAAGTAAACTTACTCTCACAGTTTATTTGATCTATAATTTTCTACAAGATTATTCTTGCATTTAAATTAATGATCAAAATAAACCTAGTTTATAAGTTATTATGTGACTTGAAATTTCATTAAATGATAGTGGATTTTCCTCAAAATAGAGTTTAAGTGTGCTTTCAAAATGAAAGTATGGAAAAAACATTAGTAGACTGAAATTCATCTTAAAAATATTAAGATGAGGAGAATCATGTGGAAGTGGCAATCGTATATATATCTTACAAGATTATTCTTGCATAAATTAAAAGTGAAAATAAACCCAATTTATAAGTTACTATGCAACTTGAAATTTCATTCAAATGATAGTGGACTTCCTTCAAATTAGAGCTAAATGTCCTTTCAAATTGTAATTGTGATTTAAAAAGTATGAGCAAAAACATAAATAGACTCAAATCTATCCTAGAAATCTCAAAGATGGCGAGAATCATTTGGAAGTGACAACTGTATATATCTTACAAGATCATTCTTGCATAAATTAATGTTTAGAATAAACCCAATTTATAAGTTACTTTGCAACTTGAAAGTTCATTCAAATGATAGTGGAATTCCTTCAAATTATAGTTGAATGTGCTTTCGAAATGAAGTATCATTTAAAAAGTATGAAAAAACATAGAGAGACTCAAATCTATTCTAGCAATCTCAAGAGGGGAGGATCATTTGGAAGTGACAAATGTATATATCTTACAAGATCATTCTTACATAAATTTATGGTCAAAATAAACCCAATTTATAAGTTACTATGCAACTTGAAATTTCATTCAAATGATAGTGCAATTCCTTCAAATTAGACATGAGCTTTCAAAATGGAAGTATAATTTTAAAAGTATGAACAAATACATAGATAGACTCAAATCTATCCAAGAAATCTCAAGATGAGGATAATCATTTGGAAGTGACAATTGTATATATCTGACAAGATTACTCTTGCATAAATTAATGGTTGAAATAAGATTGATAAATAAGTTACTATGCGATTTAACATTTCATTTAAATGATAGTGGAATTCCTTCAAATTAGAGTTAAATTTGCTTTTGAAATGAAAGTATTATTTAAAAAGTATGATTGATTCAAATCTATTCTAGAAATCTCAAGATGAGGAGAATCATTTGGAAGTGACAACTTATATATCTTACAAGATCATTCAAATGATGGTAGAATTCCTTCGAATTAGATATGAGCTTTCAAAATGGAAGTATGATTATAAAAAATATAAAGACTCAAATCTATCCTAGAAAGGACAATTGTGAATCAATAAAAACTAAAAATAATTGGTCTATCAATTAACTCAAATCTATCAATAAAAACTAAAAATAGTTTGGGTATCAATGAGTTTGTCCAGTAGATAGAGTACCTTACATTAAATGGCTTGCCAGTAGTATAAGTCAGTAGTTCAAAACTTGGTCCCCATTTATGTTCCTCCAAACAACAAAAAGTTACTGAAACAAATCAGAGTTGCCAATCTCTGCTTTGTTAAAAAAGACAATGTATTAATTATTAATGAGGGCTTGTTAGTCATAGGTTGAGTCACAGGTAACCATCCAAGCAATTTTTGGACCAGCTAGTTGTCCAAAACAATGGTGTAAGGAACCCCTCTGCTAACAAAGACTTCACACGAACAATAGGTACTTCTTCAAAATCGAAAACTATACTTACTGTCTTTTACTCTGCACATAGGCCCAGAATGAGCTGACACCATTTTCAAACAGCAGCTTTAAAGCACCAATTTCTAAGCAGAGAAGACTTATTATTGACCAGATGAAATATCTTATTACTTTGAAGCAATCTCATTCTCACACACAGTTTGATTGTGATCTGTCTAACCCTAATTTCTGTTTTTTATCTTCCTTTTTGGAGGCTTCACATTGAAGCTGAGCTCTATTTAAAATTCATTTCTTAATTCTATCAAAAATTTATCAAACCAATTAAATTGATAATTGATCAGATGAAATATCTTATTATTTGGTTGCAATTTTAGTGGCGCATTAAGTTTAACTATAACCCATCAATCTCTAATTTCTGTTTTTATAAAAAAAATTATGATTGATGGTTATAGATTGAAGCTGAGTTCCATTAAAAATTCATTGCCCATCACAGTGCCTCTTTCCATTAAAAAATCATTACCTATCTTCATTTAAAGTTTCCTCCATTAGAAATTCATTGTCCATCTTTATTAAAGATTCATCACCAATTTTCGTTAAAAATTCATTACCCACTTCCATTAAACCTTTTCCTACATTAAAATTCATTGCCCATTTCTATTAAAAATTTAATGCCCATCTCCATTGGATTCATTAGACATTCCCATCAGAAACTCATTGCCCAATTCTATTAAAAATTTAATATCAGACATTCCCATGGGAAATTCAATACCCATCTTCATTAGACCTTATTGAAAATAAATTTAAAAAGATGCTTATATCTATAAAGTGGTTTACACGGTTTACAGTCCATTTAATACAAATATAAAATATGTCCATTTAATACAAATATAAAATATTAACATGGTTGAAAAAGTATGGCCTGCGTCATGAACAACAACTATTTGCAGAGAGAACACGTACCCATCATTTTCATCTTTCTCTTTATCTTTTATCACAAAATATGTATATATATTATTTGCTCATCATGATGGAGCAACAGCAGCGTGTCTGAAATTAATCAACTTATATATAAAAAAGAGTAAGAAATTTGCATCTAGCAGAAACTTGCAGACTTGAAGGATAAAGGATAAAGAAATGTGTTGGAGTATGTAAAACGAATAATTTGACTGCTCTTGAGAGGCTTTCCGCCATTAACGAGACAATCGTCATATTTAAGGCGTCTGAAGACATTGGGATTCACCATTTTGGCCGAGGCAAACCACCCACAGTGCACATGAATATGGGACGGAGAACACCCAGACATGCACGTATTGACGATCTGAACTATGAATTCAGGTATGCCAGGAGTTGAAATAGAGCTCTGTGAAATGCTTATGTCTTTGTTCGTGCACGCTCCTGCTCAATTACAACAATAGATTAAATTTTTTAAATTCATATAACATTTTTTTATCGATGTTTCTGATCACATTTTATGATTCATTATCAAGATGAACAAGTGAGAAGAGAAATGATAGATCATGTTTATTCATCTTGATGATAGATCATGAAGTGTGATACTTCATCTGAAACAATTCATGATAAAGAATAAAACTTACAATAACAGATTTCCAATACAGTAACATTAAAAAAATGCTACAAATTACATACTTTAAATGGAAAATAGAATTTAAACAGAATAAAAAATTAGGTTTGAAGTTTTTGGATAAAATAGTTCAGAGATTTTAAACATCAACTCATCCATTTCAATACACAATACTAAAAAATGCTACAAAGAACATATTTTATAATGAGAAATGGATTTTAAATAAAATTAAGAACTGGGTTTCAAGCTTCTGGATAAAGTAGTGTAGAGATTCTTAACATCAACTCATCCATCTTAATACCACACTAAAAAATGCTACAAAAGATATATTTTATAGTGAGAAATGGATTTAAAAAAAAAAAAGAATTGGGTTTGAAGCTTTTGGATAAAACAGTGTAGAGATTTTAAACATCAACTCATTCATTTAAATACAACATTAAAAAATGTTACAAAGTTCACATTTTATAATAAAAAATGAATTTCAAACAAAATTAAAAAGTGGGTATGAAGTTTCTGGATATAACAGTGTTACAATAACATTAGATAATGTTACAAAGAACATATTTTGTAATGAGAAAAGAAATTTAAACAAAATTAAGAATTTTGTTTGAAGTTTTTGAAAGAGATTTTTGAATTTGAAACTTTTGAATAAAATAATGTAAGAAATTTTTGACATCATTAATGAATCACTTTGATGTTAAATTCCAAAAAGTAATTCCATATTCAAAAGTCGATACTAATTTTGGAAGCTAGTAAAAGGAAAAAGAAAAATGCACTTCAATGATTAGATGGTCAAAGACAAGTGGTAAAGTGATAATGGATGGAAAAGGGAAAATGCATTGAAATGGTCAAGGAGTCGGTGACAATTTTGGAAGTGGTGAAATAATAATAAATTAGATCCTTAAATCCATTCTCCCAAGAAAACAACTGTAACAATCCTCCTATCATCTCATCCACCACAAATAATAAATAGTCACTCAGTTTGGAAAAGGGGAAAATTGCCATTGACTAATGAATCAAAACATCCATGAGTGTGACCACAATAGTTAATTTAAAAAGCACTTAACAGTTTTATCCAAAAGCTTCAAACACAAGTTTTAATACTCTGTAGCCTCTAAAACTAGGAATTTGCCAAAGGAAAATAGTACCAGAGACTTTGAGCCTTCGATTCCTGAATACTGGTTGCAAGCCCACCTTTTCCCAGTTCTCCATATTTTCAGAGACGTTGTTATTCAGAATTTGAACGTTGTAGTAATCTCCTATGTGAACAGTTCCTGCAGATGGCGAAAAATAATGGGCATTACGTAATCGATAATCATGTTGTCATTTATTGCACTTGACAGCATTTAAAACAATCACGACTAAAGCACCATTCTTATTTACAGGAGTAGGGTACTACTGAAATGACAGGATTGCAGAAACAGTTTCGTTAGCACGTTATTCTCGAGGATGGAATGTCGGTATAATTTTAGTCCCAAAAATAACGATAAGAATCTCATTGCTAACTAAGAAAGATAAAAAAATACATCATTTGAAGTCATGCATTGAAATCAACAAAGATGATTCGTCATTCAGCACCACATTGAACAATCCTTCCATGGCTGACTTGGGTATCACTCATTCTTGTGAAAAAAGTTAAATGATACTGATGGATGTGGGTAGCAGAGATATAAAAGTAATAGAATAAAATGGAATTCCGTTTTTGGTTTGGGATTGTTACAAATTTCTGTGTAGCTTTTTCTTTCATCCTAATCCTAGTTACACCTTCTGTGTTCACAAGTTTTAATCCTACCTTTTCATGCATGTCTTTGGAGATTCCACCTTATCTGGAACAGCCTGCCTGTATTGCTAGCTAGACTAAGACATCATCAGTGCTTTTTGAGGTTTTGAAAGTTCTGTTACCATATTCATAAATTTAGATGATCACCCATTTCATTACAGTCTCTGAATGTTATAGCCCAAAGACAGAAGGACTCTTACTGAGGTTTAATTTGTCTTCAATTCATTCATGCACAAATCAAAGTCTCTAGCAATTAGAAATTATTAACTACAATCCACTATTGCAATGCTCCTGCAGATCTTATAAATGCATGATTTCCCAACATAAACATTGTGAAAAACAAACTTCGAATCAACAATAATCTATATGATATTGATGTTATATCAGCAAAAGAATCACCCATTACCCATTTCATTAGAGTCTCTGAATGTTAGCCCAACTGCAGAAACACTGCTAAATGGAGCAGCGCTTTAAAATTTCTCTTCTTGCATTCATGTACAAACTACCGCCTTTAGCAATTAGAAATCAGTAATTGCAAACCATGCGAAAGTCCTGCAGGTCATATAGATGGACAGAAATAACGTGAAAGCTTTGAATCAACAATTATCTACTGGGTATTGATGTATGACCAGAACACGCTCAACAATAATCAAGCTAACCCATTACCCATTTCATTCATTACATTCTCTGAATGTTATCTCAATGATAGAAGCATTCTAACTGAAACAAATCTCTGAGATTTTTCTTTTCATTCATGCACAAATTGTGGTCTCTAGCAATTACAAACTAATATTGCAAAGCTCTTGCAGGTCATATAAATGCATGATTTCCCAACAGAAACAATGTGAAAAACAATCATTGAATAGTTGGTACGAGATTTCTGGAGTCCATGAAGTAAATGTGTGCAAGCAATGAATAAGCAATAATCTATTCAGTATTGGACAAGCTCAAGCTCAACAATAATCTATTGGGTATCAACATATGACCTGCACAACACATGCATTCCTAAGAGCTCAATACATGACTCCATTTAGCATTCTTCATTAAGAACATGGAATTTCCACAATCTATGATAAGGTAATGATGTTTCTAGTGTGATCATTTTTACATCAAGTTTCAGAACATATTTCATGATTCACCACCAAGATGATTCTCTTCTCTTACTCTTATAAACTTATTTGATTCATCTTCCTCTAACCCATTCTAATGATTGATCATAGGTTATAACCCATCTTGATGATTGATCACGAAAAATGATCTAAAATATCAATTTATAAATGATCACACATCCAAAATCTGAAACGTTGATCTGAAAATGATCACACTCAAAATTCAGAAATATCATTACATTAGCATCACAAATTTCAAATCCTAACACAAGCAGAGTAAGTGGATAAGTAAACCCAAAAGAACCATTGCAATGCCTCTCTGATAATTTCAATGGGATATTCAGACCAAATTGAAATAACACATGATTCTTGAATTTCATTCAAACCTGTATTCAAGTTAAGCACTCCAACACAGACAACCCAGAGCAAGATGAGCATAACCATGAGAAGCCATGAAATGGGTCGGAGAATCTTCCTGCAAACAACAAAATGTTGACTTTCACTCCTGTTCTTCATCATAACACAGTTCCTGATCTCAAACCTGCGTTTTTATGTCACAGAAGACTTTGCATTCACAGTCTATATGTGTTTCAGGGCAATCAATATAATATAATACAATATAACAATTCCACACCCAAACAACTTCGACAGAGCGCCGAAAATGGTACGTCACGGACCACAAAAGGTGTTTAATTTATATTGAAAACACCCCGCAAACTGTCGTGCACACGAGACTTTTCACAACAAAAACGAAAGACAATGGTCAAATTTCAGAGCTTTCTTGCAGAGCAATTAAATGCAAAGAGGCGGGGGGCATTGGGGGCCTAAAAAGCTAAAATCTGAGCCGTCTCTGTCGGCGCATGTGGGCCGTTGGATCATACGACGTGGACGATGATACGGAGGCGTGCGAGGGCTACTTTGATGAGGTGGCTTACACGTGTAAGAGGAGAGAGAAATTTGTGCACACGAGTTTAAGGCCCTCAAACGTACAGTTGCCGCATGCTTCTGCTACTGCACCAGGCATTTACATTGTCCGGTCAAAACAATCCGGCCAAAATGCCGTCGGCTAACGCTCGTGTCATTCCAGGCGCCATTAATGTCTTATGTATTTCTTCATGGGTTACCGTGAAATCAAGTGTGTTAACCGGCGCCGCCACTGCTGCATTGGGCCCCACGAAAAAAACTGGGATTTCTGTCTTGTGCTCTGTAAAATGCGTCGCTCTCACCGTTTTAATGCGCCTCTGTTGATGTGGGCGTTGCAGGCATTCTCTAAGCTCTCTGAAGACTCTGCAACTTCATTAATGGCACCATGTGCAGTTGTGCGGCAACCTGGGGATGAATTTTTCCTTTACATATGTATATATAGGATTTTTTGATATTGAGTAACAGGTATTTGTGTAACATTGCTCTTTATGTGTTTTGTTTGATGGGATCATGATTGTGTTTGAAGGATATTGTGGTGTTTTCTTTAATTGATATTGTATTGGTTTATTTTAGTAAGGTTGTTTTTTTGTTGTAATGAGTAGTCTATAAGTAGTATATTTTCTATTGTCTGGTTTTAACCGTTTACTTTGATCATTATAAAATTTGTACAAATGATCTAATATTTATGTACAAATGGCCCAGTGCTTGCTGTTCACTTTGATAGCCACAAATTTTGTACAAATGATCTAATATTTATACTCGGGATGTATTTTTAAGGTATACATATGTATGTATCTAAAGGATTTTTTGATATTGAATAACAAGGATTTGTGTAACATGATTCTTTATTTGTTTTATTTTTATGGGGTCATAATTGTGTTTGGAGGATATTGGGGTGTTTTCTTTAATTGATATTGTATTGGTTTATTTTGGTATGGTTGTTCTCATTGTAATGAGTAGTCTAAAAGTGGTATATTTTCTATTGTCTTGTTCACTGTTCACTTTGATTACTATAAAACTTGTACAAATGGTCTAGTAATCATGTTCACTTTGATAGCAACAAAATTTGTACAAATGATCCAATACTTATTAACAAATGGTTTTGATCACCACAAAATTTGTACAAATGATCTTTGTACTTATGAACAAATGACCCAGTAGTCATGTGAAGTGCCAATAAAGTTGCATAATTCATCTAATTAGTAACTTCTTTAAATACATGAAGTTTCCACATTCCATGATAGATTTAAATTGATGATTTGAACTTGACTGTGTGAATTTTTTCATAACGTTTTGGATCATGCTCCATGATCCATCATCAGGATGAGAAATAGAATTGAGGAGAATAAAAGTTCTCATCCTTCTCTTTTCTAGTTTACATCATAATGATGGATCATGGAGCATGATTTGAAATGTTGATGAAATTTTTTACACATAGAGTCAAATCTAGAAATCGTCAATTTTAGTAAGTTTTTTCTTAACTACTAGGTATACAAATGGGTAGCTATTAGCCCAACAAATAATTTTTTAGTGGGTTTTTAATTAGCATGTCCCAATAAATAGCTATTGGAACATGGGTAGTAATTGGGCCTCTTCCTCTATCTATAATCTAATTTGCTTTCATGTGCACATGTTGTTAGGGATTGTTTAGCTTTTCTCAATTTTATTCATTCTTTTATTTTGGGTCAAATATGTGTGTATGCAACTAGCTCGAGTGTATGTCTGAAACACATAAATGATCCTTTAACTTTCAAATTTTAAATTTTAATGATTAGTGTAAAAGTGCCATATTTTTCTATTGTCTCTTTAATCCTTCACTTTGAACACCAGAAAAATTGTACAAATGATCCAAACTCGTCTAATTAGTAACTTTTTTCTTAACTATTGGATATACACGTAGGTGGCTATTAGCCCAATAGATAATTTTTTAGTGCTCTTTTAATTAGCATGCTCCAATGAATAGTTATTGGAACATGGGAAATAATTGGTTGTATTCCTCTTTCTAATATATAATCTAACTTGATTTCGTGCACACATGTTGTTAGGGATTATTTTTATTTTCTCAATTTATTTATTATTTTATTTTAGGTAAAATATGTGGGTATGCAACTAATTCGAGTGAGTGTCTGAAGCACATAAATGATCCTTGAGTTCTTTCAAATTTCAAATTTAAATTCAGGTCCTCATTAACTTTGTCCACTTAGTCATTATGTGTCAACTAAAGTCTAAAAACTCTTAATTTTTGTGCTAAGGCATTTTACATAAGGACAAGCCTTAACTCATATTTTTGTGCTATTTTTGCATAAAGTTAACAAATATCTAGAATATGTGCAAACTTTTGGTTTAAACCGTGTATATATATTTCTCAATGTTTCGGATCACACATAGCGATCTATCATCAATAAGTGAAAAATGTAGAATAGGAATGCAACAAATATCTAGAATCTAATTTGATTTCATGTGCACATGTTGTCAGGGATGGTTTGATTTATATCAATTTATTCATTGTTTTGTTCTAGGTCAAATATGTTTGTATGCAACTAACTTGAGTGAGTCTTTGAAGCACATGAATGATTGTTGAACTTTAAAATTTAAATATGGGCCCTCACTTTGTCTAACTAGTCATTATGTGTAAATTGAAATGTAAAAGATCTTAAATTTTGTGCTAGGGTGTTATATGTAAAGGACAAGCCTAAATTCGTTTCAAAACATCTAAGAATCAAGAGAGAGAATTCAAAATACATCGATAGAGCAACAAAGCTACATTCTTAGCTTTCTTAAACATCCTAGGCATCATCACATATTTACTTGTTGTCTGAACCATCATTGATACCAAATTGTTGACTTCATAACATAAATAAATGACCAAAAGAGAACATTTCCTGCATATCTAACTCCTAAACATCTATTGACACTAGCCATTTTCAAACAAAGGTTCCAAACATCAAGACAAGTAAATTCTAGGCATTGATTCCTATGAAGATCATTTTTATGCTCAAGATTTAGATCAATGATCATAGTTTAGATCTACACATATGGATTTTCTAATTCATTGCTAAACATGAAGGTTCAAACCTAACCAAAATTTGAGAATATTTAGTTCAAAATATTATTTTTCTTTGAGCACGTCCAAGATCAAGAAATTATAAGTTATAATTCACAATTTATTTTCAAAATAATGAACTTGACTATCTATTGACTTCTCAAATTAGCTAAGTACTTTCACTCCTTTTATTTTTTAGCTTTCTAATTTTTTTTCATGCAATATATCACAACTCTAAAACAAGTTAATTGGATTGTATTGCTTTCTTAATAATGAAAATTACATACCTTACAAGCATTTCTACTATGCTTAGCATCCATTTTTGTGTTTTCTCTAAGTTTGTACCTTTTCAACACATTTTGGCCTTTTATTTTGACCTTATCACTTTAGTTTCCCCTTCTTCACGTGATTTTAACTTTTGGGTGAACCCACAATAGTGGTTTACACTTTTTTGCCAACTTTGACACTGCAATATTCATTTTCAAAAAAAACTTCAGATTTAGACACCTATTACTGCTAAACCATAAGGACTTTGTAGATGACGTGAACTAGTGATTTGTGTCATTTTGTATGTAGAATCCAAAAATATTTTTTTGATAATTTTTGGAATCAATTTGCTTCCATTTCTCTATCTCCCTTGGAAACTAGTTTTTTTTCAAAAAATAACATTTTTAAAGAGTGATATTCACTTTATATAGCATAATTTTTTTTCTATAATAGATATGAATGTGATTCTTTTGAGTTTGGTTTTGTAACATCCATATATAGTATTTGCAATTGGTTTTGTAACATTATCTTCATTATTTCATATTTTATCAAGATTTGAAGTCGAGTTAACTGTAATTTTCACATATGTCCATTTGATATTACATAACTTCTTGTATATATAACGAAAAATCAATTTATTTTTGTTGGTTGGAAAGAGGACTTCAATACCTAGTGCGTAAATATTTTTCAGAATTTTTGGGGTGACGTTTACTATTTTTCCATAAGCATTGAACTAAGAGGTTGATGTTCAGTGTGAAACCTATGTTTAGTTAATCTAAAAAAAGAACATCTTAATAAACTCAATACATAATAAAATAATAATCATCAAAAAGCTCATTTCGAGTACTCTACTTGTATCCATTTGGATTTGTCAAAATTCATCCATTTGCACACCCACATTGAGCTTCGAAGACCAAATTTTTGTAGTAACTAGGAGGGTTTTTGGGAGAGACATCTAATAGGCACTTTCAATAGAACATATGTTCGATAGAAAGGGGGTTCAATCGAACCCCCTTTCTATCGAACCCTACGTCATTAATATTCGTTGTAACTACCACTTTCTATCAAACATGGAATTTTTTAACTGTCGACGTTCGATAGAAACACTAGTCGGTCGTACTTTTTTTTCTTAGGCTATGAACGAGTCCATATAAATGTAGATGTTTTTTTTTCATTTTCTACATCTCAAATTGGAAAATTAATTCACATTTTTTACAAAGAAGGCATTTTAAAGTTTTTTTGTTGTTGTGGATTTTTCAAAAGACATATTTTTAAAGGAAGGAGATGGGAAATAAAGGGACAAGGGTAAATAAGGCTTTACGAAAGAATTCACCTGAAGCGGAACAAAGACATCGTGAAGAACAATTGGAAAGATATCATGCGAAAAAAAGAGGTATGCATCTCTATCATTTGTAATTCACCAACCCACTTAAATTAATGAAATTATAAAATATATTAGAAATAGGTGATTAAAAATAATAAGTACTCTCTCTCTCTCTCTCTCCCCGCTTTTAGTCTTTTCAATTGATTAAATTAAATATTTTTAATATTTCTCTCTCTCTCTCTCTCTCTCTCTCTCTCTCTCTCTCTCTCTCTCTCTCTCTCTCTCTCTCTCTCTCTCTCTCTATGATGTGATATTAGGACCTATTATGACAGAATAGGATCTATTATGTCATAATAGGTCCTAATATCACATCATAGGTCCTATTATGTCATATTAGGAGCTATTATGTGATAATAGGTCCTATTATGTCATATTAGGACCTATTATGTGATAATAGGACCTATTATGACATAATACATAATAAGTCTTATTATGTCATAATAGGTTCTAATACAACATAATAGGTTCTATTACGACATAATATGACTTATTATGTCATATTAGGACCTATTATGTCATATTAGGACCTATTATATCATAATATTAGGACATATTATAATAGGTTCTATTATGTCATATTTATACCTATTATGTCATATTAGGACCTCTCTCTCTCTCTCTCAGACCTATTATGTGATATTAAGAGGTCTATTATGTGATAGTAGGACCTATTATCTGATAATAGATCCTATTATAACATAATAGGTCCTATTATGACCTATTGTGACATAATAGGACCTTTTATGTCATAATCTAGGTCCTATTATGACATATTAGGACCTATTATGACATGATAGGTCCTATTATGACATGATAGGTCCTATTATCACATAGTAGGTCCTAATATGACATGATAGGTCCTATTATGACATGATAGGTCCTATTATGTCATATTAGGACCTACTATGTGATAATAGGACCTATTATGTCATAATAGGTCCTACTATGTCATATTAGGACCCGCTATGTGATAATAGGACCTAATACAATAGAATAGGTCCTATTACATTGTAATAGGACCTATTATGACATAATAGGACCTATCATGTCATAATAGGTCCTATTATGTCATATTATGACCTATTATATCATTAAATTAGGGCCTATTATGTCATATTTATGTTGGTAGTGGGTCAACGTCCCTCGCAGGGATTCGTGACATGGTTTAACAGCCTCATGTGGATTCTATAAGTCTAGTGGTTGTATCGAGCATTGACAGGTCGATCTTTTGGTGCAACGACAACCCTAGCTTGTAACAAGTGGTATCAAAGCTTGGTCACACGTTCGAATCACACACGTCGTGATGAGTGATGCTGGGAGGGGGATTGTTGGTAGTGGGCCAATGTCCCTCGTGGGGATTCTCGACATGGTTTAACAGCCTCCTGTGGATTCTATAATTCTAGTGGTTATATCGAGCATTGACAAGTCAATCTTTTGGTGCAATGACAACCCTAGCTTGTAACAATTTATACCTATTATGTCATATTAGGACTTAACTCTCTCTCTCTCTCTACCCTCTCTCTCTCTCTCTCTCTCTCTCTCTCTCTCTCTCTCCCTCTCTCCTTAAGACTCCCTTTAGGACCTATTATGTGATATTAAGAGGTTTATTATGTGCTATTAGGACCTATTATGTGATAATAGATCCTATTGTGACATAATAGGTCCTATTATGTCATAATAGGACCTATTGTGGCATAATAGGTCCTAATATCACATAATAGGACCTTTTATGTCATAATATAGGTCCTATTATGTCATAATAGGACCTATTGTGACATAATAGGACCTATTGTGACATAATAGGTCCTAATATCACATAATAGGACCTTTTATGTCATAATATAGGTCTTATTATGACATATTAGGACCGATTATGACATAATAGGTCCTATTATGACATATTAGGAACTATTATGTCATAATAGGTCCTATTATGACATATTAGGACCTATTATGTCATATAGGTCCGAATATCATATAATAGGTCCTATTATGTTATGATAGGACCTATTATGTCATGATAGGACCTACTACATGTCATGATAGGACCTATCATGACATGATAGGTTGTATTATGTCATGATAGGTCCTAATAGGACATAATAGGTCCTATTATGACATATTAGGACCTATTATGTTGTAATTGTTGGAATCCAAGAACACTGAGAGAAGGGGGGGGGTGAATCAGTGTTCTACTGGAATGATCGATTTTAACCTTAATAAAACATGGATTCACCAACCGTTATACCGGTACATATGATATTGAAAGAAGTAAAGCAACCAATAAGCCAATCACACAAATGAATACCATAACACAGAGAATTATACTTGGAAAACCTCAAAGAGGAAAAACCACAGTGAGATTTGTGACCGACAATATCAATCCACTGGCCACATGAAAATATATTATAAAATATAAGGGCTTGCACTTGTAGGAAGGCTTACACCCTAAGCACACTACTCAATCACAAAAGGAGCCTCACTGACTACATACAAATCCAGACTACAATCCGAAGAAATGAGTGAACTGTAGAGATATCATCTTCTATGCTTGAATACAGTTCCGGTTAAGCTCTTTTTGTTCCAGTCTGAAACCTTAAACTCTTACATAAAATTCGCATTACAAAGCATTATCACATTCTCCTATCCTTACGTATTTCATCATACCTTACACATTACAAAATGATCTAATCAAGTGACCTATATACACTTACAATCCATCATGCCTTATGTCGTCTTACAAAGATAATTACAAAATAAATATACATGTTGACTCAATAACATATATACATCAATATCAAAATCAATTGTTGATTGTCGGATCTCCCAAAATGATGTCGGCCTCCAATACCAATAACCTGAATGTGAACCATGTCAGCCTGCAATGTCGATACCCAAAGATTTCCTTCCAACTAGTGAAGATACTTGTTGGTGTCGATGAAGTGTCTGTCGATAATCACCCAAACCAAAATATGAAGTCAGGACATGTTGCCATTAATGAAAAGATATTGAAACCAATCAATTGAGTGTTAATTGCCAATGATCTCCCCCTTTGGCATTTATGGCAACACTCATGTGAAAAAGGATAGTGGTTTCCATCTGCCGGTTTCATCCAGAGACTCCTCCCCCCGAGATGAATATCCATCTATGATCATGATCAATACAAAATAATCGATGTCTCCATATCTCCCAATGCCAAGAATATATTTTTCATCTATCCCCCCCCCTTTGATATCAATGCCAAAAATAACAAAAACCGGGATGGAATAAAAGATTGTACAAAGAATGTCCCAAAATACCTTACCGGAGTTGGATATATTTGAAAATTTCCGGATAGGCTTTCTCCAAAAGCTCTTGATAGGTATCCCAACCTGATTTGAGTGTGTCAGAAATAGATACAAGTCCATTAATCATATGGGCATATGACTCTTTATCCTTAAGTTTTGTCAGTGTGTGATTACCAACCATATCAATACACTCCTTATGTACACTTAATGAATCCAACTGGGGAATCACCAATCCTCTAAGATCTCTAGCTCTCCTTATGATTTTATCATTTTCCCTCTCAAGAGATGAAACTTGGGCTTCCGAAACCAAATCTGACCATCAATAGATGTAGTTAAAGAATGTGGTCCATCAAAAGAATTGACTATACCTGCAATCTTATCCTAAGTATCCTTAATCATTTTATCTAAATCTGCTAAAAGTAAACATGTGCTACAACATACTGTATAAATATTAGTACACTGTCTTAATGCATTATCAATCAACTTCTACCTATCATTAATCTCCTTCTTCTCTGACTCAATCATCTAATCAAATGTTGCTCTCTTAGCCTGTGTAAACCTTTCCAGTGCCTGTTGGTTTGATATTTATTGTAAAGATTGAAAGTCCTTTGAAATGTGTTCTGTGATTATTTTAAGCTTGCCGGATGGGCTTGCTTCTTTGTCAAATTTGCACTCCAGGACAAGTCTATGCAAAATAGTGATAGACTAATCAATAACTCCTTTGCCCATAGATCCTTCATCATCTTCTATGCAGCCATCATCATGAGTTCAATAGAACTCATCTCGGTAATGCTTTTTTGTTCAACCTGTGAGGTGTCAATTGAGAACAATGATGGGATCACTACTAGTTCCCTGTCGGATTCCCCTTTCTTCTCCTCTGATGGTTTAACTTTAACAACTTCCTCTATTGCACTAGTGGCTTCGCCACTTGGCCCAGTAATGGTAACTATCGGTTCTTCCTTATGAACTGTGACCTCAACCTATACATTCGAATCTGGAGGACTATTGTCCTCAACATTAGTAACCTGTACACTCCAATTTTGTCATTATCTCAACATTTGTCTGTACATTAGTTTCTACTGGGGGCTCTATATCCATAATCTTAATATTTTTCAAAATTGTAGATGCGGTACCCATTATACCTTTACCTTTCCCTTCAATCGGGATGTCTGTAGTATCTATTTTAGCTTTCAGTGAAGAATAAAAACCAGGGTTTGATGCAAAGAATTGAACCCATGCCTTGTGGGTATCCTTGACTATCTCATTAACCCTACCTAACATAAGACTGACTATCCGGTGCTTGCTGTGAAAGATCTTCCTATGTGCAATCTCAAGAGTCATATCCAACTCCTCTGGAGTAATAGTTGCACAAGTAGTTAACAACTCTTAAATCTTTATATTCTTGTCCTCCTCCATTGCTGACAATCTTCTAGCATCTAATTTATCATATAACCGTGTCAGTATTTTATTTTCAATTTCTAACAAGGCTTTCTTATATATATCCAGATACAACAAAACTGCTTCCTCAACTTCTCTCTGTTCATCATCATCTAAATTATCATAATAAAATTGTACATTTTTTAACATACCATCCTTAGTTATTTCATCGACCAATTCCGCACAAGTATTGGGTGGAATAATAGTTACATTACCAAATACAAGTGCAAGATCAGTGTCATCCATTTTCTTTCTTCTTCCAGTACTGGATGGGGCAGAAGGTGTTTCCTTTTGAGCTCACTTCTATGTCGGTACCCTAATTGTAACTTTCCTAACCGGTTGCTTCTTTGCTTCCACCTTAGTCTCTTCAATTTTCTTCCTTAATACCCTCTTGAATGCTAAGGGTGTGTCATCATTAGATCCAGATTCTGATGGAATAGACTCAATAAAAAATTTCGGTTCTTTCCTCTTCCTTCTTTTTTTCGAAACAACATCAATTAATGCCTTTATGTCCTGTGAAACCTATTCAACAAATTTACTTGCCTTTACCTGCTGCTTCTCCCTCTTCTTCCGGTTAAACTCATTTTCAACCTCTTTCTTTTTCTGCTTAGTAGTACCAAAGGTTTTCTCAACTTCATCAATAGGTGCATTAATTAGCAACTATGCATAAGCATCTAGAATTTGTGCATCAACTTCATAACCCATCTCTTCAATCCAAATCTTCTAGGGCTTGACAACTTCCATCAAAGTTTCATCTTTCTTAACCATGAAGCATATCTCAGTTGATTATTTCTCAACAATTTGCTTTGGAACCCTCTACCTAGAATTCATAGTCTTCTAGAATTCCTTAAAGTAATCCCATACCTTATCATCTCACTAACTACCCAAACTAGCAATAGATTGTTTCAGTTTCCTTCCTACTGAGATATCAAATGCCCATTCTATCTTCCCAAAACTGGGAGTTTCATTAATGAAAAATAGCATCAAACAGACAATAAGATTTCCATACCGGAATGTTCCCTTCTTCTCTCCTTTGATCTTCCCTAGGTTAATTAACAATTTATCTAACATCCATCCAAAGAGATCTAACTTCTCATTTTCCCTCATCATTTTATGTGTTGTATAAATACAGGAGCTAGAAACAAAATTCATACAGTTTGACTGAGTTACCTTGTAACCAATAATCATGCTTCTAAATCTGATATCTCTATCGGTGATAGTGCTAACCCTCATTGTTCGCTTGTCTGATCTCGTGCCAGTGATCTTGTTGAACTGATCATTAGAAACCTTCTTCTTTGGATGCTACCCAATCTACGACAAATTTCTGATTTCCTTGATGGCCTCCTTCAAGATTTTATACGGTCTATCCAACTAGATGAATGTAAGCTCTAACATCTTCAACATATAGGACTTCTTCTGGGACACAAGAAAAAGCACCAACCGAATCATCCAAGGTGGCTATATGCAGATATCGCTTGAAAATCAACCTAGGATGGTCCTTGACCTCAACAATTATAGGATTTGTAATAAAAGTTGGTGCAGATGATGATCTTGCTTCCATGATGAAAGATAAATACTTGTGAATAGTTGTCGGTGAAAACCCTAAAGAACTCTTCCGATCCCTAGTGAAAATCGCTCAAGAAGATATCGATCGCACTAAATTGCCTTAGACTCACTCTGAATGCAAAGTGATTAGAAATGAAGTGAATCCAACCTTTTATCCTCCAAGAAAAACCCTAATCCGTCATTGATATGAATGACTTCCGGTGAAAGATACCAGATCTCAGTCTAACATCTCCATGCCAGATAAGCATCTCCAATGTCTGGAACATCTTCCAAAACCTCTTCCCATGACATAAGCAATATTGTCATGAGTTTTGCCTACCCATAAGGAATCTTCCTTAGTTATCAGATGAGCTTCTTGTCGGTGCAGGAGCAACCTCCTCTACCGGTTGAGTAACCAGAGCATTTCCATCTGTTGATTGATCTTCTGACTTCCTGACCCATTTCTTGATATGATCTTGTCATATTTCATTAACCTTCTCTTTTCCTTTCTCATTTGACCATTCATTGTTAACCAGTGGATTTTTGCTTCTACATAACTTAGCTATGTGTCCAACCTCATTGCATGCATAACATGTAACATTGTTCTTTTGAATTGCTTAAATAAAACCAGTGTAATTGCTTGACCTACACTGATTACCATATGTCCAAATTTTCCACATGCATAACATTTAACATTCATTATGCAATCATCTATCTTATGACCATACTTATTGCATTTAGAACATTGACCGGGAGTAGAATTATAATTCTCATTTTCTCTATTTCTACATAGCCTAGCCATGCGACCAAATTAATTACAAACAAAACATCTACCATTAAATTTATAAGCATTAAGCTTCCTTACCAGTGCCTTCTGGTTTTGATCTTCATTAGCAGTACCAGAGCTCTGACCTTGTTCAAATCCAATTCACTAGAATCTCCATTTTGTCTTTGATTTTTCAATAACTCATCAAGCTATGTTGAACTAACCTTGAATTTTTCTTTATACTCTTTGCAGCAGTCATATCATCTCTCAAAATTACCATTTGTCTCTCAAGTTTTTGTTCATTACTCAAGGGTTGTACTAAGTGCGTTCTTAACATCTCATTCTCATGAACTAACCTACCACACTCCTCAAATCTATCTTTCAGAGATACAACAAGATTTTCTTCCTTCTTCTTTCAGTCCTCAATCTCCTTTGACATCCTCATATTTAAAGCTTGCATTTTATTCCTCATGACCATGTTCTCTGTAAGAGTATTCGGGTATTTACTTGATTAATTAAACATTATTTGTTTAATTATTTAAGTTCCCTTTATCTCTTTTACACTTAAGCTAACTTTAGGTGCATATAATTAATTATTATGTGCAAACCTAGGTTTTCCCTTTTAGGGTTTCTTGACATATTAAAGGTTGAGTTCTTTCTTTTCATTGTATGAAGAAGGATTATTATTGACAATACATTTTGGAGATTATTGAGCTCTCATCTTTTGGAGCATATTTTTCCTATGTATTCTTTCCTTCTATGATTTGCTTCATTGCTTCTCCTTGTAACAGGTTTTTCAGCTTCCAAAGATATTTGGGCTCCTATGGTGTTGTATTTTCTCAACTCCTATATGGTATCAGAGCTTCAGATCTGTAGCTACCTGTTCTTGTTTTGAGAATTTTTGCTTTGGAAGCAAATTTGGGGTTTCAAGAATTTTTTATGTACCTAGGGTTTGAGCATTCTTTTCAGCACTTTGGGCCTAAACGGACCTCACCATCATGCTCCAAAGGCCCAAAAACCCCTATGGTCATATAAAATTTGACCTATTTTGGTTCCTGAGCCTCTGGGAGCATTTTTTTCTCAGATCTAGGTTGTACGGCCTTGGCACGCAAATCAAGAAATTTTTAAAAAAAAATTGGCCTTTTTACGGCATGCAGGCCAAAATTTGCTTTCAAAAAAATTTATTGAAAAAAAAGGGGTTTCCCCTCCGGCCCCCACCGGCCCTGCACCCTCCGGCGGCCCTGCCATCTCCGGCCTCTGCTAGCTCCTGGCGCCTCTTCCTGTCGGCCTCCCGCCCACTGCAGCTCCTCCATGCCACTATGCTCTGCCTCTACCGGGGACCACCCACCGCCACCTGCCTACACCGCCTGCGGCTTCTCCGCCCTCCCCGGCCTCCTCCGCCGCTATCTTCAGCTCCCAGCTCGGCTTCCTCCGCCGCCCGGCCACCTAGCTCCACCGCCCGACCCTGGCCCACTCTGCCTAGCCACTGGGGAGGCTCCACCCAGGCACTAGGTAGGCATCGAGCCACCACACGGCCACCACCCACTAGCCACCGGACCACCCACTGGCCACCAGACCCCTTTTTTGGCTCTTTTAGGGAGGGATTTGGTTTTTTGGCCCTATCTTGGGCATACGGAGTTGTTTTTTTGAAAACGAATAGGTGTTGGAAAGCTGGTTCCAAGGCTGACCTCATGGCATTGGTATTTTTTTCCAATTTTTCTATCTAACTATGTTTTTTTCCAGTCAAAGTGAGGTCTAGTTTTTGCACTCCGAGAGCCATAGAATGAGCATCCGACCTCCGTTTTTTGAAAATTTTATATTTTCGAAAAGCGTGTGCTATGTACTTTTCAGCCATCTAATTTTTATTTCTATATTCTTCTCCATGCATATTTTATTCAGTTTTTTGCTTTTCAGCACTCTGGTGGATGTCGTGGTTGTTTCAGGTCTTGGGATCTCTTCTCTGAGTAGGATGTTTCTTTTTTGGTTTACGTTTCTATTTCCAGTCTTCTTATCATTGTAGCTTGTATTTATGCAAACACACTGAGATAAAGTGCCATCATGTATTGTTTACTTGGAATCTTGCATATCTTGTGTCTTGTTGTACATGCACTATTGAACAAGTGCCATGAGGGGGTTGATGTTTGCCTGTTGTTTGCCATCTTCCTTTGTCCAGTGAGTGTTCCTTCCACGACATTCGCCTCATGATGATGTGTCTTAGCACCTTTGATGCTCTTGGTTCTTCGTCATGCAGTTTTTTTTTGGCTGTCCTTTTCAGTGTTCCTGTCCCTCTCCCACTTCCGCATTATGGGGAGGTTTATCATGTTGGTTCTACTGCTTCCATGGTTCGATTGATCAGCTCTTTAGGCTTTGGTTTCTCATGCCATCTGTATCTTCGATCTCAGTTGTTTTTGCCTTGTTTGCCTCTTGATTTGAGTAGTGTCATTTAAGGGTACTCATGCAGATTACAGTCTTCTCTACCTGGTCATGTTCTATTTCAGTGAAGGTTCTTCAGATCAACAGTTATTCTTTGACAGAGTTTGCAGGTTCTTCATGCTTCAGTGGTATTCTTTTCCATCTCTTTTTGGAGTAGAGTTTTGTTCCCATGTGGTTTTCTTTATTTATCTAGTTCATAGAGATTTCATTGTATTTGGGTACCTGATTGGGCCTTGTTGTCGAGACCCATATTTATTGCTTTTAGTAGCTATTCTAGGTTTTAGCTTCTCCCTAAGTCTATCTTAAGGGGGGGTGTTAGAGTATTCAGGTATTTACTTGATTAATTAAACATTATTTGTTTAATTATTTAAATTCCCTTTATCTCTTTTACACTTAAGCTAGCTTTAGGTGCATATAATTAATTATTATGTGCAAACCTAGGTTTTCCCTTTTAGGGTTTCTTGACCTATTAAAGGTTGAGTTCTTTCTTTTCATTGTATGAAGAAGGATTATTATTGACAATACATTTTGGAGATTATTGATCTCTCATCTTTTGGAGCATATTTTTCCTGTTTATTCTTTCCTTCTGTGATTTGCTTCATTGCTTCTCCTTGTAATAGGTTTTTCAACTTGCAGAGATATTTGGGCTCCTGTGGTGTTGTATTTTCTCAACTCCTATATTCTCCTGACTTAGCTTCTAACATCTCTCATTAAGGGAATCCTTCTCTTCATTATCCTTATTCCGTAAAGTTCCTTCCTCCTATCTTGAATAGATGACAACCTCTATTGTAGGAAAAGAATGAATTCTTGAGCAGAATTCAATTCATCTTATAGCTTCAAGTTCTTCATCCTTTCAACATCATAATCTTCAAGTGCTACCTCAAGTTTCTTCTCTAAACTCATAGAAATGGATTACGGATTTAGGGTCTTCCTCAAGTTGTTAAACTTCCTTCGAGGCACAAGGCTCTGATACCAATTGTTGGAATCCAAGAACACTAAGAGGGGGGGGTTTGAATCAGTGTTCTATTGGAATGATCAATTTTAACTTTATTAAAACATGCATTCACCAACTGGTATACTGGTACATATAATATTGAAAGAAGTAAAGCAACCAATAAGCCAATCACACAAATGAATACAATAACACATAAAATTATATGTGGAAACCCTCAAAGAGAAAAAAACCATGGTGTGATTTATAACCCACAATATCAATCCACTGGCCATTTGAAAAGATATTGCAAAATATTGGGGCTTGCACTTGCAGGAAGGCTTACAGCCTAGAACACACTGCTCAATCACAAAAGGAGCCTCATTGACTACATACAAATCCAAACTATAATCTAGAGAAATGAGTGAACTGCAAAGATAACATATTCTATGCCTGAATACAATTCCGGTTAAGCTCTATATGTTCCGGTCTGAAACCCTAAACCCTTACCAGAATAACCTCTTACATAAACTTTGCATTATAAAGAATTACCATATTATCCTATCCTTACATATTTCATCATACCTTACACATTAAAAAATGATCTAATCAATTGACCTATATACCCTTACAATCCATCATGCCTTATGTCGGATTACAAAGATAATTACAAAATGAACATGTCGGCTCAATAACATATATACATAAATATCAAAATCAATTGCCGATTGCTAGATCTCCCAAAATGATGTCGACCTCCAATACCGGTAACCTGAATGTGAACCATGTCAGCCTACAATGCAAGTACCCAAATAATTCCTTCCAACCAGTGTAGATACTTGTTGGTGTCGATGTTGGTGTCGGTGAAGTGTCTGCCAATAATCAACCAAACCAAAATATGAAGTCGGGACATGTTGCCATCAATGAAAACATATTGAAACATGTATATGCATGTAAAATTAATCTTAATAACAATGTATCAATTAGAATCACAGGGAAATCATGAATCCCTATCTAATCAAAGAATCTAACAAACAAGACAATGAAATAATGCAATATCAAGAAATAAGAATTATAAATCATTCAAATCAAACTTAAACTCCCTATTCCAAGATTGCATATCACTTCCATTGCTCTTCTCTTCTCTATGGTATGATGGCTCTCAAATATTGCGCTAGTAACCTGCAAGTGACACAAAGATTCAAAGTTCATGATTGTTGAAAATGGAGAAATCATTCAAATCAAACTAAAACTCCCTATTCCAATATTGCATATCGCTTCCATTGCTTTTCTCTTCTCTGTGGTATGATGGCTCTCAGATACTACGCTGGTACCCTGCAAGTGACACAAAGATTCAAAGTTCGTGATTGTTGAAAATGGAGATTGGATGCTCAATTTATAGAAAATTGAAGAAGATTGATTGAAAGGTGGAACAAATTGATCAAGAGGTGGAACTCAGGTGAGCTCAAATGAAAATTGATAGTTGAACTACTGATTGTAGGAGTGAAACTCAATAGATTGAATAGATTAATTGAGTCAACTGATTGAGAAAAAGCTGATTGAAGGAAGAAAAGGAATGATTGGAGGAAATTAAGAAGATGACAAAGAAAACTTAATTTAGAAAAAGCTAACTGAAAGATGGAAATAGAGATTGGAGAGATAAATGATTTAATTAATTAATTGATTTAATTAATTAATTTAGCATGTGCTTTCATTTAGATTTAGATTTTCAATTTAATCTTTGCATGAGATATTATTCAAATAATTGAATTTATTAATTCAATTTAGTATTTGAATATATTTAGAACTTGACTTTGATTTTCAATTTGGTTTTTGAAATCATGCACATGTATTTGAATTTGATGAAATTAGAAGAATATAAGAAATTAAATGAAATTAAAATTTGGGAATTTGGAAATGGAAGAATTAATTAGTTAATTGAATAATTTAAAGAAACTATTTAATTATGCTAGAAATGGACTTTAATTAAATAATAAAGATTATTTAATTTAAAGGAATTAAATCACAATTAATTAAATAATAAATATTCAATTAATATTTAGAAAAGGGTTAAATGATTAGATGATTAGAGATAGAAATTGAGAATTAATTTATTTAAATAATAAAGATTATTTAAATTGTTGAATTAATCAGAATTAATTAAATAATAAATATTTAATTAATATTTAGAAAATGATTAAATGATGATAGAATAGGAAATAGAATAATTAGTAAGATGATGAGGAAATATGAAATTAGAAGAATATGATTAATTAACTTAATTAAGTAATTAAATAATTATTTAATCAATTAGAGGAATAATTACTACATGATCAATGAGACATTTTTAGGTGTCTACATTTGCCCCTCTTTGAGAGAATATCAAAACAATGTTGTTTCAAAGAAAATTAAAAAATTATGCCCCAGTACTGCCCCAGTATGCCCCGGTGATACTTAGGGTGTAATGCCCCCTCGAGAGATTGTTTGTGCATTAAAGACATGAATGATCTCTCGAAAAAAGAAGAATTTGAGATGAAAGAATAGTTAGTTGATTGCAGATAGAGATAGGTGATGTGAAGATGAAATTGAGATAGAATATGAGAGAATGAATTGATGAAAGAATAATGTTAGAAAAGAATGTGATTTAGAAAGAAGATGGGAAATCAACAAACTATCAATAAGAAAATGAGATGAGAATGAAAATGAATGAATCACGAACCTGTGTCATTTATTATATTGTGCAATATATATTCATCATTGAGCCTTATTATTGAACAATGGAGCTTAGCACATCAGGGTATACGGAACCAAGATGCAAAGATATCTCATTGAAGAAACAAACATGTAGCAGACAAGCATCAAACAAAGAAAAAGATAATGCCCATCATAGCTCCTGTAGTCACTTTTGGACATCCTTAAGTAGCATAGGAACAATATCTATCACCTAATGATAAAAGATAAAGACCGACCCGGATAAAATTCAACAACTATACTGACCTTGTGCCTTTGTTCTTAGTTGCTTGATGTGATAGTTGATAATGTCCGATCTCAGAAAGTTGCGGACCCCGTTTAAGACTGGCCTGTCTGATTTTGAGTGTATCCTCTTCTGTTTAAGACAAGATAATGATCACTTGATATGGATATAATACGATTGATAAGATAGTTTGATCAGTTGATTGCAAATGTTTGACTGGATAGTCGTATCTTTTGTTAGTGTTTGTTGGATATCTACTAGGGTATTTGTTTCTCACAAGAAATTTTATTGCAAGTGTTTCTGATTGATTGATTTTCAATTTTTAGTTCTTTTCCAAGAGCTTTTTCGATGTTTTTGGATTATGTAGATTGATATTTGAATGTTTTTGGTTAATTTGTTTAGGACATTTTGCAGATGTTTTTGGTTGATTTTTGAAGGATTGTTTTGCAGATGTTTTTGGTTGTTATGTTTTCTATATTTGAATGTTTTTGGATTTTGAGTTTTTCATTTGAATTTTGAGTTTTCTTGAAGGATGTTACATGATTTTTTAGGATTTTTTTAGGACTTTATCTAATTTTTAGGTTTTTTTCAGTTATGCCCCCAGTGTGTAGACCTACATGACATGATGATCTGCAGAATGTATGTGGAGACAAATGAATTTTTGACATGACCTATGTGAATGCAATATGCAGGATGAAGATGCATTTCCTATTTGAACAAGGTTGACTGTGTTTGTTTTAGCATTTGTAATACACCAATTGAAATGAAGGTGCAAAACATTTCATAGATAAGAGGTCAATCGATCTCTAAGGTCCCTGGGATCATTCAAATCAACACACTTAGTGACTGGGATTTACAAATGGAGACACAGAAAAATTCCCCATTGGTTCTCGAAACTTTGATCTTCTTTTGCCTATGTGTGTACAGATGAGTTAATTCCTGCTCTTGTGTTCACTAAAGATCCTTAGCATCCTATATGACTAGCTACATGGATTATTCTAACTTCAAAAGCATCCCGAATAGAGTCTCGCTACCAGCAAGCCTTGAGAGCTCCGACAAGGTTATAGACTGTAATTTCTCAAATATTGCTCCATTGCCAGTAGGCATTCATAGCCTTGATGGAGTTACTTGCATGTTCCCATAGTCAAGCTTTTTTATCACATTTATATACATGATATTTCAGTTATATATCATTGCTTTTTTGCCTTAAGATGGATATTTGGCTTAGCTTTTTTCTTTTTATTTTCTTGCCTTGACTTGTAAGTAATGAAACCTACTTGGGTGTGATAATTACAATGACGCTGAAGTAGAATTTTAGATTTTTCACTAGGCATATGATCAACTAGATGTATAGAATGAATTAGAGATTTATTGTGTTTGAGATATAGAAATTGATAGTTTTTGGGTTAACAAGTCTCAAATAGTGAAATCACTACCCAACCATAAGTAAAGCATCGTCACAGGGTAATGTTGAAAATGAATGACCTTAGGACCTCAAAGTTTTCATGTCCAAATATCTAAGAAAGGAGATGACCCTTGTTTCTCTTGAATGTAAACGAATGATAAACTTGGATAGTTGCCTTGTTTTATTGGTGCTGCTATATGAAAAATGCAGAAACTTTATGAATGCGATGCATTTAAAAAAAAGAAATTATATGTAATGCAGTGCTTTGAATAATATGATATGCAATGTAGAAAGTAAAACCTAAACTAACCCAGCTTTTAGGTATAATATTTGTGTAGGTAGTTCATTGGTCTTTGTTTGAAGAGTCGGATAAAGATGTCTTTTTCAATAGGATATAAGGACTCAATTGGGTGTACGTGTTCAACATCTCCAATATTGAATTTATTAGTTTTTGGATTTTATGGATCATTAGAGGGAAATCCAGCTCTAGAACCCCTGAGTTCAGCTATAGTGTTATCATTTTCAAAGCAATCCAACTGTGGTAGATTCTCTTGCCCCCAATCTTTCAAGTGCGGGTGTATGAGACAAATTGGTTTTGAAGTTATGACATGAGCGAGTGTTATGCCTAGTTTTATTGATGCACTTGAAGAGGATGATGAAGTCAACCAGGTGTTGATCTCATTAACTGGTGTTACGATTGTGCTTGAACAAGATGATGAAACAATTGTTGACAAGTTGTTTTGTGTAGTATGATCTAGATTGGTGATTTCATTAATAAGGGGTTCATGAACAACTTGTGTAGAGGTATTGGGATCACTAGGAGAAAAGGCAGGTTCGTTTGAGAAGGAATCTTGTGAGGAACATGGAGGACTATGACATGGAGATGAAGGGATGGAGGGACCTTGATCAGGATTTGGAGAAATAATGGGATCTTGTTTAGGACATGAAGGTAAATGTATGATTTGATCTTGGTTTGTAAAGGGACTATTATGAAGGATAGAAGGGATGCCTTGATCTTGTTTAGGAGGTGGATGTTAGATGGGACTTGAAAGGACACTTTGTTCTTGAGATGAAAGGGTGTCATTATGAATGGAATAGAAAAGAGCAAGGGGATCATCATAAGAGTCTTGGTTGGTGGGATCTTGATCAAAAATTGGGTAGGATGGACATGGTTGTTCTTGATCTTTATTTGTTTCGGGAATAATTTCTTCTGATTTTGGATGATCCTCTTGACGCAGGGAAGGAGTTTGGAAATGCATGGGAGATTGTTGGAATGTTTCAACATTTTGGTGTGATGAAGAAGGATTTTGAATGAGATCCTCTGAATCATGACTTGGATTAGATTGGATTTGTATGATGGATAGTGATTGGGAGGTTGTGTTATTAGATAAAGATGGCATGGATTGGTCTTGTGTGATTTTAGGGGATGATGAAATGGTGGATAGATGTGGTTGATTTGGGGTTTGGTTGAAAGTGATTTGATTTTGGTTGAAAGGAGTATGATTTTGGGTGAAAGATGTTTGATTTTGGATGAATGAATTTTTATTTGGACTTTGGTTAAAAGGGGTGTGATTTTGGTTGAACGAGGTTTGAATGCTGGGTTGATATGAATTTTGATTTGGAATTTGGTTGAATGGGGTTTGATTTGGGTTGAACGAGGTTTGAATGTTGGGTTGAAAAGAATTTTGATTTGGACTTTTGTTGAATAGGGTTTGATTTTGGTTGAAAAGGGTTTGATTGTTGGGTTGATATGATTGGTACGATTCATATAGTGGGCTTAAAGAAAAATAAGGTTTACATGACTCTAATGCTGGTTGAATTGGGGTAGGAACAATTTTGTTGAAGAATGAAGGTTGGCATGTTTGAATGGTCTCACAAGAATAAGATGGTTGGTCTAATATTGATCCCCTTGTGGCTATCACTTCTCTCATTGTGTTTTCTAACCAGCCCCTTTGGTTGTCAGGACTAGCCATGTCTGTCACTTGTTGTTGCAAAGTTTTGATTTGTTGAGCTAATATTTATATGGATGGCGATGGAATAGGAATGGAAGGGATTAATCCTCCACCTTCCCTATGAAATGTATAATTCCAATCCATGATGTTTACTTGTTTGGTTTGGACCTATGATCACAACATGTAAGATATTTTCTCTATTTCTCTGAATGTGACAATGTTTGATTGAACTTGACCAGCTTGTTTGAGTTGAGGTTAAGTTTGATTGATCCTCTGCTTGTGTTTTGGACGTTTGGGGTATGACTTTATAGGATGATTATGCAAATGACGATGGACTAAGACAGATGTATATGAGGTCTAGACAAGGATGTATATGAGGATGATAATGCAGACTCAAAATTAGGACTATGCAATGACTATGGATGATAATGAAGACGTGAATGAGGACTATGTAAGGACTTTAGGATGATAATGAGAACGTAAGTGAGGACTATGCAAGGACTTAGGATGAAAATGAGGACGTAAGTGGGACTATGCAAAGACTTAGGACGATAATGAGGACGTAAGTGGGACTATGAAATAGACATAGGATGATAATGAGGACATAAGTGGGACTATGCAAAAGACGTAGGATGATAATAAGGATGTAAGTGGGACTATGCAAAAGACATAGGACGATAATGAGGACGTGAGTGGGACTATGCAAGGACTATGTAAAAAGACTGCCTAGGGTCACAAGTATGTAAGGACTTTTGAGTTTTGGTTTCAAAATAAATAGACTTTGTTTTCTGTAACTTTGTGTGTGGGACAATGTTTTGTAGTTTTCCAAATTTGAGAACAATTGTTGGTAGGTATGTATAGTTGACTAACTCAATTTTCATACAATCTCAGAAAATTTGGAGATACGTGGGATAGGGCTTGAAATAGCCCAAGGGACTGACTCAATACTAGTCTAGCACAATGATACATAAAAAAGCACAGAATACAATCTTAGGCTAGATAGTGGACACCATTAAATGAGGCCCTTACGAAATACCGAGACAAAACGAACAGATAGAGAGTCTGGCAGCACTGGCTCAACTCCACGATACACACTTCTCGGGCATGCTAGTCTCTCTTACCCCAAAGATTCGAAGATCTTATAGCTAAGGGATTTATGTATCATAGTGTAAGGTACATGAAGGGTATCTATGGGGTATGATCCACACTCCTAGAATCACTGAATGTAGGATTTTTGGCAACTAAATTGGTTCATAGTATTAGGTTTCGAGGGGTCCCGATCCAATGATGGATTCTCAGAGAAAGCCACTTAAGACTTTAGTTGAGCTTATCGGTGCAGGGAAGGCACCCACATACGTAGAATTCACTCAACACTCTAGCCGCCTGACTAGTGTATTTATATAGCGGCTCGAAAAACCCGCTCAAGAGTACACTGGGAGAGATGATATCCCCAACGCATCCCAATTTGAAGTACCTCTGTGGGGTGATGAAATCCCCAGTCAAATATACCCCTCACTATGTAGAATAAAATAAAAATTTGGATCTCGTTGTCACCTTCCTCCTTTCTTCCAAGACCCCAAAGGTGGGTGGAAAGTCAGTTAGTGCAATAGTAGGTCCACCCCAGACACAATAAAAATTCTTTACCTTAAGAAAATGAAAAATGATTTAATCTAATGCAACCTAATTCACGTTCATTTTAAAGCCCAAATTTAGGTGTTAGATACACATGTGCATGTCTATTTTAAACACCAAATCGAAATATGAAAGCATACATGTCAATTTTAACCATTTGTTGATTTTAAGAACCAAAAAACCAAGTGTGAGATACATTCATGTCAATTTTAGCCCATTTGTTGATTTTAAGCACCAAAAAACCAAGTGTGAGATACATGCATGTCAGTTTTAGCCCATGTTCATTTTAAGCACCAACAACGAAGTGTGAGATTATCCATGCATGTCCATTTTAACTGTTATTGATTTTAAGAACCAAAAAAAAAGAAGTGTGAGGTGATGCATGCAAAAAATAGTAATCTAATCCTCTCTGCAAATCCGCCACAGGCTGTAAACAGAAGATTAGTAGTAAAATCAAACTAACAGAAAACAGAAACTCAAAACTTGATAGAAGTGAATGCGTAACAATACCTGTTCGATTGCGTGATACTTACAGACTGAATGCGTGAACCTCACAGAGTGAATGCGTAATACTGATAGAGCTAATGCGTGATGATATCTAATCGATTGCATAGCACTAATAGGTCGATTGTGTGATAGACAGGTAGACAACAATAAAAGTTAAAAACTAAAAAAAAATAAAAAGAAAACTAAACCCAATCAGGAACTTGCAAAACCAATTGTGAAGCCCTAGCCAAATCTCTCATCATCCATTCAATATTGATTAGATCATATTTAACTGTATAAGAAAGAACTAAGCTATTATATCTATCTAAGCTAGTTGCTCTTTCAAATCCTGTATCATTTTTTTTGCCTGGAGAACCTTTTGATAGCGTTTGGCTTCTCTTCTTTGTTGTTTCGTCCTTCTTGCACCTGAAATCTCGAACTGTACTTTTCTTGCTATAAACTGTTATAATCAAATGATGAAATAGAAGCAATTTGATTCCAGATTAACCCAATTTTAGACAGATGAAATAAAAGATGGAAGAAAAAATTAGACAACAATGCTTCCTGCGAATGCATGATGCAGAAAGGGCGATTGCGCGATCTGGACAGGGCAATTACATAACCCTGTCAGAACGAATGTGTGACCCCGAAGGGTTGAATGCGTAATGCTATCTATCCGATTGCGTGATGATGTAAGCTTGATTGCATGACGAAGAATCTATTCTCAAAATTCATGCAACCTACAAAAAAGATTAAAAAATCCGTACGATCTATAAAAATCACACAGAACATAGAAAAGGTTAAATTGCGTGACTCCTTCTGGGACATGGGAAAAAGCACCAATCGAATCATCCAAGGTGGCTATACACGGATATCACTTGAAAATCGACCTACGATGGTCCTTGACCTCAACAACTATAGGATTTGTAATAAAAGTTGGTGTAGATGATGATCCCGCTTCCATGATGAAAGATAAATACCTGTGAATAGTTGTCAGTGAAAACCCTAAAGAACTCTTTTGATCGCTGGTGAAAATTGCTCAAGAAGATATCTATCGCGCTAAATTTCCTTAGACTTGCTCTGAATGCAAAGTGATTAGAAATAAAGTGAATCCAACCTTTTATCCTCCAAGAAAAACCCTAATCCGTCATTGATATGAATGACTTCCGGTGAAAGATACTAGATCTTAGTCTAACATCTCCATGCTGGATAAGCATCTCCAATGTCTGGAACATCTTCCAGAACCTTTTCCCGTGACATAAGAAATATTGTCATGAGTTTTTCCTACCCCTAATGAATCTTCCTTAGTTATCAGATGAGCTTCTTGCTGGTGCAGGAGCAACCTCCTTTACCGGTTGAGTAACCAGAGCATTTCCATCTGTTGATTGATCTTCTGACTTCCTGACCCATTTCTTGATATGATCTTGCTAGATTTCATTAACCTTCTCTTTTCCTTTCTCATTTGATCCTTCATTGTTAACCAATGGATTTCTGCTTCTACATAACTTAGCTATGTGTCCAACCTCATTGCATGCATAACATGTAACATTGTTCTTTTGAATTGCTTAAATAAAACCAGTGTAATTGCTTGACCTGCACTGATTAGCCATATGTCCAAATTTTCCACATGCATAACATTTAAAATTCATTATGCAATCTTCTATCTTATGACCATACTTATTGCATTTATAACATTGATCGGGAGTAGAATTATAATTTTGATTTTCTCTATTTCTACATAGCCTAGCCATGTGACCAAATTAATTACAAACAAAACATCTACCATTAAATTTATAAGCATTAAGCTTCCTTACCAGTGCCTTCTGGTTTTGATCTTCATTAGCAGTACCAGAGCTCTAACCTTGTTCAAATCCAAGTCCATTGGAATCTCCATTCTATCTTTGATTTTTCAATAACTCATGAAGCTATGTTGAACTAACCTTGAATTTTTCTTTATACTCACTTGCAACAGTCATATCATCTCTCAAAATTATCATTTGTCTCTCAAGTTCTTGTTCATTACTCAAGGATTGTACTAAGTACGTTCTTAACATCTCATTCTCATGAACTAACCTACCACATTCCTCAAATTTGTCTTTCAGAGATACAACAAGATTTTCTTCCTTCTTCTTCCGGTCCTCACTCTCCTTTGACATCCTCATATTTAAAGCTTGCATTTTATCCCTCATGAACATGTTCTCCTGACTCAGCTTTTGACATCTCTCATTAATGGAATCCTTCTCTTCATTATCCTTATCCGTAAAAGTTCCTTCCTCCTAGCTTGAACAGATGAAAACCTTTATTGTAGGACAAGAATGAATTCTTGAGCAGAATTCAATTCATCTTGTAACTTCAAGTTCTTCATCCTTTCAACATCATAATCTTCAAGTGCTACCTCAAGTTTCTTCTCTAAACTCATAGCAATGGATTACGGATTTAGGATCTTACTCAAGCTATTAAACTTCCTCTGAGGCACAAGGCTCTAATACCAATTGTTGGAATCCAAGAACACTGAGAGGGGGGGGAGGGCGTGAATCAGTGTTCTATCAGAATGATCAATTTTAACTTTATTAAAACATGCATTCACCAACCCGTATACTGGTACATATAATATTGAAAGAAATAAAGCAACCAATAAGCCAATCACACAAATGAATACAATAACACATAAAATTATATGTGGAAACCCTCAAAGAGAAAAAACCACGGTGGGATTTATGACCCACAATATTAGTCCACTAGCCATTTGAAAAGATATTACAAAAGATAGGGGCTTGCACTTGCAGGAAGGCTTATAGCCTAGAGAACATTGCTCAGTCACAAAAGGAGCCTCATTGACTACATACAAATCCAGACTATAATCTAGAGAAATGAGTGAACTGCAAAGATAACATACTCTATGCCTGAATACAGTTCCGATTAAGCTCTTTGTGTTCCGGTCTGAAACCCTAAACCCTTACCAAAATAACCTCTTACATAAACTTCACATTATAAAGAATTATCATATTATCCTATCCTTACATATTTCATCATACCTTACACATTACAAAATGATCTAATCAATTGACCTATATACCCTTACAATCCATCATGCCTTATGTCGGATTACAAAGATAATTACAAAATGAACATACATGTCAGCTCAATAACATATATACATAAATATCAAAATAAATTGCCTATTGCCAGATCTCCCAAAATGATGTTGGCCTCCAATATCGGTAACCTGAATGTGAACCATGTTAGCCTACAATGCCAGTACCCAAATAATTCCTTCCAACTAGTGTAGATACTTTGTTGGTGTCGGTGTTGGTGCCGGTGAAGTGTTTGCTGATAATCAACCAAACCAAAATATGAAGTTGGGACATGTTTCCATCAATGACAACATATTGAAACCTGTATGTGCATCTAAAATTCATCTTAATAACAATGTATCAATTAGAATCACAGGGAAATCATGAATCCCTATCTAATCAAAGAATCGAACAAACAAGACAATGAAATAATGCAATATCAAGAAATAAGAATTATAAATCATTCAAATCAAACTAAAACTCCCTATTCCAAGATTGCATATCGCTTCCATTTATCTTCTCTTCTCTATGTTATGATGGCTCTCAGATATTGCACTGTTAACTTGCAAGTGACACAAAGATTTGAAGTTCGTGATTGTTGAAAATGGAGAAATCATTCAAATCAAACTAAAACTCCCTATTCCAAGATTGCATATCACTTCCATTGCTCTTCTCTTCTCTATGGTATGATGGCTCTCAAATATTGCGTTGGTAACCTGCAAGTGACACAAACATTCGAAGTTCGTGATTATTGAAAATGGAGATTGGATGCTCAATTTATAGAAAATTGAAGAAGATTGATTGAAAGGTGGAACAAATTGATCAAGAGGTGGAGCTTAGGTGAGCTCAAATGAAAATTGATAGTTGAACTGCTGATTGTAGGAGTGAAACTCAATAGATTAAATAGATTACTTAAGTCAACTGATTGAGAAAAAGCTGACTGAAGGAAGAAAAAGAATGATTGGAGGAAATTAAGAAGATGACAAAAAAAGCTTAATTTAGAAAAAACTAACTGAAAGATGGAAATAGAGATTGGAGAGATAAATGATTTAATTAATTAATTTATCATGTGCTTGCATTTAGATTTAGATTTTCAATTTAATCTTTGCATGAGATATTATTCAAATAGTTGAATTTATTAATTCAATTTAGTATATGAATATATTTAGAACTTGACTTTGATTTTCAATTTGGTTTTTGAAATCATGTACATGTATTTGAATTTGATGAAATTAGAAGAATATAAGAAATTAAATGAAATTAAAATTAGGGGATTTGGAAATGGAAGAATTAATTAGTTAATTAAATAATTTAAAGAAACTATTTAATTATGCTAGAAATGGACTTTAATTAAATAATAAAGATTATTTAATTTAAAGGAATTAAATCACAATTAATTAAATAATTAATATTTAATTAATATTTAGAAAAGGGTTAAATGATTAGATGATTAGAGATAGAAATTGAGAATTTATTTATTTAAATAATAAAGATTATTTAAATTGGGGAATTAATTAGAATTAATTAAATAATAAATATTTAATTAATATTTAGAAAATGATTAAAATGATTAAATGATGATAGAATAGGAAATAGAATAATTAGTAAGATGATGAGGAAATATGAAATTAGAAGAATATGATTAATTAACTTAATTAAATAATTAAAGAATTATTTAATCAACTAGAGGAATAATTAGTACATGATCAATGAGACATTTTTAGGTGTCTACAAAACCAATCAATTGAGTGTTAATTGCCAACAGTAATAGGTCCTATTATGTCATAATAGGACCTATAATGACATAATCTAGGACCTCTTATGTCATATTAGGACCCATCATGTCATAATTTAGGTCTTATTGTGTCATATATAGGACTTATTATGTCATAATAGGTCCTATTATGACATAATAAGTCCCAATATCACACAATAGGTCCTATTAAGTCATATTAGGACCTATTATGTGATAATGAGACCTATATTGACATAATAGGACCTATTATATCATATTAGGGCATATTATGTCATGATAGGACCTATTATGTCATAATAAGACCTATTATGACATTAAAGGTAATAGGTCCTATCATGACATAATAGGTCCTAATATGTCATAATACGACCTAGATTATGACATAAAAGGTCCTATTATGTGATATTAGGACCTATTATGTCACAATAGGACCTATTATGTATAATAGGATCTATTCTCACATAATAGGTCCTAATATCACATAATAGACCTCTTAATATCACATAACATGTCCTAAAGAGAGAGAGAGAGCGAGAGAGAGAGAGAGAGAGAGAGAGAGAGAGAGAGAGTTAAGTCCTAATATGACATAATAGGTATAAATATTACATAATAGGACCTATTATAATAAGTCTTAATATTATGATATAATAGGTCCTCATATGACATTAAAGGTAATAGGTCCTATCATGACATAATAGGTCCTAATATGTCATAATACGACCTAGATTATGACATAAAAGGTTCTATTATGTGATATTAGGACCTATTATGTCACAATAGGACCTATTGTGTCACAATAGGACCTAATGTGTCACAATATGATCTATTATCACATAATAGGTACTAATATCACATAACAGACCTCTTAATATCACATAATAGGTCCTAAACACGCGCGCGTGCGCGCGCGCGCGCCGCGCGCGCGAGAGAGAGAGAGAGAGAGAGAGAGAGAGAGAGAGAGAGAGAGAGAGAGAGAGTCTTAAGGCTAGAGAGAGAATTAGGTCCTAATATGACATAATAGGACCTATTATAATAAGTCCTAATACTATGATATAATAGGTTCTAATATGATATAATAGGTCCTAATATGACATAATAGGACCTATTATAAGAGGTCCTAATATGACATAATAGGGCCTATTATAATAGGTCCTAATATTATGATATAATAGGTCCTAATATGACATAATAGGACCTATTATAATAGGTCCTAATATTATGATATGATAGGTCCTAATATGACATAATAGGTCTAAATATGACATAATAGGTCCTCTTATGTTGTAATAGGACCTATTATGTTGTATTAAGACCTATCATGACATAATAGGACCTAATATCATATAATAGGTTCTATTATATCATATGAAGACCTATTATGTGATAATGCAACCTATTTTGATATAATAGGAACTATTATGTCATATTAGGGCCTATTATGTGATAGTACGACTTATTATGTCATATTAGGACCTAATATGTAATAATAGGTCCTATTACGACATAATAGGACCTAGTATGTCATATTAGGACCTATTATGTCATAATAGAACCTATTATGTCATATTAGGACCTATTATGTCATTAAAGGTCCTATTATGTCATATTAGGACCTATTATATCATAATATTAAGGCCTATTATGTCATATTTATGTTGGCAGTGGGCCAGTGTCCCTCGTGGGGATTCACAACATGGTTTAATAGCCTCCTATGGATTCTATAGGAGTTGAGAAAATACAACACCACAAGAGCCCAAATAATCTCTGCAAGCTAAAAAACCTGTTACAAAGAGAAGCAAGGAAGCAAATACAGAAAAACAAATACACAGAGAATATGCTCAAAAAGAGAGAGCTCAATATTCACAAAAATATGTAATGTGAATCTTACAATGAAAAGAAAGAACTCAACCTTTAATAGGTCAAGAAACCCTAAAAAAGAAAACCTAGGTTTGCACATAATAATTAATTAAAATAATTAATTATATGCACCTAAAGCTAGCTTAAGTGTAAAAGAAATAAAGGGAACTTAAATAATTAAACAAATATTGTTTAATTAATCAAGTAAATACCCGAATACTCTAACACCCCCCCTTAAGCTAGACTTAGGGAGAAGCTAAAACCTAGAACAACTACTGAAAGCAATAAAGATGGGTCCCGGCAACAAGGCCTGATCAGGTACCCAAATACAATGAAATCTCTATGAACTGGAGAAATAGAGAAAACCATGTGGGAACAAAACTCTACTCCAAAAAGAGATAAAAAGAATACCACTGAAGCATGAAGAACCTGCAAACTCTGTCGAACAATAACTGCTGATCTGGAGAACCTCCATTGAAATGGAACATGATCAAGTAGAGAAGACTATAATCTGCATGAGTATCCTCAAATGACACTACTCGAATCAGATGGCAAACAAGGCAAACACTGAACTCGAAGATACAGATGGCATGAGAAACCAAAGCCTGAAGAGCTAATCAATCAAACCATGGAAGCATTAGAACCAATAGGATAAACCTCCCCATAATGTGGAAGTGGGAGAGGGATAGGAACACTGAAAAGAACAGCCAAGAAGAACTGCATGACGAAGAACCAGGAACATCAAAGGTGCTGAGAAAAGTACACGGTGTCGTGGAAGGAACACTCACTTGACACACATCATGAGGCGAACATCATGGAAGGAACACTCACTAGACAAAGGAAGATGGCAAACAACAGGCAAACATCAACCCCCTCATGGCACTTGATCAATAGTGCATGTACAACAAGGCACAAGATATGCAAGATTCCAAGTAAACAATGCATGATGGCACTTTATCTCAGCGCGTTTGCATAAATACAAGCTACAATGATAAGAAGACTAGAAATAGAAACGTGAACCAAAATAGAGACATTCTACTTAGAGAAGAGATCCCAAGACCTGAAACAACCACGATATCCACCAGAGTGCTGAAAAGCAAAAAATTGAATAAAATATGCATGGAGCAAAATTTGGAAATAAAACTCAGATGGCTAGAAAGTACACAACACACACTTTCCAAAAATATAAAATTTTCAAAAAACGGAGTTCGGATGCTCATTCTATGGCTCTCGAAGTGCAAAAACTAGACCTCACTTTGATTGGAAAAAAACACATTCAAACAAAAAAATAAGAAAAAAATACCAACACTATGAGGTCCGTCTCGGAACCAGATTTTCGATGCCTATTCATTTTCAAAAAAATGACTTTGTATGCCCAAGATAGAGCCAAAAAACCAAACCCCCCTGAAAGAGGCCAAAAAAGGAGGTCTGGTGGCTGGGTGGTGCTCCGATGGCCAGTGGGTGGCGCTTCGGTGGTGGCCTTGTGGTGGGACAGTGGTTGGGAGGAGCTTTGGTGGTGAGCTCGGGTGGAGCAGCACTCTCGTGCGGAGCAGAGTTGCTCAGCGGCGGTGCATTCAAGCGGAGCGAGGGCCGTTGGGGCGGCGGGCTGGAGGTGCAGAGGGTTCCGGCGGTGGCGGGAGCTGCTGGGCCGCAAGGAGGTCGGGTGTAGGTGTCAGTCGGGATTGGTGCAGTGGCTGAGGAGGGTGGAGTGGAGGAGGCATTGTTGGGCTGAGCAAGCTGCACAGGCAGCGCTACAACGACAGTGGTCGGAGTTCCAGTGGTGGCCGGGAGTGGCGACCGGAGGCGAGGAGCCAGGGAAGCCAGAGGACGGGGCTGAGCGTGGGGGTCGGGGAGCCGAAGGCCGGCACCGGCTAGGGAAAAAATGCCGGTGGCGCTATATGGGCCTGCAAAATGGCAAGGGGCCCCACGGTACCCTACATACAGTGGGGTTGCCCCCCATCCAATTTTTTTTTTGCAAAAAAACAATTTTTTTTTAAAACCCTATTTTCGCCGTCTTTTTTCTTTTCATTTTTTTGATGATTTTTTTAATAAAAAATCAAAATCCAACCTGCATGCTGTAAAAAGGCAGAATATATATATATATTTTTTTTTGAAATTTTTTTTCTCGAAATGCATGCCAGGGTCGTACGGCCTAGATCTGAGAAAAAAATACTCCTAGAGGCTCAGGAACCAAAATAGGTCAAATTTTATATGACCATAGGGGTTTTCGGGCCTTTTGAGCACGATGGTGAGGTCAATTTAGGCCCAAAGTGCTTAGAAAAAAGGTCAAACCCTAGGTACATAAAAATTCCTGAGACCCAGATCTGCTTCCAAAGCAAAAATTCTCAAAACAAGAACAGGTAGCTGCAGATCTTAAGCTCTGATACCATATAGGAGTTGAGAAAATACAACACCATAGGAGCCCAAATAATCTTTGCAAGTTGAAAAACCTATTACAAGGAGAAGCAAGGAAGTAAATATAGAAAAACAAATACACAGAGAATATGCTCAAAAAGAGAGAGCTCAATATTCACAAAAATATGTAATGTGATTCTTACAATGAAAAGAAAGAACTCAACCTTTAATAGGTCAAGAAACCCTAAAAGGGAAAACCTAGGTTTGTACATAATAATTAATTAAAATAATTAATTATATGCACCTAAAGTTAGCTTAAGTGTAAAAGAGATAAAGGGAACTTAAATAATTAAACAAATATTGTTTAATTAATCAAGTAAATACCTGAATACTCTAACATATTCTATAAGTCTAGTGATTGTATCGAGCATTGACAGGTCAAACTTTTGGTACAACGACAACCCTAACTTGTAACAAGTGGTATCAAAGCTTGGTCATAGGTTCGAATCACGCAGGCCGTGATGAGTTATGTTGGGAGGGGGATTGTTGGTAATGAGCCAGTGCCCCTCGCGGGGATTCTCAACATGGTTTAACAACCTCTTATGGTTTCTATAAGTCTAGTGGTTGTATTGAGCATTGAGAAATCAATCTTTTGGTACAACGACAACCCTAGCTTGTAACAATTTATACCTGTTATGTCATATTAGGACCTAACTCTCTCCCTCTCTCTCTCTCCACCCTTAGGACTCCCCTTAAGACTCTCTCTCTCTCTCTCTCTCTCTCTCTCTCTCTCTCTCTCCTTAAGACTCCCTTTAGGACCTATTATGTGATATTATAACCTATTATGTGGTAATAGATAGGTCCTATTATGTCATAATAGGACCTATTGTGACATAATAGGTCCTAATATCACATAATGAGACCTTTTATGTCATAATCTAGGTCCTATTATGACATATTAGGACCTATTATGCCATTATAAGTCCTATTATGACATATTAGGTCTTGTTATGTCATGATAGGTCCTATTATGTCATGATAGTTCCTAATATCATATAATAGGTCCTATTATGTTATGATAGGACCTATTATGTCATGATAGGTCCTATTATGTTATGATAGGACCTATTATGTCATGATAGGTCCTATTATGTTAGGATAGGACCTATTACATGTCATGATATGACCTATTATGACCTGATAGGTTGTATTATGTCATGATAGGTCCTAATATGACATAATAGGTCCTATTACGACATATTAGGACATATTATGTCATAATAGGTCTTATTTTGTCATAATAGGTCCTATTTTTTTGTAATAGGTCCTATTATGTCATGATATGACCTATAATGATATAATCTAGGACCTATTATGTCAAATTAGAACCCATTATGTCATAATTTAGGTCTTATTATGGCATAATGGGACCTATTATGACATAATAGGATCTATTAAAACATAATAGGATCTATTATGTCATATTAGGACCTCACTCTCTCTCTCTCTATCTCTTCCCCCTTAAGACTCTCTCTCTCTCTCTATCCCTTTACTTGACTCCCCTTAAGACTCTCTCTCTCTATCCCCTTAAGACACACACACACACACTCTCTCTCTCTCTCTCTCTATCCCCTTAAGACACACACACACACACACACACTCTCTCTCTATCCCCTTAAGACACACACACACACACACTCTCTCTCTCTATCCCCTTAAGACACACACACACACTCTCTCTCTATCCCCTTAAGAAACACACACACACACTCTCTCTCTCTATCCCCTTAAGACACACACACACTCTCTCTCCCTCTCCCTCTCTCTCTATCCCATCTCTTTCTCTCCTCAAAGTTGATTGCACTTACTTTTTGGTTAAATTAGGCACATAGTATAAATTGTAGGTTAATTAACACTATGTCTTGCATGCCTTTTATGGTAGGTGAGTATGCTCTCCCCTTCATTAGGTGACTAGAAAACTAGACTCAGCACTTTTCCATTTTAGTAGTGCAATAGCTTTAGTGGGTGTGCCCTCTTGAGTATCCCATAAGCCTGGGTGAGAGGGGAATGACCCAAGTGGCAACAGGCTAAAGCCAAGCTTCTCCAAGCCACTATACACAAATGCACTTGTGATGAAATTGCAAGTGACGTCTGTTACATGCTGCCATAATAGTATTATGCCTCCCTTAGTGTCTGCGTGGCATGCGAAAGCTTATAGAGTGTAACCTCTACAAACTGGGAGACCTCCTTAATGGAGCATAACACACTATTGATTATGGCCACTCAAATGGAACCCTTACTAGATACCAAATAGAATAGAAGCCACCCTATATAAGCCTTGGTGCGTGTTACCTTGTCATTCATCCCTCATAACAAGAGTGATTCACCTTGCAAAATTTTTAGTTGAGTCCTTTTCTCCCTCTTTTTCAGAATCTTGTTAAAAGTTCATTGGTTCAATCCCTAATCCTCCTATAAATCATTTATAAATCCTTAGCATTACATTTCAATGGTCGGTTTGAACCTCATGAACCCCTCGAACCATCCTGAAAAGAGTTCATAGTGTTCATTTAGGTATCGCAGGTTCTAAGTTGTGTCTAAGACATTTTCAGGCTAACATTCATATCAAGTGTTTTGTAGTAGCTCTATTTCATAGTCACGGATGATGTTTCATATACTCTTTCTCCAGACTGTGAACCATTTGAACCTAGTTCAAATAGTTCAATGATGTTCAAAATGTTCGACGAAATTCAAGGTTCAAGCTTTACAGGTCTGATTTTATGATAGTCATATAGACCCACACACAGTAGCACATATCTTTTTACTCAAACATTATTTTTGAAATCTCTCTAGTCAGAATGTAAAAAACTAAGTTACAACCAACATATCCAAAATTTAGAAAGATCCAACAGTGAAAACAATAGTTATGGTCCCCACACTGAGACAGATTTTGACTGTCACAAATATTTTTAGTTTGCCTAGCATAATGAATATTTTCATTTTGAGTTAAAATATTCAAGTGCCACTTGTCCAAATATTCTTATAAACTTTAGAGAATTATATTTCTAATGTTTATAAATATTTTATGTTATAAATAAGAGTAATGGGGAAAGTGAATAACATAAGTTAAAAGGTTTTCCAAGATTCAATTATAAAACTAAATAAAGAGCTCATGTAGCTATTTATTGTGAAAGGATTGAGGGAGGTAGGGTTCTTCTTCTTTTCTTTTCTTCCAACAGCCTGTGGGTGAGAGGGAGTAGATTTTTTATTTGTAAGCGAGGAGTTGAGGCTTTTCTAAGCAATGTTTTGTACAGAAAATATCAATCTTTGAGTTGATTTTCAGACATGAATAGAATGTAGATGATATCTTCAATCTTTGTGTTGTTGATATTCTTCTCATGAATGTAGCTAGACTTTGAGCCTTTGTAGTTGTTTATTAATGTCTTTTCTTCTATAATCAATTGTGTATGTGGATTTATTACAAATCCGTGTGCTTGAAAGTAAGCCATATTGGAGCAACAACATTCTCTGTTAGTTTTTAGTCCAAATGCTATCCATAAGTGGAGACAATTAAACTTTGATTTAATGGTCTTCATTTATACCTATTTTGTAAATCTTTGGCATTCATTTTCATGGCTATGGATGAATGTTATTTTCCTTTATTGCTTTCTGGTTAAAAGCATATCAACAATTTAATTCCTTGTAAATCTTCTAAGAGGGAGCTGTACCTCTCAATTCAAAGGAAGATTATCACTTCAATGATATTCTATCCAACTGTTAGTTCTTTTTGTCCTTCATTCTGGGCATTTTGAGTTTATTTGTATAGTTATTTTAGAAGGACAAATCTATTCAATTACAGAGTTTTGGCGACTCTGCTGGGGATTCAGAATCAAAGACTAGTGCATTTTGTTTCCTCAGATTTTTAGATTTATCTCTATGCAGGAGATTGGTGACTCTGAATATAAATATCATGATCAAGGCAAGAGCAATGAGAAAAGGGAAAAGACCAGATCCTTCGATCTTAGAAATTATTGCAATAGATGATAAAATATTGCATGACTTCTTGGAGCATTACAAAGAAAGTATTTCTCGTGCTGTTAGAAATAATATAAGTGTGGAAGACGATCATGCATCCACTCTTCTATGGAGAAGCCTTTGCATCGGATTTCACAAATTGAAAGAAAAGACAAGATTTTTGCAAGTTTATGCAAAGAAAATATTGCAGCTGAAAGAAGAATTAAAATTTGATGATGATGAGGCTCCAGTCATCTCAGTTTCATCTCACTCCTACAATTACCTTGTCTTGAATGAGCGAGAAGTTTAGTAAAAAACAATTCAGTCTCATGCAAGTCAGACAATGGTAAGTGAGAATAATCAAGACAACATTGGAGAACCTACGAGCTTGAATTTTAAGGTTTTTTGAGGTCTTTCTCTTACCCGGAAATAGAAACTTTCAGTTTTGATAGTATGGAAAGTTATCTTGTTCCAAAAAGTATAAAGGATAACTTTCCTACATTTCAGTTTTGATAGTATGGAAAGTTATCTTGCTCTAGTTCTCATGGTGGGATTTTCCTACCTCTATATTTTTGAAAATTATATTTTTGGTGTGATCTAGGTGTTGCTTGTCTTAATTTTCAGCCTTGGTTTAGTGTGGGTTTTGCCTTGTTAGTTTTTCCTTGTTGCCTCCACCCTCTGCAAGAAGCTCCCTGTGCTTTGTTTTTCTTGACTCTGTTGCCCAAGGGCTAGGCACTGATCTCTTCCAAAGACATTATGGATTATCCTAGTCCTTTACAGTCCTGGTCCTCAGTCAGATCCAATGTTACCTTGTCATTCATCCCTCATAACAAGAGTGAGTCACCTTGCAAAATTTTTAGTTGAGTCCTTTTCTCCCTGTTTTTCTGGAATCTTGTTAAAAGTTAGTTGGTTCAATTCCTAATCCTCCTGTAAATCATTTCTAAATCCTTAGCACTACATTTCAATGGTTGGTTTGAACCTCATGAACCCCTCGAACCATCCTAAAAAGAGTTCATAGTGTTCATTTAGGTACCACAAGTTCTAAGTTGTGTCTAAGACATTTTTAGGCTAACATTCATATCAAGTGTTTTGTAGCAGCTCTATTTCACAGTCATGGATGATGTTTCATATACTCTTTCTCCAGACTGTGAATCGTTTGAACCTAGTTCAAACAGTTCAGTGATGTTCAAAATGTTCGATGAAATTCAAGTTTCAAGCTCTGCAGGTCTAATTTTATGATAGTCATATAGACCCACACACAGTAGAACATATCTTTTTACTTAGAGATTATTTTTGAAATCTCTCCAGTTAGAATGTAGAAAACTAGGTTATGACCAACATATCCAAAATTGAAAAAGATCCAATGCTGTAAACAATAGTTATGGCCCCTGCACCGAGACAAATTTTGATTGTCACAAATATTTTCAGTCCGCCCAGCATAATGAATATTTTCATTTTGAGTTAAAATATTCAAGTGCCACCTATCCAAATATTCTTATAAACTTTAGAGAATTATATTTCTAATGTTTATAAATATTTGATCTTATAAATAAGAGTAATGGGGAAAGTGAAAAGCATAAGTTAAAAGGTTTTTCAAGATTCAGTTATAAAATTGAATAAAGATCTCATGTAGCTATTTATTGTGAAAGGATTGAGGGAGGCAGGGTTCTTCTTCTTTTCTTTTCTTCCAGCAGCCTGTGGGTGAGAGGGAGTAGATTTTTTATTTGTAAGGGAGGAGTTGAAGCTTTTCTAAGCAATGTTTTGTACAGAAAATATCAATCTTTGAGTTGATTTTCAGACATGAATAGAATGTAGATGATATCTTCAATCTTTATGTTGTTGATATTCTTCTCATGACTGTAGTTGGACTTTGAGCCTTTGTAGTTATTTATTAATGTCTTTTATGCTATAATCAATTGTGTATGTGGATTTATTACAAATCTGTGTGCTTGAAAGTAAGTCATATTGGAGCAACAACATTCTCTGTTAGTTTTTAGTCCAAATGCTATCCATAAGGGCAGTCAATTAAACTTTGATTTAATGGTCTTCATTTATATTTATTTTGTAAATCTTTGGCATTCATTTTCATGGCTATGGATGAATGTTATTTTTCTTTATTGCTTTCTGGTTAAATGCATATCAACAAATTAATTCTTTGTAAATCTTCTAAGAGGGAGCTGTACCTCTCAATTCAGAGGAAGATTATCACTTCAATGATAATCTATCCAACTGTTAGTTCTTTTTGTCCTTCATTCTAGGAATTTTGAGTTTATTGTATAGTTATTTTAGAAGGACAAATTTATTCACTAACAGTGCAATAACAAGTTTTACCCCCAAGACACTCACCATTCGACTCCTTGGAGGAGAGGCAAAAATCCTCAGCTTTGCATAAGCTACTTGTAGCCTTCTGAGGAGAGGGTGATAGGGTTATCCTTCTAGTCTTGGAGGCCCCTATTTGCCACCTCTCGACAACAACAAAAGTGGGTACCCCCTATTAGGGTGCTTACACTTGCGTCATAGAGATTCCATGTTTTGGGTTGAGTTATCACATTGTATCTATTTCCTTAGGCTAGAAATTGTTTGAAGTGTCTTATATTATGCAAAACCAGTGGAAATATTGGGCTTTGTTTGAGCCTCGAACATACACTTTGTGTTTAGATCTTAGGACAAAATAAAGACAATTGTTTGCATTATGTCTGTCGTGTCTTCAATGTTCACATAACAAAACCTTAAATTGGACCAAAAACACTTCACCGTTAAACTTTTGATACTCCCCTTAAGACTCTCTCTCACTCTCCCCTTAAGACTCTCTCTCTCCCTCTCTCTCTCTCTCTCCTTCCTTAAGACCCCCATCTCTCTCTATCTCCCCTTAAGACTCTCTCTCTCCCCTCTTAAGACTCTCTCTCTCTCTCTCCTTAATACTCTCTCTCTAAATCTCTCTCTCTCAACTCTCCTTACAGGTCAAGAACAAGATGAAATGGATGCTCCTGCTATAGAAGTTGGAGAAGGGTCACGGTCAACCCAAGTTCAAACAAGTATGGACATCTTTACTTCTCTCTCTATCTTGGAATCCTTTTAATATTCTTAATACTTGGGTGATAAAATATGTTTAGTCTCTCTATCTATTTCTCTAATACTCTCTTTATGTAGGTCAAGCACAAGAACTAGTTGAAGCTCAACATGATGAATCTCAAGAAAATGTTGGACAAGGGGCAACACAATTTCAAGCAATGGAAGTTGGAGAAGGGTCAATATTGATTCCTACTACTGGTATGAATGAGAATAGGGATCTAGCTCAATCTATAAAGAGAAAAATTAATTACAAAATCTTAGATCATTTAATATAAATGGATGTGGAGAAATTGAGATATTATGTTGAACAACCTACACATACTAATAAGAGGACATTGAATAAAAAAAAGTCAAAGAAAATACTTGCTCAGTTTGAGAATCTTGATACACTTGAAAAAGCGCAACTATTACCAATTCAACTTCTTAATAATGATTTAAAAGAGCCATTAAAATTGTTCGGTGTAGATACTACATTGAAGAAGAGGAAATTTTCCAACCTACAGAAAGATATTGTTGAAAGTGCTAAGGGTGGTTTGGGTTCAATTGGGAAATAGTCTAGATCTATGGATAAGGCCATTTAAAGAAGAGTGATATTGACATCTATTGCAAATAAAAACATGTCACAAAAAAGAAAAATCTCCTCACTTTCATATAAGATTGGATATAGTAGGATGACAATATCATGTTATGTGAAAAGGAGAAAGAATTTGGATGATAGTACATTGAAAGGAAATTAGGCAATAATGTGTGTTAGCAGCAATCAAGAAGGAAGACAGAGGGGGGGTGAATCAGTCTTCACTGAATACACAACAAAATAAACTTCCAAAACATTAACTGATAAATCACAATAATAACAGATAAGCAAAATAATCAGCACAACACACAACACCAAGATTTTGATGTGGAAAACCTGGTTAAGGGAAAAACTATGGTGGGAACTACCCAAAATAAGATGATACTCTGTAGTAGTATGTGAGAATATTACAATGGGGAATGCACATGCATTCAGGCACACTGCCTAGAGCTCACTACTCAAAAGATATATGCTCGAAAGGCTACAACCCTCACAGAAGTCTCATTGACTTACAATATGATTCTGACTACAATCCAAAAGGAATGAACTGCAATAATAGCATCTACAAATTCTTGATGATACTTACAGTTAAGCACAATTGTCTGCCTTGCAACACCAAACTCATCACAACACTTCACTGAATAATATATTCTTGTTCACATATTTACCTCTCTCTGATAATGCAGACACAAAACCGACACCTAAATTACATAAGCATCCCATATATACAAATCATCAACCTTGATAACAAGGTCGGCTAAACCCTCAACCCTTAACTCATAATTATAAAAATTACATTACATGATACAAAGATTGACCATCAGATCAATATTATGATTTACATTACATAGAATAGACCTAATTCAAATTCCCAAACAATTACATCCACTGGAAATCCCACCAAGATCAGCCACAATATATTTTTGATTAAGGTAAAAGCAGGTTTTGAAGGGGCCCCGAAACCCTTTACAAAAGATCCTTAAGATATAAAAGTATTAAGCAACAAGATGGAACAAGCAACTAAAAAGCTAGCAGAGATACGATCAAAATCTAGCAAAAAACCCCACAGAACCAACAACAACCAACAAAAACAGACAAAATTTAGAAGAGGAGCAAATAGATGTTTTTCAGAGCATTAGCCAAATTTCTGCTAATCCCATACAATTCTTTAATATTATCCCTAAGTTTAGGGATTTCCTTTGGAGAAGCCACATCAGCTTTCTTCATGCTTGCCCTCATTCTCTTTGTAGCTCCACCAGGAGCACTTTTCGTAGTCCTAATCTCAATGGCATCTTCATCCATATCGAGGTCCACAACTGGCTTAGGAGTGCTAGATCCCTCAAGGACCTTAGAGATTTCCTCTAAGTTCTTTGTAACAGCAGTCAAGATATCTAGGATCATAACCAATAGCTTTTTCATTGCATTTTTTTCCTTCCTCCAACTTCTCAATCTGAGCTTCCATCTTCTTAGCTTTTTCCTCCAAATCCTTCACCCTTTGCTTCTGATCCCTTTCATCTTTCTTCCTCTCCTCTTCCCAGTGCTTCCCACATTTTTCAAGGTTCTTGATACCTTCATAAGTCCACCTGTCAAAGCCCATTCTAGCATCAGAGAGATTATTGAGATTATCTAGAATTAACCCTTCTCCAACAAACTCCTTATCCTTGCTCGGGTTCTCCTTGTCCTTCTCTTGCTCGAGCTCATTCTTCTCCTGCTCAAAATCCATATCTTTTTCCTCATTAATTTTATCCTCCTTCTTTTCCCTTGGCTATCTATCGACATTGACTAAACTAACACTGTGGGTAGGACTATCTTGGTCGGAAGCATCCTCAGCTTCTCCTTCCTCTTCCCGCACATCCTCTTCTTTCCAACTTTCCTCCCCTCTGGACTCCTCCATTTCCATCTCACTACCGTCTTTTCCAATATCCTCTGAAACATTCTCCATCTCCATTTGAGTTTCCTTGTCCTCTTGAATTTTCAACCTAGTAGCACTTTTTCTTTTTTTGTTCTGAATCAACTCTTTCTTGCTTGGCCTGCCTTCCTCCATCTTTCTCTTACCCTTTCCTAGAGACGCAGACAACCTCTTATTTTCCTGGATAGCAAGAATTTTGTAGTGCTCATAAATGAGAAAAATGAGTCCATAATGAAGCACCGGAGTCGAAGGGTTCTTACTGTGCTTATTAAGAGATCTCGACAGCGACTTGAAGAGGTAGTAGGGCAAGGAAATCCTTTTCTCATGCCTGAAATGATTTAACAACACAAAATGGTATGTTTGGACCCTGGTAAACCAGCCCTCCACAGTAATGTATTCCATGATAGCATTCAACACACAACCCCAAATTTTCTTTATGTTGGATGCATCATAATACCCTCCCATAGCTTTACCAATTTTTGCCCTTTCCTTCTCCTTACGCAGAAAAATCTTAACCACGTTATTAGAAACTTTCAAATCTCTGAAAAAATTAAGACCTGAGTGGGGCATACCAGTTACTGTCACTATGAGGTCCGCATCCAACTTGAACCTTACCCCATGAATTTTGAAAGAACCGTTGCTCCAGTTTTCAGTGATTTTGGTGACTGCAAGATTAACCCTGCCTTTGTTATAATCGACTATCTTCTCCATGAAACTCATCATAAACCCTTTTTCTAGCTTAGTCCACACCTTTGGCAAACCGCAATATGTTACACCACTAGAAATACTACATAACACACAAAATATCACCGGTTCAAAGAAATCACCAAAAACTCGCTCAACGATCAATGCAGACCACCAAACAAATAAGACACGATTATGAAACACCATCAAGAATGTTAGAATCTATTGGCATGATTGCAATAACTGATGTTGATGGAGAATGTTGATGAATCGATAAAGGACTGTTGGTAATGATATAGTGAAGAAGAGATTGAGATTATTGGCTTAATGACTTTGATCAATTACTTGTATTGTCATTGATGTAAAACTATGTGGCAACTATATTTTTCATGTTTATTTTGTCATCTAAGTCTTTTTGGTCTACCGAAAAATGCCTTACCGGTAATGAAGATAGTGAACTGGGAATCAGGACCTTAATTGGTACATGTGGAAATGTTTTGATTGGTTCTAGAGATCAGTGATGAGTCAAGTGTTGAGGTTTGGAGCATGTATTTGTATCATTTTAATGTATCTTTGACTAGAACCGCCTCATGCTTTGATTACTGGAAATCATGTTTATGATTTATGTTGTATTTTATGTAGGGTTTAAGAAGGGTTTAAGAACCGGTATTCAATTCTTATAACCGGTAATGATTTTGAGTTTGACTATGTATTACATTATGTTTGTAAGTTGGTGATGACATGGCTGAAACCATGTGAAGTGTTTGAATGATGTTTTAGCATGATCAAAGAGCGAATTTCTTGGGAATGTGCAAATTTATTAGCCATATGAGATAAGGGTTTGAAAGTGTATCAGATCGAGGTGCAATGATCATTCAATGACTGTAATTGATCGTAATGATCCATTTGATGATCTATAATGAGTTGTAAAGATATGTGATGATCTATGTTGTAAGTCTTATGGTTTTGAAACCAACTAAGTTGTAAAGGTTATTTAGGTCAATATAGTTGATGTTTGTTGTGCTGGTGAATTGAGTAAAGAGTGTGAATTCGAACCTGTGTGGTGCATCTGCTAGAGTGTAGAAGAGTGGGGCTGAATTGGATCTAAACAAGCAAGCAATTAGTGCTATTTCTAGATCATTCATCTATTGTTCCCTACTAGTTGCAACAGACAAAATCCCTTATTGGGTAGGCTCTAATAGGTTGTAAATTGTAAATCCCTTAACTGGATAGCTCAACATCTAAGTCTGAAATCCTCTTGCGAGGTTGGTTCTAACATGTCTCATCATAGAAATTCCTTAATTGGGTGACTCCTAATAGGGTCTACTCCTAACAAGGCATCGTTGTAAGCTCCTAACCGAGCTAGGCTCCTAATAGGGCATATTCTGAAAGAGTGCACAATTTTTTGTAGGTACCAATTCCCACTATGGTTTTTCCCTATTTGGGTCCACGTGCAAATTTTGGTGTTCATGTGGTGAATGTTTTTGATGTGCTGATTTGATTTACTTTAAGTTTATGCATGTTGATGAACACTTAATGACTAGTTATGATAAATCATTTTAATAGTTGGTTATCAGTGATTACCGATATTGGTAATTAGTTTATTACTGGTTTGTGATTCATTTGGGGAAGTTTTATAAGTTTAAGTTTAAGTTGAGAATTTTTGTTAATACTGATTCACCCCCCCCCTCAGTATTAACCAGATCCTCTCATATTAACAATTGGTATCAGAACATTAGGTGCTCTGTGTGCAAAATCTTAACAAATTGAGGAAAAGATCCTGAGAAGGATGATGACGAAGGAGGGTCCCAAGTTTACCAAGGACAACTATTGGATATGGAGTGATTGGATGAAGATATATATCAAAGGAATGGGTTCTCAGTTCTGGAATCATGTGACAAACAAGTATGTGGCTCCTACTACTAGTCCCTTGACACCTGATGAGCTCAAGGAGCAGAAAGAAAAAATCCAGGTACTTGAAGAAATTGTAAGTACTTTGTTTGATTCAGAGTATATAGATGTTCATGGATTAGAGATTGCATTTGAAGTATGGGAGAAATTAAGTTTGATAAATGGAGGTGATGATCATGTACAAAGGGCTAAGGAAGAAATTATTAGAGGTAGGTTTGATGATATGAGAATGGTTGATGGTGAGAATATAACACAATATAGATAAAGGATTAAGGAAGTTGTAGGTAGTATTAAGAGTGTTGGAGGTAAAGTTGAAGAAGATACCATTGTTAGTAAGATGCTTAGAACTCTCTTACCACAATATGCTATTAGGGTATCTGCAATACAAGAGTTGAGATCTATTTCTAAAGATAAAGTTACTATTGATTCCCTTATTGGTAAATTGTCTACACTTGAATTAAACAACTTTGATAATAGTATTTCTAAGCCACTTGAATCCTCTTTTAAGGATTCTGTAACCGGTACATCTATGAAGAAAGGAAAGGATATTTGTCATAATCATGACTGGAGGTCTAGTCATGGCAATAGAAGAAGAGATGGTGATGATGAAGATCATTTGATAGAACTTGAGGCAGTATTGGCTAAAATATTTCCTATAGGCACCAATAAGTACAAAGGTAAAGTTCCTTCAAAGTGTTTTTCCTGCAATAAGATGGGACACATTGCTGAAAATTGTCCTAATGGTGATAAAAAGGAAAAGTTTAGGAAATTTAAAGGAAAAGGAAAGAAACATTGCTATGTTGTAGTGGATGAAGGTGTGATAGATGAGGAATCTAAGGAAGAGGACAATGAGGAAATTGTATTTGTTGCTGTGAAAAAATATTTGTCTGATGAAAAAGATTTAGTATCACACATGGATAGCAGTGATGAATGGATAATAGATAGTGGTTTCTCACACCACATGACCGGTATAAAAGAAAGTTCTTATCCCTTGAAGAATTTGATGGTGGTGTGGTAAGGTTTGGTAACAACTCACCTTGCATGGTCAAGGTAAAGGATCTATCTCATTGAATGGAAAAAGTAATGCAGATGATGTCTATTGGGTAGATGGATTAAAACATAACTTACTGAGTGTTGGACAATTAAATGATAAAGGATATCTTCTTGAATTTAAGAGTAGAGTGTGCAAGATCCTTGGAAGTAAAGGAGAGTTGATTTCTATTGGAAAACATACTAGAGGTAATGTTTTTCATCTAAATACCAATGTGAATAGTTATTTGTTGGCTAAGGTTGAAGACAACTGGTTATGGTACAAGAGGTTTTGTCATGTGAACTTTGACAATTTGATAAAGGTTAGCAAATCAAGTATTGTGAGAGGTATGCCCTAGCTTGTGAAACTGGACAATGTGTTGTGTGAGGAATGTCAGATGGGTAAGATGGCTTCAATATCTTTTAAGAGAATTTTTTTTTCTTCAGAGCATATCCTTGATTTAGTTCACATTGATCTATGTGGTCCTATGAGGAATAGAAGCTATTATGGTAATAAGTACTTTATGATTTTTACTGATGATTTTTCAAAGATGATGTGGGTAACTTTTCTAAGAGAAAAGTCTGAAGCTTTTAGTAAATTCAAGGCATTTAAAGCTTTAGTTGAAACTGAAACCGGGAGGAGTTTGAAATGTGTGAGATCTGACTGGGGAGGTGAGTTCACTTCTGATGAGTTTGTTAATTTTTGTGATGAATAGGGAATTAAGAGGAAAATGTTAACACCCAAAAATCCACAACAAAATGGAATTGCTGAGGGAAGGAATGAGACAATTGTGGAAGCTGCTAGAACAATGTTGATACAATGTGCAATACCTAAGATGTTTTGGAGAGGAGTTAGTACAATTGTTTATACTTTGAAATGGGTACTTGTTAATGAAAGGTAATGATAAAACACCTTATGAACTTTGGAATGGTAAAACTCCTAATGTCAGCTACTTTAAAAATTTTAAGAGAATGTTTTATTAAGAGAGATGATGTTACTAGAAAATTTGATTTTAAGTGTAATGAAGTTATATTTATTGGATACTCTACCAAGAGTAAAGAATTCAAATGTTATAACAAGAGAACTAAGAAGATAGTTGAAAATGTAAATGTTAAGGTTGATGAATTCTCTGAGAATCTGATGAGACTAGCAGATCGGAGCTTGAAAATGATGAAGAAAACCTTGTGTTTATAGAAACAAAAGTGCAGAAGAATGATGAACTGAACAATGTAGAAATAGGTGCTCAACCGGTAAATGAAGAAAGAGATGAAGAAGATTATGAATATGAAGAAAAAGGCACAACACCGGAACCGGTAATAACAAGGTATGTTAGATTAAATAATTCAGAAGAGCAAATTATAGGAGATAACAATGTTGGTGTATAGACTAGAATGAAAATCAGAGGAAAACTCTTGTCTGATTTCTATTATTGAGCCTAAAATAGTAAGAGAAGCATTGAAGGATGATGATTGGATTAATGCTATGAATGAAGAATTGGATCAGATAGAGAAAAACAAGACCTGGACACTTGTTCCCAGATGAGAAGACAAGAATGTTATAGGTACAAAATGGGTTTTCAGAAACAAGTTAAATGAAGATGGCAAGGTTGTAAGGAATAAAGCAAGACTTGTATGCAAAGGCTATGCACAAGAAGAAGGAGAAGACTATGGTGAAACCTTTGCACTAATGGAAAGAATAGAAGGTGTAAGAATGTTGCTTGCCTTTTCTTATTTTAAAGGATTTAAGGTATATCAGATGGACGTTAAATCAACTTTTTTGAATGGTATCCTAGAAGAAGAAGTATATATAGAACAACCAAATGGATTTGCATTAAGTGAAGATGAAAATATGGTTTTCAAGTTACACAAGGCACTATATGGTTTGAAGCAAGCACTGAGAGCATGGTTTGAAATATTGCATACACATTTGATCAAGATAGGATTCTAGTGTACCAGTGAGGATAATAACATATGTTTAAAGCCTGATGGAGACAGAATGTTGATAGCAAAATTTTTTTTTGATGATATAATTTTTGGTGATGATGATGATCTATGTATGGATTTTGCTAAGGAAATGAAGAAAGAATTTGAAATTTCTCTTATTGGTGAGACTATATTTTTTATTAGGTTGTAGGTGTGGCAACTAGATGGTGGAATATTTATTTGTCAGACTAAATATGTAAAAGAAGTATTGAAAACTTTTGGCATGGAAGATTGCAAACCAGTCAGTTCTCCAATGGTGATATGTTGTAAATTGTCTAAACATGAAGATTCACTCCTTGTAGATGAAAAGGAATACAAGTCCATGATTGGTAAGTTTCATTATGTTGTTCACAATAGACTAGATATTGCACATTTTGTTGGATTGGTTGCTAGATTTCAGAAAGATCCCAAGGAGACTCACTTGGTAGTGGTGAAAAGGATATTCAAATATCTGAAAGGCACAATGGATTGTGGATTATGGCATCCTTATAAAGATGACTTTTCTTTGAAATTGTTTACTGATGTAGATTGGGCAGGCAATGTTGATGACCAGAAAAGCACTACCAGTGGAGCTTTTCTTCTTGGAGGTAGATTGGTTGCTTGGACAAGTAAAAATAAAACATGTGTATCATAGTCAAAAACTGAAGCAAAATATGTTGCAACATCTATGAATTGTACACATGCAATCTAGATGAGATGTGTTGGAAGGTTTCAAGCAAGATATGTCTGAACTGGTGATTATTTATTGTGACAATACTAGTGCTATTAATATTTCAAAAAATCTCATGTTACATTCAAGGACAAAGCATATAGAACTAAAATATCACTTTTTGAGGGCAAGAATACAAGAGAAGTGAGTTAGAATGGAATATGTGACAAGAAAAGAGAAGTTAGTAGATATCTTCACTAAAAATTTTCTGAAGACTACCTTTGAGTATCTGATAGGTAAATTAGGGGTTAGAACCCTACATAAGATCAACTAAGATATAGGAGATGCATCAATCAAGTGGGCTTAATGAATATTCTTCACTATGGATTGATGAAATGTTGGCTACTCCATAGGGGGAGTAGCTTAGATGAGATTTGCATAGATGTTGGAGACAACAACAACAACATGAATGAAGGTTGGTGATGCATTTGCACCTTTGGCATTGTTGTCAAAGGGGGAGAAGAACTGTGAGAGAAAGGGGGAGAAGAACTATAAGAGAAAGGGGGAGAATAATTGTAAGAGAAAGGGGGAGAAGTAATATGATCTGAAGGATAAGAATTAGAGAAAGTGAAGAAGTGCAACCGACAGATGAAGTGGAATAGAAGAAGAGCGAGTGAAGGGATAAGAGAAGTTCATAGTTGATAGTTGAATATGTTGGTGTTACCATCAATGCAAAAGGGGGAGATTGTTGGCATGATTGGCATAACTGATGATGATGGAGAATATTGATGAACTAGTAAAGGACTGTTGGTAATGATATAGTGATGAAGAGATTGAGATTATTGGCTTAATGACTTTGATCAATTATTTGTGTTGTCATTGATGGCAAACTATGTGGCAACTATTTTTTTCATGTTTATTTTGTCATCTAAATCTTTTTGGTCTACCAGAAATTCCTTACCAGTAATGAAGACAGTGAACTGGGAATTAGGACTGTAACCAGTAAATGTGGAAATATTTTGATTGGTTATGGAGATTGGTGATGAGTTAAGTGTTGAGGTTTGGAACATGTATTTGTATCATTATAATGTATATTTGTCCAAAACCACCTCATGATTTGATTACCGAAAATCATGTTTATGCTTTCTGTTGTATTTTTTGTAGGGTTTAAGAAGGGTTTAAGAACCAGTATTCAATTCTTATAACCGATAATGATTTTGAGTTAGACGGTGTATTACATTTTGTTTGTAAGTTGGTGATGACATGGCTGAAATTGTGAGAAGTGTTTGAATGAAGTTTTGGCATGATCAAAGAGTGAATTTCTTGGGAATGTGTGAAGTTCTTAGCAGTATGAGCTAAGGGTTTAAAAGTGTATCAGATCGAGGTATGGTGATCATTTAATGACTGTAATTGATTTGTAATTAATTCTAATGATCCATTTGATGATCTATAATAAGTTGTAAAGATCTGTGATGATCTATGTTTTAATTCTTATGGTTTTGTAACCAACTAAGTTGTAAAGGTTATTTAGGTTGGTATAGTTGATGTTTGTTGTGTCGGTGAATTGAGTAAAGAATGTGAAGCCAAACCAATGTGGTGTATCTACTAGAGTTTAGTAGAGTGGAGCTAAATTAGATCTAAACAAGCAAGCAGTTAGTGCTATTTCCATATTATTCATCTGTTGTTCCCTAACAGTTGCAGCAGAGAAAATCCCTTAACCAGGTAGGTTCTAACAAGCCTTAAATTGTAAATCCCTTAATCGGGTAGCTCAACATCTGAGTCTGAAAACCTCTTGTGAGGTTGCTTCTAACAAGGAAAAGCTCCTAATAGGGCTCATCATAGAAATACCTTAACCAGGTGACTCCTAATAGGGTCTTCTCTTAACAGGACACCATTATAAGCTCCTAATCGGGCTAGGCTCCTAACAGAGCGCATTTCGAAAGAGTGCACAATTTTTGTGGGTACCAATTCCCACTGTGGTTTTTCCCTATTTGGATTTCCATGTGAAAATTCAGGTGTTCATGTGGTGAATATTTTTGATGTGTTGATTTGATTTACTTTCAGTTTATGCATGTTGATGAACACTTAATGAGTAGTTCTGATAAATCAGTTTAACAGTTGGTTATCAGTGATTACCGATACTAGTAATTAGTTTATTACTGGTTTGTGATTGATTTGGTGAAGTTTTATAAGTTTAAGTTTAAGTTGAGAATTCTTGTTAATATTGATTCATCCTCCCTCTCAGTATTAAATGGATCCTCTCAGATTAATAGAATCATCTGTAATAGTTGCACCAACATCTCTTTTCAAATCTTCATCAACCAATGTCTCAAAGCTCAAGAACACAACCAATCAATAACTTTCATGGAGAAAGATAACTTGCGGAGCACCAAATCATGCACCATCTAAAATTAAGATACACAAGATCATCCCAAACAATAATCCAAAATCTCAACACAAGATCTGATCACACCAGAATATACCAGAAGGAATATCGACATAAACTGGTAAAACAAAGAACTGCAAACCGAGTCAGAAAATCTTCCCAAACTCACCAGAATAACTCACAAGAATATGTTGACATCAATGACAACAACATATCATAGCAGCAACAATGAAAAACCAAATCAAACAATCTCCCAAATAATCAAACAATCTCCCCCTTTGGCATTGATGGAAATATATGAATGTGAAAAACAATCAATGCAAATAAAGAAGATATCACTAGCAAAATCCCCTTAGATCTATTAGGATTCCCACAGATATTGAGAGGGGGGGTGCTAAATCAGTATCTATTTGGTGTACATAATTTCTTAACTTAAAACATGCAGAACATATTATAATAGTGTACCGGTATGCAAGAAATAATGCAATAAATAGAATTAAAAACATCCACATGAAAAGCACACCATGACACAAGGATTTAACGAGGAAACCCGGTCACTAATACATTTGGACTAGATTTTCGACTGAGGTTTCCGATGGAGAAGGTATATTGTGGCCAAAGTTGATTTTTTTTTTTTAAAATGCCCGCATTCATCGTAATTCCGACGAAAATTACCCATTCGGTTTCGACGAAGAAGGCATTAGCAATGAGAATTTTCTTTTTTTCAAAAAAGTGCTCGAGTTCATCATAATTCCGACGACAACGGCCATTACAGAATAAAAAAAGAGGTGGGGAATTCATTTGTGAATTGCAATCCCGCATAGGCGTCCGTGGTGACTTCAACCCCCAAGAACATCAAACCCGCATCGAAGGCAATCCCACACAGGAGGTAGATTCAAATTGCCCTAGTTTTTAATTTCATGTTGCAAAAAATATACATGTGGTGGTTAATTGTCCTAGTTTAATCTCATAAAACCATAGAACTGTGATTGAGGAGTGAGCATTCAATTTTGTATCAGCAATCCCTTCCTCCCGTATACGCACATGTTGATTGTTCACATGAGATCACATCTCTTTGTGGCATCATATCGAACAATTCATGAGCCTTGTCCATGTTTCCACATTTTGCATTCATGTCAAGTAGGGCATTTGCAAGTACAACACCTAACAAAATTCCTCTATCTCTTATGCTTTGATGGATGTCCATACCTTGTTTCAAAGCTCCCATTTTTGCACAGGCAGGGAGGATGCTGGCAAAGGTTGTGGAATTTGGCTTTATGCCTTCCAATTTCATTTGCTTGAAAGTGTCTAAAGCCTTTTCGACAAATCTATTTTGTGCATATCAAGCAATCGTTGCAGTCCACGAGACAACATTTCTTTCAGGCATTCTATCAAATAGTTCGCGTGCCTTGTCTATGCTTCCACATTTTGCATACATGTCTACCAAGGCAGTTACAACTACAACATCTGACAAAATTTCTCTATCCTTTATGCTTCGATGAATGTCCATACCCTGTTCCAAATCTCCCATTTTGGCACAGGCACGGAGGATAGTAGCAATGGTCATGGAATTTGGCTTTACACCTGCCGATTGCATTTGCTTGAAAGTTTCTAAAGCCTTCTCAACAAATCCATTTTGTGCAGTTGCAACTACATCTGACAAAATTCCTCTATCTTTTATGCTTTGATGGATGTCCATACCCTATTCCAAAGCTCCCATTTTGGCACAGGTTGGGAGTAGGCTAGCAAACATAACTAAAGAAATGCAATGATTAGCTCCAAAGACATCAAACCACTACTAACAAAACCGAGAGTCTAAAATATGATAGGGAATAGTGTGAGCTGTCCTGAAATAAAATATTTTATTTTCAATTTCAACTAAACATAATTACTCAGCCATTTAATGTTATTAATAAGTGTTTAATTTATGAAAGAGATAAATGGTTGGCCACAAGTACATGAGTTACTAATTGCACACAAATAAGTGAATTTGATATTCAAAACTATCTACAATGAATTCAATTCTTGTCCATTAGTCATTTATGTTTGCAATAAGCATATTTCTTTGTTTTTCTTAATCTTTATTCATAGTTATGTGCATATTTCACATTCTATAATTAGGATATCAATTGCTATGGTTGAACACTAGCATGATGTTTGTGTTGTGGTATAGATGCGTGGAAACATAACTATTGGATTGTTATATTATAGAGATCATAAATCTAGATATCGCATATTAGTTATAGCTCTTCTTGGATTGAGTCTAAAGTTGACATACAGTCATAAAACCATTATTAGCAGATCTATCCATTTCTAGTAAAGACAATTGAGAAAGTCATTTTGATATTGAGAGTTTCTTATCTGTTTACCTATTGATCATTATTAAGCCATAATATTTAGGTCTATTTATCTCTCTTGCAAAACCTTTGTTAGTGTCCTAGATTGTCCCTACTACTCACTCTTCAATTCAGAAAAATGGAGTTCTAAATATTTGTTGCACAAGATGGTGTTGAACGTATTTACAAGGCTAGCATGGAAGGCATGTTCAAGCTTCCACTTGTACAACTTACAACAAATGATTTGTTGATAGAAGAAATTCTTGAAATAGGGATACAATCGAAAGACAAGTAAGTACATACAAACCTCCTCAGTTGAAAGTAAAATATGTGTATAAAAAGAGTACATTGAATCCCAATCCATAAACACAATAGAGATACCAATGGAGACTTAATTGGATGTAGCATGTCACACCAAAGTTGTTAGAGTATGCTAAGCTAGTACATAATGTTTCGTAAAGCCACATTAGTATTTTACCCAGATCATTATCTACCAAAACTAACTATAGTAATCCTTTTGAGGATTAATTTCATGGTGCTAGATCTTCATTTAGTTCCACTTCTTGTTGGAGATAAGAACATTTATTTCTTGAGGTAGATGAATATCCCATCAACAAAGGACAAGACCCTTTCTAGAATATAAAAAATTCTACTCCAACAAAAGATCATGGGGGTTTCACTAGAGATATTGAATAAGAGATAGACTTCTACTGCTGCATTAAAAGCATTGGCATGTTCTTCATTTATTGATGTAAACTCTCTGTGACGCCACCACAACCAACAAAGGTGTAAAAAGTTGTTTGCAATGCATGGATTTTTAGGATTGTCCTTTGAGAAAATAGAATTAAAGTATGGAAGCAGGATCTGCCAGCTCCTGAGGGAAAGACCATGTCAGACAATAATTTCTATTTTCTTGCCTGTGAAGAAAGACCATGTCAGACAATATCAACGAACATCAAAATAAGGAGACAATTGCTAGATTGTGGTCTAACTTGAAAAGAAAAGGTGATAGAAAATGTTATTGTCCGTGCAAATTTTTTAAGGAGTTAAAGACTATAATATTTCTAATCAAAACAACGAAGAAACATTATAGGCTGCATGGTCACATTGAAGGTGGACATGATTATCATCCATTGGTAAGTTTTTCATTATATCATTTTGACAATTTATATACATAATAAATCACATGATGATGAGATCATGATCATGGTTTATTTATGTATATCAATTTTATATAGGTCGAGCACCCTAGAGCACATGGTATGGATCAACACAACCCTGAGAATATGGTTTTCAAAGTGGACAAACATGGAGGTGTGAATATAGAAGCTGAAGATAATGATCCCATGGAAGATGACGATCATGAGCCAGAAAACACAATTGAAGATGATGGTACAAATACATTGATCCATGACTCATTTAGTACTCGCGCAGTTGATCATGATTATGAAGATGACCTTGATGTTGTTCATGATGTCCCTCTACTTGAGAAGGCATCTGAGGCCCTTTATGAAGGCTCGCATGCAACTCTTCTCTCCGTTGTATTGTTGTTGGTGAACTTGAAGGTTATGAATGGTTTATCCAACATAACAATGTCACGTATGTTAAGGCATGCCATATATGTCATAATAAACTATGAATCATGTTGTACCATTAATATTCTTTATTATAACAAATTATATTTTGTTGTTGTAGATTGATAGGTGAGTTTTTGTTACCACCATCAAATATTCTACCTCGCTCATACCGGGAATTATCTGCCATTATGAAAGTTATTGGAATGGAGTATCAAGCAATAGATGCTTGTCCCAATGATCATATTATATATCACAAACAACATGAATTTTGAACTGAATGTCCTGAATGTCATATTAGTAGATATTGAATAGATCAAATAACAAAAAGGGTTCCTCGCAAGGTTCTTCGCTATATTCCCATTATTCCACGTATGCAACGATTATTCAAGTGCACTACCTTGGCACAATTTATGGATTACCATGCATGCAATAGAAGTTGAGATGACATTATTCGAATGCTTGCAGATAGTTCAACATTTATGGACATAGAGGAAAAGTGGCCACACTTTAAAGAAGAACCTCGTAATCCCAGGCTTTCATTGGTAGTGGACGGTGTCAATCCATCTGGAGAGATGAGATCTGTTTACTTAGTGTGGCCTATTTTTGTTAGCAACAATAACATTCCTCCATGGATGTCAATAAAGAGGGAGCACATAATGTTGGCAATGATTGTTCTAGGTATTTTATCATTTAAATATAGTCGTCTAAATTTAATTATAAATATTGCAGTAAAATGGTCATAATAATTATGTAATATTTTTGTTCATTTGATTAGGTAAGTACCAAGTTAAAGATATGAATGTATATATCGAGCCTCTTATCGATAAGTTGCTGGAGTTATCGAATGGTGTCACTATGTATGACGTCTCTAGACCAATAGGACAAAGACAATTCCAATTCCATGCGATGCTTCTATGGACAATACACGATGCCCCAAGGCTAACACATTTTTGTGGTATGTTATAGTGTTTAAGTTGTGCATGAACATTATAATTCAAAAAATTATCATATTTAATCCAATTATTATACATTATCTTGTAGGTCTTCAAACAAAGGGAAAATCTGCATGTCCTATTTGTGGTCCAAAGATGAAATCTCGTCATTCAAAAAGTTTAGGAAAGTAGGTGTTTGATGAGTATAGGCACTTTCTCCACAAAAATCATAAGTATCGAAATACTGAAAAACATCTTTTCAATGGGAAAGAAGAGAATGCATCAAAGCCACGAAGAATGACACCTCACATGTGGAAGTTGGAATATAATAGAATTAATCATCAAGGTAATGCCAATCCATCTATTGGTTTGTCATAAAACATCTTTTCTATTTTGTTTTGTTTATTGATGATGTGATTGATGATCATGAAGATTGTGAAGGCATAAATGACCACCTTCCTAAGGGAATAAAAAGTTATCCCCAACAATTTAGTAGGTTGCCCTACTACGAGCAGTTACAAGTTGTTCATTTGTTTGATAGTATGCATATTGGAAAGAATATAACAGAGACATAATGGAAAATATTGGATGGAAGGCATGACAAAGAAAAAATTGTCAAAATATGTAGTGACATTCAGGATTCCAATCATGCAATGATAAATGTCATTCAATCAAATAGCCATGGAGACCAAACTAATATAAGTGAGCTTCCTTGGTTATTAACGGACCAGCAAAGCAATGCTATAAAAGAAGTCATATGAAAAATTCAATTTCCCACAGGATTTGCTATGAACATAAACAATCTCATATCAAAGAAAAGTGAATTTGGGCCAGGGATGAAAATGCATGATTGGCATACCTTCATTAAGGTAATTCATGTTCTTGTGTTTTTAGTATGTATTTAAGTACTGAGCGTACATGTACTTTTCATTATGTTACAAAAAAATGAAAAGATAATTTTATAATTGTTGCAGTATGTTCTACCTCTATCTCTCCCAAACAACTTTGACAATAATGTCAAGAAAGTCATATATGATCTTGGAAACTACATAAGGTAAGTAGTGATATTTGTTTAGTTCGTTGTATAGATATTATATTTGTGATTTGTTTTACTTCTTATGTAATATATTTTTTTGTGTCTTGAATACCTTGTAGGTGGTTCTCATGTAAAGAAATCCATAAAGATGATATAAAATATTGGAAGAGAAAAATTCCTCATTTAATGTGTGAAATGCAAAAGTGTCTACCTCTAGCTTTTTTCAATGCACAAGAACACTACCTCATACACCAAGTTGAGGAGATTGAATTGTGTGGATTTGTACACACTAGGTCAATGTGGATGGTTGAGAGGCACTTGAAATTTTTCAAGGCTTTGGTTTGACAAAGAGCACATCCTGAGGGTTCTATGGTGGAGGGATATATGGTATACTAGACTATGGTGTACATTTATGAATATCTTCCTAAGTTTGCAGCAAAGATCCACATGGATCACATTTGGTATCCCAACACCATTAACAAATTCGAAGGGGAGTACTTGACGGGGAAAGGTAGATTGAGGAAAGTGAGAGGTAATTATAAGATGTTATTGTAGTTAATTAATTCTTAATCTTCAAAATAAATCGATTGTAAGATGTCTATTTATTTTTTGTACAGTTGGTCAAGAGTGGGATGCACTACATTTGTATATTGCAAACAATCTTGATTGGATGATGGTATGGATTGAACATTGTCAACATTCTGAATGCATGTTAACATGGGAAGGTGTGGCTTCATTGGTTAAAGAAGCACATCATAATGGAGATTCCAATGTTACGCAAAGGGAAATTGATTTAGCATATGGTTTAAGAGATAAACAGGTACGTATAAATTTATTAATCACCCATATGTTTATCAACTCACAATGCAATAAATTTTACATGTTTGACATATCGCAGGTCAAACACCACAATGCTATGTGCTGCAATGGTCATAAATTTCACATAAAAAAGTTGGATGACACAAAGAAAACTTGTGATTCTAGCATCACTGTAGTCTTTGAGGTGACAAATATTTCATTGAGAAATGACATTCATCCTCAATAGTCTCAAAATCGATACTATGGCATTTTAGATGATATACTTGAGTGTGACTTTAATTCCTTCAAATTAGTTTTGTTCGTCTTCAAATGGTACAGGCTACGATTGAATAAAAGTGATCCTTATAGAACTGTTATTGAACATGATAATGGTTTTATAATGCTAAATACAAGGTCATTTGAACCAGTTGGGGATGAGCCCTATGTTCTTCCAAGCCAATGTGAGCAAGTTTTTTACTCAAAGGTTCCACATAAACCGGGTTGGTCATTTGTTGTTAGACATGATCCAAGAGGAAGGCCATTAAAGTATAATGTGATGGAAGAAGAAGATACCAAAGAAGCAGAAGATGAAGTGGATGATGATCATGATCGACAGTTTCACAATGATGATGAAGAAGAACAAGAAGAAGAAGAAGAAGAAGAAGAAGAAGAAGAAGAAGAAGAAGAAGAAGATGATGATGATGATGCTGATGATGATGATGGTGATGGTGATGATGGTGATGATGATGGCGAAGATGTTGATGATGATGATGATGATGATGATGATGATGGTGATGATGACCTTGATGTTCATGATGATGAGGAATGAAATGTATGAGGAATGCGATTAGTATATTATCTATTGAATATCGACTTCTTGATAGAATTTTTTTTACATAATTAATTCATTCTGTTTTGAATTCTAATGCCATTACATAATTAATTCATGATGCACCTTTTAATATGGAGATGGAGATAGGGGGTGTGACTATTTATGTGATAAACTGTGTTTATTTATGGAAATTGGATTGTTTATTAGCTATGTGACTATTTATGTGACCATTTAATTAAGGATCCTGCATAGTCTACATAGAGTAAAGGTAAGGAATTACAAAATTTACAATGATTTTGATGACAACATCTTTTTATTATTTAATACTCTTTTTGTCTACAAAGTTCATGTTGTGTATGATGTAATTTCGCTAACGTTTTTTATATTTTTTCTTTGTCACAGGCCGACATGGATCCATCACATATCACAGACAGAGATGTACCTTGTGACACTTCTACCAAGCAGGTAAACCTCATTGTAATTGTACAAATTAGGTAGAAGCAAACTGTTACATTATTATGCTCTTTTCTTTAGTGATTTATACTAATTTTGTAATTGTTAATAATATTCTTGACACAGATGGATGTTTGAGGAAAGGGAAAGGGAGTTGTAGTACCTGAGCACCTTTCTATGTGTTGCCATTATGTGAACCGGCATGAGCCTTATGTAAACTGGCATGAAGACATAATGATATTGTATGTTGTCATTGATGTCAATATGAGACATGGTAAGAACCGACACATGTGATAGGTGAAGAGAGAAGAACCAGCATATGTATGAACCAATTTATATGCCAAAGTGAAGTGGCACATTTGTTCAAGGTGAACAGACATGTAGTGATGTGAATTGGCACATGGAAGCACTGTATGGTTACTGGGTTGTAGGTAGCTTCCACTTCAGGGTTTCTAGTTGAAGTAACTCAAGTGACTCAACTGGTAATCTTTGTGTGATGAGTTAGCAGTATGATGGAGGACAGATCATGTTGCCACGTAAGCTCTATGCGTGTTAAGGATCTTGCATGAAGAAGACTATTCCTATCCACCTCAAGAAAGTGCGAAGTCCGTCAAACGGTGATAATGCATGATGGGTTATCAGCCGCCATGAAAACGGTGGATAATGGATGATGGAGAATGTCTCAAAATCGGTTCAAGATTGTTGCATTTAATGCAGTATGATTCAATGGTCAGGATCGAACCGTTTGAATTGCTTAGCCTAACAGGTTTAGGGTTTAGGGTTTTTGCTACTGACCTGTATGTTTCCTATAAGGTCAATGTTGGGCTTCTATCTAAGGTTGTTGGCAAAAGTTGTGAGTGTGTATCCAAGGGAAGTGATACGTGATTCTTGCCAGACCAAAGGAGAGAAGAGATATCTACAAAGTGAATGTGCAGAAGGTGAAGAGGAGCCAAAACGGATCTGCATTAGCATTGAGTGTTGTCAACAGATCATTGTAATACCTGTTGATCTCTAGACACTTCAACAGTTGTAAAATCCCCTAACAGGGTAGCCTTAACTGGCTTGATTCAAAATCCCTTAAATTGGGCAGTCTTAACCGGCTTGTTTCAAATCTCTTAACTGGGTAACTCGAAGCTAATGAGTTCTGAGAAGCTAGAGAAGCTTAGGAGATCCTTTCAGCTATTGAGTTCTTAAAATCCTCTAACAAGGTGACCCTACTAGGTTTTAACCCTTAACTGGGTGATCCCTAACAGGATCGGTTCCTACAAGAACCTATTGTAATGTTCTTAACCGGACAAGGCTCCTAATAGAGCGGACTTCTAAAGAGTTCAAAAAGTAGCTTGTGGGTATTCATCCCCACTGTGGTTTTTCCCAGTTGGGTTTCCACGTGAAAAATATGTGTGTCATGTGAAATGCTTTTGTCTTGTGATGCTTTATTTTATCTGTTATGCACATGAAGGTTCTATGTTTTATGCCTATCTATAAAACATATTGAACTCACTCTTGTGAAGATTTGATGGTTAAGTCTACTAGTTCATGGATGTGAATATTATGATAATGTGGTATTGAGCTAAGAGAAAAGCTTATTGGGGTGACTGGTTCATGACTGATAGAGCTATACTGGATGTTACCGGTTGCACTTTGTTTTACCGGTATCTCTGTTTATCAGTCATTCAGAGTGTTTGCTGTCAAACTAGTTTTGGACTGTATTTGTGTTTGTACTAATTCACCCCCCCCTCTTAGTACCAGTTTGGTACTAGTGGTTCATCATTGAGTTATCAATTAGTATCAGAGTGCTCCTGGTCCTTTGTGTTGTAAGCTTAACCGCTTGAGGAAAAGATCCTAGCCAAATGATGAAGAGGGAAGGTCCAAAGTTCAACAGGGAAAACTTTGGCATATGGAAAGACAGGATGAAGATATTCATCAAAAGCATGGGTGTTCAACACTGGAGTTATGTTGAAAATATATATGTTGTTACTACCGGTACTCTCACCAATGACCAAAAGAGAGAGATACAAGAAAATGGGCAAGTCATGGAAGCCCTCATCAGTAGTCTATCTGACATTGAGTTTATTGATGTTCAGGACAAGGCAAATCCCAAAGAAGTATGGGATGCTCTTGAAAATATCTATGGTGGTGATGAGCATGTAAAACAGGCTAAGGAAGAGAGCTTGAGAGGAAAGTTTGAAGACATGAGGATGGTTGAAGGAGAGACCATTCAGCAGTATGGAATAAGAATCAAAATAGTTGTTGGAGAAATAAAAAGTGTAGGTGGCAAAATAGAAGATTCCACTATGGTCAGTAAAGTCCTGAGATCCCTATTGCCGGTCTATGCAATAAGGGTTGCTACTATTCAGGAGTTGAGATCAATAGACAAGTCTAAGGCATCCTTGGACTCCATCATAGCCAAGTTGACAACCTATGAGCTGAATAGTTTTGATGGTAGTGTTCAAAAGTCAGAATCAACTTTTAAAGCTTCTGCTATACCATCCAGAAAAGGAAAAGAGGCTAGCACTAGTGGGGAACCTAGTCAGAATAGAGAAATGAAGGATGAAGAGTTTCTGATGGAATTTGAAGCTCTTCTAGCCAGGAGATTCCCAAAAGGAACTGGTAAATACAAAGGTAAGCTACCTTTGAAATGTTTCTCCTACAACCGAATAGGATATATTGCTATGAACTATCCTATTAGTGACAACAAGGACAAACCGGAAAGGTTCAAGAAATTCAAAGGAGGAAATCGGAGAAATTGTTTTGTGGCAGTTGATGAAGGTGCCATAGATGAGGAATCAGAAGATGAAGAAAATGAAGACATTGTGTTTGTTGCTGTAAAGGAAGATGTGGCAGACAAGAAGGCTCTTGTCTCTCGGTTTGAAAATTCCAATGAGTGGATCATTGACAGTGGCTACTCTCACCATATGACAGGTGATCGGAGCAAATTTATATCATTAGAAGAGTATGATGGTGGTGTGGTTCGCTTTGGCAATGATGCACCATGCATGGTCAAAGGCAGAGGATCCATCTCCTTGAATGGAAAGAGTAGTGCTGACAATGTGTATTGGGTTGATGGTCTCAGACACAACCTTCTAAGTGTTTCCCAGTTAAATGATAGTGGACTCACTCTGCAATTCAAGAATGGAGTTTGCAGAATCAAAGGTGAAGATGGTAAATTGGTAGCCACTGGCATGCAGACTAAAGGTAACCTATTTCATCTAAATGCTAATATAAGTACATGTCTTATGGCTAAGCTTGATGATAGCTGGATATGGCATAGGAGATTCTGTCATGTGAACTTTGACAACATTGTGAAGGCTAGTAAGATCAAGGTAGTTAGAGGGTTGCCAGTGCTGAGCAAACCAGATAATACCTTGTGTAGAGAATGTCAATTGGGGAAAATGTCTTCCTCAACCTTTAAAGGTAAATCTTTCACTGCTGACAACTTGCTTGATCTTGTGCATATTGATTTATGTGGTCCTATGAAAACTAGAAGTGTACAGGGTGATAGGTACTCCATGATTCTCATTGATGACTGCTCAAGAATGATGTGGGTCACATTCTTGAAAGACAAGTCTAAAGCTTTTGGGAAATTCAAAGCATTCAGAGTATTAGTGGAGAAGGAAAGCAGTAAAAGGATCAAATGTCTCAAAACTGATCAAGGAGGAGAATTCACTTCCAGTGAGTTTAACAAGTATTGTGAAGAATTTGGCATCAAGAGATAGCTGTCTACCCCCCGGACTCCACAACAAAATGGCCTAGCAGAGAGGAATAACTGGACTATGGTTGAAGCAGCTAGAACTATGTTGATCTAAGGAAAGGTTGCTCACACCTTTTGGAGAGAAGCAGTGAGCACTGCAGTTTACACTATGAATCGGGTACTCATCAAAAAGGGTAAGGACAAAACTCCTTATGAGTATTGGACCGGTAGGACCCCTGTGGTAAACTACTTTAAGGTATTTGGTAGCAAATGTTACATCAAGAGGAGTGAACATCAGGGCAAATTTGAAGCTAAATGTGATGAAGGAATATTTCTAGGATATTCCACCAAGAGTAAAGCCTTCAAGTGCTACAACAATAGGACTCAGAGAATTATGGAAAACATCAATGTAAGAGTTGATGAATCCTCTGAGAAGACTGAGAAAATTGGCTATGAGCAAGTTGTAAATGAACTAGTTGCAACCTTCTGGGAACCAGTTGTCAGCCAACCGAGTACTAGTAACAGTGTTCCTGAACCAGTGAATGCTAATACTGATGAAGATGAGGATGAAGAAGAAAAGCAAGAAGAACCAATTAAGACCATTCCTTGGTATGTCAAGTTGAATCATGATCCCAAGCAGATCATAGGTGATAAGGATGCAGGAATTCTTAACAGAAGAAAGATCAGAGAACACTTGTGTATGATCTCTGAATTTGAGCCTAAATGATTCAAAGAGGCTCATAATGATGAAGACTGGATCAAGGCAATGGAAGAAGAACTTGACCAGATAGAGAAAAATGGTACATGGTCCTTGGTACCCAGACCAGAGCATAAAAATGTCATTGGCACCAAATGGGTGTTCAGAAATAAGTTGAATGAGGATGGCACAATGATTAGGAATAAAGCTAGATTGGTATGCAAAGGATATGCTCAAGAAGAAGGTGAAGACTATGGGGAAACCTTTTCTCTTGTAGCTAGATTGGAAGGAGTTCATATGCTTCTTGCATATGCAGCTTTTAAGAGATTCAAGGTATATCAAATGGATGTAAAATCTGCATTCCTAAATGGTGTACTTGAAGAGGAGGTATATATTGAGCAACCAGATGGGTTTACCTTATCTGAAGACAGCGACATGGTATGTAGGCTACATAAAGCATTATATGGTCTAAATCAAGCACCTAGGGCATGGTATGAGCGCCTACATTCCCATCTTGTAAAGATTAGATTTGAGAGAACAAGTGAAGATAGCAATATCTACTTGAAGTCTGAAGAAGATCAGATCTTGATCTATGAAGTTTTTGTTGATGACATTATCTTTGGAGGAGATGATAAGATGAGTCATGAGTTTGCTGATGAAATGAAGAAAGAGTTTGAGATGTCACTCATAGGGGAGATTAAGTTCTTCATTGGACTGTAGATCCAGTAGATGAAAGATGGAATCTTCATTACTCAGTCCAAATATGTCAAAGAGGTGTTGAAGACTTTTGGCATGGAAGATAGCAAACTGATTGGTACACTGATGGTGACGGGTTGCAAATTGATAAAGGCGGATGATTCCACATTGGTTGATGAGAAGGAATACCGGTCAATGATTGGTAAGTTGCATTATGTAGTGCATAGCAGATCAGATATTGTACATGCAGTTGGCATCACTGCAAGGTTCTAGAAGAGTCCAAGAGAATCTCACTTGAGTGCAATCAAGTGGATTCTTAGGTATCTGAAGGGAACAGTTGACTATGGATTGTGGTACCCATACAACAATAATTTCAATCTGAAAGTATTCACAGATGCTAATTGGGCTGGTAATGTGGATGACCAGAAGAGCACAACCAGTGGTTCATTCTTTCTCGGTGGTAGACTGGTCTCATGGATGAGTAAAAAGCAGAGTTGCATCTCTCAGTCTACAGCAGAAGTGGAGTATGTTGCAACTTTCATGAACTACACTCAGACAATCTAGATGAAGCATGTACTGGAAGGCTTCAAGATCCCTATATCTGAACTGGTAAGTATATTCTGTGATAACACAAGTGCTATCAATATATCAAAGAATCTGGTTTTACATTCTAGAACCAAGTATTTTGAGCTTAAGTATCATTTCTTAAGGGAAAAGGTTCAGAACAAAGAGATTGCACTGGAGCATGTGTCCAGTAAGGAGCAGTTAGCAGACATATTCACCAAGCCTCTCCCAAAGACAACATTTGTGCATTTGAGAGGTGAATTAGGGGTATTACCCCTTCAGGAGGTGAACTAAAAGTGATTGTTCCACATCACTCAGGTATTGAAAAGACAAATCTTTTGTTGATTGGTGTGTTTATGAATGCTACTCCTCAGGGGGAGTAGCATGATGAAACAGTGATGATTGTACCTCCACTTTGGCATTGTTGTCAAAGGGGGAGAAGGAGTGAGAGTGAAGCAAATAGATATCTACAGCAAATGGGGAGAAGATGTGAAGCAGAGAAGATATCTTTTGTATATTGCCATCAATGCCAAAGGGGGAGATTGTTGGCATTATGTGAACTGGCATGAGCCTTATGTAAACTGGCATGAAGACATAATGATATTGTATGTTGTCATTGATGTCAATATGAGACATGGTAAGAACCAGCACATGTGATAGGTGAAGAGAGAAGAACCGGCATATGTATGAACCGGTTTATATGCCAAAGTGAAGCTGCACATTTGTTCAAGGTGAACTAGCATGTAGTGATGTGAAACGACACATGGAAGCACTGTATGGTTACTGGGTTGTAGGTAGCTTCCACTTCAGGGTTTCCGGTTGGAGCAACTCAAATGACTCAACCGGTAATCTTTGTGTGATGAGTTAGTAGTATGATGGAGGACAGATCATGTTGCCATGTAAGCTCTATGCGCGTGAAGGATCTTGCATGAAGAAGACTATTCCTATCCACCTCGGGAAAGTGCGAATTTTGTCAAACGGTGATAATGCGTGATGGGTTATCAGCCGCCATGAAAACGGTGGATAATGGATGATGGAGAATGTCTCGAAATCGATTCAAGATTGTTGCATTTAATGCAGTATGATTCAACGGTCAGGATCGAACCGATTGAATTGCTTATCCTAATAGGTTTAGGGTTTAGGGTTTTTGCTACTGACCTGTATGTTTCCTGTAAGGTCGATGTTGGGCGTCTATCTGAGATTGTTGGCAAAAGTTGTGAGTGTGTATCCAAGGGAAGTGATACGTGATTCTTGCCAGACCAAAGGAGAAAAGAGATATCTACAAAGTGAATGTGCAGAAGGTGAAGAGGAGCCAAAATGGATCTACATTAGCATTGAGTGCTGTCAACAGATCATTGTAATACCTGTTGATCTCTAAACACTTCAATAGTTGTAAAATCCCCTAATAGGGTAGCCTTAACTAGCTTGATTCAAAATCCCTTAAATCAGGTGGTCTTAACTGGCTTGTTTCAAATCCCTTAACTGGGTAACTCGAAGCTAATGAGTTCTGAGAAGCTAGAGAAGCTTAGGAGATCCTTTCAGCTATTGAGTTCTTACAATCCTCTAACAAGGTGACCCTACCAGGTTTTAACCCGTAACCGGGTATCCCTTAACCGGGTGATCCCTAATAGGATCGGTTCCTACTAGAACCTATTGTAATGTTCTTAACCGGACAAGGCTCCTAACAGAGTAGACTTCTAAAGAGTTCAAAAAGAAGCTTGTAGGTATTCATCCCCACCATGGTTTTTCCCAGTTGGGTTTCCATGTGAAAAATATGTGTGTCATGTGAAATGCTTTTGTCTTGTGATGCTTTATTTTATCTGTTATGCACATGAAGGTTCTATGTTTTATGCCTATCTATAAAACATATTGAACTCATTGTTGTGAAGATTTGATGGTTAAGTCTACTAGTTCATGCATGTGAATATTATGATAATGTGGTATTGAGCTAAGAGAAAAGCTTATTGGGGTGACCGGTTCATGACTAATTGAGCTATACTGGATGTTATTGGTTGCACTCTGTTTTACCAGTATCTCTATTTATCAATCACTTAGAGTGTTTGTTGTCAAACTGATTTTGGACTATATTTGTGTTTGTACTGATTCACCCCCCCCCTCTCAATACCGATTTGGTACTAGTGGTTCATCATTGAGTTATCACTATGGATGTGGAATCATTAGGGTTAAGCAATGATGACCCTGAAGATCCCACAAACCTTGTGAAATTCTTTAAAATGCCTCTTATAAAAATTAGAAAAGAGATTATTGTTTTGGTAGCCGTGCATCCTACCACTGATGAGATACGATAGAGGGTGAAATTATTGTATAAGACAGCAGAAAACTTGCAAGTAAGCAGTAATGAAAGCTTTAATTATAACAAAAGTTCAATAATGGTTTATATTTTATTCTCTTTTTATGTCATTAACTAAAATATGTACATATTGTTTTTACAACAATTTATCCACCCTCATGAAAGTCATTCCTACGATCAGGGTGTTGCAGGATCAGGTGATGACAGTTTTCTTGTATTATCACTTGCTTGGCTTATCACTTTGAGTACCCAAAACACATCATACTTGATACTATCAATTTTCAAAATAAAGGTTCATCCTTGTTTACAATTCTTGCACTTTTCATATATTTAATGTTTGATATATTTAATGTATTATTCTTTAGGTGCTGTCAATGTTACTATGCAAATGCCGATGCCACCTCATCAAAGGTCACCCTCACCTGTATTACCGACTGCAATATTGGCAACACATAGCACGCAAACGTCCTCTAGTGCATGTCATATTGGCCCGCCCACTATTGGTAGACCCCTCTTTTTCTCTATCTTCTATCATGTGTTTATTTCCCTTCAAGTGTTCTTTCTTGAATTCTAATGCCATTTCATAGTGCATTCATTTTTTGCAGGAGGAGATGCACATGAGGATGTGCCACAGGTGACTACTGCTTATAACATAGCATTATTTCCTGGATCTTCTTGTATTGCTAGTACAGGAACATTGTAGGCCACATTTGTGGTGAGCGACGAAGAAATGCTTCCCTTAAAGATACAAAAGGTTCCAAGTACTTTAAAATTATTATTATATATACTCTAATTGTAATTTACTTTATGATCACTCATTTTGGACTAATATTGATCCCATGAATTTTTTGCAGGCAATGATATTTTCTATAAACATCTTAGTGACATTACATTGCACATGTTTGGGCCCACCATACGTAAAAGATGGTACATCATATGTGAACTAACCCTTATCCACTTTTGATTTCATATCATTGCTAGAATACTTTTCCTTTGATCCATTTCTTGAAGTGTAATAAATGTAGCTTCAGTTCATTTCTGAATCTAACAGGTTTGTTTTTGCTTTAAAAGGTGGAATGACTAAGAAAAAAGGTTAAAAGATGAATTGACAAACCAAATGGTTGAGTGGTTTGGAAATGACACCTTTGACAAAACCAAGCTCCTTGAAAAAACTGGCACATATCTAAAGTATGTGAGGGGCCAATACAAGACCCATTTGGAGAGGAACCTAAAGTACAAGCGTCCCCCCATGATTCCAGAGAGGGAGTGGAAGGACCTGATTTTGGATACCAAGGAGAGAATTGAAAGGAAAAAAAGAAATACACCAGTAGATGCCAGAAGAAGGTACGAGATACTATTAAGAATGTAATTATGTACTAATTAATTAGTCTTTATATTTATATAATCTAACATATTTCAAACTTTTTATAGACTGAGTGACACATCAAAGGAAACCAAGGAAAGGCAAGAAAAGCACGGGCAACACAAACTCGGCTCTGGTGGTTACATGAAACTTGATGCACGAATTGTAAGTATCTCATGTAAACTCCCATATTGTCTCAAAATATTAATAAATTGCAAACATTTTTTTTTATCAAATAATGCAAGCAAAATTCATGGTACCAAGCAAAAATGCAGGGCTCTAAATTCAATAGAGTGCCCACAGAAGATGACAAGAGAATTGCCTACCAGCAAGGCTATTCAGCCATGGCTGATCAGCTACGAGAATTGAGTGGGCATACACAACATTCGAGTGCATCCATCACACAGGTAAATATGGTAAATGGAAGTTGTTTCAAATTGAATACTTTACCTATAATCTAATTGATGTTGAGTTCCAACATAAAGTGACTATATTTGTTTTAAATAAGCAAGCAATGATAACTATGCGCATGTCATTGGAATGCAACCTACTAATTGTGAAACACCACCTGCACATGAAGGTTCGGATGTGCATGCCAGTAGTGGAGGTATTCATTTGCTATTCAAATTTATTTATTTAGCTATTAATACAATTAAACATCTTAATTTGTAATTAGAGTAGTAATTAATGTAACCTTTCTTGTTAATATTTTAGAGCATGTAGTCGGTGGTGAGCAAGTGGAGCATGATCTGGGTACACAACCTCAAGAATGTGATGTTCCCCACTCAGGTGAAGAGGACCATGGTGTTCAACATGTTGAGGTTGAGGCTACACAAAATGATGTGGCCCCATTAGGTAAAGAGCACAACAATTATGTTCTCTAAATTAATGAAATACTTGTAAAAATATTTTTATTTTTTTTGAATTTAACCCATTTCTTTGTTATTGCAGAGGACCCCCCTTCGCTTCAGTGTCCTCGTCCTCTGTATAGGACTAGGCATACATTGAGATCACGAGTAGTTGGCGGAACATCTGCAGAGGGGGGAAATGATGAAGACACCAATGTTCCACTTAGTCTTTTCATAGCTTCAAAGAAAAAACAAAGAAAGAAATGATTGTAATCTAACTTATTTGATAATGACTGATTTTTATGTGTTAGTGAATGTAATTATGTGCTAATTAATGGTTATGGATGATATGTGTTAATTAATATTGATGAATGTTGCATGTTAATTAATGTTAATCAATGTTATGTGTTAACGAACGTTATGTGATATTAATGAATGAATGCTATATTTTATTAATGGTAGAAATAATTAATGAATGAATGTTATAAGATGTTAACGGGGAATTTAGATTGATGTTAGGGCGGGGGGGAAATGAGCTTCCACCTTCACATGGTTGGCCCTATTAAGTAGAGAATATTAAACTATTCTCGAAACCAATCAAAGCTCAACAAGGTAACACACTTTTCAATATTTCATTATGTTGCATAGTTAATCCTATTGAATAATGTATATTGAATCTTAATTGCAGGGTCCAATAGAGCCAACATGAACAACAACACCATGAGTTGCTAGGTATAATGAACTCCCATATTGTCTTGTCTTTACACAAACAATATGAGTTGCTTCTAGTGTTGATATCCAAGGTGGGACTACAAAAGTTATGAATATGCCTCATCCTTGTAAGTTTTTTTATTACAACTCCTAATTCTTGAGACTAAACTTTTTGTTCTTGATGTTTTTCACTAGTTGTCATAACCTCTGACTTTGATGCTTGTGCCTTACTAGAACTAGATGTTTCTTGTATGTATACTTGGTCAAGGACTGCATTATGATGCTATAGGGCTACAAACTAAGATTATTTATTGTATTGAGTTTCACATTTGACATGAGTTTCCCTATGACTGCTATGCACATTTATGTATATACACTATTTCTAGTCTATATATTGATATTAATTTGGAGAAAATATTACAAAACTCAGAGTATTCTCCATAAGACTAGAAAAAAGCTTAGATAAATTTCTGCAGCATTTTCTTACAATTACTTGCGATCATTTTTTTAGGAGTCCTGGTATCCATTTATAATAGTATAGATGCATACAAGCTTTGGACCCTTCAAAAGAAAGTTTGTTACAAATAACCGATCATTTTCAAGAAGCGGTTATAAGTCCTTTTTAGCATCTGCGGCTTCCTCTGCTTGTTGTTCTATTGCAACCTCCTGTAACTGCTCTCGAGCATCTTCTTTCTATCCCATATACTTATCTTTCCACTCCTAATACACATCATCACTAGGCCAAGTAAAACTAGCAATCTTCTATTTCATATCTTCTAGCCGCTTCCAAGTGACTTGTACATGCCCAATCTCCATTTCTATGAAACCATAATGAGATTTCACTTTTTCAATTTCCTCAATTGTTTGGACAAATAAGGATGTGTCATTAGTAATAATAATCTGATTGATCCTTAGGGACAAATTGTGGTCTACCTCCTTTAACCAAGTCTTTTCTTCCTTTAGCTGGACAGGACCAATGAAACCTCCTGGAAACATTTCAAATTTATGATTTGAATATTCTTTCCTATAAAGTTGGGCTTTTCTTTTTATACCTGCTCCTTCCACTGAAAGAATATTCATCTCTTTTATAAACTCACATGTTGACCTTAGATTGTCATTCTCTTTTGCATCTGCATGGGAAGAACACATGAGCTCTAACTCTTTACCTCTAGGCACCCACTTATTCAGGATTGGTTCCAAAGTGGCTTCTTCTTCTCTCAATTTGATCAAAATCTCAAGAATCCTCTTCATATTTATGTATACATTGGAGGTTTTGACTGAGTCAACAAACTTCAAGATGGTGGCTTTCACCTTCTCCTCATATTTGTTTGCATACAATGTCTGAGCTTGTTTCAATTTTTCCAACTCATGTTGGACATTTTGAGGTAATTGGGAACTAGAAGGCATAGGAGAAGGGGGATATTCAATGATGGGACTAGTATGAGGGGGTCTTGCTAGAGAGGAGGCTATCACGAGTGTAGAAGATTCACCGGGATGATATTGACCTACCAGTTGACTCTGGAGTCTAGCAATTGTGCTGTCTCTGTTGGCTATTCCTTATTTAGCATCATTGTAAGCTTTTAAAATAGTCTCCAACTTCAATTGGAGATTAGCATTTTCTTGTGCCTCTTTCTTTGCCACCGCAACACTGAATTTTGTAGTCTCTAGGACTGTGCTTGTAGGTTCCACTACCCCTATGTCTTGGACTCTTTTAACTATCATGCCTCCTAAGAGGCTAGAATCTGATGCATCCTTCCTTCTTTTGTTTTCATCCTTCTTTAAAGACCACATGACAAGAGTAGCATTATCTTTGCTAAATGTCACTCCTTCCATAGGCTTTGTTTCTTTCCTCACTGCATCAAGCACTAAGGCATCAGCTATATCCCATTCAGGGAGAATCAACACACTAGCCTTTGCTACCATTTCTCTTCCTTTCTTAGGGGTGATTGCTTTGAACTCCTCCATCATTTCTTGCTTAACCTCTTCTTCTACCTGAGTTGTAATTTTAAGAGGCTGTTCACTTTTCCTTTGTTCACATCTAGTCTTGAATTGATCAATATTTTGCTTCCATAGAAACTGAATAAAAGCTCCTGATGTGACAAAATTACTATCAGCTAGGAATTCTTCACGAGCTTGTTTAACAGTAAGGTCCATTTCTTGGCCCTTTAGCTCACCATCAGTCAAATCCATTTAAGCATTAGGTGGCTCTTCTGGCATCCCCTCTTAGGTCTCCTCATAGGTATAAGCAATCTCACTGAGACTCCCTAACTGCAATAATTGTTCAGCCACAGCTTGTTCATCTCTAATGTGGATAGGAGACTGAGATGGAGAATATTGAGGCTCATCAATTTCAATTTCCTTTCCCACTCTCTGCTTCTTAGGGGAATCCTGGATGTCAATGACATCTTCAATTTTCCTCTTCCCTTTTGAAGTGGAAGGCTCACCTGTCACTGGAATTATCACAGTGTACTTTGACCTTTTGTGCATTACATAGTCACCACGTGGGATATCTCTAGCAAAGGCAGGCTTAGCCAATACCATCTTAGCCTTATCAGGCTCATTTTGCATTATGGCCTCCCTCTTTTCTTTTAAGGTCTACATGAGATCTTCAAAATAAAGAATCATGAATTTTATTTTCTCCTCAAATGGATTGAAGCTAGAAAGGGGGTCATAGCCAGTGTCAAATTGATGGATAAAATCAAGGGCTTTCTTATATGCCACCCACTTCTCCTTCCTCAGTTCTTGCTCATCTAAGCTAAATTAATTTCTAATTAGATCTTCTGGGAACTGAAATTGATGTGGCCTACCTCTACACACTGCTCTTTTTCTAAACATGCCATTGAAAAAATCCTTGGGGTTTGCACATCTTGACACTGCAGTAGACAACCTATATGGCTTAAATAATTATTTAAAAAATCTCCATCCACCCTTAGTGATCACAAAATGGTGAGCCATGGTAATATTTGGGAAAATAGTCCCTTTACCTCTATTGGTTAGCTCTGCTTCTTGTACTCCCCCAATTTGTCTTAGGACTTTTGCAATCCGTATCTTCAATGGGACCTAATAGGGTAGTAAAAGGGGGGTGCCTCCAAATCCAAACACTCTAAAAATAGTAGACACAGGGTACAAATATATGTCTCCTCAATTGTGAACAATCTTGATATCCTCTGCAAACTCCTTTGGTCTGAGAAACTCCAAAAGAGCCTTAGGAATTCTAGGGTTTTTTTGCATAGAAGAATCCTAATTTTAGATGCAAAGCATCTATCAAACTTTAAATAACTTGCATCTTCTCTATCCCAAGATAGAACAGTACTCCACAATTGCACTAGAATCTCCTCTTTATCCTTGACTTTAATCAGGTCCATCTCCTTTCCAAAATAATCAGCCCCTTTGAATAGAAACATATGCATTAACATGGAGTACCATCCAAATGGCCTATCCACCTTAACATTTTTGATTCCAACTAGCCCTTTATGAATTGCATCAGCAAGGTATGAGGCATAATCAAATGTTATTTCTAGGGAGGGGTTTAGAATTTGTGCAATCATTAACATATAATGGGTTGGCATATTCTTTTCAGCATCCTCTCCAAAAATCTGGCATAATGCCCAATACATACCCTTAGCTCTCAGAGTGAATAGGTTGAGAGAGAATGGTTCCATTGTGCTGGGGCCTACAACTATTAACCCCCCTATCTTTACAAAGAATTCTTTCAATGGGCCACTTCTAAGATGATCCCTTTGTGTGTTGTAAACCTAGGCTAACGACTCAAAGTCACTAGGTTCTAACAAATTGGAGGACTCACTGAGTTTAAACACTTTCCTGAATTCATCTTCATTTATCTCAATCAAGACTGATCCCTTTATGTTCCTGATGCATCTTGCCACAGAGTCATAATTCTGTGCAATCATGGCTAATAGATCTACATCCATAAAAACACCTGGGACCACAAGCTTTCCTACATCCTGCTCCCATATGCCATTCAAAGGAGCTGGGGAATTCCTCTGCCCAAAACTGACTTTGTTGAAGAGTCCTAATCTTGACAATCCTATTTCAGGGTCCCTCAACCAATTATCCTTATCATAAAGGCCATCTCCAATTTTTAGACGAGGGTTCTTAGGTACTAGCTCTTTGGCCTTAGCCCCAGCATTGGTGGACATGGTTAATTGCTCTAAAAAATCATCACAGATATTTCGGTCCTGGTAATTCACTTTCCCTATAAATTCTCTTCTAGGTGCCATTCTGGTCAAACAATTATACCACTAGAAGCTAGCACAGACCTCTAATGAAGTAATTCACATAGCAGTATTTGAGAACAAACCAAGAGTTATCAAGAAAAGTACAAGAAACCTGATTATTTTCTTGAAGAAAATCGCTTTGCAACAATTCTCTCTACAACAAACTTCGATGAAACAATACTTAGCAATCAAGTTGATGCGAACTGAAAAGGGCAAGTTGGCATTTAAGTTTTTAGAAATTAACTCCGCATGCTTCGGCTTTCTTTTTAGAATTAAATTCACCAAATCGAATTCAAAACTGGCTCCAACGGGCCATAATTTCTCTAAGTCTTTCCTCTGTTTCGCTCTTTCACTACTTCGCAAAACATAACACCCATGCTCTTTTCTTTCACGAAACAATGTTGGCCATTGGATCTCGAGAACTTATCTTGAGAACTTACATCACCTTTATCTCTATTTAATCTCTTTGCTTTAGTGTCGGGCCCTACCTCCTTTTCGCCACTTCGCGAAGTTTAATAGTCATGCACTTTTCCTTCGTGAGGCCGTGCCAAGCATTAGATCAAACTCAAATCAGCCGGCCTTTAACTCCAACTGGGACCGTCAATCCTTTTAACTAACCGCACCTCATCTTGATGGCTAACGGTTTTTGCTATTTCACTGAGGTTAAGCTATGAGCATCTTTGGGTCACAAAACAACGAGAAGCGTTGGATCAATCTTGAGATGAATGCCTTTTAAGTGGGCCCTTTATCAGGGAATTACTTACCCCACTTGTTCTCCGGTTAATAAACACCACATGGCAGTCGACCATTAGCCCTGGAAACTCCTTTTGGTTCCACCCTTAATCCGCCATGTGTTCCCTTTTACTATTCCCACATAACTGCTGGTTACACCTAAGCGGGCCCTCAACCACTTTTTTAAACCACGTGTCACGTCACTCCTCCGTGTGATTTCCACCTATCTTTCACAGCTTCATGAACATTATTCTTCATTTGGCTTACAGTCATGAAACCACAAGAACCATTAGATCAAAATAGAACTGATCTACTTTTAACTTCATACCATGCCTGTCCCTTAGGCCCATCGGCCTTTTCACTACTTCGCAATGACTAACTTGCTAGCATCTTATCTTCATGAATTCACGTGAGCCGTTAGATCTCAAGAAGTTTCTCATTGTTTACTCTTTTTATGACAACCTTGCTTGGACCCACTGCATACCGCCAACTGAGTGCCTTGTCACCACCATGTCATCGCCAACTGGGGTTACCACATTTACTACCACTCTTAGTGGGACCCTCCACCTTTTCGCTATTTTGCTGAAGGTATAGCTCGTGCATCTCCTGGCCATGAAACAACGAGAAGCCATTGATCTTTTTCCAACCTGATCATTCTTTAACCAAAGAAGACCGCTTATCTTTGGGACCCACCAAACCCTTTCGCCACTTTGTGAAGGTTAAAACACATTCAGCTTGATCTCATGAAACTACGATGTTCGTCTGATCAGATGAAACTTGGTCGGTGTTTAGCTTTGGTCCAAACCTATATGTCGGGTCCACCTTCGCCTTTCACTACTTCGCGAAAACTAAGTTTCAAGCACTTTTTGGCCGCGAATCAACGTGGGCCATCAAATCAATAGAAAATCGCATGATACTTATAAGGCCTGACCAACATTAGAAAAGGCAGATTAAAAGCGAACAAGAATAAAATATTTAAAGGGACCGCCTAGGTAAATGACAAGGGGAGAACACTTTTATGATAAATGGACCCATCGCTTAAGTGAATAGTACAGTAACGCCAAATTAGAAACCAAAAGGGCTTTTCTCAGGTATTATTTTTTTTATATCGATGATAATTATTACTTTTTTTTATAAAAATGGTCATCGTCGGAATTACAATGAATACCAAGCTTTCGACTGAGGACTTCTTTGACCATCGACAGAGTCCATTGGATTGTCGAATTTCCGATGGGCATGGCATCGTCAACCAATCCGACGTTGAGTTTTCAACAGTGGATTTTGTTGACACTCTGACAAAAATTCATCAAAAATCCAACAAACGGCCATTGGAAATCAGCTCTGAATGTACTAGTGGGTGTGGGAAAAACCTTGGTGGGATTTGTGACCCACAATATCCACTTACTGGCTAATAAGAGAATATTACTTATAATAGGGGCCTCTACATGCAGGAAGGCTAACTACCTAGAGCTCACCGCTCAAATAGGAAGTCTCACTTACTTACAATGTGGATTATACAAATCCAGTATCTTGTACTACTTTACAATAACATCTATAATGCCTGATTCAGTACCAGTTGCTGCTCTGCTTCTTACATAAATCCTTTTCCCTATATTTCGCATAATAGGTCTTCCTTAATATTTCGCATATATTGCTTACATAACCTTATTCATTTCTTCCCTTTTTAAAATGTCTACAATGATCTCTTTTATATATGAGTCATTTTACAATATGCCAAGTTGGCTTACAAAGTTTTTATAATAATAAACAAAATATAATATAACAAAATCCTGTTGGCCTCTATGCCAGTATACTTCCTTTCTCTATGCCGGTGCCGGTGTCCTGAGTGCTGGTGTAGAGTCTGATCGTTGATGCCAATGCACTAACTTGCCGGTGTAATGCCTTGTCGGTGCCATAGGATTGTAAGGTTGCCATCAATGAAAAAACCTTCAATCACATACAATGTCTCATTGGAGTGTGCATATTGCCAACAATCTCCCCCTTTGGCATTGATGGCAACACTCATGAGAAATTTCAAAAGTGTATCCAAAAATGTGATGTCTAAAAATGTGTGTGCTCCCCCTGAGCATATGATTCCTGTGATGTTGAATTTTCTCATTCCACTACTCCCCCTTTGGCATCAATGACAAAGGTTGTCAAGATGTTAGTAGAGTTTGTAGTTTCAACCTTGTAACTGGGTAGTTACAATTTGAAATAGATCCGCCAAAATCAAGTTTATACTCTCCATAAACTTTTTACTATCTCTTATTGCTATCTCTGTTCTTTTAACTATACCGGTGAGATGCTGCAAATGCTCTGCTGGTGTTTTCTATCCCTATATTAGTGCCTTAGATACTTCCTTCCGTAATGATGCTAAATAGTCCAATCTTGGACTCAGTTTTAATCTCAGATGCTTTGCCTTATTCACTATTCTCTCCTTTTCTCTTTCAAATTTAAGTAATTCTTCCTCAAAATTTGTTATCTTCTATTCAAAAACTGATAATGTATCAAGTGAGTTAACAAAATTATCTGCAAGTTTGTTGATTTCATCCTGTACCTTGCTCATCTTCTTATCAATATCTATAGTCAAAAAGTTTGTCTTACAGGTGTCTTTGTACAGAGTTTTGTACTCTTTTAATAAATTACACAGTTCCAGTAGAAGTGTGTCAAAATCTCTAGTACACTTCTTTATCTGCTCATCAAAGAATTTTTGTTTTTCAATTTCAACTTTGTCCTTCAATGTCTCTTCCTTTATTTTCTCAATGTTTTCTGTGATATATTTACACAAGGTATCAAGTTGTCCTAATGAATCTTTATTGTCTATATTACAGTTAGGAGCAATTACCTTCAAAATTGGTATGGTGTCATCAATTGCCTTATAAGCTTGTGAGCTGCAATCTGTTATCCTTTTAATTGAATCCAAGAATACTTCAGTCACATTAGTTGATTTGTAGCCTGATGATGAACCAACATTCTGAGTACCACCAATGGAAGTAACCAAGCTTGTATTGACCTCTGGTAGGTCTATTTCTGTTTGCATTTCCTTAAGCAATGGTTTTTCTACTTCTCCAGTTGCCGGTGGCACTGTTTCCTTATGAACCTGTTCTTGTTCTTGTTGTTGTTCCTGTTTGGGAGCCTTTTGCTCTGTTTGTTTCTCTGTTTGTTGCATTGTCTCAGTCCGAGTCTGAGTTTCTACCTTTTTCTCTTTGTCATCTGCCAGTTTCTCCTGTGTGTTAATAGTTTGCTTAGCTACTGGAGGCTCACTACCCATGTTAATCTTATCGGCTGTATCTTTGTCTACCATAATGTTGATCTTTTGAGTATCAACATCCACTGTGTATAAGAATTCAGAATTAGGATTGACATCCTCTACATCCATACTTTCAACTATTGGTTGATCTTTTGTAGCTGTTGTTTTCACCGGTGGAGTAATTAAAGGAGGTGGTGGTAAGTTCTCTTTAACCTTGATACTGGGTGGTCCACCAACTTTACCTTTACCCTTGTCTCTTTCTTTCTGATATACCTTTATAGGTTTGTGGCTCATGTATTCTTCTTGTTTTTCTTTTTCCACTAGGAAAATGTCCCATGCATTTTCTGTCTCCTTAGTCACGTCATTAACTCTTCCAACCATTAAAGCAATGTGCCAATGTGCAGTAGAAAATAATGACCAGTTGGCTTCAATAATTAAGTCATCAATTTCTTTGGGTAAATTCACTGGATATATAGCAAGTAGTTTTTCTATCTTTATTTTCTTGTCAAGTTCTATTGCTGCTTGTCTTCTTGCTTCCAGTCTTTTAAATAGTTCATCTAGTACTTCATTTACTACTTCCGTCAAAAATTTCTTATACATATCCATATGCAATATAACACTGTTTTCTACTTGTTCTTTTTCATCAGCTGTCAGAGTGTTATATATTTTCTCTATATTCTTCAATTTTCCTTCCTCTGTAATTTCATTTAACAGTATATCAAGAGGGGCCAAGTCCTTCTTTGTCCTATTCTTCTTCTTGGGTGTCAGTTTCTTCTTCTTTGGTGTAGCCTTTCTTACCGGAGATCTCACTACTTGTTGTTTTTGTCTTGTCCTCCTAGGTGAGGGTGTGGTTGCTGGTGAGGGATCTCTTTTCCTTACAACTCTCTTGAAAGTTGCAGGCATGTCACTCTCCGAAGAAGTGCCTATCGGTGATAGATGAGTCTCAGGTTGTGGAGCTACTAACTCATCCTCTGTTATACTGGTTTTCTTTAACACATCCTCTTTAATAGCCTTTGCCTGTCTGGAACCTCTTCTCACAACTGCCTCAACCTTTTTCACTCTTTTCTTAGATTGTATTTGTCTTTCAATAATTTCTGCACTACTAAATACTTCTTCCTTAGGTTCTTTAGGGGCTTCTAGAAGTGCTTTAGCATATGTTTCAATTATATGATCATCTGTTTCATAGCCCATCTCTATTACCCAAACAGTCCTAGGGATGACTACTTCTATCTAGATCTCATCCTTCTTGATTACAAAGCATATTTCATCCTTATATTTGTCAACAATCTTTTGTGATAATCTGATTCTTTTCTTCATTTTGACCTTTAGTGCTTGAAAGAAATCATGGATATTGTTTTCCTTATCTTCTCCCATATTGTTGAATAGTTCTGTTAGCTATTTACCGACCGGTATATCATATCCAAGTTCTTTGTAGCCTATACCGGGAACCTGTTTGGTTATATGTAACATCAGACATACTAACAAATTTCTAAATTTAAAAGTTCCTTTCTTGTCCTTCTTAATCTTGCCTAAGTTGTCAATTAATTCATCCTTCAACCACTCACATACATCAATCTTTGCATTATCTTGACCATATCATTAGCACTCTTAATGCATAAACTTGAAACTGAATTGAGTCTATTTGCATGAGTAGCTTTATATTCTAATATCATGCTAATAAATCTCACATTAATATCCATTACATCATTTACCCTTAAGGACTTTCTGTCGGATGTGGCACCAGTTAACTGATTAACTAGGTCATTGGAAACCTTCTTGTTTTTGTCTAGCCTTTTACCGGTGGTTGGTAACCTTGTGACAACTTTCATAGCTTCCTTAGTGATTTTGTGAATTGCATCTAACCAGAAAAATTCACCATGTACCTGCTTAAGACTATCCTTATCACATCCTTGGGAAATTCAGGAATGCTAAGGATCTTTGTAAATCCTAGGGTTTCAATGATCTCGTGTTCATCTTTTACATTGCCGGATTCATCACATATGACAGCTTTAAACATTTTTTTAATCTCTTCATCTCCTAGTTCCTCAATATTACAATGAATGTAAATTCTGGGGTCTTTAGCATAAACAACTCCCTTAGGAATTTGAGAAAAGCACCTAAGGTATCATCTTTCTTTGCTATCTTGGGAACTAATTGAAATATGGGCCTAGGTCTTTTTTATAGCTTCGACAATAGTAGGGTTTGCTATATATTCAATTGCAGAGGTGGATGCCATGATAAAATACCTTTTATTGCCTTTAGGATGGATGATTACTTGAAGTGTTCTTGCCTCTTGCTCGAAATGCCTTAGCTCAGAAACTTTGCGCTCTTCGTAGGTTTGAAATCTAGGTGAAATGAAATGGAGCCAAAACCTCAAATTTATAGTGTCTTTTCGCCATCTACCACATTAAATGCATGCCGGTTAAGTATTCACTTAACATTGTCTGCCGGCAATAAGTAATTTCCAACTTCTCCTCTCTAACCGAGGGAATAATAGCACATGTGTCATTAGATTGCCAAACCCTCAAGGAAAATTTCTTCAATTAGATGAAGAACTTCCTACAAGTGGAGCACTGCTATGTCCTATCGGTGAAGCATTGACTGGTTCTACCGGTGGAGGAGTATTCCCAAATATTTAGATCAGCTTTTCTAATCCATTGTTTTGAGAATTCTTGCTTAACCTCTTCAACCTTTTCTTTACCTTTCAAGCTAGAACTTTTGTTGTCTACTAGTGATCCTTTACTTCTACAGAATTTTGCAATATGCCCAATATTGTTACATACATAACAAGTTACATTATTCTTCTGAATAGCTTTCCCATAACCTATGCTGATTTGTGTTCTGCAATGATTGGATAAATGTCCAAATCTTCCACAAACATAACATCTCACATTCATTGTGCAATTTTCAAAGTTGTGACCAACTTTGTTGCATTTTGAACATTGACTAGTGGGTGTTTTGATATTCTCATAATTTCTAGATCTACATTCATTTGCTCTATGACCATACTTATTATAGTTAAAGCATTTTCCATTGAATTTATAAGCATTAGGTTGTCTTACCGATTTGTTGTGATCCTGAGTATTTGCAGTACCAGAGCTTTCACCAACTTCAAAGCCAATTCCAGAAGTGTCACCTTTAGGTTTTTGATTCTTCAGCAAGGTACCAAGTTCCTCTGAGCTTTTCTTGAATTTTCATAGCTAAGTCTTGTGTTCTCATTTGCTACATCACTTAGTCTTCTAGTCAATTCTTCTTCATTTTTCTTCCTATCCTCAATCTCTTTACAAAATCTCATAGTCATATCCCGCATCTCATTCTTTGTTGTCATGTTTTCTAGTTTTAGTTTGCTTATCTGATCATTAAGTGATTCCTTTTCATCGTTCTCATTTTGCATCTTTTCACAAAGTTCTCTTCTCTTATTTCTTGCAACAATAAGATTCTCTTGAAGTGCCTAAATGATATCTTGAGCTGCCCTTAAATCATCTTCTAGTTTGATATTTTTCAATTTCTCTACATCATAGTCTGAAAGAGCTCCTTCAAGTTGCTTCATCAGATTTTCCATCTTTACCGATGTCAAGATCTTCCTCAAGTTGTTAGGCTTCTGAAAATAGATGACCAAGCTCTGATACCAATTGTTAGGATTCCCATAGATACTGAGAGGGGGGGGGTGAATTAGTATCTATCTGGTGTACAAAATTTCTTAACTTAAAACATGCAGAACATATTATAACAGTGTACTGGTATGCAATAAATAATGCAATAAACATAATTAAAAACATCCACATGAAAAGCACACCATGACACAAGGATCTAACAAGGAAACCTGGTGTGGGAAAAACCTCAGTGGGATTTGTGACCCACAATATCCACTTACTGGCCAATAAGAGAATATTACTTACAATAGGGGCCTGCACATGTAGGAAGGCCAACTGCCTAGAGCTCACTGCTCAAATAGGAAGTCTCACTGACTTACAATGTGGATTATACAAATCCAGTATCTTGTACTGCTTTACAACAGCGTCTATAATGCTTGATTCAGTACTGGTTGCTGCTTTGCTTCTTACATAAATCCTTTTCCCTATTTTTCACATAATAGGTCTTCCTTCATATTTCACATATATTGCTTACATAACTTTATTCATTTCTTCCCTTTTTAAAATGTCTACAATGATGTCTTTTATATATAAGAGTCATTTTACAACATGCCAAGTTGGCTTACAAAGTTTTTACAATAATAAACAAAATATAATATAACACAATCCTATCGGCCTCTGTGTCGGTGTCCTGAGTGCCAGTGTAGAGTCTGATCATTGATGTCGGTACACTAACTTGCTGGTGTAATGCCTTGTTGGTGCCATAGGATTGTAAGGTTGCCATCAATGACAAAACCTTCAATCACATACAATGTCTCATTGGAGTGTGCATATTGCCAACAAGATCAAGGTAGATAAACCAATTTTTCACATTATCTTTCTCCCCCTTTGACAACAATGCCAAAGATCACCAAAATAGAAAATCAAAATCTCTCCCCCTAAAACATAGAAGCATGAATCTCTCTCCTATTAGGATACACAACCAGATCAGTAGACCACTCCAACAAAGGAGCAACACCAACTCATCAATCTGGATAAAAGATTAAGGCTCTGAATTCCACCAGATCTATGCAACTCAATGCATCTAGTTCTCATCAGGAGGGGTGGAGACCCCTGACTTGTCTCTCAAGTAGACAAATGTATATGCAAGCAAAGGATTAGTAAAATATCAGCAATTTGTTCCTTTGTAGATACATATTCCACCTTCACCTTCTATTCATCGACTTGCTCTCTCAAGTAATTATATTTGATTGATATATGCTTAGTCTTTGAATGTTGCATCATATTTTCAGATATGTTTATAGCACTAGAATTATCATAGTATATAATGATAGGCTCATCATAAATAACGCTAATATCTTTTAACATTTATTTCATCCACACTATCAGAGTGAAATTACTAGCAACAACAATGTACCCAGCTTCAATAGTAGATAAAGATATTGAATCATGTTTCTTGTTGGCGCATGAAACCAACTTCTTACCTAAAAAGAATGCTCCACCGGTAGTTCTCTTTCGGTCATCAACATCACCTGCCCAATCTTCATCAATATAAGCACATAACATGAAATCATCATTCTTTGGATACCATAAACCATAATCTTCAGTTCCTTTTAGACATCTGAATATTATTTTAACAACAGTAACATGACTCTCTTTCGGTTGAGCTTGATATCTAGCTACTATACATGCAACATGCATAATGTCAAGTCTAGTTTGACTAAGATATAATAGTTCATCAATCATAGATTTGTACAAACTTTGATTATCTTTAGGAGATTCATCATTTCTAGGCAATTTACAACTAGTCACCATAGGAGTTCCAATTAATTTGGAATCATCTAATCCAAACTTCTTCAGTAATTCTTTCACATACTTAGTTTGAGATATAAAGATTCCATTTCCTGTTTGTGCAATCTGCAAATCTAAGAAAAATTTCATCTCACCAATCATAGACATCTCAAATTCTTTTTGCATGTCACTGGAAAATTTCATGCTAATATCATCATCACACCAAAAATAATGTCATCAACAAAGAGTTCAACAGTCAAAATGTTATTATTTTCAATCTTAAAGTATATATTACTATCAGGAGCACCTTTGAGAAATCCCAGTTATAGCAAGTATTTATCTAATCTAGCATACTAGGCTCTAGGGGCTTGTTTCAAACCATAAAGTGCTTTCTTTAACTTACATACCATGTCTCCATCATCTGATAGTGAAAATCCATCAGGTTGTTCAATGTAGACTTCTTCTTCTAGATCACCATTCAGAAATGAAGATTTGACATCCATTTGATATACTTTGAAATCTTTATAAGAAACATAAGCAAGCAAGAATCTAACAACTTCAATTCTGACAACCAGATACCCTTCTTGTTGTGAATATCCTTTACAAACCTATCTGGGTTTATTTTTTTACCACTTCAACTACTTCATTCAATTTGTTCCTAAAAGTCCTTTTAGTGCCAATAATATTTTTATCCTTAGGTCTAGGCACAAGTTCCCAAGTATTGTTCTTTTCAATATGATCTAACTCTTCTTCCATGGCTATAATCCAGTGATTATCTTTATAAAATTCAACAACATCTTTAGGTTCAACTTTAAAAATCAAACATATCTCTTCTACATCTAGTCTTCATCTAGTCATCACACCTTTATTCTTATCATTGATAATCTGATTCTCAGAATGATTTAATCTTACATACCTTGGAGTCTTAGACTCGGGATCCTGAACATCCTCACTAGGAGAAGCAACAATCTTTGTCTCTATGGGATCATTCTTCTTAGGCTCTTCAGGTTGAATAGGAGCTAAAACAACATATTGACCTTCATCATAGGCTCTGATCTCCTTCCCAAGGTTTTCATCCACCTTCACACTTGCACTCTCAACTATCATTCTCAGTCTCCAGTTATAGCACAGGTAGCCTTTGCTATTTTTAGAATATCCCAAAAAGATACCTTCATCACTTCTAGCATCAAACTTCCCAATATCCTCATCTCTCTTGATATAACATTTACTACCAAAAACTTCAAAATATTTCACAGTAGGAACATGACCAAACCAAAGCTCATAAGGAGTCTTATTGGTATCACCTTTGATATGAACTCTATTGAATGTATAGACTGTAGTGATAATAGCTTCTCTCTCATAGACCTTCAGAACATTTCTATCAATTAACATGGCTCTTGCAGCATCTAAAACAGTACAGTTCTTCCTTTCAACAATCCCATTCTGTTGTGGGGTCCTAGGAGCAGATAATTGTCTTCTGATTCCATACATTTCACAAAAAGAATTGAACTCATTGGAACAAAATTATCCATCTCTATTAGATCTCAGACACTTCAACTTCAATTTGGACTCAGTTTCAACTTTAGCTTTGAATATGTTGAATTTCTCAAATGCTTATGATTTTTCCTTCAAAAAGACAACCCAGACCATTTTGGAATAATCATCAATTAGTAACATAAAGTATCTATCACCCTGCACACTTCTTACATTTGTAGGTCCACATAGGTCAGTATGCACAAGATCTAACAATCCATCTAATGCATACTATTTACTTTTAAAAGAAATTCTTATTTTCTTACCCAATTGAAATTCCTTACAAACCGGATTAATAGGTTTAACAATCTTAGGAAAATCCCTAATAGCTTGAGTAGAACTGATCTTGATCAATGAATAAAAGTTTACATGACATATCCTTCTATGCCACAACCAACTCTTGTTGGTATTATGGATGACTTCATCATATGTTGCAATGATTTTGTCATTGATGTCAACACTTATCTTCCTGGAGGTCTACATTGTTGATTTGACACTCTAGTTATATTGGTTTGTTGTTGAACGGACACATTATGGTCTCGACATGGATATTGGCTTATGCACAGTCACTGGTATATGTTTCACCGACAACTCACGAAGTTGATGATGACTTTTTATCATCTGGAGATCATTTGGTTATGTTGAAGACATGGATTGGATGTTTACATTTGGTGTTTTGCTTATTGGACTAATCAGGTTCACATATTTGCCTTTATCGACAGATAGGTCTAGGTTATGCACCGGTACAAGATATCATGTTCTAGATCAGCATGCCACATTTTGGAAATGGTTTATTGATTGAATAATGTATAAATGTATTGAGCCAACATATTGTATTGCATCAAGACTTATTTTGTAATTGTAATATCTTTAGTGAGCCGACCTCATGATAAGGTCTTAGGGTTTTGTATAAATAATTGTAAGATCTTATTTGAAGATCATTGTGAGTGTGTGCGAATATTGAAGATCATTGTGAAGAGAGAAAATAAGTAGATCCTTGTGCGAATCACACAGATATTATCTGAAGGTTGAAAGAAAGGTTATGAAGGTATTTGGCACTCATGGTAAGAGCTTAAACCTATACTGAATCTTGCATTGCAGATGCTATACTGAAGTAGTACATTGTTATTGGATTTAACCATCCAATTGTAGTCAGTGTGATTCCTATTTTGTGATTGAGCAGTGAGCTCTAGGCGATTGGCCTTTCTGCATGTGCAAACCCCATTATTGTATTCACTTACTATCTGCAGTAGTATCATTTGATTATGGGTAAGGTTTCCCATCATGTTTTTTCCCCTTACAAGGTTTCCACATCAAAATATCTATGTCATGTGTTGTGGATGTTGTTTCTCTTTCTGTTTCATGCATTAAGCTATACCGATACTGCTATAACTGTTAATCTGTTTTACCGGCACTAATTTTTAAGTTGGAATAATTTGTTTTGGGTTATAATTTATTGACAACTGATTCACCCCCCCCTCTCAATTGTCCTTCCTAGTTCCTAATAATTGGTATCAGAGCCTAGTCCTCTTTTTGCAGAAGTCTAATAGCTTGAGGATATCCTATGGAAGCAAATATCTTCAGGAAGGATAGTCCTAAACTTGATGCAACTAACTATGGTATATGGAAGATCAGAATGGAAACACATTTGAACTGCATTGGAAGAGATATATGGGATGCTACAAAGAATGGCTATGTTGGTCCTACTCCGAATAACTATCATCCACCGACATTGGCTAAAGACTTGGAGAATGATTGCAAAGAAAGAGAAGAACTTCTAAGCACATTATCAGATCAACAAATCTTGGGAATATCTGATAGATCTATTGCAAAATCTATTTGGGATAAACTTGAAACATTGAATGAAGGAGATACCACTATCAAAATTGCAAAATTGGAATGTTACTGGGTCAGGTATGAAAATTTAAAAATGGAAGAGGATGAAAGAATTTCTGCATTTATGGAAAGAGTTAATGAAATTGTTTTAGGAATACAATGTTGTGGAGGATCTTTAAGTGAAGATGAAATTATTTCTAAATTTTTAATAGCTTTTCCACCAGCTTACAAAATGAAAGTTACTACTATTAATGAGTTGAGAACAATGCCTAATACATCAGTATCTAGAGATACTTTGGCTAGAAAACTTTCAGCATTTGAGCTTGAAGAATTTGATCTTGTTGCTACAGTCAAAACTGATATAGCTTTCAAATAATCATCATCAACATCATCATCATCATCATCTGAAAAATCTAATTGGAAAGCACTTTATGCAAAAGAACTTGAAGATATCAGGAGAAAAAATGAAGAACTTGAAGAACTTGAAGAACTATTTGCAAGGAAGATGCCTAAAGGTCTAGCAGGAAGTAAGTATGAAGGTAAAACACCTTTCAAATGTTTTAATTGCAATAAAGTTGGTCATATGGTGTCTAGGTGTCCTGATAGACATTCAAGACTAAGAGAGGAAGCAAAAAGAACATATAAGCCTAACCCTAAATATCAGAGATACAGATTTAAGAAAAACAGAGATAAGTCATGTTACTATGCAGATGAAGGTGCTACAAATGACTCTGATGAAGATCCAACAGATAGTGGATGGGCATTTGTTGCATTAAAAGAAGATCCACCGACACCTATTGTCAAAATGGTAGAGCAGACATTAGCAACAAAAAATGAAGAAAGGGATGAATGGATCATTGATAGTCGATGCTCGCATCATATAATTGGTAATAAAAGCAAATTCTTATCATTACAGGAAATTCATGGAGGTCTAGTAAGATTTGGAGATGACAAAGCTTGTTTAATCAAAGGAAGAGGCACTATATCTTTGGATGGTAAGCACAATACTGGCAATGTTTATTATGTTGAAGGTTTAAAGCATAATCTTTTGAGTGTTGGTCAGTTAGTGGGAAAAAAGTTTCAATTACAATTCAAGAATGGAAAATGCAAAATCATGAACAAAACTGGATTGGAGATTGCAATCGGTAATTAGACTAAAGGTAATATCTTTCATTTGAATACCAGTGATAAGACATGTTTGATTGCACAAATTGATGAAAGTTGGTTATGGCATAAAAGACTTTGTCATGTGAATTTTGATTGCATTGTAAAAATCAGTTGAACCAAGGCAGTAAGGGATTTACCTAAGACTGCGAAACCTCATAATCCGGTATGTAAGGAATGTCAAATGGGAAAGCAAGTTAGAACAAAATTTAAGAGCATTTATGAGAAATCCAATAATATTCTTGATTTAATTCATACTGATTTATGTGGTCCAGCAAGAACAATAAGTCTTTTGGGCGATATATACTTTATGCTAATAATTGATGATTATTATAGAATTTGTTGGGTTAATTTTTTGAGGGAGAAGTCATAAGCTTTTGGAAGATTCAATATATACAAGGCAATGGTAGAGAATGAAACCGACAATAAAATCAAATATTCGAGATCTAATCAAGGAGGAGAATTTACATCTAGGGAATTGAATTCATTCTGTGAAGAGAATGGAATCAAAAGACAACTATCAACACCCCAAACACCCTAGCAGAATGGAGTTGTGGAAAGGAAAAATAGAACTATACTGGATGCAGCAAGAACCATGATGATGGAAGCAAATCTACCTCATATGTACTGGAGAGAAGCAGTGAATACAATGGTCTATACTTTCAACAAACTTCACATCAAAGGTGAAACCGGTAAGACCCTTTCTAAACTATGGTTTAGTCATACTCCTACTCTTAAATACTTCACAATATTTGGAAGCAAATGTTATATTAGGAGAGATGAGTCTATTGACAAATTTGATCCTAGAAGTGATGAAGGAATATTTCTTGGTTATTCAACTAGAAGCAAGACATATAGATGTTACAATAAAAGATGGCAGAAAATCATTGAAAGTAATAATATGCAGATAGATGAACATATTAGAGGAGAATCAAGATCTGTAGATTCTGAATCAGAAGTAGAAATGATTATAAATGAATCGACACAGAATGAAGAACCACTCACACCGACATCATAAAAAAACTCAACTGTGACTGAAGAACAACCTGTAATTGGAAAATAGAATAAACCCAAGTATGTAAGATTGAATCATTCAGAAAATCAAATAATTGAAAATAAAAATCAAGGTGTTATGATAGGAGGAAGATTGGCAAATGAAGAGGTATGTTTAATTTCTCAATTTGAACCAGCATCAATTGTTGAGGCATGTCAAGATAAACATTGGATAAAAGCAATGTGTCATGCCCAAAATTTAGGGCAAAAATGGAACGATTTTTTTAAAAAAAAAAACAAAAAAACTAGTTAATTAACAAAGTTCGCTATCACGACATGTGTTAACATGTTGGCCTTAACAAAAATCGAACTAACTCCGATATTAACTAAGTATCGATCTTAATTATAATTCATTTGCAAAAAAAACTAAATGTTTTTAATTTATTTTCTCATCAAATATAGTCGTTAGTTTAATTTATTAAACTCATTTAAATTGGTAGACGTAGATAAAAATTGATCTCCAATAAAGTCATATTGTCTAAATTTCTCTTTAAATCATTAATTAATTTAATGGATTTAGGTGTCAACTTAATTTTCTAAACGACATTATCCAATGAGGAAAAATTATCTTTCTAAAATCAAATTTGGCTTTCAAGGAATTAATTTCCTTTTTTATTTAATCAAGGCTTCACAATAGTTAATTTAGTAAAATAATTAATTGGGATTAAAATTCCCACGTCTATCTAAAATGAAAACCTTAACCAATTTTAAATATAAATTTCTTTTCCACAACTTTTAAATTAAACTCATGAAAACCCTAATTTATAATTCATTATAAAATTACTTCTTTGACTCTTTTTTTTAAAAAAGAACTTAAACTTATTTATCTTTCCCTCTACCCTAGTTCTATCCGAGCTAGGGTTTTCTCTTTTTAAAATTTATTATATTTTTTTTTAAAACCCTACATTACCACGCAGGGCGGCCATGGCGGGTTGAGCGAACGCAGGAGGAGGTGAAAGCATGGAGGAGGTGGAAGGTGGAGGTCGGCGCCGCCGAAGTCTCCACTGTGCAAGGCACAGTGGGCTCGGCCGCCGGCCACTGTGTATAACACAGTGCGCACGGCTGCCGGCCACTGTGCAGTGCACAGTGAGCTCGGCCCGCCGGCCACTGTGCAATACACAATGGTCTCGACCGCCGGCCACTGTGCCATGCACAGTGCGCTCGGCCGCCGGCCACTGTGCATTGCACAATGCGCTCGGCCCCGGCCGAAACCCTCTGCTTAGTCATTTTTTGTTTAAAATTTTCTTTTTTTCTTTTTTTTAAAATATATTTATATATATATTATATATAAATATATATAAATATATTTATATATATATATTATATATATAAATATAAATATATATATTTATATATATATATATTTGTTATTAAGATTATAACAAAAACAGTGAAAGAAGTTTATTTATATTTTCAATTATAGAGATGAATAATGTTTTTTTTTTTCTTTGTAATTTGCTTTATGAATATAGGATTTAGATGGAATTTTATATATTCCTAACACTCTGATTTTTTTTTTTAACAATATATTTTCAAAGGCATAAACATGATATTGCTGGAGTCTAGGGTAAATAAATATAAAGGAAATCAACAAAGTAAATAACTATAAATTTATTTTCTGCAATAAAATAACCATAGATATCAATAAATTTTATAGCAACTTAAAAATCTAAAGTTTAATAAACTCAAGATAAGGGACTAGAAGAGAGGAATGCTTAGGATTTTATTCCTAAAATTAATTGTAAAATCTCATTTCTTGCAACTAATATTTTCTAGGGTTCATACATCTTAGATCTTACTTTAGGAAAAATAATCTGCATTATACACCTTTAATACAACATGCATACATTCATTAAATTGTTAACAAAACATACTACTCATATTTTTCTACAAGTAAAAAGTAGGAAATTTCACAGATAAGAGGAAATACTGAATCAAATAAAACTGATCTTCATATTAAAATGATTATTGCATGCAAACCAAAAGTAGCTTTCTTTTTTTTTTAAAAACTAGAAGTAGAAATAAAACAAGCTTTTTACAACTCTAAGATATTTTGCAAAATTTACAGGATGTTTCTTTTTTTTTTTTTTTTACAACAATCCCAACTCTCATGTCAATATTTCAAATTTACAACTTGCCTCTCATTTCAACAAATGAGGGCGTATTTCTTCTAACAAAACTAACAACTGCAAATAAACTTAGATTTCCTCAACAGTATTCTTCTGCAACCTTTCACTCTCCCTAGTCTTTTTTCTTGACATTCCTGCATAATGGAAACACAAATATGACCACGGAGTGCTCACCTCCCAGCCTAGGCTAACTGGTAGCCACCCTCGAGCTCGGAGAACCAAGCCCTAGATGGGTAACAAACATGCAAACACATAGAAGACAAAAATACACAAATAGAGATTCAGACACACTCCCAACTTGGCTACACAACACCACACTTTGGTGATGACCTTTTTAAGGGTGGTTGTGGACCAATACCCTGAGGAGAACTGCAAGTATGGAAAAACAAGTAGCCACCTCATGGCACAATAAATAATGCAAAAATCCCAAGTGAAATTCTAAAACAAGACATTCAAAACACAGATTTCTTACACCAATCATACTCTCAAACACATACAAGAAAATAGGCATTTTAAAGAATAATCAAACCAACCTTAATCTGCCCAATGGTAGTATAATATTTGAGGAAGAGCTGCCCAAATCCACGGATCTTCTTCTTCTACCCTTAGTCAAATTTTCTATTCCAAACTATTATTTTCTTTTCAAAATTTCTCGTCTCCAAAAATGGAGAGTGGGTAATTACCCTCAATTTTTTCCAATTCTTGCTTAAGAAGCTCATTCTCTAAGTTCTCACAAGTTTCTAAGAACCAAAAAGGAAAGTAAAGCAGAATGCAAAAAGACTCTCATTCGAATAGGAAAAAATATCAATTAGTTTTAAACTTCTAATTTTCAATTTTCGCACAACTCAAAAAAGCCAATTTTTAAAGCGTCAAAAAGGTCACTTAAAAGTAGAAACTTGCCTAAAATTACCCCTAACCCCTAGGTATACCTTATGGGCTTTAGGAAACCCTATTAAACTACCCCTAGGTGTTCATTTAACCCATTTTAAACCCCTCTGAAGTTTATTTTCGGGTCAAACATATGTTGACCACTCCGAAGATTATATTCCCAAAGTATTTATGATAACACATTATATTATTTAAGAAAAACTATAGTTAAACACTTTCCCTCCAAGAGACAAAAATAAAACATTTAAATTTTAATCCACACATGTGTCAAGTGACACAAATAAAACACTTTTACAAAATAAAACATGAAATCGTCTCTTGTGGGTTTTACACATTAAATTTAAATAACACTTAACACTCATGCAACATATACTGTTACGAATAGAATACAACACAAATGGGGTGTTGTCTCTCCAAATAGACAACCCCTTGCTTACGAACATACATAAGTCTAGGTTTAGTTCTCCGTAATTTTCCATGGTCACATGGTAAATTTCCTGCGCATCTCAATTTACACATTAGTACTTTCAAATATCCACATATAACATAATTCAAGGAATAACAATACACATCATCACTTGCATACAATTTTCATCTACACAGATTAAATACATCTTTTATCTAGCAATTTCACATAAGCAATTTCATTCCAATTCACATAAACTTAACCATACATCATAGTTCTGTTATCATAGTAAAGTCCTGCAAATTTAATAACGACATCTATCATTGCAATATCATCCTATCTAACAATCATGTAGTGTTCTATCTCATAAAGCATATAAGTAAATCATCAAAACATAGCAATGTTATCCAAATCCCAAAATCATATAAGTTCTAAGTCTCAAAATGCATCAAAATAAAGTATCCATAATAGTCTAAATATAAAATCCACTGAATGTCAGACTAAGTTGAGGTGAGGCCTCACACAATGGAAGATGAATAAGAACAGATTGAAAAGAATAATACTTGGACATTAGTTCTCCAGCCTAAAGACAAAAATGTCATTGGAACTAAATGGGTATATAAAAATAAACTTAATGAAGATGGTGAAGTAATCAGAAACAAAGAAAGATTAGTTTGTAAATATTATTCTCAGAAAGAAGGAATTGATTATAATGAAACCTTTGCACCGATAGCCAAAATTGAAGCAGTAAGACTATTTCTTGCATTTGTAGCTCACAAGAACTATAAAGTTTACTAGATGGATGTAAAATGTGCATTTTTAAATGGAGATCATGAAGAAGAAGTTTACATTGAACAACTAGATGGATTTTCATTAACAAATGTTAAGGATATGGTTTGCAGGTTAAGGAAAGCTTTATGGATTAAAACAAGCTCCCAGAGCTTGGTATGCTAGACTGGATAAGTATATTTTAAAGCTTGGATACACAAAAGGTAATGCTGATAGTAATTTGTATTACAAAATCACCAATGATGACATTTTGGTTATTGAAGTATTTGTGGATGATATCATTTTTGGAGGTGAAGAGGAGTTATGGGAAGACTTTGCTAACAAGATGCAGGAAGAATTTGAAATGTCTATGATTGGAAAGATAAAAAAATTCTAGGTTTGTAGATTTCTTAAACAGATAAAGGTATATTCATATGTCCAACAAAATAATTGAAGGAACTCTTGAAGAAATTTGCTACGAAAAAATCCAAACCGGTAAGCACTCCTATAACTACAACTGATAAATTAACATCAAAGGATGATTCAGCTCCTATAAATTCAACAAGGTACAAATCTATGATTGGAGGGTTACTATATTTGACACAAACCAGACCTGATATAATGAATGCAGTGTGTATTGTTTCAACATTTCAAAGCAATCCTAAAGAAAATCATGAAACTACAGTAAAAAGGATTTTCCGATACCTACAAGGCACAACAAATCTTGGTTTATGGTATCCTAAGGATGAAAATATTGAGTTATGTGCATATACAGATGCAAATTGGGCAGGAGATGTGGATGACATAAAGAGTACCACTGTCAGTGCATTCTTTCTTGGAGAAAGATTAATTTCATGGATCAACAAGAAGTAGACTTGTACATCATTATCAATAGTAGAAGCAGAATATGTTGCAGCAACAACTGATTGCACTCAGATATTATGGATCAAGCAAATGTTGAAGGATATCAAGGTAAAATGCAAAGAATTGGTAATTATTCATTGTGACAATTCAACAACAATAGATATATCAAAGAATCTAGTATTTCACTCTAAAACAAAGCATGTTTCTATTAAGTATAATTTTCTAAAAGAAAATGTTGAAGCAAATGAAGTGAGATTGGTTTATGTGAATAGTAAAGAGCAAATTGTGGATATTTTCACAAAGCCTTTGCCTAAGGAAACATTTGAATATCTCAGAGAGAAGCTTGGGGTAATCACCCCACCAACAGAGACTTGAATAATGAAGATTGACATCAAACCAGTAGGGACTAACAAAAAAATCTTTTTCCAGCTCGATGAAGGAGAGCTACTACTCAGGGGGAGTAGTTAGCTGTATGTTATGTTCTAATTTTGATTCTTAACTGCTTTGGCATTTGATGTCAAAGGGGGAGAGATGTTTATGGAAAAACATTGTACTTTGAAGATTAGGGAGAGATATATTTTGGTTTTGGTTATATTGTTTTTGTTTTTGGTACAAAACTTTGTATTGATCTATTTTCGGAGATTGTTTGTTTTTGGCATTCTGTTTTTGGTACTTAGATGTTTTTCCATCTAGTGTTGCCATCAATTCCAAAGGGGGAGATTGTTGGTATTATGGATGACTTCGTCATGTGTTGCATTGGTTTTGTCATTGATGTCAACACTTATCTTTTTGGAGGTCTACATTGTTGATTTGGCACTCCGGTTATATTGGTTTGTTGTTGAACCGACCCATTATGGTCCCGACATGGATATTGGCTTATGCACAGTCACCGGTATATGTTTCACCGAAAGATCAGGAAGTTTATGATGGCTTGTTATCATTTGGAGATCATTTGCTTATGTCGAAGACATGGATTAGATGTTTACATTTGGTGTTTTACTTATTGGACTAATTGGGTTCACATATTTTCCTTTACTAACAGATAGGTCTAGGTTATGCATCGGTACAAGATATCATGTTCCAGATCAGCACGACACGTTTTGGAAATGGTTTATTGACTTAATAATGTATAAATGTATTGAGCCAACATATTGTATTTGTCATGCCTATGAAATGTGATACCTGCAGCTGCAACACAAAACACTCAATAGATCATTACAAGCATGGTTAGAAAATAATAAGCAAAGAAAGATGAACCATGACAAAGCGACCTATCACCTCCTAAGAGATGCGAGTATGGATTTTCTCTCAGATCTAGATAAGCAATCCCAGTGACTTGACTACACCTAGATGGAGGATTTGAAGTGATAATGATATGAAAAGATGAGATTGATTATGCTAGATTGATCCAAGAGACTAATTAAGCTAATGATATTCATGATTAAGCTATGACGATGATGCAATTAAGCTAGAAAAGAAATTGATTAAGCTACATGATTCAACAATTACGCTAGAAAATGATCAAATTAAACTAAATCTAAGATGCAATTTCTTAAAACAACAATGCTCAAATAATATGCCTATAGTAACAATGCATAAGATGAAATGAGATGGGATATTTATTTCTCCATAAAGGGGGAATATTATAGGATTTCCAAGGCCAGGGGTGAGGTGGCAGGAATCAACGTTCAAGATTGAGTCTGAAGATATCAAGGGTGAAATTGGAGGAGGTTGGAGGAAGAGACACTTGTCATCTCTGTGGTTTCAAGTGTCAAGGAGCTTTGCTCATAAAAGGGCAAATGTCCAAGAGAGGAGACATGTGGCCAAAGTGCCACATGTCTCAAGAAAAAAATATCCACACCATAGGAGGTTAGGATAAAGAGGTTAGAATGTGAAAGATATGATAGGGTTAGTTAAAACCCAATGTTAGGTGGAATGGATTAGGTTAGGGGGATGGTTAGGAGTTAGGAGGCATGTGGGTAATTTGAATTTAAAAATTCAAATAATAGGAAAAGACTAATTAATTCTCAACAAGGCATAAATTTATTGTTTTAATTAATTAGAGGATTAGAAGAATTGATTGAAGTTGGGGGAGGATTAATTAATTAATTAATCAAAGGGGACTATGGAAATGAACCTATTAAATAAATCCTTAGATTTATTAATAAGTAGATGAATTCAATCAAATTAGGAAGGGAGATTAATTAAATAATTGCTTATTTATTTAAATATCTTCAGACCATTTTTAGGTGTATACATTTTGCCCCTCTTTGAAGTGAGGTGTGATGACACATTGATTCAAAGAATAATCTTATTTTGATGATGCTATTGGTTCAATAGAGTGCCCCAAACATTGATTGATAAATTGCAGTATGATGATGCCCCCTCAGGAGATCAATTGAGATAATTGATCTTTGGAGTTTTTGGATATTCGCAAAATTGATATCCCGATTAGAAATGATTTGATTTCTGCAATCGTGGTTGATGAAAATGCAAGATCTATGATCATGGTGATGTGGATTTTAATTATTGATAAATCTTGATTGATTAGATTGATAAGATTGAGATTTAGTTTGGTTTTAGGAATGACACCTCCTGTATAAGACAAAGATGATCAAAGCGTCTAGTTTCAGGATTGATATATCCTGTATAAGACATGATCAGAATGTCTGGTTTTAGGAAAGATACATCCTATATAAGACATGATAGAATCAATTTAGATGCAATTGATTGATAGAATTAATAAGGTTGATTGGGTATAGAACTGACAGTTTGTTGATAACAAGTTGCAGAAAGATTCATATATGTTGATGTTGGTTCTATTGAGGGGGGAAATATAAGATTTTTGCTGGGTCGATAATATCTGGATAGAGATGAGTCATTGTTATGATTGCGTATACACTTATGATGATGCCTTGATGATTCCTGTGATATATTTAACCTTGGATAAAATGAGCATGCGAGATCCCATGCAAGAATGAAATGCAAGGTAAATGCAAAGCTATGACCGAACCAATCACTGGGTTATTGCATTTTGTCATCATTGAGATTTTTAAATGTGGGAAGTGAGTGTAAACATCAATGGTATATTAAACCATGATGACCTGAGCACGACTTTCTTGGATTTTGATATGGAAAGTTAGCACAAGCATCAAGGTATAATTGAACCAAGATGACCTGAGTCTTGCTTGCGTAAAACAGGCAGTATTAACCATTTCAATACGCAAATCAGAAATGTCTTTGATGATACTCTGATGATCATGTCCCGAGACAAATTTGCACATATTAATGATTAATTTACAGACAATAGACAAGAAAAATATCATGTTCCTTCCTTGTTCCTCTAGTCAAAGACATCCTAGAGTTACTCAAAAATCATGATAGCAAAAATCAAGATAGAAAAGGTTGAACAAGCATGTTAAAATCATTATCCAAAAGATATCATCCATTGAAAAGTGTGTAATGTGTTTAGACTGAATTTGTGATAGTTTGATGGTTGATAATTGTAGCGTCATAAATTGTACGCACTTGCTAGGGTGGTACAATTTCACACCTAGTTTAGCACCTGCCTTGGCGCATTTTGTATTTTGCATTGCATTTCCCCTTTAGCACTTAATTAATTAAATTAATTAGGTCTAAGGTCCTATTTTATCATCTCCTACATCATAACGTTGGGCCCTTTCATTAAAGTGTGCCCCTTTCATTTTATTCCTCCAATACATCATTTAATCAAAAACCCTGATTAGGTCCTATTTTGAACTTGGGGGCTTGGTTTCGGGGGTCAAAACATCTCGAAATCACCTGTAACTTTGGGATTCTCTCTAAAATCATCATATCCGACGGCCCTGAAAATTTGGTGAAAAGTTGTCGGGACCATGGCGCCCGGAGTGCACATGGTCCCGGACATTTTTCCCAAAATTTTAGGAGCGTGATCCAATCATAAAATAAAGCTTAACCCCAAGAAATTGGCGGGAAATTCAATCTCTAGGTCGGCCAAAAGATGAAATTATGACCTAGGGTTTTATACATAAGAGCTCTCTTTCTTCATTTGAAGGGATCGAAATTTTTGGTTTTCAGGAACCTCATATGCAGCGAAAGAGCAGATCTTTGAAGACTTCAACAACATTCAACATCCATCTATCAAGCATTTATCAATTTCATTCATCCATTTAGGGCTTGGAAGACATTGAAGAACAATAGGAGGTTACCGACTGAAGATTGGCTTGTACCTCTCCCTTGGGGTTGGGGTATGATTTCATGTTGTTTTCATGTCTTTGTATAAGCTTCAATATATCCTTTATTCATGCTTTAGATCACTTTGCATCTTGATTTAGAGCATTTACATTATCATTTACAAGCAATTAGGGTTTACTTTCTAGGTTGCTCTAGTTTGCTTTCTTGCATTTAAGGACCTTGCACACACACTAGGTCTGCACACACAATACATTTTACAATACAACTTGGCTATTCGTGGAGGTGGAAATCACCGAAGCGGGGGTTTGACTAAGGCAAAACCCTATATAGCCGCCCATACCCTTTTCAGATATAAGTGCAGGTTTTGGGACTCGGACGACGCCGCAGGTTGCAGATCCGGGAGAAGCAGACTGAGACCGACCTTCCCACCAAATTTCAGAGCAAAAGACCAGGACAGGGGCGTGGGGTGCCCTGGTCCTTCTAGGACAGGGGCGCTGGGCGCCCTGGTCCCTGGGACAGGGGCGCTGGGCGCCCTGGTCCTCCTGACAGACAGCATTTTCAGCATTTTTGACAGCTTTTCCAGAGTGCAAAACAGCAGTTTCCAGAGCAGTTTCAGGGGCAGAATCAGGACAGTGGCGCCCGCGCCCCCGTCCTGAACATTTTTAGTCAGATTTTAACTCTGGGTACGCATTTGCATTCTTGTCTTGTCCTTGTGTTTACAGCTTTCCATTGTTTAAGTTCAATTCCGCAATCTTATTATTAGTTCATACTTGCACTTTGGAGTTAGGGATTGAACTTGCATCATTTCATCTTTCAATTGCAACAAAGGAATAGAAATCCTAATAGGTAGCCCGTGGCTCTCTCTTCCACAAGAAGAAGTAGCCAATTGTGTGATACCTCTAGGCTCTTTCGTATTCCACAAATGTGTGGTTGGAAGTTAGATTAGGGCATGCTTGCTTAGTGTCACTTTTTCCCCCACACAATAATTTGATCTCATGTTTAATGTTAGATGTGTCTCAGTTTTCACTTGATAAGGGTTGCCTAACTGTTGCTCTTCTTGTTTGATTAAGCCCAAAATGATCACATTTTTTTTGTCCCTAGCTGGGTGCATGATTTTGCCCCAAGCCTAGAAATAAGTTCATCATGATAGACCCAATGATCCAAACCATGACAAGAAGCCACCTAGTATGCCTGCGTATGTACAAGGATTTATTATGGATATGAACATTGTTGACTTAATGCCAGTGGAAGGATGCATGAACTAATAGATGGAAGAGCTAGCGGATAGATAGCACCTATTTGCCAGGTTTTCACCATCTATTTTTATTGCACTTTTTCTCATATTTGATTTTTTTTTTATTTTCTTCTTTTTCACCATTTTTTTTTGTATTTTTTGCTTTTTCACTGTTTTTGTATTTTCTGCTTTTTCACTATTTTTTATTTTTTTGCTTTTTCACTGTTTTTGATTTTTCTACTTTTTCAGACATAAAATTTCTTTAGATGCATGCTATTGATGGGTTCATCAAGTTGATCTCTATCTTGTGTTGATAGGTGATATGCTCCTGACCCAAATATTGTTGTGATCACAAACGGACCTAACTAGTTTGGTTCAAACTTTCCTTTCTTTTCTCGATTTGACTAGTTTTGTGGATTTTCCTTTAGTACTAGTTCCCCAACTTGAAAGACTCATGGTTTGACCCTGTGATTATAACTTTCAGCACATTCTTTGTTGATATACCTTTAAATGATCAAAGGCTTTTTGTCTTCGTTCATGGATCAATTCTAACTCCTGCAATCTAGAGACTCGTTGTTCTTCATTTGGGATAAGACCTTTTAATGATACTCATAGAGAAGGTATCTCTACTTCTATTGGCAGTATTGCTTCTAATCCATAAACAAGAGAGAAAGGTGTGGCACCTGTTGCTGTGCAGATACTGGTACAATAGGCCTATAGAGAAGGGTTCAATTGAATATGCCAATCTTTGCCAACATCATTCACTGTCTTTTTGAGGATTTTCAAAATAGTTTTTTTTTATGCTTCTTCTTGCCCATTCCCTTGTGGATAGTAGGGTGTGTAAAATTTGTGTTGGATCTTGAATTTCTCACATAGTTCTTATACATCCCGATTCATGAGTGGCCGCCCATTATCAGTGATAATGGTCATCGGTATTCCATAGCGACAGATGATGTAGTTCAAGATAAAGGCAACAATTTGTTTTCTTGTGATATTTGTGAGAGGTACTGCCTCAATCCATTTTGTGAAATATTATGTAGCTACAAGGATGATTTTGTGACCATTAGATGAAGAAGGATTTATCTTTCCTACTAGATCAAGACCCCATTGGTAGAAAGGCCAAGACGTTTCCAAAGCATGAAGTTCTTGTGCTGGTGCATGAATCAAATTCCTATGGATCTGACATTGTTTGCATGTTCTAGCTATCTGAAAACAATCTCGTTCCATAGTTGGCCAATAATAGCCCAACAATATGAGTTTTTTCGAAAGGGTAAGACAGCATGAATGAGTGCCACAAATGTTGTTATGGACTTCATGTAAGCCCTTCTCAGATTCTTCTTGTTTGAGACATCTTAAAAGAGTATCGTCTAGAACTCATTTAAACAAGGTATCCGCGACAAGAGTAAAATGGGAGGATTGGCAAATAAAGTTTCTCTTTTGGTTCTTCGATAAGTCAGGAGGGAGGATATTATCTTTTAGGTATGTATAAGTTTGGCCATAGTGGGAGGAATCATGCCCAACAAGGTGACAAATAGTTTGGGAATCAGGACAATTATGAGCAGGGTAAAACAACTCTTCCACTAGGAATTCATAATGCTGTTGATTTTCCTGTGTTTGAAAGAGAGAAGCAAGTGTAGCCATGGCATCTGCTGCTTTGTTGTCATTCCTTGGAATCTGCTGAAAAGTTATTTCTATAAAGTATTTCTTGATATCATCAACGATCTTTTTATAGGGCATTAACTTTTTGTCATTTGTTTGATAATCGTTATTGATTTGATAGATGACGAGCTGAGAGTCTCCAAAGACTTGAAGTTGTGTAATGTTCCATTCTATAGCCATTTTGATGCTTGTAACCAAAGCTTCATATTTTGTTGTATTGTTGGTGCATGGAAAGCTTAATTTGTATGCTTTTGGAATTGTATGACCTTGTGGTGTGATGAATAGAATGCATGTTCCTGATCCATGCTATGTATATGAACCATCAAAGTATAATTGCCATGTTTTTGTGGTGACTGTTAGGATATCAGCATCGGGAAATTCAATCTACAAAGGATGATTATCTTGAAGAGGTGCCTCGGCTAGTTGGTCTACAATGACTTGCCCCTTGATAGGCTTTCTGTCTACATATTCAATATCAAAATCACTCAAGATCATGATCCATTTTGCTAATCATCTTGTTAATGTTGCCTTGCTGAGTAAATACTTCAGAGGATCGATTTTAGCTATTAACTTGATGGAGTGAGATAGTAGATAGTATCTTAATTTTTGAGAAGCAAAAACTACTGCCAAGCATGTTTTTTCTGTTGGGGAATAGTTGAGGTCATATCCCACTAATGTTATGCCGATGTAGTAGATGGCTCATTCTCTTCCTTCATTATCCTGTTGTGTGAGCATAACTCCTAATGATACTTCAGTGGTCGATACATAGAGTAACAATGGATTTCTTGGAATTGGTGACATTATGACAGGTGGTTGTATGAGATATTCCTTGATCTTGTTGAATGCGTCCTCACATTGATGGTCCCACTTGAAATGAACATTTTTGTGTAATAGATGTGTAAATGGGTGACATTTATCTGCTAGTTGAGCAACAAATCTTTTGATTGACTGGAGTCTTCCTTGGAGTGATCTTAGTTGACTTATATTCTTGGGTGATGCCATTCCATGATTTCTTTGACCTTAGCTGGATCTACTTCGATACCTCTAGCTGAAATAATGTATCCCAATAGCTTTTCTGAAGTGAGACCAAAGGCACATTTCTTAGGATTGAGTCGTAGCTTATATTGTTCTAACCTATCAGAGATCCTTTCTAGTATTCCTATATGGTCTTCTCTGTTGTATGATTTTGCCAAGATGTCATCAACATAGTCTTCCATGAATGTATGCATCATGTCATGGAATATTGTTGTCATAGTTATTTGATATGTAGCACCTGTGTTCTTTATTCCAAAAGACATGACGTTCCAGTAGAAAGTACCCCATGGGCATGTGAAAGCTATCTTTTCTTGATCTTCAGGTGCTATTTTAATTTGATTGTATCTGGAGAAACCATCCATTAGAGAAAACATGGAGTGTCCAGTAGTTAAATCTGATAACTAGATGATGAACCACTAGTACCACACTGGTACTGAGAGGGGGGGGTGAATCAGTATAAACACAAATGCAGTTCAAAATCAGTTTGACAACAAATACTCCAGATGACTGACAAATAGGGATACTAGTGTAGACATCTAAAACTGGTCAACGCTTGCGGAGTCATACTTTAACATTTATGCATTGCCTTATTTTAGGGTTTTTGCGTCGCATTAACATTTCTCCTATGTTGCACACTTGGTCTTTATCATTTGCGAGCATCGAGTCATTCTTCTGCATTCTTCATTTGTCTTGCTTTCAAAATTGGTCTTGTCGACAACAATCTTCAATCATGATTTTGGTCAATCTTATCCTGTCGCATCAATGTGCGTGCTCATTTGTCATCATTTTGGACATCGTCAATCCTAATTAGGGTTTTGTCCTCTTTTCAATCTTGTCATCTTGCGATCGATTCATCATCGATCTTTATCGTTCGATCAAATTGTCATTAATCTTATCATCATGCGATCGATTTGTCATCGATCGTTGTCATTTTTAATCTTGTCATCTTGTGATTGGTTTGTCATCGATCATTGTCATTTTCAATCTTGTCGTCTTGCAATCGATTTGTCATCAATCGTGGTCATTTTCAATCTTGTCGTCTTGCAATCTATTTTGTCATCGATCCTTGTCCTCTTGTCAATTTTGTCATTTTGCGATCAATTTGTCATCAATCATCGTCTTTCTCAATCATGTCAATTTGGATCAATTAGTCATTGTTCCTCGTCAATTGGCACCTATCAATTTGGTCTCTTTATCAATCTTGGTCAGTTTGTCAACTAATCTCAATCGTTTGTGAGCATTGGTCTTTTATCAAGTCAGAATCATGATCAAATCAAATCGACATCAATTATCTTCAATCATGACCTAATTGTCATCCTTGCATTGCTAATTCATCTTCTAGGGTTTCATGATTTAATCATTTAACCTTGTTTGTCATTTCTTCCTCTAGGATTAATAAATTATTTATTTATCCCAAGTCTTCGTGTCACAATTAAATGTTTATTTAATTGGTTAACTAATTATTCCTCTTTTTGTGAATTAATTAATAAATGACAAATTATTAATTAATTTACCTAATTTCCTAATTTTCATCAATTTCTAATTCCTAATTTCTAAATTCCTAATTTCCTAATTTCTATTTCATCTATTTTTCAATTCTCTCCTATTTTCCTCCTAGTTTCATGGGAATGACATTTCAAGTTGTCATAATTTGTCATAATTGACAATCAATCAATTTTGACATAGAAATGTGTCATAATTTTGTCATAATTATCAATCAATCAATTTTGCATAGAAAGTGCAAATTTGTCATAATTTGTCATAATTGACATTCTTGATTTGCAATTTCCATTCGAATCTCCTCATGCTAATCTTGTCATCTCTCCAATTTGTCTATAAATTGGATGAATTTCTTAAATCAAGATCCCTACTTGATCGAATCAATCACACTTTGAGTATTCTTGCGCTACTTGTCAATCTTGCTTTCACATTAGGTTTATGCACTTGAAGGTGAGATCCACAAACAAAAGCTATTTGAAGAAGAAAGAAGGACAATGGAGCCACATGAAGGAGACATTCAGATCTGCATTTGGTTTGCTTAGTTTTTAATCTTGAATGTTTTGCTTTCATGTCTTTATTGAGTGTGTTTAGGATTGATCACTGCATTTGAGTTTTTGTGATTGAACTAGTCCAATTTGCTATTGCTTGTGATGATTTCCGATTTCCTAGCTACAACTGGTTAAAATAGAGTGCAACCAGTAACATCTAGTACAACTCAAACAATCATAAACCGGTCACTCACTAAGCTTTCCTCTTAGCTCAATACTGTCATACCATTATGCTCTCATGCATGAACAGGTAAACTAACATCAGATCTTCATAACAGTGAGTTCAATATGTTTTATAGATAGACATAAAACATAGAACCATCATATGCTCAATAGGTAAAAACAAAGCATCACAAGATAAAAGCATTACACATGACACACATATTTTTCACGTGGAAAACCAACTGGGAAAAACCACAGTGGGGATGAATACCCACAAGTTGCTTTTGAACTCTTTTGAAGTCCGCTCTATTAGGAGCCTTGTCCAGTAAAAGACATTACAATAGGTTTTGCTAGGAACTGATCCTATTAGGGATCACCCGGTTAAGGGATGGCTATAATACCTGGTTAAGGGTTAAACTTGGTTACTGTTACCTTGTTAGAGGATTTCAAGAACTCAATAGCTAAAGGATCTCCAGAGCTCTATGGCTTCTCAGAACTCATTAACCTTGAGTTACCCTATTAAGGGATTTGAATCAAGCCAGTTAAGAATAACCTGTTAAGGGATTTTGCATCAAGCCCAGTTAAGGCTACCCTATTAAGGGATTTCACAATTGTTGAAGTGGTTAAAGATCAACAGGAATTACAATGATCTGATAAAAACACTCAATGCTAATGTAGATCCATTTTGGTTCCTCTTCTTCTTCTGCACATTCACTTTGTAGGTATCTCTTCTCTCTTTTGGTCTGGCAAGAATCACATATCACTTCTCTTGGATACACACCCACAACTTTTGCCAACAACCTTAGAAAGAAACAAAACATCGACCTTATAGGAAACAGACAGGTTGATAGCAAAAACCCTAAACCCTAAACCTGTTAGGTTAAGCAATTCAAGCGGTTCAATCCTGATCATTGAATCATACTGCATTAAATGCAACAATCTTGAATCGATCTCAAGACATTCTCCATTGTCCATTTTCAACTGATTTCATGGCAGCTGATAACCCATCACGCGTTATCACTATTTGACAGATTTTGCACATTCCCGAGGTAGATAGGAATAGTCTTCTTCATGTAAGATCCTTCACGCGCATAGAGCTTATGTGGCAACATGATCTGTTCTCCATTATACTGCTAACTCATCACACAGAGATCACTGATTGAGTCACATAGGCTTGAGGTACTCCAACTGGAAATCTTGAAGTGGAAACTACCTACCAACCGGTAGTAACACAATACTTCCATGTGCCGGTTCCCATAACTGCATGCCGGTTCATCTTGAACAAATATGTTGCTTCACTTTGGCATATAAACCAGTTCATACATTTGCTGGTTCCTCTCTTTTTTTTCACCTATCACATGTGCCGGTTCACACCATGTCACATATTGACATCAATGACAACATACAATATCATTATGTCTTCATGCCGGTTCACATAATGCCAACAATCTCCCCCTTTGGCATTGATGGCAATATACAAAGATATCTTCTCCGCTTCACATCTTCTCCCCCATTTTCTATAGATATCTTTTCACTTCACTCCTTCTCCCCCTTTGACAACAATGCCAAAGTGGAGGCACAAGCATCTCTTTTCTGTTATGCTTCTCCCCCTGAGGAGTAGCATCCTTCAACACATCAATCAACAAAAATTTGACTTTGCAATACCTGACTAATGTGGAACAATTACTTTTAGTTCACCTCCTGAAGGGGCAATACCCCTAATTCACCTCTTAAGTGCACAAATGTAGTCTTTGGGAGAGGCTTGGTGAATATGTCTGCTAACTACTCCTTACTGGAAACATGTTCGAGTGCAATCTCCTTATTCTGAACCTTTTCCCTCAAGAAATGATACTTAAACTCAAAATGCTTGGTTCTAGAATGTAAAACCGGATTCTTTGATATATTGATAGCACTTGTGTTATCATAGAATATACTTACCGGTTCAGATACATGGATCTTGAAGCCTTCTAGTACATGCTTCATCCAAATTGTCTGAGTGCAGTTCATGAAAGCTGCAACATACTCCGCTTCCATTGTAGACTGAGAGATACAACTCTGCTTTTTACTCATCCATGAGACCAATCTACCACCGAGAAAGAATGCACCACCAGTTGTACTTTTCTGGTCATCCACATTACCTACCCAATCAACATTTGTGAACACTTTCAGATTGAAATCATTGTTGTATGGGTACCACAATCCATAGTCAACTATTCCCTTCAGATACCGAAGAATCCTCTTGACTGCAATCAAGTGGGATTCTCTGGGACTCTTCTGGAACCTTGCAGTAATGCCAACTACATGTGCAATATCCGATCTGCTATGCACTACATAATGTAACTTACCAATCATTGATCGGTATTCCTTCTCATCAACTAGTGTGGAATCATCCTCTTTTGTCAATTTGCAACCGATCACCATTGGTGTACCAACCAGTTTGCTATCTTCCATGCCAAAGGTCTTCAATACCTCTTTGACATATTTGGACTGAGTGATGAAGATTCCATCTTTCATCTGCTGGATCTGCAGTCCAATGAAGAACTTAATCTCCCCTATGAGTGACATCTCAAACTCTTTCTTCATCTCATTAGCAAACTCATGACTCATCTTGTCATCTCCTCCAAAGATAATGTCATCAACAAAAACCTCACAGATCAAGATCTAATCTCCTTCAGACTTCAGGTAGATATTGCTATCTTCACTTGTTCTCTCAAATCCAATCTTCACAAGATGGGAATGTAGGCACTCATACCATGCCCTAGGTGCTTGCTTTAGACCATATAAGGCTTTATGTAGCCTGCACACCATATCACTGTCTTCAGATAGGGAAAACCCATTTTGTTGCTCTATATATACCTCCTCTTCAAGCACACCATTTAGGAATGCAGATTTTACATCCATTTGATATACTTTGAACATTTTAAAAGTTCCATATGCAAGAAGCATACGAACTTCTTCCAATCTGGCTACAGGAGCAAAGGTTTCTCCATAGTCTTCTCCTTCTTCTTGAGCATATCCTTTGCACACTAATCTGGCTTTATTCCTAATCACTGTGCCATCCTCATTCAACTTGTTTCTAAACACTCATTTGGTGCCAATGACATTTTTATGCTCTGGTGTAGGTACCAAGGACCATGTACCATTTTTCTCTATCTCGTCAAGTTCCTCTTCCATTGCCTTGATCCAGTCTTCATCTTTATGAGCCTCTTTGAATGATTTAGGCTCAAATTCAGAGATCATACATGAGTTTTCTCTAATCTTTCTTGTTGTAAGGATTCCTACATCCTTATCACCTATGATCTGCTTAGGATCATGATTCAACTTGACAATTAGAGGAATGGTCTTAACTGATTCTTCTTTCTTTTCCTCGTCATCCTCATCTTCATCAGTATCAGCGTTCACTGGTTCAGGGACACTGTTACTGGTACTCGGTTGACTAACAACCGGTTCCCAGAAGGTTGCAATTGGTTCACTACCAGTTTCCTCACTACCAGTTTCCTCAATTTTGTCAGAGGATTCATCAACTCTTACATTGATACTTTCCATAATTCTTTGAGTCCTATTGTTGTAGCACTTGAAAGCTTTACTCTTGGTGGAATATCCTAGAAATATTCCCTCATCACATTTAGCTTCAAATTTTCCCTAATGTTCATTCCTCTTGATGTAACATTTGCTACCAAATACCCTAAAGTAGCTAACCAGAGGTGTCTTGCCAGTCTAATACTCATAAGGAGTTTTGTCCTTACCTTTCTTGATGAGTACTCGGTTCATAGTGTAGACTGTAGTGCTCATCGCTTCTCTCCAAAAGGTGTGAGCTACCTTTCCTTGAATCAACATGGTTCTAGCTGCTTCAACCATAGTCCGGTTATTCCTCTCTTCTAGGCCATTCTGTTGTGGAGTCAAGGGGGCAGACAGCTGTCTCTTGATGCCAAATTCTTCACAATACTTGTTGAATTCATTGGAAGTGAATTCCCCTCTTTGATTTGTTTTGAGACACTTGGTCCTTTTACTGCTTTCCTTCTCAACTAATGCTCTGAAAGCTTTGAATTTCCCAAAAGCTTCAGACTTGTCTTTCAAGAATGTGACCCACATCATTCTTGAGCAGTCATCAGTGAGAATAATGAAGTACCTATCACCCTGCACACTTCTAGTTTTCATAGGACCACATAAATCAATATGCACAAGATCAAGCAAGTTGTCAGCAGTGAAAGATTTACTTTTAAAGGTTGAGGAAGACATTTTCCCCAATTGACACTCTCTACACAAGGTATTATCTGGTTTGCTTAGCACTGACAATCCTCTAACTGCCTTGATCTTACTAGCCTTCACAATGTTATCAAAGTTTACATGGCAGAGTGTCCTATGCCATATCCAACTATCATCAAGCTTAGCCATAAGACATGTACTTACATTTGCATTCAGATGAAATAGGTTACCTTTGGTCTGCATGCTGGTGGCCACCAATCTACCATCTTTTCCTTTGATTTTGCAAACTCCATTCTTGAATTCCAGAGTGAGGCCACTGTCATTTAGCTGGGCAACACTTAGAAGGTTGTGTCTGAGACCATCAACCCAGTACACATTGTCAGCATTGCTCTTTCCATTCAGAGAGATGGACCCTCTGCCTTTGACCATACAAGATGCATCATTGCCAAAGCAAACCACACCACCATTATACTCCTCCAAGGATAGAAACTTGCTCCGGTCACCAGTCATATGGTGAGAATAGCCACTGTCAATGATCCACTCATTGGAATTATCAAACTGGGAGACAAGAGCCTTCTTGTCTGCCACATCTTCCTTTACAACAACGAACACAATGTCTTCATTCTCTTCATCTTCTGATTCCTCATCTGTGACACCTTCATCAACTACTACAAAATAGTTTCTCCAGTTTCCTCCTTTGAATTTCCTGAACCTTTCAGGTTTGTCCTTGTTTTCACCATTAGGACAGTTTATAGATATATGTCCTATCCGGTTACAAGAAAAAAATTTCAAAGGTAGCTTACCTTTGTATTTACCAGTTCCTTTAGGAAGCTTCCTGGCAAGGAGAGCTTCAAATGCCATCAGAATCTCCTCCTCATTCATTTCTCTGCTCTGCCTAGGTTCCCCACTAGTGCTAGCCTCTTTTCCTTTTCTGGATGGTATAGCAGAGGCTTTAAATGCTGATTCAATCTTTTGAACACTCCCATCAAAACTATTTAGCTCATAGGCTGTTAACTTAGCTATGATGGAGTCCAAGGATACTTTAGACTTGTCTATTGATCTCAGCTCCTGAATAGCAGCAACCCTTATTGCATAGACCGGCAACAGGGATCTCAGGACTTTACTTACCATAGTGGAATCTTCTATTTTACCACCTACACTCTTGATTTCTCCAACAACAGTTTTGATTCTTATTCCATACTGCTAAATGGTCTCTCCTTCAACCATTTGCATGTCTTCAAACTTCCCTCTCAGGCTTTCTTCCTTAGCCTATTTTACATGCTCATCACAACCATAGATATTTTCAAGAGCATCCCATACCTCTTTGGGATTTGCCTTGTCCTGAACATCAATAAACTCAATGTCAGATAGACTACTGATGAGGGCTTCCATGACTTGCCCATTTTCTTGTATCTCTCTCTTTTGGTCATCGGTGAGAGTACCGGTAGGAACAACATATACATTTTCAACATAACTCCAGTGTTGAACACCCATGCTTCTGATGAATATCTTCATCCTGTCTTTCCATATGCTGAAATTTTCCCTATTAAACTTTGGACCTTCCCTCTTCATCATTTGACTAGGATCTTTTCCTCAAGCAGTTAAGCTTACAACACAGAGGACTTGGATGCGCTCTGATACCAATTGATAACTCAAGGATGAACCACTAGTACCACACCAGTACTGAGAGGGGGGAGGGTGAATCAATACAAACACAAATGTAGTTCAAAACCAATTTGACAACATATACTCCAAATGACTGACAAACAGGGATACTAGTTAAAACAAAGTGCAACCGATAACATCCAGTACAACTCAAACAATCATAAACCGGTCACTCACTAAGCTTTCCTCTTATCTCAATACTGTCATACCATTATGGTCTCATGCATGAATAGGTAAACTAACATCAGATCTTCATAATAGTGAGTTCAATATGTTTTATAGACAGGCATAAAACATAGAACCATCATATGCTCAACAGGTAAAAACAAAGAATCACAAGATAAAAGCATTACACATGACACACATATTTTTCATGTGGAAACCCAACTGGGAAAAATCATGGTGGGGATGAATACCCACAAGTTTCTTTTGAACTCTTTTGAAGTCCGCTCTGTTAGGAGCCTTGTCCAGTTAAAGACATTACAATAGGTTCTGTTAGGAATCGATCCTCTTAGGGATCACCCGGTTAAGGGATGGCTATAATACCCGGTTAAGGGTTAAACCCGGTTAGGGTTACCTTGTTAGAGGATTTCAAGAACTGAATAGCTAAAGGATCTCCAGAGCTCTATGGCTTCTTAGAACTCATTAACCTCAAGTTACCCTATTAAGGGATTTGAATCAAGCCGGTTAAGACTACCCTGTTAATGGATTTTGCATCAAGCCCAATTAAGGCTACCTTGTTAAGGGATTTCACAACTGTTGAAGTGGTTAAAGATCAACAAGAATTACAATGATCTGATAACAACACTCAATGCTAATGTAGATCCATTTTGGCTCCTCTTCTCTTTCTGCGCATTCACTTTGTAGGTATCTCTTCTCTCCTTTGGTCGGGAAAGAATCATGTATCACTTCTCTTGGATACACACTCACAACTTTTGCCAAACAACCTTAGTAAGAAACAAAACATCGACCTTATAGGAAATAGAAAGGTCAATAGCAAAAACCCTAAACCCTAAACCTGTTAGGTTAAGCAATTCAAGTGGATCAATCCTGACCATTGAATCATACTGCATTAAATGCAACAATCTTGAATCGATCTCAAGACATTCTCCATCGTCCATTTTCCATCGATTTCATGGCAGCTGATAACCCATCACATGTTATCACTGTTTGATAGACTTCGCACATTCCCGAGGTAGATAGGAATAGTCTTCTTCATGCAAGATCCTTCATGCGCACAGAGCTTATGTGGCAACACGATCTATTCTCCATTATACTGCTAACTCATCACACAAAGATCACCGATTGAGTCACACAAGCTTGAGGTACTCCAACCGAAAATCCTGAAGTGGAAACTACCTACCAACTAGTAGTAACACAATGCTTCCATGTGTCGGTTCCCATAACTGCATGCCAGTTCATCTTGAACAAATATGCCACTTCACTTTGGCATATAAATTGGTTCATACATATGCCGGTTCCTCTCCTTTTTTCACCTATCACATGTACCGGTTCACACCATGTCACATATTGACATCAATGACAACATACAATATCATTATGTCTTCATGCCGGTTCACATAATGCCAACAAATTCTACAATATTGTCAATGTTAGGAAAAGGAAATTAATCCTTTGGACATGCGTTATTAAGATCTTTGAAGTCTGTACATACTCTGATACTTTTGTGTGGTTTTGAAATAGGAACAATGTTTGATACCCATTGAGGATATGCTATAGGTCTGATGAATCTGACATCCAATAATTTTTTTAATTATGCTTTGACCAGGAGAGCGATATGTTAATGCATTTTCCTTAACTTTTGTTTGACTGGTTTGGCTGCTGGATTGACATTTAAGTGATGCATAATAAGCTCTGGATCTAACCCTGACATGTCTGCATATGACCAGGTGAAATTGATTTGCCTTCATTTGAAGAATTCCATATATTGTTGCATTTCTTCTTCTGATAGAGAAGTTGTTGGATGTAGGATCTTTGGTTGCTTTGTTGTCCCAATGTTAATTGCTTTTGTTGGTTCGATCAAAATGGATGTCCTTTCTTGATAGTGCGTAGGTAAAGTGTCAAATCTCCCATCTTCCGGCACCTCGAGGAGGTTTTCACTATTAGATGCATCCTTTCTTTTTACTTTTTCGTCATCTAATGTTGCTAAGAAATGGTTTTCAACATTAGACCTGATATTGTTTTCTTTATTTTCCTTTTTGCGACTAGGAGATTTGGCACCCACTTCTTGACTGGAAGATGCGTTGCTGAAATTCTTGGTGAGAGTTGTTGAGGGTTTGATTGCATTAAGATATGCAGATATGGCGTGGTCATTCGGAAAGGTATCAATGGTAGTATGTCCTTCATTTTCTCAATCAATAAGTTTAGGGTGGATTAGAGGTAGGGGGTCCTCAGGTTGAGATGTTTCGATAGTATCAAGGGCCATGATAGATATGTCAAAGTTTTTGATATGTATGTCAATTTCTAGAATGGTACTCGCATCAGTATGACCTCGCACAAGGAGCTCCTGATTGTCCTCGATTAATTCTAAGTCAGTCGAATGTGATTCTGATTCAAGTGAACTAGTTCCTAACATTTTCCCTGCATACGTGTGAACTACATTGACTCCTACATCTTCTTCAAAGCAATTTTCTTTAGCTGATTCTTTAGAGTGATAGGAATCCCATTCCCATTCATTAGAATCCGTATCACTTGCAGCCTGCAATCTATAGATTTGTTCATATAGTGTTTGATTTGTTTCTTCAACTTTTGTTGCTATATCCTTTTTTATTTCATATTCAACCTCTTCAAGACTAAGATTGAGCTTTGTCAACCTTGCTATGAGCTCTCCTTGATTAGTACTAGGTTCATGCTTGTTTGGATTGTGATTTAAGGCTGCTTGAGAGGTGTTTTTAGTTTATTTTTCCTGTTGATTTTAAGCTCGAGTCTTTTCCCATTTCATGTTTGCTTGTGCTTGTTGCTTAGGTGATGTTTCTTCTCTTTCAATTGCTAGTTGTTCTTGTCTGTTTTCATATTCCTCTTGTTGTTGGCTAAAAGTTGTGTCTTCTAGTAGAGTAACTTGTCCATATCCTAAGCCTATTTTGTCTATAGCCTATTGAGTGTTAGGTTGGATAGGTTATGATATACCTTCTTTTCTTTTCCCTATAGGGCCTGTTCTAGTGTATCCCATTTTTCAAAGAATGTTAAATCCTTTTCCATACTTTTTGTAGGTATATGGATATTGTTGATATGTTGGTAAACTTCTTAGTCTTTGTATAGCCATTGTAGTACATCTTTGTCTTCTATTTCCTCTGATAAGCTTCCAACACTAACAAATGCTCCATCAAATATCGGAAGATGTTTCACAATTGGTTGTTGTTTAGAGTTTGATGGTTTTCCAAAGGATTTAGGAGAAAGGGGTAATTGTGATATTGAATATTCTCCATTCCCTTGATCTCTTAGCTGCATTTGTTTTTCCATACTTGACAAAATTGAGGCAAATATTTTTTCTTTAGATTGTGTGTTTGAAGATGATGCCTCCCTATTATGAGGAACAATAACTTCTTGATCTGGTTTGAGATTACTACAATACTAAAATGGATTTGAATCTGCTGAGATTATGATTTCTTGTCCATTGTAGGGAAACTTTAAGCACTGATGATATGTTGATGGAATATCTTGTATGTCATGTATCCAGGGTCTTCCCAAGAGTATGTTGTATGATAAGCCCAAGTCTAGAACTTGGCATGCTGTGTCTTTCTGTAAAGGTCCCACTCTAATGGGTAACATCACAATTCCTTTAGAGGAACGTTCTTCTTCATCATAGGCTTTAATGGTGATCTTTTTCTAGGGATCAACTGCATCTTCTGAATAACTGAGAGCACAGACAAGACTCAAAGAGAAAATGTTTAAGCCAACTCCTCCATCTATTAGGACGCGTTTAACTCATGTCTTATGAATGATGACTTTGATATCCAAGGGATCATTATGGGGAAGTTGCAAGGACATGTCATCTTCTTCGGTGAATGATAAGCAAGGAGGGGTCATGAGGTGTCCCACCATGGTTTGGAATTGATCTATATCCAGATCTTTAGACATTGTTGTATCTACCAATGCTTGTTCAAGAATTTCTTTGTGTGCAGGTGAAAGCTTTAAAAGTTCTAAGATGGATATTTGTGCGGGCATTTTTTGTAATTTATCCACTAGATTATATTTCTTTGTAGTGGATGACGTGTTTGTTGTAGGACCTGGAAAGACAACTTTAGCTTTTCTTCTTGTGATAGCATGAGAAGGTTCTTGATTTTTCTTTTCTTTAACTACAATCACATTTACCACATTATCATATGTGTGAGCATAGTTTACTTTCGATTTACCCTTACAATTATTTGTTGTTGATGATTCACCCTTCTCATAGTTTGGAAGTGGAGTTTTAAAAGCTGTATGAGATTCATTTGTTGTATGTCCATCCACAGTTATTACTTCATTATCAATCAAATCATGGATGATAGGTTTCAACTGTTGACAATTATCTGTGTGATGTCCCTTGTTTCGATGGAAATCTCAATAATGGTTATCATTCCACCAAGGTGGTTTTACTTGAGGTTCGTAGTTCCTTTCTTCTGGAAAAGTAATCAATTTGTTTGCGAGAAGTGTCTTTAGTGCTGACCCCAATGTTTGTAAATTGTATTCGAAAGAAATTTTTGATAGTTGCTTTTTGGTGAAGCTTGTTTTATTGAGCCACTGCTAAGTGATGGGATAAATTAAAAAGTAGTTGTTTTGGTTTCACATTGTTGTTATCTACTATTCCATCATTGATGACATTATGATTTCTATTCCAAAACTTTGGCTTATCATTGTGGTCATTGTTAGTGTTGTTAGGAGGATGAACTCCGTCTTTGTATATTTTCAACTCACCTTTCTTTATCATAACTTCCTCCGTTCTGATTCCATTATCAATAATCTTTCCGAAACTTTGATTTCCTTGAATTTTTTGATGATAACTCATTTGATCATTTAGGTTGTCGATGAATATGTTCATTTTTTCATACTCTGGCACTGTACGAGGATATCGTGAAGCTAACCGTCTCCATTGTTGTAAAAATGTCATGAAAGATTCTCCACTCTTTTGTTTGGCATTACATAGGTATAGCATTATTACTTCATGTTGTATGTTGTAAGAGTATTGTGAAACAAACTTATCCACCAATTCTAAGAATGATTTGATTCCAGGTAGAAGTTTGGAGAACCATTCCATAGCTAGTCTAGTTAAGTTTTTCAGAAATAATCTCATCAAGTAGGTATCTTCATGTGCAAACTCCATACTCATTGTGCAAAATTCTCATATATGATCTTGAGGGTCAATACTTCCATCATATTTTTTGTATCTAGGAGTTTCACATCCTATAGGAAATGGTATCATATTTAGATTTCTATCAAATGGGTAAGGACAGATTTCTTGAAGTGAGTATCTTCTAACATTTCCTCTCTACATATATTGAATTTGTGTTTGCAGTGTTTGTATTTGTTGCATGAGAGTTGTGATAGGATTATCAACATGATTTGTTCTTGCATAACCATGATTTTTCATTCTAGGGGGATCTGGATCTCTTCTTGTATCATCTCTACCCCTTCTTGTATCTTTATTGGATTGAACGTTATTCAGAATTTCTACTTCATCCCTTTTGGGAATGTAAGTTTCCTCATTGGTTCTGGTGTTACTAGGAATTAACGTGTTATTCATTTTGAGACCAAAAATATCCTCATATTGTTCATTATTAGGGGTAGCGTCACTTTTCTTTTGTGTCAATTTGTTCACATTAAAATCTTGGGGGAGTGTAGCACCAATTCTTGCTAACATTAGGAAGTATTTTGTCTTTGTCTCCCTCCAATATTTTCTCCATAAATTTATCGAATTGGGGACCTTTTTTTATGTCTTTGACATGTTGTTCTATTATTTCTTCTAAAACTTTTATTTCATCTTTGTGTTCCATGGTTCTATGCTCTTCAGTTATTTCCAATGTTTTAATTTCCGTCTCTGCAATTTTTCATCTCTGAGCTTTGGTTAAAATGGGCATACACGTGTGTTAGATATTGTGCTAGGATTCGATTGTCTAAAAGTTGTTTTGATAAGTGATCAACTGTCAATGTAAATGTGATAGAGAGATATGACATGAAAAGATGGTTCAAGTGTTTAAAAGTTTGCAAGTTTTTTGATCTTTGGTTTTGGAGTGCAATGATGATGATTTGATAAAAACCAAGTCCAATAGGAATGATATATCCTATGATGTGAGACAAGGTTGTCCTGACCAAACATTGTAGTTTCATGATAAAGGATGATAGATTCTGATAAGAGACTATGTTTTGAGTGATCAGTTTATCAAAGAGGGTGATGATGCACTTTGAGATGTTTAGATCTTGAACTCGTTGATTGTGAATACTTGAAAATCTAGAGGTGTTTAGCTTTAGAATCCGATTTGATAGATGATAACTTGACCAAGTAAACCAATAAGACAACCCAAGCATAAAATGATAGATAACAGGTGTTTATGATCATTGTAAACTAACCAAGTAAATATGATAGATTTGAAAAAGATGTGCAAGAAGACAACTCTGGACCAACAAAGACAAAAATCCATATGATAGTTTAAGTAGCTTCAGACGACAATACATACAGGCCCATACGAAAAGTTAGGAATCTCATATGACAAAGCACAAGCTCGTATGACAATTCCCACTAAGAAAAATGATAAACCAGAGGCCTCATATGATAAAAATTTCTAAACCATATGACAAACAAGAAGGCTCATACGACAAAAAATTCTAAACCATATGACAAACAAGAAGGCTTGTACGACTCAAGACAAAACAGAGGTAAAAAATGTTGTTTGGACAAATTTTTGATCATTGAAGTTTCATGTTTTGCTTCTATTTTTTAGTTTTAGATGTCTAATTTTCTTGTTTCAGGGATGAAGACACAACAAACATGTGATATGATAAGTGACCTCAAGAAAATTATGCTACCTAAGGAAGTTAGTTAACAGAGAAAACCTTTACTTGCAAACTTAGGTACACACCCAATAGCTAATCAAAATATGGCTACTGAGTCTCACGCAATGGATTCTCAACACTGTATTATCTGACTCCAAACACTAATGGGGGCACGATATGACAAGTGTATTGGGAGAGTTACTATCTCGCTTGCACAAAGATTATCACCCTTTTGGAGGTGAATCAAGTAGCTTCTAATTTAATTGGAACTAGTAAGGGATCCATTCAGCGCGTCAGGATATAAACTCAATTAAGAGGTCTCCCAACCTTGAAAACCAAGGTTTTATATACCTGAAGGTACGAAGGAGAGCTATTCCCGAGCACTGTCATTGACTTGATTTTCATCAAATCACATTTATTTTATAGTGGGTTGGAGTACTTGGCGTTAGCCATTCCCACTTGGGTCGTTCCCCTCTCACCGACCTTAATGGCTTAGAGTTATTAGCTCCTCAGGAGGGCAGACCCGCTAAAGGTATGCACTAATGAAAGAAAAAGATGAGTCTAGCTTTTTGATCACCTAAGAAAGGTGAGATCATACTCACCTATCATCAAAACACATAATACATGATTGTTCATTTCCATTAGCAAAAACAAATGTGCCTAGAAAATTTAAAGAAGACATAAAGTTTGGTTGAGTCCTTCTAGGCAACCTGCAAAATAGATGCATTAGTAGTCATGATGTGTTTTGGTGAAATGAATCTTCGACAATCATCCTACAAAAACTAGTTAGGATGCCAAAAAACTCACAAATAGACTAGGGTTAGCATTAGTAATAACCAAATTGAAGCATGAAAACCCTAAAATGCAAAATGCTTTGAAAACATAGAAGCAAACTTTCGTATGACACTATTTACCTGATCGTATGAGTGTCTTTTCGTGACCATACGAGTGCAAAATGGAGCTCGTATGACATTTCAGTATACTTAAATGCTCGTATGAGTAAGAAAGAATTATCGTCTATATGCACAAAGGAGCTCGTACAAGGCTGAAAAGGAACTCATATGAGATTCTGATTCAAACCTGGCCAGAATGAAGATTTGAGGATGCTTGAGAGGCCAAAAATGAGATTTCCGACCCCACGATGGGTGCCAAAATGTCATGCCTATGAAGTATGATACCTGTAGTTGTAACACAAAACACTCAATAGATCATTACAAGCATGGTTAGAAAATAATAAGCAAACAAAGATGAACCATGACAAAGTGACCTATCGCCTCCTAAGAGATGCGAGTATGGATTTTCTCTCAGATCTAGATAAGCAATCCCAGTGACTTGACTACACCTAGATGGAGGATTTGAAATGATAATGATATGAAAAGATGAGATTGATTATGCTAGATTGATCCAAGAGACTAATTAAGCTAATTATATGCATGATTAAGCTATGATGATGATGCAATTAAGCTAGAAAAGAGATTGATTGAGTTACATGATTCAACAATTATGCTAGAAAATGATCAAATTAAACTAAATCTAAGATGCAATTGCTTAAAACAACAATGCTCAAATGATATGCCCATAGTAACAATGCATAAGATGAAATGAGAGGATTTGCAAGGCTAGGGGTGAGGTGGCAGGAATCAACGGTCAAGATTGAGTCTGAAGATATCAAGGGTGAAATTGGAGGAGGTTGGAGAAGAGGTTGGAGGAAGAGACACTTGTCATCTTTGTGGTGGAAAGTGTCAAGGAGATTTTCTCATAAAAGGGCAAGTGTCCTAGAGAGGAGACATGTGGCCAAAGTGCCATGTGTCTCAAGAAGAAAATATCCACACCATAGGAGGTTAGGATAAAGAGGTTAGAATGTGCAAGATAGGATAGGGTTAGTTAAAACCCAAGGTTAGGTGGAATGGACTAGGTTAGGGGGATGGTTAGGAGTTAGAAGGCATGTGGGTAATTTGAATTTAAAAATTCAAATAATAGGAAAAGACTAATTAATTCTCAACAAGTCATAAATTTATTTGTTTTAATTAATTAGAGGATTAGAAGAATTGATTGAAGTGGGGGGAGGATTAATTAATTTGAATTAATTAATCAAAGGGGACTATGGAAATGAACCTATTAAATAAATCCTTAGATTTATTAATAAGTACATGAAAGGGAGAATTTAATCAAATTGCCTAATGAATTAAATTAAATTAGGAAGGGGGATAAATTAAATAATTGCTTATTTAATTAAATATCTTCAAACCATTTTTAGGTGTATACAGTTTTGCATCAAGACTTATTTTGTAATTGTAATATCTTTAGTGAACCAACCTCATGATAAGGTCTTAGGGTTTTGTATAAATAATTGTAAGATCTTATTTGAAGATCATTGTGAGTATGTGTGAATATTGAAGATTATTGTGAAGAGCGAAAATAAGCAGATCCTTGTGCGAATCACACAGATATTATCTGAAGGTTGAAAGAAAGGTTATGAAGGTATTTGGCACTCATGGTCAGAGCTTAAACCGATACTGAATCCAACATCGCAGATGCTATACTGAAGCAGTACATTGTTATTGGATTTAACCATCCAATTGTAGTCAGTGTGACTCCTATTTTGTAATTGAGTAGTGAGCTCTAGGTGGTTGGCCTTTCTACATGTGCAGACCCCATTATTGTATTGACTTACTATCTCCCATAGTATCATCTGATTATGGGTAAGGTTTCCCACCATGGTTTTTCCCCTTACAGGGTTTCCACGTCAAAATCTCTATGTCATGTGTTGTGGATGTTGTTTCTCTTTCCGTTTCATGCATTAAGTTATACCAAACACTGCTATAACTGTTAATCTATTTTACCGACACTAAGTTTTAAGTTGGACTAATTTTTTTGGGGTTATAATTTATTGACAGTTGATTCAGCGCCCCCCCTCTCAGTTGTCCTTCCTGATTCTTAACAACTCTCATCTATCTTAGCAATCAAACAACTTTTCTCACTAGCATCCAAATGAAAAATGTTACTGTAAGTCTTAGTTCCAGATGCAATTTCTATACCAGATGCATTCAAGATCTTGCATTTACCATCTTTGAATTGTAGATCATAACCCTTATCAACCATTTGTCCAACACTCAAAAGATTATGCTTTAAACCTTCAACATACAAGACATCATTAGTGTTATGCTTACCATAAAAAGAAATAGAACCTCTCCCATGGATTACATAGGCTTTGTCATCTCCAAATCTGACTATTCAACCATCATGCCTTTCCATGCTTACAAATTTTCTTTTGTCATTGGTCACATGGTGTGAACAACTGCTTCCAATCACCCATTCACCATTTTCTTCTACCTTAGCAGTCAAAGCTTTCTCCTCAACAGAACAACTAGGGGAATCAATATGCACATGACTATGTTCTTTAATGGCAATGAACACAACTTCATCTTCTTATGATTCTTCATCGGTAACACCTTCATCTGGAGCATAATAATAGTTCTTCTAGTTCCTAAACTTCTGATTATATTTATGGCTTATCATACTTCTCATGCTTCTCATATCTATCATTTCTATCAAACTTATCATGTATGTCGTACTTAGCCATTCTCTTCGGACATCTAGAAGAAAAATGTCCTATCTTATTACAAGAAAAACATTTCAAGGGAAACTTTCAATCATACTTACCAACACATTTAGGAAATTTCCAGGAAATAAATCCTTCAAGCTCATCAAGCTCTCTCTCTTGCTCTGCTATCTCTCTCCTTTCTCTTTAATATTTGGATATCCTGCACTCATCAGGATTATATTTCTTCTTACTAGAAATAGATGTTAATGCTTTGAATGTTGTCTTAGAATTTCCATGTAATTCATCAAATTCACTTAGCTCAAATGCAGCAAGTTTTCCAACTAATACATCTTGTGTCACTGTGGTTACACTCCATATCTCATCAATAGCAGTAACCTTATATTATAAGCAAGAGGCAAAGATATTATCACCCTAGTAACAATATCATCTTCTTCAATCTTTCCACCGATAGATCTGATACCAAGGACAAGATCATTCACCTTAGCCATGTATGAATGTATGTTCTCATCATCTCCCATCTTTAATTTCTCATACTTCCCTTTCAAACTCTGCAACTTGGCAACTTTCACTTGACTATCACCTTCATACATGATCTCAAGCTTCACCCAGATCTCATGTGCGGTCTGAAGTTCCATAACATTTGTCATTTTAGAATTAGTTAGGACACTGAGTAATGCTTTCTTCTCTCTGATGTTATGTTCAACTTCCTTAATCTCATCACGAGTGGATGGTCCATTCTGAGGAACAACATAGGCATTCTTAGTAATCTTCCAATAATCTTCTCCAAGGAATTTCTTATGCACCTCCATCTGTTTCTTCCATACAATGTAGTTGCTTATATCAAACCTCAGATTGTCCTTCTTGAAAAACAATACCTTGAGCTTCCATCCCAAATCTCCTCAACTGATTAATATTCTACCAGAGGATCTAGCTCTAATACCAATTGTTAGCAGCAATCATGAAGGAAGACTGAGAGAGGGGGGGGCGAGTGAATCAGTCTTCACCAGATACACAACAAACTAAACTTCTAAAACTTTAATTGATAAATCACAAAAATAATAGATAAACAAAATAATTAGGACAACACACGACACCAAGATTTTGACATGTAAAACCCAGTTAAGGGAAAAACCATAGTGGGAACCTACCCACAATAAGATGATACTTTGTAGTAGTATATGAAAATATTACAATGGGGAATTTACATGCATTCAGGCACACTGCCTAGAGCTCACTACTCAAAAGATATATGCTTAGAAAGCTACAACCCTCAGGGAAGTCTCACTGACTTACAATATGATTTAGACTACAATTTGGAAGTAATTAATTGCAATAATAGCATCTACAAATGCCTGATGACAGTTTTGGTTAAGCATAGTTGTCTGCCCTGCAACACCAAACTCATCACAACACTTCACTGAATGATATATCCTTGTTTGCACAATTACCTCTCTCTAATAATGCAAACACAATACTGACACCTAAATTACATAAGCATCTCACCTATGTATACAAATCATCAACCTTTATAACAAGGTCGACTAAACCCTCAACCTTTAGTTCATAATTACAAAAATTACATTACAGGATACAAAGATCGACCACTTGACCAATATTATAATTTACATTACATAACATGGACCTAATTCAAAATCCCAAACAATTACATCCATCGGAAATCCCACCAAGATCAACCGCAATACATTACACCACTAGAAATACTGTATAACACATAAAATATCACTAGTTGAAAGAAATCACCAAAAATTCACTCAAAGATCAATGCAGATCACCAAAACAAATATGATATGATTAGGAAACACCATCAAGCATGTTAGAATCATCCACAATAGTTGCACCAACATCTCTTTTCAAATCTTCTTCAGTCAACGTCTCAAAGCTCAAGAACACAACCAATTGGCAACTGTCATGAAGAGAGATAACTTGCATAGCACCAAATCATGAACCATATGAAATGAAGATACACAATATCATCCCAAAATATAATCCAAAATATCAGTTAGAGATCTGATCACACTGAAATATACCGGAGAGAATACCGACAAAAACCAGTAAAACAAAGAACTGCAAACTGGATAAGAAAATCTTCCCAAACTCACCAGAATAACTCACAAGAATATGTTGACATCAATGACAACAACATATCCTAGCAACAACAATGAACAACCAAATCAAACAATCTCCCAAATAATCCAACAATGTGTAGAGCTCCTCATTCTGACATGATTGAAGATGGAGTTAGGAACCTAGTCACTACATTTTGGAATGATCATACATTTCCTTCATCAAATAGTAGAGATATCATCAAAAATAGGGTTGGGCCTAATGAATATGTGCTACATTAAAAACATTGGTTGGACACCATGCAACATGAATTGTATTTTTGATTCTGTAATTCAAATCCAAGCATAAAGATTGGACAAACATTATTTGAAATATTAAAGCCCTATCATGTGAAGATAAACAAAGCTTTTGAAACTTGTTGTTGTCATTATCATATTGAATTTGATCTATACTATAAAGCATTTTGAAAGATGATAGAACAAAGAGTTGGTTTTGAAAACACTCCACCTAAATGGCCAATTCAGTTTATAGCATTAATTTTATGTGAGAATTTAGATGATAATGCAACATGTCAAATAGATTGCATAAATGAAAAATGTGAAACTTGTGGTAGTTTGGCTAAATTCCCTTTGAGAAATGAAGATACCTACATGACAAGGATAATAAAATGTAAGAGGTACAAATACATAAATTATAAAATAAAATTAGGGAAAGAATCCACAAGGTTAGAATGCGTTGAAGAGGAGATACCTATTGGAACCTTTATGGAAAATTTTCGCAAATTGATTCAACCCTATATACATCATGATTTTTTTGATAAGTGGCAAGCACAATAGTTCCAAACACTTAGAGACACTTTCCCACCTAGAACAATTTTATTAGTTGTCGACTTTGTCAAAATTACTGTTTTGTTGATAAAAAATAAATTCAATCAGAATATTACTTTTTAGAGAAGATCACTATTATGGTCCAGGTGTGTTATCAACATGCACAATTAGATGTGGATGGTGTTGAAATTACATTTGAAGCATGGGTCATCAAGAAAGAATATCACTTTTATGTTAGTGATGATAAAGAGCATGACACATTTTGTGGAACATTGTTTTAAGAAGTTTTTTGGTTATTTGGAAAAAAAGGGCATAAAAATTGAGAAGCATTTTGTTTGGTCAGATGGATGTGGGACACAATTCAAATCATCAAGGCCATTTTATGCACTATGTAGATATCATTGAAACCAAAAGATACCACATATTTGGAGTTTCTTTGAGAGTGGACATGGAAAGGGTGAACATGATGGTGCAGGATCTTGCATCAAAAGTTCTTTAAGAAAGTATCAAATGAATTATTAGGGATTTCAAATGAAAGATGCACATAATGTTGTTGAGTGGTGCAAGCCACACTTTACAGAAAATGAGGCTAGTACATCATTAGGATCTGATTGAGTCATATTGTACAGTGTTTTGGGAGATATCACGTACAAAATTACGACCTTTCAAAATTTGATTTCAAATGTTTTAAGTTTTCAAAAAATTAAATATTTAAATTTACTTAATATATTTAATTAAATTGAATGTTTATGTGAAAAAAAAATTGTTTTGAAGATGTGGATAGAAGATTAATGCATGGATGCATGGCAATAGAGAAAACAAGATCCTTGCATTCTATCATGAGTACATATAGTCACATGTGGTCATTGTACATAAGGGATCACTCATGCTTTTGTTTTGACTGCATCTCTGGAAACACTAATGAATGTATCAACTAACAACATGGGTATGTGAATGCATGGAAATTGGTGCAAGTGGAAGTTACTAATACAAATGATGGAGATGAGGATGAAATCTTTGATGACATTCCATTGATTTCTATCGATTATGATCATATTTTAGGATTGATCAAAATTGGTACGTGTATAAATAATTTACAAAAAAAAATTAATTTAAGTTCATGATTCAATATATTTTATTTAGTTAAATTTATTGATTTAATTTATATGTGTACATATACAAATTTGACCAAGAAATTTATTGTAGGACATGTTTTTGCAGTCATAGTAGAGCTTGGAAATGTAGAAGGTGTTATTTAATATTTGTTACGTTACATAGAGGAGAGGAAGAAGTTAGCAAAACCATAAATAAGTGATAAAATGTTGTTTCCCATAGGTTCAATGCATTTTAAATCTTATATTGACATCTATTTATTGATAGATCTTAAAGTTGTATCTTACATTCACATTGATCTCTATCTATCTAATATATTGTTTGAAATCTAAATTTTTTAAATCTAATTTGAAATGTTCTTTCTCACACATGTAGGTTCAGTTGTTGTGCAAGGAACATATTTGAAGCAAATCAAATTACTTAAACTTGTGATTCAATTTATTGATTATCAAAGTGACAACAAGGTCTATAAATATAGCCACCTTGTAATTGCTAGCTCCCTAACTCTTCATCTAATCATAGGACGTGGCATTTGCAAGTGGAGAGTAGATAGTAATGATCATGAGAGAATATTACAAGTAATCCAAGAGCGGTCTGAACCACTTCATGTGTCCTAGAGAGAGAGAGAATACATATTGAACAATTGATGTGACATTTATATATATGTCTTAAGGGGATACATAGTTAGGATATGGTTCTTAAGGGTCTAACTCAAACTCTTATTCACTACACATGTATGCACATGATATTGTTTACTTAGTTTTTTGAAATTTTCTTTGTTGAACATTAAATGGTTTAAGTATTGAGTAAGGGGATGTCATTAAATAGATAAATTATTTTTAAATGTCTTAAGGGGATGTAATTACTAGGATACGACTTAAGGGGATGATTTAAATTACTACTAGGATATGGCTAAAGGGGACATGATTTATTTTCATTGCGTGCAATTTAATTTAATATGTTGCTGATTGAATTAGACTCCCTTTAATTTTATCTTAGTGTAGATCTAGGACATGTAATTGTACTAGGATATGGCTTAAGGGGATGATTTAAATTCTTATGCATGTACTATCATGTTAAAAATGAAGTTTTATGATCTTTATTTTCACTACATGTGCAATTTAATTTGATATGGTGTTCATTGAATTAGATTTAATTTTATTATATAATCTTGGGAATGAACCATTACCTAGAGTCCATGATTTTTAAATGTCTTAAGGGGATATTTAATAATGATATGGCTTAAGGGGACATGATTTATTTTCATTGTGTGCAATTTAATTTAATATGTTGTAGATTGAATTAGATTTCATTTAATCACATCGTTAAAACAAAAGTTTGATGAAATTTAATTTCATCATTTAATCTAGAACATATAACATTATATAATCTATGTAAATATATACACATGTATAGAGGTAGCGTGGTTAGAAGATATGTTTTTAAATGCATGCATGTAAACATACACAGGTGTATAAATTACATATTCAATTGATCATCTTTCAATTTGTATGTAGTTTTAACATCAAACATACAAATTAGATCATGTTGAATGTATATAAATCATCAAAACATGTCAAACATTTATAGATTAGATAATCAAATGTACATTCATGTAAATAATGTACTTGAAAAATGATGTGTCAAACATATAAAGTAGATCATCATTTAATGGATATATCTAGATCATCAAACATGTCAAATATATATAAACTCTGGATCATGTAAAACATACAAATTAGATCATCTTTCAAATGTATATAAATCAGATCATCAAATGTACATGAATATAACACCCAAGAACAACACGTGTCAAACATATAAAGTGAAAATAATCATTTAATGCATATATCTAGTTCATCAAACACACATGTCAAATGTATATATAAAATATATCATGTCAAATGTATGTAACATCAAACAACATAAGTCAAATATACATATAAAGTCTATATCCATCATCAAATATACAAATATACAAAAATATATATCATGAATCAAATAAAATGTCAACAATGTGTATAAAATCTAGATCATCAAATGTCTAGCTAGATGGCTTAACACCTTAGTCATCATGGTGAATCCTAGTGGAGTGATCCTTTGAATGACTATCCTACTCTGAAGGATGAACCAATCCTTGCAAATAAAGAAATTTAAATATATACACATGTTAAATAAGATATATATAGAAATATGCATAAATTATAATCATTTAAGATTCTTTGACCATGTATGTATGTAAAAATTTAAAACTCAAATGTCCACTAGTGGTCACATCATCAAGTGAGTCTCATCGACGTACACGATCAGACCTCAAGGCATGAGTAACAAGAGGAATCTCCATCTACAAAATATATATATATTTACATGAAAAAAATTTGAATTTAGTTAAAACTTATTTAAATTATAAATTGGAAATTTGTAGTTAATGAGCATGATGTTTTAAATTAAATTTACCTGTGTAGAAGGTGGCATCTAATAGTACTTGGTCTCTCTATCCATGATTGTGTCCACTAAAATATCAAGATGCTGCTCGGTCTCATCTAGACTCAAATGTACATGTGCATCATAAGCGGCCGTCACATGTCCTAGTAATGATGAATGTAAGGGAGTGTATAATGGGGATGACATCAATGATGACTCTGAACGTGTCAACAAATCCATATAACTTGTCGATGTCATGCTGAAGTCAACATCCTCCAAGCCAATATCATATGTATAATGCACTATGCTCCCCAAATGATATGTACCCTATACCTCTCCCTACGTGACAACAACAAAATGGTATGTAGGTGGATCCTAATGTGCGCTAATGTCAGGGCCACCTAGCTGATAAGAATGATCATGAGACCCTGGATGTGGTTCGTGAAAGATGAAGCCAACACAATCTTTGACATCTTCTATAGGGATATGATGCTCAAATGAAATAAATACATATGCATCCAAAATATTCCTAGCTAAAGTCATTAGAGTAACACGTGCCATGTCTCCTGTCAGATCCTCTAGATTAACGGGCGAAGGGATGCCCGTTGTAGCATAAGGATCACCTGAGCTACTACGAAGGTGTGTTGCATTGTATGAAGATCTAGAGTGTCGATGACTCATCAAATACTGGCCAACTCGATCACTAGATATCGAAGTGGTCGCAGCTGCAATGTCACCAACTCTATGTATGGCCTCCTAGAGCTGGGTACTACGAACAACCTCATCTACCTCAAGACCTAATGAAGGTGCAATAGCTGGTGTCTTTTGATCAACAATGGCCCTATATGCTAGAATCTATCAACTGGATCAACAATAGGGGTCCTTGTCAGGAAGCCTCCCATGCCCCTGATCTATATATGGTGGCAAATTAGTGTAGTTCATGTTTTTTTCAAGTGAACCTCAACATATAACTACTGTGTAAAATAAAGTAGAATTTGGTCATTATTTGGATAACGACCATGTGCAGCAAGGAAAAATGGGTATATCACAACAACCATGCCCTCATCATCACATTTGGTGACTTGATATCCCTTCACCACATTTTTCCCCAAGTATGATGGGAAACAATTCTCTTTCAGAGTTTCCTTAGGCACTAAAGTCCGAACCTTAGTAAGGGACAAACCATGACAAACCTCTTGCCACTTCCTGGCAAGAACAACCTGTATAGTTGTTAACATTATTTCAAAGTTGTCCGTGGCCGATATTTTGATAGGATGGCCATGTTCTTTTAATTTTCTAGCTAAGCTCCTCATACAACATGCAAGCCAGATGTCATTTCAGCGTGGTTTCTGATTGCTTGGTTTTTTAATTCAGAGTTTGGAGAAATGCGACATTGCCAAGTGGCTCGGATTTTTTTATAATATGACACTCCTCCCAGCCCCACCATTCATCATGCGAGAAAGGACACTTGTAGCCTCCACGTTGCCTATTTTGGGTCTGTTTTTGTGCTCTTTTTCAAATCCCCTTCAAGCTGCCATGTGTCTTGAAGGGTGGTTCATGAGTTAGGATGCGGTCCGCATCAGGTTTTTCTTGTTTAGCAGGTATGGATATCGATAGGAGATGGTGAAAATAACAACTTTGAGAGGTTGTTTTGGCTGGGTATGATCTCGCAGGGTGCCACGATAGGTTTTATGTTCAAAAGTGGTTGCTGGAAGATGCTAATGTCGCAAACTATTAGCTAGGTTAGGGGCTCTATTTATGCTTAGTTTTTCTTTGTTTTGGAGGTTCATACTTTTAGAGAGTATTTATATTTTTGGGCTCATTTGAAGAAGCCTTTATGTTGATTTAATTCAGTGAATGATAGACAAATCATATTGTGCCTACAACCTTTGTGAGAGTTTTATTTTGAAGCTTAATATACACTGACTTGTGTGTTGTTTGCAAGTTCAGTAAATTCTGTGATATATGCTATGAGACTTCATAGATTAAAATATGTTTTGCAACTTGTTATCTATTGAATGAATAGCTAATTTCATGATATGTTAAATGAGTTCTATGTTGAATTACTCTCTTGAATAGATTTGGGCTAATAAATTGTTGAATGGGCTTTAAAACTGGATGTTTCTAGGTTTTATATGTTGTCAATGCTTTTCCAAATGTTCTAGCACATCGCCTAGATAGTATAGATCATTTTGTTTCAAGTTTTCCTTCTTCCCCTTTCCCCCCAATTATGATGAAGTTTTGGCTTCTTAAATCTAGAGGTAATTCAATGAGTTTTGCACAATAGGTCCCCCATTACTAAATTTCTCATAAGGTTATTTGCATTTAAGATAAAATTTAGAGTCAGTAGTTCTTTGTCTAGCACGCCTGGTGGGACCACAATTTTTTGAATAATCTTAAGATAGTTTATGAGTCATAGGCCCGCTCTTAGGAGTCAGACAACTTTAAACCCTAGTTTACTCCTTCCACCCCTGGTAAACGTCCATTCGGCTATAACCTCTTCATCTCAGAGCTTCCCTGTCTTCTCTACAATCGCCCTTGTAATAATGGCACAGGTTCCTCCCAAAAAAATTTTGACATGAAATAATGGATGCCCTCTCATTCCCCCCACTCCACCTATGGTGTGGGGATCGATTCCCTTTACTGCGCTAAAGGTCGTTCATAAATTTATCGGAGAATGTCACAAGACCCCTGGAGAACATCTTCAAGACATAGCCAATGTATGCACCGTTCATGGTATCACTGAGCAAAATGTAGCTTTGAGATTTTTCGTGGCTTCTTTCAAGGGAAGAGCTTTAGATTGGTACAGGTCCCTAGGTTCAAACACTATAGCAGATTAGGATCAGTTGGGCGACTGCTTCTTTCAAATATTCTCAAACAAGGCCGATAGGTTATATTTGATGCACCAATTGATTACAATAAAGAGAGCCCTTCAGGAAGTGGTGACAGAATTCAATTTAAGATTTCAAAGGACCTTGCAAAGAATTCCGCTATCTGCCCACCCTCCTGTGGATATGGCATTCGTCTTTTACCTGAATGCTCTCAACTCTGACATATTAATAATGATTCATTCCTTAGGAGGTAACACCCTCCCACAAGCCTTTGGAATAGTAGTTCAAGCTGAAAATAATCTAATTGATGATGGGAAGCTTGCCCCATGACCACTCATGCCCATTTTTCCTGATCTATAAAATTAGGTCTTTGAAGAGACCACGCCCAACACATCCACCCCTCAATCTATGTACATGTATCTTGGTCCCTAGCTAGCATATGCACCTCTGCAATCGTCTTTAGCCACAGAAGTCAGTGACATGAAAAATTTGTTGAGAACCTTCTCAAACGAGATTGTTAATCTAAAAAAGTCCCAAATCCCACCTACAAGAGCCCCTTTTCAACTAAATTTCTGAGATAATAGACCCACATATTAGCAGAACTAGTCTACAAACAACCAAAATTCTCCAAGCCACCCAAATGGCCAAATAGTCCCGGTACCCAACCCGTTGTAGACCGTTACCCTAATACCGGTATGGAGTTGATAGTGAGACAAAATAATCTAGCTAATGATACTAACTCTTGGTGTTTTCCGTGGAATAATGCACATGCCCCAAGAAATTGCAAAACAACGAAACCAAGGCATGGCCCCAAATGACTCAGTTTACACATCCCCTAGCATGGATAATGCGTCCCTCATTTCCCAAATGCAGGGTATGTCAATACAACAAGAAGCAGAGATAGCTCCTGACCATACACTATTCTCCTGGATGGATGACAAAGATGCTATGCTCACCAATGGCGCATCCCCACCAAATTTTGCCACCCCAGGTCCAATCAGATTACAACCTCCACTCAAAGAGGCATTTCATTGGAGAGAATGTAAACACAATAGGAAAAGTGGTCATGGATAAGGCTCCTGAGCAACCCACGGTTGCTATTTAATACCCAAGAAAGGAGTTTATCCATGTTATAATCCAAGAGAGCCAAAGATGTTGGTACCGACAATATTGGAGGTGGTGGATTAGCTAAAGAAGTCCCCAACCAATGTCTCTTTATGCGACCTCCTCAAATATCCCAGAACAAAAGAATCAGCTAAAACAAACCTTGTCCGAGACTGAAAAGAATGCAAGTGGAAGAATCGCTAAAGCACCACAAACTAGTGAAGAAAGATTTCAGTCTCCCATAGGTAGATTACACTCACCAACCGTGTTGACAAATAAAGCCACACCTTCCAAATCTCAAAGAAGAGGTAAGCCTAAACCAAATCATTTCTATTTGACCCTCATAGTTGGGGATAAGTTGTTGCACAATTCCATGATAGATTCTGGTGCTAGCACCACTATTATGCCTAAGCAAATTGCTGAGGTCCTGAATATCAAGTATGAGCCTTTAAATAAGGGTGTTATGCAATTAGATGGGAATAAAGTCCAGACAATGGGTCTTATTAAAAACCTCACACTGATGTTGTTCATATGTCCTAGTGTTACCGTGCCTCAAGAGGTGGTAGTTATTGACATCCCACCTCTTTTCGGGCTTTGCCTTTCTAAGATTTTACTGCAAAAATAGGAGGTTATTTGTCCTTAGATTGGTCCCACCTTATCCTTTGAACCCAATGTGGTGCCAAACTCAAAATTATTTTTGAATCCCATCATGCTAAACATGTAGCGGACCAAGCCATGCTTAATTTTGAACCCACTCACACTTCTATCTCGAATGAAGAAAGGAAAATAGTAGAATTCCTGGAGGATGAGGAAGTAATCAGAGATATCTCACCCAATCAGGAGATTTTTCTTAATGAATTCATAGACTTTGACCCATACTCCAACTACCACACCATAGGTCTAGGCACTTACTACATTTTTTATGAAAATCAGATCATTCCAAAGCTTACCAAAGAACCGTTGACTGAAGAAGAGTTGTCTTCTGCACTCTAGACCCTATGCTTTGATGGTGCAAGATGCAAAGTAGGTTTAGGGGCTGGAATTTGCCTCACTTCACCTTCAGGTCAGTGGATTTTGAAGTCTTTTCATCTACAATTTGCCTACTTTAATAATGAAGTAGAATATGAAGGATTGATCCAAGGCTCGAGTTTGGCGGAAAGGATGGGTATAAAGCAATTGAAAGTTCTAGGCGATCTAGAGCTCGTGGTTCACTAGGTTTGAGGAATATCTAGCACCAAGCATGTTCGTAAGAGATCCTACCATCATAGGACTTGGGATCTGATCAAAAGCTTCAATGCTTTCAATATCCTGAAGATCCCATAAAAAACAAATGTTGTTGCTAATCAGATGGCTATGATTGGATCATAATTTGATCTCACTGCAAACCTGCTTGCAAATCCTTGGATAGCCTATATGGTAGTTTGACCTGCCATTCCTAACAATGAAACCCAATGGCAGGTTTTTGAAAGTGATAAGAAGATTGGCTTGTTCATTCAGAACTCAGGGGAGTTTGTAGATCAGTTACAACCCAAAGTAAAAGAGGCTTACAAGGATCAGATCATTCAACTGAAATCGAATAATCTCCCTAACAAATTGATCACCCTGGAAAATTTGTTCGACCATGATGATGCCAAAAATGATAGTCGGAAGCTTACAGTTGACAAAGGGGACTATATCAAAATATCGGTAGGAAGTGGGAAAATCCTCAAGGTCGGAAAGGAGGTTTCTTCAGAAGCCTGAAAGAGATTGGCCCAATACTGTGATGAGTATGTAGGTGTACTAGCATGGTCCTATGAAGAGTTGAAAGGGTACAATCCCAACATCATTTAGCATACCATCAAACTCACCGATGGATCCAAGATGATCTGACAGAAGAAAAGACCTGTCAATCCAAAAATTGAGTCCCTTATGGCCCAGGAGTTGAGGAAGTTGATAGAATCAAGAATTATCTACCCCATCAAACACAATACGTGGGTATACAATTTGGTGTGAGTGAGGAAAAATAATGGAGACATCCATCTTTGCATGGATTTTAGGGATTTAAACCAAAAGTACCTTAAAGATCATTATCCTTTTCCATTAATGGAGCAGTTGTTAAGCACGGTGGTAGGATCGGAGATGTTCTCGATGCTGGATGGTTTCTTGGGTTACAATAAAGTTTTGGTGAGGTCAGAAGACCAACATAAGACAACCTTCACAACTAAATGGGGAATGTTCACCTATCAAAAAATGCCATTTGGGTTGTCAAATGCCAGCACAAATTTTCAAAGAGCTATGGACCTGGCCTTCAAAGAGCTCATCAACAAAATCATCCTTATATTTTTGGATGACCTAACCATGTTTTCAAAACACAAACAAGATCATTTTGATCATCTGGAGCTAGTGTTCCAAAAGTGTTTAGAGTTTGGAATCTCTTTGAACCCAAAGAAATGTATTTTGGAGTCCCACAAGGAAAATTGCTAGTGAATGTAGTTTCAAAGGAAGGAGTCTCTATCAATCCTGATCGAGTCAAGGAAATAAAGGAGATTCCCCTTCCTATCAATAAAAAGGGAGTCCAGTATTTCCTAGGTAAGGTTAACTTTGTTAGCCGCTTTATTTCAGATTTTGTAGCAATGGTAAAGCCTATCAACCTGATGTTTAAGAAGGAAATGCATTTAAAATGGACTCTTGAGGCTAAGGGGGCTTTTGAGAAAATCAAAGAGGCTATTTGCTTGGCTCCTGTGCTATCCAACCCCGATATGACTAAATATTTCATAATGTATGTTTTCTCTATCCACTATACTATTGTCATGGTCCTAACCCAGAAGGAAGAAGAGAAAGGAGGTGAGAACCCTATAGCTTTCCATTCCAAGACTCTAAAAGAGTACAAGGCTAAGTATAATTTTGTTAAAAAACAAGCTTTGGCCATAGTCAAGGGCCTTAAAAAGTTTAGACACTTCATTGCCTGTAATAAGACTACCATGTATGTTTCTCATCCTTTAGTCAGAGAATATATCATGGAGGGCGATATCACAGAGAAGAGGGCCAATTGGATTACCAAAATCTTGGAGTATAACGTTGATGTCAGGCCTACCAAGATAGTCTGCGACAAAGGTCTGTGTGAATACTTAGCCCAGGATTTCAGACCCCGAGAGACCAAGATAGTCACAGAAGAAGTTGTAATGGTCACTTCAGAACCAATAGATGCATGTTGGTTGGAGGCACAGAAACATTTCATGAAGATGGAAAATTTTCCTGAGGGCTTCCCCCCCCAAAAAGAGGAGGTTCTATAGATTTTAGAACAATGACTTTCGATTGGTGGATGGTGTGCTTTTTAAAAGAAATTTCAGCGGAGTCCTTCTCTACTATGTGAGTCAGAGCCAGGCTAGCAAGATTTTACACGAATTTCATTATGGTTCATTAGGAGGTCACTTTTTGAAACAAACTACCATCATCAAGATCACCCATGCCAGATATTTCTGGTCCTCTATGTTCAAAGATGTGCACACCTTGGTAAGGAAGTGCAAGGAATACTAGTATTACAGTGGCAGGTGTAGAAGGGCGGCAATGCCACTCAGACCTATAATGGTGGAGGAACCCTTTGCTCAATTGGGACTCAATTTCATAGGGATGATCAATCCCACAAGTTTAGCTAGACATAAGTGGATCTTAACCACCACTGAATACTTCACTAGATCATCTGAAGCTATTCCCCTAAGGAATTCATCAGAGTCTAAGATATTGACATTCCTAAAGGATCTAGTGTGCTGATATGGTCCGCCAAAGACCATAATATTAGATAACGTATGTGCATTTGTGGGCTCACGAATCACCCTGTTTGCCCTTAGTAAAGGTATTTATCTCAAAACTTCCTCAAACTACTATCCGCAAGGAAATGGCCTCGTCGAGTCCACTAACAAGAATTTCATCAGACTCATTAAAAGGATAGGCACAAAACACAAAAGGGAGTGACATTACCACTTGAGGAGCGTGTTATGGGCCGACTGGATCACACCAAATTAGGTCTTAGAGAACTCCTCATATAAACTGGTCTATGGGAAAGATGCATTGTTTCTTATGTCTCTATAAATCCCAACCTTGCAATTACTTAAGACTATTGAAGTGGCAGAGAATGGTCCCATGAATGTGAGGTTGGCAGAAATCATGGAACTAGAAGAGGTGAGAGAAGATTCATTCATGTCTCTTTTAAACTGCCTGCAAACCATCAAGAAGTGGTTTGACAATAAAAGGAGTTCTGCCCCAGAATTTAGGCAAGGTGACCTAGTTTTAAAATTCAACAAAAGGGCGGCCAAGCCTGGCCAACATGCTAAATTTGATGGGTTATGGGAGGGTCCCTTCTGTATTGTGGGTTGCAAGGGGTTCAACTCTTTTGATCTTGAAGATATGCAAGGAGACTCTCTTAGGATCCCGATTAATGGGTTCCACCTTAAGCCCTTTCATTATCCTTGTTTCTCTAATGCACATAATGTAAATAGTTCTTTTGTGTGCCTTATTTATTTAATTATTTGCCTTCATGATCTCCCCAAATTAAAGTACAAATCAAAATATGCCATAATTGAGAAAAAGAAAAATCATCATATTATGAGTATTTTTTATAAAGTTTTTACAAAGCATAGATAGGCCTCTGACCATTTTGATCAAAATAAGCAAGAGAGGAAAACGAAGTCTACCATCTTTTCAAGAATCCTCTTCATCCTCATCATCCTCCATGAGGAAATCAGAGTCTCTAGCTTCATTTGCTGCATCCTCTCCCTTTGCCCACTCATGGTCCGAAGTGTCACCAAGCTCCTCAGCAAAAGACACAACAACTAGATTTGGTTGGATATCTGGCATCAGGACCTGTTGAAATATGTAGTCCCTAAAGTCGGTGTACTAGTTAGTACCATCCAAAACATGAACTATCAGGTAAATTTGAAGGAGGAACTCTACAACAAGCTCCGTATGAAAGCGATGAGAGGACAACGTCATTGTCACAGACCACCGATAAGTGGGTGCCAGGTCACCTCTTCATTGGATGTGATGAATTGCCATAAGTTTGATGCCAGGGGTAAACCCCTCAAAGGGATGTAGTATGCCACAAAATCCCCTAACCCCCCTAGGTAATCCCCTGAGAAGAGTGCTTTTGTGAGCTCTGAGGTCTGAAGCCCACTAATTCCAGAGTCTAGCAGGGAAGCTATGAAGCATGAACAAATGGCCGTGTTTACACTGTATCAGTCCGTGTTGTCTATAAAATCCTTACCAAGCACCCATCTGATAGAAACAATGATCAAAGGATTCTTCCTCCTTGTCATCCTTTGTAGCCTTTGGTCGGAAATATTGCCAAGGAAAGTAACCTACGCCTTACTGCTGACAAGCCTAACGGGGGTATCCATTTTTGAAAAATCCCCATTGTTGAAGTTGATGTTGTGTAAAAGAATGTCTAAAAAGACATATTTATAATGAATTCTCAGCTCTAGGCGACAGTTGGTAACAATGCCAGTGCTCTTGAATTCCATCACGCCTGTCATTCTACATCAATTTGAACAAGTTGGAGAAGTCTGGTACAGAGTTGGCAAATGTCCTTCCGGTATCTCGAAGGAAGAAGTGATGTCCTTGGATGCCATGCATTATGGAAAGGTACATTGTGTTTAAACCAAAATCCCCGTAGGACTGTCTTAACTTGTGCAAGCCCGAATGGCTACTGATTTTCTTCAATAAGGGGGAGATCCTTAGTACAAGCAAATTGTCTTGAGCGGTTTCGACTAATGGCAAATTGAGCAAGTGTTCTCTTGGGATAATATAAATGGTAGCGCTCATCCTCCTCAAGATTAATTGTGACTAAAAATGAGTTGGCATATGTGCAAACAACTGCTCATCATTAAGCAGCTTCCTTTGTGAAGATCTAGGCATGCAATGCATTAAAGGAGGAGGGTCACCAGGTATTCATATTATTGTTCTTTTTGCAGCAAAAAATTTTGAAGAGTTGAGAGAGAATTTTTTTTCTCTTGTAGAAGATGGAAGCAGAAGCGAACCCCTCAGGTTCCATTCAAGGAGGATTATGGGTAGACATTATTGGTGAGCTCTCTTATTCTTCCCAGGCCATTCCACCTAGGTCAGAATATTCGAGAACCATGGTCAAGCCCAAGATAGTTACCCGCAACACATCGGTGGTGATAGATTATTTTGAAAATATTGTGGAACCTGAGCTGGACAAGTAGCCTAAAAATCTCAGAGAGGCTGCATGCAATAGAATGATTCATCATACAATAGAGCCATCCTTCATGGCAGCTCATTTCTAGCACAGTAGTGCTCCTCAAATCATAGTCCCTATGGTCCTGCACTGTCCATAATTCATGGTTGTACGCACCAACGGGTTCGACCCTGTCTCCTACTCTATCAACAACTCGTGATTGAAAATGGTCATATCCTCAGAGGCCATAAGGGACATGATGTGCTGTCCTATTTTTGAAGGGATGGAGATTTTCTCTGAGACTGTCATGGAGGAATTCTAGGACACGAGAAGAGATGCAGTCTCTTTTTTCCACGATGCCCTAAATCAAAGTTTGTCATCCGGACTCCCCAGACTTCCGTTGTCTTACAATGACCTAAGACATGATGACCTCAAGGAAATTTCATCCATTCTTGCGTGGTTGTGTAGTCACGATAGTGATCGGGAGATTATGACTGCTTTGATGGGTTTTCTGTTCAAATGGCGGAAACAAAAAGGGACTTTTTATTTTGATTTCTCTGTCCTAATAGCTAGAGAAATGGTAAAGTAGTTGGTTGAGTTCCAACAGTTTTGGTGTTTCAAATTTGCCTCAGTCTTGGTTCACCTGCTCCTACACCAAAATGAGTTTTTCTTCAGCCAATACATGCGATTGGCCATCTGCGATGAGTTAGGGAATAGGATGTTGGTTCCAGCCTAAACACCCATTCTATTGGCTTCTTACGGCACCTACCAATTTTCTAACTATTTCCTAGCTCCTTCTCTAAGGGACCTCAAAGCAATCCCCAATGAACCACTTGCTCACTTTTTTCGTAGGTTCAGATGAACTGGATGGATAATGAATGACCTCCGTGTGACTGGTTCATAGGTAGCAATTTGTTTTTTGTCCAAGTGCATGGTTTCTCTGAGGAACCATTTTGCCTACCTACCTATGTTACTGAGAGAACCCTTTCTCTTGAAACTTCTTGGCAGTTGATAAGAATTGAGAGGGCCATAGGGGTGGGAAAACATGACATCTCTATTACTAAGGACCACAAGGCTATCAACCCCATCACTCTGGTCCAAAGAAACATTGCGAAGAATGTTCTGACATCCAAGCTAGTGCAACTCGGGTTGGTGGTGCGGTTAACCCTAGATCCTCCTTAGCTTTGTATTCCAGTTCGATGGTTTCGGAGTTGCCCAGTATCATAGATTGATACACACCTTTGATTTCCTCTATGCCTAGATCCTCCAAGGTGCAACGAATGCATGCCCTTACATCTTCAACATACATCACGTCGTCGAGAACCCTAGAGAATGCTCCCACAGAGTCTTCCTTCCTAGCTATCATGGGAACCTCCTTGAAGATGGGTCTCAGCCTATCCTTGAATTTGACAATGGTGAGATTTGCAATGAAATTAGGAGCTAAAGATATGGATGCCATCTTCGAAGAAATACCTGAAAGTGAACGTTGGTTCAAAGATTGAGTGCTTCTCAGATAACTGCTAGAAATCCTTTCAGAATGCCTTTGCTCACTCTTAATTGCCTGAAATTATCCTTTTCTTTTCTCTGAATGCTTGAATACTGGGTGAGTGAAGATGAATCCACTTTTCCCTTTTATCAGTGAATAAACTTTAATCCTTTACTGTCATAAATGCTTCACGATCTACCCTTCCGGATGCCAGTTGCACAGTCTTATGCCAGGTGAACCTTCATCAATGATGAACACAACTCTCTAGATCTCCTCAGACCTCTTCAGATCTCCTTCAATCTCCTTTGGGGAATTCACATGATTTGCAATGAGTTTTCAACCCCCTAAGGCTTATGCCTCAGTTATCGGTGGAATTTCTCGCCGGTGGAGGAATGCTCTATTCTACCTATGGAGTTACCGGTGTTGTTGCATCTCCACTTGGTCCTTCAGATTTTCTAACCCATCTCTTGGTGTGATCTTGTTGTATTTCATCTACCTTCTACTTTCCTTTCTCATTTTCTTTATCATTGCTAACTGGTTGAGTCTTGCTTTTGCAATACTTAGCAATATGACCTATCTTGTTGCATGCATAACATGTAACATTGATCTTTTAAATTGCTTTGACATATCTGGTGTCATTCCTTGACCTACAATGATTAGCCAAGTGTCCAAACTTTCCACATGCATGACATTCAAAATTCATTCAGCAATCTTGTGACTTATGTCCATACTTCTTATAATCTGTGCATTGATCAGGAACAACATTATAGTTTTGATTTTCTCTATTTGAACATTGTTTAGCCATATGCCCAAATTTATTCCAAACAAAGCATCTACCATTGAATTTATAAGCATTATATTTCCTTACTGGTTTCCTCTATTTTGATGAGTTGTGCATACTAGTTGTCTGATCTTTATTTGTAGTACTGGAGCTTTCACCTTGTACAAATCCAAGTCCTCTAGAATCATCACTTTGGCTTTGCCTTTTCAATAAGTCATCCAATTGTGCATCATTGATCCTAAAATTCTCTTTGTACTCACTCTCAGTAGTCACATCATCTCTTAGAGTTATTACTTGTCTTTCAAGTTCTTGTTCATTATTCTGGGATTGTACCAAATTGGTTTTCAACATATCATTCTCATGAGCCAATCTACGACATTCTTCAGATTTGTTCTTCAGAGATGTAGAAAGATTTTCTTCTTTCTTCTTTCTATCCTCAATATCTTTTGACATCCTCATAGTCAGGTCTTGCATTTCATTTTGCATGAGTATGTTTGCCTGACTCAATTTCTGACAATGTTCCTTGAGTGCATTATCATCATCGTGTTTTTGCAAAAGTTCCTTCCTCCTAGCTTGAGTTGATGATAACCTTTCTTGTAGGACAAGAATGAATTCATTTGCAGAATTTAGTTCATCTTACAATTTCAAGTTCTTCATCCTTTCAACATCATAATCCTCAAGAGCCATCTCAAGTTGCTTTTCCATAGCCATGCCTAAAGATTCCAGTTTTGGGATCTTCCACAAGATGTTAAACTTCTTCCATGGTACCAAGCTCTAATACCAATTGTTGGGATCCAAGAACACTAAGAGGGGGGGTGAATCAATGTTTTGTCGGTATAATAAGATTTTATGCTTTTATACCATACACATATAAACCGGTAAATGAATAAACATATAACTTGAAGCAAATAAACCATCCACATGAATGAACACCATAACACACATAATTTATACATGGAAAAGCTCAAAGAGGAAAAACCACGGTGGGATTTGTGACCCACAATATCAATTCACTGGCCATATGAAAGATATTACATAGAGAGGGGGCCTGCACATGCAAGAAGGCACACTGCCTAGAGCACATTGCTCATCACTAAAGAGTCTTATTGACTACAAGCTTCTGCTAAAGTAAAACAATAAAGATGAACTCATAAAATGCATCTCCTATGTCAAAAAGAGTTCTAGTTATAGCTCTACTCTGTATCGGTTCATAAACCCTGAACACTTGCACCGGTATATCCTTCCCTCCAAGAATGCCATACAAAGCATCTACATATCATTGCATGATATAACATTCATATACGAATGATCTTCGCATAACACGGTTCTATATCCACAATCCTATTCACAATTTTATCCACATATCTGTCATCTCTACACATCATAATGATCTAAAAAAATGACCTATATACCCTTTACAAATAATATGCCTTAGGTTGGCTTAAAATACAAAAGATATACAATGTCAGCCTTATATAGAAATTACAAAATGATTTTACAAATAAAACTTCCTTTATGTTGGCTTCCCTGAAGTGTTGGATGTCGGTGTCGGTGCCAATGTTGGTTGTAACCCTGGATGCTCAATGCCAATGTATGTTGGTGAATGCCTCCTAGTGTTGGTATATGGCTTCCATCTAATCTTGTTGCCATCAATGACAAAAAAATGAATCCAATGAGTTTCAGTTACCAATAGTCATTGATGCGAACACTAGTTGTTTGGATTCTTTACTAACACCCTTTTGGTCCCAGTAGGTTGAGTGTTTTTTGGTTAACTTGGATCCGACATGATCTGGTAGGCTCCAGCATATTTTGGTGATGGAATTGACTTGATCATGATACTCATGATCATATTTGGTCAATTGGTTTTGGTTTGGTGATTGGATGCTATCCTGCTTGCTTAGAAGCTTGGTTTCTGGTTCCAGCGAGGGTTTCACTGGCAAATCTTTTGATGGAGATATTTGATGAATTGCATAAGTGGTGTTGGTGCAGCTTCTGGTGGAGTTTTAGAATGGTGATGGTGATCATGTTTGAGACTTGGCGGATGGAGATCATTGTTGTGGCATATGGACCTATACTTGGTCCCGGTTGATCTAGGTTATGGACCGACTTTAATGTAACGTGTGGATAGGACCTATTGATGTATTTCTGGGATGTCTTATGTGTTGATATTATTTTTTTGGTCTAAGGCTGACATGGTTTGTAATTATGTAATTGGTTTATTGTCTAGTGGCCAACCTGATTGTTTATGGTCGAGGGTTTGTATATATAGATGTAAGATCTCATTGTAGATCACCATGGTTATTATTAGAGGTCATGGTCAAGGAAGGTAATGTGCGAATAATGTAATATCATTCAGGCAGAGGAGTTGTTTGATCATTAGAGATCTAATTGCGTTTATGTAAGAGGATTTAGTCCTCTGGTATTGAGCTTAACCATAACTGTACTCAAGCATTGGAGATGCTATCTTTTACAGTTCAACACTTCTCTGGATTGTAGTCTAGATTTATATGTAGTCAGTGAGACTCCTTTTGTGATGAGAAGTGCACCCTAGGCTATCAACCTTCTTGCAAGTGTAGGCCCCTCAATTGTAATTCACATACTTACTGCAAAAGTATTATCTGACTGTGGGTAGGCTTCCCACCGTGGTTTTTCCCTTTACCAGGTTTTCCACGTGCAAATCTTGGTGCTATGTGGATGGTATTTATTCTATGATTATTATTTATGCTTAATTAGTTTATCTTCTATTCGTATATTAATGTTTTGGGTTCCGGTATTAAAGTTTAAATTGCTAATGGTTCTAGTAATCTATGACAACTGATTCACCCCACCCTCTTAGTTGTCTTCCAGTTATTTGAACTGTCTAACAATAAATGGTCAGAAGGAGAAGATGTCAAAGATGAAGCTGACGATTCTGATTTCTAGATGGATAAGGATGAAGATTAAGAATATTCTTGAAATAGTACCACCCTATCTTCAGAAAGCTTTGTCTTCTTTCTTCTTCTTAAAAACTAGGTCACAAGCCTCATGTATATATTATACCAAGATATCTATAATATAATGATTTATTTTTGTTTGATCAAGGTGTATCTTGTGATTCATTTTTACTTTGGGAATGCATGAAGAAACATAATTAGACAAATAAGGCACCAAAAAACACTATTTATATTATGTACATTAGGAAAAAGTTGATAGTGAAAAGGTTTAAGGTGAAACCCATTAACTGAGATTCAAAGAGAATCTCCCTACATATCCTCAAGCTCAAAAACATTGAAATTTTTTCAATTTATAATGCGGAAGAGTCCCGCCCATAAACCATCAAATTTGGCATGCTGACCGGGCTTGCATGCCCTCTCATTGTATTTCAAAACAAGGTCACCTTGTTTGAATCCTAGGTCTGAACTTTTCTTATTATCAAACCACCTCTTGATGGTTTGTTGATGATTTTGAAGGGATGAAAAACCTGCTTCCCTTTCTTCCTCTAGTTCCATAATTTCCGCCAGTCTCACCTCCTTGGGACCATTTTCTACCACCTCGATAAATTTGAGTAGTTGTAAGGTGGGGATCTCCAAAGACATAGGGAACAATGCATCCTTTCCGTAGACCAACTTGTATGGAGAATTCTTTAGGACCTATTTGGGTGTTATCTAGTCTACCCATAAGGCACTCCTCAAATGGTGATGCAACTTCCTTTTGTGCTCAAAGCCCATCCTTTTAATGAGCCTTATGAGATTCTTGTTAGTGGACTCAGCTAGGTCATTTCCCTATGGCTAGTAGTTTGAGGAGGTCTTTAGGTAGATACCTCTACAGAGAGAGAACTGGATAACTCATGAGCTTATGAATACTGGAGCATTATCTGATATTATGGTCTTTGGCGGACCATATTGGCACACTAAGTCTTCTAGAAACGTTAATATTTTAGCCTCTGATGAATTCCTCAGGGGAATAGTCTCAGACCATCTAGTGAAGTAGTTAGTTGCAGTTATGATTCACTTGTGTCCAACTGAGCTTGGGGGGTTGATCATTCCTATGAAGTCGAGACCGAACTAAGAAAAGTGTTCTTCCACCATTATGGGTCTGAGCGACATTGTTGCCTTTTTGCACCTGCCACTATAGTACTTGCATTCTTTACACTCTCTTACCAGGGTGTGCACATCTTTAAACATAGAGGGCCAGAAGTACCCAGTGTGAGTGATCTTAATGATGGTAGTTTGTGCTAAAAAGTGGCCTCCTGATGAGCCATAATTAAATTCATGTAGGATCTTACTAGCTTGGCCCTGGTTCACGTAGTGGAGCAATATTTCATCAAAAATTCTCTTGAAAAGTACTCTGTCCACCAGGCGGAAGCCGCCGTTCTGCATCTTGTAATTCCCTCTTTTTGGGAGGGACGCCTTTAGGAAAAATCCCAGTCTTCATAAAATGTTTCCAAGTCTCCATCTAGCATGCTTCTATTGGTTCAGAGGTGACCATTATGACTTCCCCTATAGCAACCTCAACTTCTTAGGTTTCAAGATCTTTGTCTATGTACTGACATAAACCTTTGCCACGAATTACCTTGGTGGGTCTAACATCAATTTCATATTCTATGATATTTGTAATCTAGTTCGCCCTCTTCTCTGTAATGTCACCTTCCATGATATATTCTCTGGCAGAGGGGTGGGTGACATACATAGTAGTCTTATCATAGGCGATAAAATGCCTATAATTTTTAAGGCCTTTGACAATGGCCAAGATTGCTTTTCAATAAAATTGTACTTAGCCTCATTTTTTTTAGAGTTTTGGAATGGAAATCTATGAGGTGTTCACTTCTTTTGTCTACATCTTTTTGGGTTAGAACCACAGCGATGCTATAATGGCTAGAGAAAACGTACACTATAAAATCTTTAGACATATCGGGGTTGGATAGCATGGGGCTGAAGAGATGGAAAATTTGATCTTCTTGAAAGCCTCTTTAGCTTCAGAAGTCCATTTAAAATCTGTTTCCTTCTTAAGCATTAGAGTGATACGCATCACCATCTTGACAAAGTCTGAGATAAAGCGACTAATGAATTTAACCCTACCTAGGAAGGACTGAATGCCCTTTTTGTTGACAGGAAGAGGAAGCTCCTTTATTGCCTTCACTCGATCAGGATCTATGGAGACTCCTTCCTTTGACACTACATGTCCTAGTAATGTTCCTTGTGGGACCCCAAAGATGCATTTATTTGGGTTTAATGAGATGCCAAACTCTAGACACTTTTGGAACACTGGCTCAAGATGATCGAAATGATCTTCTTTGTGTTTTGAAAACACGATCAAGTCATCCAAATATATGAGGATGATTTTGTTAATGAGCTCCTTGAAAGCAAGATTCATAGCTCTTTGAAAATTTGCACTGATATTTGACAACCCGAAAGGCATTTTTTGATAAGCAAATGTTCCCCATTTAGTTGTAAACGTTATCTTATGTTGATCTTCTAGCTTCACCAATACTTGGTTGTAACTTGAGAAACCATCCAACATTAAGAACATCTCTGACCTTGCTACCGTTCTTAACAACTATTTCATTGGTGACAAAGGATAATGATCTTTTAAAGATGCTTGGTTCAGGTCTCAGAAATCTACTCAAAGCCGGATATCTCTATTATTTTTCCTAACTGGCACCAAATTGGATACCCATGTACTATACTTGATGGGATAGACGATCTTTGATTCTATCAGCTTCTTCAATTCTTGAGCCATAAGGAACTCAATTTTTGGATTGACGGGTCTCTTCTTCTGCTGGACCGACTTGGCCCCATCAGCGAGTTGAATGGTGTGCTGAATGATGCTAGAATTGTACCCTTTCAAATATTCGTATGACCATGCTAGCATGCCCACATATTCATCACAGTATCGAGCCAGTCCCTCTCAGTCTTCTGAGGGAACTTCCTTTCTGACCTTGAGTATTCTCTCATTCCCTACCGACATTTCAATGTAGTCACCCTTATCAGCCGTTAGTTTCCACATGTGATTTTTGGCATCATCATGGTCAAAGAAACTTTCTAGGGTGATCAATCCATTTGGGAGCTTGTTAGAATTCAGTTGAATGATTTGATCCCTGTAAGCTTCCTTTACCTTAGGTTGCAATTGATTAGCAAACTCTCCTGAATTTTGAATGAACAAAGCGATTTGCTCATTGCTATCGAAAACTTGAAAGTGGGTGTCATTGTCAGGAATAGTTGGTCAAACGATCACATAGGCTACTTGGGGATTGGCGAGCAAGTCCATAGCAGGACCAAATTGCAATCCAATAGTAGCCATCTAATCAACGGATGCATTTCTCTTTAGAGGAATCCTTTGGATGTTGAAAGAATCAAAGCTTTCAATTAGATCCCATGTCCTATGGTGATAGGATCTCATACGGATATGTTTAGCGCTAGAGATTCCTCAGACCTAGTGTATGATCATCTCAAAATCACCTAGAACTTTTAATTCCTTTATACCCATCCTTTCTACCAGGCTTTAGCCTTGGACCAGTCCTTTATATTCTACTTCATTGTTGGAGCATGCAAACTGCAGGCGAAAAGACTTCAAAATCTATTCACCTAAAGGTGAAGGCAAATCCCAATCCTTGAACCTACTTTGCATCTTGCACCATCAAAGTGTAAGCTCTAAAGCACAAAAGACAACTCTTCTTTGGTTAACGGTTCTTTAGTTAGTTTTGGGATGACTTGATCTTCATAAAAAATGCAGTAAGTACCAAGCCCTGTGGCATGATAGTTGGAGTATGGATCGAAATTTATGAATTCATTGAGAAAGACCTCTTGATCTGGTGGAATATCTCCAGTCACCTCCTCATCCTCAAGAAGTTATATTATTTTCCTCTCTTCATTGGAGATGGAGGTATGAGTTGGGCTAGAAATTGAGGATAGCTTGATCTGCTACATGCTTGATGTGAAGCGGTTCTAAAATAATTTTAAGTTTAGCACCACGTTGGGTTTGAAGGATAAGGTGGGACCAGTCTAGGAATAGGTAACCTCCTATTTTGGCGGTGAAGTCTCAAGAAAGGTAGAGGCCAAAAATAGGCGAGATGTCAATAACTACTACTTCTTGAGGCACGGTGACACTAGGACACATGAACAACATCAGCGGAAGGATTTTGATAAGACCCACGGTCTGGAACTTATTCTCATCTAGTTGCATAACACCCCTATTTAAGGGCCCATATTTGATATTCAAAACCTCATCAATTTGCTTAGACATGATGATGGTGCTAGCACCAAAATCTATCATAGAATTGTGTAAAAGATTATCCCCTACTATGAGGGTCAAATAGAAAGGATTCTGTTTAGGCTTACCTTCTTCTTTGGATTTAGGAGGTATGGCCCCATTTGTCAACATGGTCAATGAGCGCAATCTATTTGTGGGGGGCTGAAATTTTTCTTCGCTGACCCACGGAGAATTAGTAGCATTTTCGCCTGTAGTTTTCCCACCTCAGACATAGCTTCTTTCAATCAATTCTTTTCTCTGGGATACTAAGGAGATACCATAAGGAGATGTTGGTCGGGGCTTTCTTTAGCTGCTCCACCACGTCCAACACTAACGACACCGATGTCTTTGTCTCTCTTGGCTTATAAGGGATAAATTCCTTTCTCGGGTATGTGGTAGTGACTGTGGGTTGTTCAGGAGCTTTATCTATGGTAAATCTCCCCTACATGCCTATATTCTCTCCCGTGAAGCACCTTTTTGACTAGAGGTTGTAATCTAATTGCACTTGAGGAACCCCTGAGCTTGATGTGGTTGTGCCATTTGTGAGCATGACATCTTCATTTTCCATCCAAGAGAATAGTGCATGGTTTAGAGCTATCTCCGCTTCCTGCTCCATTAACATACCTTGCATCTAGGCAATGGGGGATGCATTGTCAATGCTGGGGGATGCATAAACTGAATCATCTGAAGCCATGCCTAAGTTTCGTTGATCTACAAATTTTTGTTGTAAATTACCTCTTGGACAATTTCTTGGGACATGGGCATTGTTACATGGAAAACATAGAGCATTGGTATCATCCACTAGATTATTATGTCCCACTGTCAACTCTTTACCGGTGTTAGGGTAGGCAGTCTATAAAGGATTGGGTACCAGAACTAGCTGGACATTTGATTGACTTGGGGAAGTTTGATTATTTGCATATTGGTTTTGTTGATATGCAGGTCTATTCCCTTGGAAGTTTTATTGGAAAGGGGGTCTAGCAGGTGGGATGTGGGACCTTTTCAAATTGACGATTTCATTTGAGAAAGATATGAACAAATTTTTGATATTGTTGACCTCTGCAGCCAGAGATGAGGGTGGAGGTGGATTTTCTTTTTGGGGGCCGAGATATACGTAGATAGATTGGGAAGTAGATGTGTTGAGCATGACTAGTTCCGAGATTTGGTTTGATAGCTCAGGAAAGACCGACATGAGCGATCATGGCACAAGCTTCCCAGTATCGATTAGATTATTTTCTTCTTGGACTACCAATTCAAATGCTTGTGGGAGGGTATTGCCTCCTAGAGATTGAATCATCACATATATATCGGAGTTGAAGGCTTTTAGATAAAAGATAAATGCTATATTCGCAGGAGGAAGGGAAAATAATGGTATTCTTTGCCAGGTCCTTTGAAACCTTAAATTGAATTATGTCACTACTTCCTGAGGGGCTCTCTTTATGGTAATCAATTAATCTATCAAGGATGACCTATAAGCCTTATCAGAGAATCTCTAAAAGAATCTGTCACCCAGCTGATCCCAATCGGCTATAGAATTTGGACCAAGGGATCTTTACCAATCTAGAGCTATCCCTTTGAATGATGCCACGAGCAATCTCAAAGCTCTATTTCTCTTAGTGATGTTATGGATGGTGCATAAATTGGCTACATCTTGTAGGTGCTGGGAGGAATGAGAGGGCTTCTGTTGTTCCATGTCATGAAGTTTCTAGGAGGAATTTGAGCCATTATTATAGGAATGATTGTAGAGAAGGTATATGGGTTATGGGAAGAAGAGGTTGTGGGTGAATGGATGTTTACCAGGGGTCGAAGGAGCGAATTGGAATTCAAAGCTATTTGACTCTTGGTAACGGGTCTGTGGCTCATAAACTAGCTTAGCCTTTGAAGAGCCTAAAGAGTAGAAGGATTCATATCCTTGTCCTGTTGTCCAAGCCCTGAGGTTCTTCATAGATTGAATTGGCTACTTCATAGATCAATTGTAGGTGTACTTGGGTTAATCAGTTTTGATGAACAACAAAAATGGTGACTCTGCTAGGGAAGCTGAATAGAAATTACCTAATTTCATCTAGTTAGTCAATCCATTGAGATTGCATAGAGTTTGAAAATGTTTTTTATGGTTGAAGGATTAGTAGATGATTTGATAAATCATATTGGGGTGCAAATAATTAAATTGGTTGCAGGCTCAAAGATGAATTCTTCATCATAAAAGCTTGATAAGAAAGTGCAAAAAGATACACATAGATTTGGCATTATTTTCCCAAATCCATATAATTGTGGCCTGGAAGAGTGTTTATTGCAGTGAGACTGAAGGAGACAATAAAGAATTTAAATGAGTAGAATGGCATTCAGTTGTTCAAAAATGTCCTCTATGCAAGAGGTGGCAACTCTGAGGTAAAAGACCATGTTGAAAGTGGAAGTTAATCTTTAGATCTACAAGAGTTTACAATTGCAATTATCCAGGTACAGTCAGATATTTCAATACATTAAACGTATTTTGGGGTATCTGAAAAGAGAAAAATAGTGTCCCTATCTAGTGTTTTGCACTTTGTTGAAAGGGAAGAAGATAAAAAATATTTGCATATTCAAAGTGTTGTTAAGTTTCAAGATCTTATATGTTTTCCTATGATATGCAAGTATCCATGAGTTTTATGTCAAAAAGTGAAGAAGATAAATCTGTAGCTTGACATATTTAGAAGTTGTTGAATTTTTGGTGGGGTTGTGTATGAAGTTTGAGAAGTCACAATGTGCAGTCAATTAGTTCAGCCCCAATCTTATTCACATATGACCATGTCTAGTAAACTAGAACAACCATGTAATAGGAAAAAATTCAGTATGAAGTATTATGCTGCTCTAAATTTTGAAGATATCCCGGGTTACCCAAATCCCATACCCACAGAAATTAGAAAGTACTTGCTAGTATTTAGTGGGAAGAAATCTGAATCAGCACATTTACATTTGAAAAGATTTTCAGATTTGATGCGAGAGTTTGAAATTTGTCAAGAAGATGTGTGCATGAAGTTATTTATCTAGTCCTTGAAGGAGGATGCAAGGGATTGGTTCTCTTTTTTGCTGGAAGATTGTATTTCCTCATGGGAAGAAATAATTTCAGACTTCATAGACCAATTTGCTGAAAAGGTGAGTGATTATGAAATACTAAGAGAATTCACATATGTACAAATCAGGGAAGATGAATTGGTACCAACATTTAATATCAGGTTTTCACAAACATTGTCTAAGATTTCTAGCAAGTATAAGTTTGATGATAAAGTATGTCTGGATATTTATATGAGTGCTTTTGGCAAGAAGATGGGTTTCTTATTGAGAAACAAAGCACCCAAAACTTTGTATGAAGCTTTTAACACAACTAGGGACATTGAAAATAATTTGAAATTTGGGATTTTAAAGAGATTTGTGTCTGTTGTTGTTTCTTGCCAAAACACCTTCAATGGTGAAATACCATGTGAAGTTGAACAAATCATTACTTGTCTAGGTGCATCAAGCTCTGCAGTTCCCAATGGTTTTGTTGATGCATGTGATTCAAATTTAGATGAGAGTCAAGAATCTTTGATGTCAATGTGGGTTGTCTCTCACAGTAATGATGGAATGATCAGTGGGAAATGTTCTGATAATGCTGATACAGAGGTTAATTTGTATAAAGGATATGTACCATTTCATTTGTATGCCGATTATGTTGACTATGTGGCTACAAATTATGAAGTTAATCATGCATCTCCCAAGGTTAATAATAATGAAAAAATTGATGGTGATGACCATCGGTCTTTACATGTTGATGATGTATTTGATGTTGAAATACCAAATACTGAGGGATCACTAAATGTTGTTGATTATGCAAGTGAAAATGTGCAATATGATGTAAATCAGATTTTGATTAAGTCTGATAAAGCTGAAAATGAAATTGCAGATGATGTTGATAGTGTTTTCAATGCAAGTATACCCAGTGATGAATGTGTTTCAGAATGGAGTGGTGCTCCTGATTATGAGGACACTGAGTTCAATTTTTAGTAGCTTGAAGGTATACAAATGAACAATGAAGATGAATTTCAAAATGAGAGAGATCTTGGCACAAGTTAATCACTTTCTTTTGATTAGGAAATGAATGCAAGTCATGTAGCTGAGGATACCTACGAGAGTTCTTATTATTCATCTTGTGAAGATGATATAAGAGGAGACCAAGTCATATATTTCAGTCATGAATCTGAAAATGAAAGTATTTTTGAAGATAAAAACATATGTGAAAGTGCGGATAATGTTTTATTTTCATATTTAAGTGAACCTATATTTGAATGTTTTCAAATTTTGAAGTACCATGAAGAGAATGTGAATGTTGATAGTATGCTTGAAGTGGATATGGAGTTCTTTCCTTTTGATATAATTGCTCATAGTGCTGATGTCATTATGGAAAGTGTTGAACTTTCCCCTTGTGTTGAACAAGTTTGTTATGTTGATGAAGTTCCGAACAACAGTATCATGTGTTGTAAAATTTTACTTCATGATGAAGATAAGAAGCATGGGTTGTGTGATGATTACTTTAGACAACAAATGGAAGTTTTTCAGGTGGATGTAAGTCTGAGTGAGAAAGACTTAGCAGAGGATTTGCTTCAGCCAGAGGTATGCATTCTTTTCTGCGATTGGGATATTAAGAATGTTGATGTATTGAGTTTGATGAACAAGGATAGAATATAGTTTGATCAACAAAGGGAAGTATCACATCTGGATCAGAATATTTATGTTCCTTGTTTGCATCTATTGGTTGTTAATGTCCCTCATTCTATGAATGTAAAGGATAACAAGGTGAGTGCTGATGAGAAATACAATGTTGAGAATGAATGCTTTATTTTTGAAATTCAGCATGATGATGCCCTTGCAAAGGATATAATTGATTGGGATAGTGAAATGTATTGCAGCTTGTGGGAAGGCCTCTATTGTGATTTGTCTCCTTATTTTACCCTTGATGAAATAGTGTGTGATTACAAAGTTCAAAATTAGACAAGAGGTGTGTACACCAGCTATTACAGTAGTATGATGGAAGGGTTTGATTATAAGGATTATGCTCAGTTGTTATTGGACGGTGCCTTTGTTTGGATCATAACATCAAGTGATGAGAATCAAATTTTTGACAAAGGTAAATGCTAATTTTGTGGAGCAGTTTATATTCAGTTGTTAGTATGTTTGTATATTTTTTATAGTTGCTTTTCTTCAGTTATGTGGTTTTCAATAAAGTGCCTTACTATTTGGGTAAAATAAGGAGCCATTTGTTTTTGAGAAGAGAAGAGATGTATTCCATTTTTGGGTGGTCTGCTTAACCATAGATTCTAAATTCTTGTGCTGATCTTGCAATCAACCATCCCCATTCAGAGCCACTGTTGGGACTCATTAAATTTGAGTCAAGTTTAGAGGCGCATTTTAAAAATTTTCTCTGCATTTCCAAATGATCATAAAATGAGTCAGTTTGAATGGCCTAGATAGAAAGAGGGTAAAATGGAGCCGGTTGATTTTCAAAGGGAAAGGCTTTGGAAACTTGTCCTACACCTTTCATTTGGTTAATGCAGTGTGTTGCAACTTTCAGATTTCAGTTTGGATCAGTTGATTAAGTACCCATTTCAAGGGGTGAGCTGAAAGTGCATTTTAGGTGCAAATGCAGATTTTACCGAGTAGCCTACTTTGAGTGCTTATATATTTTTCCCTGTTGATCGTCATGAATAATTTAAAAGTGCATTGAATTCTATGCATAAAAGTGTGCCTTCGTGCAAAATTCAAGTCTTTATGAATCCATTTGCTCAGTTTAGTAGGCTCAATCCGTTTGCAGTTTGTGTTGTTGTGACAAGTCCCTATTTTAGCTGCTAGTCAGAGCCCTATTTTGCATACAGGTAAGAGTTGCCTCGATGAATGTCATGTCATAATGTTTATTCTGGGCTATTTTTGGTATAAATTAAAAGCTTTGTTTCCAGTTTCAAGCTCCTGCCAATCCGTTTGATCGGTTTTCAAAAGGGTTTCTTGAGCCATCTTTTTCAATGTTTCGTACTTTCATTGCTATATCAGTTAAAGTGACCATTTTCATGAGTGCACCATTTGCACCAAGTTAGCCTTTTGGTCGAACTGAGTATTCTAAGTTTTTATCTATACTTCAAGGTACCCATGCCAAAAATTTGAGGGTCTATAGAGACTGTTTGATATTCTTAAGAAAGGCATCATGAGTTGCCTACTCATTTACTTCATCATGTCCGCAGTACTGACAAAGCCAGTTGGTCACATTTGACCATTAATATTTCTTCACTCAGGATTCATCTTGAAAAACCACTTGGCACAATTCATGCTTGTATATTAGAGTACATGCCTGTCAGATGGCAAGGTCCAGAAAGGTGTTTTGACCGGTTTGAAAATTATGTCTTCGCAATTAAATGCGAAAATGTGGTGCAGGCGCTTGAAAGTTGTAAAACTCAGTTTGATGATTCAAAAATGATGTCGATTGATTTCAAAGGTACTTAAGGTTTGTGAGGCATTTTAGAGGTCTGTTGCATGAAAATGAATTTTTTTTTACTCGGGCCCACTTTGGGGCCCAACCTGGCTCATGCTCGTGCATTAAATTTTATGGCGAAATGGTCTTAACTTCATGGTAATGTATATCAATGTCTGCTCAACTGCAATTCGCCAGTTGAACACTGAGAAGCGACTTCATTTTATTTTTTATATATGGATTAATGGGCATATAGCTGAAATGCTAATGTGTAAGCTATTTTTAGTTGGAGGCAGGAATGTTTGGTTTTATTAAGCCAAGTATTTCTTATAATGCAATTGGCATGTGAGTGCAAAGTAAATGGAATGTGTTTTGAAAAGGCCTTTTGAAACATTCAGCCAAATGTATTTTGGCAGTTGGAGTAGGTCATGAAATAGATTGGGGTGAGTGGTAAAAGCAAGTTGAGTGTGTTTTAAGAAGGTTCCAAGTGTATGCATTTGGCATGAAGCCAAATTTCTCTGGCATGGCATGGTCTTCCCTCTTTGTATGGCGTTACACCGAATTTTAACTCTCAGGCACATAAACAAATGAAATGGCACAAGTCAAGTCCACTGCCAACATCCTCCATGCATGGTGTTAACTCTGTAAGCAAGCTGTTCAAAGCATGGTGAAACAATATATTGAAAGTGGAAAATCAGATCCAAAGAAAAAGCTTGAAGAAGATTGTTGGAGGTAAACAAATGCCATTTGCAGGTCTGAGACTAGTTGATCTTTTCCCCCTCTGCGTGGCATTGTAAAGGCATTTGAAGCTATTAAACCAAACACATTGGCATGTTTAATTTACATGTTTCCCTTGCCTTTGTGTGAGCTGCATGGAGAGTGAGTAGGTCATTTTAAACAAACTCCCAAGCAATGCATTTGGTAGGTGTGTTGCCAATGTCATGACCTTTCCTGGCATCTCCTTGTGCGTGGTATGTAATGTGTGGAGCTAATCCTCTCCTTTTGCATAGGCCTATTGAGAAAAGAATTTAATCGCTACCAGTCTTCCCTCCTCTGCGCAGGATGATGAAGGTATTTGTTTAAAAAGAAAATTACAATGCAATTGCTGGGTGTGCAGCCCATATTCCTCCTCCACGTATGTGCTGAAGAAGAAACTTTAACCATAGCAAATGCCAAATCCATGCCCTTTGTCAGTCCTCTCTTTTGCATGTGAGAAGTTGGAAGGCTGCGTTAGAGCTCCTGCATGGAGAGTGGGGTTGTTTAAAATGAAATGTATATGGCAGATTTGATGCCAAATCCCCTCTGCATTGGTGGTTGGGAAAAGAGTTTCATAGAAACCTTTATGCAAATGCACATTGGTAGGTATAAATTAATATCCTCCATTCCTTGTGAATTGCATGAGTGGTGGTATGGCAAATAGGAAAGGCGATGAAGCCCATTCAAGCAAATGAAGTTGCTAAGTGTATTGCCAGTTCCTCCATTAGCAGCCACTCAGAAAAACTTTCAAGTTCTAGGAAAAATGTATTATCCCACATTGGTGGTGAGAGGGAAAGTTTTTGTCTTTAAAAGAAACAACACACCCATTCATAGTGTCAAAGCCTCAAGGGCTTTTGACACAAAGTACTGGTTGGGCCCCAAGGCGGACCCCATGCACAGGGGCGCGCTTCCTGAGGCAAGCAAGGAGATTAAGTGGCAACTAGACAGAGCCCACCCACGCAGGCACAGTTCCTGAGGTGAGTTTTACAGAGAAGGGCAACTTAACTGGTGAGTAGGTTGCAGAAGATCCAACAGTGCACATGATCTCCTAAAGGGAAGATGCTCACCGGTTAAGCATCACGAAGCGGTGAAAAGACTAAAGATCGAGCATGTTCCATGAATATCAACGAAGTGTGCTGTTTCGGGAACCGAAGATGCTCGTCAGTTAAGCATCGTGAAGCAGTGAAGGGGTTAAAGAGAATGCAGGTTCATCGAGATCCAATGGTGCGCGCGGATTCATGAAGGAAAGATGCATGCCTGTTACCCATCGAGAAATGGTGAAAGGGGATGTGGCAGGTCTAGGTGGAGGTCCAGCTTCCGGGTCCCACTGACGTAGCAATGAGGTGGCAGTGATGTGGTCGACAAGTAGGAAGTCCAGTGGCGAAAGGTGAGGTGTCATCCCATGTGGCGCCCAGTGGACCCCATCAATGAATCACAGACTGCCACATGGCAGGGTGTTAGGCCAAAATCAGGTGAAAAATCAAAGTTAATGATATAGTGCAAACTATATGAAAAAATTCAAAAAATTTAAATGACAGAGGGACATGAGTGATTAATTTTCTCAAAGGCTAATTTTTTCTCGAAATATCAAGTATTATATATCACCGAAAAGCTCTCGGAATGAGGAATTCAATCATGAAGGTTTTTTTTAACAAATATGGGATATTTTGAGAGTAGTTTCCATGGAAAGGAGAAAGGAAAATATTCAGTTGGAGAAAGGGGACACTTGGTAGTGTGTTATGTACATCTGATCTTTTTCCCCCCTCTTCTTATTCTCATTTCTTCTCAATTGTAATGGTTCTAGAAATTTGGAGAAATGCTCCAGATTTTCATGGTTTCCAATTCTGAGTTCTCTTCAAGATTGTACAGGGCAAGGTTTTTCTTTCAGTAATGGAGTTCAATTCTTTGTTGTACGTGTTCTTAGTTGTAGGTTCTTGTGTATGTGAGGCATGCACAAATTCTATGTCAATTTGTGTCTGAAATGTATTCTCATTTTATTCAAATCTGAATCTTAAGGAGGATCAACTTGGTCATGAGCAGCAGTGTCTGTGAGTGTAATGCTTGTTTGTAGGTAATATTCAAGGAAGATTTTAAACTCTGTGAGCAAACATTAATAAAATAGGGTTCACGTTTCTGGATCTGATATTTTCTGTGGATGAGCTGAGTAATGCATTTATGCAAGGCATTAAACGTAGGAATACTTAAGAATGAAGATGGATCCACAATATACGTTTTCATCTATAGTTTGATGTGTGACTCTATTGCCCTTGGATAAGGCACTAATCTTGCAATTAAGGGGATTCTACAACCAATTTAAAATCCAATTAGAATATCACTATTTTATGTTATGTTTTGAAATGTTTCATCTACCTCATGCTCAAGCATAGCTAAGTTGTATGTGTAGATCTAGCCCATCTATAGTAACCTCCTAGTTGTTAAGCCTTGTGAGATCTATCTGTTTTTGTTGATGCTGTCATAGGTGTGTAATAGGTTTAATTTTAAGCAACAAAGGTATACCCGCCTAGGTTTCCCAGAGCCTGAAGAGTAGAAGGATTCATATCCTTGTCATGTTGTCCAAGCCCTAAGGTTCTTCATAGATTGAATTGGCTACTTCATAGATCAATTGTAGGTGTAATTGGGTTAATCAGTTTTGATGAACAACAAAAATGGCGACTCTACTGAGGAAGTTGAATAGAAATTGCCTAATTTCATCTAGTTAGTCAGTCCATTCAGATTGCACAGAGTTTGAAAATGTTTTTTATGGTTGAAGGATTAGTAGATGATTTGATAAATCATATTGGGGTGCAGATAAATAAATTGGTTGCGGGCTCAGACATGAATTCTTTATCATAAAAGCTTGATAAGAAAGTGCAGAAAGATACATATAGATTTGGTGTTATTTTCCAAAATCCATATGTTTGTGGCCTGGAAGAGTGTTTATTGCAGCGAGATTCAAGGAGACAATAAAGAATTTAAATATGTGTTGAATGGCAATCGGTTGTTCAAAAATGTCCTCTATGCAAGAGGTGGTGACTCTGAGGTAAAAGACAGTGCTAAAAGTGGAAGTTAATCTTCAGATCTACAAGAGTTTACAGCTGCAATTATCCAGGTACAGTTAGATATTTCAATACACTAAATGTATATTGGGGTATCTGAAAAGACCAAAATAGTTTACCTATCTAGTGTTTTGCACTTTGTTGAAAGGGAAGAAGATAAAAAATATTTGCATATTCAAAGTGTTGTTAAGTTTCCTTTTCTTATATGTTTTCCTATGATATGCAAGTATCCATGAGTTTTATGTCAAAAAGAGAAGAAGATAAATAAGTAGCTTGACATATTTAGAAATTGTTGAATTTTTGGTGGGGTTGTGTATGAAGTTTGAGAAGTCACAATGTGCAGTCAATTAGTTCAGCCCCAATCTTATTCACATATGACCATGTCTAGTAAACTAGAACAGCCACGTAATAGGAAAAATTTCAGTATGAAGTATTATGCTGCTCTAAATTTTGAAGATATCCCGGGTTACCCAAATCCCATACCCACAGAAATTAGAAAGTATTTGCCAATATTTAGTGGGAAGAAATCTGAATCAACACATTTACATTCGAAAAGATTTTCAGATTTGATGGGAGAGTTTGAAATTTGTCAAGAATATGTGTGCATGAAGTTATTTGTCCAGTCGTTGAAGGAGGATGCAAGGGATTGGATCTCTTTTTTGCTGGCAGATTGTATTTCCTCATGGGAAGAATTAATTTCAGACTTCATAGACCAATTTGCTGAAAAGGTGAGTGATTATGAAATACTAAGAGAATTCACATACATACAAATTAGGGAAGATGAATTGGTACCAACATTTAATATCAGGTTTTCACAAACATTGTCTAAAATTCCAGCAAGTATAAGTTTGATGATAAAGTATGTCTAGATATTTTTATGAGTGCTTTTGGCAAGAAGATGGGTTTCTTATTGAGAAACAAAGAACCCAAAACTTTGTATGAAGCTTTTAACACAGCTAGGGACATTGAAAATAAATTAAAATTTGGGATTTTAAAGAGATTTGTGTCTGTTGTTGTTTCTTGCCAAAACACCTTCAATGGTGAAATACCATGTGAAGCTAAACAAATCATTTCTTGTCTAGGTGCATCAAGCTCTGTAGTTCCAAATGGTTTTGCTAATGCATGTGATTCAAATTTAGATGAGAGTCAAGAATCTCTACTGTCAATGTCGGTTGTCTCTCACAGTAATGATGGAATGATCAGTAGGAAATGTTGTGATATTGCTGATACAAAGGTAGATTTGTATAAAGGATATGTACCATTTGATTTGTATGTCGATTATGCTGACTATGTGGTTGCAAATTATGAAGTTAATCATGCATCTCCCAAGGTTAATAATAATGAAAAAAATGATGGTGATGACCATCGGTCTTTACATGTTGATGATGTATTTGATGTCAAAATACCAAATACCAAGGGATCACTAAATGTTGCTGATTATGCAAGTGACAATGTGCAATATGATGTAAATTAGATTTTGATTAAGTCTGATAACGTTGAAAATGAAATTGCAGATGATGTTGATAGTGTTTTCAATGCAAGTATACCTAGTGATGAATGTGTTTCAGAATGGAGTGGTGCTGCTAATTATGAGGATACTGAGTTCAATTTTTAGTAGCTTGAAGGTATACAAATGAACAATGAAGATGAATTTCAGAATGAGAGAGATCTTGGCACAAGTTATTCACTTTCTTTTAATTAGAAAATGAATGCCAGTCATGCAACTGAGGATACCTATGAGAGTTCTTATTATTCATCTTGTGAAGATGATATAAGAGGAGACCAAGTCATATATCTCAGTCATGAATCTGAAAATGAAAGTATTTTTGAAGATAAAAACATATGTGGAAGTGCGGATAATGTTTTATTATCAAATTTAAGTGAACCTATATTTGAATGTTTTCAAAATTTGAAGTACCATGAAGAGAATGTGAATGTTGATAGTATGCTTGAACCGGATATGGAGTTCTTTGTTTTTGATATAATTGCTCATAGAGTTGATGTCATTATGGAAAGTGTTGAAGTTTCCCCTTGCGTTGAACAAGTTTGTTATGTTGATGAAGTTCCGAACAATAGTATCATGTGTTCTAAAATTTTACTTCATGATGAAGATAAGAAGCATGGGTTGTGTGATGATTACTTTAGACCACAAATGGAAGTTTTTCAGGTGGATGTAAGTCTGAGTGAGAAAAACTTAGCTGAGGATTTGCTTCAGCCAAAGGTATGCATTCTTTTCCATGAATGGGATATTAAGAATGCTGATGTATTGAGTTTGATGAACAAGGATAGTATAGAGTGTGATCAACATAGGGAAGTATCACATCTAGATTAGAATATTTATGTTCCTTGTTTGCATCAAATGGTTGGTAATGTACCTCAATCTATGAATGTAAAGGATAACAAGGTGAGTGTTGATGAGAAATACAATTTTGAGAATGAATGCTTTATTTTTGAAATTCAGCATGATGATGCCCTTGCAAAGGATAGAATTGATTGGGATAGTGAAATGTATTGCAGCTTGTGGGAAGGCCTCTATTGTGATTTGTCTCCTTATTTTACCCTTGATGAAATAGTGTGTGATTACAAAGTTCAAAATCAGACAAGAGGTGTGTACACCAGCTATTACAGTAGTATGATGGAAGGGTTTGATTATAAGGATTATGCTCAGTTGTTATTGGACGATGCCTTTGTTTGGATCATAACATCAGGTGTTGAGAATCAGATTTTTGACAGAGGTAAATGCTAATTTTGTGGAGCAGTTTATATTCAGTTGTTAGTATGTTTGCATATTTTGTACAGTTGCTTTTCTTCAGTTATGTGGTTTTCAATAAAGTGCCCTACTATTTGGGTAAAATAAGGAGCCATTTGTTTTTGAGAAGAGAAGAGATGTATTCCGTTTTTGGGTGGTCTGCTTAACCATAGATTCTAAATTCTTGTGTTGATCTTGCAATCAACCATCCCCAGTCAAAGCCACTGTTGGGACTCATTAAATTTGAGTCAAGTTTAGAGGTCCATTTCAAAATTTTGCTCTACATTTCCAAATGATCATAAAATGAGTCAGTTTGAATGGCTTAGTTAGAAAGAGGGTAAAATGGAGCCAGTTGATTTTCAAAGGGTAAGGCTTTGGAAACTTGTCCTACACCTTTCATTTGGTTAATGGAGTGTGTTGCAACTTTCAGATTTTAGTTTGGATCAGTTGATCAGGTACCCATTTCAAGGGGTGAGCTGAAAGTGCATTTTACGTGCAAATGCAGATTTTAGCAAGTAGCCTACTTTGAGTGCTTATATATTTTTCCCTGTTGATCGTCATGAAGAATTTAAAAGTGCATTGAATTCTATGCATAAAAGTGTGCCTCTGTGCAGAATTTGAAGTCTTTATGAATCCATTTGCTCAGTTTAGTAGGCTCAATCTATTTGCAGTTTGTGTTGTTTTGACAAGTCCCTGTTTTAGCTACTAGTCGGAGCCTTGTTTAGCATAAGTGTAAAAGTTGCCTCGGTGAATGTCATGTCAAAATGTTTATTCCGGGATATTGTTGGTATAAATGAAAAGTTGTGTTTCCTATTTCAAGCTCCTACGAATCCGTTTGATCAGTTTTCAAAAGGGTTTCTTGAGCCATCTTTTTCAGTGTTCCATACTTTCATTGCGATATCAATTAAAGTGGCTGTTTTCATGAGCGCACCATTTGCACCCACTTAGCCTTTTGGTTGAACTGATTATTCTAAGTTTTGATCTATACTTCAAGGTACCTATGTTTCAAATTTGAGGGTCTACGAAGATCGTTTGATATTTTTTAAGAAAGGCATCATGAGTTCCCTGCGCATTGACTTCATCATGTCCGTAGTGCTGACAAAGCCAGTTGGTCATCTTTGACCATTAATATTTCTTCACTTGGGATTTGTCTTGAAAAACCGCTTTGCAGAGTTCATGCTTGTATATCAGAGTACATGCTTGTCAGATGGCAAGGTCTAGAAAGGTGTTTTGACTAGTTTGAAAATTACGTCTTTGCAATTAAATGTGAAAATGTGGCGCAGGCGCCTGAAAGTTGCAAAACTTAGTTTGATGGTCTGAAAATGGTGTCGATTGATTCCAGAGGTATGTTTAAGGTTTGTGAGGCATTTCAGAGGTCTGTTGAATGAAAACAAATTTTTTTTTAGTCAAGCCCACTTTGGGGCCCGACCTAGCTCATGCCCGTGCATTAAATTTTATGACGAAATGGTCTTAAATTCATGGTAATGTATATCAATGTCAGCTTGACTGTAATTCGCTAGTTGGACAGTGAGAAGCGACTTCATTTTATTTGTTGTATATGGATTGATGGGCATATAGTTGAAATGCTAATGTGTAAGCTATTTTTCGTTGGAGGCAGGAATGTTTGGTTTTATTAAGCCAAGTATTTCTTATAATGCAATTGGCATGTGAGCGCAAAGTGAATGGAATGTGTTTTGAAAAGGCCTTTTGAAACATTCAGCCAAATGTATTTTGGCAGTTGGAGCAGGTCACAAAATAGATTGGGGTGAGTGGTAAAAGCAAATTGAGTGTGTTTTAAGAAGGTTCCAAGTGTATGCATTTGACAAGAAGCCAAATTTCCCTGGCATGGCGTGGTCTTCCCTCTTTGTATGGCGTTACACCAAATTTTAACTCTCAGGCACATAAACAAATGGAATGGCACAAGGCAAGTGCATTGCTAGCATCCTCCCCACATGGTGTTAAATCTCTAAGCAAGTTGTTCAAAGCATGGTGAAACAATATATTGAAAGTGAAAAATCAGATCCAAAGCATAAGCTTGAAGAAGACTGTGTGAGGTAAACAAATGCCATTTGCAGGTCTAAGACTAGCTGATCTTTTCCCCCTCTCATGGCATTGTAAAGGCATTTGAAGCTATTAAACCAAACACATTGGCATGTTTAGTTTACATATTTTCCTTGCCTTTGTGTGGGCTGCGTGGAGAGTGAGGAGGTCATTTTAAATGAACTCCCAAGCAATGCATTTGGCAGGTGTGTTGCCAATGTCATGACCTTTCCTAGCATCTTCCTGTGCATGGTATGTAATGTGTGGGGCCAATCCTCTCCTCTTACGTAGGCCTATTGAAAAAAGCATTTAATCGCTGCCAGTCTTCCCTCCTCTGCATAGGATGATGAAGGTATTTGTTTAAAAGGAAAATTGCAATGCAATTGTTGGGTGTGTAGCCAGTATTCCTCCTCCATGTATGTGCTGAAGAAGAAATTTTAACCATAGAAAATGCCAAATCCATGCCCTTTCCCAATCCTCTCTGTTACACGTGAGAAATTGGAAGGCTGTGTTGGAGCTCCTATGTGGAGAGTGGGGAGGTTTAAAATGAAATGTATATGGCAGATTTGATGCCAAATCCCCTCTGCGTTGGTGGTTGGGAAAAGAGTTTCATAGAAACCTTTATGCAAATGCACATTGGTAGGTATAAATTAATCTCCTCCATTCCCTGTGAGCTGCATGAGTGGTGGTATGGTAGGTAGGAAAGGCGATGAAGCCCCTTCAAGCAAATGCAGTTGCTAAGTGTATTGCTAGTTCCTCCATTAGTATCCACTCAGAAAAACTTTCAAGTTCTAGGCGAAATGTATTATCCCACATTGGTTGTGAGGGGGAAAGTTTTTGTATTTAAAAGAAACAACACACCCATTCATAGTGTCAAAGCCTCAAGGGATTTTGACACAAGGTACTGGTTGGGCCCCAAGGCGAACCCCATGCATGGGGGCATTCTTCTTGAGGCAACCAAGGAGGCTAAGTGGCGACCAGATGGAACCCACCCATGTAGGCATGGTTCCCGAGGTGAGTTTTGGAGAGATAGGGCGACATACCCAGTGAGCAGGCTGCAAAAGATCCAACAGTGCGCATGATCTAGCGAATGGAAGATGCTCGCCAGTTAAGCATCGCGAAGTGGCAAAAAGACTAAAGATCGAGCATGTTCCATGAAGATCAACGAAGTGTGATGTTTCGTGAATTGAAGATGCTCACCATTTAAGCATCGCGAACCAGCAAAGGGGTTAAAGAGCATGCAGGTTCATTGAGATCCAACGGTGCATGTGGATTCATGAACGAAAGATGCACACCTGTTACCCATCACAAAATGGTGAAAGGTGACATAGTAGGTCCAGGTTGAGGTCTAGCTCACGGGTCTCGCTGACATGGCAATAAGGTGGCGATGATGTGGCCAACAAGCAGGTAGTCTAGTGGTGATCCAAGTGGCCGACAAGTGGTGAAAGGTGAGGTGTCATCCCAGGTGGCGCCCAGTGGAGCCCATCAACGAATCATAGGCTGCCACATGGTAGGGCGTCAAGCCAAAATCAAGTGAAAAATCAAAGTTAATGATATAGTGCGGACTATAGGAAAAAATTCAAAAAATTTAAATGAGAGAGGCACATGAGTGATTAATTCGCTCAGAGGATAATGTTTGCAAAAAATATCAAGTATTATATATCAATGGAAAGCTCTCGGAATGAGGAATTTATTTATGAAGTTTGTTTTAACAAATATGGGATATTTTGAGAGAAGTTTCCATAGGAAGGAGAAAGGAAAATATTCAGTTGGAATAAGGGGACACTTGGCAGTGTGTTATGGAGATCTGATATTTTTTGCTCCTCTTCTTATTCTCATTTCTTCTCAATTGTAATGGTTCCAAAAATTTGGAGAAATGCTCCAGATTTTCAAGGTTTCTAATTCTGAGTTTTCTTCAAGATTGTACAGGGCAGGGCTTTTCTTTCAGTAATGGAGTTCAATTCTTTGTTGTAGGTGTTCTTAGTTGTAGGTTCTTGTGTATGTAAGGCATACACAAATTCGCATAGAATTTGTCTCTGAAATGTATTCTCATTTTATTCAAATCTGAATCTTAAGGAGGATGAAGTTGGTCATGAGTAGCTGTGTCTATGAGTGTAATGCTTGTTTGTTGGTAATCTTCAAGGAAGATTTTAAAATCTGTGAGCAAACATTAATAAAACAGGGTTCATGTTTCTAGATCTGATATTTTCTGTGGATGAGCTGAGTAATGCATTTATGCAAGGCATTAAATGTAGGAATACTTAAGAATGAAGATGGATCCACAGTATAAGTTTTCATCTATAGTTTGATGTGTGACTTTGTTGCCCTTGGATAAGGCACTGATCTTGAAATTAAGGGGATTCTCAAACCAATTTAAAATCCAATTAGAATATCATTATTTTATGTTATGTTTTGAAATGTTTCATCTATCTCATGCTCAAGCATAGCTGAGTTGTATGTGTAGATCTAGCCCATCTACAGTAACTTCCTAGTTGTTAAGACTTGTGAGATCTATATGTTTCTGTTGATGATGTCATAGGTGTGTAATAGGTTTAATTTTAAGCATCAAAGGTATACCTGCCTAGGTTTTACAGAGCCTAAAGAGTAGAAGGATTCATATCCTTGTCATGTTGTCCAAGCCCTGAGGTTCTTCATAGATTGAGTTGGTTACTTCAAAGATCAATTGCAGGTGTACTTGGGTTAATTAGTTTTGATGAACAAAAGTTTGAACCCCTCTAAGAAAGGAAAAGAATGCATAAATAGAGCTCTCAGCTCGTAGCTAATAGCTTGTAGCATCAACAACAACCTAGCAACCACTTCTGACAAGAAAACCTAACGTGGCACACCACGAGATACTACCAAGCAAAACACCTTCAAAGTTGTTATGTCCACCATATCGTGGTGATCTCTGCACTTTCCCAACATGAAAATCATGATGCAAACCGCATCCTGGTTCATGAACTACCATGGAAGACATGCAATAGTTTGGGGAAATCTGAAGTCAAGCTCTAAAAGAGAACCAAATCAGGCAATGCGGGGACACCATGTGTCTTTACCTTCACATGATGGATGGTGGGGTTGAGAAGCATACCACACTATAAAAACCCAAGCCATGTGGCAGCTCCTTGTTCTCTCAACTTTGAATGAGAAAAGCGAACAACTAGGGGTAACGCTGAGATGTCACCTGGCACGCACATTGGCGAACAGGAAAATGGCCGAAAATAAAAAGAATCGCTGCCACTTGATCAAAATGTCGCCTACGAGCAATCCTGAAATAATTTTAATAGTATGTAAGATTTAATCATTCTGAAATTTGATCATTGGTGATAAAAATAAAGGCATGATGACTAGAAGAAGGCTAGCTGCTAAAGAGGTATGTTTGATTTCTAAATTTGAACCTAAAGATGTTGTTGAGGCTTGCAAAGATGAAAATTGGATGAAGGCTATGGAAGAAAAAGTGAATCATATTGAAAAGAATAACACATGAGAACTTTTGCCTAGACCTAAAGACAAGAATATGATTGGTACAAAATGGGTATTTAGGAACAAATTGAATGAAGTCAGTGAAGTTGTCAGAAATAAAGCAAGATTGGTATGCAAAGGATATTCACAAAAATAAGAAATTGATTATGAGGAGACTTTTTCTCCAGTAGATAGAATTGAAGCTGTTAGACTATTACTTTAATATGTTGCTTATAAGGATTTAAAGGTATATTAGATGGATGTCAAGTCAGTCTTTTTGAATGGTGATCTTAAGGAAGAAGTCTACATTGAGCAACTTGATGGATTTTCATTATCAGATGATTGGGACATGGTATGCAAACTAAATAAAGCTCTTTATGGGCTGAAACAAGCCCCTAGAGCTTGGTATGCTAGATTGGATAAGTATTTGCCAAAATTGGGATTTACTAAAGGTACTACTAATAGTAATCTATATTTCAAGATTGACATCATAACATTTTGATTGTTGAAGTTTTTTTTTATGACATTATCTTTGGAGGAGATGATGACTTGAGTATGAAGTTTGCTGGTGATATGCAAAAAGAATTCGAAATGTATATGATAGGAGAGATAAAAAAATTCTTAGGTTTATAGATTTCATAGATTGGAAAAGGTATTTTATATCTCAAGCTAATTATGTGAAGGAATTACTGAACAAGTTTGGGTTAGAAGATTCTAAACCAGTTGGAACTCCTATGGTGACTGGCTGCAAATTGACTAAGAATGACAAATCTCTGAAAGCTAATTAGACCTTGTATAGATCTATGGTTGGTGGACTGCTATACCTAACTCAGACTAGACCTAACATTATGCATGTTGTGTGCATGGTTACTATATATCAAGTTGATCTAAAAGAGAGTCATGTCACTGTTGTAAAGATAATATTCAGATACTTGATAGGGACAAAGAATTATGGTTTATGGTATCCGAGGAATGATTATTTCATGTAATGTGCTTACACTAATGCTGATTGGGATGGTGATGTTGATAACTGAAAGAGTACCTCCTATGGTGCATTATTTTTGGGTAAGAAATTAGTTTCATGGTTAAGTAAGAAACAAGATTCAGTTTTTGATGTAGGAGAATCCCCAATTCTTGGCAATCTTGCATCAACAAAACAAAAATTCTTTTTGTTTCTTTTATGTTTGCAGTTTTAGCATTTCTTTCTATATTTCCTAGATTTGGCTCACTGGAACTTGTGGAGCTGGATTTCACTTGAAGACTTGATAATCTTCCTTATTCCCAGATCATGGAGCACTTGGATCATTTTTCGACAAGTTATCGCTATCGATTTTTGAGACAATTTTTCTATTACCGGTTACCTAGACCTATTTGCATTGGTGATCTCCTAGATCCTTTTCGTAGCTTGTGGAGCCCTAAGCATTGATTTTGTTTTTCCTTAGCATGTGGCCGCCCTTCCCTTTGATTCTCACTTCATCGTTTGGATTTTCTAGAGGAATTTCTTTGGCGGGCGTCGTCCTTGTTGGTTTTACATGTTAGATCTTGTTCTTCAGGTTTTGATCCCTTTCTGGGCCAACCGGATTCCCTTTGGATCATATAACTAATTATAATAAAGCATTAGAATGTAGTGATGGATAGTAGACAAAACATTGAAGTTAAATCCTAAGTTTGAGGTCTCGGTTGTGACTTGTTCTGTAATTTGAGCATGTTTTAGTAGGCATGTGAGCCAGTTTCTATAACCCAGTTGTTACCGGTTGCTTGTAATTAGGTTTCAAGTTATTCCTCATTCTATTTTGCATTGCCTCCATCATATGCTTGTGTTTCCATTGTGTTTACTCTTGTTGACCAGTCTAGACTAATCACTTTGAGGTCCCTCCTAACCGGTGACTGCATCAAGTGGTATTAGAGCGATTTCATTCTGGAGATTGCGTTGTCCTAAGAAATTTTGTTGTGGGGTGGTGGATTATGGATCTAAGCTGCAGTTGTAGATGATTGGCATGTAGATGGTGCAAAGAGAAAATAGGAATGGTGGAGTATGTTGGGATGCAGACCCTATTGTTATGGAAATGTTGCAAGGAATTGTATCCTAGTTGGAAGCCGTTGAGACAACACAAAGAAGAGGCCAACATATTGAAGATGTGAGCGAATATGAAGGAGAGGAAGCCCCAATAGAACAAGAAAATCCACCAGTGATTGATCTAGATGAAGAGAGGTTTTTGAGGGTTTTGACTAGGGGAAATACTAAACCACATTTTACCCCACCAGAATATGATGGGAAGTTGGATTCAGATGAATTGATAGATTGGATCTTGGAGATAGAGAAATATTTTGATTTTTAGAACACCACAGAGGAAAGGAAGGTGAAGTATGCTCGTACCCAATTGAAAGGTCATGCATCTCTTTAGTATGAAAATTTGTAGGTTGATAGACAAAGAAGAGGTAAAGAGAAGATTAAAACATGGGATCAAATGGTTGCGAAGTTAAAATCAAAGTTTATGCCAGTTCATTATCAAGTGAATCTATTCTGGAAGTTGCAGAATTTGAAGTAGAAGGAATCTAGTATGAGGGAGTATACCAAAGCATTCTACAAGTTGAATATCAGATCCGGACATGTTGATGATGAAGTTGAACAAGTTGCCAGATATTTGAATGGATTGCATATGTCTATACAAGACAAACTCAGTTTGATCAAGTTGCAGAGTATTTCATATCGGAAGGATGATAGAAATTTCTACCAGAGAAGAGAACCTGATGGTTACCAAAATGAGAATTTTGGAAAAGATGACAAAAAGAAAGACAAGAGAGTGTTTAGAGGCACTTTCTTTAAGTGTGGAGGAGAAGGACATCATGATTTTGAGTGTAAGAAGACTGAGAGAACTAGGATAATAGCCTTGGTGAAAGAAAGCCCCACCAAATCAACTAACAAACTAGAAGATGGAGAAGTGTTGATGATGTGGAGTGTTTTGTGTCATACCGAAGAAGATGAGGAGGCCTTGTAGAGGATTAATTTGTTCAAGACTAGATGTAAGGTATTTGGTAAGTGTTGTAAAGTTGTTATTGATAGTGGTAGTCCAGATAACCTTTTTTAAGAAGAGATGGTGACTAAGTTGAATTTGGAAAGATTGAAACACCCTAAGCCTTATCAGATAGCATGGATTCAAGATGAACATAAGTTGTTAGTAAGTGAGCAATGTTTGGTAAAATTAAAAATTGGGAATTATCATGATGAAGTCTTGTGTGATATTATGCTAATGGATATTTGTCACCTTTTGTTGGGTTGACCTTGGCAATTTGATAGATAGGCAATACATGATGGGAGGAAGAATATATAGACTATTGTGGCAAATAGGATGAAGCAAATCTTGTTACCCTTGGAGGAGCCTTTAAAGAGTGAATTCTATATGAATGTTAGGATTTGTTTGGTGGATGAAAGGAAATTCTTGGATGAAATGAGACATGACAATGTATGTTTTACCTTATTTCCTAAGAAGATTGAGAATTTAGAACATGAAGAAGAACAACCAGAAGAGATAGATAAATTGCTGACAAAATATGAAGGTTGTTGGCATTATGGAAGAATTGATTATGGGGAGATTGATTATGTGTCGCATTGATGTTTTGTCATTGATGTCAACACTAGCTGTTATGGTTGGTTACCAACACTAGCTGTTATGGTTAGTTACTGGCAGACAAGTTTTGGTTACTAATAGAAGATCTAGTGTTATCGATAGAAGGAACTATCTGTTGGACACTTCCAACATGTTTGGATCAATGGAGTATGTTTGGTATTATGTGTTGTTGGAATTTTGATGATTATGTTGTGATTGTCATTGATGGACACACACTTTCTATGAGATCACTTTGAGAATGTATGAATTATGCTCAACTAGTAATTGTTCCAAATCGTTATCATGTTGTAGTATTTAGACTACTATTGTTATGCAGAAAGTCTTTACCAATCTCAAGTGGTATAAAGACCCAAGTGGCATAGAGAGATCAAGCGGTTTAACGATCTCAAGCAGAGCGAAGCAAAGGAGCCAGAAGCAGAAGTTATCTTTTTCCAGTCTTCCATTTTTGTCAACTGGTAATCTATTAAACGTGTATTACTCTGAGTCACCAACCGGTAACCAGAAAGTTGGACAAACTGGTAATACTCTGTGATGAGTTACCAACCGGTATATTTTTGTGATGAGTTACCATCCACCGACACTTTGACGGTGTTTTTGTGTCGTGTTATCAAATGTGTCTAGATACAATGAACCTAGGAACTTGTAATGAAATCCTATTGGACCGACATGAAATCAGATTCCTTTTAAGGACATCATGTCTAGGGTTTTGAGAGAGAGAGAGTATGCAAGTATAGCTGTTAGGTTTTGTAGTGGTTGCAAAACCTCTTGAATGTGCGATTTTAACTGAGAAGATCAAGTTTATGAGTTGTAATAGAGTAAGGAGTTACTGAAGACTGAAGTAATGCTGAAATGCATTAGTTATGAGCTACAATGGATCTAATCAAGAAGACTGTGCCATTTGCTAGATCATTCACTTGTTGATTACTCACATCTTTAACAAGTTAGAAACCCTTAACTGGGTAAGCCTAGAAAAGCCTTTGTAAATCCTCTAACAAAGTGGTTCACATCTGTGGATCTGAAATCCTCTCACAAGGTAGTCTTTAATTGAACTTATCTCCTAATAGAGATTGAGATTCCTAATAGGATCTGTTCTAGTAAAGAACATTGTATGACCTTAACCGATCTGACCTTAATTGGTCTGGTTACTATTCTGTAGATAGTTACTTGTGAGTTTCATCTCACCATGGTTTTTCCCATTTGGGTTTCCACATCAAAATCTCTTGTGTTATGGTGATTGTACATCTATTGGTGAATGCATTATTTTCTATTTTATTTGCATGTGTGTTAACTGGTTTGTTTGCTAAACTATTTTACTGGTTTGCTGCTAGACTATTAAAGTGTTTTAAGTACAATATTTTTTGGTATATTAATTCACCCCCCCTCTTAGTATTCATCAATTGGTATCAGAGCCAACCTTTCTATAAGTCTAACCACTTAGAAAGAGATATGGGGGAATACACTATGAGGGAACTTACTCATCAGCTCACTCAGTCTGAGCAAGCCTATGATGAACTTATGGTCAAATATAAGGCCTTTCAGGCAAAAAGAAGAGAGTATGCTGAAAAATTGATGGAGCTAACTAAAAACAGTTCTTCTGATGAAGCAGACATGCAACCCCTAATTCAAGAAGTTGAAAAACTGAATGAGTCTAATGCCAACCTAAGAAGGGAAATTGAAGGCCTAAATATCAGAATGTGTCAAGAGCTTGAGAATCGAAGGAAAGCTGAAGATCTGGTAAAAGACAAAGATCATGAGACCTCCAAGCTAAAGCAAGAGATCAGTGCACTTACCGCTCGTCTTCATGGAAGCAAAATGGAAAAAGAAGAAGTGCAAGGTGAAATAAACATGGCTATCTCTAAGAATGCAACCTTGAAGGAATCCAATGCTACCATTTCCAAAGAACTCATTGAGTCAAAGAAAATACTTGCCAAATTCATTAAGAGCTCTGTCAAACTAGAGCAGAAGCTTGAATCAACTAAACCGGTAAAGAATACCAATGGACTTGGTTTCTCTGAATATTAGGAAGGTGAGACCTCTGGAACAAAAAGTGGAGCATCAAAGAAATAACCGACATCAAAGGATAAAGGTAAGCAAAAGTTCAAACATGTTTTCTTTAACTGTCTCAAGGAAGGACACATTACTAATGTATGTAGAAGTAAGGCTTACAATAATTTTCCTTATTTTCTAAACAATAAGCCTAGATCCAATAGATTCAATGGTAATTGTTATGCATGCAATAAGTTTGGGCATAGAGAATTTGAATGGAGGTCTGTCATGCACAATATCAGAAGGTATCCTCAAAGGAATCAAGGAGATTTTCCTGACCCTTTGGGAACCGAAACCCAAACCGGTTTAATACTTATAGTCATCAATCAGGGAGCGGTGGCTATCAAGTAGAAAATGGATGGAGAGAAATCTGTGTAATTTTTCATGGTCATGGTCACACTACTGCATGTGGTCATGGTCACACTACTGCAACATGCAAAAGGAAGAATGGAAACATGAATAATGGACCTTGGAGAGCACCTAGAATGGTTTGCTATCATTGCAAAAAACTGGGTCATACAACAAGATTCTGTAGAGCAAGAAAGAGTATATCAGATGATATACCAGTCACTCTGGAAGGAAAAATTGATGTTGAAATTGTTCAAGTAGATATGAAGAAAACCTAGAAGAAGAAGTCGAAAGAAGTGATTCAAGAAGAACCGGTTTCTGCACCCACTATGGAATTTGCTGAACTGACAAACTAAGCATCAGAAAAGCTTAGGGGGAGCAAACGGTGAAATATCTCAAACCCCTAGTTGACACTGGTAAAAGACCTTAACTAGTATGAGATACCTATCAGATTGGCAAAAGATCGAAAATAGTATAAGGCAAAATTAGGGTTTACGCCCTAATAGTGGAGCATTTATTATGGTAGGTGGAGAATCTATTTAAAAGGAATTTTCAAATCATTTCTCACTATCATTTTTTGAGCAAAGAAAAGAGATTTACATTGTGATTCAAAGAATTTATCAAAATCCTGAAGAAGAATCTGAAGCAAACATCTGTTGGAGAAGTGTAGAATGCAAAGCGGTATTTCAGCAACTGAAGGAGTGTGTAGTGAAGTTCAAATTGCGAAGCCCTAAATTTTGATCTACAAAGGTATTTTTCAAAATTCTCTGTTTATCATGGCTTCAGCATCACATGCTAGCTCTAGTGCACCCATTGATTCCCGTAGACTTCATTCAATGGAAGGCAAAATATAATGCCCTATCTCAAATACCCGCTGGTGTCATAGTGGAAGATGGCATTTCAGATTTCATTGACTGCAAGATTGAAGACCTAGGATCTCTGATGATCCATTCCCAGTTGAGTCTGTTCTGCAAAAAGGATAAGAAGATTAAACTGGAATTCAACATTCTGGAAAAGAAGAAACTTCACAATGCAACCTATTTTCTTGAAGAATTTTTGGATGATCACATTCGAATTATTCTAAGCAGAGTACACAGTGATAAGATGTACTTAGAGTGGACGCATTATATCACACCTAAAGTGATTCATGGCATCACTATTTTCTGCAACGTCAGTGAAGTGCCAGCCCTAAGAAAGATTAGCAAGACGGAAATGACCAAGCTCATTGGTTCTAAGAGTGATTCACACGGAATGACTGTCAATTCCATCAAAGATGATCTAGTCCAATATGCGTATATGGTGATAGGACACTGGACATTCCATGCCAGTAGAATCAACTTTGTCTCTGCTGCAGTGGTAAATGCTGCCTACAGGATGATCAAGGAAGATGCATCATTTGATTTGTGCACTGGTATGCAAAGACAACTTCTGTTGAACCTCAAGTCGATCAAAAAGGACAATGCCCTAAAATTTAAGTTTGGACAACTTTTGGTTGGGTTTTTCTCCTACTTCCAAGGCTATTTTCCAAGAGTAGGTGATATTCAGTGGTCTCCTGACCAACTGGTGACAAAGCTAATCAAGGAAAGCCTACAAGCGGAAGGAACCGGTTATCTGGAAGTGCTAAACAAATATTTTGATGAGTTCAGATGCAAAATGAACCAAAGAGTAAGAATATCTGGTGATATTGTCAAAAAGTATGAGGAGGACATCTGCTTCACCATCAAAGTTGATGATTACATAATGGAGGCAGTTGAGCCTAGATAGGAAGAAGTGGAACCAATGGGATATGAGGTAATGAATGACATGTTAGATGGGTATGCCTCTACCCTAATTGCCTCATCTCTTGATCCAAAGGAAAAGAGAACCGACACCTATTTGGAAAGGGTTACATCGGTTCAAGAACCCTCAGTAAAGAAGGGAAAGGCAGTGCCTTCAGCAACGACACTGGTTACCAAAGCAAGTCCCAAAGTGACCAAGCGGTCACCAGCAAAGAAGAAACCAGAAGCGGCACTCGTCAAAGTCTTTGAGAGGAAGTAGAAGACAAAAAGAAATACACCAGACTCAGAGGACACTGTCTCTGAAGAACAGCCTAAGAAGACTAGGCAAATGAGGAAAAAGACAAAGAGTAAACTAGCAACATTTGCACTGGTAAATATTGATATTTCCTCTTACAAACCTTTGACACATTGCCAAAGAACAATTAAGAATATTAGAAGAAAAGTACTTGGTGATTTGAAAGAGTGCTTTGATGATTTTGATGATGATGAAAAGAAAGAAGTTGAATAGGAAGTTATCAATTATTTATGTATTAATGACCGGTGGCCATTAGAAATTAAATCTAAGATGCCTGATTCTTTGTATAATTATTTAGACAACAAGTGGTTCATTACCATAGAAAAGGAACAAGAAATAAGAGAGGAAGTATTTGCACAATACTTTCCTAATATACCTAAAAAGTAATTGTATGAAGTGGTGGAGACATATAAGGGCCTCTTCTTCATGAGAAGAAGAAGACTCCTGTTATTGGCATGAAAAGTTCTAGAAGTGGTCAAAGATACCCACTCCCTTGCTCAATCATCTTTAAGACTACATGAAGTGGCTAAAGCCAATAGGAAAGTAGAGCAAGAACCAGAAATCCAACCGGATGAAGTATACAATAGTGAAGGAGAACCGGTCACCACTCAAATGGAACTGATTGATGTTGATGCCTTAAATGGTGATAGTGTTACTCCAGATGCACCAGTAGAAACATAAGGTCAGAAGAAACATGAGGAAGTCAAGAGAAAATAGGTAGAGGAAGAGAAAAAGAAACAGGAGATAGAAAAGACAAAATAGGCAAAACAGGAAAAGAAGAAAAGAGAAAAGAAGAGGAGAATAAGAAACAAGAGGATGAGAAGAAGAAGAAGGAAGCAGAAAAGGAAGAGGAGAAGAAAAAGGAAGAGGAGAAGAGAAAGGAAGAAGAGAAGAAAAAGGAAGAGGAGAAGAGAAAGGAAGAGGAGAAGAAAAAGGATGAAGATGAAGAGAAGCGGAAAGAAGAGGAGAAAATGAAGGCAGAAGAAGACAAGAAAAAAGCCAAAGAGAAAGAAGAAGCGGCACAAAGCACTCAGATGGAGACTCCAAAGGCAACCGGTAGTCAAGCCAAATTGGCTGACATTACTAGTCCTATTGACCTCTAGTCTACAAATGAATCGGAGCTACTGCAGAGCATTAAGCTTTCTCAAGAGTGATTAGATGCTCTAAGGAGGAAAAAGGAGGAAGATGTTATCCAAATTGTGGTGGAAACACTCACCAATTTGATACCCATTAAAAACCTCCCCTATACCGATTCGTCACTTGCCCAATTAAAGCTTCTATGTATAGTTGTGGAAGACCAAGTCCAAAGCTTGGAAGAAGTTGCATAAACAAATGCCAAAAAGGAGCATGAAAAGGCTCTAAACATTGCCTTGGTGAAGAAGTTGAATGAGTTTTGGTTAGAAATTTAGAAGGCACAAAAGGACATCAGAGATGCAATGGATGAGGGCAATCTACTACTCAGCAAGATTTGTCAACCTCATTTATTTTGTGATGATGTGCTCACTCAGAAGGACAAACTGCAATCTGATATGCAGTCATTTATTAGCACCTTCAAGATGCCATATGATTCCTTCTCCACATATGGACAGACTACTCACTAGTTTCAACTTCAATTTGCAAGAATAGAGGTAGAGATAAGCAATCGGACACATAATTTGTAGGAACTTCAACTGGTCCTACTGCCAAGACTGCAAATTCTCCAGAAATGCTACCTCAATATAGATGCCCTAACGGTTACTCAAGAGATGAGTACCATGGATACCATGGAGGAGCAGGTTTATCAGATACAAACGAAGAATGAGGTTGCTACCTCATTGCTTGAATCATGGTCTTTATCCATGAAGACATTTATGCAGGATTTTAAATCATTTTTTGACAAGTTTCACTCTTTATTGTCATAAACTTTTTAAATCAGTTTTTAATGCTAATGGAACAGGGGTTTTTCAACTGTACTTTGTCATTGTTGGCAAAGGGGGAGTAGTATTTTGTATTTAAAATTTTGATGCATGCTTTGCATACTTTCATGTATATCTCAGTAAGGAAGTAGTATACATTGTATTTTTTGCAAAAGAGATAGTGTATATGCTTAGGGGGAGTAATTTTACTTAAGGCATAATTTTATTGTAAAACACTTAGATGTCAAAAATTTTCCGAAGTGTTGCCATCAATGCCAAAGGGGGAGATTGTTAGCATTTTGATGATTATGTTGTGATTGTCATTGATGGACACACACTTGCTATGAGATCACTTTGAGAATGTATGAATTATGCTCAACCAATAATTATTCCAAACCAGTATCATGTTGTAGTCTTTAGACTACTGTTATGCGGAAAGTGTTTACCGATCTCAAGTGGTATAAAGACCCAAGTAGCATAGAGAGATCAAGCAGTTTAAGGATCTCAAGCAGAGCAGAGCAAAGGAGCCAGAAGCGGTAGTTATCTTTCTCCAGTCTTCAATTTTTGTCAACCGGTAATCCATTAAACTGGTATACTTTGAGTCACCAACTGGTAACTGGAAAGTTGGACAAACAGGTAATACTCTGTGATGAGTTACCAACCGGTATATTTTTGTGATGAGTTACCATCCACCGACACTTTGATGGTGTTTTTGTGCTGTGTTATCAAGTGTGTCTAGATACAATGAACCTAGGAACTTGTAATGAAATCCTATTGGACCGACATGAAATCAGATTCCTTTTAAGGACATCATGTCTAGGGTTTTGAGAGAGAGAGTATGCGAGTATAGCTGTTAGGTTCTATAGTGGTTGTAAAACCTCTTGAATGTGCGATTTTAACTGAGAAGATCAAGTCTATGAGTTGTAATAGAGTAAGGAGTTACTGAAGACTGAAGTAATGCTGAAATGCACTAGCTATGAGTTACAATGGATCTAATCAAGCAAACTATGCCATTTTCTAGATCATTCACTTGTTGATTACTCACATCTTTGACAAGTTAGAAACCCTTAATCGGGTAGGCCCAGAAAAACCTTTGTAAATCCTCTAACAAGGTGGTTCACATTTGTGGATCTGAAATTCTCTCACAAGGTAGTCTTTGTAGACATCTAAAAATGGTCAACGCTTGCGGAGTCATACTTTCACATTTGTGTATTGCCTTATTTTAGGTTTTTTGCATCGCATTAACATTTCTTCTATGTCGCGCACTTGGTCTTTATCATTTGTGAGCATCGAGTCCTTTTTTTGAATTCCTCATTTTTATTGCTTTCAAATTAGGGTTTTTGTCCTCTTCTCAATCTTGTCATTTTGCGATCGATTCATCATCAATCCTTGTCCTCTTGTCAATCTCGTCAATTTTGCGATCGATTTGTCATCGATTGTTGTCCTTTTCAAACTTGTCATTTTGTGATCGATTTGTGATCGATCCTCGTCCTTGTCAATCTTGTCATTTTGTGATCGATTCATCATCAATCCTTGTCCTCTTGTTAATCTCGTCAATTTTATGATCAATTTGTCATCGATCATTGTTCTTTTTAATCGTGTCAATTTGGATCAATTATTGTTCCTCGTCAATTGGCGCCTTTCAATTTGGTCTCTTTATCAATCTTGGTCAATTTGTCAACCAATCTCAATCGTTTATCAGCATTGATCCTCTGTCAATTAAAATCATGATTGAATCGACATCAATTATCTTTTGTCAAGACCTAATTTTCATCCTTGCATTTCTAATTCATCTTCTAGGGTTTTATGATTTATTCATTTAACCTTGTTTGTCATTTTCCCTCTAGGTTAAATAATTTATTTATTTATCCAAAGTCTTCTTGTCACAATTAAATTTTTATTTAATTGGCTAATTAATTCCTTCTCTTTTTGTGAATTAATTAATGAATGAAAAAATATTAATTAATTCACCTAATTTTCTAATTTCTCCTAAATTCCTAAATTTCTATTTCTATTTCAAATTCTTGTCATAACTTCTTTCATAGCAATTTGTCATAAATTGTCATAACACCTTGCATAGCAATTTGTCATACACTTGTCGTAATTTTGCTATTCTTGATTTGAATTTCCTTTCAAATCTCTTCATGCTAATCTTGTCTTTTCTCCAATTTATCTATAAATTGGATGAATTTCTTCAATCAAGGATTCGAATCAATCACGCTTCTAGTATCCTTATGTTGTCTTGTCAATCTTGCTTTCATATTATGCTTATGCACTTGTAGGTGAGATCCACAAACACACTAATTTGAAGGAGAAATAAGGACAACAGAGAATTTTGGAGGAGATATTCACGTTTGTAATGGTTTGCATTTGATTTGAATGTCTTGTTTTCAGTATCTCTATTGAATGTTATTAGGATTTGTCATTGCAATTTAGTTTTTGTGATTGAGCTAGGCTAATGTTTATATTGCTTTGATGATTTCCAAATTCCTATGTACATTAATTGGTGAACCCGATGTGAACCTAACCCCTTGACTGTGTTTTTGAGTGCTTTTGAGCTGATTTGCAGGTGAAAACCCAAGAAACAGGGCAACTCAGGGCTTTCTAGGCACTTTTGCACCTATGTAGGAGGGATATGCACCTGTGTCAAGGCATTATGTGCCTGTGTCAAAGGGATCTACGCCTATATCAAGGCATTTTGTGCCTATGTCAAGGCATTCTGTGCCTATGTTGAGACATTTTGTGCCTTTGTAAGGCCAGAAACAGAGGTGAAACCAGTGTTTTTACTTGCAAATTACTTTGTTTTTCACTTTGTTCTTATATTCTGGTTTTCTTTGGTACTGATTTTATATGCAGCACCTTGGCATTACATGTGACGAATACTAAGAATGAAACTACTAACAAATCTTATGTAGGATGCGGTCAAAGACTTCTATTAAAACATCTTGCATGTGATTTTTAAAGTAGTTGCACATTTAGTTTCCTAAAGGTTAATGAACACCATGCATGCTTTGATTGTTTTTAGTTTGATTGCATGTTTTAACCCTTAGAATTGGGCCTGCCTCCCAATTTTCCTAGCACTTTGCATAGGCATTGGTGAGAGGGAACGACCCTAAGTGGTGATGGGCTAAAACCAAGCTCTTCTGAACCACTCTAAATAATTGTGGATGCAACAGAAGTTGTAGACAACGGGTGTTGGAATGGTATTGTGACAATTTATTCACCGGATCAATACCCACCTGAACGGATGCCCTTACTAGAAGCTCTTGTTTAGATGCCAAAAACCTTCTATCTATTGGCTCAGGTATTGTGATACGTGCATGCCGAAGACACCTCTCATGTAATCCTTAGTTAGAGATAGAAAGTTCTTGGGAAGTGATGCCCCTTGAACTTGAAGCTTGGTATGCCTGAGAAGTGAGTGCATTGTAAGGGGGAGCCAATGCTACCAAGCGTCTAGCTATCCGGCTGAGTGTTGTATTTTATGGTTAGAGGATTCAATAGATATTGCCCTTGCTAGCCATAGGATTTGTTGTGAATGTGCTTGATTGTCTTGAGTCAAATTCAAACAAACATTTTGTCTTCCATGATTGTCAAAGGTTAAATCAAAAACAAACTTTCAAAAGTGCTCATAATCAACTTGGGTTTTCAAAATCAACAACCTTCAATTCAAAACAAAATCCAAACAAAAGTCCAAATTTGTCCAAGTATTCATCCAACATTTGAACATGGCTTGTCAAAACATTGAATATCTTTGTTTCAAAATTCATGTCACTTTAGGCTAGGTTTTGCATAGTTCAACTTAGGTCCTAGGACATATTGTCATCTCCCTTCATTTTAGTCCTTTTTATTGCAAGCATCCTCATTTTGCACTTAGGTTCAAAATCATTTCCCTAAGTTTGCATTTCATTGTCATATCCAAGTTAGATTTCCATTTAGGTGACATTCGTGTATTATCCTTGTCATGCTAAAATTAGGTCTTGCATAGGTTGCATTTTGCATATTCCAAGTCATTGGTCTTCGCATATCCTTATCATTGTATTGTCATCTTGTCTTGGCTTCATCTTGCCATATCATATCCTTAGATCATTTTCATGTCATATCCTAAGTCATTGTCATAATCATTTCCTTCTTGCATTTAGTCTCAAAAATTTGGTTTGTGAAACTTGAAAAATCAAAACTTTGGATGATACCCTAAGTTGTTGATTAGGGAGTCTTGACCTTGTCTAAAATTTATCCTTTCATTAATATCATTTTTGTCAAACCTAGCTTAGTATCCAAGCATATAGATGAGACATTGTCAATTTGTCCTATTGTCATTTGGTCTTTTGTCCTTTAAGGTCTTTGATTCATTTCAACTTCCCAAGGTTGAGTCTTTAGGTTTGCATTCCAAAAAGTTTGTCAAAATCTTGAAAAACAACAAAAACATTAAGTTGCATTGTCATCCTTTTAGGTTGCATTTGTCAATCCCATTAGTTGCATTTCATAGTGACATGTTTGTTGAAATGAGGTCTCAACCTTCTTACGAAGCCATGTCATCACAATTGAGAAATCAATCATGTCAATCCAATCTCTACATGTCTCAGAACTTGGATCAAACTTTTTATGATGAAACAAGTCTCCAAAACAAAAACTAGAGGAGAAACTAGCTCAAGAAAAGGAGATATTGGAACAAAGAGTGAAAAACATTGAGAAGAATAGATCACAAATGTCCAAAAATTTTCAAAAATTTCTAGGTCGAAATCCAAAGATTGAGCCAATTGATGTAAGATCTCTTATTGAACGATCAGACATAACAACTCTCCTCTCACAAATAGAGATGATGAAACAATTTCAAGAAAAGAGACAACAACATTATGTTCCTCCACAAAAATAACAAGAAGGTGTTTACTATCAAGCACATTTTCAACCATCGTAACCAATTGTTCAACATTTCCAACAGACACAACCAATGGTCCAACATATACAACCAACACAACTAATGGTCCAATTTCAACAATATGTCCAACCAACTATACAATGTCCACAAATAGTTCAACCAATGGTGGAATATCAACAAGTTCAATCAACATATCAATGCCAACAACCACAACCAAACATTCAAAGACGAAGGTTGCAACACACACCAAGCCAAATTTTGAACATGTCAAACCAATTTGATCCACATCTAGTTCGAAATCAAAACATGACATCAAACCAAGACCAAATTCTTGCCAAACAAGTTCAAGTTCCAGATACAACCATGCCAAAACCTTGAAAGAAAGGTGGCTTTATTGCAAGGCTCTTAAGAAAACTACCAAGTGAGTTCTTTGAGGAAGATCGAGATAATACACTTATGTCTAGCAATGCCTCATCTCCCCACAAACAAATTGACTCTCCAGTGGCATCTATCCCTACACCTTTAGAAGTTTCACAAGAACCTTCCATATTGTCCTTATCAAACAATACACCTAAGGATGAAATTATCCAAGAGCTATCCATAATTGATTGCCAAGATAATCCAATTCATGATGCACATCCTTGTCATGTTTCAGAAATACAAGACCCAATGCTACCATGCACTTTATTGCCATTACCTTTTTTAGAGGACCCCATTCGAAGTCCCTCTTCCTCATGTTCAAGCATTGATTCCTTGCCAAAATCCATCACAAATGTTCAAAGTGCATTTCCTTCATGCCAAAACATTGATTCCTTGTCAGAATCCCCCATGCATATCCAAAGTCCAACCCCATATCAAGAGGATAATTTAGAGCATGAAGAAACGTGTCTTAAAAAAGATCAAGATCCTGAAACCTTATCATTCCATCCAATTGTTGACCAAGATCCCATGTTCCCAGACACTCGTGATGATTCCCCTATTCTTTTCCATCCTATCCAAAGTCCTATTGACACTCCATTCCCTAGGAAAGATCAAGATATCCCAGTCCATCCAATCCCAAACGATCCCATTCCATTTCATGAAAAAAATATCCTTTCAAATCCCATTGACATTCCAGATATCCCTTGCATCCTTTCCGATGATCCCATTAAAATTCAAGAGAAAAACACCTTTAAAGAGGATTCCAATGATCTTCCTCCTTGTCAAGATCAAATTATTCCTTTAAATCCTCCACAAGATCCTTTTGTTCCTCCATCTCCTTGTCTTAATCCTCCATACACACTCCAAGATCACATTTCTTTTGATGAGCCCATTATTTCTCCCATTCCATCTCTTGAAGAGCTTGTCATTGAACCATGTCCACTACACAATCCTAGTCCCCCTCATGATCCTAATCCCCTTCATGATTCTAACGTGGCAATGCAAGATGTTCATGAACCCTTGACATGCATAAAGGGTTCTTCCACTTTGGTGCAATCCAATCCACCTCATAATGGACTTGCGTCTTCTTCCCAAAGAAAAGAGTATCCTACAAGTCAAGATATTCATAAAGGAAAAGGAGTAGACCTTCATGAGAAAGAACCCCTCCATATCAAAGAAGATCTTAAGGGTCATGTCTACACAACTCACTCTCAAGATGTTGGTATCCCTCCATCAAAATCAAAACATACACCTTCCCCATCATACTTTCCATCCATCTTAGGTCCCTATATCCCTTCATCCTCTATGCAAGGTCAGCAAAGGCACACATCCTTGAGTAAATTTCATCCATCCAAAAGAAGTCCATTTCATTCATATCCATCCATGCATTCCTTTCCCCCTCCAAGCAATTTGGATGCCAAGTATAAAAGTCATAAGTCTAGAAATCCACATGTATTCAAGGATCAACATGTCAAAACAAAGAAAAATTTGATCTATAAAGAAAAGGAAAAATCCAAAAGGTCACAAAGGCCCATTGCTCAAAAACAAAATTCAAAATATATATGGGTTCCTAAATCCCTTGTGCAAGCAATGCACTCCAAGGAACCACAAAAGCATAAAAAATCAAAAACCATGTGGATCCCTAAGCAGCTCCTTGAAGCACGAAAGCCTAAAGAAACATCAAAATTGGCATCTACAATCCACTGCCTTCTTCATCCATTTTGGGCCCTTATGTCCCAAAATCCCTAGCTATTCCTTCATCAAAATCTCCATATCCAAAACCCACTCTTCCTCCATTAGTCCATCACCCCTCAAGGTGTGTGCCAATATTGATCTTGCCTTCATTTCCATCCAGTGAAGCCCGATTCTTCCAATGCCCTATCCATTATCCAATGCATATTTTCCATCCTTCGATCCTGTTGGTCTAATCCTTTGCATAAATCCTTTCCTTAGTTCCATCTCATTTTCCATGTCCTTGTCCTACCAACGTCTTTGAGCATAATTTTAAAGGTCATGGTCCATTTTTTTTCAAGGCTACTATCCAAAAAAAAAAAGATGCTTGAGTCCTTCTTCCATCCCCTATCATGTGTCCATCTTCTATTGAAAAAGTCAAAAAAAAAAAAATACAAAAAAAAAGTGAGAAAAAAAGAAAAAGAAAAGAAAAAAAAGTAAAGCAAAAATAATTCGTCCACTGGTGAAAACCTAGCAAACAGGTGCCTTGGGAAAGTACCATGATGAAAACCTGGCAAACAGGCGTCATGCGTAATCTATGAACTTCTTGCATACCATACTTGGGGACAAGTTTTATCCTATCATATCCTTTTGTCCTTCATTATTCCATTATCCTATCGAACCCCTGTCATTACCCTTCATATCCTATTGTCCAGTTTCCTCTTTCCACCTTTGATCTTGACAAGGCTGACGATCTTCATGAGCATCATGCATCTTGTTTGCAGCTTTTAGTCCATCATAGCTTTTGGTCTTTATCCATTTGCTTATTATAACCTTTCATCCATATTCCCTAGCTTATTGCAACTTCCTGCCACTATCCCTTAGCCAATCCTGACCTTCAATCCATGTCCCTTATCCATTCTTGGTCTTTCTTATCCTATCCATATCTTATCACTATCCATACACTCTTTTTTTTCATTCCTTGATCTTGATCTGACATAAGGACGCAAAATTTAAACATGGTTTCAAAAACCTCTTGACATGTCCCTCATGCCATGTTACTGCTTTACATTGCCATATCCAATCTCTTGTCCCATTGTCTCCATAATAAAAGGCCTTTGTCTTCCCTCTATCCACCATCATTTCAGCAAGCCTATCTATTCACCTGTCATATTCCTTGCCTTGCTAGACACTGGGGGCAAAATCATAAAAATCAAATAATGTCCTGAAAAAATCCCTAAAAATCAAATAATGTCCTGGAAAAATCCCTAAAAATCATAAAATGTACTTAAAAAATCCCTAAAAAAAATCAAATAATGTCCTGAAAAAATCCCTAAAAATCAGATAATGTCCTGAAAAAATCCCTAAAAAGTCAAATAAAGTCCTAAAAAAATGATCAAAAAAATTGTAAAAAACTCGAAATCCCTACAAAGTGAAAAACATCAAAATCCAAAAACAATTTCTTTGACATTTTGCATTTTGTCAATAAATGGTTCCCTCTGTGCATAGACAGATTGCTAAGCATACATCCAATGACAATCAATCACAACACTATGCTTTAATGAAATCACACATTAACAGATAAACTGTTCGATCAAACCAGACATTCAAACTGATCAAAATTGTCATGTCAATCAATTAACATCAATATCATTTGTCCTTGTCAACATTATCATGGGTCTTATACAGGGTGTGGTATACTCGAAACCAAACTATGTCCTGTCTTCGATGGGGTACCGCATTCCCTAGGAACCAGACAGCATGATCATTCTTGTTTTCCACTTTTGACTATGATGATCAGACTGTTTGCTTGACTTGGTTGAATTTGTGCATCTTATCTTTTTACTGATTTATCTTTGGCTTCGATCATGTTCCTATGTTGCTCGAGGATGTCACTGAGTGATTTAGAGTGACCGGGATGGTTCATGGTCTCTTTCTTTTTGTTGTGTTTGTTGTTTGTGGAATGTTTGTCACAAACTGGGGCAACTATATCATTGGGTGTCTGTGATAAGTATGTTCGCTTTGTGAATGCCGCACATACCTCAACCCTTGATGTATGCACCCTAGGATGCTTCACTCATTCCTTGTATGCGATGTGTCTGTATTTTGCAAAAGGGGTTGTGTTCTAGCTCTGGCCTTCAATGCCATGATGCTCTGCATCTATTTGCTACATTAAATAAAGGTTCTCACCTACTTTTGTGCATTGGTGAAAGCAAGTTTTTCTTCATCTCTAACTGTCCTCTGTCTAATTTCTGCTTAATAACATTTCTTCCATCAGTCTTGGCAGTCCGTTCGAACCTATTGTCTTCAGTCATTCTTATCGATCACTTGGCCTCTTATCTGGATTTTTCCGGCCAATTCCTCGAGGGGGCATGCATATGTCATTGTTATTGCCTGGGGCATTTTCATTATTGTTCTTTGAAACAATGCTTAAAATCGCATTGTCTCAAAGAGGTGCAAAATGTAGACATCTAAAAATGGTCAACGCTTGCGGAGTCATACTTTAACATTTGTGCATTGCCTTATTTTAGGGTTTTTGCGTCGCATTAACATTTCTTCTATGTCACACACTTGGTCATTATCATTTGCGAGCATCGATCCCTTCTTCTGCATTCCTCATTTTTATCACTTTCGAATTAGGGTTTTTGTCCTCTTGTCAATCTTGTCATTTTGTGATCGATTCGTCATCAATCCTTGTCCTCTTGTCAATCTCGTCAATTTTGCGATCGATTTGTCATCGATCGTTGTCCTTTTTAAACTTGTCATTTTGCGATCGATTTGTCATCGATCCTCATCCTTGTCAATCTTGTCATTTTGCGATCGATTCATCATCAATCCTTGTCCTCTTGTCAATCTCGTCAATTTTGCGATCAATTTGTCATCGATCATTGTTCTTTTTAATTATGTCAATTTGGATCAATTATTGTTCCTCGTCAATTGGCACCTTTCAATTTGGTCTCTTTATCAATCTTGGTCAATTCGTTAACCAATCTCAATCATTGGTCTCTTTATCAATCTTGGTCAATTCGTCAACCAATCTCAATCGTTTATCAGCATTGATCCTCTGTCAATTAAAATCATGATTGAATCGACATCAATTATCTTTTGTCAAGACCTAATTTTCATCCTTGCATTTCTAATTCATCTTCTAGGGTTTTATGATTTATTCATTTAACCTTGTTTGTCATTTTCCCTCTAGGTTAAATAATTTATTTATTTATCCTAAGTCTTCTTGTCACAATTAAATTTTTATTTAATTGGCTAATTAATTCCTTCTCTTTTTGTGAATTAATTAATGAAAGAAAAAGTATTAATTAATTCACCTAATTTTCTAATTTCTCCTAAATTCCTAAATTTCTATTTCTATTTCAAATTCTTGTCATAACTTCTTGCATAGCAATTTGTCATAAATTGTCATAAATTGTCATAACACCTTGCATAGCAATTTGTCATACACTTGTCATAATTTTTCTATTCTTGATTTGAATTTCCTTTCAAATCTCTTCATGCTAATCTTGTCTTTTCTCCAATTTATCTATAAATTGGATGAATTTCTTCAATCAGGGATCCGAATCAATCACGCTTCTAGTATCTTTATGTTGTCTTGTCAATCTTGCTTTCATATTATGCTTATGCACTTGTAGGTGAGATCCACAAACACACTAATTTGAAGGAGAAAGAAGGACAATGGAGAATTCTGGAGGAGATATTCGTGTTTGTAATGGTTTGCATTTGATTTGAATGTCTTGTTTTCAGTATCTCTATTAAATGTTATTAGGATTTGTCATTGCAATTTAGTTTTTGTGATTGAGCTAGGCTAATGTTTATGTTGCTTTGATGAATTCCAAATTCCTATTTATAGTCTTTAATTGGACTTATCTCCTAACAGAGATTGAGATTCCTAATAGGATCTGTTCTAGTAAAGAACATTGTATGACCTTAACCGGTCTGGTTACTATTCTGTAGATAGTTACTTGTGAGTTTCATCTCACCGTGGTTTTTCCCATTTGGGTTTCCACGTCAAAATCTCTTATGTTATGGTGATTGTGCTTGTATGGGTGAATGCATTATTTTCTATTTTGTTTGCATGTGTGTTAACCAGTTTGTTTGCTAAACTGTTTTACCAGTTTACTGCTAGACTATTAAAGTGTTTAAGTACAGTATTTTTTGGTATACTAATTCACCCCCCCTCTTAGTATACATCATGTGTTACATGTTCTTGGAACATGTTTTGATCAGTTGGTATTGATTTGGTGATCAAATGCTATCATACACTCTTGTAAACCCTTACCGACATGGGTTTAAGATTTTACTGTCAGAGCTTTTATTGAGAATCTTTGACAAGATGCATACGTGGTGTTGGTGCGGTTTCTAAGATGTAGAAGATGATCTCTGATCATGCTTTGATTGGTTGGAGATACTTCTTAGGCATGGTGGACCCAAAATAGGTCTGGTGCCTATCTAGGTTATGGACCAGTATCATGTTGATGTGTTCTCTACATGTTACCGAGATGATTAATGGATTGGTTAATGTTGTTTTGGTCTAAATGCGACATGGAATATCATTGTAATATGGATGTATGTAATGATCTTATTGTAATATCTTTTAGGTGACCAACCTATTTGGTTTAGGCCTTAGGGTTTGTATAAATCAATGTAAGATCTCTTTGTAGATTGTGTAGTGGACAAAGAAAAAGGAATGTAATGTGCGAATAATGTAATATCATTTAGACAGAGGAGTGGGTCGATCATTGAAGATCAGATTAGGTTTATGTAAGAGGTCAAAGGCCTCCGGTATTGATCTTAACTAAGACTATAATCAAGCATGGTAGATTCTATCTCTGGCAGTTCATTCTACTGGATTGTTGTCCAATTATCTTGAGGTGGTTATAACCTCTTTGTAGTCAATGAGACTCTTTTGTATTGAGAAATGCGCTATAGGTAGTGTGCCTTCCTGCACGTGTAGGTCCCTCATTGTATCACATACTTTCTACAAAAGTATCATCTAACTATGGGTAGGCTTCCCACCATGGTTTTTCCCTTTATTGAGTTTTCCACGTACAAATCATGGTTTTATGTGGTATGGTTGCATTGTGTTGATTATCTATTTCATTGTTAAGTTGTATTGTTTACTGGTATTTGTTTCTGCCAGTATCTGTCTTTGTTATTCTGGTACTTAGTGTTTATATGCTCTGGTTTAAGGTTGTAAGTGGATTAATTGATATAATCTGTTGACAACTGATTCACCCCCCCTCTTAGTTGTCCACCAATTATCCTAACAAAGATATCATTTTAGAGAATGTGCCTTATGGATTACCACCGGTAAGAAGTATCACTCATTGTATGGACCTAATTCCCTGAGCTAGTTTGCCTAACAAAGCTACACACCAGATGACACCAACAAAGAATGAAGAGTTGAATAGACAAGTGCAAGAGTTGTTTAAGAAATGTTTGATCAGAGAAAGTTTGAGCCCCTGTGCAGTAACATTAGTGTTAGCACCTAAGAAGAATGGAGAATGGAGAATGTGTACCAATTCCCGAGCAATAAACAAGATCACAGTGAAATATTTGATTCCTTTGCCTAGGATGGATGACATAATGGACTATTTGAGTGGAGCCAAATACTTTAGAAAGATAGATTTGAAGAGTGGATAGCATCAGATCAAGATTAGAGAAGGAGATGAGTGGAAGACAACATTCAAGACAAATGAAAGACTATATGAATGGTGATGCCTTTTGGGTTGACTGATGCATCGAGTACTTTCATGAGGTTAATGAATGAGGTATTGAATAAATTCTTTGGTAAGTTTGTTATTGTTTATTTGGATGACATTTTGATTTTTCAATAAGACAAAAGAAGAGAATTTGTTGCATTTGAGACAAGTTCTGCAGAGGTTGAGAGAAGAGAAGTTGCTGATAAACCTGAAGAAGTGCACTTTCATGAAGGAAGAGTTAGTATATTTGGGATTTGTGATTTCTGTTGATGGACTGAAGATGGACCCTAAGAAGGTGAAAGCAATTGTTGAATGGCCTACACCATAAAGCATAGGAGAGGTATGATCATTTCATGGATTGGCTAGTTTATACTAGAAGTTTATTAAAAATTTCAGTTATGTTTGTAGCCCTATGACTGAGACAATGAGAGGGGGTAAGAAGGAATTCAATTAGACCACTGGAGAAAATAATAGTTTTGAACTATTGAAATAGAAAGTGATTGAGAAGCGTGTGTTAGCTTTACTGGACTTCAACAAAGTGTTTCAAGTTGATTGCGATGCAAGTGGAACAACAATTGGAGAAGTCTTGAGTCAAGAAGGGAGAGCAATAGCTTATTTTAGTGAGAAGTTGAATGACATCCGAAGGAGATATTCAATGTATGATCAAGAATTCTATGCCATATTTCAAGCCTTGAAGAAGTGGAGACATTACCTATTGTCTAAGGAGTTTGTGTTGTATACAAATCATCAAGACTTCTAGTATTTGAACAATCAAAGTAAGTTGAATTAAATACATATGAGATGGGTAGAATTTTTACAGAGTTACACCTTTGTGTTGAAGCATAGAAGTAGTAAATCTAACAAAGTTGCTGATGTATTGAGTAGAAGAATGAATTTGAGGATAAAGATGAGAGTGACAGTATTAGGATTTGATGAGTTGAAGACCTTGTAGGATGATGGCCCAGATTTTGCAGAACCTTGGAAAGCATGTAAAGAACTGATTATGGCATATAGGAGTAAGTGTTTGGATTACTTCATTCAAGATGGGATGTTATTCAAAGGAGTTCATTTGTGTACACCTAGGAGTTCTATGAGGGATAATTTGATAAAGAAGAAATATAGTGGAGGATTAGCCAGACACTTTGGTGTTGACAAAAAAGTAGCATTGGTGAGTGAGCATTACTTCTGGTCCTAGATTCACAAGGATGTTAGGAAATTTGTGTAGAATTGTAGAATTTGTCTAGTTGCAAAAGGGAGTAGTTAGAATGTGGGATTCTATAAAATTTTGATACTACGGGTAAGATCTTGGGAGGATATAAGCATGTATTTCATAATTTGATTGCCTAAAACATAGAGAGGGAATGATGCTATATTTGTGGTGGTGAATTGATTCTAAAAAATGACTTATTTCATACCTTGTAGGAAGACATCAGATGCAGTGCATGTAGCAGATCTCTTTTTCAAGGAAGTGGTGAGATTGCATGGATTACCTAAAATCATAGTTTTAGATAGAGATACTTATGTGTGTGAGAAGTGGACCTGTATCTGTATCTGGAATACACAACACTTCAATTAAGTCATTAGATGCATGGTTAGTAAATCAATAATCAATGAATAATAAACCATTATAAAGTGACCCATTGCCTTCTAGTAGATGCGAGTTTAGATTGCTCTCAAATTACTAAGCTATCCAGTGACTATACAACACCTAAACAAAGGATTTTTAATCTATATGAGCATGAATTCAAGCTAGATGGATGCAAGATTAATCTAACATGATTTAAGAAATATATGAATATTTAAGCTAAATGATTTAAGCAATATGAAATAACTAATATGCAATATCTTAATGCAAATTCTCAATGAACCAAGAGCAAAAACAACATAATAACAATATATTCTCCAGGATCTTTGAATGAGAGATGAGAGCCTGATTCAGAAAGAAACCAACGGCTGAGATCAAATGATGATGAGCGATCAAGATTTTCCAAGAGGAAGCACAATCTAGGTGAATTGATGTGATTGGATGCTTTTCTCAGTTTTAAAGGAAAATGAACTAAAATTAAGATAAAATCAGAAAAAACTGATTTATTCTCTATTTCATTCAATTTTAATATTTAATTGTTTTCATTGCTTTTCTTTGAGATTATTTATCAATTTTTAATTTGTTTTTCAAGATTATCTCAATTGATTTCTTTTCTCAAATTTTTAATTCTTTTTTGGTCAATTAATTCCTTTTTTTATTTGTTTCCTTTTTTGAAGATTTGTGCTCATAATTTCCAATTCCTCTTTCTTGATTTGTTTCCTTTTTTGAAGATTTATGGCAATTTTTATTTATTTTTCAAATTAATTCCTCGTTTTTGATGATTTAATGGCAAATTGATTTATTTAATTAAATATGATAGGATATTTAATAAAATAAATAAGATAATTGTTTAAAATGATTTACCTGGAATGATCAATTAATTAAATAAATATTTAATTAATATTGAGTGATTGGTTTTGCCATGTGACATTGATGATTTTAGAAATTAATTGTGTGCTCAAGATTTATTTAATTGCCTTTGATTAGGACCTTGGAGACGTTGTTGAGATTAGGGGCTCATGGTTTAGATGACCATTTTTAGGGTATTACATTTGCCCCTCTTTGAATTAATGTGCGAGCAGCGTGTTGGTTCAAAGAATAGTTGATGTCTAGGAGATACCAGTTTTGAACTTGATTGATCATGAACCAGATAAAGAGCGAGGTATTCAACTTGTTTTGAAGTGATGAAACTGAATAGAGTTGATTAAAGAAAAACAAATCCTGAACTTGATTGAACTAGGACCGATGAAGAGAAAAGATACCGAACTTGAACTTGATTGATCAAGAAGCGGATCTTACTAATCTAGAACTTGATTGAACTAGATACAGTGAGAGAGGATAAAATCGATATTGAACTTGACTGATCAAGACACGATGAGTGAAGATAAACTATCTAGCTTGATTCAATGCGATGAAATTGAACACCTGCTTAGATTGAGTGTGTGATCAAAGAAACTATTTAAACCCTTGATTGAGTTTAAACAAATAATCATCTTGATGAAAAGCGATGAAACTGATATGCCCCTAGAGATTGATTTGATGAAGCATAGTTGCTCGACTTGAAACGAAGATTTTTGAAAGAAATTCTCGGCTTTGAGGTCATGAGTATGCCCCCTTGGGAGCAAAATTGAAAGATAGCGAGGGTTGCACAGTGATTGTAGGCAATTTTTTTTTTGTAGCGATAATAAGTTATTTGAGCACAAAGATTAATGTTGAAGATTAAAATCAGAGTTAATGTGAGAATTCAATTGAGATTTAGCGTTGATTAACGAGAAATTGAGTGCAAATTGAAGAAGAGAATGAGCAGTTGATGAAAGACCTAAGTGGTCAACGTCATGAAATTTTGATGAGAGAATTGACATTAGATTTCGATTTCGATCTCAAAAATGGACTCAAGACAACCGATTTACGAGCTCTTGATTTGATTTCATCGTAATTGTGTTTATTGATTATGAGATGTTGTTCTATATGCTTTATTCTATATGTATGCATATCTTTTCAGTATAGATGAATGAATGCAAATGGAATATGGATGTTTATTTTTGTTTCTTTTTATGCAAATAAATGAGGAGAATGGGTAACTAGAAATGCAAATGTTTATTTTTCTTCATGCAATAATATGAATGCAAATAAGTATAAAATGAAATGTATGGGTCTATAGAAGATGCTCATGTATGCAACTAACATCTCAATATACAAGTACTCGATCAGAGAAACAATGATGAAAAAGAGACCACTTAGCTAAGAAATGATGATGCTTCCAACTCTCATTAAAAGATAAAGAGATCATTGTTATCATGCCAAAATCACTCGAAATGCACAAAATGCAAAATGAAATGCAAAATGAGATGCAACCTAAACCTCCTAGTCACTGGATTTGAAATGATTAATTTTCGTCATTGAGCATTTTACAAACATAGAAGGAAGATTAGAGTTCCTCTCTTTTCATGTGCAATATTAATTAGCTTGTGCACAATGACCCTTTTTTCGTTCATATCCTTGGACAGATTTCACAGGGACCTGGATTGCATGATAAAGAAATTCCCTCAAAACAGACAAATAAATGATGGGAACCTCCCTCTAGCATTCAAATAAGTGGAGTCAAGGTATGTGTGGCGATTTCACCTTAATGTGAAGGCACTTATCACAGACACCCAGCTGATTAGATGTTTTCAGATCATCAAAATCATTCCTATAAGCAGAAAACAAAAAAATATTATGCCCCCAATCCTTGCTCCTCTTAGTCAAGATTGACTTCCTTGAGTTACTCAGAGGGAATAATAAGCGAAAGCCAATGTAAAAGACAACACACAAAGAAAATTTCATGTATATCTCAAGCAGTTTAGTGATTGTTTTCAGTTTTGTTTTGCTTGTGTATTCAGTGACAAAACTCTACAGTAGTTGGGAGATAGGTGACTGACTTAGGGTGGATGACTGGGTACCACTGACTGAAAGATGACTTGGTTGATACTACTTAGGACATGTAAATTGCTCTGTTGATTAACCTATGACTAGGACATTGATCAGTTTCAAGCCATGAGGGTTCCAACGGACCAGGGTGTCACAAAAGTGACTGAAAGTTATGTACAAGTGAAAGCAAAAATGCATGAAAGCGGGAATGCCAATGTTGCATTGATAGATGGAGTGCTTGAGTACAAGAGGCGCCTATTTGCCAAGTTTTCACCTGCTTGGCAAAGATTCATTTTTTTCTTTTTTTTAGGACTTTTTCGGGACATTTTATGATTTTTAGGATTTCTTTAGAACTTTTTTCTGATTTTTAGGATTTCTTTGGGACATTTTATGATTTTTTAAGGGTTTGTTCAGGACATTTTATGATTTTTAGGATTTTGAGTACATGAATGGATAAGCGAATGATGGTGGATTCTTTCAAGGACTATTTCACAATGTTAATCTAGCACAGGGACCATATATAGAAATGTAAACCAAGGATTTTAGCGATGTAAAGCAAGGATATAGCGCATTAAAGAAAGGATATAGTGTAGCGAAGCCATATGGGCCAAAGAAGTGGCCATGTCAAGAGGTTTGTGGAAAGCATGTTTTTGCATTTTGTCCATAGTGTTGATCAAGATCAAGGAATAGATCTGGATAGGGTACAAATAGGATAATCAAGATCAAAGGTGGTAATGAAGGATGTAAGAAAGCAATGGATAGGAGCTAAAGGGTCTGGGTCAAGTGTAATAGATAGGACACATGAAGCCTGCAAAGATCCTTAACCTTGTCAAGATCAAAGGTGGAATAGGGATATGAACATAGATAGAGGGGATGAGGGATAATGGAGGAAGAAGGATAATAGATGGATGTACATAGATGGAACTTGCCCCCAGTATAAAGTGCAAAAGGATAATGGATTACACATGATGCCCATTTTCTAGGTTCTCATCATGGTACTTGCCCAAGGTGCCACAAGAAGTGGTTTTCACTCGTGGACAAAATTATTTCTCTTACTTATTTTTTTTCTAATTTTTTTTTTCAGTTTTTTCATCATTGTTTTTTTCTTTTTTGGAAGATAATAGAGGCATGATAGGGGATGGAAGAAGGACCCCAACGTCTCACTTCTTTGGCTGGTACCCTTGGAATATGAGTTGCAATAGACCATGGCTATGAAGGTATGCTCAAAGATGTTGGCAGGATAATGAAATGAAACTAGGGCAAGGATTTTGCAAAGGATTGGATAAGAGGTATGGAAGGGTGAAAAAGAAGTGTTGGATAATGGATGGGATGTTGGAAGAATTGTATATGGATAGATGGAAATGCTAGAAAGATCAATATTGGCACACGCCTTGAGGGATGGTGGACATATGGAGGAGAAGTGAATCTCAGATTTTGAGATTTGGATGGAGGAAAGGTTACAGATTTTGGGGCATAAGAACCAAAATGGATGAAGGAGGTGATGGAGGAATAGACTCAGAAGTTTTGGATGGAGGAACAACAATTTTGGATACCAATTTTGATTTTTCTTTAGACTGTTGTGCTTCAAGAAACTGCTTAGGGATCCACATGGTTTTTGATTTTTCATGCTTTTGTAGTTCCTTAGAGAACATTGCTTGTAAAAGTGCCTTAGGAACCCATATAACTTTTGACTTTTCTTATTTCTTTGTGGGCCTTTGTGGCATTTTGTATTTTTCTTTTTCTTTGTTTTGACATGTCGATTAGATGGTACATGTTGATCCTTGAATACATGTGGATGACTTGACTTATGACTTTTATACTTGGCATCCAAATTGCTTGGAGGGAGATGCATGGATAGATAGGAATGATATGGAGGTCTTTTATATGGATGGAAGGTACTCGAAGATGTGTGCCTTTATTGATCCTACATAAGGGATGGAGGGATATAGGGACCTAGAATGGATGGAAGCGATGAAGGAGAAGGCATGTATTTGGATTTAACTAGAGAAATGTAGGATTTATGAGAGATACCAACATCTTGAGAGTGAGAAATATAGACAATATAATCAAGATTTTCTTTTATAGTAGGGGGTTCTAATATACCTCATTCATGAATGTATAACCCTTTTCTTTGATAATGCATGCTATGAAAGATCTTTTTAACAAAGGGTTTCTTCTTACTTTTGATGCTAGAGGCAAGTCCATTTTGAGGTGGAGGTGGCTTGCAAGGTATGATAGGATCATGAAGTGAACATGGAGGATTATGACAAGGAAATGAAGGGATACTTTGATCTTGACATGGAAGAGGACCATTGGATAGAGTAGGAAGGGTGTTTGACTCTTCATTTTGAAAAGGATCGTTTGAAAATGTGGAAGATGCATCTTGATCTTGCTTAGGAAGTGGATTAGGAATGGGATTTGGAAGGATGCTTTGCTCTTGAGATAGAAGTGATTCATCTCAGAAGAAATGAAAAGGTATAAGGGGATCATCATGGGAATCTAGTGAAATAGGATCTTTTTCAATCATTAGATGGGATTGGAGAGTTCTGGTATCTTGATCTTGATTTATGATAGGACTTGTTTCTTCATTTTTTAGATTATCCTCTTGACATGGAGTCACTTCTAAGGAAGGGGTAGGATTGTGCATAGGCGTAGGGGATTCTTGGAAGGTCTCCATATTTTGACATGATGGGGAAGCATTTTGGAAAGGGCCTTCTGGAGTGGGTATGATTGGAATTGGAGTGCATGATGGCATAGGATCTGGGATTTTTAAATCATGTGAGGAACTTGTATCAATATTGGCATTAACTTGGATTTCCATAGGAGATAGCCCTTGAAAGTAAACATGAGAAGTTTCATTGTTTGAAGGAGATGGTATGGATTGTTGCTGAGAAGTCTTAGGAGATGAAGGCATCATGGAAGGGATAAAGGCCATATATGGAGCCTTGCTAGACATAGGTTCATGATTTTGATCATGCTTAGAAGTAGTTCCTTCTTTTTCTTTAGGTGAGTCATTAGGATCTTCAATTTCAATGACACCATCATCAAGGAGATCTTGAATCTTATGTTTTAATTCCATACACATTGAAGTATTATGTTTGTTATGCCTATGATATACACAGTAATTACTCAAAACTTCACATCCCCATGTGGTCTTTTTAGGCAATATGATAAGATTGTTCTTAAGAAGCTCTTCCAAAGCTAACTCAATAGATTGCCCCAAAGGTGTAAACTGTCTATCTAGGGAATAGATGTCTTTTTGTCTTGGTGAAGGTGTTTTGTGATCTTGTATGAGATTTGGTCTTTGATTGTCAATTATTTTCTAGTATTTGATCGTCAAATCACATAATCATTTTAGCATTCCTTGAAGTTTCTCACTCTTGATATCATGCATTTGTTTTTCAAATGGAGTCATTGATTCATTTTGTTGGATTTTCATGTCATATATTTCTTTCTTGATATCTTGAAGCATTTGAGCCAAGGTAGCCATGGGAATTGGAGCTAAGGTAGCCATGGGATTCTTACTTTTGTCAAAAAATTTAGAAGAGCTTCTCGTTTGAATAGGCATTTACAACCGACAGGATCAAGAGCTAGATGTGATGCAGAAGTCAAGATCAAATTGTAGCTAGTTATTCGTTTAACATAGTGATTGAGAGAAGTTGCTAAGATCTAGTCTGGTTTCAAGTTAACTTAGGTTTTGATAAGATGTTGTTTGAACTAGCTTAAAGATGATCGACAAAATCGTGCAACGCAATGGCAGGGGTACACTATCAAGGTTGTTTATGCTTAGGGGGATGATGACCAGTTTTATGCTCACTGTAGACTGATCTAGGTAGGTTTGACTGTTCTATATTGACAAAATTAGAGATTCGTACAACAGGATATACTGAGTCAGATGACAATTTAATAGTTCCAAGATGAAAATAGTTTGGTTTCGTACGAGTTGCTACCAAGTACCATACGACAGATGGGTATGTCTAGGACAAAAAAAGATTCAGTGCAATTACGTATCATACGACACAAGATTTAGCTTCAGACAACAGACTGCTGGGTTTCGTATGATAGAGGATTGAGCTTAGATTACAAATAATCAGACTCGTATGACACAGGATATGGTGCAAGATGATAAATGATCAGATTTGTATGACTATTAACAGGACAAAGACAAAAATTCTAAGGTTTTCAATAACTGATTATGACAACTGAGTATGACCGATTCTGAGATGGACTGATTTTTTACTAGGATAGACTAGTTTTGGACAAAATTTCAACTTAGGGTAGACTAGTTCTGACACAGACAAAGCTTTTGATCACTGAGTTGTCTCTAGTTTTCTCCAATTTTGGTATTCTATTTTTAGTTTGAGGGATGAAAACACAAAAAAACACGCAGTATGAATAGTAACTCCAGTCACAACATGCAAACCCTATGGAGATTGGCTTAGAGAAGAAAACTTTTGCTTTTTGACTTAGGTACACACCCAATAGCTAATCAAAATACGATCGTTGAGTCTCATGCAATGCATTCTCAACACCATATTAGCCGACTCCAAATGCTAATGGGGGCATGATATGGCAAGTGTCTTGGGAGAGTTACTATCTCTCTTACACAAAGATTATCCCCCTTTTGGAGGTGAACCGGGTAGCTTCTATCTTATAGTTCTTAGTCAGGAATTCCATTTGAAATTACCCCTTGAAGTCACCCAAGCATGATTGATGCCTATAGCTTGACAAGGTACTGAAACAAGTTGTAGTCATGTAAACGTGATTGAGACCGCGAGGCCCTACAAAATGCTCGATATTAGAGATGTCAAAGAGAAAACTCAAATACTCCCATCCTCTGAGACTTTAATCACTCGAGGCCTATTTATTATAGTGAGTTGGAATGCTTAGGTCTAGTTGTACTCACTTGGGTCATTCTCACAGGGTGATTACTTTTTCCCATTGTGACAGGCCCGCTAAAGGTACACAAATCTCAAAACTTAGAAAAAAGCTTCGAGGGTCTAGATTTCTAATTGTCTGTAAAAGACAAGAGCATACTCTCCTACCTCTCAGATTTTTTTGAAAACATAATAGACAGATTTGTTCTTTAACTAGATAGCAATTTAAGTGCCTAAAAATTAATTTAAAGAAAACATGATGTTTGGTCGATTCTCTTTAGGCAACCTGCAAAACCAACACATCAGTAGTCATGTTGTTTTTTTATTCTTTGATAGGAGTATGTTTGATTGATAAATTCTTTGTCAAGCGGACCTGCAAACATTAAAATCCCAAAATTAATTTCCAAAATAATATAAAAAAAAAAAATCAAAAGAAAATTCTAGCATGCAAACTGTAAATTAAACTAATCTAACAAGAATTTCCATTTTTTATGACTATCCTAGTTATGACAGTTTTGATAGTACTACACTCTGTCATTTATAACTTTTCACCCAGAGCTAATTCTGAAAATATCTTTAGTGGAAATGTGGAAAACTTGGTTTTACAAAACATATTAAAGTTTTATGTAGATCCAATGGTTCAATAAAAAGTTATGCCCTCCAAACAGAGACCATTTTTTACTGTCACAAAAGAATAAGTAAAATGATAGTACTACACTCTGTGATTTCTAACTTTCAAACCATGATTCTTAGAACAATCAATTCAGTGAAACTGTTGCAAACTTGGTTTTCAACAATATATCAAAAATTGATTGAGATCCAACAGTTGAATAAAAAGTTATAATTTCCAAACCGAGACCATTTTTTACTATCACAGAAGAACAAGCAAAAAGAAATATTTTTATTTGCAAATTGAACACATGTTTATTAGTTATAAAAACCAAACATTAAATTTTTTCAAGAAACATTAGAAATCTTGTAGTTGTGGGTTCGAGCCCCGCGGTGGGCACCAAAAATGTGTGTGTGAAAAGTGGACCTGTATATGTATCTGGAATACACAACACTTCAATTAAGTCATTAGATGCATGGTTAGTAAATCAATAATCAATGAATAATAAACCATTACAAAGCGACACATTGCCTTCTAGTAGATGCAAGTTTAGATTGCTCTCAGATTGCTAAGCTATCCAGTGACTAGACAACACCTAAACGAAGGGATTTTAATTTATATGAGCATGAATTCAAGCCAGATGGATGCAAGATAAAAGCTAGATGTGCAAGATTAATCTAACATAATTTAAGAAATATATGAATATTTAAGCTAAATGATTTAAGCAATATGAAATAACTAATATGCAATATCTTAATGCAAATTTTCAATGAACCTAGAGAAAAAACAACATAATAACAATATATTATCCAAGACCTTTGAATGAGAGATGAGAACCCGAATTTATAGAAAATTCAGAAAGAAACCAACGGTTGAGATAAAATGATGATGAGAAGTCAAGATTTTCTAAGAGGAAGCACAATCCAGGTGAATTGATGTGATTGGATGCTTTTCTTAGTTTTAAAGGAAAATGAACTAAAATTAAGATAAAATCAGAAAAAACTGATTTATTCTCTATTTCATTCAATTTTAATATTCAATTGTTTTAATTGCTTTTCTCTGAGATTATTTATCAATTTTTAATTTGTTTTTCAAGATTATCTCCAATTGATTTCTTTTCTCAAATTTTTAATTCTTTTTTGGTCAATTAATTCCTTTTTTTATTTGTTTCCTTTTTTGAAGATTTGTGCTCATAATTTCCAATTCCTCTTTCTTGATTTGTTTCCTTTTTTGAAGATTTATGGCAATTTTTATTTATTTTTCAAATTAATTCCTCTTTTTTGATGATTTAATGGTAAATTGATTTATTTAATTAAATATGCTAAGATATTTAATAAAATAAATAAGTTAATTGTTTGAAATGATTTACTTGAAATGATCAATTAATTAAATAAATATTTAATTAATATTGAGTGATTAATTTTGCCATGTGACATTGAAAATTTTAGAAATTAATTGTGTGCTCAAGATTTATTTAATTGCCTTTGATTAGGACCTTGGTGACGTTGTCGAGATTAGGGGCTCATGGTTTAGATGACCATTTTTAGGGTATTACAATACTAAGTTTGTTGGTTAATTTTGGAGAACACTTTGGAAGAAGATAAAGACAAATTTGGGATTTAGCTATACTTTTCACCCACAGACTCATGAACAGACAGAGGTAGTTAACTGGAGTTTGGAAAATTTACTGAGATGTTTAGTTGGAGACAAAACCAGAAGTTGGGATTTGATTCCTGCACAAGCAAAGTTTTCCTACAATAATTTAGTGAATAGGAGTACCAGAAATATGCCCTTTGAGATAGCTACTGGAGCACACCCTAGAGGTATATCAGAGTTAAGAGATATCAATAGTGATGATAAGAGAAGTACAAAAGTAGAATACTTTGCTAATCACATGGAATCTTTGCATATTCAAGTTAGGAAGCATTTGGAGGACATGAACATCAAGTATAAGGAGAAAGAAGATGAGAAGAGAAGACATGAGGAATTTGAAGTTGGTGATAAAGTGATGGTGTATCTAAGAAAAGAGAGATTCCTAGATGGAACCTATAACATGTTGTAGATGAGGAAGTTTGGATCTTGTAAGATCTTGAGGATATTCAATTCAAAAAATGCATATGAAGTGGAGTTACCAGATGATTTAAGTATTTCACGTATATTCAATATTTCTGATCTACATTAGCATCATGACCCAGAATTCAGTGAGAACAATATTGCAGACTTGGAGAAATAGTTTCCCCGGAAAGAGCCAGATCAAATTAAAGACATTTTGGATAGTAGGATTGGGCATAGTACCCAAAGCAGTAAGTATAAGGAGTATATTGTGAAGTGGAAAGGAAGACCAGTTGAAGACTCATCTTAGATTTCTCAGGCAAAGGTAGATCACCTTGGTTTTCCTCTGACCCTAGCAAATTGAGAGACTCACTCTTTTTATCAACCCTGGATGTCTGATGCAGGAGCATCTCTAGTTCTTGGAAATCTTACATTAGCCAAAAAAAAAGTCTATTTCTTTTTCTTTTCTTTTCTATTTGCAGTTTCAACATTTCTTTCTGTATTTCCCGGATTTGGCTCACCAGAACTTGTGGAGCTGGATTTTCCTTGAATACTTGATCATCTTCCTTATTCTCAAACCACAGAGCATTTGGATCATGTTCCAACAAGTTATCGCTATTGGTTTCTGAGTCAGTTTTTTTGTTACCGGTTGCCTGGACCTATTTGCATTGGTGCTCTATCGAATCCATTCCGTAGCTTGTGGAGCCCTGAGTGTTGATTCCATTGTTCTTTGGTGTGTGACCAACCTTCCCTTTTATTCTCACTTCATCATTTGTATTTTCTGGAGGAATTTCTTTGGCAGAGGCTGACCTTGTTGGTTTTACACATAAGGTCTATTCTTCAGGTTTTGATCCCTTTCTCGACTGATCGGAGTCCTTTTGCATCATATAAATCATTGTAATCAAGCATTATAATGTAGTGATGGATATCAGATGGAACATTGAAGTTAAATCCTAATTTTGAGGTCTCGATTGTGACCTGTCTTGTAATTTGAGCATGTTTTAGTAGGCCAGTGAGTCAATTGTTACTGATTGGTTGTAATCAGTTTCCATGTTATAACTCATTATGTTATGTGTTGCCTCCATCATATCCTTGTGTTTCCATTGTGTTTACTCTTGCTGACTGGTCTAGAATGATCTCTTAGAGGTCCCTCCTAACCAGTGACTGCGTCAGTTTCCCTATCTATTGTTGAAGCTGAATACATTTCTCCCGGTAGTAATTGCACTTAGGTAGTTTGGATGAAACAAATGTTGAAGGATATCAGAGTTATCTATGCTGAGCCTACTTTCATATATTGTGATAGTTCTAGTGATATTAACATGTCAAAGAGCTCGATGCAACATTCAAAGACTAAACATGTATCAATCAAGTATCATTTCTTGAGAGAAAAAATCAGTGAAGAGGAAGTGAAGGTAGAGTATGTGTCTAAAAAGGATCAAATTTATGATATTTTCACCAAGCCTTTGCCTGCAGATATATTTGTCTATTTGAGAGACAAGTTAGTAGTATCCACCCATCCAAATGGGAAATAGATGCATTGAGTTGCATCAATCTGGTGGACTTCACAATATTATCTTATTGTCTAGATTTATGAGCTTATGTTGCTCCTCTGATGGAGTAGTCTGTTGAGCTGGTTATAATCATGATTTTTTTATCTTAGAGGGAGATTTTGGTTTTCTATTTTGAGAACCTTTGTCATTGATGTCAAAGGGGGAGAGAAAGTATGTGAAAATTGTCTTATCTGTTGTTGGTGAGCTTGTCTTAGGGGGATTTTGTTGGAGATATTTTCTTTCTTTACATTGATTGCTTTTCACTTCCATATGTTGCCATCAATACCAAAGGGGGAGATTGTTGGACATTGTTGCTATTAGGATATGTTGTTGTCATTGATTTCAACATATTCATATGATTTATTGCTCTAGTGGTTACAGATTAGTTTATTGGGATCATGGTCCAGTATATGGAGTATTTCTAGTATCATTATATCTTTCTGTATTGGTTTCATTGATCTGGGAGCTTAATTAATCATATCATATGATCTAGTTTACAGTTTGGTTCTTCTAATAAGTGCTTTGCAGAGTTTGATATCTTCCTCTAGTATATTTTAGTGTGATAAGATCTTGAGTTGAGTCTCTGGAAAATTGTTTGGGATGTTCATGTGTATCTTCATTTCAGATACATCATGATTTGGTGCTATGCAAGTTATCTTTCCTCATGACAACAACTACTGTTTGAGTATTCTTGGGTTTTAAATGTTGGTCGATGAAGATTTGATAAGTGGTGTTGGTGCAACTGTTACAGGTGATTCTAACTTTATTGATGGTGTTTCCTAATTGTGTCATATTTGTTTTGATGATCTACATTGATCGATGTGCATGGTTTTGGTGTTTTGTTTATCTGGTGGTGTTCTTCATTCTATATGATACCTATTTGATGGTGTAGTGTGTTTCAGTTGATCTTGGTGTGATTTCTGGTAGTGTTGTGTGTTTTAGCATTTGATTTAGGTTCATGTTATGACATGCATATCATTATATTGGTCCGGTGGTTGATCTTTGTATCATGTAATGTAATTTCATAATTGAGAGTTGAGGGTTTAGCCAACCTTGTTGTTATGGTTGATGATCTGTATATATAGATGGTACAGTCATGTAAATTAAGGATCGATAGTGTGTTTGCATTATCAAAGAATGGTAAAACAAGAAAATACTTCCTTTGGCATTGTGATTGAGCAGAGATTGGAGTGTTGTAGAGCACATATATGTGCTTAACTGAAACTGTCATCAGACATTTGCAGATGCTATTCCTTTAGTTCATTTGATTCTAGATTGTTGTTCAGATATTTTGTAATTCAGTGAGACTTCCTTCTAAGGTAGCGAACCTTCCCTAAGGTTTGTAGCCTTCTGGGTTATAGTATTTTTAGCAGTGAGCTTTAGGCAGTGAGCTTGAATGCATGTGCATTCCCATTGTAATAATTTTCACATACTACTGTAGAGTATCATCTAATTATGGGTAGGTTCCCATCATGGTTTTTCCCTTAACCTATTTTTCCACATCAAAATATTGGTGTTGTGTGTTATGCTATCAATTTCCTTATCTTTGTTATTGTTGCAGTTAATCGAATTTTCATTTGTGGTTAAGTTTGTTGATTCGATGAAAACTGATTCACCCCCCCTCTCAGTTTTCCCTCATTACTATTGCCAATAGAGAGAAACCCCACTGAATACATTATAGCAACAGTACTCATTGTACCCATGAACTCATCACTTCACGCCATTAGCCAGACACTTCATCTATCACTGCAGCCTTCACATGCCGATCTCAAGCCATACACAAAGATACCTAGCATACAATCATCTTTCAAACACCCCCTTAATCCCTATTGTTTCCCCACATTGACTAGTTCAAAGTAATTCCCTTCTCCGCAATTTGATCATAACACTGCATACTTAAAGCAATCATCCGCAAATCATACAACAAAGAATATCGCTAGTCATGGCACCATGGGGACACATTTTCAAAGTCATTGTAGAGTCTACTATTTTAGCCATGGTGTGAACCACACACTCCATATGTCCTTCAAACATTTGAATTGATTCTCTCATCCAACCTCTAGTAGCATGTAACCAAAACATGGACATCGAATCTAGAAGGGGAACCCTGCCGTGTGATCTCATTTGTAGGCATTAGAGAGGGAGCTAGTAGAAGTCCTTATTACACATAGTAATCCTAATAATCCTTGCCATACTTTTTCTATTCCATTGGTCCATGTCATTTTTTTTCTTTAGAGTGCACTCACCCATTGCCCCGTGCCTAGTTCTGAGTTGCCTTGAGATCTTTGCAAGTTGGTGGGCTCGTTCTCTTTTCCTCGCATCATCTCTTGCCCCATGCCTTGCTTGAGAGGCCTTTCTTTACCCCACGGGGTGGTAGGGAGTCCAAACCACATCTCTCCTCGCCCATATGGTTAACCCACAACCCCTTTACTTTGCTTCCAAATCCACCATGGGCTGATAGGAAGAATGAGATTCCTCCCCCTCCATGCCGCATAATTACCTTAGGGATCACATTTCCCATGCGGGGTGGCAAATAAATAAGACCACTAAATAATATTTCCTCTCTTTACTAAAACATTTCTTAATTATGCACACATGAAAATATGTGGGCCCTTTCAAATTTTGCGCTACATACTTGTTTCACAAGGATTTTGCTTGCCAATGTAAAATAATTCTTATTTTTATTCTAAGTTTCCTCCTTAGAACATTTGCGCAACTTGATTAATTACATCTTAGAATGTACTCACTTTACTTTGTTAGCATTGAAAATATTTAAATAGCTCAAAAATATTTTCACTTTGTTTTACACAGCTCGCACAATATAATTATCTTGCAAATATTTTACCCCATTGGATTTTATTTTGAAAATATACTCTATCTGTTGGCCCCTCATGTGAATTTAAATCATTATTAAAATGATATAAAATTTACGTCAAACCTGACCACCCCTCTACACTTTGGTTAAATCAAACAACATTGTATACTCTTGTTATGCACATATAGCTGGATATTATATTATTTAAATCATAATAATTTAAATAATATATTACCCTTTTAAGATAGGTACCAGTTGAGTTCTCCATATCATTACCCTAGTCGTGTCCTTAGTGTTGGATATTGGTTGATATGTTTCCATTGATTTCAACATATGTGTATATCGGTTATAGGATCTAGCATAATGCAGACTTACTGGTTAGTGGGGAGACTTAATCAAATGCAATCACACAAGGGAACATCAAATAATACCAGTATGTACGAGGAAAAACCAAGATGGGAAAAACCTCGGTGAGCAATGTTGTTGGAGTTTACTGCTCCAATCTGGCCTCACAACCAAAACTCTATTACAATGTTTAGGGCACCAACCCAAGGACCTACAACCCCTAACTTGTTTATGGGCTACAACCCAAAGAAGCTACAACCCCTGATTTAGGGCACCAACCCAAGGAGCTCCAACCCCTAACTTGTTTATGGGCTACAACCCCTACACCGAGCTACAACTTAGTGATCTCAAATATATCTTCAAATACAAAATTAATACTACAGTTACAAATGAATCTTGTAACCATCTCATATACCTCTCTCTACTAGTGAGACACCTTTTATGTTGCACCGGTTCACTCTTCTGCTGGACTTAACTACTGCTTTGCTTGCTGGTAAAATATATTAGTCCACCTCTACTTTGTTATGCTCTACTAGATCTCCTTCTCTCTGCTCTTCTCTTTAATGGTACTATACTCTGTCGGTTCTCTATATGCCTTCTCTACAACTTCCTTCACTTCTGCTCTACTAATATGGACACTATCAGTTCTGCATGGATATCGGTTGAAATTTTTCAACCTGATTCTCTCTCACATTTCTCTATTCCCACATGAAAAAGTAACACTTAATCACTTTGCAACAACACTCTCTTCTTCTCTTCAATAGAAACACTCTCTCATCCATCGACAATATTTAACAATTTTGGCTTCCCTATTTATCACCTAGTTTTCCAGCCAAAATAAAATTCAAATCTCATGCAGTTAGGGTTTCTTCATCAACCTTGAGACAAACCAAATCCAATCAGACCCTATCTAATCTAATCTCCCAAACAACCAACTCTACATCTTCTCCATTGTCGCACCTTCCAATATATGTTTTCAAATATAGAAAACATGGCTCTGTATATTGACCCGCATCAGTCAAAATGCCATTAATACCTCTATTGTTTCCTTCTCGAGGTGTTTTCACAAACTGAGTTTCTCACTTTGATCTAGGCGTCAACAACTCCCTGAATTATCTCTTTCACTCATTCTTCCTCGAGCTGCACTCTTTTGATCTGATCCACAAATCATAGGATCCATATTAAATGCATAATAGTAGAGACAATTATCTCTACATGGCACTCCACTAACCTTTTTCATGCTTTCCACTTCATCTCCTTGTGGCATCCAAGTCGACCAACTTCCAGCTTGGATCAGTGTGTCGATTCAGGAATCACCGACCAAACACTCAACTGGTTCTTCTCTTCTGTCGGTTAAACCTACAAGCATGTTTGTCATCCACCTTGCACTCTGCTTCTCTTCTAGTGAACTACTTAATCGAGCAACACTCTTGCTAACATGCCTTATGCATATCTTCATCAAATGGGGACTCTTTTGCATCTACACCTTGTCCACATTACTGGTGAACATTCATACCGATAAAAACCCTCTTGATGACACCATGTCATCAACCTTCAACAGACTTCATCTTCAGTGAAGCCATTCTCCTATGACTGCATCTGTTCAGCCTTGCCATCTCCCTGATCAGCTCTGATCATGTCTCAACCAGTTTGTCAAAGTGACACACTCATCACCCATCATCTATACCAACATCTCGACATGCCTTCTTAGATATTCCCATGCATATCCCTGATTTTATGCACTGAAGGCCTCCTTTTGATTCACTGGTAGATCTGGTGTGAGCCTTCAAACACCTACTTATGCCTCATCTACCTTGTCTCATGGAACTAATGATGCACACTATGCATAATAGGAGATAAGTTCCACTTACTGGTGAGAGTGAGTCTCTGTCATCTACATCTTGTTGTGAACTCATGTGGCTTCCCTATTTGTGCAACAAACCCTCAAATAGGCAAAAGTGATCTAGTGTGGGAACATTCACTGTCAGTCATTGCTTCTCATAATGACTACATCTCTATCCCATGGGAGTTCTGTTGTTCTGCAACCTGATAGTATATTGATGACCTGTTCATCCTTCTCCTCCTGTGTTCATGTTATTTTGATAGCATTCCGCCTCTTCATCACAAACAACCGCTCAAACACCTTGCCCATCCTGCTTGTGCACTGGTCATCATCTTGTTGGTTGACAACCACTCACTTGGTTGAATTGTCTTCCCCATGTCAATACATCACTTACCATTTGACATCCTTTATGTACCATTGAAACACTGTATTGGTAACCTATTCATCTCATCCACACAATTCAGGTACTAACTTGTGTACTGGTGACCTCAGTGATCATTCCTCTAAGTGGGATGCTCTATGTTATCTTACCGGTGTCCTGCAACACAAGGTGATATCAAAGGTATCTCAGCCTGTACTCCTCCTTGACATTGTTGCACATACATCTTTAATACCGGTAGTTATCCCATACCGGTTGACATCAATGACAACCTAATGCCAACAATCACCCCCTTTGGCATTGATGTTAACTCATGTAGTATCTGACATACTACATAATCCTTCTTCCCCTTTCTCTAATCCATGGATTCTCAACACATGTAGTATGATGTATACTACAGAATCCTTCTCCCCCTTTCACAACAATGGCAAAGGGAACTATTAGGGTATTATTCCTCCTTGTATTTATCGGGAACTGACATAATTCTTTCTCCCCTTTTTCTTCTCTGGATGTCTCTCCTCCTTTGATACCAATGGCAAAGGGAACCTTAGTCTGACACCAAATATTCCTCATTTGATATGAATTGTTACACATAGTTACATCTTCTCAAGCTATAGCACTTTAGATGGAGGACTCAACCATCAACTGACACCAATTGAGCATGCAAATTTTATACCATATGTTAAAATACTCAAGTGTAGAGGGATGTGTCAGTGAACACTACTCACCTGTCGGTCAAACTGTATCACCTTCCATTTGATCCCAAATTTATTTAGAATCAAATGTCCATCATCTATAGTTGGGAAATTAGTGCACTTACCCTTTCAAGTTCAAGCATGCCTACCTTGCATCATAATCACTTGAACTCCCCCCGAGTCAAACATCTCAAGTTCTTAACTCTGGTGAGGTCTAATACCGGGGGCTCCAATCATCTCCATGTACCAGTCGAGTTGTGCTTATGTGATCATCTGATGATCTTTGGCTCCATCATATCCACCATGGCCTATTACATAATCCTAAAACCACACAATGCCATACAATAACATCACCATGCCATAAATCAAACTAGTTAGCTCAAAGACATGCATGCTTGCATGATCAACCATTGGGCCAACATATGTCATTTAGGTCTTTTTCAATACCACCTAAAACATGAACTCCACATTCCATGCTACCACAACTATTGCAATGATTTCCAACCTCATTGTCTTACATAACTTGCAAGTACTTGATAGCCTTCATGCCGGTAACATATTGCACATAGCGGTCTCCTGTACCAGTTAACTATCACTACCAAAGAACTTTCTTGTGACTCCTGACCTATGGTGTCACTCTGTATCTGATTTCAATTTCTAACTAATCATACTTTGACACAACAATAGTGATCCAACACTCACCTATAGGTGTGTAGTCAAGGCAACCTCTACACACACTAATCTCCTTATTTTCTTTGTTCATATTGGTAGCAGTTTGTCCTTCCATGTGTTCTTCTTCATTGAGGGGGTGAATGATAAATTCAATGTACTACTCCCCCTGAGGTCCTGCATCTCCTTTAAGCCTTAGGAGATATCACCTGTGAATTGAAAGCACAGTGTTGGTCCATGGTATTCTTCCTTAATACTTGCTTGATCTTATTCGTCTTCCCATTTTTCAGGCATGGGAGAAGGTCTTTCCTTCTTCTGTTGATGTGCTCTTCCTTTTCTAGACTCTGCATCAGACACAAAAGAAGTGCTATAGTAGCACACAACATTCATCCCAACTTCATGATTGGGAAATCTCTTAACATGTCGGTTTGACCATCTTCTCTTGGTCATGTTACTGTGTCTAGCAATCGACATTGGGGGACCTCTTACTCCTACAGGGACATTTCTCCTTTGGTTCCACGTAGGTCTCTAGTTTCCATATGCTCTGTAACCACCTTTTTGCAAAGCATAGTTGCTATACCGACCTCCATATGACTACAAGTTTCTCTTCCTATAATCAAACTCTCTATGGCCAGATCCATTGTAGTTATGACAAACAATATTTGCATAACTGGGAGAGGGGACATGCATGTATCTACTCCTGGATACATTTTTCTCATATGCATGATGTCTATGAGATCCTAGATTATTTCTTCTAGATCTCTTTCTACATTCCTCTGCCCTATGGCCATAATTTTTACATACAAAGCAATAACTGGTAAAGGATGTCACATGACTTACAAATTTGTCTTGCTATGCATGGGGAGATCTTATTGGTCTAGCATATCCATTTCTCCTTCTCTGAGGATGGATCCTGGGTTTTTCATTCTTTTAATTTTCTCTACTTGATCTTTTCTTCTCCCACACTTGTCTTGCCTTGTGGGTGGTAGCATTTCTTTGTCCTCTATCGGTAGGAGATCCTCTTTGTTGTCTTCTCATGTTTCCTACTTTTGGTGAATCTATCATCTCCTATCTTCCCTTTTCCTTTGGGAAATGCATTGTTCTTTCTTCTTGCATCTCGGATCTTCTTTCTTTTCTGCAAGTCCTCACCAGTTGTATTTAGTTCAACCATCCTCCAGGGAGAATTTCTCACTATGAAGGTTCGGCCTTTGTTTTCTCCATTTGAGGATACAAACATAATGTCATTGTGGGGGACATTCTTGGTGGTGGAACATTCACGGACACCACTTCCTAAACCTTCAGTATCCTTGGCATGCTTTTTCTTCAACATTTTTTCCAAGGCATCATTGCTGCCACCAAACCAGATTCTTACCTTGAGTTCATCCTGACATTTCTCAAGGTCACTTCAGAGAGTCTCCATTTCTCCAACCAGCTGTAGATATTCTTTGTCCTTAACTTCTAGCACAAATGCTAGGTCATTGCACCGACACTCCTTGGTGCCTTCTTCTTGAGTCCTCAACTCTAAGATGCATTTATCAGATTCTTCAAGGCATTTTGTCAACCGATTCTGCTCCACTATAGTAATATTCTTAAATAGTCTGTATTCACTTCTTACTCTGTTGAGTTCTTCAAGTGTATTCACAAGCTCTCCTTCAAGATCGACTTCTGCCTCCTCTTCTTCTTCTCCTTCATTATCAAATAGATCTTGATGTCTATATCTATTTGCCTTGTCTCCTTCTTCCTCATCATTACTACCAAACACATCTTGTTGGTGGGATCTATTTTCCCTATCGCTTTTAGATGTGTGCTCCTCATCTTCAAATTCTTGAGCCATTAAGAGGTGGGTTTTTTCTTCATCATTGCTATCACTGCTAGCAAATCTGCCTTCATCATTTGCATATACATTAGATGCATTTCTTATTCTTTCTTCACAACCCGGTTCTACAGTAGTAGGCTCATTTCCACAAAGATTCTTCAATCTATCCCATAGGCTTTTTGCCGATTTACACTTATCCACCTGTGAGGAGACATCACCGGTGAGTCCACTGAATATTGCACTTGCATCTTCTTTCTTCTTTAGATCTGGTAGGAGGACTGATGTTCCTAGGGAGACCATTAACAAATGACATCCATACATCAAACCCTAGAGAGGATAGGTGGACTTCCATTCTACAACTCCAAATGGAATAGTTTGAAACATCAAACACTGGAGCAGGGATTGACATTAAACAAACCATTGTGTCCTTAAGCCTAATGTTCACTAAAAGTGATAACCCAAGAACACCTGCAAATCTATCTATGAGATAGCCAATCTCAATCAATGAAACACCTCAGGGCTTGGACAACATAACATAGGATCCTAATGATCCTCCTGCACTTTAGGTTCTGCTAAACCTAGGGGGGGACACCCTTTTTGATGCATGAAATTAACTCATTTACTCACCATGACAACATCAATGAAGCAGATAAATCTCACCAGGGCTCAATAACAAGTGGGTTACTGCAGATGGGCTAGATCTACACATAAAACTCAGCTATGCTTGAGCATGAGATAGATGAAACATTTCAAAACATAACATAAAATAAAGATATTCTGATTGGATTTTAAATTGGTTTGAGAACCCCCTTAATTGCAAGATCAGTGCCTTATCCAAGGGCAACAGAGTCATACATCAAACTATAAGTGAAATCACTCATTGCAAATCCATCTTCATCATGAAATATTTCTACATCAATGCCTTACATAATGCATTACTAAGCTTATCCACAGAAAATATCAGATTTAGAAGTATGAACCCTATTTTATTAATGTTTGTTCACAGAGTTAAAAATTTTCCTTGAAGATTACCTACAAACAAGCATTACATTCACAGACACAACTGTTTATGACAAACTTAGTCCTCCTTGAGAATCAAATTTAAATAAAATGAAGATACATTTCAGAGAAAAATTCTGTGTGGATTTGTGCATGCCTTACATACACAAAAACCTGCAACAAATAACACCTATAGCATGAATCAAACTCTATTCTATGGAAAAGGACATTGCCCTATACAATTTTGAAAAGAACTCAGAATTGGAAACCATGAAAAAATGGAGCCATTCTCCAAATTTATGGAACCCTTACTGTTGTTCACCAAAAGTGATAACCCAAGTATACCAACAAATCTATCTATGAGATAGCCAATCTTAATCAATGAAACACCTCAGGGCTTGGACAACATGACAAGGATATGAATCCTTCTACTCTTCAGGCTCTGCAAAACCTAGGCGGGTATACCTTTGATGCATTTAATCAGACCTATTACACACAAGACTGCATCAATCAAAAGCAGATGGATCTCAAAAGGTTCAAAAACTAAGAGATAACTGCAGATGGGCTAGATCCACACTTGCAACTCAACATTTTGAATCATGAGATGGAGGGACACTTCCACATAACATAAAATATAAAAAGATATTCTGATTTTGGATTTTTAAATGGTGTTTTGACAACCTTTAACTATTACAAGAGACCAGTGCCTTATCTAGGCCACAGAGTCATGCATAAAACTGGATGAGAAATCTTAGATGCAGGTTCTTTTCAACATTAAATTTTCATGTATCAATGCCTTACATTAATACAATCCTCTGCTCTGTCACAAAACCATACTTATATGTATATATCCAATATGCATTCAAAATCATTAATGCTGGCTTTTAGAATTTAAATCCTTCCTTGAAGAATACCCAAAAGACAACATTACACTCTTAGAGGAATCTAAAAGAGACAACTCAAATTATCCTTGATAATATGAAATTATATGAATCTGAGTACATTTTGGAGACAATTTCATGGAAAATTACACATGCCTTGCATATGTGTGAACCTGCAAATTGAAACTAAACCTACAGTAAAGACAACACTGAAAACATAGACAAACACACTATCATTTGCATTGATAAAAGGATGCCATCACTGGAACCTGCAATTTCGGATTTCTCCCTTGGAGCAAATCTCTCAAAAACTGGAACCCCTACAACTGAGAAGAATTGGGAATAAAAAGGAGAGGGAAGAAAATCAAATCTGTAATTGAAAATATCAAATATCTTCTCTCTAACTGAATTTTGTTCTCGTGGATACTACTTCCAAAATATCCCACATTTGTCAAAATTAACCTCACAGTCGGATTCCTCACTCCGAGAGCTTTCCGAAAACATATAACACTTTATATTTCAGCCAAAATTTAGACCCTGGGCGAATTAATCTCCATTTGTGCTCAATCATTTAAATTTTTCGAATTTTAAAATAGTCAGAACTATATCATTTATTCATTTTAAATTTGATTTTTGCCTCCATCTGGTCCTGACGCTTTTGCCACGTGGTGGGTTCTGATTCACTGATGGGGTCTACTGCGCGCCACCTCGGATGACACCTCATCACTACCACATCATCACCATTGGGCTTCTTGCTTGTACGCCACTTCATCGCCACGTCATCGCCACTGGACTGCCACCTCACTGAGACCCGCTTGCTGGACCACTGACTGAACCCACCACCTGGTTTTCACAACTTCGCGGGGTGTAACTCGCGTGCATCTTCCTTTCACGAAATAGTGTGAGGCGTTGATCTCTCTCAAACTTGCTCACTCGTTAACCTGACCTTCCTCTGCAAAATTTCGCCCGTCTACCTCAGGAAGCGTGCTCACGCGTGGGCCCGCCTTGGGTGCCCATAGGCACCATTCGTCAAAAGCCTTTATGGCTTAGACATTATACATGCATGGAGCTTTGCTTATAAACATTTAAAAATAACACTTCCCAGTGCATGTGGGATAATGCATTATGCTTGGGACTGCGATTTTGGAGCTTTTCTCTGAGTTTTCATGGCAGCTGGTGTTTGCATTTGCTTCTAATTTCATTTGCTCAAGGATTAAAACACCTTCTCCACACCATTTCAATGGGTTTGATGCCTTCTAATGCATTTGTTGAGGTTTATAATGGCTCCTTTCTATTTTATGTGGCTTCAAACATGCCATGTGAAAGGGGGTTGCAAGACTGTTGTTTGCATTGGCTATTACACTCTTAAACCACGTGAGCAATTGCTTCTACTTGACTTGTTCCATGTTTCACTGGCTTTTGCCCATATTCCATTTGCGTAAATCTGGAAACTTCAATGCCCAACAAGCATTGTGAGGGAGTTTGAATGGCATTGAAATTGCCATTTGTTGAAGTTGTTGTTGCCCCTTCACCATACCACACACTGGAGGAAAGAAGTCTTTTACTAGCCACATTGCCATTTGCATTTTCCATTTGCTGTTAATAAAACAACATTAGCCTCCAAACAACCACACAGAGGGGAAATTACCACTAGTTTCAATTGGTTGAAGGTTTCAATGCCTTGCAATACCACATGACATTTGCAAGAAGGAGCTGAAAAAGCATTGGCTGGAGTCTTATTATCTTTTCAACATGCTCAGCACAAAGGATAATTCTCGTTAATAAACTGCTGGGAGGATTTATGTTTAACGCGGGGGAGGAGAATGACATTCAAAACTGCCAATATTGTATTTGTTTAAATGTTTCCATTGCTGCACATTGCATTTGTTCTACAATTTAAATGACCCCCTTTATTGCTACGCTGCCACTCCATATGCTTTGCCAATGCATTTGGTCTTCAACGCTGCCCCTGTGCATGTGCTTGAAAATTCTAATTGCTGCTCACACATGGGAGGGAGAGTGCTGGTGTTTTTCTGTCATTTAACATGCTGCCCCCTTTTGCATACCACACACTTCTATTTGCTTTTGCTTTGCATTGGCATTTTAACATAACATCTTCAATGCAATGTTTTTCTTTCCAGTTTGTCTGACGCACAAGGAATGATGGTTTGCAGTTGCTAACACATTTGCATTGACTTTTAATTGCCTTCACTACATTTGTTGCTCTGATTTTATCCACAAATGGTAAAAAGAAAGTTCCAAATGCATCGCTGGTGCTATGCTCCAACCTGGTGTTCCTCATCAAATTTATTTAATACCTCTAGCCTCAAGTGTATTCTCATTCTTTCATTACTCTCTCCTGGAAAAATTGCAAGTAATCTACTCCAACTATGGATGTCAATATCATTATGGAATTGCTTAAAGGGCCAAGTCGCCAATAAAATAATGATGCACAGGCAAGAGCCAGGCCGGGCCCCAAAGTGGGTCCGACTAAAAAAATTTTTGTTTTTGTGCAACTAACCTTTGGAATGCTTCACGGACCTCAAACATTCCTCTGGAAATGATCGGCATCGTTTTCGGATCATTAATCCGCATTTTACAACCTTCAGGCAATTATGCCACAATTTTCGCATTTAATCGCGAAGACGTAATTTTCAAACCTGTCAAAACACCTTTCTGGAGCTCGCCATCTGACAGGCGTGTACTCTGATATACAAGGATGACTTCTACCAAACAGTTTCTCAAGATGAGTTCCGAGGGAAGAGATATTAATTTCTGAAAATGCCCAACTGGCTTTGTCGACACTGCGGACTTGATGAAGTCAATGTCCTGGCAACACATGATGCCTTTCTCAAAAATATCAAACGACCTCCGTAGGTCCTCAAATTCAGAACATAGGTACCTTAAAGTACATATTAAATCTTTCAATTATCAGTTTGATCACCAGACTGACAAGATGCAAATGGCGTGCTCACCAATACGGCTACATTAACTGATATAACACTGAAGTGCGGAAAACGGAATTTGATGGTAAAATGAGCTCTTTTGAAAACCGATCAAACGGATTGGTAGAGCCTTGAAATTTGAAACGTAGCTCATCATTTATACTGACATTAGCCCAAAATAAACATTCTGACATGATGCTTACTGTGACAACTTTTACACTTGTTGGAAACAGGGCTCCGACTAGCTGTCGAAACAGGGACTAGTCAAACCACACAAACTGCAAACGGATTTGGCTATGAAAACTGAGCAAATGGATTCGTCAAGACTTGAAATTTTGCAGGCTGACTCACATTTATGCATAGAATTGAATCTGTTTTAAAAATTTTAATGATGATCAACAGGGAAAAAGATGTAATCGCTCAAAGTAGACTACTCAATAAAATCTGCATTTGTGCCTAAATTGCACTTCCAGCTCACCCCTCAAAATGGGTACCTCATAAACTTATCCAAATTGAATTTTGAAAGTTGCACATTACTGAATAGGCCAAATGAAAGGTGTGGGACATGAATCACTAGCCTTACCCTCTGAAAATCAACTGGCTCCATTTTACCCCCTTGCTAACTAGGCCATTCAAACTGAGAAGAATTGGGAATAAAAAGGAGAGGTAAGAAAATCAAATCTGTAACTAAAAATATCAAATATCTTCTCTCTAACAGAATTTTGTTCCCATGGATACTACTTCCAAAATATCTCACATTTATCAAAATTAATCTCATAATCGGATTCGTCACTCCGAGAGCTTTCCGAAAACATATAACACTTTATATTTCGGCCAAAATTTAGACACTAGGCGAATTAATCTCCATTTGTGCTCAATCATTTAAATTTTTCGAATTTTAATATAGTCAGAACTATATCATTTATTCATTTTAAATTTTATTTTTGCCTCCCTCTAGTCCTGACGCTTTTGCCACGTGGCGGGGTCTGATTCGCTGATGGGGTCTACTAGGCACCACCTGGGATGACACCTCATCACTACCACGTCATCGCCACTGGGCTGCTTGCTTGTACGCCATGTCATCGCCATGTCATTGCCACTGGACTGCCACCTATGCTCCAACTATGTGCCACGTCACTGCCACCTCACCGGGACCCGCCTGCTCGAAAGCTGACTGTACCCACCACGTTGCTTTCGCAACTTCGCGGGGTGTAACTCGCGTGCATCTTCCTTTCGCGAAATAGCGCGAGCCGTTGATCTCTCTCGAACTTGCTCACTCGTTAACCCGACCTTTCTCTGCAAAATTTTGCCTGTCTGCCTCAGAAAGCGTGCCTACGTGGGGTCCACCTACTCGCCATCAAGTCAACTCCTCTGTCGCCTCCGGAAGCTTGCTCGCGCGTGGGCCTGCCTTGGGCACCCATAGGCACCATTCGTCAAAAGCCTTTATGGCTTAGACATTATACATGCGTAGAGCTTTGCTTATAAACATTTAAAAATAACACTTCCCAATGCAAGTGGGATAATGCATTATCCCTGGGACTGCGACTTTGGAGCTTTTCTCTGAGTTTTCATGGCGGTTAGTGTTTGCATTTGCTTCTAATTTCATTTGCTGAAGGATTAAAACGCCTTCTCCACACCATTTCAATGGGTTTGATGCCTTCTAATGCATTTGTTGAGGTTTATAATGGCTCCTTTCTATTTTATGTGGCTTCAAACATGCCATGTGAAAGGGGGCTGCCAGACTGTTGTTTGCATTGGCTACTACACTCTCAAACCACGTGAGCAATTGCTTCTACTTGACTTGTTCCATGTTTCACTGGCTTTTGCCCATATTCCATTTGCATAAATCTGGAAACTTCAACGCCCAACCAGCATTGTGAGGGAGTTTGATGGCATTGAAATTGCCATTTGTTGAAGCTGTTGTTGCCCCTTCACCATACCACACACTGGAGGAAAGAAGTCTTTTACCAGCCACATTGGCATTTGCAGTTTCCATTTGTTGTTAATAAAACAACATTAGCTTCCAAACAGCCACGCAGAGGGGAAATTACCTCTAGTTTTAATTGGTTGAAGGTTTAAATGCCTTGTAATGCCACATGACATTTGCAAGAAGGAGCTGCCAAAGCATTGGTTGGAGTTTTATTATCTTTTCAATATGCTCAGCACAAAGGATAATTCTGGTTCATAAACTGCTGGGAGGCTTTATGTTTAACGTGGGGGAGGAGAATGACATTTAAAACTGCCAATATTCCATTTGTTTAAATGTTTCCATTGTTGCACATTGCATTTGTTCTACAATTTAAATGACCCCCTTTATTGCTACGCTGCCACTCCATATGCTTTGCCAATGCATTTGGTCTTCAACACTGCCTCTGTGCATTTGCTTGAAAATTTTAATTGCTGCTCACACATGGGAGGGAGAGTGCTGGTGTTTTTCTGTCATTTAACATGCTGCCCCCTTTTGCATACCACACACTTCTGTTTGCTTTTGCTTTGCATTGGCATTTTAACATAACTTCTTCAATGCAATGTTCTTCTTTCCAGTTTGTTTGCCGCACAAGGAATGATGGTTTGCAGTTTCTAACACATTTGCATTGACTTTTAATTGCCTTCACTACATTTGTTGCTCTGATTTTATCAACAAATGGTAAAAAGAAAGTTCCAAATGCATCGCTGGTGCTATGCTCCAACCTGGTGTTCCTCATCAAATTTATTTAATACCTCTAGCCTCAAGTGTATTCTCATTCTTTCATTACTCTCTCCTAGAAAACTTGCAAGTAATCTACTCCAACTATGGATGTCAATATCATTCTGGAATTGCTTAAAGGGCCAAGTCGCCAAAAAAATAATGATGCACAGGCAAGAGCCAGGCCAGGCCCCAAAGTGGGTCCGACTAAAAAATTTTTTGTTTTCGTGCAACTAACCTTTGGAATGCTTCACGGACCTCAAACATACCTCTGGAAATGATCGGCATCGTTTTCGGATCATTAATCCGCATTTTGCAACCTTCAGGCAATTATGCCACAATTTTCGCATTTAATCGCGAAGACGTAATTTTCAAACCTGTCAAAACACCTTTCTAGAGCTCGCCATCTGACAGGTGTGTACTCTGATATACAAGGATGACTTCTACCAAACGGTTTCTCAAGATGAGTTCCGAGCGAAGAGATATTAATTTACGAAAATGCCCAACTGGCTTTGTCAACACTGCGGACTTGATGAAGTCAATGTCCTGGCAACACATGATGCCTTTCTCAAAAATATCAAACGACCTCCGTAGGTCCTCAAATTCAGAACATAGGTACCTTAAAGTACATATTAAATATTTCAATTATCAATTTGATCACCAGACTGAGAAGATGCAAATGGCGTGCTCACCAAAACGGCTACATTAACTGATATAACACTGAAGTGCGGAAAACGGAATTTGATGGTAAAATGAGCTCTTTTGAAAACCGATCAAACGGATTGGTAGAGCCTTGAAATTTGAAACATAGCTCATCATTTATATTGACATTAGCCCAAAATAAACATTCTGACATGACGCTTACTGTGGCAACTTTTACACTTGTTGGAAACAGGGCTCCAACTAGCTGTCGAAACAGGGACTAGTCAAACCACACAAACTGCAAACGGATTTAGCTATGAAAACTGAGCAAATGGATTCGTCAAGACTTGAAATTTTGCAGGTCGACTCACATTTATGCATAGAATTGAATCCATTTAAAAAAATTTCATGATGATCAACAGGGAAAAAGATGTAATCGCTCAAAGTAAACTACTCAATAAAATCTGCATTTGTGCCTAAAATGCACTTCCAGCTCACCCCTCAAAATGGGTACCTCATAAACTTATCCAAATTGAATTCTGAATGTTGCACATCACTGAATAGGCCAAATGAAAGGTGTGGGACATGAATCACGAGCCTTACCCTCTGAAAATGAACTAGCTCCATTTTACCCCCTTGCTAACTAGGCCATTCAAACTGAGAAGAATTGAGAATAAAAAGGAGAGGTAAGAAAATCAAATCTGAAACTGAAAATATCAAATATCTTCTCTCTAACTGAATTTTGTTCCCATGGATATTACTTCCAAAATATCTCACATTTATCAAAATTAACCTCATAATCGGATTCGTCACTCTGAGAGCTTTCCGAAAACATATAACACTTAATATTTCGGCCAAAATTTAGACCCTGGGCGAATTAATCTCCATTTGTGCTCAATCATTTAAATTTTTCGAATTTTAATATAGTCAGAACTATATCATTTATTCATTTTAAATTTGATTTTTGCCTCCATCTGGTCTTGATGCTTTTGCCATGTGGCGGGGTTTGATTCGCTGATGGGGTCTACTGGGCACCACCTGGGATGACACCTCATCACTACCACGTCATCGCCACTGGGCTGCTTGCTTGTACGCCATGTCATCGCCACTGGACTGCCACCTATGCACCAACTGTGTGCCAGGTCACTGCCACCTCACCGGGACCCGCCTGCTCGAAAGCTGACTGTACCCACCACCTTGCTTTCGCAACTTCGTGGGGTGTAACTCGCGTGCATCTTCCTTTCCCGAAATAGCGCGAGCCGTTGATCTCTCTCGAACTTGATCACTCGTTAACCCGACCTTCCTCTACAAAATTTCGCCTGTCTGCCTCAGAAAGCGTGCCTACGTGGGGTCCACCTGGTCGCCATCAAGTCAACTCCTCTGTCGCCTCGGGAAGCTTGCTCGCGCATGGGCCCGCCTTGGGTGCCCATAGGCACCATTCGTCAAAAGCCTTTATGGCTTAGACTTTATACATGTGTGGAGCTTTGCTTATAAACATTTCAAAATAACACTTCCCAATGCATGTGCGATAATGCATTATGCCTGGGACTGCGACTTTGGAGCTTTTCTCTGAGTTTTCATGGCGGCTGGTGTTTGCATTTGCTTCTAATTTCATTTGCTGAAGGATTAAAACGCCTTCTCCACACCATTTCAATGGGTTTGATGCCTTCTAATGCATTTGTTGAGGTTTATAATGGCTCCTTTCTATTTTATGTGGCTTCAAACATGCCATGTGAAAGGGGGCTGCCAGACTATTGTTTGCATTGGCTACTACACTCTTAAACCACGTGAGCAATTGCTTCTACTTGACTTGTTCCATGTTTCACTGGCATTTGCCCATATTCCACTTGCATAAATCTGGAAACTTCAACGCCCAACCAGCATTGTGAGGGAGTTTGAATGGCATTGAAATTGCCATTTGTTGAAGCTGTTGTTGCCCCTTCACCATACCACACACTGGATGAAAGAAGTCTTTTACAAGCCACATTGCCATTTGCAGTTTCCATTTGTTGTTAATAAAACAACATTAGCCTCCAAACAGCCACACAGAGGGGAAATTACCACTAGTTTTAATTGGTTGAAGGTTTAAATGCCTTGTAATGCCACATGACATTTGCAAGAAGGAGCTGCCAAAGCATTGGTTGGAGTTTTATTATCTTTTCAATATGCTCAGCACAAAGGATAATTCTGGTTCATAAACTACTGGGAGGCTTTATGTTTAACGTGGGGGAGGAGAATGACATTTAAAACTGCCAATATTCCATTTGTTTAAATGTTTCCATTGCTGCACATTGCATTTGTTCTACAATTTAAATGACCCCCTTTATTGCTACGCTACCACTCCATATGCTTTGCCAATGCATTTGGTCTTCAACACTGCCTCTGTGCATTTGCTTGAAAATTTTAATTGCTGCTCACACATGGGAGGGAGAGTGCTGGTGTTTTTCTATCATTTAACATGCTGCCCCCTTTTGCATACCACACACTTCTGTTTGCTTTTGCTTTGCATTGGCATTTTAACATAACTTCTTCAATGCAATGTTCTTCTTTCCAGTTTGTTTGCCACACAAGGAATGATGGTTTGCAGTTTCTAACACATTTGCATTGACTTTTAATTGCCTTCACTACATTTGCTGCTCTGATTTTATCCACAAATGGTAAAAAGAAAGTTCCAAATGCATCGCTGGTGCTATGCTCCAACCTAGTGTTCCTCATCAAATTTATTTAATAGCTCTAGCCTCAAGTGTATTCTCATTCTTTCATTACTCTCTCCTGGAAAACTTGCAAGTAATCTACTTCAACTATGGATGTCAATATCATTCTGGAATTGCTTAAAGGGCCAAGTCGCCAATAAAATAATGAAGCACGGGCAAGAGCCAGACCAGGCCCCAGAGTGGGTCCGACTAAAAAAAATTTCGTTTTCGTGCAGCTGACCTTTGGAATGCTTCACGGACCTCAAACATACCTCTGGAAATGATCGGCATCGTTTTTGAATCATTAATCCGCATTTTACAACCTTCAGGCAATTATGCCACAATTTTCGCATTTAATCGTGAAGACGTAATTTTCAAACCTGTCAAAACACCTTTCTGGAGCTCGCCATCTGACAGGCGTGTACTCTGATATACAAGGATGACTTCTAAAAAAGGGTTTCTCAAGATGAGTTCCGAGCGAAGAGATATTAATTTCCGAAAATGCCCAACTGGCTTTGTCGACACTGCGGACTTGATGAAGTCAATGTCCTTGCGACACATGATGCCTTTCTCAAAAACATCAAACGACCTCCATAGGTCCTCAAATTCAGAACATAGGTACCTTAAAGTACATATTAAATCTTTCAATTATCAGTTTGATCACCAGACTGACAAGATGCAAATGGCGTGCTCACCAAAACGGCTACATTAACTGATATAACACTGAAGTGCGAAAAACGGAATTTGATGGTAAAATGAGCTCTTTTGAAAACCGATCAAACGGATTGGTAGAGCCTTGAAATTTGAAACCTAGCTCATCATTTATACTGACATTAGCCCAAAATAAACATTCTGACATGACGCTTACTATGGCAACTTTTAAACTTGTTGGAAACAGGGCTCCGACTAGCTGTCGAAACAGGGACTAGTCAAACCACACAAACTGCAAACGGATTTGGCTATGAAAACTGAGCAAATGGATTCGTCAAGACTTGAAATTTTGCAGGCTGACTCACATTTATTCATAGAATTGAATCCATTTAAAAAAATTTCATCATGATCAACAGCGAAAAAGATGTAATCGCTCAAAGTAGACTACTCAATAAAATCTGCATTTGTGCCTAAAATGCACTTCCAGCTAACCCCTCAAAATGGGTACCTCATAAACTTATCCAAATTGAATTCTGAATGTTGCACATCACTGAATAGGCCAAATGAAAGGTGTGGGACATGAATCACGAGCCTTACCCTCTGAAAATCAACTGGCTCCATTTTACCCCCTTGCTAACTAGGCCATTCAAACTGAGAAGAATTGGGAATAAAAAGGAGAGGTAAGAAAATCAAATCTGTAACTGAAAATATCAAATATCTTCTCTCTAACTGAATTTTGTTCCCATGGATACTACTTCCAAAATATCCCACATTTATCAAAATTAACCTCATAATCGGATTCGTCACTCCGAGAGCTTTCTGAAAACATATAACACTTTATATTTCGGCCAAAATTTAGACCCTGGGCGAATTAATCTCCATTTGTGCTCAATCATTTAAATTTTTCGAATTTTAATATAGTCAGAACTATATCATTTATTCATTTTAAATTTGATTTTTGCCTCCATCTGGTCCTGACGCTTTTGCCACGTGGCGGCGTCTAATTCGCTGATGGGGTCTACTGGGCACCACCTGGGATGACACCTCATCACTACCACGTCATCGCCACTGGGCCGCTTGCTTGTACGCAATGTCATCGCCATGTCATCGCCAATGGACTGCCACCTGTGCACCAACTGTGTGCCAGGTCACTGCCACCTCACCGGGACCCGCCTGCTCGAAAGCTGACTATACCCAACACCTTGCTTTCACAACTTCGCGGGGTGTAACTCGCGTCCATCTTCCTTTCACGAAATAGCGCGAGCCGTTGATCTCTCTCAAACTTGATCACTCGTTAACCCGACCTTCCTCTACAAAATTTTGCCTGTCTGCCTCAGAAAGCGTGCCTGCGTGGGGTCCACCTAATCGCCATCAAGTCAACTCCTCTTTCGCCTCGGGAAGCTTGCTCGCGCGTGGGCCCGCCTTGGGTGCCCATAGGCACCATTCGTCAAAAGCCTTTATGGCTTAGACATTATACATGCGTGGAGCTTTGCTTATAAACATTTAACAATAACACTTCCCAATGCATGTGGGATAATGCATTATGCCTAGGACTGCGACTTTGGAGCTTTTCTCTGAGTTTTCATGGCTGCCGGTGTTTGCATTTGCTTCTAATTTCATTTGCTGAAGGATTTAAACGCCTTCTCCACACCATTTCAATGGGTTTGATGCCTTCTAATGCATTTGTTGAGGTTTATAATGGCTCCTTTCTATTTTATGTGGCTCCAAACATGCCATGTGAAAGGGGGCTACCAGACTGTTGTTTGCATTGGCTACTACACTCTTAAACCACGTGAGCAATTGCTTCTACTTGACTTGTTCCATGTTTCACTGGCATTTGCCCATATTCCATTTGCATAAATCTGGAAACTTCAATGCCCAACCAACATTGTGAGGGAGTTTGAATGGCATTGAAATTGCCATTTGTTGAAGCTGTTGTTGCCCCTTCACCATACCACACACTGGAGGAAAGAAGTCTTTTACCAGCCACATTGCCATTTGCATTTTCCATTTGCTGTTAATAAAACAACATTAGCCTCCAAACAGCCACACAGAGGGGAAATTACCACTAGTTTTAATTGGTTGAAGGTTTAAATGCCTTGTAATGCCACATGACATTTGCAAGAAGGAGCTGCCAAAGCATTTGTTGGAGTTTTATTATCTTTTCAATATGCTCAGCACAAAGGATAATTCTGGTTAATAAACTGCTGGGAGGCTTTATGTTTAACGTGGGGGAGGAGAATGACATTTAAAACTGCCAATATTCCATTTGTTTAAATTTTTCCATTGCTGCACATTGCATTTGTTCTACAATTTAAATGACCCCCTTTATTGCTACCCTGCCACTCCATATGCTTTGCCAATGCATTTGGTCTTCAACGCTGCCTCTGTGCATTTGCTTGAAAATTTTAATTGCTGTTCACACATGGGAGGGAGAGTGCTGGTGTTTTTCTATCATTTAACATGCTGCCCCCTTTTGCATACCACACACTTCTATTTGCTTTTGCTTTGCATTGGCATTTTAATATAACTTCTTCAATGCAATGTTCTTCTTTCCAGTTTGTTTGCCGCACAAGGAATGATGGTTTGCAATTTCTAACACATTTGCATCGACTTTTAATTGCCTTCACTACATTTGCTGCTCTGATTTTATCCACAAATGGTAAAAAGAAAGTTCCAAATGCATCGCTAGTGCTATGCTCCAACCTAGTGTTCCTCATCAAATTTATTTAATAGCTCTAGCCTCAAGTGTATTCTCATTCTTTCATTACTCTCTCCTGGAAAACTTGCAAGTAATCTACTCCAACTATGGATGTCAATATCATTCTGGAATTGCTTAAAGGGAAAAGTCGCCAATAAAATAATGAAGCACAGGCAAGAGCCAGACCGGGCCTCAGAGTGGGTCCGACTAAAAAAAATTTCGTTTTCGTGCAGCTAACCTTTGGAATGCTTCACGGACCTCAAACATACCTCTGGAAATGATCGGCATCGTTTTTGGATCATTAATCCGCATTTTACAACCTTCAGGCAATTATGCCACAATTTTCGCATTTAATCCTGAAGACGTAATTTTCAAACCTGTCAAAACACCTTTCTAGAGCTCGCCATCTGACAGGCGTGTACTCTGATATACAAGGATGACTTCTAAAAAAGGGTTTCTCAAGATGAGTTCCGAGCGAAGAGACATTAATTTCCGAAAATGTCCAACTGGCTTTGTCGACACTGCGGACTTGATGAAGTCAATGTCCTGGCGACACATGATGCCTTTCTCAAAAATATCAAACGACCTCCGTAGGTCCTCAAATTCAGAACATAGGTACCTTAAAGTACATATTAAATTTTTCAATTATCAGTTTGATCACCAGACTGACAAGATGCAAATGGCATGCTCACCAAAACGGCTACATTAACTGATATAACACTGAAGTGCGGAAAACGAAATTTGATGGTAAAATGAGCTCTTTTGAAAACCGATCAAAATGATTGGTAGAGCCTTGAAATTTGAAACGTAGCTCATCATTTATACTGACATTAGCCCAAAATAAACATTCTGACATGACGCTTACTGTGGCAACTTTTACACTTGTTGGAAACAGGGCTCCGACTAGCTGTCAAAACAGGGACTAGTCAAACCACACAAACTGCAAACAGATTTGGCTATGAAAACTTAGCAAATGGATTCGTCAAGACTTGAAATTTTGCAGGCTGACTCACATTTATTCATAGAATTGAATCCATTTAAAAAAATTTCATCATGATCAACAGGGAAAAAGATGTAATCGCTCAAAGTAGACTACTCAATAAAATTTGCATTTGTGCCTAAAATGCACTTCCAGCTCACCCCTCAAAATGGGTACCTCATAAACTTATCCAAATTTAATTCTGAATGTTGCACATCACTGAATAGGCCAAATGAAAGGTGTGGGACATGAATCACGAGCCTTACCCTCTGAAAATCAACTGGCTCCATTTTACCCCCTTGCTAACTAGGCCATTCAAACTGAGAAGAATTGGGAATAAAAAGGAGAGGTAAGAAAATCAAATCTGTAACTGAAAATATCAAATATCTTCTCTATAACTGAATTTTGTTCCCATGGATACTACTTCCAAAATATCCGACATCTATCAAAATTAACCTCATAATCGGATTCGTCACTCCGAGAGCTTTCCGAAAACATATAACACTTTAAATTTCGACCAAAATTTAGACCCTGGGCGAATTAATCTCCATTTGTGCTCAATCATTTAAATTTTTCAAATTTTAATATAGTCAGAACTATATCATTTATTCATTTTAAATTTGATTTTTGCCTCCATCTGGTCCTGACGCTTTTGCCACGTGGCGGGGTCTGATTCGCTGATGGGGTCTTTTGGGCACCACCTGGGATGACACCTCATCACTACCACGTCATCGCCACTGGGCCGCTTGCTTGTACGCCATGTCGTCGCCATGTCATCGCCACTGGACTGCCACCTGTGCACCAACTGTGTGTCAGGTCACTGCCACCTCACCGGGACCCGCCTGCTCGAAAGCTGACTGTACCCACCACCTTGCTTTCGCAACTTCGTGGGGTGTAACTCGCGTGCATCTTCCTTTCGTGAAATAGCGCGAGCCGTTGATCTCTCTCGAACTTGATCACTCGTTAACCCGACCTTCCTCTGCAAAATTTCGCCTGTCTGCCTCAGAAAGCGTGCCTGCGTGGGGTCCACCTGGTCGCCATCAAGTGAACTCCTCTGTCGCCTCGGGAAGCTTGCACGCGCGTGGGCCCGCCTTGGGTGCCCATAGGAACCATTCGTCACAAGCCTTTATGGCTTAGACATTATACATGCGTGGAGCTTTGCTTATAAACATTTAAAAATAACACTTCCCAATGCATGTGGGATAATGCACTATGCCAGGGACTGCGACTTTGGAGCTTTTCTCTGAGTTTTCATGGCGGCTGGTGTTTGCATTTGCTTCTAATTTCATTTGCTGAAGGATTAAAACACCTTCTCCACACCATTTCAATGGGTTTGATGCCTTCTAATGCATTTGTTGAGGTTTATAATGGCTCCTTTCTATTTTATGTGGCTTGAAACATGCCATGTGAAAGGGGGCTGCCAGACTGTTGTTTGCATTGGCTACTACACTCTTAAACCACGTGAGCAATTGCTTCTACTTGACTTGTTCCATGTTTCACTGGCTTTTGCCCATATTCCATTTGCATAAATCTGGAAACTTCAACGCCCAACCAGCATTGTGAGGGAGTTTGAATGGCATTGAAATTGCCATTTGTTGAAGCTGTTGTTGCCCCTTCACCATACCACACACTGGAGGAAAGAAGTCTTTTACAAGCCATATTGCCATTTGTAGTTTCCATTTGTTGTTAATAAAACAACATTAGCCTCCAAACAGCCACGCAGAGGGGAAATTACCAGTAGCTTTAATTGGTTGAAGGTTTAAATGCCTTGTAATGCCACATGACATTTGCAAGAAGGAGCTGCCAAAGCATTGGTTGGAGTTTTATTATCTTTTCAATATGCTCAGCACAAAGGATAATTCTGGTTAATAAACTGCTGGGAGGCTCTATGTTTAACGTGGGGGAGGAGAATGACATTTAAAACTGCCAATATTCCATTTGTTTAAATGTTTCCATTGCTGCACATTGCATCTGTTCTACAATTTAAATGACTCCCTTTATTGCTGCGTTGCCACTCCATATGCTTTGCCAATGCATTTGGTCTTCAACGCTGCCTCTGTGCATTTGCTTGAAAATTTTAATTTCTGCTCACACATGGGAGGGAGAGTGCTGGTGTTTTTCTATCATTTAACATGCTGCCCCCTTTTGCATACCACACACTTCTTTTTGCTTTTGCTTTGCATTGGCATTTTAACATAACTTCTTCAATGCAATGTTCTTCTTTCCAGTTTGTTTGCCGCACAAGGAATGATGGTTTGCAGTTTCTAACACATTTGCATTGACTTTTAATTGCCTTCACTACATTTGCTGCTCTGATTTTATCCACAAATGGTAAAAAGAAAGTTCCAAAAGCATCGCTGGTGCTATGCTCCAACCTAGTGTTCCTCATCAAATTTATTTAATAGCTCTAGCCTCAAGTGTATTCTCATTCTTTCATTACTCTCTCCTGGAAAACTTGCAAGTAATCTACTCCAACTATGGATGTCAAAATCATTCTGGAATTGCTTAAAGGGCCAAGTCGCCAATAAAATAATGAAGCACAAGCAAGAGCCAGACCGGGCCCCAAAGTGGGTCCGACTAAAAAAAATTTCGTTTTCGTGCAGCTGACCTTTGGAATGCTTCACGGACCTCAAACATACCTCTGGAAATGATCGGCATCGTTTTTGGATCATTAATCCGCATTTTACAACCTTCAGGCAATTATGCCACAATTTTCGCATTTAATCGTGAAGACCTAATTTTCAAACCTGTCAAAACACCTTTCTAGAGCTCGCCATCTGATAGGCGTGTACTCTGATATACAAGGATGACTTCTAAAAAAGGGTTTCTCAAGATGAGTTCCGAGCGAAGAGATATTAATTTCCGAAAATGCCCAACTGGCTTTGTCGACACTGCGGACTTGATGAAGTCAATGTCCTGGCAACACATGATGCCTTTCTGAAAAATATCAAACGACGTCCGTAGGTCCTCAAATCAGAACATAGGTACCTTAAAGTACATATTAAATCTTTCAATTATCAGTTTGATCACCAGACTAACAAGATGCAAATGGCGTGCTCACCAAAACGGCTACATTAACTGATATAACACTGAAGTGCGGAAAACAGAATTTGATGGTAAAATGAGCTCTTTTGAAAACCGATCAACCAATTGGTAGAGCCTTGAAATTTGAAACGTAGCTCATCATTTATACTGACATTAGCCCAAAATAAACATTCTGACATGACGCTTACTGTGGCAACTTTTACACTTGTTGGAAACAGGGCTCCAACTAGCTGTCGAAACAGGGACTAGTCAAACCACACAAACTGCAAACGGATTTGGCTATGAAAACTGAGCAAATAGATTCGTCAAGACTTGAAATTTTGCAGGCTGACTCATATTTATGCATAGAATTGAATCCATTTGAAAAAATTTCATCATGATCAACAGGGAAAAAGATGTAATCGCTCAAAGTAGACTACTCAATAAAATCTGCATTTATGCCTAAAATGCACTTCCAGCTCACCCCTCAAAAATGGGTACCTCATAAACTTATCCAAATTGAATTCTGAATGTTGCACATCACTGAATAGGCCAAATGAAAGGTGTGGGACATGAATCACGAGCCTTACCCTCTGAAAATCAACTAGCTCCATTTTACCCCCTCACTAACTAGGCCATTCAAATTGAAAAGAATTGGGAATAAAAAGGAGAGGTAAGAAAATCAAATCTGTAACTGAAAATATTAAATATCTTCTCTCTAACTAAATTTTGTTCCCATGGATACTACTTCCAAAATATCCCACATTTATCAAAATTAACCTCATAATAGGATTCGTCACTCTGAGAGCTTTCCGAAAACATATAACACTTTATATTTCGGCCAAAATTTAGACCCTAGGTGAATTAATCTCCATTTGTGCTCAATCATTTAAATTTTTCGAATTTTAATATAGTCAGAACTATATCATTTATTCATTTTAAATTTGATTTTTGCCTCCATCTGGTCCTGACACTTTTGCCACGTGGCGGGGTCTGATTCGCTGATGGGGTCTACTGGGCACCACCTGGGATGACACCTCATCACTACCACGTCATCGCCACTAGGCTGCTTGCTTGTACGCCATGTCATCGCCATGTCATCGTCACTGGACTGCCACCTGTGCACCAACTGTGTGCCAGGTCACTGCCACCTCACTGGGACCCGCCTGCTCGAAAGCTGACTGTACCCACCACCTTGCTTTCGCAACTTCGCGGGGTGTAACTCGCGTGCATCTTCCTTTCACGAAATGGCACGAGCCGTTGATCTCTCTCGAACTTGCTCACTCGTTAACCCGACCTTCCTCTGCAAACTTTTGCCTGTGTGCCTCAGAAAGCATGCCTGCGTGGGGTCCACCTGGTCGCCATCAAGTCAACTCCTCTGTCGCCTCGGGAAGCTTGCTCGCATGTGGGCCCGCCTTCGGCGCCCATAGGCACCATTCGTCAAAAGCCTTTATGGCTTAGACATTATACATGCGTGGAACTTTGCTTATAAACATTTAAAAATAACACTTCCCAATGCATGTGGGATAATGCATTATGCCTGGGACTGCGATTTTGGAGCTTTTCTCTGAGTTTTCATGGCGGCCGGTGTTTGCATTTGCTTCTAATTTCATTTGCTGAAGGATTAAAACGCCTTCTCCACACCATTTCAATGGGTTTGATGCCTTCTAATGCATTTGTTGAGGTTTATAATGGCTCCTTTCTATTTTATGTGGCTTCAAACATGCCATGTGAAAGGGGGCTGCCAGACTGTTGTTTGCATTGGCTACTACACTCTTAAACCACGTGAGCAATTGCTTCTACTTGACTTGTTCCATGTTTCACTGGCTTTTGCCCATATTCCATTTGCATAAATCTGGAAACTTCAACGCCCAACCAACATTGTGAGGGAGTTTGAATGGCATTGAAATTGCCATTTGTTGAAGCTGTTGTTGCCCCTTCACCATACCACACACTGGAGGAAAGAAGTCTTTTACCGGCCACATTGCCATTTGCATTTTCCATTTGCTCTTAATAAAACAACATTAGCCTCCAAACAGCCACGCAGAGGGGAAATTACCACTAGTTTTAATTGGTTGAAGGTTTAAATGCCTTGTAATGCCACATGACATTTGCAAGAAGGAGCTGCCAAAGCATTGGTCGGAGTTTTATTATCTTTTCAATATGCTCAGCACAAAGGATAATTCTGGTTAATAAACTGCTGGGAGGCTTTATGTTTAACGTGGGGGAGGAGAATGACATTTAAAACTGCCAATATTCCATTTGTTTAAATGTTTCCATTGCTGCACATTGCATTTGTTCTACAATTTAAATGACCCCCTTTATTGCTATGCTGCCACTCCATATGCTTTGCCAATGCATTTGGTCTTCAACGCTGCCTCTGTGCATTTGCTTGAAAATTTTAATTGCTGCTCACACATGGGAGGGAGAGTGCTGGTGTTTTTCTGTCATTTAACATGCTGCCCCCTTTTGCATACCACACACTTCTGTTTGCTTTTGCTTTGCATTGGCATTTTAACATAACTTCTTCAATGCAATGTTCTTCTTTCCAGTTTGTTTGCCGCACAAGGAATGATGGTTTGCAGTTTCTAACACATTTGCATTGACTTTTAATTGCCTTCACTACATTTGCTGCTCTGATTTTATCCACAAATGGTAAAAATAAAGTTCCAAATGCATCGCTGGTGCTATGCTCCAACCTAGTGTTTCTCCTCAAATTTATTTAATAGCTCTAGCCTCAAGTGTATTCTCATTCTTTCATTACTCTCTCCTGGAAAACTTGCAAGTAATCTACTCCAACTATGGATGGCAATATCATTCTGGAATTGCTTAAAGGGCCAAGTCCCCAATAAAATAATGAAGCACAGGCAAGAGCGAGACCGGGCCCCAGAGTGGGTCCGACTAAAAAAAATTTCGTTTTCGTGCAACTAACCTTTGGAATGCTTCACGGACCTCAAACATACCTCTGGAAATGATCGACATCGTTTTTGGATCATTAATCTGCATTTTACAACCTTCAGGCAATTATGCCACAATTTTCGCATTTAGTCGCGAAGACGTAATCTTCAAACCTGTCAAAACACCTTTCTGGAGCTCGCCATCTAACAGGCGTGTACTCTGATATACAAGGATGACTTCTACCAAACGGTTTCTCAAGATGAGTCCCGAGCGAAGAGATATTAATTTCCGAAAATGCCCAACTGGCTTTGTCGACACTGCAGACCTGATGAGGTCAATGTCCTGGCAACACATGATGCCTTTCTCAAAAATATCAAACGACCTCCGTAGGTCCTCAATTTCAGAACATAGTTACCTTAAAGTACATATTAAATCTTTGAATTATCAGTTTGATCACTAGACTGACAGGATGCAAATGGCGCGCTGACCAAAACGGCTACATTAACTGATATAACACTGGAGTGCGGAAAACTGAATTTGATGGTAAAATGAGCTCTTTTGAAAACCGATCAAATGGATTGGTAGTGCCTTGAAATTTGAATCGTAGCTCATCATTTATACTGACATTAGCGCAAAATAAACATTTTGACATGACGCTTACTGTGGCAACTTTTACACTTGTTGGAAACAGGGCTCCGACTAGCTATCGAAACAGGGACTAGTCAAATCACGCAAACTGCAAATGGATTTGGCTATGAAAACTGAGCGAATGGATTCGTCAAGACTTGAAATTTTGTAGGATGACTCACATTTATGCATAGAATCGAATCCATTTTAAAATTATCCATGATGATCAACAAGAAAAAAGATGTAATCGCTCAAAGTAGACTACTCAATAAAATCTGCATTTATGCCTAAAATGCACTTCCAGCTCACCCCTCAAAATGGGTACCTCATAAAATTATCCAAATTGAATTCTGAAAGTTGCACATCACTGATTAGGCCAAATGAAAGGTGTGGGACATGAATCCCTAGCCTTACCCTCTGAAAATCAACTGGCTCCATTTTAGCCCCTTGCTAACTAGGCCATTCAAACTGAGAAGAATTGGGAATAAAAAGGACAGGGAAGAAAATCAAATCTGTAACTGAAAATATCAAATATCTTCTCTCTAACTAAATTTTGTTCCCATGGATAATGCTTCCAAAATATCACACATTTGTAAAAATTAGCCTCATAATCAGATTCCTCACTCCGAGAGCTTTTCGAAAACATATAACACTTTATATTTTGTCCAAAATTTAGACCCTGGGCAAATTAATCTCCATTTGTGCTCAATCATTTAAATTTTTTGAATTTTAATATAGTTAGAACTATATCATTTATTCATTTTAAATTTGATTTTTGCCTCCATCTGGTCCTGACGCTTTTGCCACGTGGCGGGGTCTGATTCGTTGATGGGGTCTACTGGGCGCCACCTGGGATGACACCTCATCACTACCACGTCATCGCCACTAGGCTGCTTGCTTGTACGCCACTTCATCGCCATGTCATGGCCACTGGACTACCACCTGTGCGCCACCTATGTGCCAGGTCACTGCCACCTCACCGGGACCCGCCTACTCGACCGCTGACTGTACCCACCACCTGGCTTTCGCAACATCGTGGGGTGTAACTCGCGTGCATCTTCCTTTCGCGAAATAGCGTGAGCCGTTGATCTCTCTCGAACTTGCTCACTCGTTAACCCAACCTTCCTCTGAAAAATTTCGCCTGTCTGCCTCGGAAAGCGTGCCTGCATGGGGTCCACCTGGTCGCCATCAAGACAACTCCTCTGTCACCTTGGGAAGCATGCTCGCGCGTGGGCCCGCCTTGGGCGTCCATAGGCACCATTCGTCAAAAGCCTTTATGGCTTAGACATTATACATGCGTGGAGCTTTGCTTATAAACATTTAAAAATAACACTTCACAATGCATGTGGGATAATGCATTATGCCTGGGACTGCGATTTTGGAGCTTTTCTCTGAGTTTTCATGGCGGCTGGTGTTTGCATTTGCTTCTAATTTCATTTGCTGAAGGATTAAAATGCCTTCTCCACACCATTTCAATGGGTTTGATGCCTTCTAAGGCATTTGTTGAGGTTTATAATGGCTCCTTTCTATTTTATGTGGCTTCAAACATGCCATGTGAAAGGGGGCTGCCAAACTGTTGTTTGCATTGGCTACTACACTCTTAAACCATGTGAGCAATTGCTTCTACTTGACTTGTTACATGTTTCACTGGCTTTTGCCCATATTCCATTTGCATAAATCTGGAAACTTCAACGCCCAACCAACATTGTGAGGGAGTTTGAATGGCATTGAAATTTCCATTTGTTGAAGCTGTTGTTGCCCCTTCACCATACCACACACTGGAGGAAAGAAGTCTTTTAGCAGCCACATTGCCATTTGCATTTTCCATTTGCTGTTAATAAAACAACATTAGCCTCCAAACAACCACGTAGAGGGGAAATTACCACTAGTTTTAATTGGTTGAAGGTTTAAATGCCTTGTAATGCCACATGACATTTGCAAGAAGGAGCTACCAAAGCATTGGCTAGAGTTTTATTATCTTTTCAATATGCTCAGCACAAAGGATAATTCTAGTTAATAAACTGCTGGGAGGCTTTATGTTTAACGTGTGGGAGGAGAATGACATTTAAAACTGCCAATATTGCATTTGTTTAAATGTTTCCATTGCTGCACATTGCATTTGTTCTACAATTTAAATGACCTCCTTTATTGCTACGCTGCCACTCCATATGCTTTGCCAATGCATTTGGTCTTCAATGTTGCCTCTGTGCATTTGCTTGAAAATTTTAATTGCTGGTCACACATGGGAGGGAGAGTGCTGGTGTTTTTTTGTCATTTAACATGCTGCCCCCTTTTGCATACCACACACTTCTGTTTGCTTTTGCTTTGCATTGGCATTTTAACATAACTTCTTCAATGCAATGTTCTTCTTTCCAGTTTGTTTGCCGCACAAGGAATGATGGTTTGCAGTTGCTAACACATTTGCATTGACTTTTAATTGCCTTCACTACATTTGCTGCTCTGATTTTATCCGCAAATGGTAAAAAGAAAGTTCCAAATGCATCGCTGGTGCTATGCTCCAACCTGGTGTTCCTCATCAAATTTATTTAATACCTCTAGCCTCAAGTGTATTCTCATTCTTTCATTACTCTCTCCTGGAAAACTTGCAAGTAATCTACTCCAACTATGGATGTCAATATCATTCTGGAATTGCTTAAAGGGCCAAGTCGCCAATAAAATAATGATGCACAGGCAAGAGCCAGGCCGGGCCCCAAAGTGGGTCCGAGTAAAAAAAATTTCGTTTTCTTGCAACTGACCTTTGGAATGCTTCACGGACCTCAAACATACCTCTGGAAATGATCGACATCATTTTTGGATCATTAATCCACATTTTACAAACTTCAGGCAATTATGCCACAATTTTCGCATTTAATCGCGAAGACGTAATTTTCAAACCTGTCAGAATACCTTTCTGGAGCTTGCCATCTGACAGGCTTGTATTCTGATATACAAGGATGACTTCTACCAAACGGTTTCTCAAGATGAGTCCCGAGTGAAGAGATATTAATTTCCGAAAATGCCCAACTGGCTTTGTCGACACTGCGGACCTGATGAAGTCAATGTCCTAGCAACACATGATGCCTTTCTCAAAAATATCAAACGACCTCCGTAGGTCCTCAATTTCAGAACATAGTTTCCTTAAAGTACATATTAAATCTTTGAATTATCAGTTTGATCACTAGACTGACATGATGCAAATGGTGCACTCACCAAAACGGCTACATTCACTGATATAACACTGGAGTGCGGAAAACTGAATTTGATGGTAAAATGAGCTCTTTTGAAAACCGATCAAATGGATTGGTAGAGCCTTCACATTTGAAAGGTAGCTCATCATTTATACTGAAATTAGCCCAAAATAAACATTCTGAGATGACGCTTACTGTGGCAACTTTTACACTTGTTGGAAATAGGGCTCCGACTAGCTATCGAAACAGGGACTAGTCAAACCACACAATTTGCAAACGGATTTGGCTATGAAAACTGAGCGAATGGATTCGTCAAGACTTGAAATTTTGCAGGATGACTCAAATTTATGCATAGAATTGAATCCATTTTAAAATTATCCATGATTATCAACAAGAAAAAAGATGTAATCGCTCAAAATAGACTACTCAATAAAATCTGCATTTATGCCTAAAATGCACTTCCAGCTCACCCCTCAAAATGGGTACCTCATAAACTTATCCAAATTGAATTTTGAAAGTTTCACATCACTGAATAGGCCAAATGAAAGGTGTGGGACATGAATCCCGAGCCTTACCCTCTGAAAATCAACTGGCTCCATTTTACCCCCTTGCTAACTAGGCCATTCAAACTAACTTATTTGGAGATGCAAAGCAAAAATTTGAAGTGGGCCTCAAAACTTTGTCTCAATTTTAAATACTCCCAACAGTGGCTCTGACTGGGGATGGTTGATTGCGAGATCAACTCAAGAATCCAGATATCTTTGGTTAAGCAGACCACCCAAAAACTAATCATTCTTCTCTTCTCATCTCATTTCAAAAACAGGGCATCCTTATTCTACCTGGATGACAGGGCACTTTATTGAAAACCACACAACGGAAAGCAAAGCGACTGTACAAAATATACAACTTATAAATGGCCCCGGGCCATCAAAAATGAAATCAATTCTTACCTCTGTCAAACACTTGATTTTCGTTTCCACTAACTGGAGGTAAGTTGAGATCATCATTCCAATCTGCCTGATCAAAAATACTTCCACTTCTAATCAGCTGGTCATATAAAGCATAATCATCAACATGTTTATAATCATGATATCTCTGGAAATCAAACACATGCTGAGAGGATTGGTCACTAGGTGACATAAGAGTGCCATACTCTTTACCATTCTTTCCTAGCTGAAATGAAAAGTAATCCGACTCCCTCTGAAAGTTGGGAATATCAGACAGATCCTTATTGCTAGCTTGCTGAAATAATAAACACTCTTTCACAATAATATCTTGCAAACTAGAGAGGAAAACTTCCTCATAACATGACTGCACTTCTGCTGGGGAATAAATGGATATAAATACTTGATTGATATGGTTAGAGGTTGAATGTGTTCCTAGTCCTGTCAATTTCATAGCAGCCAGTCTGTCCATGGTGTATGCACAGAGTGTAAATTGGTTTCATGGTGAAGAAAATGCTCCTTGTTTTGGATCTGCAAAATGATATGTGTTTCATATCATACTTTATGAAGGAGTAACAGTGAATGCATGGTTGAAAGTTGTGAGAAGTTCTTTCAGTTGTATGTCAATTTTTCCCAATTCCTTAGTTGGGTGGCGACTCTGTGGTTCATACCAGTATTGAACAACTTGGAAAAGTGTTTATTGTAGCGAGATCGAAGGAGTAAAGAGAATTAAATTTGTGATTGAATGGTTTTGCTGTTCAAAATATCCTCTGTGCAAAAGGTGGAGACTTTGATGTAAAAGACCATGCTAAAGTGTGAAGTAAATCTCTAGATCTACAAGAGTTTACAACTGCAAATCTCCAGGTATTTTCAGAGGTTTCAAATGCAAAGATGTTTGTTCTGAAAATTAGAATGTGTAATGTCGTTTTCCCATTTAGTGAACAGCACTAGTCTAGAGGGAAAGAGAGAATCCCAAAATTGATTTGCATATCTATGCTGCTAAAATATTCAGTGTACGTTATCCTCCGTAGTATGCAAATGTGGAAGAACTTTATGTCAAGCAATGTTAAGGAATAGATTTGAATAAGGATATGTGCTTGAAGTTTTCTATCCAAGATTGTAAAATCATTTGTGGGAGTAAGAAGGAAAATGAATAGTAAAGATTTTCGACCTTGTGTATTTCCACATAGAGCCATGCCTGGTAAAGTGTCACAACCGTATAATAGGAGAAGTTTCATCATGAACCATTATGCTGCTCTAAATTTCAGAGATATTCCGGGTTACCCAAATCCCATACCCACAGAAATTAGAAAGTATTTGCCCATATTCAGTGGGAAGAAATCAGAATCAGCATGTCAACATGTTAAAAGATTTTCAGATTTGATAGGAGAATTCGAAATTTGCCAAGAAGATGTATGCATGAGGTTGTTTATTCAGTCATTAAAAGAGGATGCAAAAGATTGGTTCTCTTTTTTGCCAGTGAATTCTATTACCTCATGGGAAGAATTGGTTTCAAATTTCATGGATCAATTCGATGAGAAGGTGAGTGATTCCGACTTGCTTAAAGAATTCACCTATATACAAATCAGGGAAGATGAATTGGTACCAACGTTCAATATCCTATTTTCATAAGCTTTGTCCAAAATTTCCAGAAAGTATAAACTTGATGATAAAGTATGTCTAGATGTTTATATGAGTTCTTTTGGTAAGAAGATGGGTTTCCTATTGAGAAACAAAGAACCCAAAACCTTGTATGAAGCCTTTAACACAGCTAGGGATATGGAAAATAACTTGAAGTTTGGAATCTCGAAGAGATTCGTGTCTACTGTTGTTTCATGCCAAAGTACCTTCAATGGTGAAATACCATGTGAAGCTGAGAAAATCATTCCTTGTTTAGGTGCATCAAGCTCTGCAGTTCCAAATGGCTTTGTTGATGCATGTGTTTCAGATTTAAATGAGAGTCAAGAGCCTTTGCCGTTAATGTCGGTTGTCTCTCACAGTAGTGATGGAATGATCAGTGGGAAGTTTTGTGAAAATGTTGATACAGAGATTGATATATACAAGGGATATGTATCATTTGATTTGTATGCCGGTTATGCCGATTATGTGGCTGCCAACTACCAAGTGCGTCATGCATCTCTTCAGGATAATATTAATGAAAATAATGATGGTGATGACCATCAATCTTTACATGTTGCTGATGTATTTGATGTTGAAATTCCAAATACAAAGGGATTACTAAGTGTTGCTGTTTGTGCAAGTGAAAGTGTGCAATATGATGAAAATCAGAATTGTTTGGTGTGAACAATAGCTGATCCTCTTTTAAACATTGATGATGTCAATTGTGTTGAGGATGAAGTAGATGTTTTTTCAAATTTCACTTCAGACTTCGTTTCTTATAATCATGTTGATAATCTTTCTTTTTTGAAAGATATGCACAATGTTAATTCAAAAAATTGTAATAGTACACATGATTGCGATGAAGATATAGCACACATGGATGGACAAAAGTTTACGGAATCTCACATGGAATAGCAAAGTGCAATGCAAGTCCAGAAGATTGCAGAACTTAAGAAAGCTCTTGAAGTTGTGGACAAGAAGGTTCGAATGTTGGAGAGCCTTCGAGCTGTTGATGAAGACCTTCTGAAATATAGTGAAGAGAATTCTTCAGAAAATGACTGTGAATTGAATGTTTGTATACTTGATGGACATGCTGATCTAACAGATGGTTTTATGACAGAAGGTTTTAGTGAACATGTTGAAAACCCATTTGATGAAGTAAATTGCAGCGATATTTATTTTCTTTCTTTGGCTGATGACGAGTGTTCTATTGGTGAAGAAGAGTAGTTGTGGCAAGATAAGTATGATTATCTTGATTTTCAGAATGATGGTCATAGGGTAAAATCTCATGAATGTGAAACATGGAACATTGAGGATTGTTCCAGCCAAGTGTCAATTTCTTCTTTGCTTGATGAAGACGATTATGATGATCGAATGGATGGTGTCTTTAGCAATTTCACTAATGCTTTATTCAATACTGATATAGATACGGACCAGCCACTTCAGTGTCATAATGTTCATAAGGGGGTTCTTCATTTTGTTTCTAACCCTTTGTATGAAGAAATAACCAATCAGCCAAATGTTGTAAATGATGAACCGGTCCATAATACTGATGAAATTCCGAACAACAATAGCACGGGTTGTAAAAATTTATCTCATGATGAAGACAAGAGGCATGGGTTATGTGATGATCATTTAAAACCACAAATGAAAGTGTTTCAGGTAGATGTAAGCTTGAAAGAGAAAGATTCAGCTGAGGATTTGCTTCAGCCAGAGGTATGCATTCTTTTCCATGAATGGGATGTTGAGAATGCAGAGGTTTTCAGTTTGATAAGCAAGGATAGTATGAGGTGTGATCAGCGTAGTGAAGTAGCACATCCAGATGGTAATGTTTATGTTCCTTGTTTGCATTAGTTGGTTAGTAATGCCCCTCGTTCTATAAATTTAAATGATAACAAGGCACGTGCTGATAGGAATTGCAATGTTGAAAATGAGTGTTTTATAAGTTGTATATTTTGTACAGTCGCTTTGCTTTCCATTGTGTGGTTTTCAATAAAGTGCCCTGTCGTCCGGGTAGAATAAGGATGCCCTGTTTTTGAAAAGAACTTAGAATTAGAAACCATGAAAAAATGGAGCCATTCTCCAAATTTATGGAACCCTTACAATTAGAAGAAACTTGGAATAAGAAGGAAGAGGGAACAAATTAGGTCTGCAACTGAAATTGCCAAGTGTCTCTTTTCCAACATAATTCACTTTCTTCCTCTTTCCCATGGAAACTGCTCTCAAAATATCTGATCTTTGTTGAAACAAACTTCATAACTGCATTCCTCATCTCGAGAGCTTTTGGCAATATATAATACTTCATATTTTGACAAAAAATAGACCTCTGGGCGAATTAATCACTCAACATGTGCACATCATTTAAATTTTTCAATTTTTAATATAGTTTCAACTATATAATAAATCTGCATTTAACTTTGATTTTTGCTCTGATTGTGCCCTGACCTCCTGCCACATGGCAACCTTTGATTGGTCGATGGGGTCCACTGGGAGTCACCTGGGATGACACCTCATCACCACCATGTGTATGCCACATCACCGCCACTTATCTGTCCACCTATATGCCATGTGTGCACCACATCAGCGCCACTGGGATGGGGCCCACCTGCTGGATGGCCATCTGGACTTGCCACGTCATCACCACCTGGCTTTCATCATTTCACAGACAGTAACCGGTGTGCAACTTTGGGTCACAAAATCACGCGAGCCCTTGGATCTCCGCGGACTTGCTTGGTCTTTAACTCATTGCATTTTCACCCTGGGCTTTTTGCCATTTCTCAACCCTTAACTCATGTGCATCTCGCCTTCGTGAAGTCGCGTGCAATGTCAGATCGGCTGGAACCTGCATGATCTTTACCTCTTTTCATTGTTTCACAGGGTTTAACATGCAAGCACCTTTGGCCTGCAAATCAACATGCTTCGTCGGATCCTCTGCAACCTACTCACTGGTTAAGCTGACCCTTCTCTGCCAAATTTGCTCACTTGCCTCAGGATCCGTGCCTATGTGGGGTCCACTTAGTCGCCGCTCAATTCCACCTTGGTCATATTGGGATCTGTGCCCACGCACATGGGGTCCGCTTGGGCACCCAACGGGCACCGTCCGTCAAAAGACTTGAGGCTTTGACATATTACTTGCATGGATATTTAGATATAAATATAAAAAAATATCTTTTCCCAATGAATGTGGGATAAAAGACTTTGCCCAAAAATGCATTTTCTGAAGGTTTTTACTGGCATTTTCTTCTGAGACTTGAATACACCTTCCTCACGTGATAGCCTAGATCTTTGGCATTTACCTTGCAGAATGCACTTTGCTTGCATTTGTTTAAATTTGAAAACTCCTTTACCAGTCGCGTGGGAGGAGAGAATAACAATTTTCATCTGCCATTTGCATGCCACATAGAGGAGGGAGAAGACTATTGTTTTCAATTGCATTTGCTGAGGATTTAAAAGGGTAACCATTAATCACCACTCCACACACTACGCAGGAGGCAAGGACCATACAGAGAGGAAAAGCAACTGCTATTTGCTTAATGCTAAAGGTTTTCAATGTCCTCTCCACAGGAAACTGGCTTTACACCCAGCGATTGCATTTGCTTGAGGGTTTCAACATTCATTGTTTTTTACCAACCACGCAAAGACTGCCAAACTATTCATTGAAAGCATTTTTTGTTTTCCTTCACATTTGCAGGGAAGACTTTGGCAAAGGATAGTGGGACTTGGTTAATACCTCTACAGATATATTTGCCCTGAGAATTCAACTTCAATATTTCCCATGAGTCCATCACCATGCCACATGAAGAATGCTGCTATACACCTGGGAATTTCATTTGTTGAAACATGTTTTAACTTCTTTTGCCAGCCAACACATGAGAAGAGGGGAGTGTGAACTGTTTGCATCTAATTGAAAGTCTCTGCAATGTCTTCAATCACCATTCTAGCTTGCTTTCAAAAACCACGTGGGGAGGAGATGGGTTTAATTTGGTACAAATTTCAAACTGCCCTTACAACCAATGCCACGCAAAGGATTTGGCATTGAACTTGTTTGCATTTGGTCTGCTCCTGCTAGCTGCCATTTCAACGCCAGAATGGGGGGTTATCTCTTAGCATTACACCATGGTGAAGGAAGGGATGCTGATTTCATTTTAATGGAAGTTTCAATAGCCTTCAACTATGCCATGCTGCCTTCACACTTGCCATTCTCATTTGCTCTATGTTTCTTTAAGAGTCATCCCATCAAGAATGCCAATAATCTTATCACATGAAAAACATATTTCTCTCATTGGCCTACACATTAACATTTCGGATATATGTCCATCCATCCATATATAACCAGTCAAATGAAGTTGCCTTTCACCATCCTACTGGCGAATTGCAATTGAGCCAAGTCGGGCCCCAAAGTGGGTCCGACTAAAAAAAAAATTCATTTTCATTCAATTGACCTTTGAAATGACTCAGGGACCTCAAACATACCTTTGGAAACGATCGGCATCATTTTTGGATCATTAGACCGAGTTTTGCAATCTTTAGGCAATTTCGTCACATTTTCGCATTTAATCACGAAGATGTAATTTTCAAAGTGGTCAAAGCACCTTTCTGGACCTCACCATCAGACAGGTGTGTACTCTGATATACAAGGATGAACTCTACCAAACTATTTCTCAAGATGAGTCCCAAGTGAAGAAATATTAATCGGTGAAAATGACCAACTGGCTTTGTCGACACTGCGGACCTTATGAAGTCAATGTTCTGGCAACACATGCCTTTCTCAAAAATATCAAACGACCTCCGTAGACCCTCAAATTTGAAACATAGGTACCTTGAAGTACATATTAAATCTTTGAATTCTTAGTTCGATCAAAAGTCTAACTGGGTGCAAATGGCACACTCATAAAAATAGCTACTTTAACTGATATAGCACTGAAAGTACGGATAACTCAAAACAATGGCTAAATGAACGCTTTTGAAAACCGATCAAATGGATTGGCAGAGGCTTGAAATTTGAAACATAGCTCATCATTTATACAAACATTATCCTGGAAGAAACATTTTGGCATGACACTCACTAAGGCAACTTTTACACTTGTGCAAAACAGGGCTCCGACTAGCTGTCGAAACAGGGACTAGTCAAACCACACAAACTGCAAACGGATTTGGCTCTGAAAACTGAGCAAATGGATTCATTAGGACTTGAAATTTTGCAAGCTCATTCACATTTATGCATAGAATTGAATCCATTTTTAATTTCTTCATGACGATCAACAGGGAAAAAGATATAATTGCTCAAAGTAGGCTACTCAAGTAAAATCTGCATTTGTGCCTAAAATGCACTTTCAGCTCACCCCTCGAAATGGGTACCTCACAAACTTATCCAAACTGAATTCTGAAAGTTGCACATCATTGAATAGGCCAAATGAAAGGTGTAGGACATGTCTCTCGAGCCTTACCCCTTGAAAATCAACTGGCTCCATTTTATCCTCTGTCTAAATCGACCATTCAAACTGACTCATTTGGAAATGCAAAGCAAAAATTTGAATTGGGCCTCAAAACTTGACTCAATTTTAATGAGTCCCAACAAAGCCACAATCTACCCAAGCGAGAGAAAGCTTGATAAATAGGGTACCTATGCTATGATACCCATTGTTAGACACAATGCACCACTGAGAGGGGGGTGAATCAGTGGTTCTTAATCTTTTTCCCTTTAACTAACTTATGTGTGTATACCGGTTATGGGATCTAGCATTATGCAGACTTACTAGTTAGTAGGGTGACTTAATCAAACACAATCACACAAGGGAACATCACATAACACTAGTATGTACAAGGAAAACCCAAGATGGGAAAAACCTTGATGAGTAATGTTGTTGGAGTCTACTACTCCAATCCAACCTCACAACCAAAACTCTATTACAATGTTTAGGGCACCAACCCAAGGAACTCCAACCCCTAACTTGTTTATGGGCTACAACCTAAAGGAGCTACAACTCAGTGATCTCAAATATAACTTCAAATACAAAATTAATACTACTGTTACAAGTGAATCTTGTAACCATCTCATATACCTCTCTCTGTCGGTGAGACACCTTTTCTGTTGCACTGGTTCACTCTTCTGCTGCTCTTAACTGCTGCTTTGCTTGCCAGTAAACTCTATCGGTCCAACTCTCCTTTGTTTTTCTCTACTGGATCTCCTTCTCCCTGCTCTACTCTTTAACGGTACTATACTATGTCGGTTCTATGTTTGCCTTCTCTACAACTTCCTTCACTTCTTCTCTGTAGATATGGACACTACCGATTCTGCACGGATACTGGTTGAACTTCTTCAACCTAGTTCTCTCTCACACTTCTCTACTCCCACATACACAAGTAACACTTAATCACTTTGCAACAACACTCTCTTCTTCTCTTCAGCAGCAACACTCTCTCATCCAACAATATTCAACGATTTTGGCTTCCCTATTTATCACTTGGTTTTCCCGCCAAAATCCAATTCAAATCTCAGGCGGTTAGGGTTTCCTCATCAACCTCAAGGAAAACCAAATCCAATCAGATCCTATCCAATCTGATCTCCCAGACAACCAACTCTACATCTCCGCCATTGTTGCGCCTTCCAATACACATCTTCAAATATAGAAAACACGGCTCTCTATATCGACCCGCATTAGTCAAAATGCCATTAATACCTCTGTTGTTTCCTTCTTGAGGTCTTCTCATAGACTGTGTTTCTCGCTTTGATCCAGGAGCCAATAACTCCCTAAATTGTTTCTATCACTCATTCTTCCTCTAGCCGCACTCTTAAGATCCAATCCATAAATCATGGGATCCATATTAAATGCACAATAATGGAGACAATTATCTCTACATGGCACTCCACTGACCTTTTGCATGCTTGCCACTTCATCTCCTTGTGGCATCCAAGTTGACCAACTACCAGCTTGGATCGGTGTGTCGGTTTAGGAATCACCAACCAAATACTCAATCAGTTCTTCTCTTTTGTCGATTAAACCCTCAAGCCGGTCTGTCATCCACCTTGCACTCTTCTTCTCTTTCAGTGAACTAATCAATCGAGCAACACTCTTGCTAACTTGCCTTATGCACATCTTCATCAGATGGGGTCTTTTGTATGCGCACCTTGTCCATATTACCAATGAACATTCATACTAGTTAAAACCCTCTTGATGACACCATGTCATCAACCTTCAACTGATTTCATCTTTAGTCAGGCCATTCTCCTCTGAGTGCATCTGTTTAGCCTTGCCTTCTCCCTAATCAGCTCTGACCATGTCTCAACCAGTTTGTCAAAGTGACACACTCATCAACCATGATCTGTATCAACATCTCAACATGCCTTCTTAGATAGTCCCGTGCATATCCCTGATTTTATGCACTTAAGGCCTTCTTTTGATTCACCAGTAGATCTAGTGTGACTCTTCAAACACCTACCTATGCCTCATCTACCTTGTCTCATGGAACTTATGATCCACACTATGCATAATAGGAGATAAGTTCCACTTACCGGTGAGAGTGAGTCTTTGTTATCTACATCCTGCAATGCACTCATGTGGCTTCCTTGTTTGTGCAACAAATCCTCAAATGGGCACAAGTGATCCAGTGTGGGCATATTCACTATCAGTCATTTCTTCTCATGATGACTACATCTTTATCTAGTGGGAGTTCTATTGTTTTGCAACCTCATAGTATATTGATGACCTGTTCGTCCTTCTCCTCCTGTGTTGATGTGATTTTGATAGCATTCCACCTCTTCATCACAAACAATCACTCAAACACCTTTCCCATCCTATTTGTGCACTGGTCATCATCTTGTCGGTTGACAACCACTCACTTAGTTGAATTGTCTTCCCCATGTCAACATATCACTTAACAGTTGACATCCTTTCATTGCCGGTGAAACACTATACCGATAACCTATTCATCTCATCCACACAAGTCAGACACTAACTTGTGTACCGGTGACCTCAATGATCATTCCTCTGAGTGGGATACTCTATCTTACCTTACTAGTGTCCTGCATCCTTATCTTACCGGTGTCCTGCAACACAAGGTGATATCAAAGGTATCTCAACATGTACTCCTCCTTGAAAGTGTTGCATGTACATCCTTCATACTAGTAGTTATCCCATACCAATTGACATCAATGACAAACCAATGCCAGCAATATGTGGAGATTGTTGATGAAGAGATTGTTGGACAATTTTCTGTGCATTCGAGTGTTGTTGTTTGATTGGATGAATTGGATTAGCTTGTGTATTGCAATTGAGCTTATGCAGTTTAAAGGGTTTCTGTTATGTTGTCTATAGATGGTTCATTCCCATTTGTAGAGCTTCACATGATGATTTGATCGAGTTATGAGATCCAATATTAAGGATGTTATGCAGTTTTCCATGTTCATTATTCTAGTTTGTGCTCCGTATTGCTCTAGATTTTCTATATATTTGGTTGAAGATGTTTGGGTTGTGTTTTGGACATTGATGTGTGTCCATAGTTCGAGTGGTTCTTGATTTGGAGGTCTACAAGCAAATATTTTAGTTTGACAGTCAGTTGTGTTGATGTTCTTATGCTCTGGTAGAAAGATGATGATGATTCTAGTAATCCTACTTCACTAACTCATTTGACTGGAAAATCCGATGAAAATTTCTGACGAAAGATGCATAATTAGATGTATCATCAAATACCTATGATATCTTATGTAAAATTTTAATTTTTTTTTAAATTTATGCCCGACGTTCGTCGGAATTTTGACGAAAGTTTCCGACGAAAGTTCGTCAAAATATCGACAAATGTTTTTTAATAAATAAAAGTGAGCTCGACGATTTATCTATACTTATATGTGTATATATAATTATTTTAATCCCCATTAAAAATACTTCCAGCCACAACCATAATGGGTTGTGCAAAGAATCGCATCCGTCAGATTGTTTTAATCTCTACCATTAGATATTAGGGCTTGAATGGAAAACCTTAACATCTATTATAATGGAAAGTAACCATATTCTTTCATTTGAACATTTTCTCAAGCTTTCTAACCCTAGCCTCATCCATGGAATCCATTGTTGCAGGTTTCTCAAAAGTGCTTTCGCTTCATCAAATAAGCTATGGAGATCAATAATTTCACCCAATCAATTCTTATAGTATTTTTAAAACCCTAAATCTGATGTAATTTTTCTCTTATATTGTTTGCAGATTTCCAAGTTGGGAAGGAGTGGTGGCCATAGGCATTTGTGGGAGATCAAAATCTTCATTATATTTGTTTTGGGTTTGCACCAATTTTATTTTGAGATTTTTTAATTTTTCCCTCTTGTTTTCTCAGTGAAACCCTAGATCTAATTTTTTGCATCTTTTCTTTGTTTTTGCAAATGTCTCACAAGTGTGGATTAGAAAAGAGTGGCAACCATGAAACTATTATAGGGTAAATTTGTTTCCTTTCAATTTGCAAGATTTATAATGTTTTATTGTTTTTTATACGGGAACGGGTTTGAAATTCCCCTCCCTTTCAACTTTATGTATGTATGTATGTATGTATGTATGTATGTATATGTATATGCATGTATACATATATATATGTATGTATATATATATATATATATATGTATGTATGTATGTATACATATAATCATATGTATATATGTATGTATATATCTATACATACATGTATACATATATACATACATGTATACATATATATATGTATGTATATATATGTATATGTATTTGTATACATACATATACATATATACATATATATATATATGTATGTATGTATGTATGTATGTATGTATGTATGTATGTATACATATGCATATATGCATGTATATATGTATACATATATATATGTATGTATATATATTTATATGTATATGTATACATACATATACATATACATACATATATATATATATATATATATATATATATATATATATATATATATATATATATATATATATGTATGTATACATACATACATACATACATACATATATATATGTAATTTTTAATTTTTTGTTTTTAGTATATATAGATATATGTATGTATGTTTGGTTATGGTCTGTATAAAAATGATATGTAATGTTATGTTCTCTAGTAATTGTTTTTAGGCAACTATTATTCTATGGCTTTACTCTGACATAGTTATTTAGGTGGCTTGTTTTTTTCTCGCAGTTCCAAGGTTTGTGCAAAAGGAATGTGGATGCTATGAACAAGCTTCACCAAATCAAAGAACATATCACTCATTTTCAAACTTTGTACGTCCTTGATCAGAATCAAGGAATTTTCAAGTTATGGGATGATTTGTATCTCCCTTTAGGTCATGCTTTGATTAGTGTGTATTGTATTATTTTTTATTATTTCAGCTACCTGATGGTAGCTTTATTCTTGTAATTGCATTGTTTCAATAAAAAAAATTAAAGTCTAATTTTTATATGAAATTTCAATAGTTTAAATTCAAATTTATTTAAACTAAATAAATGACCAGTTAACAACAATCAAAGACTAAATAAATGACTAGTTAACAACAATCAATGAGTAAATAAATGACTACCATGACAAAATAAATGACTAGTTAACAACAATCAATTACTAAATCAATGACTAAAGAGGCATTGTACAATATTTTGTGATTTTTTTTGAACGAACTTTTCCTTGATTTACCGATGAAAATTTGTTCCAATGACCATGCCACTGTTTGACGATAATTCATCAAAATTTTGATGTATATAAATATCGTCAAAAAAGCAACAAAAATTGTATGGGTGTTTCGTCGATAATCAAACAAAAGTTTGTTGATATATCAATAAACATTCGTTGGGATTTGGAGTCAAATATAGTAGTGGTTGTCGCAGTTGTTGTGATGCAATTCAAGTTGCTTGTGAATATCTCTAGATCATTTTCTATGTGTATAGGTGGTCTGCATTGATTATTGTGCGTGCAATTGAAGATTTTCCTTATTTGGTGATCTTCTTCATGTTATGCGACATTCTTGGTGGTTGTAGCATGTTGCGGATGATCGAGGCGTAATTCTTGGAAATGTTTCATTTTTGTGGTATTGATTTGGGTCTATACTATGTCTTAGCTGACATTGTTTTGGTCCACATGTATTATTGTAGCGTGTGAGGATATTATTTTGTAATTTGTATTGAGGGTTTAGCTGACCTTGAAACATAGGTTGATGTCTTGTATAAACATATGTAATAATCATGTAGGATGTATGTCTGCGAGTGTTTGCATTATATATGTGAGTGAATTATTGAGTTGGATGTGTGAACAAGTGATTTGATCTTTTAGAAGTGTGAAGGAGAAGAGAAGTGTTGTAGAGAAGACTATGTGCTTAATCGGAACTGTACTCAAGCATATGGAGATGATATTTTTACAGTTCATTTAATTTGGATTGTAGTTCAAATATTTTTGTAAATCAGTGAGACTTCCTGTAAGGCAATGAGCCTTCCCTTAAGGTTGTAGCCTTTCTAGCTTTCTTATTTTGAGCAGTGAGGTCTAGCCAGTGTACCTGAATGCATGTGCATTCCCATTGTAATATTCACATTTACTCCTAACAGGGTATTTTCTCATTGTGGGTAGGTTCCCATTGTGGTTTTTCCCTTAAATCGGTTTTCCACGTCAAAAATCTTGGTGTTATGTGTGTTATTGATGTGGTATTATTTTATGCTTTAACTGTAAATTGTCATATTTGTTTTATAGTTGAAGTTGCAGTAAGTTTTGGTGTAAACTGATTCACCCCCCTCTCAGTTTGCTACATTGTTTCCAACAATTGGTACCAGAGAGCTAGATCCTTTGGAAGAAGCTTGATCGCTTGAGGATATCCGAGATGGAAACCTTTTCTTTCAAGAAGTATAATTTGAGATTTGATTGAATGAACTACACTATTTGGAAGAGCTGGATACAAATTCATTTGAGATGCATTAGAGAAGAGTATTAGAAGATTACTAAGAATGTGTATAATGTTCTGTAGAATGGTCCTACTACTCTGGATGAGCTAAAGAAAGTAGAATATAATATTAGAGCCAAGGAAGAATTGCTGAGTGCCTTGTTAGATTCTAAAATGACTAATGTGATGGATATTGAAGCTGCTAATTAGATCCGGGTAAACTTGGAGAGCTTGCATGAAGGTGATATTCATGTGAAAGTTGCTAAGTTGAAGAGCTTAAAAGGAAAATATGAGAAACTAAAGATAGGTGAAGATCAGAATATTACTTTTTTTATGTAGAAATTTAATGATCTTGTGTGTGAAATTAGATGTGTCAGCAGAGTATTAGAAGCGTTAGAGATTGTTGCTAAGATGTTGAGATCCTTGCCTCATTCTTACAAACATAAAGTTGTTGCTATTGAGGAGATTCAGACTATGACAAATGTGACAAGATATATGTTGGTTCATAAGCTTGTTGTTTTTGAGTTGAATGAGTTTGGAGACCCTCTTCCTAAGACTGAACTTTCCTTCAATGCTAATGTTTATAGGAAGAAAAGATATGGTCTGAGAGTGTTGGTAAATATATTTGTCACTATGAATTCTCCTTCAAAATTGACCCTGTTCGCTTGAAGAGAAGCGACAACCGTTCCAGTAGTTGGAGAGATTGTGGTGAAGCCACAATCTTCCTCTACATTTGAGAGGGGCAGCTCCCCCATATGATGGGGGTTTTTAGGATTATTGTGTACTTTTAACCTGAAAGTACATAAAGGAGAAAACACAAAACTAAAGAAATATAAAGAATAGAAACCCCAACCATAGATATATGAATACGAATTGAGATTTCACAATAGATAATGATTACAAAGGGGATAAAGTTTAAGACATGCTCTGATGATGAAAGAAGGACAACAAACCTCAACATACAAAGAAATAAGTTGTAAAAACACATACAATTCAAGATACCAATAAATGATGTGCTTAATCAATTGCATTGGTTACTAATGATTTGCATCATTACATAAAGGGATCACCAATTCAACATATGAGAAATCTGAAAATAACAACATAAGAGTACATTTAGAATATACAAATTGAAATGCATTCTTGATTATTCTTTTGAAAATGTACAAGTCCAAAAGCCCTTAAATGTGAAGTGTCAAACAAAAAACCATTACAATTTTCACCCTCCATTTCTCTAGAGTTTCTCTCTTTGAAAAAGTTTCCCCCTCTTTACAATGCCAAAACCTTGCATTTATAAGCTTGAGAGAATAACTAACTTGATAACCAACTCATAACTGCTTTGAATAACCACCTTAGGTAACTACTTTGGATAACTACCTAGGAGAATCACTTAAAAGAACTACCTAACTTAATCACTTGGGATAACTACCTAATCCAATGCTTAGAATAACTACCCTTTACAAATAAGTTAGGATTTATCTAACTTTTATAAAAATGAAGCCCAATATCTAACTTTAAATTACAATGAGTGGTGTACATAAGTCACTTTTACAAAGAGGGTATTAAAAAATTGTAACTTTTGAAAGGAGAAATCACCATCTTTGTTGAGGTAGTTTTGCCATCTCTATGTGCTCTACTTATCAACTCTATGAGAAAATAATCTTGAAACTCTTCATAACAATGAAAAAGTTCTTTGCTTGCACCACAAAGTGTCTTCACATATTGAAACATTTGGTCCGATAACCTTCAATTCTTTTTCTTTCTTCTTTGATAGCACCATAAACTGCAGGCTTGAAAAGTCTCAAGAAAATACATCCACACAACCATCGTAGGTTTAACTTGCATCATAATAATAAGATTTAAAGTGTCTTCAAGATGGCCACCAAGAACATGAAGGTCAACCATGATCAACCACATTATGAGATGCATCTCCTTTGAGGTATTATTCCAAATGCGTGAGTGACATCTTGTGCATATCGAGCAAATCATTGTATTATGTGGGTTGACATCTCTTTGATGCGTTATATTGTATGGTTCAGGCCGCTTTGGATGTGATTCCACACTCGCATGCAGGTCTACCAAGCTTCTCCTTTACACCCACCAAGTGCATTTGCTTCTAGGTTTCTATAGCCGCTTGTGCATATCGTGGTATCATTGAATCCTTTAAGAACTCATTGAGAAATAGTTTCTTTGAGTAATTTTGTGTCAAATCTTTCACTTTGCAATGAGTATGGAGAATGTTGAAAGGATGGTGAATTCATTCGTGTGCTTGCCTTAACTTTTTTTAATTATAATATCCCGCAGTCATTGTGGTTCATTAAAAACCATTTCATTGAGGTGCTTTGATGGATTTCTTTATACAATTCTTTGTTGTTGCCTTTAATTTAGTTATAATAACTAACTCCACCACCAGCTTCTTTCTTCGCAAAGAAAACTTATCGATAGAATTGATGACATTAGGAAACCAATCAAAACTAGAAGAAAAATGCCCTTTTGTTGGACGGTTTCCACAAGTTCAGAAACTTGTGCGCACATACAAACTTGTCCATGATATTCTAAGCAACCGTTAATATTGGTAAGCTTATCATCAATTTGTTTAATTTTAGAAACCAAGCCAAATGATCGATCAATGTAGTTCCGTAAATATGAAACTTTAGTGGTAGTTTGAGTTGCTTTGATAACTAAACAAAAATGCCAAAGATATATATCAAAGCTTTTTCATCGGTGTTTTTCTAAAGTTTCCTAACTTTCCAATACAATGTCTTAACAACCACCCCGTTTATTATGAAAAATCAATAATGGAACTGAGCTGGAATAAGGTATAAGGCATCAGATTCTTTGTTAAGTTTTCCATTTTGGTAGTTTTGATAATATTACTAGCTCATTTATACATATTGGTCACTTATTAATGTGAACAATCAGGTCAATAAATAGACTGTAATTATTTTTCATGAAATGTCTCGGTGTCTTAATGAACTCACACAACTTTGTTGATTGATCGATAGAATACCGATTGACTCATCTTGAGAGTGCATCGACTTTTCCTAAAACTTCACAAAGTTAAACAACTTGCAGAATTAATGTCTATAAACCCACTACTTGGAGTAGCATAAACTAGGTAGTTCCACATTCGTTGACACAAAAGTTTAAAAATTTGTCAAATTTAAAATTGGGGCCAACAGTTGGCTCTGACTGGGGACAAGAACTGTAAGGGATGAAGGAGGAACCAAGAATATTTGCAAAGTTCAGTACCTTGAGAATTGGCCAATAGAGTCACCAAAAAGAGGAGAGAACAAGAGAGACTTATTGAAGAGGCCAAACACAAACCAAAAATGGAACCAACACAAGAAAAACTTCTTCCAAATATGTACATGATAGGAAAAGCCTACCTCAAATTTCTCTAGGATGATCATACAAAGCCATTTATAGGTTGGGAGAAATAGGAAACTGTTCGGAAAAGTGGTATGCATCCATCTAACACTTGTAAGCTCAGTAGGTTGGCAAGATCAACATGTATAAGATGAGAAATATCATTGACCAATGAACCAAATAACCATATCTCATCATAAATCTTCGGACTCCCTTGAATCAAATTAGTACCTCCCTGAATATTGTTGGCAACTTTTGGAAGATTTTCAAGGATACCAATATCCTCTATTTGAAAATCCTACTGATAGTTTGGTTTGGAAGAAATCAAGCCTCAAATTGGACATCCTTTATATAATTTGAGAAATGAAGAAGCTTGAGCTGGTACAAGTGTTGAATCTTTTCCTTGAATGTTAGCTTCTATAGAAAAGCATTCATTTGAAAACAAAGGATTGATGTAGACATTTTCACCATATAAGGAATCATCATTTGGAACTTTCAAGAACCAATCTAGGATACAAACATCATGAGAGTTAACTTCATTGACTTCCTTCATTGGATCAGCCATTACCTCATTCCTTGCTTCACTATTGGTGCAATTCCCAAAACTATCCTTCGATATAGGTGAGTCTTCTTGGTCTAAAGATTCAAAAAGTGGATTGTGGTGAACTTTAAATTCTTCATAAGGCATAAATTGCACTTCCACTGAGGTTGATACACCTACATATATTTCACTTTCAACTTTCTCAACAATACCCATATAGCTTTCTATATTCTCTTGACTCGAGGATTCTTCTATATGAAATTCTTCATGAAATCTGAAAACTTCATACTCAGGTTGCATGTATGATAAATATTGGATGTTTAGTGTTTCATCTTCTTTCACTTGGGACTGATCTGGAAGTTCATTAATATCTTCAAAAGTAAATATCTCCATTTCTGAAGTAGAAGAAAATATATGCAAGTGTTCACTTGTGATCACCTCTCCATTAGTCACAATAGTGCACAAATGTCTAGTATTCATCAAATCTTTGAATTCATCTTTAAATCTATCATCTTCAATGAGTAGTGGTGAGTGCATAGGAACATCTTCTCCACATAGAAAGACATCATCTGAGACATTGAGACACCAACTAGGAATAAAGACTACTTGAGCTTCATCTTGGGATGCTCTTTCTTCAACATCTTCTTCAAGCTTGAGCTGCATGCATGTCTAGAAAGAATTTGATACATCATCTTTAGGATCTATATTTTTAGATTAATGAAAGACTTCTTCTTTGTTGTGGCAATCTTCATAATTCTCATGGTATCCATGGATGCAATCTTCTTTTTCTTCATCACTCATTTCCTCTTGATCTTTCTTTTGATAGGTATCCTTATGAGTTGATGTAGCTTCATCTTCCTCATCACATGTATAATGTGATAGATCTTTTTCAAAACTTGGATCACAAAGAATTTTATCTGGAATGTGCTCATAATCAAGAAAATAATCCTTCCCCTCATCTTTTTGTTCAATCATTTGCAATGTTTGAAGCAAAGAAGGATGCACTTTGTTGGGATCAAGTTTCCTATCACCATAGAAGCTTTTCAAAAATTGAACTTGTTCAGCATCATTGTTGTTGTCTTCCTCTGGTTCAAGTGAATGGTAATGAGCAAGAAACAATTTTACCCTTCCTTCTTTCTCTTCAATTACTTGCAAGGATTGGAGTAGACAAGGATGAATTTTATTAGGATCAAGTTTCTTTCCACTGTAGAAATTTTTCAACAAGTTAACTTGTTTAAGATCATCAAGAATTTGATTCTATTGAGAAACTGGTATAGGAGAAGGAGCACTTTTGTCTTCATCTTTCTTGACTGTTGCTGATTTAGGTAAATGTTCACAAGCAAGAAAAACAATCTCTTTTCCATCCTTTTCTTCAATATTTTGCAACACTTGACATAAAGAGGGATGAATCTTATCAAGAGTAAATTGCATGCCACCATAAAAGCTCTTCAAGAATTCAACTTGTATGGGCTCATCAGGAATTTGCTTCTTCTGATATAAACAGTCTTCATCATCACTTTCACTATCACTTTCCAACTTTCCTTTGTACCAAACCATTGTTCTAGATTCGATCTTTCAGATAGAGTCGCCAACCTTCATTTTGAAGAAGGTACCTTAAAATTCCCGAGGAACAAAGCACATTGGTATTTCACTCCCCAACAGAGTCGCCAAAAATCTGTTGGTAAATAGATTTGTCACTATGAATTCTCCTTCAAAATTGACCCTGTTCACCCAAAGAGAAGTGACAACCGTTCCAACAGTTGGAGAGATTGTGGTGGAGCCATAATCTTCCTCTGTGTTTGAGAGCGGCAACGCCCTCGTATGATGGGGTTTTTTTTTGGATTTTTGTGTACTTTTAACTTGAAAGTACATAAAGGAGAAAACATAGAACTAAAGAAATATAAAGAATAGAAACCCAAACAATAGACATACGAATACCAATTGAGATTTCACAATAGATAATGATTACAAAGGGGATAAAGTTTAAGACATGCTCTAATAATGAAAGAAGGACAACAAACCTCAACATATGAAGAAATAAGTTGTACAAGCACATGCAATTCAAGATACCAAGAAATGATGTGCTTAATCAATTGCATTGGTTACTAATGATTTGCATCATTACATAAAGGGATCACCAATTCAACATACGAGAAATTGGAAAATAACAACATAAGAGTGCATTTAGAATATACAAACTGAAATGCATTCTTGATTATTCTTTTGAAAATGTACAAGTCCAAAAGCCCTTAAATGTAAAGTGTCAAACCAAAAACCATTACAATTTTCACCCTCCATTTCTCCAGAATTTCTCTCTTTGAAAAAGTTCCCTCTTTTTACAATGCCAAAACCTTGTATTTATAAGCTTGAGAGAATAACTAACTTGATAACTAGCTCATAACTGCTTTGAATAACCACCTTAGGTAACTACTTTGGATAACTACATAGGAGAACCACTTAAAATAACTACCTAACTTAATCACTTGGGATAACTACCTAATCCAATGCTTAGAATAACTACCCTTTACAAATAAGTTAGGATTTATCTAACTTCTACAAAAATGAAGCCTATTATCTAACTTTAAATTACAATGAGTGATGTACATAAGTCACTTTTACAAAGAGGGTAGTAAAAACTTGTAACTTTTGAAAGGAGAAATCACCATCTTTGTTGAGGTAGTTTTTCCATCTCTATGTGCTCTACTTATCAACTCTATGAGAAAATAATCTTGAAACTCTTCATAACAATGAAAAATTTCTTTGCTTGCACCACAAAGTGTCTTCACATATTGAAACATTTAGGCCAATAACCTTCAATTCTTTGTCTTTCTTCTTTGAAAGCACCATAAACTGCAGCCTTGAAAGGTTTTTAAGAAAATACGTCCACACAACTATCGTAGGTTTAACTTGCATCATAATAATAAGATTTGAAGTGTCTTCAAGATGGCCACCAAGAACATGAAGGTCGACCATGATCAAACACATTATGAGATGCATCTCCTTTGAGGTCTTTTTCCAAATGCATGAGTGACATCTTGTGCATATCGAGCAAATCATTGTATTTAGTGGGGTGACATCTCTTTGATGCATTATATTGTACGGTTTAGTGTGAGAAAAAGTGAACCTGTAGCTGCAAGCACAACACTTCAATTAAGTCATTATATGCATGGTTAGTAATCAATAATCAAGAAGAAATAAACCATAGCAAAGCGACTAATTACCTTCTAAAAGATGCGAGTATAAGATTGCTCTTAGATTTTTATAAGCAATACCAGTGACTAGACTACACTAAGATGAAGGATTTAATCTATATGATATTAAACTATATGGATGCAAGATGGATGAATAATTCAAGCAATAATAACCAATTCAAGCAACAATGGATGCAAGCAATAAAGAATGTAAAATGGAAGCAAATAATCTAAAAAAGCACAATAATTTTCAATGACTCTAGAGTGAAATTAGCGTGATAATAATCTCCAAGCGTGCTCTCAAAAATCTCTGGGGTGAATTGGAATGAGAGCTGAAGACTGAATTTATAGAGAATCACAAGAGAAAAAGCTCAATTTAGGATTAATTGAAATAATTGAGATATCATGTTCAGTTAACCTTGAGATAGATTCCAATTATAGTTTAATTGAAATGCATTCAAATTAGAAGTTCAAGTTGCATTGGAAAATAATAATAAATTAATTCCATGCATATCTGATAAAAATAGATAATTCTTTAATTTATTCAAGAAAAAGGTCTTTTCAATGCAACTGAACTTCTTTTTTTGTTTTTGAAAAGCTTTAAGTTCCAATTTTAGAGAATAATTCAATAATTCAATTAAATTGCTTTTCTGATTTCAATTTCTAAATTTAGAAAAAGAAATAATATCTCAAGTTTGATTTCTCTTTCAATTCAATTCTTTTTGTTTTTTTTTCAATTCAACTCTTCGTAATAAATTAATCCTTTTGTAATAAATTAATCCTTTTTGCATGATTGAATGGCAAATTTATTAATTAATTAAATATGCAAGGATATTTAATAAATTAAAATGGGATAATTGATCAAAATGATATTCTTGGAAATGATTTGATTAATTAAATAAATATTTAATTAATGTTGAGTAGTTGATTTGCCATGTGATTTTTGATAATTAAAGAATTAATAATGTGCTCAAGATTAATTTAATTGCCTTTGGTTAGGACCTTGGTGATGTTGTCAAGATTAGGGGCCCATGGTTTAGATGACCAATTTTAGGGTATTACATTTGCCCCTCTTTGAATTAATGTGCAAGCAGTGCTTTGATTCAAACAATGTGTGATGTCTAGGAGATGCTAGTTCTGAACTTGATTGATCATGAACTAGATGAAAAGCAAGGTGTTTAGCTTGATTCGAAGCGACACATCTGAATGAAGTCTCATTAAAGTGATATTGATCCTGAACTTGATTGAACTAAGGAACGATAGAAAACAAAGATACTGAATTTGAACTTGATTGATCAAGAAGCGGATCTTACTATTCTAGAACTTGATTGATATTAGATGCAGTGAGTGATGATTAAAAAAAAATCAATCTTGAACTTGATTGATCAAGACACAATGAGTGAAGAATAAACCGTTCAGCTTGATCAAGAAACGAATACTAAACACCTGCTTAGATTTAGTGTGATAAAAGAAACTCTTTAAACTTTTGTTTGAGTTTAAACGAATAATCAGTTTGATTTGAAGTGATAAAACTGATTAACGTTAAGAGATTAATTCAGATGAAAGACAAATATTAGCTTGATTTGAAGCGATGAAACTGATATGCCCCTAGCGGTTGATTTGATTTAGATGATCGATAGATCTCAACTTGATGTGAAGTAATGAAGTTCAGATGCCCCTTAGCAATAAGGATTTTTTTCTTTAATTGGAAAGATTTTGCTCGACTTTTGATGAAGATTTGAAATTTTTCTCGACTTGTGAGATGTGAAGTCATAAGGTCGTGAGTATGCCCCCTCGGGAGCGAAATCGAAAGATAGCAAGGGATTGATTATAGGCAATTGTGTGGCAAAAATAACTTATTTGAGCACAAATTGATTATGAGGATTTTTTTTTTGAAAATTTCGGCAATGATTGATAAGAAATTGAGCGTAGAGTTGATTGTAATGTTGATGTGTAGAATGAAATTGAATTAAGATTCAGCGTTGAAATTGAATGCAATTTGAAGAAAGAATGAGCATTTGATGAAAAAAGCGCTAAGTGGTCAAAATTGTGAAATTGACTAGCAAGATGATCTCGAATTTCGATTTCGATCCCGAAAATGGAATCAGAGTAGGCACATTAGCTAGGGGTACAATTTTCATGACCATCAGAGCAAGTTGAAAAATTAGGTTTTAGGCTATATATAGGATGAAAGTGTCATTTTTCAATTCATTTTAACCCTCCAAGTTTGAAAACTCAAAAAGCCTTCTGCGAAGAAAAATGGTGGTCCCTACTTGTCAGCATCAATTTGAGCACCAGAGATGTCACAATCGACCCCAAAACTATGAGCCATCGGTAAGTGATTGATCTTTAGCCTATTTATGTTTCCAATTTTGAATTTTTTTGTTTATTTTTCATGTTTTTCATGGGTTTTAGGTTGGGTGTCACGGTTTATCATGCGAGACAGGATCTTGTCTCATACGAGAAACTGGCAAATTATCTTTTATTGTTTAAAGCCATTAGATTTGTCGTACGAGATTCACCCTCGTGTCGTACGATAGGTCTGTTAAAAGACCATTTTGTCGTGCGATGTGTAAAAGTTTGTCATTTGAGGTTGTTTACTCATACAAGAGCCATTCTTGACTCGTACGAGATGCTGTTTGACTGTGTTTTGTCGTTCGAAAAATAGTGATCATTTTTGAAAGTGTAAACATGAAATTTTGCTTTTGCATTTGACTTAGTTGGATTTGTGTGATGTTTAACTTCTCTTGTAGGCTCATTTGGAATGTTTTCTGATGATCGTTGTTGGTTTTTTTTTCTGTAGGTGTGCTTACCTCCTATGCTCTTTAGATGTGTATATCCTCCCACTATGGCTTTGGTTCGTGATTTGTCTGAGGTTGAGCAGGCTCATGTTGATATGTGTGGCTTGACTCACCTGATGAGGTTACTTGATATCCATGTGAACCACGGGATGCTCACAACGTTGGTAGAGCGGTTTCATTAAGAGCATAATACCTTTCATTTGCCAGTTGGGGAGTTGACTATCACTCCCGAGGATGTGTACAGGATCCTTCGTATCCCTTTTGCTGGGGATAAGGTGGATTATGATACTGCATTCTTACCTAGACTACAGGCTCTTAGGAATGTATTCAGGGATCCCGATATCTTGACTCGCTCTATGAGTTGGGATATATTGATGGGTAGGTACAATGAGGAGTATCTGCTGGCATGTGTCCTAATAGGTTTCATTGGTTGCTTCTTGATGCCAGACAGAGGGCAATAGGGTTTTCAGAGTGGATGGGGCTGTATGCTAGAGAGGTTGATAGAGACCCCTCAGAGACTTGGCTGGGGCTCTTGTTTATTAGCCCACATGTATCGGGAGATGCATGAGATTATCTACAGAGATGGGAGGAGAATGGCTACAAGGGTGTACATTTTACAGGTATGGGCTTGGGAGCACCTTCCCGTTTGTCGGCCGATAGTTGATGATAGTAGAGAGCTAGGGCAGCCAATTATTTACAGGTATGCCGGATATATTACGCAGCCCCATCTCGGCAAGACAGACTTCTGACGATGACACCTTGATGATCTGATAGCTGTCATATGGAGACCGTATAGGGGGTTGGAGTCATAGGATGACTGGTGGGCAGTTCGGAGAGATCTTTTTGTTACATGCCCATTGATTGGGAGGTCACAAACTATTGTGGAGTGATTCGTCATTTCACAAGTGATGAGGCAGTATGGTCGGCTTCAGGGTATCTCTCAGGAGTATACAACATATGCTCAATATGCTAATGAGGAGAGATAGGGATGGTCACCTAGGCTATCCTATGCTTTAGTGATGCAGGAGCTGACAGGTTTACACTATCTAAGGTGGGATTACTTGGATGATATAGCAGATGCGGGGGTATTGCCCCAGTACAGGGATTACTTTTAGCAACATCCATTCCCTCAGTTTACAGATCCAAGAGAGAATGCTCCTCATATTGAGGATGTGGAGGATGATACCCCCGCACCGACATAGGGATAGGCACAGAGACAGGGCTATAGGCAGGGACAGGCATAGAGACCAAATGCTCCTCGATGGACTAGTGGTGATCCTGGTGCTAGTAGCAGCAGAGTGTGAGCTGATGTTGGACAACAAAGGGGTGAGGGTGGATCCCTTGGGAGAGTAGGTGTGAGGTTGGGTGGTAGAGAGGAGGAGCGAGTAGCTCCGAGGCAGGTCCGGCGGTAGTAGGATGAGCAAGGTGGAGCCATAGGTGGAGATGGCAGTGGAGATGGTGGCGGAGAGCCTGCGAGAGAGCAGGGGGCTGACATGGGATGATCGATGAGAGCACGCCTTGCAGAGCTGCAGTCATAGTTGACAGAGGCTCAGACTCAGCTGGCGGAGTGAGACCGACAGCTAGTCGAGGTTAGGGCCGAGCATGATCACCGGATCACAACATTGAGAGCCGAGTCAAGAGCAAAGATAGAGTCTCTTCGATAGGAGGTGCTTCTGCAGAGTAGTAGGGCTGCATATTATGTGGTAGCATATAGTGTTGCAATTCCTGTTGCACAGCAGGTGCAACCCTATTCACAGTATATGGCTAGATTAGAGGGAGCACGAGCATCGCACTAGGATCCTGGGCATCAGGCTCCTCTTCCTCCACCAGGCGATAAGGGAGAGGGTGCTAGCTAGATGATTCTTTTTATAGCTGGGATATTTTTTGTAGACACACCCATTTTTTTGTAGCCGATACGATTCTTGCTCCGATGGGAGTTTGTATATGTCAATGGACATCATTTTGTACCCTTAGACTTGATATGATATATATATATCTATATATATATATATATATATATATATATATATATATATATATATATACGAGATCTGATTTGACTTCATCATACTTGTGTTGATCGACTATGAGATGTTTCTATATGCTTTATTCTATATGTATGCATTTATTTCAGCATGAATGTATGTAATGCAAATGAATATGGATGTCTATGTTTTGGTTTCCTTTTTATATGCAAATAAATGAATGAATGAAAATGAGTAATGAGTAATGAGTAATGCAATTTTTTCATTTTTCTATGCAATAAGATTAGTGTAAATGAATAATAATGAAATGAAATGAATGAATCTATATGAAATGTTATGTATGCAGCTAAACATCTCAAAACACAAGTACTTGATCGAAGAAATAATAATAAAAAGACCACTTAGCATAAGAAATGATGATTCTTTCAACTCTCATTCAGAAGATAAAGAGATTATTACAATATTGAAACCACTCTAGATTCACAAAAATGTAGAATTAAATGCAAAATGATATGCGAAATGCAACCTAGTCCTAGTCACTAGATTTAAAATACTTAAGATTCATCACTGAGCATAATGAACACAATAGGCAGATTAGAGTTCTTTTCTTTTTCAATGTGCAATATTAATTATCTTGTCCACAATGACCCTTTTTTCATTCATATCCTTGGACAAATTTTGCAGGGACCCGAATTGCATCATAAAGAAATTCCCTCAAAACAAACAAAGAAATAATGTGGACCTCCCTGTAGCATACAAATAAGTAGAGTCGAGGTATGTGAGGCAATTTCACCTTAATGTCAAGGCTCTTATCACAGACACCCAGCTAATTTATATGTTTCCAGATCATCGGGATCATTCCTATAAGCATAAAACAAAGAAAATATTATGCCCCCAATCCTTGTTTCTCTTAGTCACAATAGACTTCCTCGAGTTACTCAGAGGGACAATAATTGAAAATCAATATAAAAGACAACATACATAGAAAATTTGCATTCATAGCTCAAACTATTCGGTAATTGTTTTTCATTACGTTGTTTTGCTTGTGAACTCAGTGATAAAAACTCTATAGTAGTCAGGAGACAGGTAACTGACTCAGAGTGGATGACTAGGTTTCATTGATGGAATAATGACTTGGTTGACACTGTTTAGGATATGTAATGTGCTATGTCAAGTAACCTAAGACTAGGACATTGATCGGTTTCAAGTCATGAGGGTTCCAACGAACCAGGATGTCACAAAAGTGACTAAAAATATGTACAAGCAAAAGCAAAAGATGCTTGAAAGTGGGAAATGCCAACATTGTGTTGATAGATGGAGCGATTGAGTACAAGAGGCATCTGTTTGCCAGGTTTTCACCTGCTTGGCAGAGATTGATTTTTTTTTTTTACCAAGGTGCCTGTTTACCAGGTTTTCACAGGGCAATTTCTCTCTTTTTAAATTTTTTTTCTTTTCTTTTCTAGTTTTTCTTTTTTTTTTTATTTCTTCAAGATTTTTTCTGATTTTTAGGATTTTTTTCAGGACTTTTTCCATTTTTAAAATTTTTTTTCAGGACTTTTTCCAGTTGTACAAGTTTGCTGGAGCAGAGAGTGCTAAGCAAAGAATTTCTTCAAGTGGATGGTGTTAACCGGTTCACGGAGTTGTTCTCCTTCTGAGTTTGAGAGTTGATAGGCACCAGAGTCGAATACTGTAGTAACAATATAGGGACCCAGCTAGTTGGGTTCAAATTTCCCTTTATTGTCGCGAAACTATTGATTTTTTGGATTTTCCCTCAAAACTAGGTCACCAACTTGAAATTCTCTTTATTGAACTTTCTTGTTATACCCTCTGGACATTCTCTTTTGATACACTCTGAGATGATGAAATGCCACTTGCTGATGCTCATCCGGCAATTCAAGTTCTTGCAATCTAGATATTCTATGATCTTCATTAGTAACAAGACCTTGCAACGAAACTCTTAGAGATGGTATTTCTACTTCAATAGGTAATACTGCTTCAGACCCATACACCAAAGAAAAAGGTGTAGCCCGAGTAGGTGTTCTGATACTAGTTCTGTAAGCCCATAGTGCAGGATTGAGCTGTAGATGCCAATCCTTCCCAGACTTGTTCACTGTTCTATGCAAGATAGTCAGTAGGTTTTTGTTAGACGCCTCAGCTTGTCCATTACCTTGAGGGTAATATACTGATGACCAGTGTTGCTTTATTTTGAATTTCTCACAAAGCTCATCCAGATCTTTATTCTTGAATTGTCCTCCATTATCAGTCATAATGGACAAAGGTATCCCATACCTACAAATTATATAATTTAGGATGAATAAGGCAACTTGTTTACCACTTTCCTTGGTGAGCGGAACTGCCTCTACCCACTTGGTGAAATACTCAGTGGTAGTTATGATGAATTTATGTCCATTGGATGAAGCCAAATATATCTGACCAATGAGATCAAAGGCCCATTGCTGAAAAGGCCAGTGTGTTATAAATGGTATGAGGTCCCTTGCCGGGGAATGTATGAGATTTCCATGAAGCTAACATTTCTCACAAGTCTTAGCAAATTTTATGGCGTCTTTTTCCATATTTGGCTAGTAGTAGCCAGCCTGTAATAGTTTTCGAGCTAAAGTAAAACCATTCGAATGGGATCCACAAATACCTTCATGGACTTCCGATAATGCACGTTTAGATTCTTTAGTTTCTAGACATCTAAGCAAAGTACCGTCCAAACCTCATCTAAATAAATCGTTAGCTATGATAACATACCGTGAAGTGTTTCGAGTTAGGTTTCTTTTCTCGTTATGAGTAAGGTTTTCAAGGATAATTTGATCACATAGATAGGAATAGATGTGGCTGTATCGGGATGAGTCATGTCCAATAATAGAACAGACTATTTGGGTCTCAAGAGAATCATAAGCAGGGTAATATAACTTTTCCACTAGGAAATCAAAGCGAAAATTGGACTCCTGTAGCTCAGGTATAGATGCCAAGGTAGCCATAGCATTTGCTGCTCTATTCACTGATCTAGGAATCTGTTGGAATGATACAAAAGCAAAGTACTTCTTGAGATCATCTACCATCCTCTTTTAAGGCATCAATTTCTCATCTCGAGTCTGATATGTATCGTTGATTTGATTAATGACCAGCTAAGAATCTCCATAGATATGTAATTCAGCAACCTTCCATTCAATGGCTAGTTTTATTCCATTCACCAAAGCTTCATATTCTGCAATGTTGTTTGTGTAAGGGAATAGAATCTTATAAGACTTTGGAATTGAATACTTCTGAGGAGTAATGAATAGTATGCCAGCACCTGAACCATTTTGAGTAAAGGAACCATCGAAGAACATCTTCCAGGGTATTTGAGTAAGATGCATTATTGATTCATCTGGGAACTCGATGTGTAGTGGTTGAGTATCCTCAAGTGGAGCTTCAGCAAGTTGATCAGCAATTACCTATCCTTTTATGGCTTTGCGTTCCACATATTCAATGTCAAACTCTGTAAGGATCATTACCCACTTTGCCAATCTTCCAATGAGTGTTGCTTTATTAAGAAGATACTTGAGTGGATCAATTTTGGCCACCAACTTGACTAAATGTGCTAGCATATAGTGCCTCAGTTTCTATGATGCAAAGACTAATGCCAAGCATGCTTTTTCTATTATACTGTAGCTCATTTCATAAGACACCAATGTCCTGTTGATGTAATAAATAGCTCGTTCTTTTTTGTTGTCATCCTGTTGCACCAGAAGTGCCCCCAGTGATGAATCAGTTGCTGATATATATAAGATTAGTGGTTCACCCTGAATAGGTGGCATCAATATCGGTGGATTAGACAAGTACTCTTTTATCTGTTGAAGATGTTGTTCACACTGTTGATCCCAGTTGTATATTATTCCTTTTCTCAATACTTTTGTAAAAGGTTGAGCCTTGTTTGCTAGTCGAGAAATGAATCTTCTAATGGATTTGAGACGTCCCTATTGACTTCTCATTTGATTGATGTTCTTTGGAGGTGGCATTTCCATTATAGCTTGGACCTTCCTAGGATCAACCTTGATGCCCTTCTTTGAAATGATGTAGCCAAGTAGTTTACTAGATGTCACTCCGAATGCACACTTCTTTGGATTTAATCGAAGCTTGAACTTTTCCATTCTGTCAAGTATAGGACCTAACTCTTGAATATGCATTGATCCTTTCATAGTCTTCACTAAGGTGTCATCAACATAATCTTCCATATTTTTATGCATCATTTCATGAAAGATAGTTGTAACTGCTCTTTGATAGGTCACCCCTGAATTCTTTAACTCAAATGGCATAACGTTCCAGCAAAAGGTTCCCCATGCATAGGTGAAAGTTGTCTTTTCTTGATCTCCAAGAGTGATTTTAATGTGATTGTAGCCAGAAAATCCGTCCATTAGTGAGTACATCTCATACCTAGCTGTCATGTCGACTATCATATCAATATTTGGCAATGGAAAGTCATCTTTCAGACATGCTTTGTTGAGATCTCTAAAATTTGTACAAACTCTGATAGATTTATCTACCTTCAACACAGGTACTATGTTTTGAGTAGTTTCTCTAGTTCAGCTTTGACCAATAGTGCGACATGCAGGTGCATCTTATAGAGTTTTTGTTTAACTGGTTTTACTCTTGGTGTGATTGAGAGATGGTGCATAATGAGACCAGGATCCAAGCCTAGCATATCAAAGTACGTCCATGCAAAGTTTATTTTCTTCTCTAAGAATAGCTGAGTGAAATCCTTCAATTCCTCTATTGATAGTGATTGAACTACGCGAATAATTTGTGGTGTCTCTTGATTCCCGATATTCATTGGGTGAGTTGGCTCGATCAATATGGAAGACTGCTCCTGAAAATGACTGGGTAGTATACCAAGTATCTCACCTTCAGGCACCTCAAAGAGGTTTTCACCTCTATGTACGTCCTTTATTTTCTTTTTTTTAGATTCTGACACTACCACAATATGGTTTTCACCATCAGATCTTTTATTTTTATTTTTCTTGTTTTTGCGACTAAGATACTTGATATCCTCTTTAGTCATATTTTCACTTACTTGATATCCTCTTTAGTCATATTTTCACTCCATTCACTGGTGGAAGAGTTCATAGGTTTGACTACATTGAGATAATAGGATAATGTATAGTCATTGGCAAAAGTAGGTATATCCATGGGTTGATTTTGTAAAGTACAGTCAATCAATTTGGGATGTACTAAGGACAAATTTTGGATAGGTTCAAGAGCATTCACGATATTGTTATCACAGTTGCGGATCGAAAAGTCAAGTTCTAGAATGATACCTTGCGTAAGTGTCTCGAGACCAAGAAGAGTCAGATCATGATTATTAAAGTTCACGTTAATATTTAATCGATCTAATCCAATAGACATACTTGTAACATCATTTACTATGCCAGACTAGATGTTATATCGTGGTTTAATATCAATAAGACTAGTAGGCAACTTTTCATTGTTTGTATTAGATGATTCAAAATTTGAGGCTAAGTGGGTATCATCATGAACATGATTGTCATTAGAGTCATCAGAGTCATCAGAGTCATCAGATGAAGTTTCCAAGTCTCTTTCAGGTGATTTAGTAAGCATATGTATGGTATCAATACTAACATCTTTAATGCTACAAGTTCCTTCATATTGTGGTTCATTTGTCATTTGTATCTGACACACCTGTTGACATGATCTCATTGTTTCTGTGATTTCTTGTCATCTACTCCATTCAGCTTCTTCTGGACTGATGACTGGTTCTTGTTCTGTAGCTTCTAACTCTTCCTGTGTAGTGCTATAACTTATTTGTTCTATTTTAGGATAAGGACACATAGATGAGAAGCTTTCTGGTATTGTTCCTTCTTTCAATGCTTGTTCATAATTTTCTTGCCTCTTTTGTCTAATTTCTTGTATTTCCCTCTCTAGTTTTATGCACATCAGCTCTTGAGTATCATCTATGACACCACTAGATTCTTCTAGAGTTTCTATAGTGGATGTGTCTGAAAGATAGTCAGGACCCCATTTATACTCGTTTGAATCAGTGTTTGAATCATCTACTTGTTGCTTGCCAATATATGTGACTGGAACTTTTAATGGTGCAAAAAATTCTCTGATTCTTACAACTTCATCTCTTATATCCTCAGGGACCTCAACTTCTTGTATTATCATAGCTGATACCGTCGAAGCTTGAGCACTGATTATTTCTTCTTTCGTGACCATTGATTCCTCTTTCTCTTTTCTACACTCTATTTTTGTTTTTTTAGTGTTTGCTTCATGTAATGTTAAAGGCGATATCTTTTTCAAGCTTTTAGACTTAGAAACATGTTTTTGTTTTGATGTCTTTTTAGGATTGTATCCCAGTCTAGCCTTATCATGTGTGGATTTGGTTTGTAGCTGAATTGGTTCAGTAATACCTTCTTTTTGTTTGCCCAAAGGACCAGTACCTGAGTACCCCATGCACTGAATCATTTTGTAACCTCAACCATATTGGTTTGAGGAAATCTCACAATGTCATACCTCCTCATTTGGACTATCTTCCTTAAAGAGCCAGTTAAGCACAACATCCTCTTCTATTTCATTCGCCAAGGAGGTAGAAGACTATATGAAGAGACCATCATATATAGTATTTGGTGCCGAAGTTTGTGTCCTCATAGCCTCTGATGGCTTGCCCAACTATTTTGGTGATGAAACTAATGATAGTACTGGTTCTATCTTGTAGCCATCCATGCTGGTATCTATAATATTCAATCTCTTTTCTAAGTCTTTCATCAATGTTTCTGGATCTTCATTTGGAGAGGCTACCCTATTATGAGGCACAAAAGTATCTGCACCTTTTGTCAATGCATTACAGATGACATTTGAATCAGCAGGAATACTGACTTCAGCTCCGTTATAAGGAAACTTTAAGCATTGGTGATATGTTGATGATACTGCCTTCATTTCATGAATCCATGGCCTACCCAGTAATATATTGTATGACAATGGAATATCTAGAACTTGGAAAAGGACATCTCTCTCTACCGGTCCCACTTTGATTAGTAATGATACCAAACCTTTGGAGGTCCTCTCTTCTTCATCATAGGCTTTAATTGTTATTTTCTTGCCTGGATCAATGACATTTTCAGAGAATCCTAGTTGTGTAAGCAGATGATAAGTACAGATATTCAACCCCGTGCCTCCATCTATCAAAACACGTTTAACTCTTGGTTTGTGGATCATGGCTTCAATATGCAATGGCTGGTTATGTGGATGATTTAATGAATTGTCATCTTCTTTAGAGAAGGCCAGATAGTGAGGTGAAGTCAGATGACCCACCATAGACTGAAACCAATCAATGCCTAAATCTTTTGGAATGTTAGTAGTGAGAAATGCTTTGTCTAGGATTTCCTTGTGAGCAGATGAGAGCTGTAGCAATTCAAAAATTGAAATTTGAGCATTTGTCTTTTTTAACTGTTCAACCACGCTGTATCCAGGGGATGATGATGAGTTTAGTCTTTTAAATTTATCCAAGGTTGATTCCTTTTGTTTGTTTGGCAAGGCCGTTGGATTTGATGCTTCTTGAGCTAGGTTGGTAGAACTAGCTCCTTGGAGGGTAACTTTCTTTTGAGATCTGGTCAGAGCTTTTGCACATCATGATTCATTTGGTTTATCTTGAACTATAATCACATTGCATTATTCTGAGTGTGAAGGTTCAATCATGTTGATAACATTGTCCTGGCTGGCATAAGTATAATTTACCTTAGCACCTCCTTTGGTCTTTGAGGAATCACCTTGTTCATAAGAAGGCAAAGGGTCTTTAAATGCTTTATGATCAGCATTGGTTGGATGATTCCCAACAACAACTTTACCAGTGTCTATGAGATCTTGAATCTCATGTTTTAGCTTCATGCAATTGTTTATGTTATGACCCTTATTCCAATGGAAGTCACAGTATTCATTTTCTCTCCACCATCTTGGTTTGACATCCGGATCATATGGTCTAGAGTTATCTGGTAGTGTTATCAAGTTGTTTGCCATCAAAGCTTTGAAAGAGGATTCATATGATTCTTCAAGAGGAGTAAAATCATGCTTAGGTTTGGAAAGCCAAGGCTTTTCTTTGAACCATTCCTTTGTTTTCTTTGGTGGATTCTTTGCTGGAATCTCAACAGCTTTAAGTGCTTGTGTACCACTATCCAGGTTGAATATTGTGGATTTTGAGTTACTTTTGATAGTGTCTTCTACCCCATCATTAACAACATTCTTGTTGTTGTCTTTGGCAAATTTCCAATACTTGTTATTCTCTTTGGAGCTAGATCTTGTTTGTGTTTCTTTCCAAGGTGTGATATCCCACTTCTTTATGAGCACATCTTCCATTAGAATGACATTATCTACCATTTTGTTAAATGATGGGTATACTTGCATTTGTACGCTATATTTCAGTTCGGGGACCAAGTTATTGATAAATATATCCATTTTCTCAAAGTCTGGAATAGGTCGTGGGTACCTAGAGAACATCCTCTTCCAACGTTGGAGAAAAGTAAGAAGAGGTTCCCTTGTTTTTTGTTGAGTATTACAAAGATCGATCATAGTCACAAGATGTAGAATGTTGTATGAGTATTGTTGTAAAAATAGTTGGATTAGTTCTTCGAATGTTTTTATTCCTTTGGGTAGACTTGAGAACCATTCCATTGCTTGACCCCCTAAACTCCTTGGGAAGAGATGCATGAGGTACGTTTGATCATGCATGAATTCCATACAAGAAACACTAAATTCCCTAACACGATCTTGAGGATCTGAGGTGCCATCATATTTGTCAATTTTTGGGATTTTCACTCGTGAAGGGAATGGAGGCATGTGTAGATTTTTGTCAAATGGAAAGGGACATATTGTTTCCAGAGAATATTGTTTCTGGGACTTGTCCTTATTCTTCAGCTCTGTGAGCTCCATCTACAAAGCTAGTAACTGTTTGTGTATCATGATTATAGGTGAGTCTTCCCTTTTAGTAACAAGTGTATGAACATCATATCCAATAGGAAGTTTGGCACCTTGTTTTGCTAGTTCTAAGAATTAGTCTTCCTTTTCTCGGGTCATGATAGTTTTCATCATTTTTCTAAAGTCTTTGTCTTTCTGATAGTCAAGGATTTATTTCTCTGGAGGTTCAACATCTTTGTCAATCTCACTTGATGATGAGGAGTCATTATGATTTTCTGGAATATTACAGTCATTTTTGTTTCCATCATTGTATTATGTCTCATGTATAGTGGGAGATTTCGGTTTATCAAAAATTGGTCTTCTTGATGATGACGGTATGTCAGTGAGTGGATCCTTCACGTAGAATGGATTATCTTGATAGGTGAAGGTTTGTTCTTTGTCTTTGGCTTGTTTCTTATGAGAACTCCTAGTTTGAACAGGCATCTTTATGGATTTGTCTGACCTAGAGTTGTTTGTGATGCAGAGGTCAAGATTAATTTCAGAGCTAGTTGTTCTGTTTAGAGTATTGTTTAAGAGAAACAACTAAGATTTTGTCTGATTTCAGGAATGATCTATCCTTTCTAAGACGTTATCTACATTGATTCTAAGCATAGTCTAAGATTCAGTCTAGTTTCAGGAATGATCTATCCTATATAAGATGTTATCTAAGTGACTAAAATTTGATAGGTAGTTGATTGAACTAGCTGAAAGATGATCGACCAAATCATGCAACGCAAATGGCCGAGGTACACTGTCTTGATCTGTTTATGCTCAGGAAAATGATAACCAATATTATGTTTGTTGTAAGTTGTTTCTAGGCAAGTTTGACTGTTCTGTTCTGACAAAACCAGAGACTTGCACGATAGGATTTTCTGGACCAGATGACAATTTAGCAGCTACAGGATGACAATAGTTCTGTTTTGTACAAGTTGCTGCCTCGTACCGTATGACAAATGGGCATTTGCAGGACGACAAAAGACTGAGAGCAGTTCTGTTTCGTACAACACAAGATACAGAGTTAGACCATAGAATAAAATGACTCGTACGATTTAGGATTGGGTGAAGGACGACAAACCAGAAAACTCATATGACATAGGATGTGATATAGGACGATGAATTATCAGACCCGTATGACTGTTCACAGGATAGAGCCTAGAAATTTTGAGTTTTTCCGATTACTGAGTATGATAACTGAGTATGACCAATTCTGAGATGGACTGATTTTTCACCAAGATAAACTAGTTTCTGACTCAGACAGAGTTTCAACTTAAAATTGACTAGTTTCTGACATGGACAGAGTTTTGACTTAGGATGGACTAGTTTCTGACACAGATAGAGTTTTGACTTAGGATGGACTAGTTTCTGACACAAATAGAGTTTTGACTTAGGATGGACTAGTTTTTGACATGGACAGAGTTTCGACTCATTAAGTTGTTTCTGGTCTTCACTGATTTTTGGTATTTTAGTTTTTGTTTCAGGGATGAAAACAAGTAGTATGTATAGTGACTCCAATTACAACATGCAAACCCTAAGGAATCTAGTGAGGAAAGAAAACCTTTGCTTGTAGACTTAGGTACACACCCAATAGCTAATTAGAATACGACCACTAAGTCTCATGCAATGGATTCTTAATGCTGTATTATCCGACTCCAAACGCTAATGGGGGCATGAAATGACAAGTATTTTGGGAGAGTTACTATCTCTCTTGCACAAAGATAATCCCCCTTTCGGAGATGAACTGGGTAGCTTCTAATTTTAAATTGGATTTAGTCAGGGATCCATTTGGCACGTCAAGGTATAAACTCAATTAAGAGGTCTCCCAGCCTTGAAAACCAAGGTTTAATATACCCGAAGGTACGGAGGAGAACTATTCTCGAGCACTGTCGTTGACTTGATTTTCATCAAATCACATTTATTTTATAGTGGGTTGGAGTACTTGGCATCTAGCTGTTCCCACTTACGTCGTTCCCCTCACACCGATCATAACGGCTTTAAGAGTTTTTCAACCCCTCGGGAGGGCAGGCCTACTAATGATGTGCAAATCTCAAACAAAGAAAAAGCTTCAAGGGTCTGGATTTCTAATTGTCTAGAAAAAGACAAGAGCATACTCTCCTACCTCTCAGAATCTTCTAAAAGCACAAAAGACAGATTTGTTCTTTAACCAGATAGCAAGTTAGGTTCTTAAAAATGAATTTAAAGAATACACGATGTTTAGTCGATTCTCCTTTAGGCAACCTGCAAAGACAATGAATCAGTAGTCATATTGTCTTTGTGCGACAAGCATATTCTTCGACAAGTGTTCTACAAAAACTAGTTAGGCTGTAAGAAAACTCTGAGATAGACAGATAAACAGTTAGGGTCAGTCGTCAGAATAATCAATCAGAAATGAAAAAAATATGAAATTTGCCTCTTTTACTAGAAAATACAGAATCGTACGACAGGAACTTGACTCGTACGAGACAAGATTCAGTATAATAGGAAATAAGATTGTTGATGATGTCGACTCGTACGACAGAGAATTTATGCTCATACAACAGAGTATCTGCTCGTACGACAGAGGATCTACTCATACGATAGGATATTTGCAATTCGTGTGACACTTGCAGTTTGTTGTTTCAGTCTGTAAAAATTGTCGTAGGACATGTACGAACGAAAAATCAAAAAATCTGAAACTTGGAAAATAACAAAAAATAAAGCAGTCAGTCTTGGAGGCTGAAAAAATGTAGTCTTCGGGCCCCACGGCGGGCGCCAGAGATGTGTGTGTGAAAAAGTGAACCTATAGCTGCAAGCACAACACTTCAATTAAGTCATTATATGCATGGTTAGTAATCAATAATGAATAAGAAATAAACCATAGCAAAGCGACTAATTGCCTTCTAAAAGATGCGAGTATAAGATTGCTCTCAAATTTTTATAAGCAATACCAGTGACTAGACTACACCAAAATGAAGGATTTAATCTATATGATATTAAACTAAATGGATGCAAGATGGATGAATAATTCAAGCAATAATAACCAATTCAAGCAACAATGGATGCAAGCAATAATGAATGTAAAATGGATGCAAATAATCTAAAAAAGCACAATAATTTTCAATGACTCCAAAGCAAAATTAGCGTGATAATAATCTCCAAGCGTGTTCTCAAAATCTCTGGGGTGAATTGGAATGAGAGCTGAAGACTGAATTTATAGAGAATCACAAGAGAAAAAGCTCAATTTAGGATTAATTGAAATAATTGAGAAATCATGTTCAGTTAACCTTGAGATAGATTCCAATTATAGTTTAATTGAAATGCATTCAAATTAGAAGTCCAAGTTGCATTGGAAAATAATAATAAATTAATTCCATGCATATCTGATAAAAAAAGATAATTCTTTAATTTATTCAAGAAAAAGGCCTTTTCAATGCAACTGAACTTCTTTTTCTGTTTTTGAAAAGCTTTAAGTTCCAATTTTAGAGAATAATTCAATAATTCAATTAAATTGCTTTTCTGATTTCAATTTCTAAATTTAGAAAAAGAAATAATATCTCAAGTTTGATTTCTCTCTCAATTCAATTCTTTTTGTTTTATTTTTAATTCAACTCTTTGTAATAAATTAATCCTTTTGTAATAAATTAATCATTTTTGCATGATTGAATGGCAAATTTATTAATTAATTAAATATGCAAGGATATTTCATAAATTAAAATGGGATAATTGATCAAAATGATATTCTTGGAAATGATTTGATTAATTAAATAAATATTTATTTAATGTTGAGTAGTTGATTTACCATGTGATTTTTGATAATTAAAGAATTAATAATGTGCTCAAGATTAATTTAATTGCCTTTGGTTAGGACCTTGGTGATGTTGTTGAGATTAGGGGCCCATGGTTTAGATGACCAATTTTAGGGTATTATAGGTTCAGGCCACTTTGGCTATGATTCCACACTCGCATGCAAGTCCACCAAGCTTCTCCAACTACAATATCTAATTGGAGCTCCTTCTCTTGTCCCTCTAAACGTTATGCTTTAATGAATATCCTTGCAATTCCATTGTTGTGTAAGCAGAGATGTTGATGAAAATGATTGCAGAACCTTTACACCCACCAAGTGCATTTTCTTTTGCATTTCTATAGCCACTTGTGCATATCGTGGTATCATTGAATCCTGTGAGAACTCACTGAGATATAGTTTCTTTGAGTAATTTTCTGTCGAATGTTTCACTTTGCAATGAGTGTGGAGAATGTTGAAAGGATGGAAAATTCATTCGTGTGCCTACCTTAATTGTTTTTAATTATAATATCCCGCAGTCATTGTGGTTCATTAAATACAATTACTTTGATGTGCTTTGATTGATGTCTTTATGCAATTCTTTGTCATTGCCTTTAATTTAGTTATAATAATTAACTCCACCACCAACTTCTTTCTTTGCAAATAAAACTTATCGATAGAAATGATGACATTAGGAAACCAATCAAAACTAGAAGAAAAATGCCCTTTTGTTGGACAGTTTCCATAAGTTTGGAAACTTGTGAGCACATACAAACTTGTTGATGATATTCTAAGCAACTGTTAATATTGGTAAGCTTATCATCAATTTGTTTCATTTTAGAAACCAAGCCAAATGATTGATCAATTTATTTCCATCCATATGAAACTTTAGTGGTAGTTTGAGTTGCTTTGATAACTAAACAAAAATAGCAAAGATATATAACAAAGCTTTTTCATCTGTGTTTTTGTAAAGTTTCCTAAGTTGTCAGTACAATTTGTTAACAACCACCCCCTTTATTATGAAAAATGAATAATGGAACTTCTTTAACCGAGCTGGAAGAAGGTATAAGGCATCAGATTCATTGCAAACTTTTCCATGTTGGTAGTTTTGATAATATTACCAACTCATTTATGCATATTGGTCACTTATTAATGTGAAGAATCAGGTCGATAAATAGACTATAATTATTTTTCATGAAATGCATCGGTGTCTTAATGAACTCACACAACTTTGTCAATTGATCGATAGAATACTGATTGACTCATCTTGAGAGTGCATCAACTTTTCCTAAAACTTCACAAAGTTAAACAACAAGTGGAATTAATGCCTATAAACCCATTACTTGGAGTAGCATAGACTAGGTAGTTCCATGATCATTGACACAAAAGTTTAAAAATTTGTCAAATTTAAAATTGGGACTAACAAGGAGAAAGTTCTACAAGAGTATCTAGATATAAGAAAGAGATGACAGAGATGGAAGATAAAGAAAGAGAGCTTGAAGAGATTGAAGCCTTGATTGCTAGAAGATTTCCTAAAGGTGTTGGTAAGATATTTTTTATGTAACAAGATAGGACATCTTGCATCAAGGTGTCTGGAAAGAGATATAAATCCTAATAATTCATTCCATTTAATCCTAAATATTAGAAGAAGTGTTAGTATGTTGTTAATGAAGGTGTGACAAATGATGAGTCGAATAAGGGTAATTAAAGAGATGAATTTGTGTTAATTGCTATCAAGGAAGATGATCCTATAACTAAAGATTCTACAAGTTGCACCAATGAAGAGAAAGCTTTAGCTGCTAAAGTTGAGGCGAAAGATGAATGGGTAATTGATAGTGGTTTCTCTCATCATATGGCAGGTGATAAGACTAAATTTGTGAACCTGGAAAGGTATGATGGTGGTAAAGTAAGATTTGGTGATGACAAAGCTTGTGTAATCCATGGTAAGTTTCTATTTCTCTTGATGGTAAGCATAATATTGATGATGTTGTTGGTCTCAAAAAAGACACCCAAGTTCACCTACAAACTATCTATGAAATAGCCATTCTCAATCAATGAAAACCTTTAGGGCTTAGACAACATAACAAGGATAACAATCCTTCTACTCTTTAGCCTCTGCAAAACCTAGGTGGGTACACCTTTGATGCATTAAATCAGACCCATTACACACATGACATCATCAATCAAAGTAGATAGATCTCATAAGGGCTCAACAACAAGGAGGTTACTGCAGATGGGCTAGATCTACATTGATATCTCAACTAGATTGGAGCATGAGATAGGTAGAGCAAACTAAACCTACAACATAAAAGTAAATGGATATTGATTTGACTTTTGAAAAGAGGATCACAAAAAGCAACAAAAAACCAATAGATAAACCAGTGCCTTATCTGGGCAACAGAGTCATCTACAACAGACTGCAACCTGACAAGAGAAACTAGTGCACAAATCACAAGTTCCAAATCTATCAACTCTGAAATATGCCTAGCATTCACAGAGTCCTAATCGGCATCAAACTTCATCATCCAATCCACACCAAGAGTACTGATATCAATGAATTTGTTCAAAGTTTTTTATATTTTTCTCCTTAAGAAAAAGACTCAGAACAACTTCATTAGATGCCTAACAAATCATTCAAATGAGCAATCCTTGATTACTTAAATGAAATAAACACCAGCACAGTGACATAGAGACAATACAAGTCTGAGTTTAAATTCTCTAGACTGTATATTTCATTCCTCCGTCAGAAGGTTAAAAGTACTTCATATTTGACTCAGAAATTGCTAAGACAAAGGCCTATATTAATTTTGCTAGAGTTTAGCTACAAAAATTGTGTCCCCTTTTCTAGGTAGCCTTGGTATCCTTTTATAGAAATTGGGATGCAACAAGCTTTAGACCACCTAGAAGAAAAAATCTTACCCTAAAAGTCATTTAATGCAAAAGTTCCATTGCAGTTGAGGGAGAAATCTAAAATTCCTTCTGGGATGAGTGCCTCTTTAATTCACTAGGCATTCACTTGGAAAATGGTCGAAAGGGTAGGCTCCTATTACCCAAAAATGGTTGCAACAATAGACAGCTTCATAATACCAGTGGATCATCTTGTGCCAGAGAATTGATGATTTCATATCACAAAGCGGTGCACCATTGTGTTCTTTGCATATCTCCCTTTAGATCTCTTGGGTACCTCTCACCAACCCATTTTCATCTTGAAGCAATGTCATATGCAACTTGCATAGCTTTGCCGATATTTCTTTTGAATATTTAAAATTATTTGGCGCCAACAGATCAGGAGGCCTTCTCTCTGAGCACTTTGCGTTTAGTCGCCAAGTTGCAACTATTAGCCATCGAGCAACTTTTTGTTGCGACAACCATTGATCTTTGTTGATTTGCTTGACTTTCTCCTCTGACGGGCTCGACACATGGCATCCCCTGATTGCCTCTAGGGTCCCAATCCTGCCACCTCAACATGACCTAGACTCATGGACAAAATGAAACCATGACTATTCGATCAACCTTGATCTGCTCTCTTAGAGGGCCCCAGCACTCGGTCACCAAGTCGCGGCGAATAAACATCACATGTCTTCCGATCCCGATATAGTGACCACCATTCAATCAACTTAGCTGACTGTTGGATCTTTCTCAACCTTCTTGATCTTTATCTCTTTCTAAGTGGCTCTCTCTTATGCCATGGTGTCACCACGTGGCACCCTTTGATTGGCTCCAGAGTTCACAATGGGGTGCCGCTTGTCGCAAGGGTATTCATTTCAGGCTCTCCACTCTGACACCTTAGCACGACCTCTACTAACCGCCGAAATGAACCACCTACCTTAACCGCTTACATTAACTGCCGGCCATGGTTCATCGCTGGAATGGAGCTCTTCTTTGTCGCGGGGTCACGAGGGATATGCCAACTAGCAGCTTCTCATCGCGGCCTAGCGACCACCATTGGATCATCTGTGATCACCATCGATCTGCTTGACTTTCTCGCTAGTTATTTTTCCTTTCCACTGCAAAATTTGGTTGCCTCAAGATGTGTGCACGTGGGTGTGGGGTCCATCGGGTCGCTGAGCTAGGTCCTTGCCAAAAGCCCTTAAGCTTTGACACTATGAATGTGTGCGGCTTTACATTTTAATATTAAAGCACTCCTCCTCACCACCAATGTGGGATAAATGGTTTATGCCTGGCCCTTTGCTTGAAAACCCTCTGGGTCCTTTCCTCTGTCATGCAAATCTTGCCATTTTCTTTTGCCTAAAGGTTTATGAGCCTCTTCAAGAACCACACAGGGGCACTGGCAATACAGCAACCAATTGCATTTACTTGGAATTTTCGCATGAGAGGAGGATGCAAACTGGGTTTTGTTTTGTCCTTCCTTGAAATGAATCCTTATCGATCTGACCCATTAGGTAGTCCTTTGATAGCAGATGCAAAAATTAGAAATGGGCCTCCCAAATTCATCAAAATTTTATAGGTCCTAACAATGGCTTTGACTGGGGATAGTTGGACTAAAGACCAACACAAGAATTTAGAATCTTTGGCAGAGCAGACCACCCAAAAACATGACACATCTCTTAAAATATTCAATGAGATTCATTCTCCAAAATAGGGGTTCCTTATCCTACCCAAGCAGCAGGGCTCCTTATTGAAAACCACACAACTGAAAGCAAAGTGACTATACAAGATGTACAAACATACTTACAAATGATTATAAACTTGTTCCAAAAAATCTCAGCGTTTACCTCTATCAAAAAATTGATTCTCATCACCTAATGTCATGATCCAAACAAAAGCACCTTTCAACAACAATTGAGCATAATCCTTATAATAAACCCCTTTCATCTCATTACTACAATAGTTGGTGTGCACAACTTTTGCCTGATTTTGAACTTTATAGTCACACATTATTTTTACAAAGGTAAAATCATGAGACAAATCACTATAAAGGCCTTCCCACAAGCTGCCATACATTTCACTATCCCAATCAACTCTATCCTTTGCAAGGGCATCAGCATGTTGAAGTTCAAAAGTAAAACATTCTTTTTCACCATTTTAATTCTCATCAGCACATGCCTTGTTATCATTTAGATTCATAGAATGGGGGACATTAATAACCAATTGATACAAACAAGGAACATAAACATTTTGGTCCAGATGTGACACTTCACCATACTGATCACACTTTATATTATCCGTGTTCATCAAACTCAATATGTGAGCATTCTCAATATCCCACTCATGGAAAAGAATGCATACCTCTGGCTGAAACAAATCCTCAGCTAAGTCTTTCTCATTCAGACTTACATCCATCTGAAAAAGTTCCATTTGTGGTCTTAAATAATCATCACACAGCCCATGCCTCTTATCTTCATCATGAAGTAATTTTTTACAACACATGCTACTGCTGTTTGGAACTTCATCAGCATCAAAAACTCGTTCAATACAAGAGGAAACTACAACATTTTTCATCAATGACATCAGCACTATGAACAGTGATATCAAAGGTAAAGAACTCCATGTCCAGTTCAAATATGCCATCAACATTCACATACCTCTTCATAGTATTTCAAACCTTGAAAATATTCAAATATAGGTTCATTTAAATCTAGAAATGAAACATCATCCGCACTTTTACATATGTTCTTATCTTCAAAAATACTTTCATTTTCAGATTCATGACTGAGATATATAAGGTGATCTCGTCTTATATCATCTTCACAAGATGAATAATAAGAATCATCATAGGTATCCTCAGCTGCATGACTAACATTTATTTGTTGACCATAAGAAAATGAATAACTTGTGTCACAATCACTCTTATTTTGAAATTTATCTTCATTGCTCATTTGTATATCTTCAAAGTGCTGAAAATCAAACTCAGTGTCCTCATAATCAGCAGCACCACTCCATTCTGAAACACATTCATCACTGGGTATGCTTGTATCGAGAACACCACTAGCATCATTCACAATTTCATTTTCAGCTTTATCCAACTCAATCAAATCCTGACTTACATCATATTGCCCATCCTTGTGTGACAAAATCATGGGCTAACTGACAACTTCTTTGTTTGAACACATTGTGTCATTATCATCCTCACTTGTATAATCCACAACACTTGGTGATACCTCAATATTTGGTACTTCAACATCAAATATATTAGCAGCATGTAAAGACCAATCCTCATCCCCATCATTGTTTTCATTATCATTATCCTTTGGAGATGCATGATTAACTTCATAATTTGCAGCCACATAATTAGCATAAATGACATACAAATCAAATGGTGTATATCCTTCATATATATCTATATCTATAACAACATTGTCACAAAAATTCCCACTGATTATTCCATTACTACTGTAAGAGACAACTGACATTGACAAAAAAGATTCTTGGCAAAGAATCTTTTGCTCAGCTTCACATGGTGTTTCACCATTGAAGATGTTTTGACAAGAAGTAGCAGCAGACGAAAATCTCTTTGAGATCTCAAATTTTAAATTATTTTCAATGTCCCTAGCTATTTTAAAATCTTCATGCAAAGTTTTGGGTTCCTTGTCTCTTAATAAGAAACCTGTCTTCTTGTCAAAAGTACTCATATAAATCTCCAAGAATGCTCCATCATTAAACTTATACTTGCTGGAAATATTAGACAATATTTATAAAAATCTAATATTAAATGTCGGTACCAATTCATCTTCCCTAATTTGTATGTACATGAATCCTCTCAGCATATCATAATCACTCACCTTTTTAGCGAATTGGGCCATAAAGTTAGCTGTTAATTCATCCCATGAGGAAATACAATTTGCTGGAAAAAAAGGGAACCAATCCATTGCATCCTCTTTCAGTGACTGGACAAATAATTTCATGCACACATCCTCTTGACAAACTTCAAAATCTCAAATCAAGTCTGAAAAGCGTTTCAAATGTAGATGTGTTGATTTTGATTTCTTCCCACTAAATATTGGCAAATACTTTCTAATTTTTGTGGGGATGGGATTTGGGTAACCCAAAATATCTTCAAAGTTCAAAGCAGCATAATGGTTTATTTTAAAACCTCTCTTATAACATGGTTGTGACATTTCACTAGGCATGGTTGTATGTGGAAATATACCAGGCAGAAAAACTTCACTACACATTTCTACTTGCTTCCACAAAGAATTGTACAACCTTGTGTAGAATAACTAAAAAATTCAAGCACATATCATCATACTGATCTATCCATAACATTGCTTGACATAAAGTTTCTCCAAATTTGCATACTACAACAGAACATATATGCTGAAAACTTCAGCAAAATAGATATGCAAATAGACTTGTAATTCCTCTTTTTCCCTCTTTACTAGTGTTGTTCACTTAGTGGGAGAACTATTTTACTCATTCAAATTTTCAAAAGAAAATAATTTGTATTGAAACCTTTGAAAGTACCTGGATATTTGTAGATATAAAACTTGTATTTGGTGAGATCTTTCTCAGATCTTCTAACATCATACACTAATCTTCATATAGAGTTGCCACCTCCTTCACGAAGGAAAATATCTTCAATAAATTTTTTGGGATCTTCAATCATAGAACCCCAAACACTTGCTAAACCTTTTCTCTAAGTTCACCAAATTTCTTAAAACTTTCACAATAATGCACACTGGTGCAAAGATCTTTTAGAGTCACCACTCACTGCTGCGAGAATTTATAAAATCATTTATAGAACATGAACATATTCGGACTTACACAAAGATAAAAGGATAACAAAGTTTCAACACTTGGCACACAGCACTACCAGGCAAATAACTATAGATCTGAAAAAACTTTCAGATTTACAACACTTTTATGACTCTTTCCTCAAATGGACATGTCTGGACTAACTGGCCTTAATTGTTAAAATACAAAGAGTGTCTCAATTTGAATCCAATCAACACATGTTGTAGCTTGTTCCCTAGCAGAGTTGCCATTTTGTTGGTCTCAAAAAAGACACCCAAGTTCACCTACAAACTATCTATGAAATATCCAATCTCAATCAATGAAAAGCTTTAGGGCTTGGACAACATAACAAGGATAACAATCCTTCTACTCTTCAGGATCTACAAAACCTAGGTGGGTATACCTTTGATGTATTAAATCAGACCCATTACAAACATGACAACATCAATCAAAGTAGATAGATCTCATAAGGGCTCAACAACAAGGAGGTTACTAGAGATGGGTTAGATCTACATTGATATCTCAGCTAGATTGGAGCATGAGATAGGTGGAATAAACTAAACCTACAACATAAAAGTAAATGGATATTGATTTGACTTTTGAAAAGAGGATCACAAAATGCAACAAAAAACCAACAGATAAACCAGTGCCTTATCTGGGCAACATAGTCATCTACAACAGACTACAATCTGACAAGAGAAACTAGCACAAAAATCACAAGTTCTTGATCTATCAACTCCGAAATATGCTTGACATACATAGAGTCCTAATCTGCATTAGACTTCATCATCCAATCCACACCAAAAGTACTGATATCAATGACCTTGTTCAAAGTATTTTATATTTTTCTCCTTAAGAAAAAGACTTAGAACAACTTCATTAGATGCCTAACAAATCATTCAAATGAGCAATCCTTGATTACTTAAATGAAATAAACACTAGCATAGTAACATAGAGACCATTAAAGTTTGAGTTTAAATTCTTTGGACTATATATTTCATTCCTTTGTCAGAAGGTTACAAGTACTTCATATTCGACTCAGAAATTGCTAAGACAAAGGCCTGTTTTAATTTTTCCAGAGTTGAGCTACAATCCCCTTTTCTAGGTAGCCTTGGTATCCTTTTATAGAAATCAGGATGCAACAAGCTTTAGACCACCTAGAAGAAAAAATCTTACCCTAACAGTCATTTAATGCAAAATTTCTATTGCAGTTGAGGGAGAAATCTAACATTCCTTCTGGGATGCGTGCCTCATTAATCCATTGGGCATTCACTTGGAAAATGGCCGAAAGGGTAGGCTCCTATTACCCAAAAATGGTTGCAACAACCAACAACTTCATAATGTCGATGGATCATCTTGTTCTAGAGCATTGATGAGTTCATATCACAGAGTAGTGCACCATTGTGTTCTTTGCATATCTCCTTGTAGATCTCCTGGGTACCTCTCACCAACCCATTTTCATCTTGAAGCAATGTCATATGCAACTTACATAGCTTTGTCGATATTTCTTTTGAATATTTAAAATTCTTTGGTGCCAATGGATCATAAGGCCTTCTCTCTGAGCACTTTGCCTTTAGTTGCTAAGGCATGACTATTAGCCATCAAGCAAATTTTTGTTGAAACTTGGTGACAAGCATTGATCTTTGTTGATCTTCTTAACTTTCTCCTCTGACAGGCCCGACACGTGGCATCCCTTGATTGCCTCTGGGGTCCCAGTCCTTTTGCCTTAGCATGGCCTGGACTCATGCCCGAAATGAAACCACAATCGTCTAATCAACCTTGATCTACTCTCTTAGCAAGCCCCAGCACTCAGTCACCAAGTCGCGATGAATAAACATCGCACATCTTTCGATCACGATATAATGAGTATTGTTCGATCAACTCGACTGACCGTTGGATCTTTCTCAACCTTCTTGATCCATATCTCTTTCTGAGTGGCTCTCTTATGCCATGGTGTCACCACATGGCACCCTTTGATTGGCTCGAGAGTTCACAATAGGATGCCACTTGTCGTGAGGGTATTCATTCTAGGCTCTCCACTCTGACACCTTAGCACGACCTCTACTAATTGTCAGAATGAAGCGCCTGCCTTAACCGCTTGCATTTATTGCTGGCCATGGTTCACCGCTAGAATGGAGCTCTTCTTTGTCACGGGGTCCCGAGGGATATGCCAACTAGCAGTTTCTCATCGCAACCTAGCGACTATCGTTGGATCATCTACGATCACCATCGATCTGCCTGACTTGCTCGCTAGTTATTTTGCCTTTTTGCTGCAAAATTTGGTTGCCTTGAGATGCGTGCACGTGGGGTCCACTAGGCCACTGAGCTAGCTCCTTGTCAAAATCCCTTAATCTTTGACACTATGAATGTGTGCGGCTTTAAATTTTAATATTAAAACGCTCCTCCCCACCACCAATGTGGGATAAATGGTTTACGCCTAGCCCTTTGCTTGAAAACCCTTTGGGTCCTTTCCTCTATCACACGACTACTGCCATTTGATTTTGCCTGAAGGTTTCTTAGCCTCTTCAAGAACCACGTAGGGGCACTGGCAATACACCAAGCAATTGCATTTACTTGGAATTTTGGCATGAGGGGAGGATGCAAATTGGGTTTTATTTTGTCCTTCCTTGAAATGAATCCTTATCGATCTGACCCATTAGGTAGTCCTTTGATAGCAAATGCAAAACTTAGAAATGGGCCTCCCAAATTCATCAAAATTTTATAGGTCCCAATAGATGTGTTGTATGTTGAAGATATAAAGCACAATCTTTTGAGTGTTAGTCTGATGGTTGATAAGAAATATAACCTGCAATTCAATAATGAGAAATATGAGATCTTGAGTAGCTCCAGGACTGAGATTGCATCGGGGATAGAGATTAAAGGTAATATCTTTCACTTGAATGCTGGTGGTTAGAGTTGTCTAATTTCTCATATTGATGAAATTTGGTTATGGCATAAAAGGACGTGTCATGTAAAATTTGATTGTATGGTTAAGATAAGTTCTACTCAGGCAGTGAGAGATCTACCAAAGTTAATAAAGCCCTCTAATCTAGTATGTAAGGAATTTCAATTGGGGAAGCAGACAAGAGTTACTTATAAGAGAAAAGAATATAATTATAATGGATTTTTGGATCTTGTGCATATTGATATGTGAGGTCCTTCTAGAGTGAGAAGCTTGCAAGGTGACAGGTATTTCATGTTGCTAATTGATGACTATTCAAGGATGATGTGGGATACCTTCTTAAGGGAGAAATCTGAAGCATTGAAGAAGTTCAAGATTTTAAAGGCTAGAGTTGAAACTAAGACTGGAATGAAGTTAAAGTGTCAAAGATATGATAGAGGTGGAGAATTCACTTTCGGTGAGTTTAAAGAATAATGTGAAGGGTGTGGAGTTAAGAGATAGTTATCTACTCCTAGAACTCCGCAATAGAATGGTGTTGTAAAGAGGAAGAATAGAACAGTTCAAGAAGCTACTAGAAGCATGATACTTGAAGGAAATATTCCACATATATTTTGGAGATAAGTTGTGAGTACTGCAGTATAAACTCTTCACTGAGTAAATGTGAAAGGTGATACTAGTAAGACTCCTTATGAGTTATGGTTTGGTCATGCTCCTACTGTTAGATATTTTAGAACTTTTTGGTAGTAAATGCTATATCAAAAGAGATGAAGATCTTGGAAAGTTTTATGCTAGATGTGACGAAGGAATATTTCTTGGTTATTCTACTAAAAGTAAGGCCTATTGGTGTTATAATAAAAGATTAAGAAAAATGGTGAAAGTGCTAATGTGAAGGTTGATGAAGTAAATGTGAGACAAATTAGATCTTGCAGATATGATTCTGATGATTAGGATGCTAGTTTAGATAACGGAAAGCCAATGCAAAAATAAGTTCAGGTTGATCCGAAAAAGATAGAGAATTAAGGAGAAGTTGCAAATACAAATGCAGAAGAAAGAGTTCAAGAACCTGAAATTCAAGAAAATCCTAAAACTCCCAGGTATGTAAGATTAAATCATTCAAAAAATCAGATTATTGGTGACAAGAATAAAGGTGTGATGACTAGGAGAAGATGTTTTGAAGAAATTTGTTGCACTTCTAAGATTGAGCCTAAAAGTGTTGATGAAGCTTGTAAAGATGAAAATTGGATTAAAGCTAATGTAAGAAGAACTAAATTAGATTGAGAAAAATAATACATGGATTTTTGTTCCTATAGCTAGGAATAAAAAATGTAAATGGAACTAAATAGGTATTCTAGAATAAGTTGAATGAAAAGAGTGAAGTTGTCCGAAATAAAGCAAGACTTGTTTGTAAAGGTTATTCATAGATGGAAGGAATTGACTATGAGGAGACTTTTTCTCCAGTGGCTAGAATTGAATCTGTTAGATTATTTATTGCCTATGTTGCTCACAAAGATTTTAAGGTTTATCAGATGGATGTCAAATCAACCTTTCTTAATAGAGAATTGGAAGAAGAAGTCTACATTGAGCAACCAAATGGATTTCAACTAACAAATGAAAATGACATGGTTTGTTGGTTGAAGAAAATATTTTATGGATTAAAGAAATCCCCTAGAGCTGGTATGCCAGATTGGATAAGTATTTGATGAATCTTGGATTCAATAAAGGTATTGTTGATAGTAATCTTTATTTCAAGATTGATGAGAATAATATTTTGATTGTTGAAGTTTTTGTTGATGACATTATCTTTGGAGGAAATGATTGCCTATGTAAGAGATTTGTTGAAGAGATGTAAAATTAATTTGAGATGTCTATGACTAGTGAAATAAAATTCTTTTTGGGATTGCAAATTACTGAGTTGGATAAAGGTATTTTCATATCTCAGCCTAAGTATGTGAAGGAATTGTTGAAGAAATTTTTTTTTGAGGATTCTAAACCTATTGGTACACCTATGGTGATTGGATGTAAGTTGACAAAGGATGTGATAGGCCCTAAAATTATGTTTTGCAAAATTTTTGTCATTCAGGTTTCATTTTGCCTTTTCTCAAGTTTTCAGGGTTTAGGGCTTTAGGGGTTGCTCCCTTTTGATTAAGTCTTGGTATAAAGGAAAATCTTTAGGCCTTTTTATATTCTATCATTACCTTTTTCTTACTTAAGGCCGAGGGTTACACTCTGTTGGCGGGGCCATTTTGTTCCGTAAAGCATTAAGTCATGTTAGACCAGTCTATGAAATGATTTACCTAAATTGCATAAATTTTTCCTATAGTTGGTCTCCCATTAAATATTTGCACCTGTGCTTATATTTTCCTAAGTCTGAAATTTCCAAATATTTCGACAGGTTGTTAAAGACAAAATGAATATGATGGTCCATGCTTCCCCATGGTAAAAAATACAAGGATGATAAACACTGTGGGATCATGAGATGATGCCATGTGTCTTCAGTGGAAACTAACAAGGTTGGTAGTATAGCCGGTTGAAGTTTTGTGTTACCGGTTCTTAGGAAGTAAAGGTTGGTTTACTAATAATCCTATCAATTTGCATGTGTTCCAAATGAACGACGATCTTATGTCTTGAGGTAAAAGGTGCCCGAATTTTAAATTTTGGGGGAGTTAATAGGCACTTTGCAAAGTAGTAAAGAATGAACAAATCCGACAACCCTCGTATCCCTGTCGTGGAAGTTGCAAGAAAGTTACGGACCGTGGCATCATGAGATGATGCCATGTGTCCCAGGGTGACCAGAAAGACATGGTGGGGTTACTAACACAGTTTTGTTGAAACATGATGTGGTGCTGATTAGTCGTGACTTCGTGGGTCTGCGGATACATATGGAAGGTCAAAAGTTGTGTTGACAAGAAATGATCATTAGATTTTCCAGGCTGGGTAAGATCCGCGATTGATTTTCAAATGTGAAATTAGGAGGGATCATTGAAGGCATTGGTTGTAGCTTGCACAGGAGAGGTAGAATGAACAAGATACATATTTGTCCACTTAGGGTGATTAGTGACAAGTTGGGAGATTTTGATGCCGACTTAGTCTAAGAGGATTATCTTCAAATTTTCTATTGAGAAAAGGATTGATTCAACAAGGCAAGGATGATATCTTAGAGATGTGAAAGGATTAGGATAAGCTTCTGGTTCAGGTGTGATAGATCATGAGTTCTATGATGAATTCAAAGATTCGCTTGTTGAGAAAGATCCTAAAGAAGAAGAATGTACACCCATGGAAGAATAAAATTAGGATAAAATCACTCGCATCAGGTGAACCTTGACAAAAGAATACAGTGGATGTGATATGCATGAATTATACTGTCCATAGTTGGCAGATTGAATTAAGAGCACTGAAGTGATGACGTTTTAGGAACAAACACCACTTGATGAAGTATTGTTTAACTATACATTCAGCAAAGTGGTGATTAAATTGGTAGGAGAATATGAAGCCTTTTCATTTTTTGAGTGCAGTTTTTTCTTCTACTGGGGGAATGATGTTTGAGCAAGGTTGTAAATGGAGTTGCAATGTACTCTGTGATATTGGATGGATTTTTTCTCTCATATGTGAGTATGTATATTTCTAGAGGGGATGTGAAAGTGGGGAGGATTACCAAAGGGGGCATGAAAGCCTTTTCTTATGAAGAAAGGCCACGCATGACACTACCTCTTCTTCTACTCTATCACTGGGTGGCAGGGGGTTCTGAGAGAGAGCTCATAGAGGCATGGAAAAGGAACATGTTTGGGTAGGGAGTGGTAGCAACCCATCCATGTAGCTGCATGGAAGCTGCGACCCCTCCCCAGCATATTATGTTTCCCTCGTAACTCATCCTCTCACTACCTCTAATCCTGGGCATGAAGGTTGAAGCTCCTCCTCTAGTTTAGAGGTGACTTTTCTTCTTCCCGAGACCCCATTTCCTTTCCTAGAAGGAAAATGCTAAATAGGACAGAAGTGTAATATCTCAGACTCCATCCCAAGGTGTCAGGGTGATAATGAAATGGCTCAAATGGTTTTGCTCCTACCAATTTTCAGTTAAGAATGATGATTCATAGGTGCCAACACTTGGATATGTAAACTTTTTGTAATAGAATTGCATATGGCCTTTTAGGGCTAATTGTTAAGAATGAACCTGATATTGACATGTGTATCTGGTCGAAGGCTTGTCACTCCCTTTATTCTATAAAAAGGGAAATCATGGCCAGAAGAAGGGTTCAGATTTTTTGGGAATGTCTTGTAGGTTTAGTTTTTCCTTGTTCCTTGGGTTTTTTCCTAGTTTGTTTTTGGTAGTGAGTCTAGGTGAAGCTAACAAGTTGTAAAGTCTTTTACAGAGTAAATAAAGAAATGCTTTAGTGTCAAATTTTGTACAAGTTCTTGAAGAAGTTATATGTAAATTGTATCTTGTGACAAAGATAGCATTTTGTTTAAATAAAACAACATTCTGACTCTTTTCTCTCCATTGCATGATTCTATCAATTTTTAGATGAAATAAATCAAAGGTTTATTTCATTTAGTGCATTGTTATGATGTATGTAGCTTTTTTTTTATGCTTCGGCCTAAGGGGTCAATTAAATCACTTAATAGAGTTGCAAAATGATAGGGCTTGTTCAAGGATTTTAGATAAGTAGTTTTGGGTTGGGGTTACAAATTAGATATATTGTAAGGCAATATTATCTTAGACCTTATATTATCAGATCAAATTTTGTCATATTTTCAGGTTTACATTGTGTATCTTTCAGGTTGCCAATGGAGTAAGGCACTAATCAATTCTTGTAATTTGCTTTATTTGTCAGCATTGTTTTAGTTTTACCTAATGAATCTCTACAAACCTTTTAAAATTTCAGAATGTCATCTGTTAATTTTTATGTATTTTTTGAAAGTTGTCCTACCCATCTCATGCTCCAGCCTAAGGATGAGGATCACTAAAGGATTTTCCATCCTTGAGAATTCTCCCTTTTTGTTGAGTCCTTTTATGAGATAATCTGCTTTGTTTTTAGTAAATTCTTGAGTATCATTACAGAGAGAAGGAAGTTTACTGAAGGGATCACCCTCCCAGATTCTGCAGAGCCCGAAGTGTAGAAGGATCTTATATCCTTGTTAAAGTTGGTCCAAGCCTGACAAATATTGATAGTTGGAGGTGACTTTCCATAGATATTTGGAGGAAACAGCTTGGTCTCTTCTCTATGGCAGTGTAAACCCGTTCATTTTTTGGAACCAACATGATGTTGACTATCTGAAAGCTAATTAGATGAGATATAGATCTATGCTTGGGGGTTTGTTGTATTTGACTCACACTAGACCTGATATAATAAACGTTGTAAGTCATGTTGCTAGATTTCATGATGATTCTAAGGAATCTCATGTTATTGCTATAAAGAGGATATTCAGGTATTTGAGAGGGGTAGTTGATTTTGGTTTGTAGTATTCCAAGAATGATGACTTTACTTTGGGTGCTTTTACAGATGTTGATTCGGTAGGTGATGTTGATGAATGAAAGAGTACTACAGGTGGTGCATTATTTTTGGGAAAGAAGTAGGTCTCTTGCGAAAGTAAGAAGAAGAATACTATTTCCTTATCTACTTTAGAAGCTGAGCACATTGTTGCTGCTAGCAATTGTACTTGGGTAATTTGGACAAAGCAAATGTTGAAGGATATAGGAGATATTTATGATGAACCTATTTCTATATATTGTGATAATTCAAGTTCTATCAATATTTTAAAGAATCCAGTGTTGCATTCCAAGACAAAGCATATTTCAATCAAGTATCATTTCTTGAGAGAAAAGGTGAATGAAAAAGAAGTCATATTGGAGTAGGTATCTACAAAGGAACATATTATAGATATCTTTACAAAGCCTTTGCCTAAAGATACTTTTGAGTATCTCAAAGAGAAGTTAGGGGTAATTTCCCCTCCTAATGAGAACTAAGGTACATGAATTTGCATCAGTCCAGTCAACTTCATAGAGGTATTTTATGCTTCTGATTGATGAGTGAGGTTGCTACTTAGGGGAGTAGTCAGTGTTGGTGTTCAATGGTTTAGATATTGATATTTGTGAAGCTAATTCAAAGGGGAGAGAATCTTGATTCTTGAACCTTTGTCACTGATGTCAAAGGGGAAGAGAAGCATGTGAAGAACCTTGAAGTATTTTGAGTTGTTTGGGGAGCCGATCCTTGTGATTTTGAGGGAGATTGCTGAGATTTGATTTCTTTCTTTGCATTGATTGCTTTTCATATTCATATGTTTCCATCAATGCCAAAGGGGGAGATCGTTGGATTTTGGTTGATATGTTTCCATTGATGCGTTGTCATTGATGTCAACATATGTGACATATGTGGAGATTGTTGATGAAGAGATTGTTGGATATTTTTCTATGTATTTCAGTGTTGCAGTTTGATTGGATGAGTTGGTTTAGCCCATGTATTATAGATGAGCTGATGCAGTTTATAGGGTTTCTAGTATGTTGTCTGTAGATGGCTCATTCCCATTTGTAGAGGTCCACATGACGATTTGATTGAGTTATGAGATATGGTATTGAGGATGTTATGTAGTTGTTTTTGTTATTCAGTATTCTGGTTTGTGCTTTGTATTGCTCTGAAATTGCTATATCTTTGGTTGTGGTTGTATTTTGGACATTAATGTGTGTCCTCAGTTTGATTGGTTCATGGTTTGGAGGTCCACAAGAAAATAGTTTAGTTTGACAGTCAGTTGTGTCGATGTTCTTGTGCTCCAATAGAAAGATGATGATGATTCTGGTAATCAGAGTTGTTGCAGTTGTGATGCAATTCAATTTGTTTTGTGAATGTCTCTATATCACATTCTATGCATATTGGTGGTCCACATTGATTATTGTGCATGTTATTGAATATTTTCCTTGTTTGGTGATGTTCTTCATCTTATTCGACATTCTTGGTGGTTGTAGCATGTTGCAGCTGATCGGGTTGTAATTCTTGAAAGTGTTTCATATTTGTGGTATTGATTTGGGTCCAGACTATGTCTTAGCCAACATTGTTTTGGTCTGCATTTATTGTTGTAGTGTGTAAGGATATTATTTTATAATTTATATTGAAGGTTTGATTGAACTTGAAACATAGGTTGATGTCTTGTATAAATATATGTAATAATCATGTAAGATGTATGTCTGCAACTATTTGCATTGTATATGCAAGTGAATGACCGAGTTGGATGCGTGAACAAGTGATTTGATCTTTGGAAGTTTGAAGGAGAAGAGAAGTGTTGCAAAGAAGACTATGTGATTAATCAGAATTGTACTCAAGCATATGCAAATGCTATTTTTGTAGTTCATGTAATCTTGATTGTAGTCTAAATGTTTTTGTAAGTCAGTGAGACTTCTTGTAAGGCAGTGAGCCTTCCCTTAAGGTTGTAGCCTTTTTGGGTTTCTTATTTTGAGAAGTGAGCTCTAGACAGTGTTCCTAAATGCATGTGCATTCCCATTTTAATATTCACATTTACTCCTAACATGGTATTATCTCATTGTTGGTAGGTTCACACCTCGGGTTTTTCTTTAACAAGGTTTTCCACGTCAAAAATCTTGGTGTTATGTGTGTTATTGATGTGGTGTTGTTTCATGCTTTAACTATAAATTATCAAATTCATTTTATGGTTTAAGTTGCACTATTTTTTTGTGTAGATTGATTCACCCCTCCCCCCTTTCAATTTGTTGCATTGTTCCCAACACTTAGCACTTTGGCAAACCATTCAAATTCCTTTGTTTTCTAAAAAAATTTCGTTTCTAGGCAACTAACCTGTGAAGACACTTTGGAACACTGACTGGACGCACTCTGAATGCAGAGATTTGAGTGAGTGTTCATTAAATTTGCCATTTTGCAACTCTGAATTTTGGTCAAAACAACCTGAGTGGCTCCCAAAATTGCCTTTAAAAATTGATCAAAACAACCTGAGTGGCTCCCATAATTGCCTTTAAAAATTGATCAAAACACCTCCTTAAGTCCTGAAAGCTAGCACACTAAAATAATGTCATATGAGGAATCCAAAGCATCAAATAGATTCTCATTATGAGTCGCAGCGCAAAATATTTTAATATGTGAAGTTGCGTACTCAGCTATTTTTAGAAAGTGCACCTATCAAATCAGCCTAGAACCCATTCAAACACTGAATTGAAAAAATATCAAACCTTTTCTTCAGGAGTTACCACTTGGAGATCTGATACATCTAAATATGGTGAGTATGTGAGAAAGAGGGTTTATTTTGATTTTTCCACATATGCAAAATATTAGCATTCAAAGTTGACCTCTCTGAAAAGTCTAGAAATGTTGATTACGAATCCTTGAAAAAATGCATCTGCAATCGGCTCTGAAAAATAGCAAACGAGGAGTTGAGGGGCTACAAACTGGTCAAGTTGTAGATAAATATATAGAAAATGCTAGAGAACTCTCATTTTGATGTGCAGGTCATTAGGTGATCTAATAAAAATTCAGATGTGAGGCTACTTTTTGTAAATTGTGCACAATCAACTTGCAAATTTGAACTTTTTGCAAATGGATTTGACTTTGAAAACTCATCAAATGGATTCATGGGGCCAAGCCAACTGACATGGGGCTTCCTCATGATGCAGAGAATAATTAAAAAAATATCATTTGGGATTAATATTCACTTGGCACAAAAATACAATATCTAAAAGTTGACCTCCTCAAAAACGTGCAACAACTGCAAACAATAAACCAACTTCAGGACCTCAAAATAGGATCTTCAAAAACTCATCAAAATTAGTCACGGGAGGCTAAAAATGATCATAGGGCATCTATGATAAGTTTTCAACACTTCCCCAAATTGATTATTCATTATACTATAGGGGTGCCAAAATATAAGCTCTCAGTGTGAGCTACTTAGGCTTATTCAACAAGGTACTTCCTAAGTGTATTAGGAAAAATTTTACATGGGCCCTCAAAATTTTGCCAAATTTTGGTGGTCCCCATAGGTTATAGGACACATGTAGGGAAGAGTGTCATCACATGCCATCAACATGGGTTTTCTTGATAGTTTGACCCTCTCCAAAACACCAGACCCCGATGCCCATTGATGTACATGCAGAACCAACTCAACCTTTCACAAATACAAGGGAGTCAATCTACCATACAAGACTTCTCAATCTCATCCTGAGTCTAAATGAGTACTCTAGGCCATGAGTGAGGCACCAACAATTATCTTATCTTATTAATGTGTGAAAAACCCAACCCAGAGATTTATAGTAATGCTATCACTTGATTAGCCAACTCTTAATGAGATTTCCTGGTAGCCACTTGCGGGCCCCAACACTCGCTTAAGAGGAAATTTCCAATGAGATTTCTTGGTAGCCACCTAGGCCTCTACACCTACTTGGAAGCCACTCTCCCTAATATTCTCCTAAAACCTAGGGTACAACAAAAGAATCACAACAATAACTTAACATCCATGGCTCGCATAATGAATCATCTTCATCATTTCTCATAATCAAGAACCTCATAATTCCACATGAAACTTTATACAATAGATCCATATCAAAATCTGATGCACAATATCAAATTTGATCATAATTGTTTTTGAACGATAAAGCCATTTTCCACTACTCTCATGCAATAAATCAAACATGGAACAAATAATCTCAATAGCATGATACAAACAAAATATGATTCCAACATTTCATTACTAAATATAACACTCTCCAAAAGCCATAATGCAATCATACATCAAAATCTTAAATCCAAATAAAACAAAACTAGAAAACAACATAGTGAATCACATAAATCTCAAAATCAATCTTCTCATCTGACACAACACAACACGGACTACAAAAAATGACACATGAATTTAAAATAGTAGAATTACACTTTTGTCACTTGCTACAGTGCCTTTACAAGTTCTTCTTGGACCTTTATAGATTAATTTGGCATTGAATAGCACATCCATGGCATTGAATAGCGCATTTACAAGACAATCTAGCATCTTTAACATCCAGACTAGCATATACACTAACCAGAGTAGTGCTTTTGCTCACTAGAATAGCGGATTTAACATTCATTTCAGCTTATATGTAACAAAGACCACAAAAAGACTCAAACATGGAATAAAATGATCAACTAACACGGAAGAGGTATCAAACACAAAAACCAAATCAGACTAAACACAACACAAGGCACAATTCTTTCATGAATAGGAATAAGCAATCATAAGGTAGTAATATAAACTACAAGCTCCAAAACACACACAAATCCTAACTAAATGGCACCTGAAATTCTGTACTTCTAGTAAACCAAAATAATGAAATTTATAAACACATGATCTTGAATACTAATGTAGCCTTCAAAGGGGGAACAAAGAAAAATTGAAAAGCTCTAGACTCCAAATGCAACATGGCAAGATAAAACCCAAAAGACTCCATATTACCAGTAAAACAAAATAATGGAATTAAAATTACAATATTTGCATAATGCATAGAAATCTTTCCGCACACACGTAGCATACATTATTTTCCATTTACAAGACCAGTGCATATAAAATTTTCCCTTTAACACAAAATGCATAAACAAAATCAGATCAAAACCATTGACCTAGAAACTTGAAGAAATGGACAAGAAATTCGAAGGACAAAATACAAAGTTAAGCCACAACATAGAAAAAAATAACATTGAAAAGAAACTCCAATCCTTAGACATACGTAGAAAATCTCCCCCCATTTAAAATCCAAAGCTCTTCTTAGAAAATTTCATGACAAACCCATTTCTAGCAAAATTGCATAATAATAATAATAAATCATAATAGTAACCTTCATGATAATAATAATATTAATAACAACAACAATAATAATATAATAATTATTATAATAACCCTTCTCAAAATTCAAGAGAAAATAAAATAAATAAAATAATAACCACCAATTGCAATTCCCAAAGACCAATAATAAAAATGGGTAATTAAAATAAATAATTAAAAATGAATAAATAATAAATAAATAAATGCACAAATAAGCATAAATATTTAACCAATATAATTCCACCAAATAATCATCAACTTATTATAATCTCCAAATAATATTTATATTTATTCATATCTACCATCATTTATTAATTTGCACCAATGAGCTATATATAATAATTAATTAACTAATTTCCACAACTCCAAATAACCAATAAGATAAATAATCAAATTCACATATAATGATAAATTATTTAATAATATAATTTAAACTAAACACAAATAATATCTCCCACATACATATTAAATATAATAGAGAAATAATCTTTCACAATACATATAAGATATAATAAATAAATAAATAAACATCCATGCATAATTATAAATGCTAAATATTATAATCCATGAAATAATACTAATATAATAATATAAGACTTGCAATATTCCCACATGAATAACTAATTACTCACACATAAGGCTATGCATGACAATATATATTAATCTCTGCATTCATCAATCAACAACACAATACATCAACTAAGACCACATAAAACCCAACAAGACGACAAGGCTTAAACATTGGAATTGCCTTAGGACATCGACTAGGTTTAAAATGTGGTAAGATCCAATGCCACCTTCGATCAATTTCCATTGGGATTAAAGGCATGCTTCAACTTGTGGGATCAAGTGAATTCAATGCCTAGTACCTACATCTTGCATAACACCAAATGTCTATACACAACATATATATATATATAGATATATATATATATATATATATATATATATATATATATATATATATATATATATATATATATGTGAACAAAGATACACAAGCAGGTGACAAAGAATCACAACATCACACCCCACTCAATTATGAGTGATGTGACATCTTTCCTTTTGCATTCACAAGAACAAGGCATCATAGGAAAGACATAACATAATAAATTAAATCATCATCATTCACATCTAATGTAGTCACCAAATTAGGGTTAGCACAAGATAAATCATCATAAGAAATAAACACATGAACCACATTTCTTAAATAGTGAATGATCTGTTGGCATTATGTGAACCGGTATGAGGACATGATGACATTGTATGATTGTCATTGATGTCAATATGCTGAAGAAGAGAGAACCGGTGTATGTGCGAATTGGTATAACATTATGAACCGATATATGTGCCAAAGTGAAGCGGTGTGTTTGTTCAAGGTGAACCGACATGTGGTTATGGGAACCGGTACATGGAAGCTTTGTATGACTACCAGTTGGTAGTCTCAACTTCAGGGTTTCCAGTTGAAGTGCTTCAAGCCTGTGTGACATAGCCGGTGACTTTGTGTGATGAGTTAGCATTGTAATGAAGAACATATCATGTTGCCACGTCAACCTTGTGTGTGTGAAGGATCTTGTATGAAGGAGATTGTTCCTATCTACCTCCGGAATGTGCGAAGTTTGTAAATGATGAAAATGCGTGATGGGTTATTAGCCGCCATGAAAGTGGTGGAAAATAAACTATGGAGAATATCTTGAGATCGGTTCAAGACTATTGCATTTAATGCAATGTGCTCAATGGTCAGGATTGAACTGTTTGAATTGCTTAACCTAATAGGTTTAGGGTTTAGGGTTTATGTTACCAACCTATCTGTTTCCTATAAGGTTGATGTTGTGTTTCTTTCTGAAGTTGTTGGCAAAAGTTGCATGAGTGTATCCAAGTGAAGAGATACATGATTCTTGCCAGACCAGAGGAGAGAAGTGATACCTGCAGAGTGTAAGTGCAGAAGGTGAAGAGGAGCTAAAGCAAATTTGCATTGGCATTGAGTGTTGTTACCAGATCATTGTAATACCTATTGATATCTAACCACTTCAATAGTTGGGAAATCTCTTAACAGGGTAGCTTTAACTGGCTTACTGTAAATCCTTTGACAGGGTGACTCAAAACCATTGAGTTCTTGAAATCCTCTAACAAGGTAACCTTTAATAGGGTTTAACCCTTAACCGGGTGATCCCTAATAGGATCAGTTCCTAACAAAATCTATTGTATCAGTCTTTAACCAAACAAGGCTCCTAACAGAGCAGACTTCTAAAGAGTTCAAAAAATAGCTTGTGGGTATTCATCCCCACTGTGGTTTTTCCCAGTTGGGTTTCCACGTGAAAAATCTGTGTCATGTGTGGTGTTATTCATGTGGTGGTTTAAGTGATTTGTGTCTGAAGATAAATCATGTTGATCTAGCTATTTATATATTTTGATGATAGATTACCTATTCATGCACTAGGGTGAAATGGAAATGAAGTATTATATTGTATGAAAAGATAAGTGTCAACCGGTTTATGCTTGTCTTAGTTACTCTAGGTTTTTGTCGGTTGTACTTTGTTTAAGACCGGTGTTACTGTTTGTCTGCCAAAGCACAGTGTCTACTAACAAACCAGTTTTAGGAATGTGTTTTTGTCTGTATTGATTCAAACCCCCCCAAGTACCGGTTTGGTACTATCCATTCATCATTGAGTTATCAATTGGTATCAAAGCGTCCTCCAAGTCTTCTGTGTTATAAGCTTAACCGCTTGAGGAAAAGAACCCAGTCTAATGATGAATAGGGAAGGTCCAAAGTTCAATAGAGATAATTTCAATATATGAAAAGATAGAATGAAGATATACATCAGAAGCATGGGTGCTCAACATTGGAGCTATGTTGAGAATGCTTATGTTGCCCCTACCGGTACTCTCACCAATGACCAAAAGAGAGAGATGTAGGAGAATGGGCAAGTCATGGAAGCCCTAATCAGTAGTTTATCTGACATTGAGTTTATTGATGTCCAAGATAAAGTAAATCCCAAAGAAGTATGAGATACTCTTGAAAATATCTATGGCGGTGATGAGCATGTAAAACAAGCTAAGGAAGAAAGCCTTAGAGGGAAATTTGAAGACATGCAGATGGTTGAAGGTGAGACCATTCAATAGTATGGAAAAAGAATCAAAACTATTGTCGGAGATATCAAGAGTACAGGTGGTGAAATGGAAGATTCCACTGTGGTAAGCAAAGTTCTGAGATCCTTATTACCGGTCTATGCAATAAGGGTTTCTGGTATTCAAGAGTTGAGATCAATAGACAAGACTAAGGTATCCCTAGACTCCATCATTGCAAAGTTGAAAGCCTATGAGCTAAATAGTTTTGATGGCAGTGTTCAAAAGCCTGAATCAACTTTTAAAGCTTCTGTTGTACCATCCAAAAAAGGAAAAGAAGCAAGCACCAGTGGTGAACCAAGACAGAGTAGAGAAATGGATGATGAGGAGATTATGATGGAATTTGAAGCTCTTCTTGCCAGGAAACTTCCTAAAGGAACCGGTAAATACAGAGGTAAGCTCCCTTTGAAATGCTTTTCTTGTAACTAGATATGACATATTGCTATAAACTGTCCTAATGGTGACAACAAGGACAAACTAAAAAGGTTCAAGAAATTCAAAGGAGGAAATTGGAGAAACTATTTTGTGGCAGTTGATGAAGGTGTCACAGATGAGGAATCAGAAGATGAAGAAAATGAAGATATTGTGTTTGTTGTTGTCAAGGAAGATGTGTCAGACAAGAAGGCCCTTGTCTCCCACTTTGATAATTCCAATGAGTGGATTATTGACAATGGTTGTTCTCACCATATGATTGGTGATCGGAGCAATTTTCTATCCTTGGAAGAGTATAATGGTGGTGTGGCTCACTTTGGTAATGATGCACCATATATGGTCAAAGGCAGAGGGTCCATATCTCTGAATGGAAAGAGTAGTGCTGACAATGTGTATTGGGTTGATGGTCTCAAACACAACCTTCTAAGTGTTGCCCAGTTGAATGATAGTGGTCTCACTCTAGAATTCAAGAATGGAGTGTGCAAAATCAAAGGAAAGAATGGTGAATTGGTGGCAACCGGCATGTAGACCAAAGGTAACCTATTTCAGTTGAATGCAAATATCAGTACATGTCTTATGGCCAAGTACGATGATAGCTAGATATGGCACAGGAGACTCTACCATGTAAACTTTGATAACATTGTGAAGGCCAGTAAGATCAAGGCCATTAGAGGGTTGTCGGTGCTGAGCAAATTGGAAAATACCTTGTGCAGAGAGTGTCAACTGGGGAAAATGTCTTCCTCAACCTTTAAAGGTAAACCTTTCACTGCTGACAATTTACTTGATCTTGTGCATACTAATTTGTGTGGTCCTATAAAAACTAGGAGTGTGCAGGGTGATAGGTACTTCATGATTCTCACTGATGACTACTCAAGAATGATGTGGGTCACATTCTTGAAAGATATGTCTGAATATTTTGGAAAGTTCAAAGATTTCAGAGCATTAGTGGAGAAGGAAAGCGGTAAAAGGATCAAGTGCCTTAGAACTGATCAAGGAGGGGAATTCACTTCCGGTGAATTCAACAAGTACTATGAAGAACATGGCATCAAGAGGCAACTGTTTGCCCCCTGGACTCCATAGTAGAATGGCCTAGTAGAGAGGAATAACTGGACTGTGGTTGAAGTAACAAGAACAATGCTGATTCAAGGAAAGGTTGCTCACACCATTTGGAGAGAAGCGGTGAGCACTGCAGTCTACACAATGAACAGGGTACTCATTAGGAAAAGTAAGGATAAAACTCCTTATGAATATTGGATTGGTAAGACACCTGTGGTTAGCTATTTTAGAGTGTTTGGTAGCAAATGTTACATCAAGAGGAGCGAACACTAGAGTAAATTTGATGCGAAATGTGATGAGGGAATATTCCTAGGGTATTCCACCAAGAGCAAAGCTCTCAAGTGTTTCAATAATAGGACTCAGAGAATTATGGAAAGCATCAATGTTAGAGTTGATGAAAACTCTGGAAAACTTGAGGAAACCAGCAGTAAGAAAGTAAGAGATGAACCGGTAGTAACCTTCTAGGAACTGGCTTCTAGTCAACCAAGTACTAGTAACAGTGTTCCTACACTGGTAGATGTAGATGCTGATACTAATGGAGATGAGGATGAAGAAGAAAAGCAATAGGAATCTGTTAAGACCATTCCTCGATATGTCAAGCTGAATCATGATCCTAAGCAAATCATAGGAGATAAGGATGCAGGAATCCTTACAAGAAGAAAGGTCAGAGAAAACTCATGTATGATCTCTGAATTTGAGCCTAAATCATTCAAAGAGGCACATAAAGATGAAGACTCGATCAAGGCAATGGAAGAGGAACTTGACCAGATAGAGATAAATGGGTCATGGTCTTTGGTACCCAGACCAGAGCATAAAAATGTCATAGGTACCAAATGGGTTTTCAAAAATAAGTTGAATGAGGATGGCACAGTGATTAGAAACAAAGCCAGATTGGTGTGTAAAGGATATGCCCAAGAAGAAGGAGAAGACTATGGAGAAACCTTTTCTCCTATAGCCAGATTGGAAGGAGTTCGTATGCTTCTTGCATATGCAGCTTTTAAAGGATTCAAAGTATATCAAATGGATGTAAAATCTACATTCCTAAATGGTGTACATGAAGAGGAGGTGTATATAGAGCAACTAGATGGGTTTTCCCTATCTGAAGATAGTGACATGGTGTGTAGACTACATAAAGCTTTATATGGTCTAAAGCAGACACCTAGAGCATAGTATGAACGCCTGCACTTCCATCTTGTGAAGATTGGATTTGAGAGAATAAGTGAAGATAGCAATATCTACTTGAAATGTGAAGGAGATCAGATCCTGATCTGTGAGGTATTTGTTGATGACATTATCTTTGGTGGAGATGACAAGATGATTCATGAGTTTGCAGATAAGATGAAGAAAGAGTTTGAGATGTCACTCATAGGGGAGATTAAGTTCTTCATTGGACTACATATTCAGCAGATGAAAGATGGAATCTTTATCATTCAGTCCAAGTATGTCAAAGAGGTGTTGAAGACCTTTGGCATGGAAGATAGCAAACTGGTTGGTACACTGATGGTGACCAGTTGTAAACTATCCAAAGAGGATGACTCAACATTGGTTAATGAGAAGGAATACCGATCAATGATTGGTAAGTTGTATTATGTAGTGCATAGCAGACCAAATATTTCACATGCAATTGGCATTACTACAATGTTCTAGAAAAGTCCAAGAGAATCCCACTTGGTTGCAGTCAAGCAAATTCTTAGGTATCTAAAGGGAACTATTGATTATGGATTGTAGTATCCATATAGCAAGGATTTCAACTTGAAAGTATTCATAGATGTTGATTGGGTAGGTAATGTGGACGATCGGAAGAGCACAACCAGTGGTGCATTCTTTCTCGGTGGTAGACTGGTCTCATGGATGAGTAAGAAGCAAAGTTGTATCTCTCAGTCTACAATGGAAGTAGAGTATGTTGTAGCTTTCATGAATTGCACTCAGACAATTTGGATGAAGCATGTATTAAATGGCTTCAAAGTTCCTGTATCTAAACTGGTAAGTATATTTTGTGACAATATGAGTGCAATTAACATCTCCAAGAATCTGGTTTTACATTCTAGAACCAAGCACTTTGAGCTTAAGTATCATTTCTTAAAGGAAAGGGTTCAGAACAAAGAGATTGCACTGGAACATGTTTCTAGTAAGAAGCAGTTAGCAGACATATTCACCAAGCCTCTCCCAAAGGCTACATTTATGTACTTAAGAGGTGAATTAGGGGTGTTGCCCTTGCAGGAGGTGAACTAAAGGTATATGCTCCACATCAGTCAGGTATTGCATAGTCAAAAAAAAAATTCAAGATTGATGTGTTGAGGGATGCAACTCCTCAGGGTAGTAGCATAATGGAACAGGGAAGCTTGTGCCTCCACTTTGGTATTGTTGTCAAAGGGGGAGAAGAAGTGAAGCAGAGAAGATATTTGCAAAAATTGGGGGAGAAGATGTGAAGTGGAGAGATATCTTTGTATATTGCCATCAATGCCAAAGGGAGAGACTGTTGGCATTATGTGAACCAGTATGAGGACATGATGACATTGTATGATTGTCATTGATGTCAATATGCTAAAGAAGAGAGAACTGGTATATGTGAGAACCGGTATAACATTATGAACTGGCAGTATATGTGCCAAAGTGAAGCAGTGTGTTTGTTCAAGGTGAACCGGCATGTGGTTATGGGAACCGGTACATGGAAGCTTTGTATGACTACCGGTTGGTAGTCTCAACTTCAGGGTTTCCAATTGAAGTGCTTCAAGCCTGTTTGACTCAACCGATGACTTTGTGTGATGAGTTAGCATTATAACGAAGAACAGATTGAGTTGCCATGTCAGCCTTGTGCGCATGAAGGATCTTGCATGAAGGAGATTGTTCCTATCTACCTCGGGAATGTGCGAAGTCTATAAATGGTAAAAATGTGTGATGGTTTATCAGCCGCCATGAAAGCGGTGGAGAATGTCTTGGGATCGGTTCAAGACTGTTGCATTTAATGCAATGTGCTCAACGGTCATGATTGAACCATTTGAATTGCTTAACCTAACAGGTTTAGGGTTTAGGGTTTATGCTACCAACCTATCTGTTTCCTATAAGGTCAATGTTGTGTTTCTTTCTGAAAATGTTTGAAAAAGTTATGTGAGTGTATCCAAGTGAAGAGATACATGATTCTTGCCCGACCAGAGGAGAGAAGTGATACCTGCGGAGTGTAAGTGCAGAAGGTGAAGAGGAGATAAAGTGGATCTGCATTGGCATTGAGTGCTATTACCAGATCATTGTAATACCTGTTGATCTCTAACCATTTCAATAGTTGGGAAATCCCTTAACAGGATAGCTTTAACTGGCTTACTATAAATCCTTTGACAGGGTGACTCAAAACCATTGAGTTCTTAAAATCCTCTAACAAGGTAACCATTAACAGGGTCGGGTATTCTAGCCATCCCTTAACTGGGTGATCCCTAATAGGATTGGTTCCTAACAGAATCTATTATATCAGTCTTTAACCGAACAAAGCTCCTAGCAGAGAAGACTTCTAAAGAGTTCAAAAAATTGCTTGTGGGTATTCATCCCCACTGTGGTTTTTCCCAATTGGGTTTCCATGTGAAAAATCTGTGTGTCATGTGTGGTGTTATTCATGTGATGGTTTAAGTGATTTGTGTCTGAAGGCAAATCATGTTCATCTAGCTGTTTATATATTTTGATGATAGATTACCTATTCATGCACTAGGGTGAAATGGAAATGAAGTATTAGATTGTATGAAAAGATAAGTGTCAACCGGTTTATGCTTGTCTCAGTTACTTTGGGTTTTTGCCGGTTGTACTCTGTTTAAGACCAGTGTTACTGTTTGTCTACCAAAGCCAGTGTCTTCTTACAAACCAGTTTTAGGAATGTGTTTTTGTCTGTACTGATTCACCCCCCCTCTTAGTACCGGTTTGGTACTATTCGTTCATCATTGAGTTATCATGATCATGAAGCTAAACACAACCCTAAGTTCAATAATTAAACAAAAACATAGAATCAACATCATCATAGTAGTCATAATGAATCCATTGATATCAAAGAGAATACTAGTATAAAGAACGAATCAAGAAGAAAGGAGTATCAAGAACACAAGCAAGTCCATAAGTATCTAACATAACCCTATCATAAAGGATGAATCAGGGAGGGACACTACATCATCTCTTATTTTTCCTTATTTTTGAAATCTTTAGTCCTTGTTTTACTGTCCTTTTCTTTAGGTTCTTGATCTCATTGTAAACATGGTGAATCTCTTCAAAATCCATCTTAGCATATTCTTCTTCATTTCTAGAGTACATACTTACCACATATTTTCTTAAGGTTTCCATCACCATGAATAGAGCCTTTTTATTTTGACTTCTAGAATTGTCCCTACCATGCTATTCATATGAGTTACCTTCTTCTTCAACATACAAGTCATTGTTCTTCCTATTAGTCCTCTATTTGTATTTTTTCTATGATGTGATCAATCTTACCACAATTAAAATAATTGAATGGTAACTTACCTTTATACTTGTCAAAACCTCTTTTTAGTTTCCTCATTAAGTTTTCTTCTTGTATATTTGAATCTTCATTAATACTTGAACATTATTTCTCCACAGATGTATTGGTGGAATCCTCCTTTCTAAAATATTTGCCATTTATAATTCTTGTGCATATGTGGTTAATGTACTTGTAGATGTCTAAAAATGGTCAACGCTTGCGGAGTCATACTTTAACATTGATGCATTGCCTTATTTTAGGGTTTTTGTGTCACATTAACATTTCTCCTATGATTCGCACTTGGTCTTTATCATTTGTGAGCATCGAGTCATTCTTCTGCATTCTTCATTTATCTCACTTTCGAATTTGGTCTTGTCAATAACAATCTTCAGTCATGATTTTGGTCAATCCTTGTCCTTGGGAATTTTGTTATTTTGCGATCGATTTGTCATCAATCCTTGTCCTCTTATCAATCTTGTCACCTTGCGATCGATTTGTCATCGATCCTCGTCCTTGTCAATCTCATCAATTTTGTGATCGATTTGTCATCGATCCTTGTCCTCTTCAATCATGTCAATTGGCACATTTATCAATCAAATCATTTATCAGCATTGGTCTTTTATCAAGTCAGAATCATGATCAAGTCGAATCGATATCAATTATCTTTGTCAAGACCTAATTGTCGTCCTTGCATTTTCTAGGGTTTCATGATTTATTCATTTAACCTTGTTTGTCCTTTCTCCCTCTAGGTTAAATAGTTTATTTATCCTAAGTCTTCTTGTCACAATTAAATGTTTATTTAATTGGCTAACTAATTCTTCCCTCTTTGTGAATTAATTAATAAATGAAAAACTGTTAATTAATTCACTTAATTCCTAATTTCCTCATTTTCTAATTTCCTAATTTCTAATTCATCTAATTTCAATTTTCTCCTATATTTCTCCTAATTTCATGGGAATGACATTTCAAGTTGTCATAATTTGTCATAATTGACAATCAATCAATTTTGACATAAAAATTTGTCATAATTTTGTCAAAATTATCAATCAATCAATTTTACATAGAAAGTGCAAATTTGTCATAATTTGTCATAATTGTCATTCTTGATTTGAATTTCCATTTGAATCACATTCATGCTAATCTTGTCTTTTCTCCAATTTGTCTATAAATTGGATGAATTTCTTCAATCATGGTCCCTAGTCGAATCAATCATGCTTCTAGTACCCTTATGCTGTCGTCTCATCTTGCTTTCATATTATACTTATGCACTTGAAGGTGAGATCCACAAAACAAAAGCTATTTGAAGGAGAAAGAAGGACAATGGAGCCACATGAAGGATACATCTACATTTGGTTTTCTTAGATTTCATTTTGAATGTCTCATTTTCATGTTTTCATTGAATGTTTTTAGGATTTGTCATTGCAATTGAGTTTTTGTGATTGAACTAGGCTAATGTTTATTTGGTTTGATGATTTCCACATTTCCTAGCTACATTAATTGGTGAAACCGACGTGAACTAACCCCCTAACCATGATTTTGAGTGCTTTTGAGATGATTTGCAGGTGAAAAACCCAAGAAACAGGGTAATGCAGGGCTTTCTAAGAACTTCTGTGCCTATGTAGGAGCAATCTGCGCCTGTGTCAAGCAATCTACACCTATTTTAAAGACTTCTGCACCTATGTCAAAGGGATCTACGCCTATGTTACTGCATTCTGCGCCTGTGTTACTGCATTCTGCGCCTGTGTGAGACATTCTGCACCTGTGTAGGGCAAGAAACAAAGGTAAAAAGCAGTGTTTTTTACTTGCAAATTGTTTTGTTTTGCATTCTATTTCTGCTTTTTGGTTTTTTGGTACTGATTCTTTGTGCAGCACCTTGGCATTACACATGGCAAAGACAAAGATGAAACTACTAATGAATTTTATGCAGGTTCGCTAGTCAAAGATCAAACAAATCAAACTTCTGACTTGGTGGTTTTGCAAGTTGCCTTGTACTCCAACTAAACTTTGTGTTTGTAATTCATAATTAGGCACCTAGTATGATTTCTAAATAGGATGGAATGAACATGTGTTTGCTTTGATTGTCAAGTTTGATATTGGAGTAGGAGAGTATGCTCTCATCCTTCTTAGGGTGATCAGAAATCCAGATCTTCGATACCATTCTCTTGGCTCAGATTGTTTGTTACCTTTAGAGGGCCTGCCTTCCCGACCATTTGCTCTCTTTTGCAAGAAAGTGACAATCATGAGAAGGGAATGACCCAAAGTGAGTACAGCTAGAATACCTTGGCATTCTAACTCACTATAAATAAATACCTGATGGGTGAAAGCCTTGAAGGAAGGGTTACGTGGGAATTGTAGTTACTTGGGAAGTGATGACCCTTGGACTCTTTCTCATATCAACATCTAACTAGGGCCTCAAGGTCTAAATTGTGCTTGCGTGACTACATTTGTTTGGTATCGTGGTGGGCTTAATGTCTCAATCATGCTTGCGTGACACCAAGGAGTAACACTTAACAGAAATCCTTACTAAACACCTTGTATTTAGAGGCCAAAAATCCTTCTAGTTGCTTGAGAAGGATGAGTTTGGATACTTGGAAGAGGATTTCCATGGGGACTGATGCTTGGCTGCCCTGAGAAGTGAGTGCCATGGAGGGGAGCCCATGGGGTCAAGCATCTATGTATTCTCCTTGAATCTCATAACGAGTCTACCTCTCAAGTACCTACTGTCCTTGCCTACCATAAGAAATGTGTGAATGAGCATGATTGTCTTGTGTCTAAGTTAAAATATCTTGTCTTCTTTACTTGTCAAAAGTTGAGTTGTGTCTCATTTCAAAAACAAGACAAATTGATTCAAAACAAGGTTAAACACAAGAACATTTCATCCAACAAGGTTCAAAACATCTTCAAACATGGTTGTCAAACATTCATGTCACTTAGATTTAGGTTCATCCTAGGTTTTCATTTTGCAAAGTCATTGTCAACTACCAAGGTTAGGTTTCACCTAGGTCATACTCCTTTGCATATCAATAAGGGTCATCCATTTGCATGTGTCCTCTTGCATTAGAATAATACCATTTCATAATTCAACATTAGGTTTTGTCTTAGGTTGACATTGTCATACATTTGCATTTGCATACCCTACGTCTCTTCTTTATGCTTAGGTCATTATCATATCATATTAGGGTCATTTGCATAGTAATTGTCCCTTTGCATATAGTATCAAAACTAGGTTTTGTCATACTTGAGTAATGCAAATCTTTGATAAACCCTAAGTCATTGTTAGGAAGTCTAGACCTTATCAAACCTTTTGTCTTTTTGTCATTAATGTTATTTGGTCAAACCTAGCTTAGTATCCAAGCATATAGGGGAGACATTGTCATTTTGTCCTTTTGTCACTCGGTCCTTTTGTCCTTTGAGGTCTAGACATCATTTCAATTTCCTAAGGGTCTCTTTTTAGATTTGTATCCCTAAAGGTTTGTCAAAATCTTGAAAAGCAACAAAAACATAGGTTGCATTCTTGCCATAGATTGCATTTTCATCTATTTTGCATATCATATATTATCCTTGAAAAATTCCAAAAATAAAACATTGCATAGTGACATGTCTATTGAAACAAGGTTCCAAGCACCAATGATGCAACAAAGTTTGACGTATCAACCGACAATGCAATCAAATTTTAATCCAAGGCAATCACAATTATATCCAACCCAACAACAAGGCAATATCGATCAAACTTTTTATGATGAAACAAGTCTCCAAATACAAAAACTAGAGGAGAAACTAGCTCAAGAACAAGAGATTTTGGAACAAAGAGTGAAAAACATTGAGAAGAATAGATCACAAATGTTCAAAATGTTTAAAAAGTTTCCAGGTCAAAATCCAAAGATTGAGCCAATTGATGTAAGATCTCTTCTTGAACGATTAGACATACCAGGTCTCCTCTCACAAATAGAGATGATGAAACAATTTCAAGAAAAGAGACAACATCAATTTCAACATTATGTGCCTCCACAACAAGAACAAGAAGGTGTTTACTATCAATCAGATTTTCAACCAATACAACCAATGGTTCAACCAATTGTTCAACATATACAACCAATACAACCAATGGTCCAATTTCAACAATATGTCCAACCAACTATACAATGTCCACAAATGGTTCAACCAATGGTGGAATATCAATGTCAGCAACCACAACCAAACATTTAAAAACAAAGGCTGCAACACACACCAACCCAAGTTTCAAACATGTCAGAACAATTGAACCAAGTCCAATATCGAAACATGACATCAAACCACGACCAAATTCTTGCCAAACAAGTTCAAATTCCAGATACAACTATGTCAAAACCTCAAAAGAAAGGTGGCTTTATTGCAATGATCTTAAGGAAATTACCAAGTGAGTTCTTTGAGGAAGATCAAGATAATACACTTATGTCTAGCAATGCCTCATCCCCCCACAAACAAATTGACTCTCCAGTGGCATCGATCCCTACACCTTTAGAAGTTTCACAAGAACCTTCTATATTGTCCTCATCAAACAATACACCCAAGGATGACATTATTCAAGGGCTATCCATAATTGATTGCCAAGATAATCCAATTCATGATGCACATCCTTGTCATGTTTCAGAAATACAAGACCCAATGCCACCATGCACTTTATTGCCATTACCTGTTTTAGAGGATCCCATTTGAAGTCCCTCTTCCTCATGTTCAAGCATTGATTCCTTGCTAGAATCCATCACAAATGTTCAAAGTGCATTTCCTTCATGCCAAAACATTGATTCCTTGTCAGAATCCTCCATGCATATCCAAATTCCAACCCCATGTCAAGAGGATAATTTAGAGCATGAAGAAATGTGTCTTGAAACAAATCAAGATCAAGATCTTGAAACCTTATCATCCCATCCAATTGTTGACCAGGATCCCATTTCCCCAGACACTCGCAATTATTCTATTATTCCTATCCATTCTATCCAAGAACACAATGTCCTTACAAATCCCATTGACATTCCACTTCCTAAGAAAGATTAAGATATCCCTTCCATCCTTTCCAATGATCCCATTAAAATTCAAGAACAAAGCAACTTTAAAGAGGATTCCAATGATCTTCCTCCTTGTCAAGATCAAATTATTCCTTTTAAATCCTCCACAAGATCCTCTTGTTCCTCCATCTCCTTGTCTTAATGCTCCATATACACTCCAAGATCACATTTCTTTTGATGATCCCATTATTTCTCCCATTCCATCTCTTGAAGAGCCTTTCATTGAACCATGTCCACTACACAATCCTAGTCCCCCTCATGATCCTAATCCCCTTCATGATTCTAATGTGTCAGTGCAAGATGTTCATGAACCCTTGACATGCATAATGGGTTCTTCCACTTTGGTGCAATCCGATCCGCTTCAAGATCTCATCATTTCTCTCATATCATATCCACCTCATAATGGACTCGCGTTTTCTTCCCAAAGAAAAGAGTATCCTACAAGTCAAGATATTCATAAAGGCAAAGGAGTAGATCTCCATAAGAAAGAACTCCTCACTATGAAAGAAAATGTTAAGGGTCATGTCTACACAACTCACTCTCAAGACGTGGGTACCCCTACTAAATCCAACATCCCTTCAAAATCCAAACATATCCCTTCCCCATCATACTTTCCATCCATCTTAGGTCCTTATATCCCTTCATCCTCTATGCAAGGTCAACAAAGGCACACATCCTTGAGTAAATTTCATCAATCCAAAAGAAGTCCATTTCATTCATATCCATCCATGCATTCCTTTCCCCCTCCAAGCAATTTGGATGCCAAGTATAAAAGTCATAAGTCTAGCAATCCACATGTATTCAAGGATCAACATGTCCAATATAATCGACATGTCAAAACAAAGAACAATATGATCTATAAAGAAAAAGAAATATCCAAAAGGCCAAAAAGGCCCATTGCTCAAAAACAAAAGTCAAAATATATATGGGTTCCTAAATCCCTTGTGCAAGCAATGCACTCCAAGGAACCACGAAAGCATGAAAAATCAAAAACCATGTGGATCCCTAAGCGGCTCCTTGAAGCACAAAATCCTAAAGAAAAATCCAACTTGGCCTCCAAAATTGCTATTCCTCCATCCAAACCTTCCAAGTCTATTCCTCCACCACCTCCTTCTTCCATTTTGGGCCCTTATTTCCCAAAATCCCTAGCTATTCCTTCATCAAAATCTCAATATCCAAAATACATCTTTCCTCCATCAATCCATCACCCCTCAAGGTGTGTGCCAATGTTGATCTTGCCTTCATTTCCATCCACTCAAGCCGAATTCTTCCAATACCCTATCCATTATCCAATGCATATTTTCCATCCTTCGATCCCTTTGATCCCATCCTTTACATAAATCCTTGCCTTAGTTTCATCTTATTTTCTATGTCCTTATCCTACCAACGTCTTTGAGCATACTTTTAAAGGTCATGGTCCATTTTTTTCAAGGTTATTATTCAAAAAATAAAAGATGTTTGAGTCCTTCTTCCATCCCCTATCATGTGTCCATCTTCTATTGAAAAAGTGAGAAAAAAAAAAGAAAAAAGAAAAAAACGTAACGCAAAAAATAATTCGTCCACTGGTGAAAACCTGGCAAACAGGCGCCTTGGGCAAGTACCGTGATGAAAACTTGGCAAACAGGCGTCATGCATAATCTATGAACTTCTTGCACACCACACTTGGGGGCAGGTTTCCTTCTTCATATCATATTGCCCTTCATTATCCTATCATACCATGTCATACTCCTTCATATCCTATTGTCCCTCATGTCCAATTTCCTCTTTCCACCTTTGATCTTGACAAGGCTGACAATCTTCATGAGCATCATGCATCTTGTTTGCAGCTTTCAGTCTATCATAGCTTTTGGTCATTTATTAATTTTCTTATTATAACTTTTCATCCATATTCCCTGTCTTATTGCAACTTTCTGCCACTATCCCGTATCCTACCCCGACCTTCAGTCCATGTCCCTTATCCATTCTTGGTCTTGCTTATCCTATCCATCTCTTATCACTATCCATACACTTTTTTTCATTCCTTGATCTTGATCTGACATAAGGATGCAAAATTTAAACATGGTTTCAAAAACCTCTTGACATGTCCCTCATGCCATGTTCCTGCTTTACATTGTCATATCCAGTCTCTTGTCCCATCACACAATAGCCCTTGAAAATTGCATCTGTATTGTCTCCATGATAAAAGGCCTTTGTCTTCCCTCTATCGACCATCATTTCAGCAAGCCTATTTATTCACCTGTCATATTCCTTGCCTTGCTAGACACTGGGGGCAAAAATCATAAAAATCAAATAATGTCCTGAAAAAATCATAAAAACTGAAAAAATTCCTGACATAATCAAAAAAATTGAAAAATATCCTTAAAAAATCCAAAAAAATCAAATAATGTCCTGAAATAACCAAAAAAATCAAACAATGTCCTGAAAAAAAAATCCAAAAAAATTGAAAAATGTCCTGAAAAAAAAAATAAAAAAATCATATAATGTCCTGAAAAAATCATAAAAATTGAAAAATGTCCTGAGATAATCCCTAAAAAGTTAAATAAAGTCCTGAAAAAATGAACACAAAAACATTATAAAACTCAAAAAACAAAACAAAAACATATATCCTCTTGGTGCATAAGACAGATCACTGAGTATACATCCAATGACATGCAATCACACATTGTGCTTTAACTGCAAATCACACATTAATAGATAAACTTTTTCAATCAAACCAGACATTCAAACTGATCACAATTGTCATATCAATTGAATGCCAGTATCAATATCATTTGACTTTGTCACTACTATCATGGGTCTTATACAGGGTGTGGTATACTCGAAACCAGACTGTGTCTTGTCTTAGACGGGGTACCGCATGTCCTAAAACCAGACATCATGATCGTCCTATCAACACTTTCAACTTTTGACAATGAAGATCAAGATGTTTGTTTGACTTGTTGGAATTAGCGAGTCTTATCATTTATTGATTTATCTCCGATCATGTTCCTATGTTGCTCGATGATGTCACTGAGTGATTTAGAGTAACTGGGATGGTTCATGGTCCCTTTCTTTTTTGTTGTGATTGCTGTTTGTGGAATGTTTATCATAAAATAGGGCAACTATATCATTGGGTGTCTGTGATAAGTACATTCACTTTGTCAACGCTGCACATACCTCGACCCTTGATGTATGCACCCTAGGATGCTTCACTCATTCCTTGTGTGCGATGTGTCTATCTTTTGCAAGAAGGGTTGCATTTCAGCTCTGGTCTTCAATGCCATGATGCTACGCATCCATTTTGCTACATTAAATAAAGGTTCTCACCTACAAAGTGCATTGCTAAAAGCAAGTTTTTCTTCATCTCTAACTGTCCTTTGTCTCATTTCTTCTTACTAACATTTCTTCCGTCAGTCTTGGCAGTCCGTTCGATCCTATCATTTTCTATCATTCTTATTGATCACTTGGCCTCTTTTCTAGATGTTTCCGGCCAATTCCTTGAGGGGGCATGCATATGTCATTGTCAGTGTCAGGGGCATTTTCATTATTATTCTTTGAAACAATGCTTAAAATCGCATTGTCTCAAAGAGGGGCAAAATGTAGACGTCTAAAAATGGTCAACGCTTGCGGAGTCATACTTTAACATTGACGCATTGCCTTATTTTAGGGTTTTTGCATCGCATTAACATTTCTCCTATGATTCGCACTTGGTCTTTATCATTTGTGAGTATCGAGTCATTCTTCTGCATTCTTCATTTATCTTGCTTTCGAATTTGGTCTTGTCAATAACAATCTTCAGTCATGATTTTGGTCAATCCTTGTTCTTGGCAATTTTGTTATTTTGCGATCGATTTGTCATCGATCCTTGTCCTCTTGTCAATCTTGTCACCTTGCGATTGATTTGTCATTGATCCTCATCCTTGTCAATCTCATCAATTTTGCGATCGATTTGTCATCAATCCTTGTCCTCTTCAATCATGTCAATTGGTGCATTTATCAATCAAATCATTTATCAGCATTGGTCTTTTATCAAGTCAGAATCATGATCAAATCGAATCGATATCAATTATCTTTTGTCAAGACCTAATTGTCGTCCTTGCATTTTCTAGGGTTTCATGATTTATTCATTTAGCCTTGTTTGTCCTTTCTCCCTCTAGGTTAAATAGTTTATTTATCCTAAGTCTTCTTGTCACAATTAAATGTTTATTTAATTGGCTAACTAATTCTTCCCTCTTTGTGAATTAATTAATAAATGAAAAATTGTTAATTAATTCACTTAATTCCTAATTTCCTCATTTTCTAATTTCCTAATTTCTAATTCATCTAATTTCAATTTTCTCCTATATTTCTCCTAATTTCATGGGAATGACATTTCAAGTTGTCGTAATTTGTCATAATTGACAATCAATCAATTTTGACATAGAAATTTGTCATAATTTTGTCAAAATTATCAATCAATCAATTTTACATAGAAAGTGCAAATTTGTCATAATTTGTCAAAATTGTCATTCTTGATTTGAATTTCCATTCGAATCACATTCATCCTAATCTTGTCTTTTCTCCAATTTGTCTATAAATTGGATGAATTTCTTCAATCATGGTCCCTGGTCGAATCAATCATGCTTCTAGTACCCTTATGATGTCATCTTGTTTTGCTTTCATATTATACTTATGCACTTGAAGGTGAGATCCACAAAACAAAAGCTATTTGAAGGAGAAAGAAGGACAATGGAGCCACATGAAGGAGACATTTGCATTTGGTTTGCTTAGATTTCATTTTGAATGTCTCGTCTTCATGTTTTCATTGAATGTTTTTAGGATTTGTCATTGCAATTGAGTTTTTGTGATTGAACTAGGCTAATGTTTATTTGCTTTGATGATTTCCACATTTCCTAGCTATAGTACCATGTAACATCCATATTCAAACTATTCAGATCTTTGTCTTCTTCTATTAAAGAGGCTTTTTGAAGCTCCACACCAAACACAAAATTGACAAACTCATGGAGGAAGACCTAGAGAATGAAGAAAAACTTCAAAATGAGATAATTGATTTTAATTAGAAGTTATATGAGGATATTTTCAAGGCTAATGAAGAAGAGTGGGTAAAAGGGACACCATATTTGGAGCACAATACAAGATGTGAGGAAAAAGAAAAGGACAAGGACAAGGACATGAGAAAAGATACTACCACTAGAGAGACATCCACTCACATAGATTGTATCTATGACATTAGGAATTTCATGTCACAAAAGTAGTAAATACAAATAATACCATCTACACAAATCTTACAAGTACTATTGGTTGGGTAGCACGTGGACTTATCTAGCATCTTACCCTATAGAATATTTAATTAGGAGATGTCCTTCATACCACCACAAGAGAAGATATATTAAGAAAACATGTGTAGAATGATAAACAACTATAAGATATAGTTGACATACTTCAAAATGTCACCCCTTATTTAGCACGAGACATTTATATCCCCTTGTCTCAATAATTCAAGTGCATATAGTAGAATGTTTTCAAGGAGATTTAAACTTTTCCAATGATAGTATAAGAAAAGAGGCCCAATAGGAGTTCACACAACTAGAGATACATGAATACCCTAATAATAATTGTGCTATTTTATAGGCTAAATCAGAGGAGAAGATCAAGAAATTAAGTGATAGTATCTTAGAGGAAAGTGTGGTCTAATAGTTTTGTTTACATTGGTCCACCACAATGAAAGATTAAGGTATCAAATAACACAAGTGGCACAAAATTATAATCCTATCGAATACATGGATAAAGAAAACATAGCACAAATAGAAGCAATCAACAATTAGCTATGACATATCCACATACAAAGGTAACAAATCAAGAAGCTCTGAGATATGATGGACACTCATTTGTGGCACCTAATAGGGATCCTAGAAAAATCCAAAGCAACAACCAAATAGATCCATATCTCGGGTAGCTTGGTAGAAGCAGAAACCACATTGGTCTAGATTGAAGGGCAACTCTGTTGCAAATGTGTTGTTGATGACTATTGTAATACCCTAAAAATGGTCATCTAAACCATAAGCCCCTAATCTCGACAACATCACCAAGGTCCTAACCAAAGGCAATTAAATAAATCTTGAGCAAAAAATTAATTCTTTAATCATCAAATGTCACATGGCAAAATTAATCAACCAATATTAATTAAATATTTATTTAATTAATTGATCATTCCAAGTAAATCATTTTAAACAATTATCTTATTTATTTTAATTAAATATCTTTTGCATATTTAATTAAATAAATCAATTTGTCATCAAATCAAGAAAGAGGAATTGGAAATTATGAGCACAAATCTTCAAAAAAGGAAATAAATCAAAAAAGGGAATTAATTGACCAAGAAAGAATTAAAAATTGAGAAAAGAAATCAATTAGAGATAATCTTGAAAAACAAATTAAAAATTGGTGAATAATCTCAGAGAAAGCAATTAAAACAATTAAATATTAAAATTGAATGAAATAGAGAATAAATAAGTTTTTCTTGATTTTATCTTAATTTTAGTTCAATTTCTTTTAAAATTGAGAAAAGCATCCAATCACATCAATTCACCTGGATTGTGCTTCCTCTTGGAAAATCTTGACTACTCATCATCATTTGATCTCAGCCTTTTTGTTTCTTTCTGAATTTTCTATAAATTCGGGCTCATCTCTCATTCAAAGGGGAGGCTAGAGAATATATTATTATTATGTTGTTTTTGCTCTAGACTCATTGAGATATATTTCATATTTATTATTTCATATTGATTAAATCATTTAGCTTAATATTGCTTAAATCTTGTTAGATCAATATTGCATCCATATAGCATTCATCATGGTCATATAGATAAAATCGTTCGTCTTGATGTTGTCTAGTCACTGGTATTGCTAAATAATATGAGAGCAATCTTATACTCGCATCTTTTAGAAGGCAATTGGTCAATTTGTTATGGTTTTCATATTCATGTTTATATCTATCTAACCATACATGTAATGACTTGATTGAAGTGTTGTGTCTTGCAAATACAGATTCTTAGTCCACTTTTCACACACACAAGATAGAGCCTATACTCTCACTAACGTCTCTTCCTCCATCACCAAGATAGTTGGGAAAACCATTAGAGGATATGAAGCCACAAACTTCAACTCCAAAAGTCATTTATGATGGCACCTTTATACAGTCCTCTACTTCGCTTGTAGGTGAAATAGAAGGAGATGATGTTCTCAAATCACTTTTCAAAGAAGACAATGCAAACAAAGAAATACAACATTGTGAGATTTCCTCGACACAATATGGTCTAGGCTATAATATGCTTCAATGCATGGGATATTCAGGTACTAGTCCTCTTGGCAAACGTCAAAAAGGTATTGTTGAACCTATCCAGTTACAAACTAAGTCTGTCAATGATAAAGATGGACTGGGATATGATCCTAGAAAGCAATCAGATCAGAAGCACATGTCCCACCATCAACGTAAGTGGAAGAAGAAGGTACTACCTTTAACAACACAAGAACTTAATACTCAACAAACTCAAGAAGAGTGTGACGACGAGAAAAAAGAATTGCCCACCCAGAGAGAGGAAACAAATGGTAATAAAGTTCTAGTTATATCAGCTATAACACCACAGGAAGTAGAAGTCGTAGAGGATATGAGAGACGAAGTATACAGAATCAGAGAATTGTTTGCACCACTAAAAGTTCTAGTCACATTTACTGGCAAACAACAAGTAGACGATTCAAAAACTGATTCAAATGAGTATGAATGGGGTCCAGATCACATCTTAGATACATCTACTATAGAAACCCTTGAAGAATCTAGTGATATTATAGATGATGCACAAGAGCTGATATGCCTCAGAATGCAAAAAGAAATAGAAGAAAATAGACTAAAAAGACAAGAAGACTATGAACGATAGCTAGAGGAAGAAATGGCACAAGCTATTTCTTCACCTACCAAACCTCCTAATGAGATAGGACAAATTAGGTATAGAACTACAAAAGAAGAACTAGAAGCTACAGAAAAAGAACCAGTCATCAATCCACAAGAAGCTAAATGGAACAAAGGATAGGGATTAACAGAACTGTCAAAGTCATGTCCACAAGTGTGTCAAGTACAAGTAGTTAATGAACCAAATCAGGAAGGAACTTGTAGCATCAAAGATGTGGGTGTTGATACTATATATACCTTTAATAAGCCACTTGAAGATGAGTCAGCAACTTCATCCTATGACTCTGATGACTTAGATAGGAGCTCTATTTATAACAACAACTATTCAACAATGCATTATGACTACTTTGTCATGAATGATGAGATACTATCTACTGTTACACCATGGTATGTAGTCCAGTCTGAAGTAGGTGACGATGCTAGAAGTAGGTCGGTTGGGTTAGGTCCAATAAATACTAACATGAATTTCAATAATCATGTCATAACTCTTCCTAGTCTCGAGACACATATGCAAGGTAGTCTTCTGGAACTTGACTGGTTGGTCCGAAGCCATGATGATAGTACTATGAACTCCCTTGAGCCTGTTCCAACCTTATCCTTAATGCATCCGGAACTAATTGATAATACTCTTTATAACCAACCCTTGAATGTACCTACCTTTGCCAATGACTATACACTAGCCTACTATCTCAATGCAGTTGAACCCATGTACTCTTCCACCAGTGAACAAAATGAAAACATGACTGAAGTGGATATCAAGTATCTTAGTTGCAAAAACAAGAAAAATAAAAATAAAAGATCTAATGGTGAAAACCACATTCTGGCGATGTTGGAATCTAAAAAAGAGAAAATAAAGGACGTACCTAAAGGTGAAAACCTCTCCGAGGCACCTGAAGGTGAGATACTTGATATACTGCCAAGTCACTTCCAGGAGAGATCTTCCATATTGATCGAGCCAACTCAACCAGTAAACATTGGGAGTCAAGGGACACCACACATCATTCATTTAGCTCAATCACTATCAACAAAAGAGTTCAAGGATTTCAGCAACCTCTTTCTAGCAAAGAAGATCAACTTTGCATGGACATACTCAGATATGCCAGGACTAGATCCTGAGCTCATCATGCATCACCTCTCTATTGTACTAGGAGTAAAACTAGTCAAACAAAAACTCTGAAAGATGCATCCTCATGTGGCACTGCTAGTCAAGGCTGAACTAGAGAAATTGCTAAAAGCTGGATTTATCAGAGCTATAGACTACGCATAATGGATATCAAATATAGTACCTGTATCAAAGGTGGAAAAATCTATTAGAGTTTGCACAGACTTCAAGGATCTCAACAAGGCATGTCCAAAAGATGATTTTCCATTGCCCAAAATTGACATGATAGTAGATATGACTGCTAGATATGAGATGTATTCATTAATGGATGGATTCGCTAGTTACAATCAGATCAAGATAGCACCTGAAGATCAAGAGAAGACAACTTTCACATGTGCGTGGGGAGCCTTCTGCTAGAATGTTATGTCGTTTGGTCTCACGAACGCAGGAGCAACTTATCAAAGAGAAGTAACCACTATCTTCCACGATATGATGCATAAAAACATGGAAGATTATGTTGATGACACCCTGGTAAAAACTATGAAGAGATCTATGCATATTCAAGAGCTAGGCCTCATACTAGATAGAATGGAAAGATTCCAGCTTCGATTAAATCCTAAAAAGTGTGCATTTGGGGTAACATCAAGAAAATTGCTTGGTTACATAATTTCAAAAAAAGGAATTGAGGTTGACCCTGAAAAGGTCCAAGCTATAATAGAAATGCCTCCACCAAAGAATATCAATTAGATGAGAAGTTTACAAGGCCGTCTTTAGTCAATAAGGTGTTTCATATCTCAGCTAGCAGATAAAGCTCAACACTTCATGAAGGTATTAAGGAAAGGGATTCAATACAACTGGGATAAAGATTGTGAATGATATTTAGAACAAATCAAAGAATATCTTTCTAATCCACCCATATTAATATCATCGATTCAAGGTAAGCCACTGATCCTACACATATCAGCTATGGATACTTCACTGGGGGTACTTCTGGCACAACAAGATGACAATAAAAAGGAACGAGCCATCTATTACATCAGTAGAACTTTGGTGTCATATGAAATGAATTATACTATAATAGAGAAAGCATGCTTAGCTTTGGTATTTGCATCACAAAAGTTAAGGCACTATATGTTGGCACACTCTATTAAGCTGGTAGCCAAGATTGTTCTACTCAAGTATCTTCTCAGTAAAGCAACTCTTACAGGAAGACTGGCCAAATGGGTCATGGTCCTTACAAAATTTGACATTGAATATGTGGAATGTACAACCATCAAAGGATAGGTTATTGCAGACCAACTTGCTGAAGCTCCACTTGAAGACGATCAACCTCTACATATAGAATTCCCAGATGAATCAATCATGCACCTTACTGAATAATCATGGAAAATGTTCTTTGATGGGTCTTTCACTCAACATGGTTCTGGTGTCAGGATACTATTTATTACTCCAGAAATACTCAATTCCAAAAGCTTACAAGATTCTCTTCCCTTGCACAAACAACATTGTAGAATATGAAGCTTTGGTAAATGAGATCAAGCTAGACATCGAGTGGAAGATCGTGTAGTTACACATCTATGGATATTCTCAACTCATTATCAACCAGATCAATTATCTATATCAGACAAGAGATGAGAAACTGATGCCTTACAAGAGAATGGTGGATGATCTCAAGAAATATTTTACCTCCATATCATTTCAGTAGATCCCCAGAACAACAAATAGAGCAATAGATGCAATGGCCACTTTGGCATCTATACTGTAGCTACATGAGTCTAATTTTCACTTTGAATTCCTAGTGGAAGAGTTACATTACCCTGCCTATGATTCTCCCAAGTCCCAAGTAGTCTATTCTATTATTGGACATGACTCATCTTGTTATAGCCACATTTACTCTTACCTGCATGACCAAGTTGTCCCTACCAATCTTCCTCGAAATGAAAAAAGGAACCTAATCCGAAATGCATCACGATACATCATCATTGATAATGACCTATTCAGGTGAGGTTTAGATAATACTTTGCTTAGATGTCTAGAAACTGAAGAGTCCCAATGCACATTATCTGAGGTTCATGAAGGTGTTTGTGGATCCCATTCGAATGCTCTAACTTTAGCATGAAAACTACTAAGGGCTGGCTACTACTAGCCAGACATGGAGAAAGAAGCTATAAAATTTGCTAAAACCTGTGAAAAGTGTCAGCTGCATGGACACCTTATAAACGCTCCAATAAGGGATCTCATACCCTTTATGACACACTGGCCCTTCCAACAATGGGCGTTCGATCTGATAGGCCAAATATATCTTGCGTGATCTAATGGACATAAATTTATTATCACTGCCACTAAGTACTTTACTAAGTGGGTAGAAGCGGTTCCGCTCATCAAGGCAACCGACAAACAAGTAGCTATATTTATTCTTCACTATATCATTTGTAGGTATGGTATACCTTCATCAATTATAACAGACAATGGAGGATAGTTTAAGAACAAAGATCTAGATGAACTCTGTGAGAAGTTTAAAATCAAACAACACTGGCCCTCAATATATTACCCTCAAGGTAATGGACAAGCAGAGGCATCTAACAAAAACCTACTAACTATCTTGCACAGAACAGTGAACAAATCCGGGAAGAATTGGCATCTGCAGCTCAATCCTGCACTGTGGGCTTATAGAACAAGTATCAGAACACCTACTAGGGCTACGCCTTTTTCTTTTGTGTATGGGTACGAAGTAGTATTACCTATTGAAGTAGAAATACCATCTCTAAGAGTTTCCTTACAGGGTCTTTTTACTGATGAAGACTATAGGATATCTAGATTGCAAGAGCTCGAATTGCTGGATGAGCGTCGGCAAGTTGTGTTTGATCATCTCAGAGTGTATCAGAAGAGAATGTCCAGAGGATATAACAAGAAAGTTTGAAATCAAGAATTTTAGGTTGGTGACTTAGTTCTAAGAGAGAATCCTAAAAATCAACAATTTCGAGATAACAAAGGGAAGTTTGAACCCAACTGGCTGGGTCCCTATATCGTTACTGTAGCTTTTGGCTCTGGTGCTTATCAACTTTCAACATTGGAAAGAGAATAGCTCTGTGAACCAATTAACACCATCCATATGAAGAAATTCTTCACCTAAATATTCTCTGCTCCAACAGCTTTAAAGCAGAAAAATCATAAAAATCAGAAAATGTCCTGAAGAAATCATAAAAATCAGAAACAGTCCTGAAAAAATTTAAAAAATCAGAAAAAGACTTGAAGAAATCATAAAAATAAAAAAAAGTCCTGAAGAAATTCAAAAAAAAAAAAGAAAAGAAAAAGAAAAAGAAAAAAAGGGAAAAAGAGAGAAAATGCCTTGGTGAAAACCTAGTAAACAGGCCCCTCGGTAAAAAAAAAATACAAAAAAATGAATCTTTGCCAAGCAGGTGAAAACCTGGTAAACATGTGCCTCTTGTACTCAAGCGCTCCATCTATCAATGCAATGTTGGCATTCATGCTTTCTTGCATATTTTCTTTTGTTTGTACATATTTCAGTCACTTTTGTGACATCCTAGTTCATTGGACCCCTCATGGCTTGAAACTGATCAATGTCTTAGTCTTAGGTAATCGGCAAGAACACATTACATGTCCTAAGAAATGTCAGCCAAGTAAATCTTATGTCAGTGAAACCTGGTCATCCACTCCGAGTCAGTTACCTATCTCCTAACTACTAAAGAGTTTTATCACTGAGTTAACAAGCAAAACAACATAACGGAAAACAATCACTAAACAGTTTGAGCTATGCATGAAAATTTTATTTGTGTGCTGTCTTTTATATTGGTTTTTGATTATTATCCCTCTGAGTAAATCGAGGAAGTCTATTGTGACTAAGAGGAGCAAGGATTGGGGGCATAATATTTTCTTGTTTTCTGCTTGTAGGAATGATTCCAATGATCTAGAAACATCTAAATTAGTTGGGTGTCTATGATAAGAGCCTTCACATCAAGGTGGAATCGCCTCACATACCTCAACTCCACTTATTTGAATGCTACAGGGAGGTTTCCATCATTCCTTTGTTTATTTTGAGGGAATTTCTTTATCATGCAATTCGAGTCCCTGCGAAATCTGTCCAAGGATATGAACGAAAAAAGGGTCATTGCGGACAAGATAATTAATATTGCACATGAAAAGAAATGAACTCTATTATGCCTTCTATAATTGTATAATGCTTAATGATGAAAATTAAGCTCTTCAAATCAAGTGACTAGGTTTAGGTTGCATTTTACATATCATTTTGCATTTCATTTTGCATCTTGTGAATTTAGAGTGATTTCGGTATGGTAACAATGATCTCCTTATTTTCTGAATGAGAGTTGGAAGCTTCATCATTTCTTTGCTAAGTGGTCTCTTTTCATCATTTCTCCGATCGAGTACTTGTGTTTTGAGATGTTAGCTGCACACATGAACATCTTATATAGATTCATACATTCACTATCATTCATTTGCATTCATATTATTGCATAGAAAAATGAAAACATTACATCATTCACTATCACTCATTTACATCCATCTTATTCAATAGAAAAATGAAGAAAAATTGCATTACTCGTTCTAGTTACTCATTTACATCATCATTTATTTGCATATGAAAAGAAACAAAAATAAGACATCCATATTCATTTGCATTCATACATTCATGCTGAAAAGAAATGCATACATATAGAATAAAGCATATAAAGACATCTCATAAGCGAATCAACACAAGTATGATGAAGTCAAATCAGGATCTCGTATATATATCATATCTAGTCTCAAGGTACAGAATGATGTCAAAAGACATATACAAACTCCCATCGGAGAAAGAATCGCATAGGCTATAAAAAATGGGTGTGTCTACAAAAAATATCCAAGCTGCAACAAAAAAATAATCTATCTCGCACCCTCTCCCTCATCGCCTGGTGGAGGAAGAGGAGCTTGATGATTGGGATCCTGATGAGGCACCCATGCTCCCTTTGACCGTGCCATGTACTATGAGTAAGGTATCACCTGCTGCGCAATAGGAACTGCAACACTATATGCTGCAACATAGTAAGATGCCCTACTAGACTGGTGAAGGACCTCCTGTCGCAGGGGCTCTATCTCTGCTCTCATCTCTGCTCTCAGCGCTGCAATCTGATGATCATGCTCAGTCCTCACCTTGGCGATCTGGAAATCACACTCAGTCCTCATCTTGACCACCTGCTGGTCTTGATCCACCAGCTGAGTCTGAGCCACTAGCAATTGTGACTGCAACTCTACAAGATGTGCCCTCATCGACCATCCAGCATCTGTCCCCTGCTCTCTTTCAGGCTCTCCACCCCCATCTCCACCTCCACCTCTAGCTCCACCCTACTCCTCTCTTCACTACCAAACTTGCCTAGGTGTTGCTCGCGCCTCCTCCATCCCACCCAATCTCACACCCACTCCTCCTAGGGATCCACCCTCACCCTTCTGATGTCCTCCCTTAGCTAGCACCTTGCTACTACTAGCACTTGGATCACCACTACCCCATCGCGAAGCCTTAACTCCCTGTGTCTAACCCTGCCTCTGGCCCTGTCCCTGTGCCGGTGCGGGGGCATCATCCTCAACATCCTCAATATGAGGAGCCTGCTCACCTAGATCTGTAAAACGTGTGAATGGATGCTGCTGAAAATGATCTCTATACTGGGGCAATACCCCCGCATCTGCTACATCATCCAAGTAATCCCACCTCAAGCAATGTAACCCTATCAACTCCTGCATCACCAAAGCATATGATAACCACAGAGACCATCCCTATCTCTCCTCATCAGCATACCGAGCATAAATTGTATACTCCTATGAGACCCCCTGAGGCCGGCCATATTGCCTCATCACCCGAGAAATTATGAATCACTCCACAATGGTCTGTGACCTCCCAATCAGTGGGCGTGTAACAAACAGGTCACTGTGAACTAGCTGCTGGTCATCCCACGGCTCCAAACCTCTATATGGTCTCCATATGACGGCTATCAGGTCATCGAGCTACCGTCTCCATAAATCTGTCTTGCCCAGATGGGGTTGAGTAATATATCCGACATACCTATAAATGATCGACTGCCCAAGCTCTTTGCTATCAGCTACTATCGGCCGACACACGGAAAGGTGCTCCCAAGCCCACACCTACAAAATATACACACTAGCAGCCATGCTACATCCCTCTTTGTATACAATCTCATGCATCTCTCGATACATGTGGGCCAATAAACAAGAGCCCCAGCCAAGTCTTTGAGGGGTCTCTATCAACCTCTCTAACATTCGGCCCCATCCACACTAGAAGCTCTGCTACCCTCTGTCTGGCATCAGAAAACAACTTATCAATCCTGTCAGGATGCATGCCAAAGGATACTCCTCACTGTACCTACTCATAAGTATGTCCCAACTCATGGAATGAGTTAAAATATCAAGATGCCCAAAGACATGCCTGACTGCCTGCAATCTAGGAAGGTGACTTGAGTCATAGTCCACCTTATCCCCAGCAAAAGGGATATGGAGGATCCTATATACATCCTCAAGAGTGATTGTCAACTCCCCCACTGGTAGATGAAATGTGTTATGCTCCGAATGAAACTGCTCTACCAATGTCGTGAGCATCCTGTGGTTCACACGGATATCAGGTACTCTCAACAAATGAGTCAAGCCACACAAATCAACATGAGCCTGCTCAACCTCAGATAAATCTCACACTAATGTCATCATGGGAGGATACATGCATCTAAATAACACAAGAGGTAATCAAACTTGCAAAAAACCCAACAACGAAGCATCAGAAAACATTCCAAATGAGCCTACAAGAGAAGTAAAACATCACGTAAATCCAAATAAGTCAAATGCAAAATCAAAATTTCATGTTTACACCCTCAAAAATGCTCACTGTCTCTTAACGACAAAACACAGAGAAGAAGCATCTCCTACGAGCCAGGAATAGCTCTAGTACGACAAACCAAGCTCAAACGACAAACTTTTAGACCCCACACGACAAAATGGTCTTTTTACAGACCTGTCCTACGACACATGGGTGGCCCTAGAACGACAAAACAAATTTTGCCAATTTCTCGTACGAGACAAGATCCTGTCTCGCATGATAAAACATGATGCCCGACTTCAAACATGCAGAAAACTTGAAAAATGAACAAAAAGATTTCAAATTTGAAAACATCAATAGGCTTAAGATCGATCACTTACCGCTGGCTCATAGTTTCAGGGTCGATTATGTCTCCTCTGGCACTCAAATCGATGCTGACGAGTAGGGACCACCATTTTCTTCGTAGAGGGATTTTCGAATTTTCAAACTTGGAGGGTTAAAATGAATTGAAAATGACACTTTTGTCTCATATATAGCCAAAAACCTAATTTTTCAACTTGCTCTGATGGACACGAAAATTGTACCCTAAGCTAATTTGACCATTCTGATTCCATTTTCGGGATCGAAATCAAAATTCAAGATCATTTTGCTAGTCAATTTCAGAATTTGGACCACTTAGCGCTCTTTTCATCAAATGCTCACTCTTTCTTCAACTTTGCGCTCAATTTCTCACAAAATTTTCAAAATTCCTTTGATTCAATTTGTGCTCAAACAATTTATTATCGCTAAAAATTGCCTATCGTCATGTACCCTCGCTATTTTTTTGATTTCTCTCCCGAGGGGGCATACTTGTGACCTTATGACCTCACATTCTTCAATGTCAAGAAAATTTTCAAATCTTCATCGAAAGTCGAGCCAAAAAAAATCTTTTTCAACTAAAGAAAATCAAATAAGACCTCATCGCTAGGGGCATCTCAACTTCATCACTTTATATCAAGTTGATATTTGTCTTCATCTGAGTCAATCTCTTAACGTTAATCAATTTCATCGCTTTTCATCAAGCTGATTATTCATTTAAACTCAATCAAGGGTTTAAAGAGTTTCTTTGATCACACAAAATCTAAGTAGGTGTTTAGTTTCATTGTTTCTTGATCAAGCTGGACAGTTTAACTTCGCTCGTCGTATCTTGATCAATCAAGTTCAAGATTGATTTTTATCATCACTCACTGTGTCTAGATCAGTAAGATCCGCTTCTTGATCAATCAAGTTCAAGTTCGGTATCTTTTGTTTTCTATCTTTCCTAAGTTCAATCTAGTTCAGGATCGATATTGCTTTAATCAGACTTCATTCAGCTTTGTCGCTTCGAATCAAGCTAAACAGCTTGCTTTCATCTAGTTTGTGATCAATCAAGTTCAGAACTGGTATCTCCTAGACATCAAATTTTCTTTGAACCAATGCGCTTCTCACACATTAATTTAAAGAGGGGCAAATGTAATACCCTAAAAACGGTCATCTAAACCATAAGCCCCTAATCTCGACGACATCACCAAGGTCCTAACCAAAGGCAATTAAATAAATCTTGAGCACAAAATTAATTCTTTAATCATCAAATATCACATGGCAAAATTAATCAACCAATATTAATTAAATATTTATTTAATTAATTGATCATTCCAAGTAAATCATTTTAAACAATTATCTTATTTATTTTAATTAAATATCTTTTGTATATTTAATTAAATAAATCAATTTGCCATCAAATCAAGAAAGAGGAATTGGAAATTATGAGCACAAATCTTCAAAAAAGGAAATAAATCAAAAAAGGGAATTAATTGACGAAGAAAGAATTAAAAATTGAGAAAAGAAATAAATTAGAGACAATCTTGAAAAACAAATTAAAAATTGGTGAATAATCTCAGAGAAAGCAATTAAAACAATTAAATATTAAAATTGAATGAAATAGAGAATAAATCATTTTTTCTTGATTTTATCTTAATTTTAGTTCAATTTCCTTTAAAACTGAGAAAAACATCCAATCACATCAATTCACCTGGATTGTGCTTCCTCTTGGAAAATCTTGACCGCTCATCATCATTTGATCTCAGCCTTTGGTTTCTTTCTGAATTTTCTATAAATTTAGGCTCATCTCTCATTCAAAGGGGAGGCTGGAGAATATATTGTTATTATGTTGTTTTTGCTCTAGACTCATTGAGATATATTGCATATTTATTATTTCATATTGATTAAATCATTTAGCTTAATATTGCTTAAATCTTGTTAGATCAATATTGCATCCATCTAGCATTCATCATGATCATATAGATAAAATCCTTCGTCTTGATGTTGTCTAGTCACTAGTATTGCTAAATAATCTGAGAGCAATCTTATACTGGCATCTTTTAGAAGGAAATTGGTCGATTTGTTATGGTTTTCATATTCATGTTTATATCTGTCTAACCATACATGTAATGACTTGATTGAAGTGTTGTATCTTCCAGATACAGATTCTTAGTCCACTTCTCACACACACAACTATGATTGGTTGTTATTGATGTCAACATAATGGTTATCATTGGTGTCAACATTTGATCTTGGTGATGGTGATATGAAAGATGTGTCCCTGGAATCTTTGGTTCTCTAGAAGATGTGTTTTAGTATGGATTAGCTGAGTTGATGGTGATCTAGACATTTTTGTTTATCGGATATGGTGTTGATCGATTCTATTCATATATATCTTAGTTCCATTCCTATTTTTTATTGTATTGGGCAATGGTTTTTGGGAACTCAGGTGAAGTCCAAAATTCAACGATGAGTAGTGGCATTGGTGCAGTGTGTGAGTCATGATTTGGGTCTGGAATTTGTGATGGATTTAACATGATGATCTAACCAATGATGTATTTTGTGATATAGTCTACTTCGCATTCCTTCCCACCATTGGAATGTTTAGTGTTGACCTATTTTAGATTTCTATCTTGGTTGAATTCAAAGAATATGCTTCCCAAAAGATAATATATATATGAGGATGATTTGATTGTGTTAGCATGGAAAAAGTGTGGCATTGTTATTGAAGATATGTGAGATTGAATAGGAAGGATCTTATTATTGATGATGTGTGAAGTGTGTTGGTGTTGAGGCACCAGAAGTAGTTCCATTTTTGTAGTATGTGTTATAGTTGTGGATTAGCTTTCTTTGTTTCTTCAGCAGTGAGCCACCCTTTGTAAAAATCACTTTAATTGGTGTTTTATATTGAGAAATAACATTCTCTATGGGTTTTCCCTTCTTGGGTTTTCCATGTCATATCTGGTGTTCATTGTGTGATGTGTTGTGTGTAAGTATTTTTCATGTTATGTCTTCTTTAATTAATTATGTTTGTTATTTCGGATGTGTGAAAGCATTGAAGAAATTATTTAAGTTTCCAAGTGATTCACCCCACTCTCAATTGCCTGAATATTCAAAAAATTCATCATAATACAACAAGCAAAGACATATTTGGAGAAAGCACCAAACCAACTCAAAGTTACTTACTAGGGCCTCCTACCCAATTGAACATCATGTCTTGATGACAAAACAACATTTTAAAGGAGGGATGGTGTTGGTAGGTCAAGAACTAGAAGTAGAGCCCACTATAGGCTACTACAAATGGTTTTCTAAACACAAATAGATCATTAGCTGAACTTAGGAGTGATAGCCTTCATGGGATATTGTATATATGTTGATTGTAAATCATATTTGGAATATAATTGATAATTGAGATAAAATTGAGATATGTGTATAAAACATAGACTAAGACTTATTTTTTGATATAAAGTTATACTATAACAGAAGGAGATATTGGTTATACACTTATGTGTTGTGATGAATGAATTTCCTTTTGTTGATGATGGTGTATAATGATCTATTCTCTTAAGTTACTTTCACATATTATTTTTGTTAGACAGTTCAAATAACCGGAAGACAATTGAGAGGGGGGGGTGAATTAGTTGTCTCAGATTACCAGAACTATTACTAATTAAAAATTTAATATTGGAACCCAAAACAATAATACCATAATGCTTAAACCAAATAACAGAATAGCAGTTAAACCAATTAAGCATAAACAATAATAATAGAATAAAATTCATCCATATGACACCAAGATTTATACGTGGAAAACCTAGTAAAGGGAAAAACCATGGTGGGAAGCCTACCCACAGTCAGATAATACTTTTGTAGTAAGTGTGTGAATTACAATTGAGGGGCCTCGACTTGCAAGAAGGCCAATAGCCTAGAGTGCACTGCTAATCACAAAAGGAGCCTCACTGACTACATAGAAATCCAAACTACAATCCGGAGAAGTGTTGAACTACAAAAGATAGCATCTCCTATGTTTGAGTATAGTTTTGGTTAAGCTCAATACCAGAGAACTAAATCCTCTTACATAGACCCAATTCGACCTCCAATGATCAACCAAATCATCTAACCATAACCACGATCTACAATGAGATCTTACATCTATATATACAAACCCTCAACCATAAACAATTAAGTCGACCACTAGACAATAAAACAATTACATTCCTTGACCATGACCTCTAACCATAACCATGATCTACAATGAGATCTTACATCTATATATACAAACCCTCAACCATAAACAATTAAGTTAGACACCAGACAATAAACCAATTACCTAATTATAAGCCATGTCATCCTTAGACAAAATAAATAATATCCAACACATAAGACATCCCAGAAATACATCAAGAGGTCCAATCCACATGTTACATTAAAGGCGACCCATAACCTAGATCAACCAGAACCTAGTATAGGTCCACACGCTACAACAATGATCTCCATCCACCAAGTCTCAAACATGATCACTAACAACATCCTAAAACTCCACCAAAAGCTACACCAACACCACTTATGCAATTCATCAAAGATCTTCATCAAAAGATTTTCTGGTGAAACCCTCATCAGAACCAGAAACTAAGTTTCTAAGCAAGCAGGATAGCATCCGATCATCAGACCAAAACCAACTAACCAAATATAAGCATGAGTATCATGAACAAGTTGATTCTATCACCAAACTATACAGGAGCCTACAGGATCATTCTGGATCTAGATCAACCAAAAACCAGTCAACCTACTAGGACCAGAAGGGTTTCAGTAAAACATCTAAATAGCTAATGTTGGCATAAATGAAAAAACATCAATGCAACACATAATCAATTCCACCAAATGGAGAACAATTTTTTCTCTTACTATGCCCTCTAGGGTATAAACTAACTACATTAAATAACTTGGGGTAAATATCTCTAGACTGTACATCCCGATTTCTCTTTCCGACAAGATCTAAAACCTTTTTAACAATCACTAAATATTTCACATCTTTACCAACTCCTATGATAATGTTGAAAACCTTATTAACTTCGAGTAAATAATATTTTCTTCCTCCGAGTTTAGATCTTCAAATAGCCCTTATTATGCCTAAATATTTTCATCCTTCACTTTATCATCACCTTCATAAATATCATATAGTTTATCCCAAACTTCTTTCTAGTCTTGTAATGCATTATGTTCATAAAATTAAAGTTAGCTAGACCACATAAAATAGTATTCCTTGTCTTTGTATTATTTTTTCACTCTCTTTTCTTAACTAGATCTCTTGGAGGAGTAATTGGAATCTAATAACCATTTCCAATTGATTTCCAAACATCAAACCCTAGTTCCATCAAATAGATTTCCACCCTTACTCTCCAAAATGCATATTTGGATCCATAAAATAAAGGTACCTTGTTTGAAGAAAGAACTTCTCGAGCAACTGAGAGTGCATCCCAAATATACCTCGATTTGTTCAGCTTCTTCCAAGGAAATTATCTCTAATACCAATTATTAGACACATAGATATATTGAGGGGGGGAGGTGAATCAGTATATACTAGTTTCAAACTCAATAAACATTAATTACCATTATTAATTTTAAAAAGAATCACAACCAATATCAAATCCAAATCTTTAGAACAATTATTTTATCTTACTTTATCATTAGTGCGACTAGAAAGTAGATAACGAAATCACACATCAACATATAAGAGCACTAGATATATGCGGAAACCCTAAAGGAAAAAACCATGGTGAGAATAACTTCTTTGATCTATTTTCCAAATCTAACCCACAAAATAATAGATCACTTACAATATGAAATGGGAACCAACATACTAGAGACAACAAACTCTAAATAAATTTGTAGGCACCAACCTACAAGAGACACAAAACCCCTAATCCAAGATTTGAGCACCAACTTAGAATGTGATACATGAATCGCATCAACATAAAAAAGATATGAATTGTGAACCTTCAAGACTAAATACATAGCTTATTTGGAATACTCTCACACAGTGCATCTAGCCATGAATTGAAACAAGGCAATTATTGGGATGTAATTAACACAACTTCACCCATGTACTACACATCAATTATTACACTTTTGGATATTTATAATAATAAACATGCTATGGATGATCCCATATTAACTATATATATATATTTGTGTGTGTATTACAAATATTATTACATCCAATCTTTTCTTAGAACAAGATTAATGCATCTACACGTCACCCACAGGAATAACCTTTAACCAAATGTGTAATAGGTTATCCCAAAAGCCCACACATTACTCCAGAATAAGAGACACACTATGTGCTACCAAATGTAGACTTATATAGTCCCAAAATTTATTTTCATATTATCTTTGGTGAGCCCACATTACAAACCTCTAGCACATCAAACCAAAAAATGTGCAAAGTCTATCAACTAGCATAGTGATCACTTTGTCACTTCTAAATTTTTGACCAATGACGATTAGTTGGTAAATCTCTAGAGTAAAAATATCTATACTCAACTTTCATTTACATACAATTCAAATAATATAATGCTCCAATTGTGGCAAAATGTGGAGCATAACGAATTGCTAGTGTAAACACCAAGTTTGAGAGAGATATATCCTACAACATTCTGCAAACCTTTTTTGGATCACCTCAAACAATTATAATAGATGCATGATGATATTACAAGAATTCTACAACAAATCTCATCAACTTAAGTTGTCATTGTACTTTTATATTTCAAATAATTAGATATAGATGTGACATTAATTTAACACTTACAATACCCTATATTATTCTAGATTCTTTGACATCAATGATAGAATTAAACAACTCCTTTGGCATCAATGATAACCTTTTCTCAACACCCATAATACGGATGAATCAAGAACCCTATAATAGATGCATGATGATATTACAAGAATTCTACAACAAATCTCATCAACTTAAGTTGTCATTGTACTTTTATATTTCAAATAATTAGATATAGATGTGACATTAATTTAACACTTACAATACCCTATATTATTCTAGATTCTTTGACATCAATGACAAAATTAAACAACTCCTTTGGCATCAATGATAACCTTTTCTCAACACCCATAATATGGATGAATCAAGAACCAAAATCCAAATGATGTGTGCACCTAAATACTACTTAAATATCCTCAATTCAAAATGAGATGACATCGATGTATAAAATTGTGAAGATTGATGTACAACAAACTCCAAATATAGTGATGAGGGTGATATAAAAATAATGATATTATTTTCAGCAAAAAGTAGTTGAATTTCATTAAGATAATCCCCCAAATCTACAATTTGAGACTCCACAAACAAGATTGATATGTCTACAAGATATGAATCCCAAGTAGTTATAGATAATGAATTAATTTTTATTTGTGAAAAAGAATTATATATTCAAGTTCTTTCCATTTCAACTCGGGTCAAAATAATAAAACAACTTCTTATCCTAAGTTAGGCACCCAAGTCCATCTTGGTAAGATAAGATGATAAAAAACAAATTTTCTTGCTTGGAAAGCGATTTTTTGTAGGTATTGATAACAAAAAAAATTGGGACACCTAATCTATGTTTTTATTCACTTAAAATTGTTATTATTTCATGGAGAGGAGTTTAGGCACCCAGTGATTGAGTTTTTGACAATAACTCTTTGTTGGAGAAGTAGGAAAAATTGAACAAAGGTTTGAGGCTTATTTTTCAAAGGATAAAGTTGCATTTTTACAAGTTGAATGTGTATTATAATTTTCCTTGTAATATGCATTTATTAAACCAAATTGTGAATTCTTTTAGAATAAACCGATTCAATGATAATTTCATTGAAACAATGCTATTGTAGCTAGTGAGAATCAACCCAATTTTTCAAATAACTTCACAAAATAAAAAATAAGTTTCATCTACATATTTTTATGGAAAATACATCATTTCATTTAAAATAAATCTTTGATATTAATCCATACAATCTTTTTCAACTTTATTTCAACTTTATTTGAAACAAAGAGCAAATATGAAGCTAAAAACATACTGCAAACTACACCCACTTCAAGGAAAATTATCCAAACTTCATAAAAACGTATTTTTTACAAAATAACTAAAAATATAGATAAAAAATAGTAAACCCATGGTCTCAAGGCTTACTTGAACTTATGAAACATCTACAAAGACCTATAACCCAATATCACACACTAAATTGTTAGAAAACTTTCTTGTAAATTTAATTATATATACTAAAGAAACTCTCATTGTTTACCACAATGGATAATTTTTGGATGAGACTACTCTTTTGTAATCCTCTATTTCCCATCCTTAGATCACTTAGAAAACTTGAACATCTCATCCAAAATTCTCCTTCTCCATTGGTTTGACAACCATGAAGAACAAACATGGTCTGTCTTTTTTAGAGATTACAAAATGAATAATGGAAAATGATGAACACCACTTCCAAGACCAATTTGGGCACCCAAATATTACTCGTAAGAGGATGGATGTTGCTTATATGTGAAAGGGATGTGATCTTCTTGATAAATATCATAATACCCTACCAAAATAACCAATAAATTGTCAAAACCCTCATAACCATCAAATGCTCCAAGATGTAATTAATGAGAAATGGATGTTACAAGAGAAACCCTCCAATTACCATCCCCAAAAGAGAGAAAAATTAATTTAATATTATTTTTGAAAGAATCTGAATTATATTAAAATTAATAGAATATTCAATTTATTATTATTACCAAATTGTCTTATGATCCTATGTTGCTATTTTTGGATAGTTGAGCTTCTATATTTAGAAAGTGGCTATTTTGAAAGGGGATATGACAAGTTCTCCCTCCTAAAGATTTATTTTTCTCAAGAAATGAAGATTACTTGATTCTCAGTTATCTTTGAACCTTCCCTAGTTGCATCCTTTATTGGCAAATTGTTTGATATGATCAAATGCTCTATAATGATTTTGTTTCTCAACTTCTTCTTTCTTGTTTCAAACACCTCTTTAGGAATAAAAAAAAAATTCCTTCATAATTCAATGGGGGTAGATTGTGTGAAGATGCTATCTGTTATACAAGGACCCAAGTTAAGACATGAAACATGGAAAACATTATGAATCTTACTATTCTATGGAAGCTCCAACTTATTAGTTACTTCCACATATTTGTAAAAAAATTGTATGGTCACTAATACTTGGACTTGAGTTTCTTATCATAGTTTCATTTTATAGAGATCTATTTATATGGTTAAAATATAGTGTGATGCATGAAAATGGAATTGGGTAGATTAGGGCCTAATCCCACTTTCATTCATACATTAGAACAAGAAAGTGCCTAATTAAGTGATCCAATTTAACTAACTCTTGTGAAAGAGAGTCATGGGATACTTTTAAGGTTTCTATTCCATCACTGATATGAAAGGGAATGTGTCAAATGTAGGAGAATGTCAAACTGACCTAGTAAGATAAATGTAAATAATTAGAATAGTAACAATAATAGTTTGATATAGAAACAAAACTGAGATGAAAATAATAGATCTAGAAATTGGAATCTGATGTGCACCTATGATAGAAAATTGGGCTTGATCTAACATGACTAGGGTATTGGGCACCTTGGTCTCAGTAATTGAACTAATCTGTAAATTGGTAATCTAAAACTTGAGACTATTTGAGGTCTCTCTACCAAATCTAAAACTGGCTGAGGAGGAACAAGGCATGGAGTGCCCTAGTCCTAGAGAACTAGGGTGTGGGGTGCCCTAGTCCCTGAAATCTAGGTCCTGATTCTAGTAATGGGTCTGTGATAGTTGGCTGAGCTCTTCAAGAAATTGTCTAATCTGATGAAAACCTATAACTACACCTATAAGCTAGAAAATGGTGTGTTTGTGGCTATATAGGTTTTTTCCTTACTCAAACCACTTGTTTTGGTGATTTCCACCTCCACATATAGCTAATATTGTATTGAAAAGTGTGTGTACCCTAGAATCTCATGTGTTTGTAAGATATATATGAGGTAAAATGCAAACTAGAGTTCTACCCAGTGTTTTGAGTAAAAACCCTAAAATGAATGTAATGTAAATGATTAAAACCACAAATTCCATGTATATATAAAGCAATAATTTAGATCTAAAAATGTGATAATATGTAGAGCTAAAAATCAAATAGAGATATGAAAATAACATGAAACCATACCAAACCCTAAGGAGAGGTACGAGCCAATCAATAGTTGGTGATCTCCTTATTATTCTTCAATATCTCCTAAAGCTTCCATGAATAATAAAAATGTTGATGAAGAATTTTTTGATTGTAGACTTCACATAGAACCTATACTTTCACTTCACAAGGATCTTGTTTAATTGATAGATTTGAATCCTCAAATGAGGGAAACAAAAGGCTATATATGAAACCCTAACATTAATTTTGACAATAAGCCAACTTATAATTGTCGTGTCTGTGAAGTAGGGTACCTGCAGCTGCAACACAAACACTCAATACATCATTATAAGCATGGTTATCAAATTGAAATAAAATGAAAGATAAACCATGACAAAGCGACCTATCACCTCCTAAGAGATGCAAGTGTGGATTTTCTCTTAGATCTGGATAAGAAACCCTAGTGACTTGACTACATCTAGATGGAGGATTTGAAATGATATGATATGCACCCTATATGAGATTGATTATGCTAGATTGATCCAGGAGTCTAATTAAGCTAATGATATGTATTATTAAGCTATGATGATGATGCAATTAAGATAGAAAAGAGATTGATTAAGCTACATGATTCAACAATTATGCTAGAAAATGATCAAATTAAGATAGATCTAAGATGCAATTGCCTATAATAACAATGCTTAAATGATATTCTAAAATGGATGTGCCTATAGTAACAATTCCTAAAATTATATGAGATGGGATCCTTTGTGCTCCAAAATGGGGGATAATTATAAGATTTCTAAGGCCAAGGGTGAGGTGGCAGGAATCAACGGTCAAGATTGAATCTAAAGATATCAAGGGTGAAATTGGAGGAGATTGGAAAAGAGATTGGAGGGAGGGACACTTGTCATCTCTATGGTGACAAGTGTCAAGGAGCCTTGCTCATAAGAGGGCAAGTGTCCAAGGGAGGAGACATGTGGCATAAGTTCCATGTGTCTCAAGGGGAGAATATCCACACCATGGGAGGTTAGGATGTGCAAGATAGGATAGCGTTAGTTAGACCCAGGGTTAGATGGAATGGGTTAGGTTAGGGGATGGTTAGGTTAGGTGTTTAGAAGTTAGGAGACATGTGGCTAATTTGAATTTAAAAATTCAAATAATAGGAAAAGGTTAATTAACTTTCAACAACTCATAAATTGATTTATTTTAATTAATTAGGGGATTAGAAGAAATGAATTAAATGAGGGGAGGATTAATTAATTCAGATTAATTAATCAAAGGGGACTATTTAAATGAACCTATTAAATAAATCCTTAGATTTATTAATAAGTAGATGAATGGGAGAATTTAATCAAATTGCTAATGAATTAAAATAAATTGGGAAGGGGGATTAATTAAATAATTGCTTATTTAATTAATTATCTTCAGACCATTTTTAAGTGTATACATTCTGCCCCTCTTTGAAGTGAGGTGTGATGATGCATTGATTCAAAGAATAATCTCAATTTGATGATGTTGATGCGATATTGGTTCAATAGGATGCCCCATCCATTGATTGCTAAATTGCGATACGATGATACCCCCTCGGGAGATCAATTGAGATAATTGACCTTTGGAGTTTTTGGATCTTTGTGAAATTGATTTCCTGATAGATTATTGGATAATTCCTCCAACTGTGGTTGATGAAAGTGTGAGTTCTTTGATCACTTTGATGTGGTTCTGGATGTGATGATTGAGAAAGCTTGATTGAATTGATAAGATTAATTAGATTGATAAGATTGAGATTTAGTCTGGTTTTAGGAATTCCATCTACTGTATAAGACAAATATGATCAAGGCATCTGGTTTCAAGAAAGATACATCATGTATAAGACATGATATAATGGATTCGATGAGATCAATTGATAGAACTGATAAGATTGATTGGATAAAGGACTGAAATTTTGTTGAGATCATGTTGCAAGAAGATTCAGATGTGCTAATGTGGGTTCATTTGAGGGGCTAGCATAAGATTTGCATCAAGTCAACAATATTTGGAGAGAGATGAGTCATCGTTCTGATTGTGTATACACTTATGAAGATACATTGATGATTCCTGCAATAGATTTTGGCCATGGATAAGATGAGATTTTTGTAATCCCATGAAAGAATGAAATGCAAGCTAAATGCAAATGCAAAAATGCAAACCTACAATTAGACCAGTCACTGGTTATTGTGTTTTGTCATCATTGAGATTTTTTTAAATGTGGAAAGAGAGTGCAAACATCGATGATATAATTAAACCATGATGACCTGAGCACTATTGGTGTAGGAGCACCTAGGATTTAGTGCATTTTCTATATTTTGGTGTGTTTGTCCTTATTTTGGATTAGTTTTGTGAATAATGGATTACTCAAAGGTCCACATGTGTGTTGGATATGCATTTGAAGTATGAATGTCAACTAGATCATGTGTTTGCTCAAATTTGGCCTATGAGCCCTTGTAAGCCTAAAAAGGCATAAATTTTGTTTTTTGATGTAAAATGTCTTGTAACACATAATTTGGAATTTAGACATGTCATTTTAGTGTTTGTAAGTCATTCTAGGAGGTTTAGCATGAGTGACAATGCATAAAATGTAAAAATGCACATTTTGGCAAAAGATGTCATAGTTGCTTGACAACATTTTGCAACTTTTGAGCAACTTTTTGCATTTTTGTGCACATCGGTGGTTAGGAAACTGATGAAGAGTTTCTTAGGATCAATATAACATATAAAATTCTTTGAGAAGGATTGTAAATGGGTTGGAAAAATCCTTGAGCAAGTTTGAATAGTTTGTGAAGACATTTTTCAGATTTTACCTTGCATTTTCTCAATTTTTGAGCAACAGTCCGTACATAATGGATTGATTCTACTACTATTATTTCATGATTGATTTGTACATGAAATTGTAGTTCTCAGAAGGTGTTTGTAATTTTTTTTAGTGCAAATTTGAAGTTTGTTATTGATTTTGCATTTCTCTCGGCCTGAGCAAGAGTTTAAGAGCCCAATTATGGTTCCAGCTTGAAATCCCTTGAGTTTTTCTCAATAACCCTTGGTAATCAAGACATGGAACCATTGTATAGTGTAAATATATATATTTTTTGGCTTGGAAGATGTTGAAGATCAATTTTGCATCATTTCCTAGGCGAGCTTAGTCATAGCCCAGTTAGGAAGATGATTGAAATATTGCATATGCTTGCAGGGATGACCAATTGTGTAGGTGCCAAGTATTTGGAATTAAAAATTAATGAGTGGAAGAGCCTAAGTGAAAGGTTAGAGGTGTGAAAAATAAGGGAAGATAATAAACCCTTTGGAGAAGACTCTTTAAATGCCATTTTTGGGTTCCGTACCAGTACAGATAGACCTGACTATCTCACCTGATGGATTCAAAAGTTCATCCAAAAGGGTACTTAGATCAAAAAATAGGCTGGAAGGTTCTTTGATTTATTTTTGAGCAATTCCTCAAAAACTAGTAAGGTAGGGTGAATTGGGGCTGTAGGCCTACTAGCCCTAGGAAATAGGAGAAAGAGGGAGCGATGAAGAAATGGAGACAAACCAATTGAAGAATCAGTTGAATGGTATGGAAACACCTTTAGAACACCTATCACAACCCTTGCAATTACATGTTAGAGGATTGCATAGTTTAGAGGCTGGATTTACCCTTGTGAATCTCAACCATGCTTGAAGCAACTATTGAGCACAATTTGATAGGGAGCACTCCTAGAGAGTTTTAGTGTTTTGGTTTGTTAAATGACCATTGAAGAGTGAAAGGAGCCCACTAATATATCACCCTACTTCCTATTGAGCAAGGTGAAACTGCCTTTGAGAACCCCTAACCATCAACTACTTTTCTAGATTTTGATATTGCAAGTTAGCACAAGCATCGAGGTATAGTTGAACCAAGATGACTTGAGTGTTTCTTGTGTAAAACATGAAGTATTAAACATTTCTATATGAAAATTAGAAATGTCTTTGATGATACTCTGATGATCATGTCCTAAGACAAATTTGCACATATTAATGATTAATATATAGACAACAGACAAGAAAAATATCACGTTCCTTCCTTGTTCCTCTAGTCAAAGACATCATGGAGTTACTCAAAAATCATGATAGTTAAAATCAAGATATAAAAGTTGAACCAAAGTGTTAAAAGCATTATCCAAAAGATATCATCCATTGAAAAGTGTGTGATGTGCTTAGACTGACATGTGAAGGCTTTGATGGTTGATAATTTTGATCTCGTGTTCAACGTTGGATGTGTCTCAGTTTTCATTTGACAAAAGTTGTCTAACTATTGCTCTACCTGTTTGATTAAGCTTAAAATGATTAAAACATTTTGCCCCAGCTAGGTGTAGGATTTTCCCCCAAGCCTAGAAACAAACTCACTATGATATACCCAATGATCCAAACCATGGTAAGAAACTAGTTGTGATGTTTGCGTATGGAGAAAGGATTTATTATGGATACGAATAGTGCTGACAAAAAAATGAATGCAAGTGGAAAGATGTAGGAACTAATAGATGGAAGAGCTAGCAGATAGATAGCACCTGTTTTCTAGGTTTTCACCATTTGTTTTTATTGCACTTTTTCTCATTTTTGATTTTTTTTTGGTTTTTTCATTGTTTTTTGTATTTTCTGATTTTTACTGTTTTTGATTTTTCTGCTTTTTCACTGTTTTTGATTTTTCTGCTTTTTTGGACATAATTTTTTTTTTTCAAATGCATGCTATTGATGGATACTTCGAGATTATCCCCATCTTGTGTTGATAGCTGATATGCTCCCGATCCAAAGATTGTTGTGACCACAAACAAACCCAAACAATTTGGTTCAAACTTCCCTTTCTTTTTTCGATCTGTTTGGTTGCATGGATTTTCCTTTAGTACTAGTTCTCCAACTTGAAATGCTCTTAGTTTAACCTTGTGATTATATCTGCAACACATTCTTTGTTGATATACCTTTAAATGATCAAAGGCATTTTGTCTTCTTTCATGGATCAATTCTAACTCATGCAATCTAGATACTCATTGTTCTTCATTTGGGATAAGACCTTTTAATGATACTCATAGAGAAGGTATCTCTACTTCGATTGGCAGTATTGCTTCTTATCCATAGATAAGAGAGAAAGGTGTTACTCCTATTGGTGTGCAGATACTAGTACGGTAGGCCCATAGAGTAGGGTTCAATTGAATATGCCAATCTCTGCCAGCAACATTCACTATCTTTTTGATAATTTTTAAAATAGTTTTGTTTGATGCTTCTTCTAGCCCATTCCCTTGTGGATATTAGGTTGTGGAGAATCTGTGTTGAATCCTGAATTTATCATATAGCTCCTATACATCTTAGTTCTTGAACGGTCACCCATTATCAGTGATAATGGTCATGGGTATGCCATAGGGACATATGATGTAGTTCAAGATAAATGCAGCAATTTGTTTTCTTGTGATATTGATGAGAGGTACTGCCTCAATCCATTTTGTTAAATATTTTGTAGCTATAAGGATGAATTTATGACCATTTGATGAAGAAGGGTTTATCTTTCCTACTAGATCAAGACCCCATTGGTGGAAAGGCAAAGATGTTGCAAAAGCATGAAGTTATTGTGTTGGTGCATGAATTAAATTTCCATGGATCTGAGATTGTTTGCATGTTTTATCTATCTAAAAAGAATCTTGTTTCGTAGTTGGACAACAATAGCCCAAGCGTATGAGTTTTTCTGAAAGGGTAATACCACTTGAATGAGTGCCAAAAATGTTACTATGGACTTCATTTAAGGTCTTCTCAAATTCTTCTTTCTCAAGACATCTTAAGAGTGATGAATACTAAGAGCGGGGGGGGTGAATTAGTATACCAGAAATACTAAACTTAAACTCTTAAACAATTTAGCAGTTAATTGGTATAACAGATTTACTAACAAATCGGTTAAGACAAATGCAAACCAAACAACAAATAAAGCATCATCCACAAGAGCACAATCACCATAACACAAGAGGTTTTGACGTGGAAACCCAAATGGGAAAAACCATGATGAGTAGAAGCTCACAAGTAACTATCTGTAGAATAGAAACTAGACCGGTTAAGGTCATACAATGTTCTTCACCAGAACAGATCGTGTTAGGAATCTAGATCTTTGTTAGGAGATAAGTCCTGTTAAAGACTACCTTGTGAGAGGATTTAAGATTCACAGTTGTGAACCACCTTGTTAGAGGATTTACAAAGGCTTTGCTAGGCCTACCCAGTTAAGGGTTTCAGACTTGTCGAAGATGTGAGTAATCAACAAGTGAGTGATCTAGATACTAGCATAGTATGATTGGTTACATCCTTGATAGCTCATTGTTAATGCACATTTAGTAATACTTTAGTCTTCAATATCTCCACACTTTATTTCTTCACACAGACCTAATCTTCTCTTCTATGATCGCACATACAAAAACCCTCATGCACTACTAAAACCCCTATCAACTTCTAAAACCCTAGACATGATGTCCTTATAAAGGAATCTGATTTCATGTCGGTCCAATAGGATTACATTGCAAGTTCCTAGGTTCAGTGTATCTAGACGCATTTGGTAACACGACACAAAATCACTGCCAAAGTGTTGGTGGATGATAACTCATCACATAAATACTGATTGGTAACTCATCACAGAGTAATACCGGTTCATTACCGATTACCAGTTGTCACAATGAAGACTGGTAAACACCTTCTACAAAACACTGATAAACACCTTTAGTCAGTTTGTGACCAGTAAACACCTTCTACAAAACACCGATAGTCTAAAGACTATAATGCATAATACCGGTTGGAACAATTACCGGTTGAGCATAACTCATACATAGGGAAGTGATCATAAGACAAGTGTGTGTCCATCAATGACAATCACAACATCATCAAAATGCCAACAATCTCCCCCTTTGGCATTGATGGCAACACCTAGGAAAATTTTGACATCTAAGTGTTCTACAACAAAAATATGCCATAATCAAAATTGCTCCCCCTAAGCATATACGCTATCCCTTTTTGCAGAAAATACAATGTATACTACTCCCTTAAAGAAATAACATGAAAGTATACATAACATTCACCAGAATTTTTAGATACTACTCCTCCTTTGCCAACAATGACAAAGTACTGTAGAATAATCCCTGTTTCTCATTATCATTAAAATAAATAAGTGTTTATGACAATAATGAGTGAAACTTATCAAAAACTGATTTAAAATCCTACATAAAAGTCTTCATGGATAATGACCATGACTCAAGTAATGAGGTAGCCACCTCACTTTCCATCTGCATCTGTGATACCTTTTATTCCATGGCATTAATTGTACTCATCTCTTGAGTTACCGTTAAAGCTTCTAGATTGAGAAACCACTTCTGAAGAATTTGCAGTCTAGGTAATAAAACCAGTTGAAGTTCCTACAAATCTCTTGTCCTATTGCTAATCTCCAACTCTATCCTTGCAGAGTGAAGCTGATACCGGTGAATAGTTTTCCCATATGTGGTGAAAGAATCATACGGGGTCTTAAAGTTGCTTATGTATGCCTGCAAATCAGATTGCAATTTATCCTTTTGTGCAAGAATGTCGTCACAAAATAGATGGGGTTGGCTTATTTTTCTCAGTAGTAGTTTTCCCTCATCTATAGAATCTCTAATATCCTTCTGCTCTTTCTGAAGTTTAGACCGGAGCTCATTCAGTTTCTTTACTAAGGTAGTGTTAAGTGCCTTTTGATGCTTCTTTTGTGCATTAGCTTCAACAACTTCCTTCGGGCATTGTACCTGGTCCTCTACCACTGTACATAGAAGTTTCAGTTTGGCCAGAGAGGAATCGGTACCTGGGAGGTTGGTACCTGGGATCAAACTGGTAAGGGTGTCAATCGCAATGTGAATGACATCTTTCTCCTTTTTCCTTCTCAATGCTTACAGTCTTTCCTGTGCTAGCTTTATGGCTTGCAGCAACTCCGATTCATCTATAGATTGGAGGTCAAGAGGACTGGTGATGTTGGCCAGTTTGGCTTGACCACCAGTTACCTTTGGAGTCTCCGATTGTTTTCTCTTTTCTACTTCCTTCTTCTCTTCTGCTCTTTTCTTTTCCTCTTCTTTCTCCCTTTGTTCTGCTTCATGCTTTTTCTTCTCTTCCTCCTTCTTTCTTTCTTCTTCTTTTCGCTTCTCCTCTTCTTGTTTCTTTTTCTCCTCATCTTTCTACTTCTCCTCTTCTTTCTTTTCCTCCTCTACTTTCCTCTTCTCCTCTACTTTCCTCTTCTCCTCTTCTTTCCTCTTCTCTTCCTCTTTCTCCACTTTCTCTTTGTTTTCCTTTTCCTTTTCCAGCTTCTATTTGTCTTCTTTCTATTTGTCCTGTTTCTCCTTGTCTACTTTTTCTTTATCAACCTTTTCCTTTTCAGTGTCTAGATTGACATCTTCAACATCTAAAGCATCAACATCAATGATGTCCACCTATTCTGTAGCTGGTTCTCCTTCATCATCAAATGCCTCATCCGTTTTCTGATTTTCGGTTCCTATTCGGCCTTCTTGTTGGCCTCAGACACTTAATGCAACTGCACAACAGCTTTGGCATGCAGATGAGTGTCCTCTACTTCAGAGGTTTTGCCTTCTAGCAGCCTGAGTCTTCTTCTTCTCATGAAGAAGAGACCTTTATGTATGTGCATAATCTGAAATAATTCGGAATTGGAGGCTTTAGGATAGTATTGAGCAAATACTTTCTCCCTTATTTCCTATTCTTTCTCTATGGCAATGTGCCATTTGTTGTCTAAAGAATTATATAAAGAATCAGGTGCCTTAGATCTAATTTTTGATGGCGATCGATCATTCTTGCACAAATAATTAATGACTTCCTGCTCTGTTTCCTCTTTCTCACTATTGATAAAATCATCAAAACACTCCTTCAGATCACTAAGCAATTTTCTTCTTATATTCTTGATAGTCCTTTGACAATGTGTCATTGGCTTATAAGAAGAGATGTTAATATTTACTGGTGCTGATGATGCAAGTGTCTTGCTGGTAGCTTTTTTCTTTTCCCTTGTTTGCCTTGTTTTCTTAGGTTGCACATCTGATTCTGTATCTTCAGACTCCACTGAGTTTCTCTTGGTCTTCCACTTCCTTTCAAATACTTTGGTGGGTGCAACTTCCAGTTTCTTCTTGGCAAGTGACCGCTTGGTCACTTTAGGGTTGGCTGAGGTAACTGGTGCCGATGGTGCTAGCACTACCTTTCCCTATTTCACAGAAGGTTCTTCAACCGGTGTTACCCTTTCCAAGTAGGTGTTAGTTCTCTTTTTATTTGCATTTAAAGGAGAGGCAATTAGGGTAGAGGCATACCCATCTAACATGTCATACATTACCTCATATCCCATAGGTTCTACTTCTTCCTGTCTGGGATCTACCGCTTCCATTACACACTCATCTACTCTAATGGTAAAGCAGATGTCCTCTTCATACTTCTTGACAATGTCACCAGATATCCTCATTCTCTGGCTCATCTTCCACTTTAATTCATCAAAGAATTTATTTAAGACTTCTGGATATCCGGTTCCCACCACTTGGAGACTTTCCCTAATTTTTTTAGTGACTGGTTGGTCAGCAGACCATTGAATATCACTGACTCCTAGGAAATAGCCTTGAAAGTAGAAAAACAGACCCACCAAAAGTTGTCCAAATTTGAATCTAAGGGCACTATCCTATTTGATGGACTTCAAGTTTAGTAGAAGTTGCTTCTGTAAACAGGTGCATAGATCAAATGAGGCATCCTCCATGATCATTCTATAAGTGGCATTAACCACAATAGTAGAGACAAAGTTTAATCTACTAGCATAAAACGTCCAATATCCAATCACCATGCAAGCATACTTGACCAACTCATCTTTGATGGTGTTGATGGTCATTCCCCGTTGATCGCTCACAAAACCAGTGAGCTTAGTCATTTATGTCTTGATGACCTTCCTTAGGGCTGGTACCTCACCAATTTTGCAAAAACTAGTAACGACATGAATTTCTTCAGGCATAATGTCATGCGTCCTCTCGAGATACATCTTGTCGCCATGTACTCTGCTCGGGATGATGTGGATGTGGTCTTCTGTGAACTCTTCAAGGAAGTAAACTGCATTGTGAAGTTTCTTCCTCTCCAGAATGTTGTATTCCAGTTTGATCTTCTTATCATCCCCACAAAACAGACTTAGCTAGGATTGAATTGCTAAGGATCCTAGGTCTTCCAGTTTGCAGTCAATATACCCTAAAATATCTCCTTCGATAATGACTCTGGTAGGTATTTGGGACAGGGCATTGTATTTCATTTTTCTTTGAATGAATTCAACTAAGTCCATAGGTGCACTAGAACTGGAGTGCGATGCAGAAGCCATGATGTAAAAGATAAAAAAATTTTTCAAGAAATACCTTCACAATTTTGAAATTTAGGGTTTTACAAATGTAGCTCACACCACACCACTTCAGTTGCTTGATTACCACTTGGTTTTCTTCACTTGATCAATTGTAAATATCTCTAGATAGTTCTACAAGATTTGAAATCTCTCTTAATCACAAGTCGAATTTCCTTTTGTCACTCTACTCTTGAAAAATTCTTCCCTCGAAAACTGATAAGTGAAAATGACTTGAAAATTCCTTTTAAATGAATTCTTCACCTACCATAATAAATGCTCCACCGCTAGGGCATAAACCCTAATTTGCCTTTTACTGCTTCATAATCTTCTAACGATTGATAGGTAACATATACCAGTTAAGGTCTTTTACTGGTATAGACTAAGGGTTCAAAACATTTCACCAATTTGTTCCCCTAATCTTTTCTGAAGCTCAGTTTGTTGGTTCAGAGACTTCCACACTAGGTGCAGAAACTGGTTCATCTTGTGATACTTCTTTAGGTTTCTTTTTCCATGTTTTATTGATTCCTGCTTAAATGGTTTTAACATCAATCTTCCCTTCTGGAGTGACCGGTATGTCATTTGATAGGTTCTTTCTCATTCTGCAGGTTCTGGCAGGGTGTCCCATTTTGTTGCAATGATAGCATACCATTCCAGGTGTTCTCCATGGTCCATTGTTCATTCTACCATTCATCCTCCTGCATGGTTGCCACTTGATAGCCACCACCACTTGACTGATGGTCATAGGCATTATACCGGTTTGGATTCTGGTTCACAGATGATTCAGGAAAAACTCCTTGAGTCTTTCGAGGATATCTACCAGTGTTGTGCATAACAGACCTACATTCAAGTGCTATATGCCCAAACGTGTTGCATGCATAATAGTTACCATTGAATCTATTGGATCTAGGCTTATTGTTTAGAAAATAAGGAAAATTATTGTAGGCCTTATTTCTACACACATTAGTAGTATGTCCTTCCTTGAGACAATTAAAGCAAATAGGTTTAAACTTTTTCTTACCTTTATCCTTTGATATCGGTTGGTTCTTTGATGCTCCATCTTTTGTTCCAGAGGTCTCACCTTCCTCATAACTGGAAAAACCAAGTCCAGTGGTATTCTTTACTGGTTTTTCTGATTCAAGCTTTTGTTCTAGCTTAACAGTACTCTTATTGAATTTGGCAATTATTTCCTTTGACTTAGTGAGTTCCTTGGAAATAGCAGCATTGGATTCCTTCAAGGTTTCATTCTCTGAAATAGCCATGTTTAGTTCACCTTGCATTTCTTCTTTTTCCACTTTTCTCTCTTGGAGATGAGCGGTAAGGGCACTGATTTCTTACTTCAGCTTGGAGATATCATGATCTTTGTGTTTTACCAGGTCTTCAGCTTTCCTTTGGTTCTCAAGCTCTTGACACATTCTGATAGTCAATCCTTCTAGTTCCCTTCTTAGGTTGGCATTAGATTCATTCAGTTTTACAACTTCTTCAACTAGGGCTTCCATGTCTGCTTCATCAAAAGAACTATTTTCAATAAGCTCCATCAGTTTCTCAACATGCTCTCTTCTTTTTGCCAAAGAGGCCTTATATTTGACTTTAAGTTCATCAAAGGCTTTCTCAGTCTGAGTGAGCTGATGAGTAAGTTCCCTCATAGTGTATTCACCCATATCTCCTTCCAAGTGGTTAAACTTATAGAAAGGTTGGCTCTGATACCAATTGATGAATACTAAGAGGGGGGGTGAATTAGTATACCAAAAAATACAGAACTTAAACTCTTAAATAGTTTAGCAGTTAACCGGTATTACAGATTTACTAACAAACCAGTTAAGACAAATACAAACCAAACAACAAATAAAGCATTCACCCACAAGAGAACAATCACCATAATAGAAGAGGTTTTGACATGGAAACCCAAATGGGAAAATCCATGGTGAGCAGAAGCTCACAAGTAACTATCTGTAGAATAGAAACCAGACCAGTTAAGGTCATACAATGTTCTTCACCAGAACAGATCCTGTTAGGAATCTAGATCTCTATTAGGAGATAAGTCCTGTTAAAGACTACCTTGTGAGAGGATTTACAAAGGCTTTTCTAGGCCTACCCGGTTAAGGGTTTCAGACTTGTCAAAGATGTGAGTAATCAACAAGTGAGTGATCTAGATACTAGTACAGTATGCTTGGTTACATCTTTGATATCTCATTGTTAATGCACATTTAGTAATACTTCAGTCTTCAATATCTCCACACTTTGTTTCTTCACACAGACCTAATCTTCTCTTCTATGATCGCACATACAAAAACCCTCATGCACTACTAAAACCCCTATCAACTTCTAAAACCCTAGACATGATGTCCTTATAAAGGAATCTGATTTCATGTCGGTCCAATAGGATTACATTGCAAGTTCCTAGGTTTAGTGCATCTAGACACATTTGGTAACACAACACAAAATCACCACCAAAGTGTTGGTGGATGATAACTCATCATAGAAATATCGGTTGGTAACTCATCACATAGTAATACTGGTTCATTACCGATTACCGGTTCATACATTTTACCAATTACCAGTTGTCACAATGAAGACTGGAAAATTGTTAACTATCGCTTTGTTCCTTCCTACCACTTTGGGATTCTCAAACCGCTTGAGGTCTTCATACGACTTTGGGTCTTCAGTTAGTTTGTGACTAGTAAACATCTTCTACAAAACATTGATAGTCTAAAGACTATAATACATAATACCGATTGGAACAATTACTGGTTGAGCATAACTCATACATAGGGAAGTGATCATAAAACAAGTGTGTGTCCATCAATGACAATCACAACATCATCAAAATCCCAACAAAGAGAGTATCATCCAGACTTTGTTTAAAAAGGTTATCTACAATGAGAGTATAATGGGAGGATTGGCGAATAAAGTTTCTCTTTTGGTTCTTCAAAAAGTCAGGAGGGAGGATATTATCTTTCAGGTATGTATAAGTTTGTCTATAGTGGGAGGAATCATGCCCAACAAGGTGACATATAGTTTAGGAATCAGGACAATTATGAGTAGGGTAAAACAACTCTTCACCTAGGAATTTGTAATGCTCTTGATTTTCCTATGTTTGAAGTAGAGAAGCAAGTGTTGCCATGGTGTCAGTTGCTTTGTTTTCATTCCTTGGAATTTGCTCAAAAGTTATTACTAAAAAGTATTTCTTGACATCATCAACCATCTTCGCCTAAGGCATTAGTTTTTCATCATTTGTTTGATATTCATCATTGATTTGATTGATGATGAGCTGAGAGTCTCTAAAGACCTAAAGTTGTGTAATGTTCCACTCTATGGCCATCTTTATTCTTGTGACCAAAGCTTCATATTCTACTATGTTATTGGTGCATGGAAAACTTAATTTTTATGCCTTTGGAATTATATGACCTTGTGGCATAATAAATAGAATGTTTGCTCCCGATCCATGTTGTGTTCTATTATTGATGCCTACTCCTAGACTGATATTTAGGTGATGTATTATAAGATATAGATCTAATCCTAGAATGTATGCATTTGACCATCTTTTGATTTTCCTCCTTTTGAAGAGTTCCAAATATTTTTTCCTTTCTAGTTCTGATAGAGAATTTGCTGGATGTAGAATCATTGGTTGTTTTGTTGTCCCAATGTTAACTGTCTCTATTGGTTCTACCAGGATAGATGACCTTTCTTGATAGTGCTCAGGTAAAGTGTCAAATCCCATATCTTTTGACGCCTTGAGGAGGTTTTCACCATTAGATGCATCCTTTATTTTTACTTTTTTGGGTCTAGTGTTGCCAATAAATGGTTTTCAGCAGTAGACTTGATATTATTTTCTTTACTTTCACTTTTACAACTAGGAGATTTGGCACCCATGTGACTCAAAGATACGTTAGTAAAATCCATGGAGGAATTTGTTGTGGGTTATATTGCATTAAGATACAAGGATATGGAATGGTCATTAGGAAAGGTATCAATGGTGGTATGTCTTTCATTTTCCCAGTCCATAAGTTCAAGATGGATTAAGGGTAAAGGATCCTTGGGGTGAATTGTTTCAAAGATATTAGGGGTCATGATAGAGAAGTCAGAGCTTTCAATATGCATTTCAATTTCTAGAACGATACTCTCATTAGAATTACCTCATGCAAGTAGCTCTTGATTGTCCTCGACTAATTCCAAGTCAACCAAATGTGATTATGATTCAAGCAGGCTAGTTTCTAATGTTTGTCTTGCATACGCATGAACTACATCAACACCTACATTTGCCTCTTCCCTTTTAATTTCAAATTGCTTTTGTTTTTTTTCCATGATAGTGAATATTCTACATTCCCTCAAGCTCTTAGCTACATTTTTTTCCATGCTTGATAGAATTGAGGCAAATGATTGTTCCTTGGATTGTGTGCTTGAAGATGATGTCTGATTTTTCAGTTTTAGATGTTTGATTTTGTGTCTCAGGGATGAAAAACACAACAAACATGCGATATGGTAAGTGACCTCAAACACAACATGCTAAATCCTAAGGAAGTTGCCTAAGAGAGAAAAAATTTTGCTTGGAAACTTAGGTACACACCCAATAACTAATCAGAATATGACTGCTGAGTCTCATGCAATGGATTCTCAATGTCATATTATCCAACTCCAAATGCTAATGGGGGCACGATATGACAAGTGTCTTGGGAGAGTTACTATCTCTCTTGCACAAATATTATCCCCCTTTCGGAGGTGAATCGAATAGCTTCTATCTTAGGTTCATAGTAAGGGTTTTCGTTTGAAATTACCCCTTGCAGTTGCGCAAGTGAAATTGAGGCCTATAGCCCAAGAAGGTACCAAAACAAGAAGTAGTCATACAAGCATGATTAAGAGCGTGAGGCCCTACTAAATGTATGATATGAGAGATATCAAAAGAGAAAACTCAAATAATTCCATCCTCTAAGACTAATCCCAAGAGGCCTTTTTTTAAGAGTGAGTCGGAAAGCTTAGGTCTAGCTGTACTCACTTGGGTCATTCTCACAGGGTGATTACTTTTTCCCATTGTGACAGGCCCACTAAAGGTAATCAAATCTCAAACATAGAAGCACTTCAAGGGTCAGGATTTATGCTTTTCCAAATGGACAAGAGGATACTCTCCTACCTTTTAGACAACTTCTCAGACATAGAAAACAAGATGTTCATTTACCATTAGCAAAATATGTGTGCCTAGAAAACTTAAGAATACACAAAGTTTGTTTGAGTTCTCTTAGGAAACTTGCAAAATAGATACATAAGTAGTCATGTTGTTTTGATGAAATGAAGCTTTGGCAAGCGTAATATTTGATAATCATCCTGCAAAAACTAGTTAGGCTAGTAGAAAACTCACAAACAGACCAAGGTTAGCATTAGTAATAGCCAAATTGAAGCATAAAAAACCCTAAAATGCAATCTATTTTGAAAACACAGAAGCAAAAACTTGTACGAGTATTCTCACATACTTGTATGAATGCACAAAGAAACTCATACGGTATTGTAAAGGTACTCGTATGAGATTCTAAAATAGGCTCGACTAGAAACCTGTGAGATTGAAGATTTCATGATTGGAGAGGCCAAGAAATTAGATTTTCGCCTCATGGTGGGCACCAAAATGTCGTGTGTGTGAGAAGTAGGGTAGCTGCAACTGCAACACAAACAATCAATAGATAATTACAAGAATGGTTAGCCAATTGAAATAAAATGAAAGATAAACCATGACAAAGTGACCTATCACCTCCTAAGAGATGCAAGTGTGGATTTGCTCTCAGAGTTGGATAAACAATCCCAGTGACTTGACTACACCTAGACGGATGATTTGAAATGATATGATATGCAAGCTAGATGAGATTGATTATGCTAGATTGATCCAAGAGTCTAATTAAGCTAATGATATGCATGATTAAGCTATGATGATGATGGAATTAAGCTAGAAAAGAGATTTATTAAGCTACATGATTCAACAATTATGCTAGAAAATGATCAAATTAAGCTAGATCTAAGATGCAATTTCCTATAGTACGAATGCTTAAATGATATGATAAAATGGATGTTCCTATAGTAAAAATACCTAAAATGATATGAGATGGGATCCTTTGTGCTCCCAAATAGGGGATATTTATAGGATTTCCAAGGCCAGGGGTGAGGTGGTAGGAATCAATGGTCAAGATTGAATTTGAAGATATCAAGGGTGAAACTGGAGGAGGTTGGAGAAGAGGTTGAAGGGAGGGACACTTGTCATCTCTGTGGTGACAAGTGTCAAGGAGCCTTGCTCATAAGAGGGCAAGTGACCAAGGGAGGAGACATGTGGCATAAGTGCCATGTGTCTCAAGGGGAGAATATCCACACCATAGGAGGTTAGGATAAGGAGGTTAGGTTGTGCAAGATAGGATAGGGTTATTTAGACCCAGGGTTAGATGGAATGGGTTAGGTTAGGTGGTTAGAAGTTAGGAGGCATTAGGCTAATTTGAATTTAAAAATTCAAATAATAGGAAAAGGCTAATTAACTTTCAACAACTCGTAAATTGATTTGTTTTAACTAATTAGGGGATTAGAAGAAATGAATTAAATGGGGAGAGGATTAATTAATCAAGATTAATTAATCAAAGGGGACTATTGAAATGGACCTATTAAATAAATCCTTAGATTTATTAATAAGTAGATGAATGGGAGAATTTAATCAAATTACTAATGAATTCGAATAAATTAGGAAGGGGGATTAATTAAATAATTGCTTATTTAATTAATTATCTTCAGACCATTTTTAGGTGTATACATTAATTAATAAAAATTGACACAAAGCGGGATTTGAACATTATAATAGCACCAAATTAAGATCCCAAAATTTGAGGAAAAAGTTTAGGACATAATTCTATCATTATGGTCCAATCGACTTTTTTTCCAATTTTCTAGGGATGTGAGATATCGTGATTATAAAATCAAATCCAACACAGTAGTTCAATGCAAGGTGTTTAAATATGAAAAAATATTCTTTGAAGATTGCAATTAGGACATTATTAGGATAAATTTAAAATAAAATAAAGAGGGGCGCACCTAGGGTTAAGGGCCCAAATTTATAATACGTGATTTATTGAGAGAGGACTATGAATTTAATTAAACTAATAATTAAATGCCTAAAGGATCCTTATAAATTAAAAAAGCAATGAGACACCCTAACGCAGGTGCTAACCTAAGTGTGGAATTGGACAACCCTAATTAGGGGTATACAAATCATGATTCTACATTTAGACACTACAGTCATATGCAAGCTAAAGTATAGAAAAGTAAACATTCATAGGAAAAAGGATATGCACGTAAGATGTGAAATGAAGCCCCAATGGTATTTATAGTACAACGTTAGAAATGACATCCTACAAAAACACTTTGTTAGTTGAAATCACAAAATCACTTAAAATACTTACTAAGAGTGATGAAATTTGAGGGTAGCTATATACCCCTCTATTTTGTCTTGCTATTTAGTATGTTGAAACAAGGTATCACATTTACCATATTGAATTGTGAAGGGGATTCATGACAAATGATCATAATGAGGATTGATACAAGATCAAAACAAGTCAAGGAAAATTTGGTAAGAAAGAGGACTGAAACATAATTCCAACACAACCAATAGTGTGAGAATCAGAGTTCTCTAGCTCAAGATGTGAAAGATTAAGTATGGAATACATAATTAGGGTTTTAGGAGAGAGATTACCTTAAATAGTGAAAGTGATACTATTGATTTTTCTTATTCACTTTTTATGTTATAGTGCAGAGGAGGAGCCCGCATAGTAGAGAATTCCACACCAATAAGCTGAAGTGCCCACTGAGATGGAGATCCTAAGGCAGTCTACTATCGAGGATGTCTTGTTAGATGAGGCGAGACTATAGACACTATGCCCTAGTTTTTTGTTCCATTTTTATTGGTTAGAGGATGAGTCCACGTAATAGAAGGATCCCACGTAGTAGAAAATGCCATGCCAATGAGCTAAGGTGCTCATCGAGGATTTCCTATTGGATGAGGTGGGTCTACTGACACTACGCCATGGTATTTTGTTCCATTTTGATTGGTTAGATAGTTTTCAAAAACCCTAATTCGATAAGGGCCACTAGAATGGGTGCCATTGTCCCATATAGGTGCCTTGGTTGCCCTAGGGCATCATGGTCTCATCAAGGTGACATGGTCCCATCAGGGCACCATTGTCCCCTCAGAGAACCATGGTCCCATTAGGGTGTCATGGTCCCCTTAGGGTGCCATGGTCTTAGAAATAAGGGCACCAGGTGGTATTCATGGGGTTAGGAAAGTTTGATGAATATTTTTATATCTTTGATGTTGAGAGATTAAAGATACATGATGCTTGATTTTTTAGAAGTTTTCGTACATATAGGAACATACCATTGGACTCACATAATTCCATCTACAGAGTTAGATTCCTCACCTATCACTAGAGGATGAATGACTTCTCCATATAGTGGGCTTGTGGTACATATGTTGCATTCATGCCATCAAGTTCTATGGGCCTATGCTCATGGCATTGATGGAGAGATGGGATCCAAATCCATCTACATTCTTCCTTCCAGTTGGAGAGATGATAGTGATGTTAGAGGATGTATACTGTATCTTGAGACTACTAGTGAGAGGGAGGAAAATTAGATATTATTTTCACCACTCACAAGGAGATATGAGGAGAGAGAAAATATATTGCAAAGGAAAACCTACACAAGAGATGAAATGTAGGATTCTCATTTGATGGATATGTCATCCATTTTCCATAGTTTCATTAGTGAGGAGATTGATGATTGACACAATGGCACTGGTCCTATGTCCTAATGGGAAAGACAATCATATACACAGAGGCTTGGCATATGACATTCATGAGATAGAGGAGCACCGTACTGTGTTTGCATGGGGACATAGCATGCTAGCACATCTCTACTATGACTTGAGAGACTATACATATGGGGTGGGGAATATTTTGATGACACGCACAATACTACAGATCTGGATGTTTGAGCATATTGCATGTATGAGGCCAGGAAGATTCCTAGTTGATGTGGATATTGATGACCCTTAGGTGTATACATATCCTTGTAAATGATCTTAGCAAAGGAGTGACTTATTGTATTAGAGAGTTGTGATTGATCACTTTCAATTAGATGACATTGTATGTAGATCATACAGGTAGATGGCTACCTAGCTAGGTCAGGAGAGATAACTTTGAGACATGTAGTGAGACACTTTCCTAGAGGGTCACTATAGCTATATCATTGTGCCAGTTTATTTTGATAGAGTGATGAAATGGTTTGGTCTAGAGCATGTTGTTCCTATAGTTGTTTTGATCTACATACAACACTCTTGTAGTTTCATGACACTAGGAGTAGTTCCCAGGCCTACTATAGATGAGATAACGCTTACAAATGATGATGATGATGACAAGAGAGACATATACATGCCCCCACTCCAAGATAATGTTGGGGTTCAATAGAGCTGTGTTACATGTTGGGAGATGAACTTCCTTGTAGACATATTTCCTTTGGACTACTCGAGGGGGAATTCTGATTTGTGGATGAGATCAACTGATTCACACAGTGAGGATAGATGACATGAGGCTTCAGAGGAGCCAAGTTGTGGGGATGGATAGGATCAAGAGGATGATTATAATATAGAGGATTATCAGGAGTAGGAGGATGTGCTCAATCATTTGAGAGATGATATCAAAGCCATGGACCCTCGAGCAGAAGAGGATGGAGGAGAGTATGTAGCGAGAGACAAGGATGAGGTAGCCTACAGAGATCGAGCTTGATGTTATGCATGTCATCTCCATCAAAGCTAGATCTTGAGATACAGAGGCAATATGAGTAGGGAGAGACTAGTAGGGTAGTGCCATAAACTACCATAGCAAAAGATCCCACCTCATCTGATCCTACTTGGAAGGAGGTGTTGGTATTATGGATGTGTTGCATTAGTTTTGTCATTTATATCAACACTTATCCTTCTAGAGATCTTTGGTTATGTTGATCTGGCACATTGTGTTCACCAGCATGTTTAGTGACTTATGCACAGTCACTGGTATATTGTTCACTGACATGTTATATTGTTCACCAACACTAAGGATGACTTGTTATCATCTGGAGATCACTTGGTTATGTCGAAGACATGTTTTGGATACTTGGTTTTGGTATTTTGGTAAATGGTCTAATTGGGTTGACATATTTGCTATTACCACCAAATTGGTCTAGGTATGGACCGGTATGCATTATCTATTCCAGATCAACATGACACATTATGAAGATGATTTATTAATTGGATATTGTTGTAAATGTATTGAGACAACATGATGCATCACATCTTGACTTATTTGTAATTGATTTTATTAGTAAGCCAACCTACACATTTGGTCTTAGGTTTTGGTATATATGTAAGATCTCAATTCATGAGATAGATGAAGCAGTAGAGAAGGTATGGTATATGGTTATGGTATTGTAACATGGTATGTGCGAATATTGAAGATCATATGAGTAGACCATAGAGAAGGTTCAAGGAAGGTTTGAAGGTGATTATTAGAGCTTAACTGGTACTGAATCCAACATTGAAGATGCTACTTTGAGAAGTACATTATCATTGGATTTAACCATCCAATTGTAGTTAGTGTGACTCCTATTTTTCTGATTGAGCAGTGAGCTCTAGGCGGTTGGCCTTTCTGCATGTCCAGACCCCATTTGTATACACATACTATCTGCAGTAGTATCATTTGATCGTGGGTAAGGTTTCCCATCATGGTTTTTTACCTTATAGGGTTTCCACATACAAATCTTTGTGTTATGTGTTGTGGATGTTGTTTCTCTTTCTGTTTTATGCATTAAGCTTCACCGATATTAATACTAACTGCTAATTTGTTAACCGACATTAAGTTTGGTTTATTGGTATTATGTATCAAGTTTGATTAAGTTATATTTAGTTTAAATTAATAGACAACTGATTCACCCCCCCTCTCAGTTGCCTCCCAGGTTCTAACAATTGGTATCATAGCCAAGTCCTATTTTTGCATAAGTTTAATAGCTTGAGGAGATCCTATGGAAACAAAGTTTTTCAGGAAGGACGGTCTAAAACTTGATGGAACTAACTATGGTATATGGAAGATCAGAATGGAGACTCATATGAATTGGATTGGAAGAGACATATGTGATATTACAAAGAATGGCTATGTTGGTCCTACACCGAATCAAGCTAATCCACCAACATTGGGTAAAGATCAAGAAAATGATTGAAAAGCAAGAGAAGCACTTTTGAACATATTATCATATCAGAAAATCATGGGATTATCAGACCGATCTACTACTAAAGTTGTTTGGGATAAATTGGAGACACTGAATGAAGGTGATACCACTGACGAAATTGCAAAACTGGAATGCTTTCGAGTCAAGTATGATGATTTGAAAATGGAAGAAGATGAAAGAATTTCTGCTTTTATGGAAAGAGTAAATGAAATTGTTATGGGAATACAATGTTGTGGAGGATCCTTAAGTGAAGATGAAATTATTTCTAAAGTTTTAAGAGCTTTGCCATTGGCACACAAAATGAAAGTAACTACTATTAATGAGTTGATAACAATGCCTAATACATCAGTATCTAGAGCTACCTTGGTTGGAAAACTTTCAACATTTGAGTTTGAGGAATTTGGTCCTATTGCTACAATTAAAATAGATTTGGCATTCAAAGCATCATCATCTGCAACATCATCATCATCATCATCTGAGAAGTCTGATTGGAAAGCACTTTATGCAAAATAACTTGAAGATATTAGAAAGGAAAATGAAGAATTGGAAGAACTTGAAGCACTATTTGTAAGGAAAATGTCTAAAGGTCCTATTGGAAGTAAGTACGAAGGTAAAGCACCATTTAAATGTTTTAACTGCAATAAAGTTGGTCATATGGCATCTAGATGTCCTGATAGACATGCAAGATTGAGAGAAGAAGCTAAAAGGACATATAAGCCTAACCTTGAATATCAGAGATACAGATTTAAGAAGAACATAGACAAATCATGTTATTATGCTGATGAAGGAGTTACTGATGATTCTGATGAAGAACTGACAGACAATGGATGGGCTTTTGTTGCAATAAAAGAATATCAACCAACACCTTACATTCAACCGGTAGAGAAGGCCCTGGCAGCTAAAATTGAAGAAAAAGATGAATGGATTATACATTTCGGATGTTCACATCATATGAATGGTGATAAAAGTAAATACTTATCTTTTCAAGGATATAGTGGAGGCCTAGTAAGATTTGGGGATGATAAAGCTTGTTTGATCAAAGGAAAAGGCACTATATCTTTTGAATGTAAGCATAATACTGACAACGTTTATTATGTTGAAGGTTTGAAACATAATCTTTTGAGTGTTGGTCAATTAGTTGAAAAGGGTTTTCAGTTACAATTCAAGAATGGTAAATACAAAATCATGAATAGAATTGGATTGGAGATTGCAACCGGTAATCAGACTAAAGGTGATATCTTTCATTTGAATAACAGTGAAAAGATATGCTTGATTGCACATATTGATGAAATTTGGTTATGGCATAAGAGACTTTGTCATGTGAATTTTGATTGCATTGTAAAGATTAGTTCAACTAAGGCAGTATGGGATTTACCTAAGATTGTGAAACCTCATAACCTGGTATGTAAGGAATGTCAAATGGGAAAGCAAGTTAGAACAAATTTTAAGAGTATTTCTAAGAAATCCAATAATGTTCTTGATTTAATTCATACTGACTTGTGTGGTCCAGAAAGAACAAGAAGTCTACAGGGAGATAGATACTTTATGCTAATTATTGATGATTATTCTAGAATGTGTTGGGTTACTTTTCTAAAGGAGAAATCAGAAGCTTTTGGAAAATTCAAACTATTCAAGGCAATGGTAGAGAATGAAACCGGTAAGAAAATGAAATGTTTAAGATCAGATCAAGGAGGAGAATTTACATCTAAGGAGTTTAATACATTTTGTGAAGTGAATGGAATCAAAAGACAACTATCAGCACCCCAAAAACCTCAGCAAAATGGAATTGTGGAAAGGAAGAATAGAACTATTCTGGATGCAGCTAGAAGCATGATATTGGAAGAAAATCTACCTCATGTGTATTGGAGAGAAGCAGTGAATACAATGATTTACACTTTTAACAGAGTTCACATCAAAGGTGAAACTGGTAAGACCCCTTATGAACTATGGCTTGGTAATACTCCTACTCTTAAATACTTCAGAATATTTTGAAGCAAATGTTATATTAGGAGAGATGAGTATGTTGGTAAGTTTGATCCTAGAAGTGATGAAGGAATATTTCTTGTGTGTGGGAGAAAAAGTGACACTAAGCAAACATGCCCTAATCTCACTTTAAATCACACACTTGTGGAATATGAAAGAGCCTAGAGGTATCACACAATTGGCTACTTCTTTTTGTGGAAGAGAGAGCCACGGGCTACCTATTAGGATTTCTATTCCTTTGTTGCAAATGATAGATAGAATGATGCAAGTTCAATCCCTAACCCCAAAGTGCAAGTATGAACTAATAACAAGATTGCAGAATTGAACTTAAACAATGGAAAGCTGTAAATACAAAGATAAGACAAGAATGAAAATGTGTACCCGGTGTTAAGATATGAATGAAAATGTTCAGGACGGGGGTGCGGGCGCCACTGTCTTGATTCTGCCCCTGAAATTGCTCCGAAAACTGCTATTTTGCAACCTGAAAAGCTGTCAAAATGCTGAAACTTGCTGTCTGACAGAAGGACCAGGGCGCCCGACACCCCTATCCCTGGGACTAGGGCACCCAGCGCCCCTGTCCTGGTAGGACCAGGGCACCCCACGCCCCTGTCCTGGTCTTTTACTCTGCAATTTGGTGTGGAGTGCTGTCTCAGCCTGCTTTTCCCGGATCTGCAATTTGCGGCGTCGTCCGAATTTCGAAACCTGTACTTATATTTGAAAAGGTGTGGTGGGCGGCTATATAGGGTTTTGCCTTAGTCAAACCCCCACTTTGGTGATTTCCACATCCACGAATAGCCAAGTTGTATTGTAAAAGTAATGTGTGTGCAGACCTTGTGTGTGTGCAAGATCCTAAAATGCTAGTAAGCAAACTAGAGCAACCTAGAAAGTAAACCCTAATTGCTTGCAAATGATAATGTAAATGCTCCAAATCAAGATGTAGAGTGATCTAAAGCATGAATACAAATGATATAATGAGGCTTATGCAAAGACATGAAAACAACATGAAATCATACCCAACCCCAAGGGAGGGGTACAAGCCAATCTTCAGTCGGTAATCCCCTATTGCTCTTCAATGTCTTCCAAGCCCTAAATGGATGAATGGAATTGATAAATTCTTGATAGAGGGATGTTGAATGTTGTTGAAGTCTTCAAAAGATCTGCTCTTTCGCTGCATAGAAGGTCCTTGAAACCAAAATTCTGGATCCTTTCAAATGAAGAAAGAGAGCTCTTATGTATGAAACCCTAGGTCTTAATTTCAACTTTTGGCTGACCTAGAGATTGAATATCCCACCAATTTCTTGGGGTTAAGCTTTATTTTATGATTGGATTGCGCTCCTAAAATTTCGGGAAAAATGTCTGAGACCATGTGCACGCCGGGCGCCATGGTCCCGACAACTTTTCACCAAATTTTCAGGGCCGTCGGATATGATGATTTTAGAGCGAATCTCGAAGTTACAGGTGATTTCAAGATGTTTTGACCCCCGAAATCAAGCCCCCAAGTTCAAAATAGGACCTAATTAGGGTTTTTGATTAAATGATGTATTGGAAGAATAAAATGAAAGGGGCACACTTTAATGAAAAGGGCCCAACTTTATGATATGGGAGATGATAAAATAGAACCCTAGACCTAATTAATTTGATTAATTAAGTGCTAAAGGGGAAATGCAATGCAAAATGCAAAATGTGCCAAGGCGGGTGCTAAACTAGGTGTGAAATTGTACCACTTTAGCAAGTGCGTACAATTTACGATGCTACATTTAGCCCCCACTTTAGCGGTCATATGAACACTACGTGCATATGCAAGCTAAAGTACAGAAAAGTAAACATTATTTGAAAAAGGATATATCCATAAGTCTGTCGAACGAAGCCCCCAGTGGTATCTGCAGTACACAGTTAGGAACCGCACCCTACAAAACACACGTTAGATCACAAAATCACCTAATGCTTACTAAGGAAGATGATGAAAATTCGAGGGTAGCTATATGCCCCCCCTATTTCGGCTTGCTAATTTTAGTGAGTTGAAATAGGGTATCATGTTTACCACTTCAAATTGTTAAAGAATATTGATGAAAAATGCTCACAAGAAGATTTGATATGAGATCAAAAACTAATGGAGAATCATTCGGTAAGAAAGAGGACTAAATCTCAATTCCAACACAACAAAGAGTGTGAGGATTTGAGAGTTCTCTAACACAAGATGAAGGATGTAAATGGAAACAAAATGCAAAGAGAAGAAAAGAAAGGAAAAAAGCATGAATACACACATTGGTGATCCATGAAAAGAATAGTGAGAGAGAAAACATGGACTTCTCGCCCCTAGACCTTGTCTAGGTGATCCATGGAAAAAGGGACATGGAAAACTAGCCCCTAGAGTCTATCTAGGTGATCCATGTAAGGGAGGAGAGTGAGAAAGTCTAGCCTTATGCCGCTAGTTCCACTCAACCTCGTGCATGTGTGTGTAAGTGAGGTTAGAAGCACCTCATAGGAGTCTATGCTCGAGTATGCTACAACCTATATATGTATAGTACAAAAGTGTGACATCTCGCTCTAAGAGTCTGTGCTCTAGTTCCGAGAATAATCACCTTGCATAAAAGAAAAAAATGGAGACATCTCGCTCTAAGAGTTTGTGCTCTGGTTCCGAGAATGACCCATTGCTCAAAAAGTGTAATGTTTATGTCATAAGCAAATTAGAACAAGGATACCTACCTTCATCACAAAAGAAGATACCCCAAAAATGCAACAATGTCATAGATCCAAGCAAGAGAGTTTTGCACTCTTTAAGCAAGGATAAGATAGTTGAAAAGGGATATCCTGTAGTATGTGTAAAGGAGATCCTTAGAGGAGAAGAGATCTTTGTACAAAAGACACCTATCCCCGAGAGGAATTGTCTTAGACAAATATAACATCTTCTAGAATAAGACAAAGAAGAGAATAGGAATGCAATACTTCTTTCTTTTGCGAGGTGAAAGTGATTCTTAATGAAGGATGACGCTCTTTTTAACCCAATTGAGAGAGTGAATTCATTATGGATGTATTTTACCAAGTGCAAAAGAGGTTGTAGTCAAGGACTTACACCTCTTGTAAGAGAGAATCCTTGAACAAACAACAACAAATGCATACAAGGAATAACATCAAGTAATAAAGTTCACACCATCCACAAAAATAGGAAAAAGTGGATCCTTAGATAAAAATAAGGAAAGATCATTGCCTCCCAAGGATGAAGGACTTACACAATCTTCTAGGGAGAGATTTAGACATAAACAAAATGTACTACATACTCACATGAGTTCATGCAAGCAAGACATTAGTGTATGTAAAATGCTCATTACAAGAAGTGGGTAGGATAAGAAAGAGAATACACATATTTTCCCATATCTAGGAAAAGAGGATTCTAAAGAAAAGATGATCAATATTTCCACACTATTATCCCAAAGGGAAATTTTAACCAAAAAAAGAAGAGATGTATGAAGTCACTCTTGTCCCCATAGGAACAAGAGATGAAATAGAAAATTAGGCTATTATGTTGCTTCAAAAATATGATTGCACTTGAAATTGTACCATCATGAATGACAATGAGCCCCCAATAAATGAGCTACCAATGTCACATAATGATGAGCAACATAATAGCCATTAATGTTATTTAAAGACATGATAGATTGGATGAGGTATTTGAATATGACATGCTAAATGCTCAACTATAAGTGAGATCAAAAAAATTGAAGAAGAAAAGTCACAAGAAATCTTAGAAGAGGGATGAGTGTAATTTGTTAGAGCCTTATCCCTGGAGGAAAGGACTTTATGATGAATAGGAGATAAAGATTCATAAGTGGATTTAGAAATTTGAGGGGAGTCATAAAGAGATTTGTTCATCGCCAAGATTTCCTTATGAGGGGAATGAGAGTTGATAGAAGTAGAAGATGATTTAGTTGAAGTGAGATCATCATCACTACTAAATATAGCATTCACATTGAGAGATGGTCTTTTAGATGCTTTGGTGGGCTTAGAAAGATTATATCCAAGTCCAAATGAATATTCATGCATGCTATGCTCTAAAGGAACTTTAATTCCTTGTTCATTTGTGCCACAACCATTTCCACTATAGCCACTCTTAGCCAAAATATGGAAACCACGACCATAACGATTAGCCATTTCAGAAAGAAAAGGTGGTTTTTCATAAGACAGAATCAAATTCTTCAGAATTAGAGGTGTGAGGAGAAGAAGTTTGAGAAGCAGCCACAAAATTATTGCTCATAGGTTCAGGTAAGACTGATTGATCTCTAGTTTCTTCCTTCTTTTTAACTTTAAGCTCTCTAGGAGAAACCCTATACTCACCTACAAAGGTGGGATTAAAATCAAGAGATCGCCAATCGTCTTCTGCGAGAACCTTCTCAGGATCAAAAGCCTTTTCATGTGTAGATTCAAGTTGAGAAGAATCTTCTTCAGGAACTTCAGACTCATCCAAAGAATTTTGATTATCAGAGGGTGATGATTCATCCATAGGTATCTTGTTTAATGAGTCATCACTAGAAGAGGGAGGCTTAGAAGAACTCCCTTTGGAAGTAGATGTTTGCAAACAAGTTTGAAAATTAGTATCACCTATCAAGGTATATGTCTTATTATTATAAATAAATTTAACTTGTCTATGCAATGTAGAGGGGACAGCTTGCATACTGTGAATCCAAGGTCTCCCTAATAACAAGTTGTATGTTAGATTTCCCGACATAACATGGATAGGAGTAGGCAAAGTAACAGGTCCCACTGTGATGGGTAAGGTGATAATACCTAATGAAGACTTAGCAACATTATCAAAGCCTCGAATGGGACGAGAGTCAGGCTCAATAAGGGATGTATCCACATTCATCTTATGCAATAGATTAATGCTACACACATTAAGGCCAGAGCCATTATCTACCAGTGTTTGTCTTATAGCAGTGTCATTTATGATAACCACAATCATCAAGGGATCATATTGATGTTGAATTTCACTAGTAGGCAACTCATCTTGAGTAAACACAATTTGAGCTTTAGGATTCATCACAAAGATAACCAAAGACACTATATTACTAGATGTATTAGGTGGAGGAACATTCAAATCTTTCAAGGCATCTTGTAACATTCCATGATGAGCGGAAGAAGTTTGGATCAAATCCCAAAGGGATATCTTAGCAGTGGTAGCTTTAAGTTGTTCTATAAGATCATAGTCCTTACCAAGCATTTGTGAAATACGAGGAGCTTGAGGAAGAATAGGTTGGGAAGGAGGAAGTGAAGTTGGGATAACTGGAGGAGGATTAGGTTGCCTATTGTTTCTTGTGTTATAGGTATGGGCAACCACATGATAACTCTCTCTAGTCAGTTGCTTAGCATACTCATAAGGGCTCTTAGTAGAATAACCTCCTTGCACAGTAATAATAGGTTTCTTAGGAGTGCAAAAAGAATCATTAGCATAACCACCTTGAACCACTAAGATAGGCTTATTTAAAGGTTGAGAATTTTGAGAAGGACAAGAACCTTGGATAGTGAAGAGAGGTTTGTTAGGTGTTTCATTCACATGTATCAAATTGACTGAGGATGGTTTAGAGGAATGAACAAAAGCGTTGGAAGAATTATTGATAGTCTTCTCTTGCACTAAAATCTTATCACGGATTAAATCAATTTTAGGAGAGAGACAAGGGATAGGCATTGATGTTCTAGTAGGAAGAGTAATACTAGGAAAGGTCATATCATCCTTTATCACCAAAGGATCTACATGGGGAATAAAATCTCTAGGAGAAAGATCAACATTACTCTCTAAAGTCTCACTTTTGAGAGGGAGATCTTTGAAAGAGATGTTAACCATCTTGCTTTGAACTAGGGTATCCTTATGAGTAGAACCAAGTTGAGGAGATGCTTTATTTTTAGAGGGAGAATAATTGAGATTCAAGGAAGGTGAGAAACTATCAAGGGAGTTTTCAATCTTGATTTCATCCCCTTTGGCTAGGGTTCTCTCATGGTTTAGAGAATAATCTACACCTTCTTCTAATGATTCATCCCAAATAGTGAGGTCGTTGAAAGGAATGTTTGAAGTATTGTCAATTTCGGGAGAGGAGATAACATTGTTTATTAATTCCTCATCTTTAGGAGGGAGAGCATCAATAGATGTGTTAAACTCATCCTCTTTCCTCAAAATATGTTCAATATGATCTTTAGGGGAGAGAGAATTAAGGAAATTGCTTATTATTTCATCTTCTTTCTCTAAGGGATGCTTATGGGTAAGACAAACTTTAGGAGAAGGGTAAGCATTTATCATTAATTCATCATCTCTAGTGGGAATTTTGTTGGAAAAGGAAATGCCATCACTAGGGAATGTAGGGATCATGTCATCTTCTTGCACAAAAGGATCCTCATGAAGGGAGTGTTTTTTGGGAGGAACATGAACATATTTCTCCAAAGATTCATGCTTAGAAGGAGATCTTTGAAAGAAGTGTTCATAACCTCTTGTTGCACTAACATGCCCCCATTGGAAGGACCAACTTTAGGAGAAAATAAGTCAATGTCCATAAATACTTTTTCACTTAGAGAGGCATCATGTAGGGAAGGTGAAATAACATTAAGAAAGGTGTTTATGATATCATTCTCTTCCTCTAGGATAGCTAAATAGGAAGGGCACATTTTAGGAGAATTGTCAAGATCACTCTTAAAGTCTTCATCCTTAGAGCATGGGAGAGTCTCAAAGGGATTGGAAGCAACTCTTTTAGGCACTAAAATGTTGTTATAGATGGGGGGAGGTTCTTTAGGAGAAGGAAAAATTGAAACAAGGGAAGCTAACCCATTATCACATCTATGAAATGAATGCATCATGACAACAATTTTCCTCTTTCAAATGATAACACATGCAAAATAGAAGGAAATGTTTAATTTTAACCAATGCAAGAACTTAGAATGTAGATTTAGAAAATGAAATTTATGATTCAAATGAGTTCCTAAATCAGATTTGAAATTATTGATCCCAATTAAGCTATCCACAAGTTCAACTTTGAATTGAAAAATTAGGGTTTTAGCAAAAATTCCTCTAAATTTTTGAATCTTGCAAGAAATTAAAACTTGTAAATACAAATTTGAATTTGAAATAGCATGAACACTCAAATTTAAAAACATAAATCAGAATTAGAGAAGATTGGAATTCACGTCGGGTTCACCAAAATGTGTGGGAGAAAAAGTGACACTAAGCAAACATGCCCTAATCTCACTTTAAATCACACACTTGTGGAATATGAAAGAGCCTAGAGGTATCACACAATTGGCTACTTCTTTTTGTGGAAGAGAGAGCCATGGGCTACCTATTAGGATTTCTATTCCTTTGTTGCAAATGATAGATAGAATGATGCAAGTTCAATCCCTAACCCCAAAGTGCAAGTATGAACTAATAACAAGATTGCAGAATTGAACTTAAACAATGGAAAGCTGTAAATACAAAGATAAGACAAGAATGCAAATGCGTACCCAGTGTTAAGATATGAATGAAAATGTTCAGGACGGGGGTGCGGGCGCCACTGTCCTGATTCTGCCCCTTAAATTGCTCCGGAAACTACTGTTTTGCAACCTGAAAAGCTGTCAAAATGCTGAAACTTGCTGTCTGACAGAAGGACCAGGGCGCCCGGCGCCCCTGTCCCTGGGACCAGGGTGCCCAGCGCCCCTGTCCTGGCAGGACCAGGGCGCCCCACACCCCTGTCCTGGTCTTTTACTCTGCAATTTGGTGTGGAGTGCTGTCTCAGCCTGCTTTTCCCAGATCTGCAATTTGCGGTGTCGTCCGAATTCTGAAACCTGCACTTATATCTAAAAAGGTGTGGTGGGCGGCTATATAGGGTTTTGCCTTAGTCAAACCCCCGCTTTGGTGATTTCCACCTCCATGAATAGCCAAGTTGTATTGTAAAAGTAATGTGTGTGCAGACCTTGTGTGTGTGCAAGATCCTAAAATGCAAGTAAGCAAACTAGAGCAACCTAGAAAGTAAACCCTAATTGCTTGCAAATGATAATGTAAATGCTCCAAATCAAGATGTAGAGTGATCTAAAGCATGAATACAAATGATATAATGAGGCTTATGAAAAGACATGAAAACAACATGAAATCATACCCAACCCCAAGGGAGGGGTACAAGCCAATCTTCAGTCGGTAATCCCCTATTGCTCTTCAATGTCTTCCAAGCCCTAAATGGATGAATGGAATTGATAAATTCTTGATAGAGGGATGTTGAATGTTGTTGAAGTCTTCAAAATATCTGCTCTTTCTCTGCATAGAAGGTTCTTGAAACCAAAATTCTAGATCCTTTCAAATGAAGAAAGAGAGCTCTTATGTATGAAACCCTAGGTCTTAATTTCAACTTTTGGCCGACCTAGAGATTGAATATCCTGCCAATTTCTTGGGGTTAAGCTTTATTTTATGATTGGATTGCGCTCCTAAAATTTTGAGAAAAATGTCCGGGACCATGTGCACGCCGGGCGCCATGGTCCTGACAACTTTTCACCAAATTTTCAGGGCCGTCGGATATGATGATTTTAGAGCGAATCTCGAAGTTACAGGTGATTTCAAGATGTTTTGACCCCCGAAATCAAGCCCCCAAGTTCAAAATAGGACCTAATTAGGGTTTTTGATTAAATGATGTATTGGAAGAATAAAATGAAAGGGGCACACTTTAATGAAAAGGGCCCAACTTTATGATATGGGAGATGATAAAATAGAACCCTAGACCTAATTAATTTGATTAATTAAGTGCTAAAGGGGAAATGCAATGCAAAATGCAAAATGCGCCAAGGCGGGTGCTAAACTAGGTGTGAAATTGTACCACTTTAGCAAGTACGTACAATTTACGATGCTACATCTTGGTTATTCATCCAAGAGCAAGGCATATAGATGTTTTAATAAAAGATTGCAGAAAATCATTGAGAGTGCTAATGTGAAGATACATGAACACTTTAGAGGAAATTCAAGGTCTATAGATTCTGAACCGGCTATTGAGATGATCATAATTGAACCTATACAAAGTGCACCAGTACAAAATTGCAATCTAGTCACACTGGCATCATCAGAGAATTTCACAGTGACTGAAGAACAACAACAAGTGAACACACCTAGGTATGTAAGACTGAATCACTTTGAAAGTTAGATAATTGGCAATAAGTATCAAGGTGTTATGACAAGAGGAAGACTAGAAAATGAAGAGGTATGCTTAATTTCTCAAATTGAACCGACATATATTATTGAGGCATGTGAAGATAAACATTGGGTTAAAGAAATGGAAGATGAATTAGAACAAACTAAAAAGAACAATACATAGACATTAGTTCCCCGGCCTAAAGACAAAAATGTAATTGGAACTAATTGGGTATTTAGAAATAAACTTAATGAAGATGGTAAGGTAATCAAAAAGAAAGCAAGATTAGTGTGTAAAGGATATTCACAGAAAGAGGGAATTGATTATAATGAAACCTTTGCACCAGTAGCTAGAATTGAGGTAGTCAGATTATTTCTTGCATTTGCAGCTCACAATAACTATAGAGCATATCAGATGCATGTAAAATGTGCATTTCTGAATAGTGATTTTGAAGAGGAAGCTTACATTGAACAACCTGATGGATTTTCATTGAAAAATAATGAAGATTTGGTTTGCAAATTAAGGAAAGCTTTGTATGGATTGAAGCAAGCTCCTAGAGCTTGGTATGCTAGATTAGACAAATATCTCTTGAAGCTTGGTTACACTAAAGGTAATGCTAATAGCAGCTTATATTTCAAAGTGAATAATGATGACATCTTGGTTATTGAAGTTTTTGTTGATGATATCATTTTTGGAGGAGAAGATGGATTATGTAAAGACTTTGCTAATAAGACGTAGGATGAATTTGAAATGTCTATGATTGGGGAGATAAAATTATTTTTAGGATTGCAGATTTCATAGATTGATAAAGGTATATTCATATGTCAAACAAAATACTTGAAGGAACTATTCAGGAAATTTGGTATGGAAAATTCCAAAATGGTAAGTACTTCTATGACTACAACTAATAAATTGACATTGAAGGATGATTCAGCTCCTGTTAATCCGACAAGATATAAATCTATGATTGAAGGTTTACTATATTTGACATAAATAAGACCTAATATTATGAATGTAGTATGTATTGTTTCAATATTTCAGAGTAATCCTAAAGAAAATCATGAATCAACAGTAAAAAAGATTTTCTGGTATCTACAAGGCATAATAAATCTTGGTTTATGGTATCCTAAACATGAAAATTTTGAATTATGTGCATACACCGATGCAAATTGGGCATGAGATGTAGATGACAGAAAGAGCACCACTAGCAGAGCATTCTTTCTTGGTAGCAGATTGATTTCATGGTTGAGCAAGAAATAGAGTTGTACATCACTATCAACAGCAGAATCAAAATATGTTGCAGGAGCAACTAATTGTACTCGGGTATTATGGATTAAGAAAATGTTGAAGGAAATCAAGGTAAAATGTAAAGAACCTATAATCATTTATTGTGATAATTCAGTAGCAATTGATATATCAAATAATCTGGTATTTCACTCTAAGACCAAACATGTTTCTATCAAATATAATTTTCTGAAAGAGAATGTTGAAGCAAAAGAAGTGAGATTGGTTTATGTGAATACTAAAGAGTAGATTGTAGATATCTTTACTAAACCTTTGCCTAAGGAAACTTTTGAATATCTCAGAGAGCAGCTTGGGGTAATACCCTCACCGGTAGAGACTTAGATAGTTGGAGAATGGCATCAAACTGACAAAATTAACAGAGAAACCTTTTTCTGGCTTTGATGGAGGAGAGCTACTTCTCAGGGGGAGTAGTTGGTTATAACAATTGGTTATTGTAATTGGTTTTATGAGTTGACTATATGTTCTAGTATTTGTATTGCTTTGGCATTTGATGTCAAAGGGGGAGAGATATCTATGGAAAAACTAGCATTATCCTTTGGGAAGAGATTATTCATTGGGGGAGAGATTTTGGTTTTTGGCATTCTATTTTGGCACTTAGATGTTTTTCCATCTTGTGTTGCCATCAATGCCAAAGGGGGAGATAGTTGGTATTATGGATGTGTTGCATTAGTTTTGTCATTGATGTCAACACTTATCCTTCTGGAGATCTTAGGTTATGTTGAACGGACACATTATGTTCACCGATAGTAAGGATGACTTGTTATCATATGGAGATCACTTGGTTATGTCGAAGACATGGTTTGGATACTTGGTTTTGGTATTTTGGTAAATGGTCTAATCGGGTTGACATATTTGTTGTTACCGACAAATTGGTCTAGGTATGGACTGGTATGCATTATCTATTCCAGATCATTATGACACGTTATGAAGATGATTTATTACTTGGATTTTGTTGTAAATATATTGAGCCGACATGATGCATCAAATATTGACTTATTTGTAATTGATTTTATTAGTAATCCAACCTACACATTTGGTCTTAGGTTTTGGTATATATGTAAGATCTCAATTGATGAGATAGATGAAGCAGTAGAGAAAGTATAGTATATTGTTATGGTATTGTAACATGGTATGTGCAAATATTGAAGATCATATGAGTAGACCATAGAGAAGGTTCAAGGAAGGTTTGAAGGTGATTATCAAAGCTTAAGTGGTACTAAATCCAGCATTGAAGATGCTACTTTGAGCAGTACATTTTTATTGGATTTAACCATCCAATTGTAGTAAGTGTGACTCCTATTTTTGTGATTGAGCAGTGAGCCCTAGGTGGTTGGCCTTTTTGCATGTGCAGACCCCATTTGTATACACATACTATCTGTAGTAGTATCATCTGATCATGGGTAATTTTTCCCACATAGTTTTTTGCCTTATAGGGTTTCCACATACAAATCTACGTGCTATGTGTTGTGGATGTTGTTTCTCTTTTTGTTTTATGCATTAAGCTTCACCGATATTAATACTAACTACTAATCTATCAACTAACATTAAGTTTGGTTTATTGGTATTATGCATCAAGTTTGATTAAGTTATATTAATAGACAAATGAGTCACCCCCCCCCTCAGTTGTCTCCTGGGTTCTAACAGGAGGGGGATCCAAGTAATAGTTTTTGTTTAAAGAATTAGATTTAAATTTGATTATATGATATATATATATATATGGCATTCCCTTTCTCTCTCTCTACAACTAGTGTGTAAGGATGGCATGATTTTATCCATCATGTTCTTGGTGATATCATCACTACATCACACATTCCACAATCCTCGTATATCATGTGTAGACCACAATAGAGTGTTGGGCAGCACAAGGATGTTTTTGATGTAGTGAGGACAGAGATAGAGCTTAGGTGAGAGGAGAGGGAGAAGCTAAGGAGTAAGATTACAAAGGTTTGTATAAATTTAAATATTTATAGGGGTATAGTGTGTTCACATAACTAATGGTGTTGGCACAACTAGTTCATCAGTTAGTATTCTCATTGATGACCAACACTTACTAGTGAATAAGGCCAAGCTCATAGGAAAGAATATGTGGTAAACCTCAATGGTTTAGTCATCGCTGCAAATAGTATGGATGATTTAGTGCTTCCCAAATATGCATCATTGACATACTTATGTAGTGTGTTGTTAGAAGGCTAATTGGTTGAAGGGAAAATAGAGTAGCTGACTGGTCATCCAAGCACTTGATAGGTATTGAGATGACTTTCTTCAAACTGGCAGATGAAATGATGATGCAGTCACAAGAGGTAACTCAGATTATAGTTTAGTATTCTTATGCACAATCGGAACACTCTGGATAGATAGGTGATCAGTCTAAGTGATTATCAATGATCAGTGGTAAAAGGTGAAGAGTTACACCGATGATACAGGTTGAAGGATATATCCTCCAGAAATTGCAGAGCAATGACCAGTAAGTTGGATGTGATGACCAAAGGTGAGTCAGTCATGGCAAGATATCATCAAATAAATGGATAGTGAAGTCTACTATAGTTAACAATCAGTTAAGGTGAGATTTGTGTGGACTTTCCGATTCACATTAAAAAGGGAGAACATGACCCAGAGGTTGGTGAAATTATGAGTTGCAGAGGCAGTTATTGATGAGTCATTGGCGAGATTGATGGAGAGTGCACAGAGAGAGTGAGATAAGATTTGGAAAGGTTTCAATTTCAAATCTACTGAGTTTTGTATAAAGGTTTCTGGCAAAAATTAAAGTGATCGTAAAAATTGCAAAGTGTAATTCTGAGGAGAGGCAATCCATCAAGATGAGAAGAGGGCAGAATTGCTAAGTGAATAGAAGAGTGGTGAAGAGAGTGTGCAAAGATCAGATAGTGTGAAGAGAAGAGAAATAATGTAGAGCACGAAAAGAGTGCAGAGAAAGTGTAATGCAGAGCACCAATAGAGTGAAGAGAAAGTGTAATCTATGGTCAAATCGAAGAGCTTCATTTGGATCTGATTAAGCTAAGAGTAGCTATTATAGCAGATCATTATCTCTATTGTTTTCTAACAACTATAAGAGTAAAATCAATCCCTTAACCAAGTGGACTCTAATAGGTCCCTTTGTAAAATCCCTTAACCGGGTGACATCTTAAATGATGATCCTAAGTCCTTTAACAAGGCTACATCTAACAAGGTAAAGGTTATAATAGGCCTTAAAGAAAATCGCTTAACTGGGTGGCACCTAACAGTGTCTTTGTAATCTCCTAATAGGGATGGCTCCTCACCGGGCATACTCCAGAGGAGTGTATATTTTGTGAGTTTATACTCACATCGTGGTTTTCTCCCATTTGGGTTTCCACATGATAAATCTTGGTAGTCTTGTGTGTTACATTTTTTTGTGCATATTTCTTATCAATACTTCTTATATTGATAAGTGTTAAGTTTGTATAAGAAGTTTTAATTAAGTTTAAATATGTAATTATCGATATAGTGTTGATTCACCCCTCCCCTCTTAACACCGGTTGGGACTAACAATTAGTATTAGAGCCTTTGTCCTTAGATTTGGAAGAGATTAACAACTTAAGGAAATATCCAAGATGATGAGAAAGGAGGGCCCCAAGTTCTCTAAGGAGAATTACATATTATGGTGTCGTAGAATTAATCTCTACCTAAGAACCCTAGGAGATCACTATTGGAATCATGTAATCATAGAGTACAATGAACCTTTAGGGGTTCTCACTGCAAATCATATCAAAGAGAAGCAAGATAGCATTGCAACTATTGATATGATTGCTAGTATTCTATCTGAGAATGGGTATGCTGAGGTTCAAGATTTTAAAATGACCTATGAGATATGGAATAAGCTGAAGACTATCTATGGAGGAGATCCTCATGTACAAAACATTAAGGTGGATAGTTTGAGAGGAAAATTTGATGAGATGAGGATGAAAGAAGGAGAAAATATAGAACAATACAACAAAAGAATAAAGGATGTGGTAAATTCCATAAGAAGTGCTAGAGGAAAAATTGAAGAAGATGATATGGTCGGCAAAATCTTGAGAACCTTGCTATCACAATAAGCCATAAGGGTTTCTGCAATTCAAGAACTCAGATATTTGGGAATAGTTAATGTTACACTTGACTCCCTAATTAGTAACCTGACTACCTTTGAACCGAGCAACTATGATAATAGTATGCCTGAGATTGATGATACCTTGAAATCTTCCATGACACTTGCACCAACAATGAGAAGAAAAGAAATTGGAAGTAGTTCTACTACAAGAACCAGTCATTATCATGAACATGACAACTTGTTATTTGAATAACAGGAACAAGATGAGCTTGAATCCCTAATAGAAAGAAGGATGCTAAGAGGAAAAGGGAAGTACAGAGGTAAACTACCCCTGATGTGTTTCTCATGCAATAAAATAGGTCATATTACATCCAGATGTCCAAGCAATGATAGGAAAGATAACTTCAGAAGATAAAAAGAGAAGAGCAAGGAGTGCTATCTTGCAAAAGAAAGAGTTACCGATGAAGAATCAGAAGGATCTGATGGAGAATAGATTGCATTTGTAGTGGTAAAGGAAGATAGAGGAAAGGAAAGTGATATGGAACTAATTTCTAGTTTAAACTGGTGTGTAGACTAGGTAATTGATAGTGGTTGCACTCACCACATGACTAGTGATAGGAACAAATTCCTCAGAATGGAGGACTAGTGAGATTCAGAAATGATGCTCCCCATGTGGTAAAAGGTAAGGGATCTATTGCCCTAAATGATCGAACCAATTGTGAAGATGTTTACTAGGTAGAAGGGCTAAAGTATAGTTTGTTAAGTGTTGCACAACTTAACAATAAGGGTTACCGGTTGGAGTTTAATGAAGGAATATGCAAAATAAGTGATAAATCAGGAGGTCAGATTACTACCAGTAAACACACCAAAGGTCATCTATTCTACTTAGACACCCCTATAGGAAGTTACCTAATGGAAAATATAGAAGACAATTGGTTGTAGCACAAAAGATCTTGTCATGTTAATTTTGATAGCATAGCAAAGGTTAGTAGAATGAAGTCTATCGGACGTATGCCTGGCATTATGAAACCCGAGAATGTTATGTGTAAAGATTGTCAGCTAGGAAAGTTGACCAAATCTAGTTTCAGAAGTAAATCTTATTCATCTGAGAATGTGTTGGACCTAGTGCATACAAATTTGTGTGGTCATATGAGGACTAAGAGTTTCTTTGGGGACCGATACTTCATGTTGTTTGTAGATGATTTCTCAAGAATGATGTGGGTTGTATTCTTGAAAGAAAAATTTGAAGCCTTTCACATGTTCAAGGTCTTCAAGGCTTGAGTCGAGAGAGGAACTGGTAAGATTCTGAAATGCTTGAGATTGGATAGAGGAGGAGAGTTCACCTCTCAAGAGTTCATAAATTACTATGAAGAATAGGGGATTATTGTAAAGTATATTCAATTTCTATTGAAGAACAAGTTAAATACTAGCAATGCTATGTGATTGCAATTTATAATTTTGTGTCTAACAATTTTGATTTATTTATGTGTAGACTGTGGGAGAGAGATCATTTTAATATTTTTCTATGTCTTCTCCAAATGAATTCAATTGGTATATATATCATTTAGGCAACCAGTCAATAGGTGTATTGACCGGTCATGCCTTTTAGGCATGACCGATCAATGCACCCATTGATCGGTGCCTTTTCAATATACTTTTGTTTTATCTCTTAACACAATGCTATTTACAGAATGGATTGGTTCACATATAACCCTGATAAACATATTGCATATCATAATTTCGATCAGTGCCTTAATGCACCCGATAGCCAAAGTGCACATTGTATATTTGAATCGGTGCATATTTCATTAATTAACTAAAGTGTTTTACCAAGAAATTAAGTGGTACTTGTTTACACCCGATAGCAAATATTGAATCAGTGCTTTATTAACAATAGCATTTAGTTGAGGTTCGATGCACATAATATGTTATCGGGTTTTAACAACCTGATAACATATCAATATATATTATAGCAATGGAATTAATACCATTATTTTATAGCAATTTATCATGTTTCAAATCAGTAAGCAAAATATAAATGATAACAGACATATACGAGTATGGTTTACTTATCTTGCAGGAGCTACAATGCATTAACACTCCCTCTTAGCTCTGGAAGATAGGTAACTTGCATCACATTTCTCTTTCATAACCAAGATAATCTCATTCATCAAAATCTATATCATGTGAAATATCATCAAATCATATGATATGAAAAATAAAAGAACATCACTTGAGCATGTTATATAAAGTATCACCTAAGCATGTGATACAAATATTTATCAAGATATCACCTAAACATGTGATATCTGTATTGCCTAAACATGCAATACTTTTAAGGATAATCCATATGAGAAGTGTTAAGTTCTCATCATTTCCAAGTTGTGATAAGTGCAATAACATTTTATAAATGTTTCTCACGACATAGTCATGACACATCCATGACTTACCAGAGATCCAACATGATCACTAGTTGAGATATCACCTAAGCACGTGATATCAGTATTGCCTAAGAACACAATACAAGGATAACCATATGAGAAGTGTTTAAAATCTCATCATATCTAGGTTGTAATAAGTGCAATAACATTTTATAAATGTTTTATCACAATGCAGTCATGGCACATCCATGACTTACCAAAGATCCAACATGATCGTTGGTTTGACTACCATAAGATCGTCACCTTATGATGTCTACATACAAGTGTTTAGTATCTGAGAGATCCTCACCTCTTAGATATGAACATAGGTGGCAAAAAACCAAAGATTGTCCAAACATGACAAAGAAGTTTACACATTAAACATCTTAAATATATGTAAGTATATATTACAAAGTAGATTACCTTTCTATCATACCTAAGCCCTTTCTGAAGTGATCAACCTTCACTCTAGAAAGAGGTCTGGTCAGAATATTTGCAGTCTAATCTCCTGTACACACATATTCTAATTTAATCACATTCCTGTCAACCATATATCGCACATAATTGTATGGAATCTCAATATGTTTGGACCTGTCATGAAATACTAGATTTACAGAGAGTTTTATGTAGCTTTGATTATCACACTGAATAACTGTAGGTTTCATAGGTTCTCCAAACAATCCCACAAGCAACTTCCTAAGCCATACTGCCTCTCGGGCAGCCATGAAAGCTGCAATATATTTAGCCCCAGTGGAACTCTGAGCTATTGAAGATTGTTTTATGCTGATCCAAGATATCATGGCTGAACCTAAACTGAAGCAACACCCTAAAGTGCTCTTTCTATCAGTCACACTGCCAGGCCAGTCTGAATCTATAAATCCATGTAGGTCTATGTCAATTTCCTCATATTTAAGACCAATCTTTAGAGTACCTTGTAAGTATCTCATTATATGTTTTACTGCAACCAGGTGTATCTCCTTAGGTTCACACATGAACTAACTTAGAGCATTAACAACATAACAGATATCTGGCCTTGTATTTACCAGATACATCCGGGACCCAATCATCTGCCTGTATTGAGTAGGGTCAGTGGGTTTTGACTCTGCTACTGCTTCTTTAAGTTTATGGAAGTTGGTTTCCATAGGAGAGGTCATGGGCCTGTAGTTTAGCATTTTGAATCTCGTCAATATGTCCAAGCTGTACTTCCCTTGGTTCAGTACAATATTATTAGGATTATGCCATACTTCCAATCCTAGGAAGTAATGAAGAAGTCCCAAGTTCTTCATATCAAATTTTGTGGATAGATCTTTCTTCCATTGATCTATTCGGTGATCATTTCCTGTGATTAATAAGTCATCAACATATAAAATCAATATTAGCATATCACCTTTATTTCTTTTGAGGTAGAGATTAGGATCTGCATCATTCTTAGAGAAACATAGCTTTGAGAGATAGCTGTCAATTCTTTCATACTAGGCCCTGGGAGCTTGTTTGAGCCCATAGAGAGCTTTCTTGAGTCTACACACATGAGACTCTGCATCATGAATTTCAAACCCTTCAAGTTGCTCTAAGTAGATTTCTTTTGAGATCTCACCATTTAGAAATGTTGTCTTTACATCCATCTGATGTACCTTTCACCCCTTTGTTGCTGCAATGGCTAGTACCACTCTTACTGATGTATACCTGGCAATAGGTGCAAATGTCTCTTCATAATCTATTCCTTCCTTTTGTGAGAACCCTCTAGCTACAAATCTAGCCTTGTACTTTTCAATACTGCCATCTGCAACATGCTTGATTTTAAACAACCATTTAGAAGACACAACAGATTTCTTGGTTGGCCTAGGACAATCTCCCAAACATCATTCTTCATAATGGACTGATACTCTTCAAACATGGCATCTTTCCATACTTGATGTTTGAGTGCATCTAATACATTGTTTGGTTTAGCTTTAAAGAGATCATTCATAAGGGCAACATAGTTGGTGAACTTATTAGGCCTCTTACTTTCCCTGAAGGTTCCTGAAGGAGCAGCAAACTTCTAAGCTTTTGCTATAGTTTTGGTGGCCCACAATGGTCTTTTCTTGAGTTTTTCTATAGGTGGGTTTTGTGTTTCACCTATAGTTTCCTCAAGATACTCCCTCTGAAGCTCAGGAGTAGGATTATAGATTTCAAGTTCTATTGTATTTTGGGCCCTTTTGAAGGCTAAATCTTCTTCAAAGATTACATCCCTACTGAGTTAAATATTTCTCTGCCCTTGTACATAGATTTTGTAAGCTTTAAAAGTTTCATTGTACCCTACAAGTATTCCCCTTTTTCCAGAGGGCTCTAGTTTTAGTCTTTTCTCTTTAGGTACATGTATATAGACAGGACACTCAAATATCCTAAGGTGATTGATATCTAGCTTTATCTTGGTAAAGACTTCCTCAAGAGTTTTATCTTCAACATGTGAATGAGGACATCTGTTTTGTATGTACACAACAGTGCTAGTTGCTTCTGCCCAAAGATTCAAGTTTAGATTTTGATCTAGTATCATAGCTTTGGCAGCTTCTACTATGGTCCTATTTTTTCTTTCAGCTACTCCATTTTGTTGAGGGTTATAAGGTATTGTTAACTCCCTCTTAATCCTAGAATTTTTACAAAAATCTTTAAATAGTTCTAATGTGTATTCCCTCCCATTGTCAGTTCTTAGGGTTTTAATTTTGTTTTCTAAGAGGTTTTCTTTTAAAGTTTTAAACTCTTTAAATCTACTTAGGATCTCTTTTGATTCTTTACATTTTAGAAAGTAGATCCAAGTCTTCCTAGAGTAGTCATCAACAAAAATTACATAGTACAAGAATCCCCCTAGAGAGGGTACGGACATAGGTCCACATACATCAGAATGAACTAATTCCAAAACTTTGCTAGTTTTCCTAGTACTATTCTGAAATGCACTTTTGGTATTCTTACCTAGGGCACATCCTTTGCATGCCTCTAAATGATATTGCTTCAACTTAGGTTGACCTATGACAAGGTTTCCCATAGTTGACAAAGCTCTATAATTCAGATGGTCTAATCTCCTATGCAACACTTCATTTGCATTAGTGGCTTCATGGATCAAGGCTATATTGGGCTCTATGCATAGCTCATACAAATAGCCTTGTCTTTGACCAATGACCTTAGCGTTCTTGATGGAGGATTTTTTTGGCCAAGCCAACACCTTGTTTTCCATGAAGGTCACTCTGTATCCTTGATCTTCTAGTGCTGATATGGAGATTAGATTTCTTCTGATGCCAGGAACATATAGTACCCCTTCAAGTTGTAATGACATGCCTATCTTTAGTTTGATGGCGCAGGTTCCAATTCCTCTGACTGGATGTGATGAATCATCTCCGATGGTCACTTCCTCATCATCCTCCTCTATCATGGAGTCTAGTACTTCTCTAAAACCGGTGATGTGTCTGGATGAACCACTGTCGATCACCCATAAGTTATATTTGTTTGAAGCATGGCTTGTAAGTGCTGAGTAGAGGACATAGTTCTCAGAGTCATTTTATCTTTTGGATTTCCTCACTATGGAAAATGTGGCTTGCTTTCCTTTCTCTAGACATTTTGCAATATAGTGTCTGAATTTGTCACACCTATAACATTGAACATGTGATAGGTCTTTCTTTGAAGTGTTCTTGCCTTGATAAGCTTTTCTCTTCCTAAATTGCTTCTTCTTGTACTTCTTATTAGTGTTTGTATTTAGGACTTGCAAGTCCTCATCTATATTTTTTTGTTTTATTCCTACCTTATTCAATCTTGATTCTTCTTGTAGACAGTCATCTCTTAATCTTTCAAACTTGGGATATTTAGACCTAGCACTGATGCCTTGGACGAATGTGTTCCATCCACTAGGCAACCCATCTAGAGCAATGAGTGTTAACTCTTTGCTTTGGATCTCATATCCACGGGAAGCTAAGTCATCTCTTAGGATTGATATCCGCATAAAGTAGGAGTTAATTGTATCCCCTTTGTTCATACTGATATGATTGATCTCTCGTTTCAATGCCAGAGTACAACTTGCATTTGATATCTCAAATGTCCTTTCGAGTGCCTTGAACATTTTATAAGCTGTCTCATACTTTTTAATGATGGGCATTATGTTATTTCTTACCCCATCCACTATTATTTTAATAGCCTTTTCATTTCCCTCAATCCATTTTGATTTGTCAGGTTCATCTTCTGGCTATGCATTTTCAGTTTGAACATATGAATCAACTTTGTTTTCTCTCAAAATCATTTTGATTCTAAACTTCCAAGCTAAAAAATCTTCGCTACCTTCGAGTCTATCTTCAAATCTGATAGCATTGGCCATTTTAGAAATGTGATGTAGTTTATAACTTTGTCCTTGAATTTATCAAAATTGAATAGCCTTAGGTTCGATTACTGTGGCTCTAATACCATGTAAAGTATATTCAATTTCTATTAAAGAACAAGTTAAATACTAGCAATGCTATGTGATTGCAATTTATAATTTTGTCTCTAAAAATTCTGATTTATTTATGTGCAGACTGTGAGAGAGAGATCATTTTAATATTTTTCTATGTCTTCTCCAAGTGAATTCAATTGGTATATATATCATTTAGGCAACCGATCAATAGGTGTATTGATTGGTGCCTTTTCAATATACTTTTGTTTTAACTCTTAACAAAATGCTATTTACATAATGGATCGGTTCACATATAACCCTGATAAACATATTGCATATCATAATTTGGATTGGTGCCTTAATGCACCCGATAACCAAAGTGCACATTGTATTTTTGAATCGGTGCATATTTCATTAATTAACTAAAGTGTTTTACCAAGCAATGAAGTGGTGCTTGTTTACACCCGATAGCAAATACTGAATCGGTGCTTTATTAACAACAACATTTAGTTGAGGTTCGATGCACATTATATGTTACTGGGTTTTAACAACCCGATAACATATCAATATATATTATAGCAATTGAATGAATACCATTATTTTATAGCAATTTATCATGTTTCAAACCAGTAAGAAAAATATAAATGATAACAGACATATATGAGTATGGTTTACTTATCTTGTAGGAGCTACAATGCATTAACAATTATGAGGCAGATGCCTGCACCTAGAACACCTCAATAGAATGTAGTTTTTGAAAGAAGAAACAAAACTCTAATTGATTGTCCAAGGACTCTGATGATACAGAAGGATATTCCACATGTCTTCTGGAGAGAAGCAGTGAGTACTATTGTGTATACCTTGAACAAGATTCAGGTGAAGAAAGGGACAAATAAGACTCCCTATGAATTATGGTGTGGATACTCACCCAATGTTAGTTACTTCAAGGTATTTGGAAGTAGGTGTTACATCAAGAGGGATGAGTACTCTGGAAAGTTTGATCCTAAGAGTGATGCAAAAACCTTCTTAGGTTACTCCACAAAGAGTAAAGCATGCTGATGTTTGAACAAAAGGATCGGTATGATTGTGGAGAGCACAAATGTTGGAGTGGATGAGTTCTCTGAGAAAAATGAATATGACAACAAGAATAAACCAGAGGAAAATCAAGGATTTATTTACACTGTACCAGACAAACCTACTGTAGAGAATCCTACTATAGTTGAAAATGAGGAAACATGTGAAGTAGAACCTACACAACTGGTAGAAGTTTTGACATTATGGAAGGATTGATTATGTGTTACATTGATGTTTTGTCATTGATGTCAACACTAGCTGTTATGGCTAGCTACCAGCACTAGTTGTTACCGACAGACAAGCTTTGGTTACCAGTAGTGGATCTAGTGTTACCGATAGAAGGGACTATCCATTGGACACTTTTAGCATGTTTGGATCAATGGAGTATGTTTGGTTTCATGTGTTACATGCTTCTGGAGCATGTCTTGGTCAATTGGTATTGAATTGGTGATCAGATGCTATCATACACTAGTAAACCCTTACCAACATAGGTTTAAGGTTTTACCGACATAGATTTTACTGAGAATTCTTGACATGATGCATAACTGGTGTTGGTGCGGCTTCTAGATGGAATTAAGGATGTTGAAGGTGATCATTGGTCAAGCTTCAATTGATTGAAGACATAGCTTTGGCATGGTGGACCCAAAATAGGTCTAGTGCCTATCTAGGTTATGGACCGGTATAATGTTAACTTGTTCTCTACACATTACTGGGATGTTTTATGGATTGGTTAATATTGTTTTGGTCTAAAAAAACATTGCATATCACTGTAATATGGACATATGTAATGATCTTATTGTAATATCTTTTAGATGGCCAACCTAATTGGTTTTAGGCCTTAGAGTTTGTATAAATTGATGTAAGATCTCATTGTAGATCATGGTAATGGACAAGGCATGGGAATGTAATGTGAGAATAATGTAATTTCATTCAAGCAAGAGATTTGGTCGATCATAGGTGATTGAGTTGGGTTTATGTAAGAGGTCAAAGGCCTCTAGTGTTGAGCTTAACCAGGACTCTGATCAGGTATGGTAGATGCTATCTCTAGCAGTTCACTCTACTAGATTGTTGTCCAATTATCTTGAGGTGGTTTTAACCTCTTTGTAGTCAGTGAGACTCTTTTGTAATGAGTAGTGCACTCTAGGCAGTGTGCCTTCCTACATGTGCATGCCCGTCATTATATCACATACTTTCTTCAGAAGTATCATTTGACTGTGGGTGGGCTTCCCACCGTGGTTTTTCCATTTATCAAGTTTTCCACATACAAATTCATGGTGTTATGTGGTATGAATGCATTGTGTTGATTATCTATTTCATTGTTGAGTTGGATTGTTTACCGGTATCTGTTTCTACTGGTATCTATTTCTTCTATTTTGGTACTTAATGTTTATGTGCTTTGGTTTAAGGTTGTAAAGTGGATTAATTGGTATAATTTATTGACAACTAGTTCACCTCCCCCCTCTTAGTTTCCATCAGTTATCATAATAATTGGTATCAAAGATTTTGTCCTCTTTTGTAGAAGCTTAACCGGTTGATGTAGATATTATGGCAACTAATCCACCGGCACCTATTTTCAGAAGAGAAATCCCTAAGCTTGATGGAATAAATTATCGGATATGGAAGATCCGAATGGAGACTCATCTTAGATGTCTTGGAAAGGATATTTGGGAGATCACTGAGAAAGGATATACATCTTATGATCTGACATCTGGCAGTCCTACTCTTGCAGACTTGGAAAAAAATATTGAGAATGATTGCAAAGCTAGATAAGCCCTCTTATGTGATCTTACAGATCAACAAATCATAGGATTAACTAATAAATCATCTGCAAAGGTTATGTGGGACAAATTGCAAACTTTGAATGAAGGTGACCCTACTGTCAAAATTGCTAAACTTGATGGTTACTGGATAAGATATGAGAACCTGAAGATGGAAGATAATGAAAGAATTGCTATATTTATGGAAACAATAAATGAGATTGTCATCGGAATTCAATGTTGTGGAGGATCTTTAAGTGAAGATGAAATAGTTTCCAAAGTCTTGAGAACCCTTCCACCAGCTTACAAGATGAAGGCAACTGCAATTAATGAGTTGAGAACAATGGCAAACACTTCAGTTAATAGAGACATTCTGATTGGGAAATTATCTGCTTTTGAGCTTGAAGAATTTGGACCTTCTGGAGTTGCAAAATTTGAACCTTCTTTTCATGCATCATCATCATCTATTGACACGAGTGATTGGAAAGCCCCATATACAAAAGAACTAGAAGAAAGAGGATGAAGAATTTGAGCAACTTGAAGCCTTATTTCCTAGAAGAGTACCTAAAGGACCAACAAGAAGTAAATATGAAGGAAAAGTACCTTTTAAATGTTTTGCATGTAATAAGATTGCTCATTTTGCATCTAGATGTCTTGAAAGGAATGCAAGATTTGAAGAAAGAGTCAAAAAATCATTTAAGCCTAATCAAAATAGATACAAATTCAAGACAAACAAATAATGCTACATAGCGGATAAGGAAGGAGTAACTGATGACTTTGAGTATGAACTGACATAAGACTCTGCTAGTGGATCCGACAATAGAAAGGAATGGGTGTTCTATGCCCTAAAGGAAGATGAACCAAAACCAGCTATCAAGAATGAAGAAAAGGCCCTAGCATCAAAAGTTGAAGAAAAGGATGAATGGGTAAGCATAATCTTGATAGTGTCTATTATGTATAAGGTTTAAAGCATAATCTTTTGACTGTTAGTCAATTGGTGGAAAATGGATTCCAACTTCAGTTTAAAGACATAAAATGTAAAATCATTAACAAAACTAGTTTGGAGATTGCTACTGATACTTGGACTGGAGGTAATATCTTTCACCTAAACACTGGTAATAAGACATGTTTGATTGCTCATATTGATAAGAGTTGGTTGTGGCATAAGAGATTGTGTCATGTTAATTTTGATTGTATTGTTAAGATTAGTTCAACAAAGGTAGTTAGAGATATACCTAAGATTATGAAGCCTCATAATCCAGTATGTAAAGAATGTCAATTGGGAAAGCAAATTAGAACTAATTTTAAGAGCACATATGATAAATCTAATGATGTACTTGATTTGATTCACACTAATTTATGTGGTCCAGCAAGGACTATAAGCTTTCAAGGTGACAAGTACTTCATGCTAATAATTGATGATTTTTCTAGAATGAGGTGGGTGACTTTTTTTAGGGAGAAGTCTGAAGGTTTTGAGAAATTTAAGATATTTAAAGCTAAGGTAGAAACTGAAACTGGATTGAAAATCAAATTTCTAATATCAGACCAAGGCGGTGAGTTTACTTCTCATGAATTTAATAGTTACTATGAGATAAATGGAATTAGGAGACATTTATCTACACGTAGGACTCCTTGGTAGAATGGAGTAGTGGAAAGGAAGAACATAACCATTTTGGATGCAACAAGAACTATGATGATGAAAGCCAAATTGCCTCACATCTACTAGAGAGAAGCAGTGAGTATAACAATCTACACATTCAACAGAGTTCACATCAAAGGTCAAACTAGTAAGACCCCTTGTGAATTATGGTTTGGACATACACCTACTGTTAAATATTTCATAATTTTTGGAAGTAAATGTTAGGATAACCGATGAATAGCTGAGAGAGGGGGTGAATCAGTTGTTAACATATTATAATATTTAATCCTCAATGCAATCTTAAACTGGAGCACATAAATATTTCAATACCGATAAAGTAGAAATAGATGTCAATAAACATAGATACCAATAAACAATGCAACTCAATAATTAAATAGATAATCAATGTAAAGTAACCATACCACATAACACCAAGATTTGTACGTGGAAAACCCAGAAAGGGAAAAACCATGGTGGGAAGCCTACCCACAGTCAGATAATACTTTTGCAGAAAGTATGTGATACAATGAGGGGCTTGCACATGTAGGAAGGCACACTGCCTAGAGCGTACTACTCATTAAAAAAGAGTCTCACTAACTACAAAGGTTAAAACCACCTCAAGATATTTGGACAACAATATAGAATAATGAACTGCCAGAGATAGTATCTACCATGCCTGATTACAATCCTAGTTAAGCTCAATACCAGAGGCCTTTGACCTCTTCCTTAATCCCAATTCAATCCTCAATGATAGACCTAATCCTCTGCCTAAATGATATTATAATATTCACACATTGCATTCCTTGCTATGATCTACAATGAGATCTTACATCATTTTATAAGAACCCTAAGGCCTAATCCAATTAGGCCGACCACCTAAAATATATTACAATAACAAATAACAAAAACAACAATAACAAATACATAAGTCATCCCGAAACATCCCGATAACTTGTAGAGTACATGTTAACATGATACCGGTCCATAATCTAGATAGGCACAAAACCTATTCTGGGTCCACCACACCAACGCAATGTCTTCAAGTAGTTGAAGCACGATCCAAGAAAATCTTCAACATCCTGAAATCCATCTAAAAGCCGCACCAACATCACTTATGCATCCTGTCATGATTCCTCAGTGAAAGATCTATCATTAAAACCTTAAACTAGTGCTAGTAAGGGATTACAAGAATGTATGATAGCATCCAATTACCAAGTCAATACCAACTAACCAAAACATGCTCAAAAAGAACTTACCACATGTAACCAAACATACTCCATAAATCCAAACATACCAAAAGTGTCCAACAGATAGTCTCTTTTGCCGATAACACTAGATCTTCTACCTGTAACCAAAACCTGCTTGTTGATAACCATCCATAATAGCTAGTTCTGGTAACCAATCATAACAGGTAGTGTTGACATCAATGAAACACAAATCAATTCATTCATAATGCCAACAATCTCCCCCTTTGGCATTGATGGCAACACTAGATGTGAAAAACATCTAAGTACTAAGAAATACCAAACAAGTCTCCCCATGTGGAAGACAACCCAAAAACTTAGTAACTCTCCCTATGTGAATGATATCTCTATAAATTTATGAATATATATTTCCCCCTAATGTATACAACTCCTTTTTTTAATTTTTCACATCAATGCCAGAAATGTGACAAAAATACCAAAGCAATAATGTAAACCTCTAAACCACAAAGCTGACTACTCCCCCTAATTAGTAGCGCCACTCATCAGTGCTAGAATGAATAACATCTCTGATAATGCATGTCGGACTGATGACAAACTGCATGAATCAACTCTTTGTCGAAGGGGCAAAAACCCCTAACCTGTCTCTCAAATACTCAAATGATTCCTTAGACAACGGTTTAATGAATTTATCTACAATCTATTCTTTAGTGTTCACATAAACCAATTTGACTTCCTTTCCTTCTACCTTTTCCTTGAGAAAGTTATACTTTATTGATATATGCTTAGTCTTAGAGTGAAATACCGGATTTTTAGACATGTCAATAGCTACAGAGTTATCATAGCAGATAATTACGGTTTCACTACAATTTACCCTAATATCCTTCAACATTTGCTTCATCCATAATACTTGAGTGCAATTAGTTGTTGTTGCAACATACTTAGCTTTTGCAGTAGATACAGAAATGCATGACTGTTTTTTGCTGATCCATGAAACTAGTTTCTTTCCAAGAAAGATATCCACTAGAAGTTAGCTCTTCTTGTCATCAATATCTCCTGCCCAATCTAAGTTAGTATATGCAGATAAAGTGAATCATCATTTTTATAATACCATAAGCCATATTATGTTGTTCCTTGCAAATACCGGAATACCCTTTTTGCTGCATATTCATGATTTTCTTTAGGATTACTTTGATATCTTGAAATAATACTTACTGCATTCATAATATCTGGTTTAGTCTGAGTTAGATATGATAGACCACCATTCATAGACTTATACCTTGTAGGATTTATTGGTGTAGAAGTATCCTTGATAGATAATTTCTCACCTGTCACCATAGGAGTACTCTGCAAACCTAAGAAAATCTCACCAATCACGGACATTTTAAATTCATTCTTCATATTGTTAGAAAATTTCATGCACAATTTATCTTCTCCTCCAAAAATGATATCATCAACAAATACTTCAATAATCAAAATATCATCATTAGTAATTTTGTAATACAAATTACTGTCAACACTTGCTTTAGTAAAACCAAGCTTCAAAAGATATTTATCCAACCTTGCATACCAAGCTCTAGGATCTTGTTTCAAACAATATAAAGCTTTCTTCAATCTGCAAACCATATCTTTATCATCTGTCAATAAAAATCCATCAGGCTACTCAATGTATACTTCTTCCTCAAGTTCATCATTCAAAAATGCACATTTAACATCCATTTGATAAACCTCAAAGTTTTTATAAGCTACATAGGCAAGAAAAAGTCTAATAGCTTCTATTCTAGCTATAGGTGAAAATGTCTCACCATAATCAATTCCTTTCATTTGAGAATATCCTTTACAAACCAATCTAGCCTTGTTTCTTACAAATTTACCATCATCATTTAGTTTATTTCTAAAAACCCATTTAGCTCCAATAACATTCTTATTTTTAGGCCGGGGAACTAAAGTCCAAGTTTCATTCTTCTCTATCTGATTCATCTTCCATAGCCTTTAACCAATGTTTATCCTTACAAGCTTCAATAACAGTTATCGGTTCAACTTGATAAATAAGACACACCTCTTCATTTCCTAGTCTTCTTCTAGTCATAACTCCCTTGTTCCTATCTCCAATGATTTGATCTTCAGAATGATTTAATATTACATACCTTGGTGTCTTTTGAACTTCAAGTTCACTGCTCTGATCATCAGTCGTAGTTGAATTTTTTGATTCTGCCAGTGTAACTGTCTCAGCTTCTTGTACTAGTTGAGGCATTATTGGATCAGTTATGATCATTTCCACTATCGGTTCCATGTCATATGATATAGAATGATTTCTATACTACTCATCCACTTTCACATTAGCACTCTCCACAATTTTCTGCAATCTTTAATTATAATGTTCATCTATATGCTTTTCTTTGAATTAAGTAACCAAGAAATATCCCTTCATCACATCTAGGATCAAAATTTCCAATTGAATCATCTCTTTTGATATAATATTTAATTCCAAAAATTCTGAAATACTTTACAGTAGGTGTATGTCAAAACTATAGTTCATAAGGGGTCTTACCGGTTTCACCTTTGATGTGAACTCTTTTGAATGTGTAGACTGTTGTACTCATTGCTTCTCTCTAGTTAAGTATGAGGCAATTTGGCTTCCATCATCATAGATCTTGTTGCATCCAAAATGGTTATGTTCTTTCTTTCCACTACTCCATTCTACTGAGGAGTCCTAGGTGCAGATAATTGTCTTCCGATTCCATTTGTCTCACAATAACTGCTAAATTCGTGAGAAGTAAACTCACCTCCTTGATTTGATCTTATACATTTGATTTTCAATCCTTTTTCAGTTTCAACCTTTGCTTTAAAGATCTTGAATTTCTTAAAAGCTTCAGACTTCTCCCTTAGAAAAGTCGCTCACATCATTCTAGAATAGTCATCAATAATCAGCATGAAATACCTATCACCCTGAAAGCTTCTAGTCCTTGTTGGACCACATAAGTCAGTGTGAATCAAATCAAGTACATCATTAGATTTATCATGTATGCTCTTAAAAGAACTTCTAACTTTCTTTCTCAATTGACATTCCTTACATATCGGATTACGAGGCTTCATAATCTTAGGTATATCTCTAACTGCCTTAGTTGAACTAATCTTGACAATACAATCAAAATTGACATGAAACAACCTCTTATGCCATAACCAACTCTTATCAATATGAGAAATCAAACATGTCTTATTACCAATGTTGAAGTGAAAGATATTACCTCTAGTCTGAGTACCGGTTGCAATCTCCGAACCGGTCTTGTTAATGATTTTGCATTTTCTATCTTTAAACTGAAGTTGAAAACCCTTGTCCACCAATTGACCAACACACAAAATATTATGCTTTAAACCTTCTACATAATAGACATTATCAGTGTTATTCTTTCCATCCAAAAAAATAATACCTCTACCTTTGATCATACATGCTTTGTCATCTCTAAATATGACTTGACCACCATTGTATTCTTGCAGGGATAGACATTTCCCTTTATCTCTAGTCATATGATGTGAGCATCCACTATCAATTACCCATTCATCCTTATCTTCAACTTTTGCAGCTAGAGCCTTTTCTTCATTCTTGATAGCTAGTTCTAATTCATCTTCCTTCAAAGAATAGAACACCCATTCCTTTCCATTGCTGGATGTTGGTATTTTGGTATGGTTTTGTCATTGATGTCAACACCTACTAAAACTCTAGCACTTTGGAGATCCAGCAACATTCACCGGCAAGCAAGTAACTTTTGCATAGTCACCGGTATATGGTACACCGGTAGGATATAATAATCATCGGCACTTGGAATGGCGTGGAAAACACTTGGTAATGTCGAAAACATCATTTTGACATCTTGTCTTGAAGAATTGGTTATTGGTATATTCACATTTGCATATTTGCTATTATCGGCAAATAGGTCCAGGGTATACATCGGCAGACTTATCTTTTCCAGATCACCATGGCATGCTTTGGAGATGATTAATTATTGTTGTAAATGCATTAAGCCGACATGTTCAATTGGTTATTGCATCAGATATTGTTTTGTTTGTAAAATGCTTTTACTGTAAATATCTTGTAAAGCCGACCTACTAAAATTGGTCTTAGGTTATGGTATAAATGTAAGATCTTATTTGTAAGATCATGTGTGGAATACAAAAAATGATTTTGTGAAGGTATATGCGAGAATAAGTAGAGCTATACACATAGACATCATTTGAAGATTGAAGAAGGGTTTTTTGTGAAGACAATCGAAACTACATCGGTACTGAATCCAGCATATGAAGATGCTATTTTGTGTAGTACATTCTTATTGGATTTAACCATCCAACTGTAGTCAGTGTGACTCCCATTTTGTGATTGAGCAGTGAGCTCTAGGCACTTGGCCTTTCTGCATGTGCAGACCCCATTTATGTACACTTACTATCTGCAGTAGTATCATTTGATTGTGGGTAAGGTTTCCCACCATGGTTTTTCCCCTTACAGGGTTTCAACGTACAAATATTGGTGTTATGTGTTGTGGATGACTTTGTCTTTATGTTTCATGCACTAATCCTTACCAGTATAGCAATTAACTATTAAATCTATCTACTAGCATATTGAATTGGTTTATCGATATTAAGCATTAAGTTGGTTAAGTTGTTTTGGTTTAAAATTATTTGACAACTGATTCACCCCCCCCCCCTCTCAGTTGTCTCCAGGACCTAACAATTGGTATCAGAGCTTAGTCCTCTTTTGCAGAAGTTTAACAGCTTGAGGAGATCTAATGTCTACTAACTATTTTAGGAAGGACAGTCCCAAACTTGATGGAACCAATTATGGCATATGGAAGATCAGAATGGAGACACATATAAATTGCATTGGAAAGGACATATGGGATGTTACAAAGAATGGATATACTGCTCCTACTCCTGGTCAGCCTAATCCACCTACCTTGGGAAAAGATGAAGAAAATGATTGCAAAGCAAGAGAAACACTTTTGAGCGCATTATCAGATCAACAAATCATGGGACTATCAGATAGGTCTATTGCTAAAGATATTTGGGATCATTTGGAAACACTGAATGAAGGAGATTCCACAGTCAAAATTGCAAAACTTGAAAGCTTCCGGGTCAAGTATGAACATCTGAAAATGGAAGAAGATGAAAGGATTTCTGCTTTTATGGAAAGAGTAAATGAGATTGTTTTGGGTATTAAATGTTGTGGAGGAACCTTAAGTGAGGATGAAATTATTTCAAAAGTTTTAAGAGGATTCCCACCGGCATATAAAATGAAAGTCACTGCTATGAATGAGTTAAGAATAATGCCTAATACATCAATAACTAGGGATACATTGATTGGGAAACTTTCAACTTTTGAAATTGAAGAATTTGGTCCTGTTGCTACTATAAAGATAGATTTGGCCTTTAAAGCATCAACATCATCTGCTCCATCATTTGACAAATCTGATTGGAAAGCCTTTTATGCAAGAGAACTTGAAGAAAGTAGGAAAGAGAATGAAGAACTTGAAGAACTTGAAGCACTATTTGCAAGGAAAATGCCTAAAGGTCCAGTTGGAAGTAATTATGAAGGTAAAGCACCCTTTAAATGTTTTAACTACAATAAGATTGGTCATATGGCTTCAAGATGCCTTGATAGACATGCTAGACTAAGAGAAGAAGCTAGAAGAACATACAAGCCTAACCCTGAATATCAGAGATACAAATTTAAGAAGAATAAAGACAAATCTTGTTACATTGCTGATGAAGGTGTGACTAATGATTCTAATGAGGATCCGACAGACAATGGATGGGTTTTTGTTGCTATAACAAAAGATCAACCAGCACCTACTACTCAACCGATAGAACAGGCCTTGGCATCTAAAGTTGAAGTAAAGGATGAATGGATCATTGATTCAGGATGCTCACATCATATGATAGGAGACAAAGGAAAATTCTTGAACTTTCAAGAATACGATGGAGGCTTAGTGAGATTTGGAGATGACAAAGCTTGTTTGATCAAAGGTAAGGGTACAATATCTCTTGATGGTAAGCATAACACTGACAATGTTTACTATGTTGAAGGATTAAAGTATAATCTTTTGAGTGTTGGTCAATTAGTTGAGAAAGGATTTCAGTTACAATTCAAAAATGGAAAATGCAAAATCATGAATAGAACTGGTTTAGAAATTGCGACCGGTAATCAAACTAGAGGTAACATCTTTCATCTGAATAACAATGAAAAGACATGCTTGATTGCTCATATTGATGAAAGTTAGCTATGGAATAAGAGACTCTGTCATGTCACTTTGGTTGCATGGTGAGGATCAATACTATTAAGGCAATTAGAGATTTACCTAAAATTGTCAAACCTCACAATACAATATGTAAGGAATGTCAATTTGGAAAACAAGTTAGAGCTAGTTTCAAAAGTATTCCAGAAAAATCCAATAACTCTTTTGATTTGATTCACATTGATTTATGTGGTCCAACTAGAACTAAAAGCTTGCAAGGTGATAGATATTTCATGCTAATCATTGATGACTACTCTAGAATGTGTTGGGTTACTTTTCTTAGAGAAAAATCAAAAGCACTTGGAAAGTTCAAACTGTTCAAAGCTATGGTAGAAAATGAAACCGGTAAGAAAATCAAATGTCTAAGATCAAATCAAGGAGGAGAATTTACATCTAAGGAATTTAATACATTCTGTGAAGTAAATGGAATCAGAAGACAACTATCAGCACCCCGGACACCACAGGAGAATGAAGTTGTTGAAAGGAAAAACATAACTATCTTGGATGCAGCAAGAAGTATGTTATCAGAAGAAAACCTACCACATGTATATTGGAGAGAGGCAATTAGTACATCAGTCTATACATTCAACAAATTTCACATCAAAGGTGAAACCGGTAAGACCCCTCATGAACTATGGTTTGGTTTTACTCCTACTCTTAAATATTTCATAATTTTTGGAAGTAAATGTTATATCAGAAGAGATGAGTATATTGGCAAATTTGATCCTAGAAGTGATGAAGGAATATTTCTTGGTTATTCATCTAAAAGCAAGGCATATAGATGTTTTAACAAAAGATTGTAGAAAATTGTTGAAAGTACAAACGTAAAAATTGATGAACAATTTAGAGGAACTCCAAGGTATATAGACTCTGAATCGGCAATAGAAATTTTGAAAAATGAACCTACACTGAATCCACCGGTACAAAATGAAGAACTAGTTACCTCGGTATCATCTAAGGATTCCACAGTAACTGAGGAATAGCAGCAAACAAAGACACCCCGATATGTAAGACTGAATCATTCTAAAGATCAGATAATTGGAAACAAGTTTAAAGGAGTTATGACAAGAGGAAGATTGGCAAATGAAGAGGTATGTCTTATTTCTTAAATTGAACCATCATCTGTTAATGAGGCATGTGAAGATAAACACTGGATTAAAGCTATGGAAGAATAATTAGAACAAATTGAGAAGAATAAAACTTGGACATTAGTTCCCTAGCCTAAAGATAAAAATGTAATTGGAAAAAAATGGGTATTCAGAAACAAACTTAATGAAGATGGTAAGGTTATCAGAAATAAAGCAAGACTAGTGTGTAAGGGATATTCTCATAAAGAAGGAATTGATTATAATGAAACCTTTGCACCGGTAGCTAGAATAGAGGCAGTCAAATTATTCTTGGCTTTTGTAGCACACAAGAACTACAAAGTTTATCAAATGGATATTAAATGTGAATTTTTGAATTGAGATCTTGAAGAGGAAGTCTACATTGAACAACCTGATGGATTTTCTTTGACAGATGACAAAGATATGGTTTGCAGGTTAAGAAAAGCTTTGTATGGATTGAAGCAAGCTCCAAGAGCTTGGTATGCAAGATTGGATAAGTATCTTTTAAATATTGGTTTTTTTAAAGGAAATGCAGACAACAATTTATACTATAAAGTGACTAATGATGACATCTTGGTTATAGAAGTATTTGTTGATGATATAATCTTCGGAGGAGAAGATGGATTATGTAAAGAATTTTCTATTTAAATGCAACAAGAATTTGAAATGTCTATGATTCGAGAAATAAAATTCTTTTTAGGATTTCAGATTTCACAGACTGATAAAGGTATATTCTTGAGTCAATCCAAGTACTTAAAAGAGTTACTAAAGAAATTTGGGATGGAGAACTCTAAACCGGTAAGCACACCTATGACTACAAATGACAAACTATCACTAAGGGATGAATCTACACCTATTAATCCAACTAGATACAAATCTATGATAGGAGGTTTAATGTATTTAACATAAACCAGACTTGATATTATGAATGTCGTATGTATTGTTTCAAGATTTCAAAGTAATCCTAGAGAAAATCATGAATCAGCAGTAAAAAGGATTTTTCGGTACTTACAAGGCACTATAAATCTTGGATTATGGTATCCTAGAGATGAAAACTTTGAATTATGTGCATACATAGATGAAAATTGGCCAGGAGATGTGGATGATAGAAAAAGCACCACCAGCGGAGAATTCTTTCTTGGAAATAGACTAGTTTCTTGGTTGAGTAAGAAACAAAGTTTTACATCTTTATGAAAAGTAGAACCAGAATATGTTGTGGCAACAACTAACTATACACAGGTACTATGGCTTAAGCAAATGTGAAAAGACATAAAGGTAAAATCCATGGAACTTATTACTATCTATTGTGATAAAACTGCAGCAATTGATATATCTAAGAATCTGGTATTACATTCTAAAACCAAAGATGTTTCTATCAAACTGAATTTTCTAAGGGAAAATGTTGAAGCAAAGGAAATAAAATTGGTTTATGTGAATACTAAAGAGAAGATTGTAGATTTCTTTACTAAACCTCTGCCTAAGGAGACTTTTGAATATCTCAGAGATCAGCTTGGGGTCATACCCTCACCGGTAGAGACTTAGGAAGTTGATGATTATCATCCACCAACAGAATTAATAGAGAAATCTTTATTTTGGCTTTGATGGAAGCTACTTCTTAGGAGGAGTAGTTGGTATACTAAATTGATTGGTATTTTGTATATGAACTTGGCTTGGTAAAGACTTTGGCATTTGATGTCAAAGGGGGAGAGATTAGTATGGAAAAACAGAAGGAAAACACATGTTCCTCCCAGGGGGAGAGATTGTTATTTGGGAGAGATTATTACTCTCTGTATCTGTATTTTTGATTTATGGTTATGATCTCTATTTTGCAGATTGTTGGTTTTTTGTATTTGGCATTTCTGTTTTTGGCACTTTGATGGTTTTTCCATCTTGCATTGCCATCAATGCCAAAGGGGGAGATTGCTGGTATTTTGGTATGGTTTTGTCATTGATGTCAACACCTACTAAAACTCTAGCACTTTGGAGATCCAACAACATTCACTAGCAAGCAAGTAACTTTTGCACAGTCACCGATATATGGTACACCGACAGGATATAATAATCACCGACACTTGGAATGGCATGGAAAACACTTGATAATGTCGAAAACATCATTTTGACATCTTGTCCTTAAGAATTGGTTATTGGTATATTCACATTTGCATATTTGCTATTACTGGCAAATAGGTCCAGGGTATACACCAACAGGCTTATCTTTTCCAGATCAGCATGGCACACTTTGGAGATGATTAATTATTGTTGTAAATGCATTAAGCCGACATGTTCAATCGGTTATTGCATCGGATATTGTTTTGTTTGTAAAATGCTTTTATTGTAAATATCTTGTAGAGCCAACCTACCAAAATTAGTCTTAGGTTATGGTATAAATGTAAGATCTTATTTGTAAGATCATGTGTGGAATGTGAAAAAGGATTATGTGAAGGTATATGCAAGAATAAGCAGAGCTATACACATAGACATCATTTGAAGATTGAAGAAGGGTTTTTGTGAAGACAATCAGAACTACACCAATACTGAATCAGTATATGAAGATGCTATTTTGTGCAGTACACTCTTATTGGATTTAACCATCCAACTGTAGTCAGTGTGACTCCCATTTTGTGATTGAGCAGTGAGCTCTAGGCACTTGGCCTTTCTGCATGTGCAGACCCCATTTATGTATGCTTACTATCTGCAGTAGTATCATATAATTGTGGGTAAGTTTTCCCACCATGGTTTTTCCCCTTACAAGGTTTCCATGTACAAATATTGGTGTTATGTGTTGTGGATGACTTTTTCTTTATGTTTCATGCACTAATCCTTACCGGTATAGCAATTAACTGTTAAATCTATCTACCGACATATTGAACTGGTTTACTGGTATTAAGCATTAAGTTGGTAAAGTTGTTTTGGTTTAAATTTATTTGACAACTGATTCACCCTCCCCTTAGTTGTCTCTGGGACCTAACACCGGATCCACTAGCAGAGTCTTTTGTCGGTTCATCCCTAGAGTCATTAGTTACTCCTTCCTCATCTGCTATGTAGCATTGGTTACTTTTCTTAAATCTATATCTGTTATGGTTAGGCTTAAAAGATTTCTTAACTCTTTCCTCAAACCTTGCATTGTTTTCAGGACATCTAGATGCAAAATGACCAATCTTATTACATGAAAAACATTTAAAATGTGCTTTTCCTTCATACTTACTTCTTGTAGGTCCTTTAGATACTCTTCTAGCAAATAAGGCTTCAAGTTGCTCAAGTTCTTCATCTTCTTTCCTCATGTCTTTAATTATTTTGCATATAGGACTTTCCAATCACTTTTGTCGGTAGATGATGATGATGATCATGATGCATGAAAAGCAGGTTCAGACTTTATAGCTCGAAAAGATCCAAATTATTCAAGCTCAAAAGAAGATAATTTCCCAATTAGAATGTCTCTATTAACTGAAGTGTTTTCCATTGTTCTCAACTCATTAATTGTAGTTTCCTTCATCTTGTAAGCCGGTGGAAGGGCTCTCAAGAATTTGGAAACTATGTCATGTTCACTTAGAAATCCTCCACAACATTGAATTCCCATAACAATCTCATTTACTCTTTCCATAAACATAGCAATTCTTTCATTATCTTCCATTTTCAAGTTTTCATATCTTACCCGTTAACCATCAAGTTTAGCAATTTTGACAGTAGGATCACCTTCATTCAAATTTTGTAATTTGTCCCACATAACCTTTGCCAATGATTTATCAGCCAATCCCATGATTTGTTGATTAGTAAGTGCACACAAGAGAGCTTCTCTAGCTCTATAATCATTTTCAATTTCTTATCCAAGTCTGCAAGAGTAGGATTGCCAGATGCTGAATCATAAGGTGTGTATCCTTTCTTAGTGATCTCCCAAATATCCTTGCCAAGACATCTAAGATGAGTCTCCATTCAAATCTTCCATATCCCAGAATTTTTTCCATCAAGCTTAGTGATTTCTCTTCTGAAAATAGTTTCCAGTGGATTAGAAGTGTTAGCTGCAATAGGATCTACCTCAAGTGGTTAAGCTTATGCAATAGAGGACCAAATCTCTAATACCAATTGTTAGGATAACCGATGAACAACTAAGAGGGGGGGTGAATCATTTGTTAACAAATTATAACATTTAATCTACAATACAATCTTAAACCAGAGCACATAAATATTCAAATATTGATAAAGCAGAAATAGATGCCAGTAGACACAGATACCGATAAACAATGCAACTCAACAATTAAACAGATAATCAATATAAAGTAACCATACCACATAACACCAAGATTTGTACATGGAAAACCTAGAAAGGGAAAAACCAAGGTGGGAAGCCTATCCACAGTCAGATAATACTTCTGCAAAAAGTATGTGATACAATGAGGGGCCTACACATGCAGGAAGGCACATTGCCTAGAGCGTACTACTCATTACAAAAGAGTCTCAGTGACTACAGAGGTTAAAACCACCTCAAGATGTTTGGACAACAATCTAGAATAATGAACTACTAGAGATGGCATCTATCATGCCTGATTACAGTCTCGGTTAAGCTCAATACTAGAGGCCTTTGACCTCTTCTTTAATCCCAATTCAATCCTCAATGATCGACCTAATCCTCTGCCTGAATGATATTACAATATTCGCACATTACATTCCTTGCTATGATCTACAATGAGATCTTAAATCATTTTATACCAATCCTAAGACCTAATCCAACTAGGTCGGCCACCTAAAAGATATTACAATAATATCATTACATAAATCCATATTACAATGATATGCCATGTCGGCTTGAGACCAAAACAACAATAACAAATCCATAAGTCATCCCGAAACATCCCGATAATGTGTACGGTACACATTAACATGATACCGGTCCATAACCTAGATTGGCACCAGACCTATTTTGGGTCCACCACACCAAAGCAATGTCTTCAAGCAATTGAAGCATGATAAAATAACATCTTCAACATCCTAAAATGCATCTAGAAGCCACACCAACATCACTTATGCATCCTATCATGATTCGTTAGTGAAATCTCTGTCGGTAAAACCTTAAACGAGTGCCGATAAGAGTTTACAAGAATGTATGATAGCATTTTATTACCACTTCAATACCAAATTACCAAAACATTCTCCAGAAGCACATACCATATGTAGCGAAACATACTCCATAGATCCAAACATACCAGAAGTGTCCAACAGATAGTCTCTTCTGCTGGTAACACTAGATCTTCTACCAGTAACCAAAACCTATCTATTGGTAACCATCCATAATAGCTAGTGCTGGTAACCAATCATAACAGCTCACTAGTACATTTGGGCATATTTTATGATGACTAATTGTCAGATTTGCAACGACCAAACGTTGGACTTCCGACAAACTTTGCCATCGAAAACTCATTGTCGGCAACTCCTCTGACGGTGGCTATATTTGCACCCCTCACCACAAATATCAGTGGATTTTTGATGACTATTATGATTGCTCCTTGATGACCATCTGACATGGAAGTGACGTCAGATATACAGCATCCTTTTCAGACATTCCATTAGTTGTCGTCAACATTCTGATGGCGAGAGATGATGTGGGTCAAACGGCTTTGTCGTCGGTGAATGAAAGCATTGAAGGAGTTCTATTTTTAAAAATTGCATTAAACATTTTTAATTTATTTGATTCAGTGTTATTTGCAAAAAATGATTATCAATGATGTTTCCTTTCTCCAAGAATTGTCTAGGATCTTTCTGTCAGATAATATGTAACATCGAATGACTAAATCTTTTCTTTACAAATGCTTATTTTATTTAATTATTATATGAGCATGAATTAAAATTTATATCTGTACGGAAGTAGAACATACAAGCTTTAGAGTCATGTGCAAGAAAATTTCCTAAAAGAAAGCAAGAAGACATTATCTTGAATGACATGGAAACAAAATCATCAGCTGCCTAGAAGAGAGCAATTGGAGAAACGTAGAGGAAAGTGTTAAAGGGTGATAAATAAATAGAGAGTATGCAATACAAACAAACAATGTCTGGAGTGTCTGATGTGATGTCTCTAATTTATGTCTGGAGGGACTAACTGGTTTTGGAGTTCCTGCGAAACCTATTGGGCCACGCTTTGGAGGAAATCAATGTGTTCATGCAAGGAGCACCGTTTTTCTATTATGAGAATGATGCTTTTGAACCAAAGGATATTAGGAAGTCAATATCCAAAAATTTCTATAGTGTGGAACCAGAGTTGACGGGCTCAAAGTAATTGTCAGCTTTCAGAAGACCAAGAGGTTATGTACACAATCTCCCAATAGAAGGGCGATTTCAAGAATTACCTCTCCCCCTAATGACTATTCAGGAAGCACTTCCTCAAACAAAGGACTATTGGCCTCCATGGGATCAAAGAAAACAATTGAAGCATAGACTCTAGACGATGTGGTGGTGTCCTTCATGAAGAACTCTACACTATAATTGAAAATTCATGAGGGAAACTGCAAGATAGTGAAGAGAGATACAATCTTGAAAAGTGGGAAGAATGGATCTTGGTTTGGGTGGGGCCAAGTCAGGTGGCTCATCTAGAAGTTGATGAGATAGAAATCATATTAGGATTTGAAAAAGATCACACTCGTGGAACTTTGTGTGCGAGTGATTGATTGTGGTGTTTGGGTAATGCATTCCAAATAGATACAGTTGCATGCCATCAGGATAAAATTCTTTAATAAAGACATTACCCATTTGGAATGCAACTGTATCTATTTGGAATGCATTACCCAAATACCTCAATCGATCACACGCAAACAAAGTTCCATGAGTGTCATCTTTTTCAAATCCTAATATGATTTCAATCTCATCAACCTCTAGAGGAGCCACCTGACTTGGCCCCACCCAAACCAAGATCCATTCTTTCCACTTTTCAAGATTGTATTTCTCTTCACTATGTTGTAGTTTCCATCGTGAATTTTCAATTATAGTGCAGAGTTCTTCACGAAGGACACCACCACATCGTCTAGAGTCTATGCTTCAATTTTTTTCTTTGATCCCATGGAGGCCAATAGTCCTTTGTCTGAGGAAGTGCTTCCTGAATAGTCATGAGGAGGAGAGGTAATGCTTGAAATCGCCCTTCTATTGGGAGATTGTGTACATAAACTCTTGGTCTTCTGAAAGCTGAAAATTACTTCGATCCCGCCAACTTTGGTTCTACACTATAGAAATTTTTAGATATTGACTTCCAAATATCCCTCGGTGCAAAAGCATCATTCTCATAATAGAAAAAAGGTACTCCTTGCATGAGCACATTGATTTCTTCCAAGCATGGCCCAATAGGTTTTGCAGGAACTCCAAAACCAGTTAGTCCCTCTGGACATAAATTAGAGACGTCACATCAGACACTCTAGACATTGTTTGTTTGTATTGCATACTCTCTATCTATTTATCACCCTTAAACACTTTCCTCTGCCATTCTCCAATTGCTCTCTTCTAGGCAACTGATGAGCTTGGTTCCATGTCATTCAAGATAATGCTTGTTTGCTTTCTTTTAGGAAATTTGCTTGTACATGATTCTTCAGCTTGTATGTTCTTCTTCTGTATAGATATAAATTTAATTCATGCTCAGATAATAATTAAATAAAATAAGCATTTGTAATGAAAACATTTAGTCATTCGATGTTACATATTATCTGACAGAAAGATCCTAGAAAATTCTTGGAGAAAGGAAACATCATTGATAATCATTTTTTGCAAGTAACACTGAATCAAATAAATTAAAAATGTTTCATGTAGTTTTTAAAAGTAGAACTCATTCAATGCTTTCACGCACCAACGACAAAGTCATCTGACCCACACCATTATGCATAATAGAACAAATCAATATAATAGGCTATTATAAAGAATATATATAAAAATATGAAAAAACATTAAATTACCATTACAAACCCATAAACCATTAAATAGTGAAAATAGATATAAATTTGTAAATGTCTCCCTATAAACACCACAACCATAACCAAAAATAAATAAATTCTTACCCATAAAAACTAAGTAGCTGGTGAGTTGCAAGTCTACAAGATCTCTCAGATGATCAAACCATTTCTTAATTTTGTTTTTTTGATTAGTCAATGGATTTAGTTGCATGTACAATTTTTTTATTTGAAGCCTTATGTTTCCCTATATTTGAGACATAATAAAATTCTTGTGAGTAGGAAATTGATTCAGGAGTTACGTGTGAAGAATTTGGCAAAGTAAATGATGACAATCAAACTCAAATTTTATCTGTCTTGATTAAAGACTTTTATCCTGATGGCATTAAATTAAAGTTCTTTCTCTATGTTTTGGTGATCTCTGGAGCAGAGGTTGCTTTGCATCGACCTGGAATACATTTAACTTGTGTTGTATCTATATAAATATGTATCCTAGGATGATGCAATGCAACCTCTGCTCCACCAATACCAGATAGAAGAGAAAGTACTTAAATTTAAAGCCATCAGGATAAAATGCTTTCAAGACATATATTAGGTATAAAAGGAAGTCTACCCTATCATTTGAAGGGGTTTACCTACAATTCAAGTGATCTCTTAATTACAAAATCAATTCAATTCCAAGTGAATAGGCAATCAAGCATTCATCAAGAATTGAAGGAGAAATAAAGTTAATAAAGATATTCGATAGAGGAGATATTTAATAAAGATATCATATTTTAAATTAAGAAATGGGCAGGAGATTAAGAATACAAACCTTCCATATTGCACACTTCAAGGTATATTAAAATCAGTTTAAAGTGTATTCATTTAGGGACCTTTCATAAAATATTCTCAACTTACACATCATAAAAGGATCTTAAAATATTCATTGTTTGATAAGAATTTGGTTGTTCCATATACCTTCCTTTACTATTTTAAAAATATCATCAACCAAAATATTATGCAGCAATAGTATGGAGTGCATTTCATCTATTTTATGCCTAAATATTTCATCATACCACTTTCTTTTCAAAGGTGACTAATCGATTGCGGTGTTTGGGTAATGCCTTCTAAATAGATCTAGTTGCATACCATTTATCTGTCTTGATTAAAGAATTTTATCCTGATGACATTAAATTAAAGTTCTTTCTCTATTTTCTGGTCATCTCTGGAGAAGAGGTTGCTTTGCATTGACCTGGGATACATTTAACTTGTGTTGTATTTGCAGAAATATGTATCCTAGGATGATGCAACACAACATCTGCTCCACCAATACCAGATAGAAGAGAAAGTACTTTAATTTAAAGCCATCATGATAAAATGCTTTCAAGACATATATTAGGTATAAAAGGAAGCCTACACTGTCATTTGAAGGGGCCTACCTACAATTCAAGTGATCTCTTAATTATAAAATCAATTCAATTCCAAGTGAATAGACAATCAAGCATTGAAGGAGAATTCAAGCTGGTGCAGGTGCACTTGGAAGACCAAAGGACTCAATGAAGCCATTAAAGACTTTTGAAGGTATTAGGAGTGAAGAGCCAATCAATTATGATGTCTTAAGGGGGCAGCCTTAAACAACACACACTAAGCTTTGACTGCTTAGGTGTGTTGTGGGTCCATTGCTTCCCTTGACGTCCCTTCCCATCCATTTCTATTAAAAAGACAATCACCATTAGCATTTGAATTCAAATAGTGTTCCCGCGTTTGACTGCATAGAACAAATAAAATGGCATAAGACACTCTCATCTACCTCGCAGTTGTCATAGAATACCTCCCTAAGGAGATATTCTCATGTCCTTTCCCGCTTTATGCTATCGATGAAATACATAAGCATCCTCACAATGCAGTCAATGCAACAAATAGATTTCCATTTAGATTAGTTTTATTTTCCAATGTACTCTCTACCTGTGCCAAAATGGGAGCTTTGGAACAGAGTATGGGCTTCCATCAAAGCAGAATGTAAGGGAAATTAATATCAGATGCTTACGGTTCGAAATGCTCTATTTGACATGTTTGGAAAATGTGGAAGTATAGACATGAATGAATGCCTCATCTACAAAAGAAAAAGGTACCTCTAATGGTTTCAAAATTTGTCAAAATAGTTATGATATACCAAATAATCGAGTGGAATATCCTTTAGGTAACTAATATTATCTTCAAACTATTTATTTTGATTTTCATCATATATGGACCTAATTGCCCCACCTTTAGGAGATAACTATAGGAGATAATTTATTACATTTAAAAGTCCATCATAAATTAATTAATTATACATGCTATGTGAATATTTACTATCACGAATTGATTTTAATTAATTTATCTACATGAATACACTCTTTATTTATTAGTTCTAGGAATGGAGCACTCACATGGGAAAACAAAATGCTAGGTTTGAGAAAAATAGTTAAGAGATTGGATATACTTTTTTATATTTTCCAAATGGCTTGAGTATAATGATAATATAATTTTTAAAATAGGTTTATATCACTTCCCTTTGACTTGGTCATGGAAGATCATCTAAACCCCGAATGCACCTTCATCTTTAAAAACATGTAGTTTAAGGTCAATCATTCATATCTATCTTATCAAACATTAGAGGAGTGAGCTTCTAAAAGTAAGAAGTACCAAGATGTGCGGTCTAGTAAAAAATTTGTAGTCCTAAATCACTCAAAATCATAACCAAGGTTTTTGCATTGCATATCTATCATTTATTTCAATTTATTATTAAACGAAAGAAAATAGGATTCATTAAAATCCATAATTCCATTTAAAATATTATTCATATCTTGGAGTGGGATGAGTATTCATAGAAATAACCCTTTATCCTTTGCATGTTCATTTCCCTTGGTTTTAGTCCCATTTTTTCTTTATTTTATTCAAAACAAAATTTATAGATGCCTCTACTTGTCTCACCATTCATTAATTGTTTGGGATTTTCATTCCATTCACCAAGGTTGGCATCTATTCTAAGACTCTATGTCATGGCCAAGATAAATGATTTGACTCTAGTTTCTCTCCAATCTAGTCACCTAGTAGCATGTGAAATCTATCTCTTCCTAATTATTATTCTCTCCATCTTGTTAATGACCATTTCATTAATGATCCTTTCTCATAATTTTGGACAAGTGAGACAATGTTAGCTCAAGGAATATTTTCAATCCTCTTTCAAGATTCTTTCCCAAGTAATAATCTTGCATATTGGAAAATAAGTTACGCTTCTATTTTTCCAAGCTACTCTTCCTTATAATGTTTAGATTTACTCTAAAGTGCTCATTGTGACTCATGTTTACTACTCTTCCTATTAGTCTCATTCCAATATCTCCTACAAAAATATGGAATGATTACATTTATATTTTATTTGTGTCTTCTAAATATCCACAAAATTTGGAACAATAATACAATTTTTTAATAATATTTAATTGTAAATGAAAAGACTAAAATGGACCTAAACACTCTAAATAAATTAATCAGGGTTAAAGGGATAAACTAGGATCAATTCATGAAGGCAAGATCTATTATCTCAAAATTAATAGATTCATGCAAGAAAAGAAATATTAAATCTAGAGATAAAATTCTTGAAAAATTTAGCTAGCTAAAAGTGAAAGAATGCTTTCAAGCTCTCATTTTTGCACAAACTGGAAGAATGTTGGCAAAGGTTGTAGAGGGTAAAGGCTGTTGGCCATTGTAGGGTCCGACTTTATACCCACTGATCAGATTTCGTTGGAATTTTGTAAATCCATTTCAACAAACATAGTTTGTGCATATCCTGCAATCATAGCATTTCATTAGACCACATTTCTTTGAGGCATCTAACCAAACAGTTCATTTCTTAATTATAAAATCATTTCAATTCCAAGTGAACAAGCAATGAAGCATTCATCAATAATTGAAGGAGAAATCACTATTGAACTTACCCTTGTCTCATATAACACTATGTTGGCTAGGCACCACAATAATTAGAAGATTCTAATTACTACTATCCTAAACCTTGCATTGACCGTTACAATTTCACAGTGAGTTGAGATAATTGGTCCATTAGCGAGATTGGAAAATATTTTGGTATTGAGTTAGGTGTAGGTGGAAGGTTTAAGGAGGTACACTATCATCATAATTGATGTTAGAGAGTGTTGTGTGAAGAAGAACGGCCACGAAAGGAGTGACTGTCCTAAGTGCTTGAGACTGTCACAAAAAGTGAGTGTTGTAGAAGTGAATCTTCCTTTGACCTTTGTGTGTTTGGGAGGGTAAAGACCCATGGTGGTATATGTTGAGTGGTTGGAAGGGTAAAGACCCACATATCAACTATCTACTTTGACATCCTAGGATGGTGTCCACCTACTGTAAAACCTTATGGGCACTCTCTATCTGATACTAACATATACATAACATGTGCCTCTCATATAACCCTATGTTGGCTAGGCCCCACCATAATTAGAAGATCCTAATTACTAAAAACACTAGATTCTCCCCTAAAAGGTTGTTGAGTCATATAAGGCCTAGCTTGATAGCCCTATAGTCTCTCATACCTAAAATGAAAGACTTTTCCATAGCTGGTTGCAAACTTCTCTCATTCCTCTTGTGTCCTCCTATGTACCTCCTTTTCCATAAGAGACTTTTCCATAGCAACCCTAAAGTCATCTGGATTGGCCATGTGTAGAAAAACTGAAATTTTTGGGCTTTCCACCCCTATTGAAATAAATGACAAGTAACATGTCTTTAATGTAATATACAAACTACAAGAACTCCAAAAACTAACTCTCATGTTGAGCCACTATGAAACCTTATTATGTAAATTGTGAAACTCATCTATGCATCTCTGTCAAAAATATTTTGAAATAGAACACACTTTGAAGCAGTCCAAAATGGTATCTGGAGAGGGTTTCCAATGTGAGTTGGTGCATTTTGTCCTCCCAATACCACAAGGTGGAATCAAGTCCTCTCAAAAATTGTATTGAAAATTATTCCTTTAAGTTTCTCACATATAGATGCAATCCAAAGCATAAGTCCAAGCTAAGTAACCAAGACTTAACCTCAACCCCATTTGTGGATCTTAAAAATGTAGAGGATTGGAGATGAAGAAACTCTTGAATATGATCCTTTGGCTCATGATATGTGCTTGCTATAGTCTATACCTCTTGTATTTATGCATGATGAGGCTAGGTAATGTGTATTCATCAATATTCTATCTCCTCTATGTGTATTTCCCAAATTCAAGGTGAACTCCTAATAATCTCCCAAGATTCAAGTATATGCTCCTCTACTACAAGTGGATCCTCATGACTTGTAAGATTTGAGGTCCAGACTTGGGCTACTCATCTTGGTGAAAACTCTCAAAGTGATATGACCCTTCCTTCCATTTCCTACACCCTATTTTCTAACCCACACCTCATAACCTTTACCTCTCTTCCTATCATTATTACCTTCCATCTACCTTTCATATCCCCTATCTTAACCTCCTCCACTTTCCTACATCCTATCCTAAATCTTAAGATCATACACACATACTTTTACTTCACCTACCTAACCCTATTCCGTCCTTCACATCCTTAATTTATCTCCCCCCATTCACTTTCCTACCTTCCAAACCCCTTACATATCCTAACTTACTCTTTCACCATTACATCCTTCATCACTTACCACCCTATCTTACCTCCCTATCTTATCATCTTTCACCATTTTATACCACCTTCCTAATGGTACACTTATGCTCCCTTCCAAAATACCGACAAAAAATAGCACTTGATCACTACACAGTGCTCTCACAATTCTGTAGCAGGGATATTACCTCAATTTGTACATATTCACCTCAATTTGAGTAGTAGCAGATATTAGAGCATAGAGAAGTGAAGGACAACTATAGTAGTAGTTGACCACAGGATTACGAGATGGATCTATCACCAAGGCTGCTTTCTTTGTTGCCTCTGCTAGACAAAGGGAAGCAGCGAGGGACAACTAACACCTCTCCAAATGTGCAATGTAGGTTAGGGTCATTGATTTCGGTCACTTCACTAGTCATGTCTATGAGAAAAATGATCAATTGATCAATGGTTTATTAGTTAAATGGACGTTAGTCGCTTCTACAATCATGTCTACAAGAACAATGATTAATGGAGAGAGGGGTTATGTCGAGGCCCCTACTATTGTATGCCCCTACTATTCTATGGTGGAAGAAGATCTATTCCATCTGATTTTTTCTCGTCAGAGGATCAATCCACAGTTGTTATGCTCCATCTTGGGGAATCCATCCTAGGGAAGAGAGATTGAAGCCGGTCCAAAGGATGGAGGTAGTTCACCCTGGTTGAGGAAGTTAGGTTCTCAACAGTTCAGTTGAAGGGAGGGAGGCTCTTAGGGAACCCCACTTAATTCTATTTCATTACCCCACTGGATTGTTCTCCCTCGTTATCAATTTAAATCCTAAACCCATGCACAGGGGCTAAGCACGGGTGAGTTGCCTTGTAGCGGGGCAATCTTGTGTGTAGAGAGAGGTTTCATAGTAGGAATCCACCGTGTGTTGAATTAGAAACTTCCCTCTTTCTTGACCAAGTGTTCTTGGTAAGCTGAGGGATACGCTCATCTTTCCATGTGTAGGGGTTGCACCTAGTTCAGATGCTTTCATGAGATGGTCAAAATGTTTGGAAAAGCTAGTAGTATATACATATTGAGCGGGATTTGCTCCTGGTTATAAAACTAGAGGATTAACCAGCAACATTTATCGTTTAACCACCACCAATAAAGCTAAACATCCATTCCATTTTGAGAACCATAGCCCACTATTCTAGCATCTCCATGCATTCCAATAAGTTATGTTCCAAGATTTGCGGAGGGAGGATCCGAAACTAGCGCTACTATTGATCATGAGTTTTCAGGATATATTTTTATTTTCCAACTCATTCTCGAATGAACTAATACCAGCCACTGTATGCGATCTCAAACTAATGATCGTAGATGAGTATCTCGCTTGGGCTCGGTTAGATTAATTGTGGGGTGGGGGGCATAGTACATGGCAGTGGGAGGGATTATAGGGAGTAAAGTTTCGGGAGGGAAGGGTCATTTATGTTAGTTTTGCTAGGATGCAGTATACTGCCCACCCATCATTCGATTGACTAGCTCTCACACTAACAAAATTCCAAACGGCCTACAAATGGGCCCAAAACATGCCCTTATTACATTCAGTAATGCAGCCCAGACTTGAAGATTCCTAACAAAACACAAAAACAAAAACATAACAAAATTCCTACCATGAAGCTAGAAAGTTTCCCATCACCTAGTATCCTAGTATAACTACTCGTGCAGCACCACTTCATTCCACAACTGGTTCCCTGCAGAGGCGATATTTTGTAATGGTAGAGGCAGGATTTATGAAATGAGTTGGTGTTTTTTTTTTTTTTGAAGTAATGCACGCGGTTGTCGGAATTTCGACGAACATGGGCACTTTTCCTAAAAAACTGAAATGCCATTGCCAATTCCTTCTTTGTCAAAACCAAATGTTGCATTATCATCGGAATTCTGATGAAATCGGGCATTTTTTCAAAAAAAAATCAAATTTGATCACAGTATACCTTCTCCATCGGAAACCTCCATCGAAATTTTAGGCCAAATGTATTAGTAACTAGTGTTGACATCAATGACAAAACATCAATGCAACACATAATCGATTCATCCATAATGCTAACAGTAAATGTTATATCAAAAGGGATGATTCAATTCAAAATTTTGATCATAGATGTGATGAAGGAATATTTCTTGGATACTCTATTCAAAGCAAAGCATACAGATGTTATAACAAAATATTGCAGAAAATTGTGGAGAGTGCAAATGTGAAAGTGGATGAACAATACAAAAATCAATCTATATCATATGATAGGGAACCGACAATGGAAATGATCATAGCTGAATCAACAATGCCTCAACCAATACAGGACACTGAGATAGTTACAGCGACACAGTCATAAAATTGAACTATGACTGATGATCAGATCAGTGAACTTGAAGTTTAGAAGACTCCAAGGTATGTAAGGTTAAATCATTTTGAAGATCAAATCATTGGAGATAGGAACAAGGGAGTTATGACAAGAAGAAGACTGACAATGAAGAGGTATGTCTTATTTCTCAAGTTGAACCGGCATCTGTTAATTAAGCTTGTAAAGATAAACATTGGTTAAAGGCTATGGAAGATGAATTAGATTAGATATATAAGAATGAGACTTGGACTTTAGTTCCCCGACCTAAAAATAAGAATGTTATTGGAACTAAATGGGTTTTTAGGAATAAACTAGATGAGGATGGTCAAGTTATAAGAAACAAGGCTAGATTGGTTTGTAAAGGATATTCTCAAATGGAAGGAATTGATTATGGTGAGACATTTTCACCTATAACTAGAATTGAAGTTGTTAGACTATTTCTTGCATATGCAACATATAAGAACTATAAGGTCTATCAAATGGATGTTAAATGTGCATTTTTGAATGGTGAACTTGAAGAAGAGGTATACATTGAGAAGGCTGAGGGATTTTCACTGACAAATGACAAGGATATGGTTTGTAGGTTAAGGAAAACTTTATATGGACTGAAACAAGCTCCTAGAGCCTAGTATGCAAGGTTGGATAAATATCTTTTGAAGCTTGGTTTTACTAAAGGCAATGCTGATAGTAATTTATATTATAAAATCATTGATGATGATATTCTAATTATTGAAGTATTTGTTGATGATATCATTTTTGGAGGAGAAGATAAATTGTGCATGGAATTTGCTAACAATATGAAGAATGAATTTCAAATCTCCATGATTGATGAGATGAGATTTTTCTTAGGTTTGTAGATTACTCAAACTGACAAAGGCATTTTTATTTGTCAAACTAAGTATCTCAGGGAATTGTTGAAAAAGTTTGGTATGGATAATTCCAAACTGGTAAGTACTCTTATGGTGACAAGTGAGAAATTATCTACCAAAGACACATCTGCACCGGTAAACTCAACAAGGTATAAGTCTATGATTGGCAATTTGTTATATCTAACTCATACTAGACTAGATATTATGAATGTAGTAAGTATTGTTTCAAGATATCAAAATAATCCTGAAGAAAATCATGAATGTGTAGTAAAAAGGATATTCAGGTATTTGCAAGGCACAACTGAATATGACTTATGGTATTCTAGAGATGATAACTTCACTTTATGTGCATATACAGACTCAGATTGGGTAGGAGATACTAGTGACAAGAAAAGTACTTCTGGTGGAGCTTTCTTTTTTGGAAAGAAACTGGTTTCATGGAACAACAAAAAATAGTCATGCATTTCTTTATCTACTGTAGAAGGTGAATATGTTGCAACAACAACTAATTGTACACAAGTCTTGTGGATTAAGCAAATGTTGAAGGATATTAGGGCAAATTGTAATGAACCGGTAGTTATCTACTGTGTTAACTCTATAGATATTGACATGTCTAAGAATCTGGTATTTTACTCTAAGACTAAGAGCATTTCAATAAAGTATAACTTTCTAATGGACAAGGTAGAAGAAAAGGAAGTCAAATTGGTTTATGTGAACACCAAAGAGCAGATTGCAGATATATTCACTAAACCTTTGTCTAAAGAATCATTTGAATATTTGAGAGATAGGTTAGGGGTATCTACCCCTCTAGAAGAGACTTAGTTAATTATGCAGTGCATCATTCCGGTATGGATCAACAACTTTATCCTTTGCTCCGGATTGATGTAGTGGTGCTACTACTCTGGGGGAGTAGTCAGCTTTGAGATTCACAGAATTTTGATATCTATGTCATATCTTTGGCATTGATGTCAAAGGAGAGAGATATTGATGTGAAAAAGGAAACTTAAGGAGTTGTTTAGAGCTTTACAAAGATATTATTCACAAGAGGAGTTTGGTCTTTTTTTTAAAACGTCATTGCTATATCTTTGAGTGGGAGATTTTTGGTTGTCTTCCATTGGGGGAGAATTGTTTAGCATTTCTTGGTACTTAGATGTTTTTCACATCTAGTGTTGCCATCAATACCAAAGGGGGAGATGGTTGGAATTATGGAAGGATTGATTATGTGTTGCATTTATGTTTTGTCATTGATGTCAAAACTAGCTGTTATGGTTGGCTACTGATACTAGCTATTATTGATAAATAGGTTTTGGTTACCAGCAGTGGATCTAGTGTTACCGACAAAAGAGACTATCTATTGGACACTTCCGGCATGTTTGGATCAATGGAGTATGTTTGGTTTCATGTGTTATATGCTTCTGGAGTATGTCTTGTTTAGTTGGTATTGACTTGGTGATCAGATGTTTTCATATAGTCTAGTAAACCCTTACTGACATAGGTTTAAGGTTTTACCAACAGAGATTTTACTAAGAATTCTTGACAGGATGAATAAGTGGTGTTGGTGAAGCTTCTAGATGGAATTAAGGATGCTGAAGGTGATCATTGGTCTAGATTCAACTGCTTAAAGACATAGCTTTGGCATGGTGGACCTAGAATAGGTTTGGTGCCTATCTAGGTTATGAACCGGTATCATGTTAACATGTTCTCTACACGTTATCGGGATGTTTTATGGATTGGTTATTATTGTTTTGGTATAAGCCAACATGGAATATCATAGTAATATGGATATATGTAATGATCTTATTTGAATATCTTTTAGATGGCTGACCTAATTGGTTTTAGGCCTTAGGGTTTGTATAAATTGATGTAAGGTCTCATTGTAGATCATGGTAATGGACAAGGCATGGGAATGTAACGTGAGAATAATGTAATATCATTCAGAAAGGATATTTGGTAGATCATAGGCAATCGAGTTGGGTTTATGTAAGAGGTCAAAGGCCTCCAGTGTTGAGCTTAACAGAGACTGTGATCAGGCATGGTAGATGCTATCTCTGGCAGTTCACTCTATTTGATTGTTGTTCAATTATCTTGAGGTGGTTTTAACCTCTTTGTAGTTAGTGAAACTCTTTTGTAATGAGCAGTGCGCTCTAGGTAGTGTGTGTTCCTACATGTGGAGGCCCCTCATTGTATCACATACTTTCTGTAGAAGTATCATCTGACTGTGGGTAGGCTTCCCACTATGGTTTTTCCCTTTACCAGGTTTTCCACATACAAATTCATGGTGTTATGTGGTATGGTTGCATTGTGTTGATTATTTGTTTCATTGTTGAGTTGCACTATTTACCGGTATCTGTTTCTTCTATTCCGGTACTTAATGTTTATGTGCTCTAGTTTAAGGTTGTAAAGTGGATTAATTGGTATTATTTGTTGACAATTGATTCACCCCCCCACCCTCTCAGTTGTCGGCTAGTTATCCTAACAAGAAGAAGCTCCAAGAAATAAACCGGTACAACCAAGGTATGTCAAAGACAATCATCTTGCTGACAATATTATTGGTGATAAAAATGAAGGAGTGTTGACTAGAAGAAAAGCAAGGGAGAGTACATGTCTTCTCTCTAAAATTGAGCCCAAAATAGAAAAGGAGGCTCTAAAAGATGAAGATTGGATCAAAGCTATGGATGAAGAAATAGAGAAAATTGAGAAAAATGAAAGTTGGATCCTTGTGCCCAAACCGGAGAACACAAATCTAATAGGAAACAAGTGGGTGTTTAGAAACAAAATGGATGAAACCAATCAAGTAGTAAGCAACAAAGAAAAATTAGTCTGCAAAGGGTATGCACAAGAAGAAGGTTTGGACTATGGAGAGACCTTTGCACTGGTGTCCAGATTGGAAGGAGTTATAATATTTCTTGCTTATGTTTCCTACAGGAAGTTCAAGGTCTACCAAATGGATGTCAAATCAACATTCTTGAATGGTGTTCTAGAGGAAGAAGTGTACATTGAGCAACCAGAAGGGTTTTCTTTAGAAGATGGAAGAGACATGGTATGCAAGCTGAAAAAGGCTCTGTATGGGCTAAAACAAGAAACAAGAGCTTGGTATGAGAGGTTGCACTCATACCTGATAAGTATAGGGTTCATGAGAACCAATGACAATAGTAACTTGTATTTAAAGATTGGACAAAAAGGAAAATATTTGATTGCAAAAATTTTTGTAGATGACCATCTTTGGAGGAGATGATGAGATGAGTAGAGGTTTTGCAAAAGAAATAAAGAAAGCGTTTGAAATGTCCATGATCAGTGAAATAAAATTCTTCATTAGCCTGCAACTATCTCAGCTAAAGAATGGTATATTTATTAGCCAGACCAAATATATAAGGGAAATATTGAAGACCTTTGGAATGGAAGATTCCAAACCTGTTGAAACTCCGATGGTTAGAGGTTGCAATCTCTCCAAAAATGATGAGGCTAATAAATTAAATGAGACACTATATCGATCCATGATTGGTAAGTTGCAGTTGTTGGCCATTTGGTGGAATTTATTCTGTGTTGCATTGATATTTTGTTATTGATGTCAATGCTAGTTGTTTGGATGCTTTACCAGAACCCTTCTAGTCCTAGTAGGTTAAGTGGTTTCTGGTTAACTTGGATCTAGCATGATCCAGAAGGCTTCGGTATAATTTGGTGATGGAATTGGCTTGTTCATGATACCTACACTCATACTTGGTTAGATGGTTTTGGTCTAGTGATCAGATGTTATCCTTCTTGCTTAGATGATTGGTTTCTAGTTTCGGTGAGGGTTTCATTGGAAGAGCTTTTGATGGAGATCTTTGGTGAATTGCATAAGTGGTTTTGGTGCAACTTCTAATGGATTTTTAGGATGATGTTAGTGATCATGTTTGAGACTTGGCATTTGGAGATCATTATTGAAGCATGTGGACCTATACTTGGCCCCGATTGATCTAGGTTATGGACCAGCTTTAATGTAACATGTGGATAGGACCTATTGATGTATTTCTAGGATGTCTTATGTGTTGATATTACTTAGGCCAACATGGTTTGTAATTATGTAATTGGTTCATTTTCTAGTGGTTGACCTAATTGTTTATGGTCGAGGGTTTGTATATAGATGTAAGATCTCATTGTAGATCATCATGATTAATGTAAGAGGTCCTGGTCAAGGAATGTAATGTGCGAGTAATGTAATATCATTTAGGCAGAGGGGTTGGTAGATCATTGGAGATCAAATTGGATTTATGTAAGAGGATTTAGTCCTCCAGTATTGAGCTTAACCAAAACTATACTCAGGCATAGGAGATGCTATCTTTTGCAGTTCAACACTTTTCTAGATTGTAGTATGGATTTGTATGTAGTCAGTGAGGCTCCTCTTGTGATGAGTCATGTTCTCTATGTTGTTGTCTTTCCTACAAGTGCAGGCCCCTTCATTTTAATTCACATACTTACTACAAAAGTATTATCTGACTGTGGGTAGGCTTCCCACTATGGTTTTTCCCTTTACCAAGTTTTCCACGTATAAATCTTGGTGTTGTGTGGATGAATTTTATTTTGTGATTATTGTTTATGCTTAATTGGATTAACTGCTATTCCGGTATTAAAGTTTCATTGTTGAATGCTTTCGGTAATCTATAACAACTAATTCACCCCCGCCCCCTTCTCAGTTGTCTTTCGATTATCTGAACTGTCTAAGAATTGGTATCAGATCTTTGGCCCTCTCTGTAGAAAGCTTAACTACTTGAGGAAGATCCTATGGCGACTAGCACTTCAAGTTCATCCAGTTCTTTTGGAAATATCTTTTGAAGGGATATTATGAGGCTTGATGGAACAAATTACATAGTATGGAAGATTTAGATGGAGACTCATCTAAGATGTCTTGGTAAGGAGATTTGCGAGATCACACAGAATGGTGTCACACCCTATAATATTGGATCTGACAATCCTCCTCTGGTTAACCTAGACAAGGAGCTTGAAAACGATTATAGAGAAAGATAAGCCCTCTTGTGTGCACTTTCTAATCAGCAAATAATGAGATTAACAAACAAATCATCTAGAAAGGATATATGGGATAAGTTGGAGACTCTTAATGAAGGTGACCCTATAGTGAATATTTCTAAACTTGATGGTTACCGAGTAAGATATGAAAACCTAAAGATGGAAGAAGATGAAAGGATTACTACATTCATGGAAAGGGTAAATGAGATTGTTATAGGAATTCAATGTTGTGGTGGAACTCTAAGAAAAGATGAAATTGTTTCTAAAGTCCTGAGAGCCCTACCACCAGCTTACAAAATAAAGTCTACTGCTATTAATGAATTGAGAACAATGGCTAATACATCTGTCAATAGAGATACTTTGGTTGGGAAACTATCTGCTTTTGAGCTTGAGGAATTTGGACCTTCTAGAGCTGTGAAGACTAAACCTACTTTTCATGCATCTACATCTATAGCCGGTAAGCAAGACTGGAAAGATTTATATGTAAAATAATTAGAAGATATGAAGAGAAGATGATGAGTTTAAGAAAATTGAAGCACTATTTGCTAGAAGAGTACCAAAAGGACTGGTAAGAAGCACTATTTTCTAGATGAGGTAATAAGATTGGTCATTTTGCATCTAGATGTCCTGAAAGGAATTCAAGATTTGAAGAAAGAGTTAAAAGATCATTTAAGCCTAACCCTGGATATTAGAACAAGTATCAATACAAAAAAAACAGAGACAAATCATGCTACATAGCGAATCAGGAAGGCATTAATGATTCAAATGATGAACCGACATAAGACTTTGCTAGTGGATTTGATAATGAGAAAGAATGGGTAGCCGTTGTTGGCATTATAACAAACAATAAGAGATTGTTGGCATTTTAATAAGGATATTGAGAAGGTTGTTGATGATTATGGATATAACTGATTAAGGATGTTTACTGTCTTAATGTTATTATTTTATCATTGATGTCAAGAAATTGATTTTCTAATTCAGTATGATGTTGCCATATCTTAAGAAGTATGTTATGATGAGTATAAATATGTCGGTAAAACACACATAAAGAATGTGATGAATAAAGGGAGAAATAAGTTATTCAATGGGCAACTATTACCAAGTTAGACAATGATGAGATCATGATGTTTAGATTGTTTTGATATCCTACATATGTTGTTGATTGTAAGGTTAATACTATACTGTGTTACTGAGAAAAGAACCTAGTCGGTAAACCCAAAGGTTATCGCTATCAGTTAATGAAGGCGAAATGTCTACCGAGTTGCAACCGAGTTGTAATAGAATGCATTAAATGATTAAAAGCGTTATTTAATGAAGGAGGCTGATGAGCTGGAATTGATTAAATGATTGGTATGTCGTGCATGAAGTTTGTTAAGAATCTATGGCAAAGGAAAATTGACAGGAAGATCTATAACACAGATTGAACCGCAATAACCTTGTGCAAGTTCCAAGAAAGGACTGCAAGTCCCGAGGCAAGGTAAAACATTTTCAAATCAAAGGATACATTGAACCTAGTCAAGTTTGAAGATCTGATGGCTATGATTGATCATGGGAAATGTGATCAAGCAGATTCAGTGGTTAGCAAATAGTTTATAAATAAGGAACTGTTGATAAACAATGTATGCGGGCAAGTGTAAGCATAGGGATGCTACATAGTGATTACCGAGCACAGAAGCTTGAAGACCTGTTTGAATAATAGAGTATAGAGCCCAACAGAGGGACAAGATACGTCCAATGACTAGATTGTATTGAGCAAATAAGAATCTGCTTTAGCATTTTAGATGTGAAGTTGCAGATAGATTTTTATTACTGTTATTTTGTAAAGTGACAGAAAATCTCTTAACCGAGTGGACTTAACAGTCTTATTTGTAAAACCCTCTAGCAAGGTGACATTCTAATTGAGTGTTTGAAATCCTTTAAAAAGGTCACTTCTAACAAGGTGAAGATCCTAATAGATCTGAGGGAAATCCCTTAACCGGGTCACATCTACAAATGTGTTTGTAATCTTTAACAGGATTTTCTTTTAACCGAGCATACTCTAGAAGAGTATATTTCTTAGTGGGTCTGAAATCCCATAGTGGTTTTTCCCTATTTGGGTTTCCATGTTAAATCTGGTGTTATGAGTGTTATGACATTTATATACTTATGAGTTTGCATGTTTAGCATTTTTGGTTATATTGCTGAAGTATATGTTACCGAGGTTGAATCTATTGTTTTTATGGAAGATTAAGTTTGAATGATTCACCCCCTCCCTCTCATCTTGTTAGCTTGGCATCTATACTTAACAATTAGTATCAGAACTATCAATCAGTATCAGAGCTTTGGACTCCAGAAGAAAAAGTTTAAAGGTACTTGAGGAAAAGATCCAAAGATGTATACGAGGGATGCACTGAAGCTGAACAAGTCTAGTTTCTCTACATGGCAGAAAAGGATGAAACTGCACCTATCAGGAGTTGGAGAATATGCTATATATTATCTGGAGAATGATTTCATTACACCTAACACCTATCCATTGACAATGGAAGAGATAAAGGCAAAGAAAGAACATATTCAAGCAATGATTGAAATAACATCTACATTGACCGACTCAGAGTTTAATTCTGGAAGGCTGCAATGATGCCAAGGCAATGTGGGACAAGCTCATATCTGTGTACAGGGGTGATGAACATGTTCAAAGAGAAAAAGTGGATAGTCTAAATGGACAATTTGAATCTATGAGAATGAATGAAGGTGAGAACATAACCCAGTACAGTACAAGACTAAAGGAGATTGTCAATCAAATCAAAGGAGCAGGAGGAACCATTGAAGAAAAGGATGTCACAAGTAAGTTATTGAGAACCCTTCTACCCACTTATGCAATCCAAGTCTCTGCAATCAATGAATTGAGGTCTATATCCAATATGTCAATTTATTTGGATGCTACTATTGGTAAGCTACATGCATTTGAATTAAGTAATTTTGATAACAATGGGTCTTCGGTAAATAAAGTTGAATATGCATTCAGTTCTTTTCATCTTGGTGAATCTAATGATTACAATGATAGAATGAGTAAGTATTCTGAAGGAGATCATAGTGGAGCAAGTGAAAGATTTTGTAAGAACATGGAAGAAGTACACAAACTGTATGAGGAAATTAGAAAGCAAGAAGAGTTTGAAGCACTATTAACCAGAAGGTTACTGAGAGGAAAAGGTAAGTACAAAGGAAAACTACCTTTGAAATGTTTCAATTGTGATAAGATAGGACATATGGCTTCTAACTGTCCTGACAAAGAATCCAGTGAAAAGAGAGATTACCGAGATGACAGACAGAAAAATAATCATTATAGAGGACACCGAGACTTCAGAAGAAGAGATAGAAAGTCATGCCTAATAGCTGATGAGGAATCCAATGATGATAAATCAGATGAAACTGATACATAGGAAGTAGTTTATTGGCTATCAAAGATGGATCAGATGAAGAAAGCTATGAAGAAAAAGCCCTAATATCTCACTTAAAAACTAATGATTCATGGATCATAGATAGTGGATGCTCACATCACATGACAGGTGATAAACACAAGTTTGTTATGTTAGAAGATTATGATGGAGGTTATGTAAGATTTGGTAATGATGCACCATGTCCGGTAAAAGGTAAAGGATCCATAACACTTCTTGACAATGCTAAATGTAATGATGTTTATTGGGTTGAAGCTTTGAAATATAATTTGTTGAGTGTAGCACAACTAAACAACATAGGTTGCCGAATAGAATTTCAGAAAGGAATTGTCAAAGTTCATGACAAGCATGGAAAGTTAGCTGCTACCGGGACACAAACAAAAGGTAACACATTTCATCTTGACTCAACTCGGAATAATTGTCTTTATGCAAAGATAGATGATACCTGGTTATGGCATAAAAGGTTTTGTCATGTAAATTTTGATAATCTGATCAAAATAAGTAAGAAGCACCGAGTAAGAGGTCTACCAAGTTTGGAAAAACCTAAGAATGCTATGTGCCGAGAATGCCAGATGGGTAAAATGACAAGATCAAGCTTTACAAGTAAGTCCTACACTTCTAATGAAATTTTAGATCTTGTGCACATTGATTTTTGTGGTCCTATGAAAGTTCAAAGTTATTATGGTGACAAATATTTCATATTATTTGTGGATGATTATTCAAGGAAGATGTCAGTTATGTTTTTAAAAGAAAAATCAGAAGCTTTTCAAATGTTTAAATGGTACAAGGCAAGAGTTGAAAATGAAACAGGAAGACAACTGAAATGTCTTAGATTTGATAGAGGAGGAGAATTCACTTCTGATGAATTTAACTTATTCTACAATGATCATGGTATAAAAAGACAAATCTCTGCACCGGGAACTCCACAGCAAAATGGGATAGCTGAGAGAAGAAACTGATCTATTGTGGATTGTGCCAGAACCTTGATGATTGAAAAGAAAGTGCCACAAATATTTTGGAGAGAAGAAATAAGCACAATGGTTTACACCCTGAACCGAGTACAAATGAAGAAAGGAACTTTGAAGACACCATATGAAATCTGCTATGACTAGAAACCTAATGTAAGTTACTTCAAAATCTTTGGAAGTAGATGCTATGTACACAAAGATGATAGAAATGGAAAGTTTGATCAAAAAAGTGAAGATGGAACATTTCTTGGTTATTCTTCTAGAAGTAAAGCATTTAAATGTTTGATCAAATCATCTAACAAAATAGTAGAAAGTGCAAATGTGAAAATTGATGAATTTGCAGAAAGAAATGATGAAGGAAACTCCAAAGAACCAGAAGATTATGAAGAATTTGTCTATGCTCAACTGAGAAGTACTATCGAGAAAGTTGTTGAAGGAAATGAAGATAATGTCTAGTTACTGAGTGATGAAGAAGATCATACAGAACCTACCGAGCCTGTATTAGCCAAGTATGTCAGAAGACATCATGCATCAAGTCAAATTATAGGAGATAAGGATGATCCAGTGATGACAAGGAACAAACTAAGACATAACACATGTTTTATATCTGAATTTGAACCGAGGATAGTGAAAGAGGCATTTAACAGTGAAGATTGGATAAATGCTATGACAGAAGAGATTGATCAAATCAAGAAGAATGACACATGGACATTGGTCCCAAGACAGAAGGACAAAAATGTAATCGGTCCAAAGTGGATTTTCAGAAACAAGCTGAATGAAAAAGGTGAGGTCATTCGAAATAAAGAAAGACTAGTTTGCAAAGGATATGCTCAAGAAGAGGGAATTGATTATGGTGAGACTTTTGCACCTATGGCAAGACTTGAAGGAGTAAGAACATTGTTGGCATACGCTGCTTACATAAATTTCAAGGTATATCAAATGGATGTCAAATTTGCATTTCTGAATGGTATGAAAGATTGCACTCTTATTTAATCAAGATTGGTTTTATAAGGACAAGTGAAAACAACAATATGTACATGAAGAATGATGAAAATGGAATACTGATCTTAGCCATATTTGTTGATGATATTATCTTTTGTGGAAATGACTCTTTATGCAAGAAATTTGGAAATGAAATGAGCAAAGAATTTGAGATGTCATTAATCGGTGAGATAAATTATTTTATAGGTTTACAAATACTGCAAATAAAAGATGAGATTTTCGTTACTCAATCCAAGTACATAAAGGAAATCTTGAAGAAATTTGGAATGGAGGATTCAAAACCAGTAAGTACTCCTATGACTACCAACTGTAAACTATCAAAGAATGACGAATCTGCATCTATTGATGAGACACTTTACTGATCCATGATTGGAAAGCTACGATATGTTATTCACAGCAGACCAAACATAACACATGCAGTAGGTATAGTTGCAAGATTTTATGCAGATCCCAAGGAAACACACATGACGACAATCAAGAGAATTTTCAGATACTTGAAAGGTACTAAGGATTATGGCTTAGTATATCAGAAAGGAAATGACTTTGATTTAAAATTTTATATTGATGCTGATTGGGAAGGCAACATTGATGACAAAAAAAACACAAGTGGAGGAGCTTTCTTTTTAGGAGAAAGACTAGTGAGTTGGCTTAGCAAGAAACAAGGATGTGTTTCATAGTCAACAGCAGAAGTTGAATACATTGTTGCAGCATTGAATTGCACCAATATAGCATGGATCAAACAACTGTTGGAAGGTATAAATGAGAAAGTTACTGAGCCAGTAACTATATTCTGTGACAATACTAGTGCCATTAACATTTCAAAGAATCCCATTATGCACTCTAAGACAAAGCACATCTCTATCAAATATCATTATCTTAGAGAAGAAGTTCAAGAGAATAAAGTGGTGTTGGAGTATGTTAGCACAAAGGAACAAATTGTAGATATCTTCACCAAGCCACTACCAAGGGACACTTTTGAGTATCTTAGAAGCAAGTTAGGGGTCCTACCCCTATCTTCTACTCACTGATCGAGTTCAGTGAAAGCATCAATTCGATGAATCTATAGAATATTATGTGTGGATTAATGCTTATTTACACACTTTAGGATGTTTTCTAAATGTGTACAAGAAACAAGTACAGGGAATAGGAATTGAAGACGTAATGCTTTGACTGAGACTAAGTTGACACATAATAGCAAGGAATTCACTTCTCAGTGGAAGAAATCATGTTTTAGTTCTTTACTTTTTGGCATTGTTGTCAAAGGGGGAGAAGACTATTGTATGGGGGAGAAGTTTGATGACAGGGGGAGAGCATTTCAGAATCTCACAGCAATCTGAATCAATTAGGTCAAATAAATTGGTTTTTCCATCAATGCCAAAGAGGGAGATTGTTGGCATTATAATAGACAATAAGAGATTGATGGCATTTTAATAAGGATATTGAGAAGGTTGTTGATGATTATGGATATAACTGATTAAGGATGTTTACTATCTTAATATTATTATTTTGTCATTGATGTTAAGAAATTGATTTTCTAATTCAGTATGATGTTGCCATATCTTAAGAAGTATGATTTCATGAGTATAAAGATGTCGGTAAAAGACACAGAAAGAATGTGATGAATAAGGGGAGAAATAAGTTATTCAATGGGCAACTATTACCGAGTTAGACAATGATGAGATCATGATGTTTAGATTGTTTTGATATCCTACATATGTTGTTGATTGTAAGGTTAATACTATACTATGTTACCGAGCAAAGAACCTATTCAGTAGACCCTAAGGTTATCGCTATCTGTTAATGAAGGTGGAATGTCTACCGAGTGAAGTTTAGTATTTACTGAGTTGCAACCAGGCTATAATAGAATGCATTAAATGATTAAAAGCATTATTTAATGAAGGAAGCTGATGAGTTGGAATTGATTAAATGACTAGTATGCTATGCATGAAGTTTGTTAAGAATCTATGGCAAAGGAAAATCGACAAGAAGATCTACAGCGGAGATTGAAATACAATAACCTTGTGCAAGTTCCAAGAAAGGACTGCAAGTCCCAAGGCAAGGTAAAATGTTTTCAGATCGAAGGATACATTGAACCTGGTCAAGTTTGAAGATCTGATGGCTATGATTGATCATGGGAAATGTGATCAAGGAGATCCAGCGGTTAGCAAATTGTTTATAAATAAGGAACTCTTGATAAACAATGTATGCGGGCAAGTGTAAGCACAGGGATGCTACATAGTGATTACCGAGCACAGAAGCTTGAAGACCTATTTGAATAACAGAGTATAGAGCCCAGCAGAGGGACAAGATAAGTCCTATGACTAGATTGTATTGAGCAAATAAGAATCTGCTTTAGCATTTTAGATGTGAAGTTGTAGATAGATTTTTATTACTGTTATTTTGTAAAGTGACAGAAAATCTCTTAACCGAGTGGACTTAGCAGTCTTATTTGTAAAACCCTCTAGCAAGGTGACATTCTGATTGAGTGTGTGAAATCCTTTAACAAGGTCACTTCTAACAAGGTGAAGATCCTAACAGATCTTAGGGAAATCCCTTAACCGGGTCACATCTAGCATTGTGTTTGTAATCTTTAACATAATTTTCTTTTAACCAAGCATACTCTAGAAGAGTATATTTCTTAGTGGGTCCGAAATCCCATAGTGGTTTTCCCTATTTGTGTTTCCACGTTAAATCTGGTGTTATGAGTGATATGATGTTTATATGCTTATGAGTTTGCATGTTTAGCAGTTTTAGTTATATTGTTGAAGTATATGTTACCGAGGTTGAATTTGTTGTTTTTATGGAAGATTAAGTTTGTATGATTCACCCCCCTTGCCTCTCATCTTGTTAGCTTGGCATCTGTACTTAACAATTAGTATCAGAACTATCAGTCGTATCAAGGAAGATGATCCAACACTGGAAGAGAATGTACCTGAAGAGAAGGCACTTGCTACTAAAATTGAGGACAAGGATGAATGGGTAATTGGCAGTGGTTGTTCACATCATACGACTAGAGATAAAGGAAAGTTTTTGTCTTTGCAAGAATTTGATGGTGGACTAGTTAGATTTGGAGATGAAAAGGCATGTATGATCAAAGGAAACGGAACTATGTCTTTGGATGGTAGGAATAATATTGACAATGTTTATTATGTTGAAGGTTTGAAGCATAATCTTTTGAGTGTAGGACATTGGTAGATAAGGGATTTCAATTATAGTTCAAGGATGGAAAATGCAAAATCATTAACAGATCTAGCTTGGAGATTGCAACTGGTACATGGAAAAAAGGTAATATATTTCATTTGAACTCTGGTGAGAAGACATGTTTGATTACATAGATTGATGAGAGTTGGCTATGGCATAAAAGGTCGTGTCATGTGAATTTTTATTGCATTGTGAAGATTAGATCAACTAAGGTTGTTAGGGATATGCCTAAGATTATGAAGCTCTATAATTTGGTATGTAAAGAATGTCAAATGGGTAAACAGGTCAGAACCTCTTTTAGGAGTATACAAGATAAATCAAATGATGTCTTGATCTTATTCAATTGATTTGTGTGGCCCTACTAGAGTTAAAAATTTTCATGGTGATATATATTTCATGCTAACCATTAATGATTATTCTAGAATGATGTGGGTTACTTTTTTGAGAGAAAAATATGAAGCATTTGAAAAGTTTAAAATCTTTAAGGCTAAAGTGGAAACTGAGATAGTATTGAATATTAAATATTTGAGATCAGATCATGGTGGAGAATTAACATCCAACAAGTGTTAGGTCCCGGATACAACTGAGAGGGGGGGGGTGAATCAGTTGTATAATAAATTCAAACCAAAAACTTATTAACCAACTTAATGCTTAATACTGGTAAACTAGTTAAGTATGCCGGTAGATAGTGTTAATAGTAAATTGCTATATCGATGATATTTAATGCATGAAACATAAACATAAACTCATCCACAACTCATGACACCAATATTTGTACGTGGAAACCCTGTAAGGGGAAAAACCATGGTGGGAAACCTTACCCACAATAAGATGATACTACTGCAGATAGTAAGTGTACAAAGAGGGGTCTACACATGTAGAAAGGCCAACAACCTAGAGCTCACTGCTCAATCACAAATAGGAGTCACACTGACTATAGTTGGATGGTTGAATCCAATAAGAATGTACTGCTCAAAATAGCATCTTCATATGCTGGATTCAGTACCGGTGTAATGCTGATATGCTTCTACAAAAACCTAACTTCACCTTCAAATGATGTCTTCGTGTATGCCTCTGCTTGATCTCACATATACCTTTACTCAAATCTTTTTCGCATTTCACACTTGATCTTACAAATAAGATCTTACATTTATACCATACCCTAAGAGCAATTTTAGTAGGTCGGCTCTACAAGATATTACAATAAAAACATTTTACAAATAATATAATATCCAATGCAATAACCGATTAAACATGTTGGCTTATGCATTTACAACAATAATAAATCATCTCCATAGCGTGCCATGTTGATTTGGAATAGATAAACCTGTCGGTGTAACCCTAGATAACCTGGACCTATTTGCCGGTAAAAGCAAATATACAAATATGAATATACCAATGATTATTTCTTCAAAATAAAGTGTCCACATGATGTCTTCGATATTACCAAGTGTCTTCCATGTCATTCCAGGTACTGATGAACATTATATCCTGCCGGTTAACTATACACCAGTAACTGTTGCACAGATTACTTCTTGCCGATGAATGTTGTTGGATCTCCAAAGTAGGTGTATTCAATAGGTGTTGACATCAATGACAAAACCATACCAAAATACCAACAATCTCCCCCTTTGGCATTGATGGCAACACAAGATGGAAAAACCATCAAAGTGCCAAAACAGAAATGCCAAATACAAAAACCAAAAATCTTCATTTCTCCCCCTGGGAGTAACAATACCAATTTCTCATACCAATTTTCTTTAAATGTGTTTTTCAAAATCTCTCCCTTAAAATCTCTTTTTCTTACCAAAAAGATAATGTGTTTTTCCATAGATATCTCTCCCCCTTTGACATCAAATGCCAAAGTCACAAAAGGTCATGTTCATATAAAATACCAACCAATTCAATATACCAACTACTCCCCCTAAGAAGTAGCTTCCTCATCAAATACCGGGATAAAAGATTTGTCCATTTAATTCTATCAGTTGATGACAATCATCAACTGTCTAAGTCTCTACCGGTGGTGGTATGACTCCAAGCTGATCTCTAAGATACTCAAAAGTCTCCTTAGGCAAAGGTTTTGTGAAAATATCTGCAAGTTGTTCTTTAGTATTCACATAAACCAGTTTTATCTCTTTTTCTTCAACTCTTTCCCTTAGAAAATTCAGTTTGATAGAAACATGTTTTGTTTTAGAATGTAATACCGGATTTTTAGATATATCAATTGTTGCACTGTTATCACAATATATAGTAATAGGTTCCTTGTATTTTACCTTTATGTCTTTCAACATGTGCTTAAGCCAAAGTACCTATGTACATTTTGTTGCTGCTGCAACATATTCTGATTCTATTGTTGATAAAGATGTACATTTTTGTGACAAGCATGGTATAAGAAGACAATTTTCTGCTCCCCAGACACCTTAGCAAAATGGAGTTCTGAAAAGGAAGAACAAAACTATCTTGGACGCTGCTAAAAACAATCATGATGGAAGCTAATCTACCTCATATCTACTAGAGAGAAGCACTGAGTATAGCGGTTTATACATTCAACATAGTACATATCAAAGGATAAACAATTAAGACACCTTATGAATTATGGTTTGGCAATACACCTACGGTTAAGTATTTCAGAATTTTCAGTACTAAATGTTATATAAGGAGAGATAATACTATTGAGAAATTTGATCCTAGATGTGATGAAGACATATTTCTTGGTTATTCTAATCAAAGCAAAGCATATAGATGTTATAACAAGAGATTGCAGAGAATTGTGGAGAGTGCTAATGTCGAATTCGATGAGATGAATAGAAGTCAAATCAAAGTTTATGAGAAGGAACCGATAGTGGAAATTATTACGTCTGAACTAGTAGCACCTTTATCAGAATAGAGAGTTGAACCAGTTACTCCAGCAACATCAAAGAATTCTACAGTAAATGAAGAATAGGGAAAAGGAACAGAGAGTCAGAGTACTCCTAGGTATGTGAGATTGAATCATTCTGAAGATCAAATGTTTGGAGACAAGAGCAATGGAGTGATGACAACAAGAAGATTGGCAACTAATGAGGCATGTTTAATTTTACAAGTTGAACTGGTATCAATAATTGAGGCATGCAAAGATGAACATTGGTTAAAAGCTATGGAAGAAGATTTAGATCAGATTAAGAAAAAAAACACATGGACTTTGGTTCCCCAGCCTAAAAATAAAAATGTCATTGGAACTAAATGGGTTTTTAGGAATAAATTGAATGAGGATGGCCAAGTTATAAGGTATAAGGTTAGATTGGTTTGTAAAGAATATTCTCAAAAGGAAGGAACTTATTATGGAGAGAATTTTGCACCTGTATCTAGGATTGAAGCTGTAAGATTATTTCTTGCCTATGTTGCTTACAAAAACTACAAGGTTTATCAAATAGATGTTAAATGTGCATTCTTGAATGGGGATCTTGATGAGGAAGTTTATAATGAGCAACCTAATGGTTTTTTACTATTAGATTATACAAATATGGTTTGCAGGTTAAGGAAAGCTTTATATGGATTGAAACAAGCACCTAGAGCTTGGTATGCAAGGTTGGAAAAATATCTTTTGAAGCTTTGTTTTACTAAGGGTAGTGTTGATAGTAATTTATATTATAAAATTACTGATGATGATATACTGATTGTTGAAGTATTTGTTGATGACATTATTTTTGAAGGTGAAGATAAATTATGCATAGAATTTTCTAAGAATATGATGAAAGAATTTGAGATGTCTATGATTGGTGAGATGAATTTTTTCTTAGGTTTGCAGATTACTCAAACTAAAAAAGGCATTTTTATCCATCAAACTAAATATGCTAAGGAATTATTGAAGAAATTTGGTAGGGGATATTCTAAAATAGTAAGTACTCCTATGGTTACAAGTGAGAAATTGACAAGAAAAGATATTTCTACACTGGTAAATCCTACAAAGTACAAATATGTGATTGGAGGTTTTCTCTATTTGACTCAGACTAGACCTGATATTATGAATGTTGTTTGTATTGTTTCAAGATTTCATAGTGATCCTAGAGAAAATCATGAGATGGCGGTGAAAAGGTTTTTTAGATACTCGCAAGGTACATCAGAATATGGCTTATGGTACCCTAAGGATGATAACTTTACTTTATGTTCATATACAAATGTTGATTGGGCTGAAGATGTTGATTACTGAAAAAGTACTTTTGGTGGAGATTTCTTTCTTGGAAAGAAGTTGGTTTCATGGATCAACAAGAAACAGTCATGTACTTCTCTATCTACTACTAAAGCTGAGTATCTTGATATTGCTACTAACTGTACACAAGTTTTATGGATGAAGCAAATGTTGAAGGATATAAAAGTGGATTGTGATGCACTAGTATTTATTCATTGTGATAACTTTGTTGCTATTGATATATCAAAGAATCTAGTATATCATTCTAAGAAAAATCACATATCTATCACGTATAAATTTTTGAAGGAGAAGGTGGAAGTAAATGAAGTTAGACTAGTTTATGTGAACACTAAAGAGTAGATTGCAGATATTTTCACTAAACCGTTATCTATGGAATTATTTGAGTATCTGAGAGGCAGATTGGGGTTTTCTGCCCCTCCAACAGAGACTTGATTGATGTGGTTTGGCATCAGTCTGACATGCATTATTAGAAATACTATTCATTTTGGCACTGATGTGGGATGCTACTACTCAGGGGGAGTAGTCAGCTTTGAGTTTCAGAGGTTTATGTTTTTTCTTTGATATTTCTATCATTTTTCTAGCATTAATGTCAAAGGGGGAGTGATATTGATGTGAAAAAAAAATAATTTTATATTCAGAGCTATATGTGGGTGATTGTTGGTTGTTTTCCACAGGGGGAGATTTGTTTGGCATTTCCTGGTACTTAGATGTTTTTCACATCTAGTGTTGCCATATATTCCAAAGGGGGAGATTATTGGTCATTTGGTGGAATTGATTATGTGTTGCATTGATGTTTTTTCACTGATGTCAACACTAGTTGTTTGGATGCTTTATCGACACCCTTATGGTCCCGATAGGTTGAGCAGTTTCTGGTTAAATTGGATCTGACATGATCCGGTAGGCTCAAGTAAAATATGGTGATGGAATTGGCTTGTTCATGATACATATACTCATACTTGGTCAGTTGGTTTTGGTCTGGTGATCGGATGCTATCCTTCTTGCTTAGATGATTGGTTTTTAGTTCCGGCAAGGGTTTCACCAACAAAGCATTTGATGGAGATCTTTGATGAATTGCATAAGTGGTATTTGTGTAGCTTCTAATGGATTTTTCAGATACTGCTGGTGATCATGTTTGAGACTTGGCATTTGGAGATCATTAATGAAGCATGTGGACCTATACTTGGTCCCGGTTGATCTAGGTTATGGACCGGCTTTAATGTAACGTGTGGATAGGACCTATTGATGTATTTCTGGGATGTCTTATGTGTTGATATTACTTAGGCCAACATGGTTTGTAATTATGTAATTGGTTTATTGTTTGGTGGCCAACCTGATTATTGGGATCCAAGAACACTGAGAGGGGGGTGTGAACCAATGTTCTGTCGGTATGAACAATTTTTAACTTTCTAGACCATGCATATATAAACCAGTAAACAAATAAGCATATAACAAAAAGAAAATAAACCATCCACATAAATGAACATCATAACACACATAGTTTATACATGGAAAACCTCAATGAGGAAAAACCACAGTGGCATTTGTGACCAAGAATATCAGTTCACTGGCCATATGAAAAGATATTACATATAATAGGGGCCTACACTTGCAGGAAGGCACACTGCCTAGAGCATACTGCTCATCACTAAAGAGCCTCACCGACTACAAGCTTTCTGCAAAAGTAAATTACTGAAAATGAACTCAGGAATGCATTTGCTATGCCAAATAGAGTTCCATTTTTGGTTTTTCTCTGTATCGATTCATAAACTCTAAACTATTATCAGTATCACTTCTCCTCCAAGAATGATTTCCAAGCTATCTATAGATCATTGCAAGATATAACATTTGCATGCAAAATGATCTCCATACATATATTTCGCATCATACAATTCTGTTGTATCCATACATATTATCTGACATGTTTTTCTTCACTCACTTCAAAAAAAGACCTAGTAGACTGACTTATATACCTATTACAAATATTATGCCTTGTGTCAGCTTACAATACATTTACAAAAGATATTGAATGTCAGCCTTGACAATATTTACAAAAAGATTTATTAAGTTAATTCTCCTTGATGTCAACTTCCAATGAAGTATTAATGCTAGTGTCGGTGTAGCCTTGAATGCTTCCAATGTCGGTATCTACCGATATATGCCTCCTAGTGCTGGTTTGTGACTTCCATCAGATCTTGTTTCCATCAATAACAAAAAAATGAATCCAATGAGTGTCAATTTCCAACAATCTCCACCTTTGGCATTGATTGCAACACTCATGTGAAAAATAGATTCCTTGTCAGTGTGCTCCCCCTAAGAAATACACTCCATATACTCCATTTGATAGCATATATATATTTCATATATATATATACATACTCCCCCATTGACATTAATGCCAAAGTCCGGTGAAAAAAAATGAAAGAATAAAAGAATATTGTTAGTTTCACTGGAGCTTAGTCATCTTCAGGATTTTCGGGTGTGCTTTTTGTAGTAAATGAAGATATGTATCCCAGTCGGATTTGAATGTATCGGATATAGATGCAAGTCCAGTTGTGTCTCTTTCTCTTGGATATCTGTCGGTGTGGGTTTAGCTAACATATCCATGCATTATTTCTTGTGAACACCCAATGAATCAAGTCTAGGACTTACCAATCCTCTTAGATTTCTTGCTCTCCTTATGATTTTATCCTTCTCTTCTCAAAAGCAAAAACATGGTTCTCCAAGGACAAAATTTGTCCATCAACAGATGTTGTTAGTGCAGTCAATCCATTAAAAGAGTTAGCAATATTAGCTATTTTATCATATAACTCCTTCAATCTGCTATCTATATTAGCTATAAGGCTCTCTATATTGCAGCATACTATGTAGATATTAGTACATTGTTTTAAACAAACCTCAATGGGAATAAGTTTGTTTTCAATTTTCTTCTTCCCTGTTTCTATGAGTTGATCAAAAGCTACTCTTTTTGCTGCTGAGAAACTGTCCAAGGCCTATCGGTCTACAATCTCTTGGAGATTGAAAATTATTGGATATATGCTCTGTTAAAGTCTTGAGCTTACCGTAAGGGCTTGATCCATCCTCAATCTGATAGTCAGGCATTAGTCTGTGCAATATAGAGACCGATTGATCAATTAATCCTTTATCTACAGTTCCTTCCTTCAGTAATTTCTGAGTAGCCATCATCATTAATTCTGTTGGAATCAACTCAAAGACTGATTTCTTCTCAACCTAAGAAGTATCAATTGCAAAAACTCTTGTCGGGGAATCAGTTTTACCTACCAGTATGGAATCAATTTCCAGTGTCCTATACATCGCCTTGTTCAAAATTGGTTTGTGTTGGTACATATTGTACACTCTCTTTAACTGTCAGTTGTGGTTGTGTCTATAGTTACTGTCGGTTGTGGTTGAGCCAAAATTGGAGTTGAACTACCCAAAATACCCTTCCCTTTTGATTTGTCAGGAATGGTGGAAAATGTTGCCCTTGCAAATTCTTCTTGAGAAGTGAGAAAGTCTGTGTTTTTTTGAAAGAATTTGTTCCATCCCTTACTCGTCTCATTTACCACCTCCTTTACTCTCCCCATCATAAGGCTTATCTGTCGGTTTTTACTACTAAAAATTGTCCTATTAGCAGTTTCTATACATCTTTTCATTTCTTCATTATTTATAGTACCACACAATTCCAAAAGTGCAACTTCCTTGATTTCCCTATCCCTCTTGACAACATCAAGTCTTCTAGCCTCAAGTTTATCATATAGGGATAAAGTTATTTCCTTCAAAATTTCAACTAAGGCTTTCTTATAAATGTCTATATACAACAAAATAGCCTCTTCTAATTCATTTTGCTCATTCTCTTCAAAATCCTCATAATACTTTGATATATTTTTCAGTATTCCTTCTTTTGTAATTTCATCAATAAGCTTAGCACAAGTCATTGTTGTCTTACCAGTTCTAGTATCATTACCCTTCTTCTTTTTACTTGTGGTTGCTAGTGAGACTGGTTTCCTCTTCTGCATGGGCTTCCTTACCGGTGGTGGAGGTTTCGTAGGCTGAGTTTCCTTTCTAACAAGTCTCCTCATTGGCTCTGCCTTCTGCTACTCTACTAGTGGTTTTACCATATTCTTCCTTTGTACCCTTCTGAAAGCCATAAGTTCATGATCCTCATAGTCAAAGTCAGAAGTGATAGGGGATACATGAATTTGTGGCTTTTTCACTTCTGTAGTACCAACTTTTGTTGGTTTAGCTGCCTGTTTAGATTTAGAGCCCAACTGAGTGTCTATCTTATGGATCACATCTTGTACATATGCATACATCTTTTCTATTTTCTTCTCTCTCCTTTTTATGGTATAACTTGTTTTTAATTCAAGAGCCTTCTCTCCCGCTATACCGAAATTCTCTATTTTATCATCTAATGGGGCATCTAACAACATCTTTGCATAGAGTTCAAAAATGTTGTCATCTACCTCATATCCAAGCTCAATAATCTAGATTTGCCTAGGTTCAACTGCTTCCATGAGAGTTTCATCAGTTTTCACCATGAAACAGATATTAGTGGAATACTTCTCCATAATGTTCTTTGAAATTCTCTCCCTTTGCCTCATGTTCTCGTGAAATGTCTTAAAGTATCCCTAAATTTTCTCATCTCTACCAGTACCAAGACCGATGATAGCTTCCTTGATCTGCATATCTACCGTTATGTCATGAGCCCAATGCTTCTTTCCTAAATTGGGTAGCTCATTTAGGAAGTAAAGCATTAAACAAACAATAAAATTTTCATATTTGAAAGTGCCTTTCTTGGTTCCTTTGATCTTACTAAGGTTTAGCATCAACTCACTCCTCATCCACTCACATAAATCATACTTCACATTATTCCTTAGCATCTGATATGCAACATGAATGCATGAAATTGCAACAAAATTCAATCGGTTGGACTAAGTTACCTTGTATCCTATGATCATGCTTGCAAACTTTATATCTGTGTCGGTGATTGTGCTTATCCTCATTGATCTATTATCAGGTGTAGAACCGGTGAGTTTCTAGACCTCTATGTTGGAAATTTACTTGCCAAGTTCTTGTTTGACCCTGGGTAAGCCAGTGACAACTTGAATAGCCTCCTTCGTGATCGTGTAAGGTATATCTAGCCAAATAAATTCATTGTGAATCCTACTGAGAACGTATCTGATAACTTCATCCTTAAATTTCGGTAAGTACAAAATACCGGTTAACCCTAGATCCTTAATTGCTTTGAATTTTAGTTTGATGGTTCTGGAGTCTCCTAGTATCACATATTGATACATGCTTTTGATGTCTTCAGTGCCCAAATCCTCAAGAGTGTAGTGAATGTATGCCCTCACATCTTCAACATACATTATGCCATTAGGAACCTTAAAAAATGCTCCTACGGAGTCTTCCTTTTAGCAATTTCGGGAACCTCCTTAAAGACTGGCCTTAACATATCCTTGACTTTGATGATTGTGGGATTTGCAATAAAAGTAGGAGCTAAACATCCGGATGCCATTTTGAAAAATACCTAAAAGTGAATGCCAGTGGAAGATTGAGTGCTTTAGATAACTGCTCAAAATCCTTTCACAATGCTTTGCTCACTCTTAACTTGCCTTCACTTCGCTTTGATTGCTTGAATGCTTGGTGAGTGAAAATGAATTCACTTACCCTCTTTTATCAGCTAATAAAACCCTAATTTTTTATAATAAATGGTTCACCAACAACCCTATGGATGTCAGTTTCACAGTTATGTGCCTGGCTAACCTTCATCGATGATGAACACAATTATCCAGATCTCTTTCCAGATCTCCTTAGATCTCTTCCAGGGTAATATGTGAAATTTAGCAATACTTTGTCAACACCTAAGGCTTATGCCTCAATTACTGGTGGAGTTTCCTGCCAGTGGAGGAATATCCCATTCTACCGGTGGAGTTGCCAATATATATCCATCTCCACTTGGTTCTTCATATTTTCTAACCCATCTCTTGGTGTGATCTTGTTGTATTTCATCTACCTTTTTCTTTCCTTTCTTATTATCTTTATCATTGTTAGCCAGTTGAGTCTTGCTTCTACAATACTTAGCAATATGACCTATTTTGTTGCATGCATAGCATGGAACATTGTTCTTTTGAATTGCTTTGACATATCCAGTATTATTTCTTGACCTACAATGATTAGCAAAGTGTCCAAACTTTCCACATGCATGACATTTAACATTCATTCTGCAATCTTCTAATCTATGACCATATTTTTTGTAGTTTGTGTATTGACCGGGAATAGAATTATAATTTTGATTTGCCTTATTTCTACATAGTTTAGCCATATGCCCAAATTTATTGCAAACAAAACATCTACCATTGAATTTATAAGCATTAGATTGCCTCAACGATTTCCTTTGTTCTGATGAGTTCTGCATACTAGTTGTCTGATCTTCATTAGCAATATCAAAGCTTTCACCTTGTACAAATCCAAGTCCTCTAGATTCATCAATCTATCTTTGTCTTTTTAGGAAGTCATCCAACTATGCCACACTCATCCTAAACTTTTCTTTATACTCACTTGCAGTAGTTAGATCATCTCTCAGAGTAGTTATTTGCCTTTCAAGTTCTTGTTCACTATTCCGGGAGTGTGCCAAATCAGTTCTCAATAGAATATTCTCATGAGTCAATATGCTGATAACTCAATGATGAACAATAAGTACCAAACTGGTACTGAGAGGGGGGGTGAATCAATACAGTCACAAATTGTTTTCACAAACTGATTTCACTGCAAACACTGCAAATGTCTAACAAACAGTAACACCAATCTGAAACAAAGTGCAACCAGTAGAGCTAAGAATGATTGTGACAAGCATTAACTGGTTAATCACTTAACTTTCTACTCAACTAAATGCTACACTTCCATTTCACCCTTATGCATGAATAGGTAATCTATCATCAAAGATATAATAACAGCTAGCTCAACATGATTTACCTTTAGACACAAATCACTTAAATCATCACATGAAAAAATACTACACATGACACACATATTTTTCACATGGAAACCCAACTGGGGAAAACCACGGTGGGGATGAATACCCACAAGCTACTTTTGAACTCTTTAGAAGTCCACTCTGTTAGGAGCCTAGTCTAGTTAAAGATTGTTACAAGGTTCTGCTAGGAACCAATCCAATTAGGGATCACCCGGTTAAGAGATGGCTAAATACCCTATTAGAGGTTACCTTGTTAGAGGATTTCAAGAACTCAATTAGTTTGAGTCACCCTGTTAAAGGTTTTGCAACAAGTTGATTAAAGCTACCCTGTTAAGGGATTTTCCAACTGTTGAAGTGGTTAAAGATCAACAGGTATTACAATAATCTGATAATAGCACTCAATGCCTAATGCAGATCTGCTTAAGTTCCTTCCTTCTGCACACACACAATGCAAGAATTGATACTCTTATCTCATCTGGTTTGGTAAGCATCATGTACCTCTGCACTTAGATACACACACACACCATTTGCCAACAAACTCAGCTTGAAACACAACATCGACCTTATAGGAAACAAATAGGTTGGTAGCATAAACCCTAAACCCTAAATATTTAGGTTAAGTAATTCAGGAGGTTCCATCCTGGCCATTGAACACTTTGCATTTGAATACAACAGTCTTGAACATATCTCAAGAAATTCTCCATCATTCACTCTTCACCGCTTTCATGGTGACTTGTAACCCATCACATGTTCTCCATTGTTTACAGAGACTTCACAGATTCCTGAGGTAGATAGGATCGATCTCCTTTATGTGAGATCCTTCGAGTGCTCAAGCTGACATGGTAACATGATCTGATCTTCATTACAATGCTAACTCATCACACAATGTCATCGGTTGAGTCACGCAGGCTTGGAACACTTTAACCGGAAACCCTTAAGCTAAGACTACTAACCGGTTAGTCATATCATGTTAAGTCTTCATAGAGAAAATTCCATATGCCGGTTCACATTTCATCATACCGATTCTCTTGGACAAACATACTACTTCACCTATTGCTCAATATACCGGTTTATACCACTATACCAGTTCACTTTGCCAACTGTTTAGCTTCAATATACCTATTCACTTCTTTGCACATATACCGGTTCACCACATTGTACCTGTTCACTTTTCAGCATATTGTTGGTTCACTCTCCAACATATTGACATCAATGACAACATAATATCATCATGTCAACATACTCATTACAAATGCCAACAATCTCCCCCTTTGGCATTGATGGCAATATACAAAGATCTCTCTTTCTGCATCACATCTTCTCCACTTCACATATTCTCCCCCTTTGACAACAATGCCAAAGTGGAGGCACAAGCTTTCCTGTTCCACTATGCTGCTCCCCATGAGGAGTAGAATCCGTCAACACATAAATTCAGAAAAATTGTGGACACTACCATACCTGACTAATGTGGATCACATATTTTTAGTTCACCTCTTGAAGGGGCGCCCCTAATTCACCTCTCAAATAGGTAAATATAGCCTTTGGTAGAGGCTTGGTGAATATGTCTGCTAACTGCTCCTTACTGGAAACATGTTCCAACACAACCTCCTTGTTCTGAACCTTCTCCCTCAAGAAATGATACTTGAGCTCAAAGTGTTTGGTTCTAGCATGGAAAACTGGATTCTTGGAAATGTTAGTTGCACTTCTATTGTCACAAAATATGCTTACCGATTCAAATACAAGAACTTTGAAGCCATTCAATACATGCTTCATCCAAATAGTCTGGGTGCAATTCATAAAAGCTGCAACATACTCCACTTCTACTATAGACTGAGAGATACAACTTTTCTGTTTACTCATCCATGAGACCAGTCTACCACCAAGGAAGAATGCACCACCGGTTGTGCTCTTCCAATCATCTACTTTACCAGCCCAATCAGCATCTGTGAACACTTTCAGGTTGAAATCATTATTGTATGGATACCATAACCCATAGTCAATAGTTCCCTTCAAATATCTAAGAATCCACTTGACTGCTACCAAGTGGGATTCTCTAGGGCTTTGCTGAAACCGAGAGGTAATACCCACTGCATGTGCAATGTCAGGTCTTCTATGCACTACATAATGCAACTTACCAATCATTGATTAGTAATCTTTCTTGTTTACCATCGATGAGTCATCTTCTTTTGATAGCTTACAACTGGTCAACATTGGTGTACCAACCGGTTTACTATCTTCCATGCCAAAGGTCTTCATCACCTCTTTGACATATTTGGACTAAGTAATAAAGATTCCATTTTTCATTTGTTGAATCTGTAGTCCAATGAATAACTTAATCTCCCCTATGAGTGACATTTCAAACTCCTTTTTCATCTCATCAGAAAATTCATGACTCATCTTGTCATCACCTTCAAAGATGATGTCATCAACAAATACTTCACAGATCAGAATATGATCTCCTTCTGATTTCAAGTAGATAGTGCTATCTTCACTTGTTCTTTCAAATCCAATCTTCACAATATGGGAGTGCAAGCATTCATACCATGCTCTAGGTACCTACTTCAGTCCATACAAGGCTTTATGTAGCCTACACACCATGTCACTATCTTCGGATAGGGCAAACCCATCTGGTTGTTCTATGTACACTTCCTCTTCAAGTATTCCATTTAGAAATGTAGATTTTACATCCATTTCATATACCTTGAATCCTTTAAAAGTTGCATATGCAAGAAGCATACAAACTCCTTCCAATCTTGCTACTGGAGCAAAGGTTTCTCCATAGTCTTCTCCTTCTTCTTGGGCATATCCTTTACACACTAGTTTGCCTTTGTTCCTTACCACTGTGCCATCCTCATTTAGCTTGTTTCTGAAAACCCATTTGGTAGCAATGACATTTTTATGCTCCAGTCTGGGTACCAAAGACCATGTACCATTCTTCTCTATCTGGTCAAGTTCCTCCTCCATTGACTTGATCCAGTCTTCATCTTTATGTGCCTCTTTGAATGATTTAGGCTCAAATTCAGAGATCGTACAAGAATTCTCTCTGATCTTTCTTCTTGTAAGGATTCTTGCATCCTTATCTCCTATGATCTGCTTTGGATCATGATTTAGTTTGACATATCAAGGAATGCTCTTGACTGATTCCTCCTACTTTTCTACTTCATCCTCATCTTCATCAGCATCAACATCTACAGGTGTAGAAACACTATTACCGGTACTTGGCTGATTAGCAACTAATTCCCAAAAGGCTACTATCGGTTCATCTCTTACTTGCTTATTGTCATTTTCCTCAGGTTTTCTAGAATTTTCATCCTCTAACATTGATTCTTTCAACAATTCTCTGAGTCCTATTGTTGAAACATTTGAGAGCTTTGCTCTTGGTGGAATATCTTAGGAATATTCCTTCATCACATTTTGCATCGAACTTGCTCTAATGTTCACTCCTCTTGATATAACATCTTCTACCAAACATTCTAAAGTAGCTTACCATTGGTGTCTTACCAGTCCAATACTCATAAGGAGTCTTATCCTTTCCTTTCTTAATGAGTACTTGGTTCATTGTGTAGATTGTAGTGCTCACCGCTTCTCTCCAAAAGTTGTGAGCAACTTTTCCTTGGATCAACATAGTTCTAGTTGCTTCAACCACAGTTCGGTTGTTTCTCTCTACTAAGCCATTCCACTGTGGAGTCCGAGGGGCAGACAGTTGCCTCTTGATGCCATTCTCTTCACAATATTTGTTGAATTCACCAGAAGTGAATTCCCCTCCTTGATCAGTTCTAAGGCATTTGATTCTTCTACCACTTTCCTTTTCTACCAATTCTCTGAAAGCTTTGAACTTTCCAAAGGCTTCAGACTTGTCCTTCAAGAATGTGACCCACATCATTCTTGAGAAATCATCTGTAAGAATCATAAAATACCTATCTCCCTGCACACTCCTAGTTTTCATAAGACCACACAAATCAGTATGCACAAGATCAAGTAAGTTGTTAGCTGTGAAGGATTTACCTTTGAAGGCTGAGGAAGACATTTTCCCTAGTTGACATTCTCTGCACAAAGGATTTTCTAGTTTTCTAAGCATCGGCAGTCCTCTAACTGCCTTGATCTTACTAGCCTTCACAATGTTATCAAAGTTTACATGGCAGAGTCTCCTATGCCATATCCAGCTGTCATCAAACTTAGCCATAAGACATGTACTTATATTTGCATTTAGCTAAAATAAGTTACCTTTGGTCTGCATACCGGTGGCCATCAAATCACCATTCTTTCCTTTGATTTTTCACGCTCCATTTTTGAATTCCAAAGTGAGCCCACTGTCATTCAGCTGGGCAAAACTCAATAGATTGTGTTTGAGACCTTCCACCCAATAACCATTTTTGGCACTTCTCTTTCCATTCAGAAGATGAACTCCTTCCAATCTTGCTACTAGAGAAAAGGTTTCTCCATCATCTTCTCCTTCTTATTGGGCATATCCTTTACATACTAGTCTGACTTTGTTCCTTACCATTGTGCCATCCTCATTCAGTTTATTTTTGAAGACCCATTTGGTTCCAATGACATTTTTATGCTCCGGTCTGGGTACCAAAGACCATGTACAATTCTTTTCTATCTGATCAAGTTCCTCTTCCATTGCCTTGATCCAATCTTCATCTTTATGTGCCTCTTTGAATGATTTAGGCTCAAATTCAGAGATCATACATGAGTTTTCTCTGACCTTTCTTCTTGTAAGAATTCCTGCATCTTTGTCTCCTATGATCTACTTTGGATCATGATTAATTTTTACATACCAAGTATATTCTTAATAGATTCCTCTTGCTTTTCTTCTTCATCCTCATCTTCATCACCATCAACATCCACCGGTGTAGGAGCACAATTACTGGTACTGGGCTAATTTGCAACTGGTTCCTAGAAGGTTACTACCAGTTCGTCTCCTACATGCTCTCTGCCAGTTTCCTCAAGTTTCTTAGAGTTTTCATCAACCCTAACATTGATGCTTTCAACAATTCTCTGAGTCCTATTGTTGAAACATTTGAGAGCTTTACTCTTGGTGGAATATCCTAAGAATATTCCCTCATCACATTTTGCATCGAATTTTCTCTGATGTTCACTCCTCTTGATATAACATTTTCTACCAAACACTCTGAAGTAGCTTACTACTGGTGTCTTACCGGTCCAGTACTCATAAGGAGTCTTATCCTTTCCTTTCTTGATGATTACCCGACTCATTGTGTAGACTATAGTACTCATCGCTTCTCTCCAAAAGGTGTGAGCAACCTTTCCTTGGATCAACATAGTTCTAGCCGCTTCAACCATATTCTAGTTGTTTCTTTCCACTAGGCCATTCTGTTGTGGAGTTTGGGGGGAAGACAGTTGCCTCTTGATGCTATTCTCTTCACAGGATTTGTTGAATTCACTGGAAGTGAATTCTCCTCCTTGATCGGTTCTTAAGAACTTAGTCCTCTTACCACTTTCTTTTTCTACAAGTGCTCTGAAGGCTTTGAACTTTCCAAAAGCTTCAAATTTGTCCTTCAATAATGTGACCCACATCATTCTTGATAAATCATTGGTAAGAATCATAAAATACCTATCTCCCTGCACACTCCTAGTTTTCATAGAACCACACAAATCAATATGCACAAGATCAAGTAAATTGTCTATAGTGAAAGGTTTACCTTTGAAGGTTGAGGAAGACATTTTCCCCAGTTGACACTCTCTACACAAAGGATTTTCCGATTTCCTCAACATAGGCAATCCTCTAACTGCCTTGATCTTACTGGCCTTAACAATATTGTCAAATTTTACATGGCAGAGTCTCCTATGCCATATCCAACTGTCCGCAAACTTAGCCATAAGACATGTACTGACATTAGCATTTAGCTAAAATATGTTACCTTTGGTTTTCATACCAGTAGCTATCAGTTCACCACTCTTTCCTTTGATTTTGCACACTCCATTTTTTAATTCGAGAGTGAGCCCATTATTATTTAGTTGAGCAACACTCAAAAGGTTGTGCCTTAGACCTTCTACCCAATATGCATTATCAGCACTACTTCTTCCATCCAGAGAGATGGACCCTTTGCCTTTTACCATACATGGTGCATCATTACCAAAGTGAACCACACCACCATCATATTCTTCCAAAGATAGAAACTTGCTCCGGTCACTAGTCATATGATGAGAACAACCAGTGTCAATAATCCACTCATTGGAATTATCAAAGTGGGAGATAAGAGCCTTCTTGTCTGACACATCTTCCTTTATTGCAACAAATACAATATCTTCATTCTCTTCATCTTCTGATTCCTCATCCGTGACACCTTCATCAACTGCAACAAAATAGTTTCTCTGATTTCCTCCTTTGAATTTCTTGAACCTCTCTGGTTTGTCCTTACTGTCACCATTAGGACAGTTTATAGCAATATGTCCTATCCAGTTACAAGAAAAGCATTTCAAAAGGAGCTTACCTTTGTATTTACCAGTTCCTTTAGGAAGTTTCCTGGCAAGAAGAGCTTCAAATTCCATCAGGATCTCCTCATCATCCATTTCTTTGCTCTGTCTTGGTTCACCACTAGTGCTTGCTTCTTTTTCTTTTCTAGATGGTACAATAGAAGCTCTAAAAGATGATTCAGTCTTTTGAAAACTGCCATCAAAACTATTTAGCTCATAGGCTGTCAACTTTGCAATGATGGAGTCTAGGGATACCTTAGTCTTGTCTATTGATCTCAACTCCTAAATAGAAGCAACCCTTATTGCATAGACTGGTAATAAGGATCTCAGAACTTTGCTTACCATAGTGGAATCATCCATTTTACCACCTGCACTCTTGATATCTCCAACAATAGTTTTGATCTTTATTCCATACTATTGAATGGTCTCACCTACAAAAATCTGCATGTCTTCAAACTTCCCTCTAAGGATTTCTTCCTTAGCTTGTTTTACATGCTCATCACCATTATAGATATTCTCAAGAGTGTCCCATACTTCTTTGGGATTATCTTTATCCTGGACATCAATAAACTCAATGTTAGATAAGTTGTTGATTAGGGCTTCCATGACTTGCCCATTCTCCTGTATTTCTCTCTTTTGATCATCGATGAGAGTACCGATAGGAATAACAAAATCATTCTCAACATAGCTCTAGTGTTGAGCACCCATGCTTCTGATGTAAATCTTCATTCTGTCCTTCCATATTTTGAAGTTATCTCTGTTGAACTTTGGACCTTCCCTCTTCATCATTACAATAGGATTTTTCCCTCAAGAAGTTAAGATTACAACACAAAGGACCTAGAGGATGCTCCGATACCAATTGACAACTCAATGATGAACAATAAGTACCAAATTGGTACTGAGAGGGGGGGGGTGAATCAATATAGTCACAAATTCGTTTCACAAACTGGTTTGACTACAAACACTACAAATTTCTGACAGACAGTAACACCGGTCTGAAACAGAGTGCAACCGGTAGAGCTAAGAATGACTGTGACAAGCATTAACCGGTTAATCACTTAACTTTCTACTCAACTAAATACTACACTTCCATTTCACCCTTATGCATGAATAGGTAATCTATCATCAGAGATATAATAACAGCTAGCTCAACATGATTTACCTTTAGACACAAATCACTTAAATCATCACATGAAAAAATACTACACATGACACACAGATTTTTCACGTGGAAACCCAACTGGGAAAAACCACAGTGGGGATGAATACCCACAAGCTACTTTTGAACTCTTTAGAGTCCGCTCTATTAGGAGCCTAGTCTAGTTAATGACTATTACAATAGGTTCTGCTAGGAACCTATCTTGTTAGGGATCACCCGGTTAAGGGTTAAAACCTGTTAGAGGTTACCTTGTTATAGGATTTCAAGAACTCAATTAGTTTGAGTCACCCTATTAAAGGATTTACAACAAGTTGATTAAAGCTACCCGGTTAAGGGATTTTCCAACTGTTGAAGTGGTTAAAGATCAACAAGTATTATAATGATCTGATAATAGCACTCAATGCCTAATGCAGATCCACTTAAGTTCCTTCCTTCTGCACACACACAATGCAGGAATCAATCCTCTTATCTCATCTGGTCTGGAAAGAATCACGTATCTCTGCACTTAGATACACACACACCATTTGCCAACATCCTCAAGGTGAAACACAACATCGACCTTATAGGAAACAGATAGGTCGGTAGCATAAACCCTAAACCCTAAATATTTAGGTTAAGCAATTCAGGTGGTTCCATCATGGCCATTGAGCACTTTGCATTTGACTACAATGATCTTGAACATATCTCAAGACATTCTCCATCGTTCATTCTTCACCGCTTTCATGGCAGCTTGTAACCCATCACGCGTTCTCCACCGTTTACAGAGACTTCGCACATTCCCGAGGTAGATAGGATCGATCTCCTTTATGGGAGATCCTTCAAGCGCTCAAGCTGATGTGGCAACATGATCTGATCCTCATTACAATGCTAACTCATCACACAATGTCATCGGTTGAGTCACACAGGCTTGGAACACTTTAACCAAAAACCCTTAAGCTAAGACTACCTACCAGTTAGTCATATCATGTTAAGTCTTCATAGAGAAAATTCCATATGTCGGTTCACATTTCATCATACCAGTTCTCTTGGACAAACATACCACTTCACCTATTGCTCAATAGACTAGTTTATACCACTATACTGGTTCACTTTGCCAACTGTTTAGCTTCAATATACCTGTTCACTTCTTTGGACATATACCGGTTCACCACATTGTACCGGTTCACTTTTCAGCATATTGTCGGTTCACTCTCCAACATATTGACATCAATGACAACATAATATCATCATGTCAACATACTTAGCACAAATGCCAACATATGCCACATTCATCAAATTTATTCTTCAAAGATATTAAAGGATTATCTTCCTTCTTCTTTCTATCCTCAATATATTTTGATAACCTCATATTCAGATATTGCATTTCATTCTTCATGCCCATGTTTCTTGACTTAGTTTCTGACATTGTTCCTTAAGAGCATTCTTCTCCTTATCATCCAATTGTTGTAAAAAAAAATTTCTCTTCGCTTAGGTAGATGATAACCTTTCTTGCACGATAAGAATGAATTCATTTGTAGAATTCAATTCTTCTTGCAATTTCAAGTTTCATCCTTTCAGCATCATAGTCCTCAAGCGCCATCTCAAGTTGCTTCTCCATAGCTATGTTCAAAGATTCTAGTTTTAGGATCTTCCTGAAGCTGTTAAACTTCTTCCAAGGTGCTAGGCTCTGATACTAATTATTGGGATCCAAGAACATTGAGAGGGGGGGGTGAATCTGTGTTTTGCCGATATGAACAATTTTTAACCTTCTAGATCATGCATATATAAACCAGTAAACAAATAAGCATATAAAAAGAAGAAAATAAACCATCCACATAAATGAACACCATAACACACATAATTTATACGTGGAAAACCTCAATGAGGAAAAACCATGGTGGGATTTGTGACCCACTATATTAGTTCACTGGCCATATGAAAAGATATTACATATAATAGGGGCCTGCAATTGCAGGAAGGAACACTGCCTAGAGCATACTACTCATCACTAAAGAGCCTCGCTGACTACAAACTTTCTGCCAAAGTAAATTACTGAAAAATGAACTGAGGAATGTGGTGGAACCTAAAATTACAGGCAAAAAACTTGGTAATTGATAACCAGATTGCTCAGGTTGGACAATCAAAAAATTATTCTCAAAAAATTATTCTATAGGGAGTATATCTTACCCAAGAATATTTTTTGCAATGTGATTATATTTTGCATATAAATGATTTAAAAATAAAATATATTTTTACAAAAGGGCAGGGAGAGGGAGTTGAACACTCAACCTCTCAACCTGACCTTCCTAACTACCCATACCTACCCTCCCCTTTTACCAATTGCTCTATTGTATTACTTGAAAATGTTTATTAGGGTAAATTACTATGGATAATAATTTGCAAATATTTCCACAAGATTTTAATTTATTAAAGTAATCTTGAATGTGGAAATACATTTTGAAATATGTGATTTAAATAAATTATTTTTACCCTAAAACATTGGTAAAATATATATTAGGGTAAAATGTTATTTCATATAAATGGATCTTATTTTGAAAAATATGTTAAAAGGTGTGAAATGTACTAATGAAGAAAATTGAATTTTGATATTGTTATTACCTTTTTTACTCTCTCGTAATAGTATTTTCTTTTTGCCTTTTAAGAAATTATAATTGTAATATTTTTTATCAAAAGGGAAAATATATGTGGTATTGGATGACCTAAATAGGGTTTGATATATTACTATGTCATTGTATATTCTCTTAATATTATTTTTACCCTAGGTAAATAATTTGAACATATTCATTAGGGTGAGTCATTTAATGCTTGATTGCTTTTTGCAAAGGTTATTTCATATGATATAATATTTCCCACCCAAATTAAAGATTACCAAAAGGTGAGAAAGTATTGTAACATTATTCGAAGGGAAGTATTTTCTTTTACTTACTATACAAAATGTTTTACCTTATGTTATTTAATAAAAACTATTATTGGAATAAATATTTACAAGTGTTTAATACTTTGATTTAAGTGAATTATTGTAAATAAGTATTTTACATAGGGTAAAATGATTATTGCCTAATCTAAAGTGGAATATATTTAATCTTTAATTAATAAGGGATTTGATTGGTTTATTTTATGTGCAGAAGATATTGAATATTTATGGGAAGTATTATCAAAGAGGAGGATAAAGGATATATTATTAAAGCTTTATTTAGTGTGTATTTTAGGGATTCAAATGTAATTATCTCTGTAAACCAAAGGGTGTGTCCTTTGGAAAAACAACTATCTGTAACTCCCTCCTATATGCGAAAGGGTGTGTCTTGTCACATATGTCTTTTGGATTAGGTATTTATAGGGATTCTTTTCAATTAAAAAAAGAAAGAGGAGACAAATCACAATCTGTCAGGCTGCCAGTAGGGGCTATGGGATGTCTGTATTGGAGAAGTCTGTAGGAATGGAAGTATCATTTTGAGAAATCACTATGTAATGGAGTATCTATAAGTGTAGCTATTGTATGCATTCACTCTCCAGAAATTAATATACAAGATTTGTTGTTTCAATTCCAGAATTCGTGTATACTTTTGTGTTGATGAATTTCATTTTGTCCTCTTGATAAATCTGATAAAGGGTTTAATACAGTGTGCCACCACAAGTTGTTATAATTGACTATAAGAGTTTAATCAAATTATTTGTCCACAAAGTATCATGCATATTCTTGGATAGAGGCACTGGTTTATCATTTATTTCTGAGATTTTTATTTGTATGCATAAGGTCCTTACAGAGAAACATTCTTCCATATCCTATTTGAACTAATCCTTGCAGATTTCATTCAAGTCCCGAAAGGATTTCATTTTCAATATACAATATCTTTAACATACACTTTTATTCATATTCAGTTTTAAGTTTTCAAAGTATTCAGCTAAAGCACATGATATAACATAGTTGCAAAACACTAATTTGCCAGTTGTGTAAACTTGTTTAGAGGCTTAAATCCACATTTAAAGAACTCTTTTGTGCTTGAGAGGGAAGGGTACACCCACCTAGGTCTTGTGGAGCCTGAAGTGCAGAGGGATTTGGTCTTCAACCATCCCTGTTCGTTGGCCAAGGCTGACTGGATTTCCTAAGGAGTTGGCAAGTCTTTGGGTTTTCTAATCTGTGGTTTTGGGCACCAACAAAATGCATCTGCTATGCCAAATAGAGTTCTGGCTCTCGTTCTGCTCTATACCAGTTCATAAACTCTGAACTACTACTAGTATCACTTCTCCTCCAAGAATGCTTTCCAAGCTATCTATAGATCATTGCATGATACAAAATTTGCATACAAAATGATCTTCATACATATATTTTGCATCATACAGTTCTATTGTATCCATACATATTATCTAACATATTTTTCTTCACTCACTTCAAAAAAAGACCTAACGGATTGACCTATATACCTATTACAAATAATATGCCTTATGTTGGCTTACAATACATTTACAAAAGATATTCAATGTCAGCCTTGACAATTTTTACAAAAAGGTCTATTAAGTAAATTATTCTTGATGTCGACTTCCAATGAAGTATTGATGCTAGTGCCGGTGCCAATGTCGGTGTAGCCCTGAATGCTTTCAATGTCGGTATCTATTGGTATAAGCCTCCTAGTGCCGGTTTGTGACTTCCATCAGATCTTTTTGCCATCAAGGACAACAAAATGAATCCAATGAGTGTCAATTACCAGCAGTATTTCTGGGATGTCTTATGTGTTGATATTACTTAGGCCGACATGGTTTGTAATTATGTAATTGGTTTATTGTTTGGTGGTCGACCTGATTGTTTATGGTCGAGGGTTTGTGTATATGTAAGATCTCATTGTAGATCATCATGGTTAGTGTAAGAGGTCATGGTCAAAGAATTTAATGTGTGAGGACTTGGTCGATCATTGGAGATCGAATTGGGTTTATGTAAGAGGATTTAGTCCTCTGGTATTGAGCTTAACCGGAACTATACTCAGGCATAGGAGATGATATCTTTTGCAATTCAACACTTCTTCGGATTGTAGTCTGGATTTATACGTAGTCAGTGAGGCTCCTTTTGTGATGAGAAGTGTACTCTAGGTTGTTGGCCTTCCTACAAGTGCAAGCCCCTTCATTTTAATTCACATACTTACTGAAGAAGTATTATCTGACTGTGGGTAGGCTTCCCACCATGGTTTTTCCCTTTACTGAGTTTTCCATGTATAAATCTTGGTGTTGTGTGGATGTCTTTTATTATGTGATTATTGTTTCTGCTTAATTGGATTAACTCATATTCTAGTATTATTGTTTTGGGTTTTGGTATTAAAGTTTAATTGTTGAATTCTTCTGGTAATCTGTGACAACTGATTCACCCCCCCTCTCAGTTGCCTTTCGGTTATCTGAACTATCTAACAATAGTATGCAGTGCATAGTAGACCAGATATAGCACAAGCAATTGGCTTGGTTGCTAGATTTGCTGCAAATCCAAAAGAGACTCATATGGTGGCTGTTAAGAGGATATTTAGATATCTTAAAGGGACTAGTGAGTATTGTCTCTAGTATCTACATAAGGGGAATTTCAACTTAAGTGTCTTCACCAATGCAGATTGGGCAGGGAACATTGATGACATAAAAAGAACTAGTGAAGGTGCATTGTTTCTTGGAGATAGTATTGTGTCATGGACAAGCAAGAAATGGAATTGTATCTCTCAATCCATAGTTGAGGAGGAGTATGCAACTGCAGAAATCAACTGTACACAAGTAGTATGGATTAAGAAGATCTTGGAAGGTATCTAAGAAAAGGTGACTGAATAAGTGGTGATACACTATGACAATACTAGTGCCATTAACATATCAAAAAAAATGGTAATGCACTCTAAGACCAAGAATATTGCAATAAAATATCATTATCTTAGGGAATAGCTGTAGGAAAAAGAAGTTAGACTAGAATGTGTGCCAACTAAGGAATAGGTTGCAGACATATTCACCAAGCCGCTACCTAAGGATACTTTTGAGTATCTTATAGGTAAGCTAGAGGTAATTCCCCTACATACTCTAAGGTAAGTGAAGATTAGAACAACATTAATCCAGTATGATTTTCCTGAAGATTCTATGTATTTGGATTGATGGTTATGGACTACTCATGTTAGGGGGAGCAGTCATTGTAGTATGCGCATTAGGTTGTCTAGACTACACCTTTGGCATTTTTGTCAAAGGGGGAGTGAAGTCGGATGGAACATGAAGGACATGAAGGAAGATGAAGTCAGATGTGACATGAATGGAAGCTAGTGAAAGGGGGAGTAAGATCTTTACTCAAGTACAACAGAAGCAAAAGTGGCTAGTTTCTAAAAGAGAAGTTTGCAGTGTTGCCATCAATGCCAAAGGGACCGATTCATCAGTTAGTATTGTCATTGATGACCAACACTTACTAATGAATAAGGCCAATCTCATAGGCAAGAAGATGTGGTAAATCTCAATGGTTTACTCATGGCTGCAAATAGTATGGAGGATTCAGTGCTTCCCAAATATTTACATTGACACACTTAAGCAATGTGTTGTTAGAAGGCTAATCAGTTGAAGGGAAAACAGAGTAGTCGACTGGTCAGTCAAGCACTTGATAGGTATTAAGATCAGTTTCTTCAAACTGGCAGATGAAATGATGATGGGGTCACAAAAGGTGACTCAAATTACAGTTTAGTAGTCTTATGCATGATTGGAACACTCTAGATAGACAGGTGATCAGCCTAATTGATGATCAATGACTGGTGGGAAAAGATGAAGAGTTATACTGGTGAACCAGTGATATAGGTTGAAGGATGATATCCTTTGGGAATCTTGGAGCAGTGAGAGATAAGCTAGATGAAATGACCAATGGTGAGTCAGTCATGGCAAGATATCATCAAACAAATAGACAGTGAAGTCTACTGCAATTAACAATCAGTTACGGTGAGATTTGTGCTGACTTTCCGGTTCGCATTAAAAAGACATAACATGACCTAGAGGTTGGTGAAATTATGAGCTGCAGAGGTAGTTAAGGATGAGATATTGGCGAGATTGATGGAGAGGGCCTAGAGAGAGTGTGGGAAGATTTGGAAAGATTTGAATTTGAAATCTACTGAGTTTTGTATAAAGGTTTTCTAGAGAAAACCAAATGGTTTGATCGTAAAAATTGCAAAGTACAATTCTAAGGAGAGGCGATCCAACAAGATGAGAAGAGGGAAGAACTGCTAAGTGAATAGCAGAGTGGTGAAGAGAGTGTGCACAACTCGGATAGTATGAAGATCAGACAAAGAATATAGAACACTAGAAGAGTGTAGAGCAAGTGTGATGCAGAGCACTAGTAGAGTGCAGAGCAAGTGTAACTGGTGGTCAAACCGAAGAGTATCTATTATAGCAGATCATTCTCTCAGTTTTTTTCTAATAACTACAACAGTAAAATCCCCTAACCAGGTGGACTCTAAAAGGTACCTTTGTAAAATCCCTTAACTAGGTGACATCTTAAATGATGATCATGTCCTTTAACAAGGCTACCTCTAATAGGGTAAAGGTTCTAACAGACCTTAAAGAAAATCCCTTAACCGGGTGGCACCTAACTGTTAGAGTAATCAGGTCTTTACTTAATTAATTAAACAACATTTGTTTTATTATTTAAGTTCCCTTTATCTCTTTTTATACTTAAGCTAACTTTAGGTGCATAATAATTAATTCTTTTATTAATTATTATGTGCAACCCTAGGTTCTCCCTTTTAGGGTTTCTTGACCTACTAGAGGTTATTTTTCTTTTCTTTGTATCATTATCACATTACACATTTGGTGAATATTGAGCTCTCATCTTTTTGAGCATTTTTTTTTTGTATTTGTTTTTCCTTTGTTGCTTCCTTGCTTCTCCTTGTAACAAGTTTATTTCAGCTTGCAGAGATCTTTTGGGCTCCTATGGTGTTGTATTTCTCAACTCTCACATGGTATCAAAGCTTCAGATATGGAGCTATCTGTTCTTGTTTTGAGATTTTTTGCATTGGAAGCAGATCTGGGGTTTTTTAGAAGTTTTTTAATGTACCTAGGGATAGGCCTTTTTTTTTAGCACTTTGGGCCTAAACGGACCTCACCATCGTGCTCAGAAGGCCTACAAACCCCTATGGTCATATAAAACTTGACCTTTTTTGGCTCCTGAGCCTCTGGGAGTATTTTTTTTCTTCATTTCCAGGTCGTACGACCTTGGCATGCAGTTCAATGAAAACAATTCAATTTTTAAAAAAAAAATTTTTGCCTTTTAACGGCATGCAGGCCGAATTTTGATTTTTTACCCAAAAAATAAAAAAATAAAAAAAACATTAAAAAAGGTGAAGGTTTTTTTTAAAAAAATAAAAAAAATAGTTTTTTGGGGGTTTCATTTGTGGGGGTCCCTGTCGGGCTGACACCACTATCGTCGGCCTAATAGTTCGGCCCTGTCAAAGTGGACCTCGGTCGCCGACCTCCGGCCCTCGCCAGACCTAACCCCCATTCCTACCACCGACTCCCGTTCCCGCTGTCTTGTCGCCTGCCTGCCACCACTGCCTCCTCGCTATCATGCCTCCGCCTAACTCCACTACTCCAGCGCTCCACCCTAGAGCACCACGGGAGCACCACCGGAGCACCACCTCTGCCCAGCTTAGCCACCAGTGAGCCCTTGTTTCCCCTCTCTCTTGCCTTTGAAGGGGGGGTTGGTTTTCTCTTCATAACTTGAGAATACAGAGTCATTTTTTTGAAAACAAATAGGCATCAGAAAGCTAGTTCTGAGATGGACCTTGTGGTGTTGGAATTTTTTTCCAATTTTTTTGTTTGACTATCTTTTTTTCCAATCAAAGTGGGGTCTCTTTTCTACACTTTCAAGGTCGTAGAATGGGCAAACAAACTTCATTTTTCAAAAACAAATAGGTGTTAGAAAGCTCTCTGCATGCTCTATTCAGATATGTGATCTTGTTTCTCATATTTTTCATCAAATACATGATATTTCAGTTTTAAGTTTTTTTGCTTATGCACTACTTCCTTCTCATCAGTATGTACTAGGGTTTGGGTTTATCTATTATGGGGGGTGTTTTTTTCTCACTTTCTATCATTTATATAAAAAATATAGAACACCAAAACTCTCAAAACAAACAAACCCTTCTACATCTTCTGTCTATTCTGAAAGATCACATAATAAAAAAGAACCACAAGCAGGTGCAGGTGTAGAGTTTCATGGTAGATCCTTCAGTTGAGTTGTTGACATCACACAACTATCACACCTGAAAGCCTCACATCACGAGGCTTCTCTGAGCATGAGGGTTGTGGTCTTGTTTGGATGAGGTTTAACCTCTATTGCAGCATCCTTATGAGATTCTTCAGCACATAAATAAGATGGATGAGGCCATGGGTTTTCTCTCTTTGCATGTCTTCGATAGTCTTTTGTTTCACCTTGATGAGTTTCTCACTCCTCGCGCTATGTGGTTGAAGTTTAAGCCTCTCTTTGGGAAGGTTAATGAGATTCAGGCATTACAGATTGAGGCAGAGTTGGTTTCCTTGTCACCTGATTCCTTTCCCACCATTGAGGAGTTTTTGAACAAATTCAAGACTACCATATCTATTCTCCAGGGGTGTGGAAAGATCAAGATAGACATAGAGTGCATTCACTTGATTCTTTCAAAGCTTCGGGGTCATTTTTAGTTTTTTGCCTTTTCTTTCTACTCCACCATGGATGGCTTGAGTGCTTGTTTCATCATACCTACCTTTGATGTGTTTTGTGAGCATTTGTCTCATGAGCAGTCTCACCTTTCTCAGCTAGACAAGCTCTTAGGGTCCAAGAATAAAGAATTGGTTGCTCAGTCCTCTAAGGAGAAGCAAAAGAAGAAACCGAAGCCAAAGAAGAATTATGCAGGCAGTGAGCATTCCTCCAAGCCACCTCCTAAGTCTAATTCTAAACCACCATTTCCTCTGACACGTGGGAAACCTTCACACTCTGGTGAGTCTTCCTCCAAGACTAAGAAAAAATCAAGAGACACTTACAATTTTGTGGCAAGGAAGGACATCTAGTTTCCATGTGTTGGAAACGCTTAGAGGCTTTAGAGGAAGTAATGCAGAAGCATCACATCTCCTCACCTTGGGCATCTTCTCCTTCCACAGGGAAAAGTCATGCTCTCACTACTCGAGCTTTGACCTATGGGTCCACTTGGATATTAGATTCTAGTGCTTCTCACCATATGATTCATACTCAATAGTTTGTTACTTCTCTTGCCTCTTATGGTACTTCACAGGTTGTAGTAGGTGACTCAGTTCAGCTTTCAATCTTGGGTTAAGGTTCTATCTCTTTGGATGGGGTTACTCTACAGGATGTTTTGGTTGTCTCTGACATCTTGACAAACCTCCTGTTCATTTATCAAACTTGTCATTCTGGCTCTCGTAAGACAGTTGAGTTCTCACCACATGATGTGGTTATTCGAGACCTCCATGACTCTGATTTGGTTGTGGCTACTGGGAGTGTTGATACTGCATCTCGTCTTTATAGATTTGGTGGATTTGAGCCCTCTACGGGTGTAGGTTCATCTACTATAGCACATGCAGATTCAGTGAGTAAGCTTTGGCATGAACGCTTGGGCCATGTCAGTTACAGATATCTTCAGCAGATGAGTACACATGCACTTGTTCTTGGGCTCCCACAGATTTCCTGCACTGATAGTGTTTGTCATGGTTTCGTGCTTAGAAAGCATCATAGGGATCCCTTTCCAAAGGGAAGAGCCCCTTGTGCTTTGGCACCATTGGAGTTGATTCATAGTGATCTCATGTCATTTCCTACTCCTTCTTTTTCTGGGAATGAGTATGTGCTCACTTTTATTGATGACTTCTCCAAACGCACATGGGTGCACTTTCTTAAGTACAAGTCTGATGTCTTTGATTCATTTGAATCTTCAAGACATTTGTAGAGGAGAAGTATGGTTGTTCTATTTGGCAGATACATACAGATAATGGGGGGGAGTATGTGAATTGGGCTTTCAAAGATTTTTGCACTAAGCATGGTTAGCAGCATCAGTTTACTGTTCCCTACACCCCTCAACAAAATGGTGTCGCTGAGAACAAGAACAAAACTTTATGGGAGATGGCAAATTGTATGATTTAGTTTGGGTCCATGGATTTGTCTTTTTGGGCTGAGGCAGTCAATTGTGCCAACTATATTCACAATCAGATGCCTCACAAGGCGATTCAACATATGACTCCTGAGGAGGCTTGGTCTCATGACAAGCCTAATGTTTCTTTTTTCCAAGTGTTTGGCAGTGAGGCATGGGCATTTTTCCTGATGCTCAGAGGAAAGCAATGGAGCAGAAGAGTCGACCCCTCATTTTTGTTGGCTACTATGAGGATGTTAAGGCATACAGGTTGTTTGATCCTAATTCTAGAGAGGTCCTATTTCAATGGGATGTTCAGTTTGATGAGCGCCTTCCCATAGTGGAAACCCTATCTCCATTGTCTACTCCTCTGCCTACTCCTCCCACTGCATCTCTTCAAGGTTAATTTGAGGATGATTTTGATGATGTTGTTGATGATCCACCATCCCCACCTCCACCTACTCCACCTCAAATGCCCAAGTGGGCTTGCTTTACTATTTAGGTGATAGGATCTATGGCCAGTGATCCTTTAGATACTTGTCACACCCGTTCTCATACTGTGGGTTCTAGTCTTTTGAGTCATGCCATTTCAGATGATCCTCAGAAGTTTTCAGAGGCTATAGGACAACCTGAGTGGAATTGTGCTATGGAGGAGTATTCTTCTTTGATGAGGAATAATACTTTGGATCTTTGTCCTCTTCCTAAGGGCAGAAAGATGGTTAGGTGTCGCTGGTTGTATCACACTAAGTATGTTGTTGATAATTTGATTGATAAGTACAAAGCATGTCTTGTTGTGAAGGGTTTCTCGTAGGTTGAGGGAATTGATTACTCTGAGACATTTGCCCCTATCGCTAAGATGAACTCTATTTGCTTTGTACTATCTCTTATTGCTTCTAGGGGATGACCCATTTTTCAAATGGATGTGAAGAGTGCTTTCTTGCATGGGGACCTATAAGAGGAATCTATATGGAGTAGCCTCAGGGATTTGTGTAAGATAGTTTTTTGGTTTGCAGACTTTGGTGTTCATTGTATGGTCTCAAACAGGCCCCTCGGCCTTGGTATGAGAAGATGGACTCTTTCCTGCTCTCCACTGGTTTCACCCGCAATCATTCTAATCACACAATGTACATTCAGCTTCTTGAGGGTGAGATCCTGATTCTTGTGCTATATGTTGATGATCTTCTCATCACAAGTAGCTCATCCTTTATGATTCATCATATTCGGCGAGCTTTGATGGACCAGTTTGAGATGACAAATCACAATCTTCTGCACTATTTTCTTGGTCTACAGGTGATCCAGTCTTCTGATGGGATCTACATTTACTAGTAGAATTATTCTCTTGACATGCTTCAATGCTTTGGCATGCTTGATTGCAAGCCTACTCCCACTCCTTTTCAATCAGGGGTTGTTTTGATTACTACTTGCCCCACTCCTTCAGTAGACTGTACACTTTACAGATAGTTGGTAGGTAGTTTGTTGTACCTGACTCACCCTTGTCCTGATCTTTCATTTGTGGTTGGACTTGTCTCTCTATTCTCCCATGATCCTCATGAGATTCATTGGAAAGCTACCGAATATATTTTGTTGTACATTTGAGGCTCTATTTCTCATGGCATTCACTACACATAAAGGGAACCTCACATTGTTGGCTACACTGACTCAGATTGGGTTGGTGATGTCACTGATCGGAAGTCTACTTCTGGATTTGTTTTCTATCTTGGCTCTGGTCCTATCACATGGTCTTGAAAGAAGCAGACTACTCATGCATTATCATCTACAAAGGCTGAGTACTGAGCTGTTGTGCTCGCCAGTCAGGAGATCTTATGGATTCGACAACTGATGACTAAGTTTGGTTTTCCTCCTGATAGTCCCACTATTCTTTGGTGTGACAATTAGAGTGCTATTCATATTTCTCACAACCCAGTAGAGCATCAGCGAATGAAGCACATTGAGCTTCACATGCATTTCATTCGCCAGTTGATTCAGGACGGTTCTCTCATTCTGTAGTACATTCCTACTATCGAGTAGGTTGCAAACATCTTCATGAAACCTTTTACATCACCATGCTATCTTCAGTTGTGCTCTATGCTTAAGGTGAAGGAAGTTGTCCTTGGGGGGTCTTTATGAGGCCTTCCTTCCTTCTTATTTCTTTCAACGTGTTCTTTTATCTCTTTTTGGAGAGGAGTTTTTTCCCACTGGGTTTTCTCCTTTTTCTCCGTTTCATAGAGATTTCATTGTATTTGGGTACCTGATCAGGCCTTGTTGTCGAGACCAATTTTTCATGCTTTCAATAGCTATTCTAGGTTTTAGCTTCTCCCTAAGTCTAGCTTAAGGGGGGGTGTTAGAGTAATCAGGTCTTTACTTGATTAATTAAACAACATTTGTTTAATTATTTAAGTTCCCTTGATCTCTTTTTACACTTAAGCTAACTTTAGGTGCATAATAATTAGTTCTTTTATTAATTATTATGTGCAAGCCTAGGTTTTCCCTTTTAGGGTTTCTTGACCTATTAGAGGTTATTTTTCTTTTCTTTGTATCATTATCACATTACACATTTGGTGAATATTGAGCTTTCATCTTTTTGAGCATATTTTCTATGTATTTGTTTTTCCTTTGTTGCTTCCTTGCTTCTCCTTGTAACAGGTTTATTTCAGCTTGCAGAGATCTTTTGGGCTCATGTGGTGTTGTATTTCTCAACTCTCACACTAACAGTGTCTTTGTAATCTCCTAACAAGGATGGCTCCTAACCGGGCATACTCTAGAAGAGTGAAATTTTTGTGAGTTTCTACTCACACCGTAGTTTTCTCACATTTGAGTTTCCATCTGATAAATCTTGGTAGTCTTGTGTGTTACTGTTGGCATTGCATGAAGGCTCCATGGGAGAAGTATAGTGTTGTCACTAATGTCAATAGAAACCAGTAATGAAGATATATTACAATGGGTAATAATGCAGTAAAGCAATCGGTAGTAAAGCAGTGAAGGAAACTAGTAACCCTAACCAGTTGAGATGTAGAACCCTAACTGAAGAAGTTTGGAGATCGGTTGTGATGATCTATGACTGAATGGTGATTGGTGATGAATATGATATGTAAGCATGTTGCACGTGATGAGTTTTGAAATGGATTTGGCATGTAGAGATAACTGTTTATCTTGGGAAAGATCAATTTGCTTAGTATGAAGTAGAAAACACGTGATGAGTTATAGGAGCCAATGTACAATGATCCAGAAGTGGTTGAAGTTGTCTAGAACAATGTGTAGTTCATTGTTATGTATTATAATGGTCAAGATTGAACCGATATGTTTGTAATCTCTATGAGATTTGTAGGGCTTGTGTTGTGTTATTGACCTATTGTATTTGTTTATAAGGTCAATGAACTATTTGTAATAGTGTTGGAAATTTGGTTAAGTGTGATAGTGAGTGTTGCCGAACCAAGAGATGGTTCTGCAGAATATTGGGAAGGCAAATAGAAGCTCTAAAGAATCTAATTAAGAAAGGAAGTTCTATTTCTAGATCAGTCAAGAACCTGTTGTTCTCTAACCATTACAATAGTTAAATCCCTTAACCGGGTAAGATTTAATAGGCTTATTGAAATTCTCTAACCAGGTGATCCATTAGCTTGGATTTGAATGTTGGCAAATGCACACTCCAATGAGATATTGTAGGTGATTGAAGGTTTGTCATTGATGGCAACCTTAAAATCCTATGACACTGGCAAGACAATTTACCAGCAATAGCAAGGTAAGACTCTACACTGGCACATAGACCACCAACAATGAAAGGAAGTATACCAGCACAGAAGCCGACATGAATTTTGTTTATAATATATTTTGTAAATTATTGTAAAATCAATGTAAGCTAACTTGGAAAGTTGTAAAATGACTCATATATGTGTGAGATCTCTATAGAACATTTTGTAAGTAATAAGATAGGCGAAATAAGCCAGACCTATTATGCAATTTATAGGTTAAGGGTTTATGTATAAAGCAGAGCTTAAACCGGTACTGGATCTGGAATAGTAGATGCTATTTTGAAGCAGTACAAGACATTGGATTTATATAATCTATTTTTGTAAGTCAGTGAGACTTCCATTTTGTAATTGAGTAGTGAGATCTAGGCACTTTTTGCAAGTCAGTAAGACTTCCATTTTGTAATTGAGCAATGAGCTCTAGGCACTTGGCCTTCCTACATGTGCAGGCCCCTCTTGTAGCAGTAATATTCTCTTATTAACCAGTAAGTGAATATTGTGGGTCACAAATCCCACCAAGGTTTTTCCCACACCAGGTTTCCTCGTTAAACTATGGTGTTATGGTATGTTTTTCATGTGGTTGTTGTTATCTCTGTTTATTGCATTATTTCTTGTTTACCAGTATACAGCATTGATATGCTTTACATGTTTTAAATTAAGAAAATCTTATAACTGGTTAGATACTGATTCACCCCCCCTCTTAGTATCTTTGGGAATCCTAACAATTGGTATAAGAGTCCGGTCCTCTATTTTTAGAAGCCTAACAGCTTGAGGAAGATTTTGACACCAGTAGAGATGGAAAACCTGATGAAGCAATTAGAAGTAGCTCTCTCAAACTATGATATAGAAAAGTTGAAAAATTTCAAACTTGAAGATGATCTAAAAGTTGCACAAGATATTATTCAAGCACTTCAAGAAAATCTCACCATTTCAAGGAACAAGAGAAGAGAGCTTTGTGAAAAGATGCAAAATGAGAATGATGAAAAGGAAACTCTTAGTGATCTAATGAATAAGCTAAAACAAGAAAACATGACAACAAAGAATGAGATGCAGGATATGACTATGAGATTTTGTAAAGAAATTGAAGATAGAAAGAAGAATGAAGAAGACTTGACTAGAAGACTGAATGATGTTGCAAATGAAAACACAAGACTTAGCTATGAAAATGATATGTTGAAGACAGATCTGATGCATGCACAAAATAACTCAAATGAACTCATGAGATAGAAAGGTATCTTGGAAAGAGAACTCGATACTGCAAATTAGTACAAAGAAAAAATCAAGAAAAGCTCAGAAGAACTTGGTGACTTTTTGAAGAATCAGAAACCTAATGGTGACACTTGTGGCCTTGGCTTTGAAGCTGGTGAAAGCTCTAGTACTGCAAACACACATGATCATAGCAAACAGGTAAGACAACCTACTGCTTATAAATTTAATGGCAAATGCTTTAACTGTAACAAAAATGGTCATAGAGAAAATTAGTATAGATCTAGAAATTATCATAGCACTAATACACCCACCAGTCAATGTTTCAAATGCAACAAAGTTGGTCATAATTCAGAAAATTGCAAAATGAATGTAAGATGTTATGTTTATGGAAGATTTGGACACTTATCTAATCAATGCAGAACACAAACTGGCATAGGATATGGAAAATCTATTCAGAAAAATAATGTGACTTGTTATGCCTGTTACAAGATTGGACATATTGCTAAATTTTGTAGAAGCAAGTCCTCACTGGTAAATAACAAAGGTCCTAGTTTGAAAGATAAAGAAAAAATTGAAGAGGTAAAGTAGGAATTCTCAAAACAATGGATCAGGAAATCATAACTAAATGTTGATAAGAATTATCCTCCATCAGCAGAACAGAGTAACACTCCACCGGTAGAACAGACTAATACTCCACCGGTAGGAGACTCTTCATCCAACTGAAGAAAATTCCTTTGAGGGTTTGGAAATCAAATGTGAAACATGCTATTATTCCCTCGGTTGATGGTGAGAAGTTGAAATTACTTCTATACCAGAAGATAAGTTAAGTCATTACTTAACCGACAAGCATTAACTGTGGTGGTTGGCAAAATTAACATTATAAAACAGTGTTTTGGCTCCATTTTCATTTCACCGAGCATTCAAATCTTCAAGAGCGCGAAAATTCTTGAGTGAAGGAATTCCAAGTAAAGAAGAGAAGCAATTCATCAAGCAATCATTCCTAAGGCAGATAAAGGTATTTATATCCATGGCTTCTTCATCTATTCCTAGATTCATTGCAAATCCCACTGTTGTCAAAGTTATCAAATGCCCTAGACCCATATTCCTATTAGTTCCCGAGATTGCCAAGAAAGATGATAATATTGGTGCATTTTCTCAAATCCCTAAATGAGTAGTTTTTGTTGAAGGCCCTATAATATACATTCATTGTCACATAGAGGAATTAGGTGATGAGGAAATCAAGAATATGTATAAGTCTATAATTTGTGATGAATTCGGTAATGTTAAACCTGAACACAAGATAGTAGAAACCCTAGGTTTCACTAAAATTCTCAGTATTCCGGATTTTCCTAAGGATGTTATAAGGATAGTACTAAAGATGGTACATGGTGCATTCTTCTGGTTGGACTCAGTTCACAAAATCCCTAAAGAAGTAGTAAAAGTTGTGATAGGGTTACCCTCCACCGGTAACAGATCTAATAAAACAAAGGTCTCAAATGACCTAGTGATTAACCTAACCAGTGCAACATCTGATAAAAGATCCTTAAGGGTAAATGATGTAACAGATATCAATGTTAGATTCATCAGTATGATCTTAGGCTACAAGACCACACATGCAAATAGGTTAAATTCAGTCTCTAGCCTATGCATAGAGAGTTCCTATGACATGATTAATGATAATACAAAAATAGATGTGTGTGAATGGCTTAAAGATGAGCTAATTGATAATTTGGGAAAGATAAAGAAAGACAAAAAGGGGACATTCAGATTTGGAAACCTGCTTGTCTGTCTAATGCTACACATAACCAAACAAGTACCCAGTATCGATAACAAAAATCTTGGTTTTGACATACAAGTAAGAAAACAATTGTTAGATTTACTAAACAACATGGGAGAGAATAGAGAAAAGAACATAGATGAGTATTTTCAGGCATTAAAGGCCCAGATGAAGACCATAGTTAGATTGTCACAAGAAATTGTAAACAAGTATATGGATGAAATTTGTTTTGTTATAAAGAAGAATGAAATTTGGATGGAGGTAGTTATCCCAAGAACCATTTGGGTTACTGAAATGGGGTATGAAACTGATGACCATATAATAAAAATATATGCAAAAGCCCTCCTAGAAGCACCTAAGGAACCTAAAGAAGAGGTATTTGGCAGTGCTGAGACTATTGAAAACCAAATTCAATCAAAGAAAAGGGTTAAGAAGGTTGAAGCAACAGTTAGAAGAGGATCCAGGCAAGCAAAAGCTATTAAGGATGATGTACTCAAACAAACTGGTATTATAGAAGATGAGTTAGAAGCACTTCAACCAGAAACTCACCTTTCACCGGTTGGAAATTACTCAGAAAGTGATATACGAGCTACATTCAAAAGAGTTGTGAGAAAAAGGAAACCTTCACCGGTATCTACACTTTCTCCTAGAAGAACCAGACAGAAACAATAGGTAGTAAGGCCCATAGCTAGGAAATTAACTCCAAAGAAGAAGTTAACCCCCAAGAAGAAGACTCAACAAACCATTTCTCCAATTGACAAACTTCTCAATGAAATAACAGAGGATGGAAAGTTGAAAAACATCAACAAATTATATGACTCATTATCAACTGATGACAAGGAAAAAGTTAAAAACAGTGTGATCCTACACTTGGATATTTACAAGAAATTTTTGATGCAAGTTGTGGATGAATTACCAATAGAACTATTCAAAAGACTTGAAACTAGAAGGCAAGTTGTTTTAGAGCTTGATAAGAAAATAAACATTGAAAAACTATTTGTTGTACATCCTATCAACTCACCTGATGAGATAGATAAATTGATCTCTGAGGCTAACCAGTCAGTATTTTCAACTGCACACCGACATGTAGCACTTATGGTTGGTAGAGTGAATGAGGTTGTAGAGGAAATAGTTAATGCATGGGACATATTCCTTGTAGAGAAGGAAAAGCAGGAAGAATGTCAAAATCCTAAACCCATTAAAGTATACCAAAAAGATAAGGATAAGGGAAAAGGTAAGGTTGGTGGTCCACCCAGCATAAAAATAATAGATAACTTATCCCCACCGCCTCTAGATACTCCATCGGTAGTTACCATTGACAATCAAGCGGCTAGTGAGAGTATGGACATACCACATGAGGACACAAATCCTGATTCTAAGGTATTATATACAATGAACATTGACCCTCAGAAAGTCAATATTGTGGTAGATAAGGATTCAACAGGGAAAACAGATGTGGCAAATGAGACACCGGCAACAGATAGCATAGAAGGTAAACTGACAGGTGACAACACTGAGAAATAGGCAGAGCAACAGGCTCCCTCAGAGCAACAAGCTCCCTCATAGCAACAGGTTCATGCAGAGACAGTGCCACCGACAACAATTGAGCAATCCAAACCTTTGTTTAAAGAAATGCAAACAAAAACTAACCTACTAGAGGTCACCAAAAGAAAAGAAATTTCTCCCACCGGTGGAATACAAATTGTTGGTTCTTCCAAAGCAGAATTCAAACCAACAAATGTGACAGAAGTTCTTTTGGATTCTATCAAGAAGATAACAGAGTGTAGTTCACAAGCATACAAAGCAATTGATGACACAATTTAAATTTTTAAAACGATAGCACCTAAGTGCAATGTAGATGATAAAAATTCTTTGAATCAACTTGACACATTGTCTAAGTATATTACTGAGAACATTGTGACAGTTGAACAAATAAAAGAGGAAGCATTCAAGGAGAGACTAGAGAAGGAAAAACACAAATTCTTTGAAAAAGAAATAAAGAAGTCTACAAGACAATTTGACACTCTTTTATCGGAACTATGTAGTACATTAAAGGAATTTAAAACCTTATACAAAGATACATGTAAAACTAACTTTTTGACAGTAGATATAGACTGGAAGATCATCAAGATACAAGAAGAAATAAATCAACTAGCTAATAATTTCATTAATTCATCTGAACCATTATCAGTTTTTGAGTAGAAAATAACAAGTTTCGAGGAGGAACTTCTAAAGTTGGAAAGAGAAAAGGAGAGAATAAAAGGAAAGGCCAAAGATCTAAAATGGAGACTAAATCCAAAATTGGACTACCTGACCTCCTTAAGAAAAGAAATATTTGATGCTTTAATTCAAGGACAGAAAACACCGATAGAGCAAATGCAACACCTCACTAGTACAATTTAGAGGACAGAGGCCGCATTAAAAGATAGCAAATGGTTCATTAAGAGCCTGAATCTCATACTGGTAGATCTTTTTCAGATTGTAACCAACTGGTTATAAGGATAAAGATGGAAACCACACTCAATTGACACTTTGACAACCTTTGTCATTGATGCCAAAGTGGGAGTAGTGGTAATGAGAAAAATAATCGGCAAATGGATCATCAGCTCAGGGGGAGCACATATTCTTTTGGTACACAATTTTTGGCAAGACAATTCTGGTAGATTCGTTTTGGATGACAATTTTGGGATTTTTCTCATGAGTGTTGCCATCAATGCCAAAGGGGGAGCTTGTTGGCAAATGCACACTCTAATGAGATATTGTAGGTGATTGAAGGTTTTGTCATTGATGGCAACCTTACAATCCTATGACACCGACAAGACAATTTACCGACACCAGCAAGGTCAGACTCTACACTGGCACACAGACCACCAACAGTGAAAGGAAGTATACCGACACAGAAGCTGATAGGAATTTTGTTTATAATATATTTTGTAAATTATTGTAAAATCATTGTAAGCTGACTTGGAAAGTTGACTCATATATGTATGAGATCACTATAGAACATTTTGTAAGGAAGAAGATAGGCGAAATAAGGCAGACCTATTATGCGATTTATAGGTTAAGGGTTTATGTATAAAGCGGAGCTTAAACCGGCATTGGATCTTGCATAGTAGATGCTATTTTGAAGTAGTACAAGAAATTGGATTTATATAATCCATTTTTGTATGTCAGTGAGACTTCCATTTTGTAATTGAGCAGTGAGCTCTAGGCACTTGGCTTTCCTACATGTGTAGGCCCCTCTTGTAGCTGTAATATTCTCTTATTGGCCAGTAAGTGAATATTGTGGGTCACAAATCCCATCGAGGTTTTTCCCACACCGGGTTTCCTCGTTAAACTACTGTGTTATGGTGTATTTTTCATGTGGTTGTTGTTATCTCTATTTATTGCATTATTTCTTGTTTACCAGTATACAGTATTGATATGCTTTACATGTTTTAAATTAAGAAAATATTATAACTGGTTAGATACTGATTCACCCCCCCCCCCCCACCCCTCTCAGTATCTTTGGGAATCCTAACATTGAAATCCTCCATTGAGGTTACCTTTAATAGGGTATTGCCTTTAACAAAGTATTTTTAGTCAATCCCTTTACCAGGTGGTCCTTATTTGTATTTGTTCTTAACAAGACATTATTGTATAAGCTTCTAACTAGGCTTACACTCCTAACAAGGCAAACTTTAGAAGAGTTCAAAATACTTGTGGGTATTCATCCCCATGGTGTTTTTTCCCATTTGGGTTTCCAAATGAAAAATCATTGTGTCAAGTGGTGAATGACTTTGTGGATGTGTTTTTAATATTGTTGATATGAATGACTGGTAAATCTGCATAGATATATTTGAATGATTAGAAACTATCTGAAATATATTTTTAATGGTATTAGTGAAGTGACTTAAGGTTTTGTCAAATAGTATTTAAGTTTCAAGATGTGTTGCAATGTATCATTTATGTATTGGACAATCGGTAAAGTTTGACAATGCACTTGCAGTTTTTGATATAGTGACTAAAT